>NC_081824.1:91575506-92797381 GCF_030867095.1 Alligator mississippiensis
CAACTGGAAACTGCATCTGAACTGCTGCCACTTCTCCCTGCCCCAACTACCCAGTCCCGGTTCATTTCCCCACTGGTTGGAAGCTGCACCCATAGGTGAGGAGTGGGAAACATGGAGAATCACACACAATACAGGCACAACTCCTTGCATCTGTCCCACAGGTGTAGGCAGACGAAAAGCCTTCTGGTGTGGTTGTAGGCCAGATCCAGTGGCTCGAGGAGCTGGATGTTGTTGACTCCTGTTATACAGAAATGCTCTCATCTTGGATGTGATTCTTGGAAAGAGTGCATTTCAGGGTGACTCCAAAGAGTAAGTACAGGAACCCGGGACACAGGCAATAAAATGATGGGTTCCAGCTCTCAGAAGGGTTTGCTTGACAGAGGATCTGCAGCCCAGAAATGTGCTTAGATACCCAAAGGCAGAGGCAGTATCTGGATGCTGTTTAGGATGCTCAAAACATTGAAGGGGGGTCAAGACAACAACTATAGTTGGAACAATAAGATACTGCATGAAATCCAGAAAATTGACCTTATTTTGTAAAAATGGCAATTATTTTCTTGGAAATATTGTAAAATTGTATGTGTAGTGGGATGTGACAATGAAAGCACTCTAACTGCAAGAGTCAGAAGCTCAAGGGGATATGGGAGTAATAAATATATTTGATTTCATTTAATTTATAACCCGGGTGGTACTCCATGAGGTGACCCCTCTCCAGTTGAAGGCATCAAAGCAGGTGCACAAGCGCTGTGGGAGGTATAGGGACTTTCCTCCCCCTATACAGCAGAGCCAGACCACCAATGGGGACTTAACCATATACCTTTTAATGAGAGAACAATACTGGGAACATAACCAGTATAAACCAGGGGGTATAGGGGACATTACAATGCCCCAAGGGGGCAGGATTCAACAAAGGTTAGACACTTACAATCATAGACATATTCATCCAGTTGACAACAGACAGGGTTAACCAAAATGTAAAACAAACAGCAGAACAATATTGGTTGGTGAAATATAAAAGGCACAAAATGTCAAATGACAAGGAATATAGGGCCTAGGTACCTGGAGGTGGAGAAAGGGGGAAAACACAAGGGCCCCTTTCTACTGCAAGAAGATTTTCTCCCTTGTTAGCTCACTCACCCCAAGTTATCCCACCTGGGATTTGAACTCAGATCTCCCATATAGTAGCCAGAAACTCTGCCACACAGCTACCAGTGCTGGTATTACCCCAGGCTGCTAGGGGTCTTGACCTTCCTGGAGCCCCGACCTCACATCAAGCTGCCTGGCCTCTTATTGGAAGAGCTGGAAGCAGAGCTGGGAACCTCTCAGGTCACTGCTCAGATCTTTGCTGAAGCGGGAAGCCTCTCCTGCCAGCCACAGCCTCTTGTAGGCGATCCTGGAGTCCAGAGGGGAGCCTCTCCTGCCGGCCGCACGCTGCGCTGCTGAGGGTCCAACTGCTGCCTGCAGGTCCCACTCCTTCAGGCTCTTCTGGGAAAACTGCTCCCGCCCTGCTGGCTCAGCTCTTGCTAGCTCTTTGAACCTCCTTCCTTGTGGTCCCTCGCTGGTCTCTCTCGAGTCAGCCGGGCTGCCCCTTTTATCCCCCTCCAGGTGACCCAAGGGGCCAATCGGGGGACATGGAGGGTGAGTCTCTGGGGCCTGATTGATGAGGAAAGGGAATCCCAAATCCTCCAATCATCTTTTGCCCTTTCAAAACCCTTGGGCTAAGTCACTGCCAGCTAGCCCGTCACACATTTCATTTGACACAGGTTTCAACTTTCAGATCTCAATAACATAAAAGCAGTAACAGGGAGTGGTGAAGAGAGGGAGAGGGGAGCAGGGAAAGTACAAGCTACAATCCTGCTCCTTTAGTTAAAATAATTTACCTTTGTGCCAGGTCTCTCCATATTCACCACCACCTCTGATGTTGGCCACAGCAAGAACACCACCCAAATGTCTCACAAAAATAAGCCTTGAAACACTGAAAAACACAACAAGGTAGTAGAAGATTATCTTATCCTACCACTAATGTCCCCATCCCAACAAATGGATGCTCAGTGAACCTGGTGTATAAGAAGGAATGTATGTGACAACATGACAGGTTAAATCCTTCATTTTTGCAAACCTGACTAGGAAGGTTCATCCCAATGGTGTTACACTCCCATCAATGTATGGAAAGGAAGCAAAGCTGCTCTCTGGGGGACTATGGTGTGTGGATCTGTAAGTGTAGGTCCAACAGTAAGATGTCTGCTCCTTGATTGTTTGCCAGCTCTTCAGCTTGTGAAGTGAGGCTATGAGGTATAAAGGGACCTGCCCGTCCATGCCAATCTTTTAAAATACCTCCTTCATTATGTCTGATTCTTCAGGGAAGAGGTCAAGGATAAAGTTTATCCTAGGGATTCAATTAATGAACAAGAGCAAAAAAAAAAAAAAAAAAAAAAAAAAAAAAAAAAAAAAAAATTAAGGCCTTTACTGAGGAATTGTAGAAGTCTTCAAGCAGGTGCTACATTTGTATATAATATAATTTGCCACTGACAATTACAAGACTGTTTGCAAAGAGATACCGTACTTAAATCATACCTTTGTACTAGTATTATGCATTAGAATTCTTGCCAAGGCATTTTTGTTTGCTTGCTGGTTACACTGTTAACAATAATAAAACTATAAAAGAGATCACTATAACTTCAATTTCAGTGTCTGATCTCTTATTACCTTTTTGAACTTGGATGACAGCTAATGTAAAATATACAAAGATCTTGATATCTAATTATAAAAGCACCCAAGTCCTTAATTTCTTTTTTCAAAACAAGATTAATTAAAGTCACTTAAATTATGTTTAACAATTAAGGAGGAAAGAAGGTTTCTGATCAATTCAGGTAGTAGCTTAATGTAGCAGGGACTTCAGATAGAAAATCACAGATTAAACAATGAGAACAATAAAATGCGGAAATTTATCTCCACTCAGATTTCCCTCCTCAATTAGCTTAATTTTTAAAATTTACTTTAAAGCCTGTCTCCTGTGAATAATTTTTACGTAAATGAGTTAGCCCTATTGACTGACATAAGTAAGGATTGGGTCTTTATGCCACGTATAGCTAGGTCTAGAAATGATGCTGAAACATCATTTCTTGTGTGTTTGATGCCAAATGCTTCCTAATGAAGCACAATTGTTCTTATGAAGTTGCCTACCCAATAATTTTGTCAATTTCTAGGAAAACTGTGGTGCTACAGGGTGTCCATATATCCATAATAACCAAGTGGGTAAAACTTCCATCATTCTCAAAACATTTATCAGCTGTCGATAACTTCTCTCATAGAGTCCATACTAGGGATAAGCTTTTTAGCAAAACATTCAAAGATGGGGAACTGATAAAAGAGGATCCTGTAGTTGTATAATCCACCACAGAAAAAATCCTCCATATAGGTTAGTTATCTATAGCAATATGCTTGCTCAAGGCAGCATGAATTTGCTTCTGGAAAATCAATTTTCAAACCCTTCACTGAGGAAGATATCTCTCTACAGGCCTTTGAGATGTACCAGTCTAGATTTATATTCCAGACACACACAGAATAATGGATCAGAGAGCATAATTTTCCTAAACTGCAGGAAGTTTAATTTTTTGCAGGCTGATACATGGTTGAAGTAGAGTATCCTGATGGTAGGTTAATCACATTTTGGTTAATTGTCTTCACAAAAAGTTTCCAGACTTACTGCATTACTTTTCATTCCTTCTACTTAACAGTAGTCAAAGGAGAGACCTGAGTACCGAAACATACCTGCCTGGCTATTTTTGAATTTTAAAGAGACCAATCATTGGACAGAACACAATGAGCATGGAATCACCACCTAAGTAGCATATTTAGAAACAAAAACAATAAAGCCCAAGAAAGACCTCTGCTACCCAAAGAATTGTATATACTTAACTACTGGTGTATTTGTGTATAATGCAAATACATACTGGGAGTTCATCCCTTCTCAAAAGTATATAAACAATGGAATCCTGTAACAGACCAGTCATGTTGAATTACATTTTCAAAAGTGATACAGTGATTTAAGAGTCTGAGAGCTTGTGCATCTTGGGCCACTGATTGGAATACTTACTGTACAATAAGTCTGGAATAACCATACACATAGGAACTTATTTTAGTTGGCTTGTCTGTGTAAACAAGCCTATTGAGGAGTGGGAAGAAAAGCAAGAAGCCATAGATTTGGCTCCTCATTACTCCTCCATGGGAAAAAAGGGGAGGAGTGGGGCTCTGGAGCAGTAGAGAAATGAAGCAACTGCTACTTTCTCTGACCTTTATATAGGTCATGCAAGGGGGTGTACTTCTTTACATCCTTCCTCCACTTCCTGTTGTATAAAGGCCTAGTAGAATCGGGCCCTGTAGAAGGAACTGGAATGTGAGTGTGAAGTAGCTTGTACAAACAAATTATGTGTTACTATCCATTAGAAACTGCTTTGATGGTATCTAGGAAGGCACATACAGAGCAATCAAGTAAAACATGTTGGATCCTGCAGTGTGGTTTGCAGACTCTGAGGCAATACTGATGGGTTTCCAATAATATTTCCCCAGAAGCGTGGTCAAACCAATAGTGTGAATTCCATCAATTTTACTGCACCTTTTAGCTAGTGGTATTGCACTTACTGTGTGTGCACTGTATAATTAATGATAGATCTGTAGTGTGTATTAGACTAGAATTAGTATTAAATCCAGCTGCTCAGTCCAGGGACGCATAAAAAATTCATGATTGTACTGAAAAATAAAGAACTATTGTAAGTAGCCAAATAATTTGGTCTGCAGCTATGATTTTCCTTGTATTTATTTCTGGATCTACTTTTCTGAACTCTTCCTTTGCAACTGCAGCTCCTCTTAAATGTAGTGAGCAGCAGTCCCAACTTACAGCTATAGTTCCCTTTTTACAAAATTCTGGGGAAAGAATTGCCCATAAGGAGGCTGCAGTACCAAAGAACATTAAAACAGACGGAAGGTTTCCACTGTATGTGAGGTGGGGAACAGATTCTTGGGGGAAATAACCACCTCAACCAAGTGGCAGAGCTGGCTATGTTCTACACTGGTTGGAAAAAAAATAGGTGTGTGGGTGCTGCTGATGTACCCCCCTCCCCCCCCCCCCCACACATCTAGAAGCCTCTAAAGATACAATATCCAATAATCTGTAAGTCCCATTTTAAAAAATGGCTCAGACACAAGTTTCATAGAAAGTCAGTAGGATTTAGGACAGGTCTACACCGCAACTTCTGTAGCTAGTGGAGACTCTCTGGGCTAGCTTTACATTAGTTAGCTCGTGTACTGTTGGCAATATAGCCATGGCAACACTGAGCTCTGACTTGGCAAACTATCTGAATATTTATCCAGATGCTCAGGTGGGTTTTGCAGCTCAGTCAGCCCTGGGCTGTCACAGATATGCTGTTGGCAGAACACAAGATGACAAATTTAAAGCAGTGACTGCAGGTCTGAGCAGTTAGGCTCCTAAGTGCCAAATCTCTTTTTTAAAGGTACAGACAAGGCCACAGAAATCTGCAATGTAAGAACTATGGTATAAAGCATTCTATTAAAAAAAAAATCCCAATCGAAAACAAAAACAAAGGCAGGACCATACTCTAAGCTTTGGCCAGCATTGGTCAGGTACAATGTCTGACACACACAGCTGTGCCAGCAGCAGCTTCTTGTGTAACTGCAGTTCTGCTGGCAAAACTGTGCCCTTGGTGGCATAGCTTATTCTTCTCATAGGAACTGGAATAATCTATGTCAGTAAAAATGCAGTTAATGATACACCTCCATCAGCTGCACTTTGTCAGCAGAATACCCAGTTAAGCGACGTAATGCTAATGTAAATCTGGCCTCATGCAAGTAGTTGAAAAATGTAGAGATTCAAGGAACAAACAGAAAAAAATCAGCTTAGAGAAAGAAGGCTGTTATGCAGAAAGATGCTCATGGATCCAGAGTTAATCACAAACCTCATCAACTGGGCTCAGCGGAAGGTGTGATCAAGGACCTTTATGTAATAAAAAGAGCTGCAGAAAAGGGAGACTGCTAACAGGGCAAGTGGCCACAGCACTGCTAAATCATGGAATAATGGAATAATCCCTGGTGACAAACATACTGCCTGAGATATCAATTGCACCCCATGACTTGGAGGAACTGAATCAGCCAAAACTGAAAGAAAGCACAGACACGGAGCTGTTTGGGTGCAAATCTGCTGAAGTAGCACACCTGGGAATTTTCTCAGTAGGAAAACTGGTTGCTCCTGTTTGTCTCTATTGCAATCAAGGAAAAAAGACTCTGCATGCATATTTTTGTATACATACATAATAAAACATGATTACATTATGAACTTAACTGACCTACATCACAAATTTCCCATCCAAATGGAAAGAAACCTACAAGACCTCAGATTTGGCCAACTGCTTAGGCTAACAAAACATAAGGTTGGGGACATTTTACTTAATTGAACACAGGAAAAAGAGAGACTAAAATCACTAGACTGAAAAGAAATGAAACTGAAATGCCTTGGATTTGCGACAGTTTACAGGAGCACCAAGTTCACATAAAATGAGGTGTTTTTACCTTAACTACCTTGCCCATCCTGATTCTAAGCAAATGCGCTATTATTACACTAGAAATAATAAACTAGCTGAGCTGTGATGAAGTTTTTCAGCAATTCAGTTTCAATTTAGTATGTGCTTTAGACTATGAAGTGCTAGAATTTAAAGTTGCTGCAGGGAAGCAGTAAACTGAGAGTTCTACTTTTTTTGCTAATTTTTTTTTAAATTGCAATTTTACCCCCAAGCCCTGCTTATGTCTTATCTTGCTATTGCACTCTGATTATTTTCTTTGTTAGTTATTGTATAATGCTTACTCTGCAAGGACTTTCTTTGATGGGAGTTCCTAGGGATTACTGAATTTAAATAAATAGTAATTAACATTAGAAAGTCTTTGGAACTGGGTTCTGAATGACCCATTCAAAGCTATGACACATGTACCATATTCAGGTTTCCCTTGCTTTATGCGGGTTCTATATGTGCGAATTTGCTCTTATGAGATGACCCTTTTTATACCAAAAATTCATTATATGCGGGGTAAATTCACTGTCATGCGATCAGTGTGGTGGAAACCCGCAGTCAGCTGCTTTGTGCAGTGCATTGTGGGAATGATATCCTCCAAAATATAGTCTCCTGTGTGGATCTGTACTTGTTGCCTGAGACATGTTTCTGTAGTTGGCATCCCCATTATGGTAACATTTACCACCACCCTGTGCTTGTGTGCACTGTCTGCTGTTCGTGAGTACCAAAACTGTCTTGTAAAAGTGGTAGAAATGGGTCTGGGGGTCAGTTCAGTCGAGATCTTGGAACATATCCCTATTTGTTACATTGTAAAGTGGGTTCCCTTTATGCAAACTCAAGTTATGTGCCGTTTTCCAGGAATGCATGTACAGCATGAAGTGAGGGAAACCTGTATTACCACATAGGAAATAAAAGGCAGGGCAGAGATGCACCTTATTAACGAACTGAATCAGAGATGCATAAGCTTACATAGCCTATATTGAAGCTGAACTGACTTGTGTTTTTAGTAAGGGGAGGAGACAGGTAGATATCACCTCCTTAAATGTTAAGTTCCTAGTATCCCTGCCCAGTTCTCTTTATCTGTTTTCATTCTCTCTCCGTAAACAAAAAACATAAATAAGTGGGAGTCTACAAGTCTCTTTCTGTGTAACAAGTAGCTGGAGCAGGAGTTAGCAAATGTATCTGCACTGATTTGCCATGGCTGGAGGAAGAGCGTTCTCAGTGGTCTTTGGAACACATTTTTCCTCCAGTCTGTAACTGCCTCCGTTTATTCAGAATACAGCACCTGACTTCTCTTTTTGTCCTGGCCGGTAAGACCACAAGGGTGGGAAGAGATGGTAGGTATATTGTGAGACTCTGTTGATTATTATAAGTCAGTTAAATTCCATTATACTTGTATTGTCACCAACCATTTAATTTGATTGGAGAAATTGATGGGTCTCTCTGTATACTTAGTAGGCTTTTAAAATAACTGTCAAGACTGTATAGCCGGGGTGGGCAATTATTTTGGGTGGAGGGCCACTTACCGAGTTTTGGCAAGCTGTCGAGGGCTGCATGGGTAGTCCTGCCCCTTGACAGATGTCCCACCCCCTGGCCGCCATTTTGTGACAGGAGGTCCCACCCCCTAACTCCTGATCTTTGCTACCAGAAGTCTCTCTCCTTGCTCTTGGTAGTACTCCTTTCAGCAAGGGGTTTTGCCATCTCGGAACCAGAAAAATACCAAATTATATTTGAAAAAGCAAACATTTACAGCATTCATTAATCTGGTTTCAAAATATATTTTTGTCTTGATTTACATGTGTTTGTGTAGTGCACACAGAGGTGATCGCACAATAGCTTGAAATGAAGTCTTATTCTTGTATATTGTGGGGGGTGGGTATAGGATTGTGGGGGGCTGTGGGTGTGTGGGTGTGTGGAATGAGGGAGCATTGAGTATGTGTTGGTATGTGGGGTGTGGGTGGGTATGGGGTCTGCGGGGGGCTGTGTGTGAGGGGAGGGTGGCTGGGGTTTGTTTATGGCAGTGCGAGGGGCGTGTGTGGATAGATGTGTATGGTGGGGTGTGCATGTGGGACTCGCCCTATGAAGATGCACACATACACACACTCTGCCCCTGTACACACACATGCGCACGCGCACACAATGCCCCCAAGTCTGCATACACACACACTGTCCCTGAGCCTGTATTTACACACACACTGCCCTCGAGCCTGCACACACACACGCTGCTCCTGAGCCTGCACACACAAACACCACCCCCTCTCCCCTGTACCAGTGCAGTCCCGTGCTCCATGATGCATCCAGGAGTCACCAGAGTCCTGTGCTCCGTGATGCATCCAAGAGTCATCCAGGAGTCACCGGTCTGGTGATGCATCCAGGAGTCACAGCCACATGGTGCTGGAGCAGGGCAGGGGCAGAAAAGCAGGAGACTGGGAGGGGGTGGGCAGGGCTGATTTGCTTAACCCTGCAAGCCTGCTGAGGGCTCCCTCTGGGTCCTACTGCTCCCGGGTCCTGTCAGCTTTGATAGACAGCTGGGAGCGAATAAATATTAATTTAGTAAATTTTTTAGTGGCCCTGCAGGCTGGATAGAATGGCCTAGTAGGCTGGATCTAGCCCATGGGCTGTATTTTGCCTGCCCCTGCTGTATAGAGAACTGAATGTGTGTTCTTGTTCTACTTTAGGAGAATCTAAATGCATAGATGTAAACTTTTCTTTTTTAAAGTCTAATATGGGACAGTGGGCCTTCAACACTTGTGCAACTTTCTCCTCTTCATCCTACTATGAACTGTGATAAATTAGTGGTTAAACCTCATCTGAATGGATAACTTCTTCAAGTACTTAGGTTGTATTACTGCCTTATACAATGCACAGGGAATTAAAAACATAGCTTTGGAACGGCTGTAAAAAGCATTCAGATAATCTCATGATGCATACAGAGAGGTCCGTCATTCTTTAACGTATTTTGTATGAAGATGAGAAATTGTAAATGTTATCTGGGTATATAATCACAGTAACCCATGGAAGAAGGCCGGTAAAGGATTTTATGAGATGTGTTGACTTTAATGCAAGAATAGTAGCATAAAGCTAGTTACTGTAACTCTTAAGAGTGTATGCAAGTTTAAGGGGGCAGTTTAATAATAGATTATTTTTGTGCTGGTAAGTTGCACATTTACTGTCTGCAGAGCTTCCTTTCATTCTGTACATCCCATTTGCTTTCTTTTTCCTCAGAGAATTTGTGTCTAACACTATTTGCTCTGTACTGAAAGCTGTAAGACAATCACAATGTCATTTATATGCCTGTAAAAGTTCAGGTTCTGGTGAAGTACACATTGGCTCAATTTTAAAAGATTACTGAATGGGTCAAGTGCTTTGCTGTTTGTGGTTCAAAAACTACGAAATGGATTAGAATTCATGTTCTGAAATCACGGCTCCTGATTTACGGTGCATTAATTTGCATAAAATAAACATGCACTTCCCCTCTTAGGGTTAAAATCTACCTTGTCCACTAGACATCTAGGACCAGATTCTATTCCACCAGGTAAGTGGGTTTAAGTGCCTAAGTGTGATTCTACTCCATCTTGCTCAAGTCCCTTAATAACTGTTAATATAACCCTCACTGAAGGATAATAATCCTCATTGAAGGAGGGCAGACTTCAATGAGGTAAGGAGAATAGTTGGGGAGGTACTGAGGTCCCGGAGGGGTGGGGTGTCAGGTGTACAAGAAAAGTGGTTGTTCCTTAAGGAGATGATCCTCCAAGCCCAAAGGGAGGTAATCCCAACAAGGATCAAAGGGGGCAAGAGGGTGCAAAAGCCCCCATGGCTCACCAAAAGCATACAGGAACATCTCCTAGCTAAAAGGGAGGGGTACACCCAATGGAAGGCAGGGGCCATCACCAGGGAGGACTATACCTCGGTTGCTTGGGGCTGCAGGGGGGCGGTCAGGCAGGCCAAGGCAGAGATGGAACTGGGACTAGCTACCCAGATCAAGGACAAGAAGTCCTTTTTTAAATACACAGGGAGCAAAAAGAAGGTACCGGGTAATGTGGGGCCTCTGCAAGACACGTTAGGAAATCTGGCCGTCACACCAGATGACAAAGCTAACCTATTTAACAATTTCTTTCCATCCATTTTCCTGAGCAGGGATTGGATCAGCCCGTCCACCGGGACCCCCTCAGGCCCCAGGGGAGGCGCATCCAGGCCTAGGGTCAGTGAGGATGTAGTCAGGGAACTTCTGGAGGGACTGGACCTATTTAAATCAGCTGGTCCTGATGATCTCCACCCCAGAGTGCTGAGGGAATTGGCAGAGGTCATTGCAGGACCCCTTGCATGGCTTTATGAGCACCCATGGTGCTCTGGTGTGGTGCCAGATGACTGGAAAAGGGCCAATGTGGTCCCCATTTTCAAAAAAGGGAGGAAGGAGGACTTAGGAAACTATAGGCCAGTTAGTCTTACCTCGATCCTGGGTAAGCTTTTTGAGAGAATTATCCTGGCGCATGTCCACGACGGGACAGCAGGGGAGGTTATGCTTAGGGGCAACCAACATAGGTTCATTAGAGGCAGTTCCTGTCAGACCAACCTGGTGGCCTTCTATGACCAGGTCACAAAATCCTTAGACGCAGGGGTAGCAGTGGATGTAGTCTTTCTGGACTTCAGGAAGGCCTTTGACACTGTCTCTCAACCCCATTCTCATTAAAAAACTAGGGGACTGTGGCATCGACACCTACACAGTCAAATGGGTCGCTAACTGGCTGGAGGGCCGCACCCAGAGAGTGGTGGTGGATGGGTCATTTTTGATCTGGAGGGATGTGGGCAGTGGGGTCCCCCAGGGCTCGGTCCTCGGACCCATGCTCTTCAACATCTTCATCAGTGACTTGGACAAGGGGGTAAAAAGCACCCTGTCACATATGCTGATGACACTAAGATGTGGGGGGATGTGGGCATGCTAGAAGGGAGGAATAGGCTGCAATTGGACCTAGACAGGTTACAGGGGTGGGCAGATGAGAACAGGATGGGTTTCAACACTGACAAGTGCAAGGTGCTGCACCTGGGGAGGAAGAACCAGCAGCATACCTACAGGCTGGGGAACTGGGTGCCCCACTTCAGGACGGATGCGGACAACTTGGAGCGGGTCCAGAGGAAGGCCATTCGCATGATCAGGGGGCAGCAGGGCAGGCCCTATGAGGAGAGGCTAAGGGACCTGAACCTGTTCAGCCTCCACAAGAGAAGGTTGAGGGGGGATCTAGTGGCCTGTTACAAACTAGTCGGAGGGGACCAGCAGGCACTGGGGGAGTCCCTATTCCCCTGAGCACTACCAGGAGTGACTAGAAATAACGGTCACAAGCTGGCAGAGGGTAGATTCAGACTAGACATCAGGAGGCGCTACTTCACAGTCAGGGTGGCTAGGATCTGGAACCAACTTCTAAGCAAAGTGGTGCTGGCTCCTACCCTGGGGGTCTTTAAGAGGAGGTTAGATGAACACCTTGCTGGGGTCGTTTGACCCCAGTACTTTCTCTTGCCAAGGCAGGGGGTCGGACTTGATGATCTGCTCAGGTCTCTTCCGACCCTACCAACTATGAAATATAAAAGGTGGGTGGATTCTCCTACTCCTTGCTTCTTTTTTTCTTAACCTAACCTAGCCACTAGGTCACTAGCAAAATGGTGGGCACAACCCTCCCCACTAAGTTCAGTGTCAAACTTGTGGTCTCTAATTATCTAATTTTTCGGGGGGTTGCCACACATCTATATGTCCATGGCAATGCTGAATCACAGCATTAATGGAGGTAGACACTTGGGTTGTGCCCAGATGAACGTGGGCACTTGGTTCCCTGGGGACAAGCAGCAGCAGCATACTTTGCACCACAGCTACTTGTCCCCGGGGAACACCTGTGCCACGTGTACTTTGTAGGGGAGGCTGTGCTGGCCTCAGTAGCATTGGCTGGGGTCCTGGGGGCCTCCCGGGGCTGCAGCAGCTGAGATCCTCCTAGACAGAGCCTGGCAGGCAGCCACAATGCAGCTCCAGGTGGCTCGGCTCAGCTTTTCAGCGGTGCGTGCTGCCCGTGCATGCGCTGCTCCATTTTTTTCCTACACGGGTTTTTTTGACTCCTGGATATTTCATAGATTTCATAGACATTAGGGCTGGAAGGGACCTTGGAAGATCATCGAGTCCAGCCCCCCGCCCAAAGGGCAGGAAGTCAGCTGGGGTCATAGGATCCCAGCAAGATAAGCATCCAGTTTGCTCTTGAAGGTGTTCAATGAAGGCGCTTGAACAACCTCCGGTGGCAGGCTGTTCCAGACCTTGGGGGCTCGGACAGTAAAGAAATTCTTCCTTATGTCCAGCCTGAAACGATCTTGTAGTAGTTTGTGACCATTCGACCTCGTCATCCCTTGGGGCGCTCTGGTGAACAAACGTTCCCCCAGATACTAGTGGTCACCCCTGATAAACTTGTAGGTGGCCATCAGATCACCCCTGAGCCTGCGCTTTTCCAGGCTAAAGAGCCCCAGGGCTCTCAGCCTGTCATCGTAGGGTCTGCTTCCCTGACCTCTGATCATGCGCGTGGCTCTTCTCTGGACTCTCTCAAGCTTCTCCACATCCTTTTTGAATTGTGGAGCCCAAAACTGGACGCAGTACTCCAGCTGCGGCCTCACTAAGGCCGAGTACAGGGGGAGAATCACGTCCCGGGATTTGCTTGAGAAGCATCTATGGATGCAAGCCAGCGTTTTGGTCGCTTTATTAGCCGCAGCATCGCATTGCAGGCTCATGTTCATCTTGTGGTCAATGATGACCCCCAAGTCTCTTTCTTCCATAGTGCTAGCCAACACAGCACTGCCGAGCCTATAAGGATGCTGCGGGTTTTTTTTCCCCAAGGTGGAGAACCTTGCATTTATCGGCGTTGAACACCATCAGATTCTCGTCCGCCCACTTGCTGAGCCTGTCCAGGTCAGCCTGGATCACCCGCCTGTCTTCTGGTGTGGATGCTTTGCCCCAAAGTTTGGTGTCATCTGTGAACTTGGCCAGTCCGCTTCTGACTCCAGTGTCCACATCATTAATGAAGATGTTGAACAGTATGGGTCCAAGGACAGAGCCCTGGGGGACCCCACTGGTCACAGGACACCACGATGAGTGACTTCCATCAATTACTACCCTCTGGGTCCGACCCCGGAGCCAATTTTCCAGCCAGTGGATCGTGGAGGACCCAAGGCGACAATTGGCCAGTTTCTCCAAGAGACGATCATGGGACACCAGATCGAAGGCTTTTTTGAAGTCAAGATATATGACATCAATCTCATCTCCCTTGTCCAGGTGATAGGTCACCTGGTCGTAGAAGGAAATGAGATTGGTCAAGCAAGACCTACCCGCAACAAACCCATGCTGGCTATCCTTTAAGATGTTGGCGTCAGCCAGTCCATTAAGGATGGCCTCCTTAATAAACTTTTCCAAGATCTTCCCCGGGATAGAAGTCAGGCTGATGGGCCTATAGTTAGCCGGATCCACTTTCCTCCCTTTCTTGAAGATAGGCACCACATTGGCCTTCTTCCAGTCTTCAGGCACTTCACCAGAGCGCCAAGAGTTTTCAAAGATCCACGCTAGAGGCTGGGCTATGATGCTCGTCAGCTCCTTGAGTACCCTGGGGTGAAGATTGTCAGGGCCGGCTGACTTGAAGGTATCCAGCTTCTCAAGATGTTCCTTCACGAAGTCAGCATTAATGGAGGGCAGGGTATCACCCTCACCCGGACTTCCCGGCCCTGTAGCGGGCACGGGTGTCCCATGGGGCTGATGAAAGACTGACGCAAAGTACCTATTTAATAGGTTGGCTTTTTCCTGGGCGTCAGTTGTCAGTTGCCCCATCTGGTTCAGCAGGGGTCCAACATTGCCCCTGCTTTTCCTCCGGCTCCCCACATATCTGAAAAAGGACTTTTTATTGTCCTTGATGCTCAAAGCTAGCTGGAGTTCAGTTGCAGCCTTGGCTTTCCTGGTCTGCTCCCTTTCCAGGGGTCTGAAGCAAAATGGATATCCAAGGGTAAAAAAAAATGGAAAAAAACCCTGGAGTAGTGCATGCATGGGCAGCACACCCTTACACCGTGGCGAACACCTGACCATGTGGTATGTGGTGCTGTAGACACATTTGCGTTGCCACATACCGAATGGCCATGCTTATCTGGATGTGTTCTTGTGTAGCAATGCTGGGAAAATATAGTCACACTGGGCAAAAATGTAGCTGTGCAAGGAATTTAGATGCAAAGAATTAATGAAAGGTGAAGTAGAATGTCATGTGACTTACGTACTTGGTTATCTTGACAGTGAGGTAGAATTCTGCCTTTACTCTCTATTCTCTGTACCCAGAGATTTGTATGACTGAGCAGGAAAGATACTTTTTAGAACCCTAGTTTACCAGTGGCCTTAGACGTATGGTAGACTTAAACTTAAATCTCAAGTTTTTCTTTCAAGGACTCAAAGTATGTTAGTGCTTGTTTCTGTTCCACCTATTAGGCATGTACATGGCACTTAAATATCGAAATGTGATCCCATTCCACCTTGCTTAAGTCCCTGAAAAACCACTAACATGACTACTTTTGTAACTTGATTTCATATTAGCCTCAAGACTAACTCAAAAAAAGAAGTGCTGAGAAGAAGCAGGGTTCACACATATTTTGTGTTAATGTATTTTTAGGGTCTGAAGCAGGATGGAATACGATCACACTTAGATCTTTGGAGACAGATTAAAAACAGATATTCACTGAGTAAAAGAGTGGATTATAATGCTGTACCCCAAGGACTAAGGGACAGGTAGCAGGGTTCTGATCCTGCTCCAAGGATTGTGCATTTTATGCTAAATAGTCATCAGAGTCAGAGACCCAGAAGGCTCTTTATAAGCCTGAAAGGGACATTTCTTGGATGTTTCTGAAGATTCAGCCAAAACTGATGTACCCAGAATTGTCCAAGGAGATTAGGGATAGTATTACTGATGGAGAATTTATAACCTGAGCTATATGTGCAATTCTTATCTTCCTGTCACAGAAAAACCTGTTATACTTTATTGGTAGTTTGTATTTTTATTGTGTTACAGTGCACACCATATTTGATTTTACTTTTCAATTATAAAATGTTTTTCCCATTGTCAAATCTCTGGGACATCTCTCATCAGAGTCCCATCTCTCATACATCCCTCTATGCACTTAGGAAATGCTTTTTCTGTTAGAAGATAAAACAAAAAGTACATAGTTATTGGTGTAAAGGACCCATATGGCTGAACATGTTTGAAAGAGGACACAAACCAGATATGTTCTGTATCTCTTTCAGTATGACTAGCTAATTAGTTATGTGTAAAGGCATGGAAAAAATATGTGACCTGCCATGCTGGATTAGAATATGTGATCAGCCAGTCCACTATCTTTCCTTTCATATAGTGGATCAGCCAGTCCACTATCTTTCCTGGCAAGTACCAAATAGTTTAGAAGAACATATTAAGAATAGATGTTTGTCAAAAATAGGCTGCTTACCTATAGCTTGGTGTAATAGATATGTTGAAGCCACCATAGCCATACAAGAAAGCAGGATGAGAACCATCCAATTTAATTCCCTTCTTGTGGATAATAAACATTGGGATCTTGGTACCATCTCTGCTAGGGTAGAACACCTATGATAATAAAGAAGAAAGATGCTGTGATTATTTGTGAACTTGGAAATCACGCATAATTTCTAGGCTTTTGCTGTATATGGAAAAAAATCTGGGCATAGTCACAGACTGGAGCATCTCTGCTAAAATTTAATACTTTAATTCTGCAAAAATAAAAAATGGCTATCATGATCCATGGGGATGTGAAATGGTCCGTTACTTGATTAATAATTCTAGTAACAATATAACACTTAGGATGAAAAACCTTATAATACTGAAACCAAATATCTTATTAAGGATGAAATCCTGCCATTTCTGCTTACCCTGACTACTGCTTCCACACAGGTATCATGAAAATATTATAAAGGAATATGATAAACTACACAGACAACTGGAAAAGACTGTAGTTTGCATTATGAAAATATGGGGAAATACAAGAAGGCAACAAGGGAACTGTTTCAGTAATCTTGCAAAAGAATACACAGGCAGAAGCTATCAGAAGCTGACAAATGATTCTTTTAAGGAGTACATTCCAAAACTTGAGATCATGCAGCTTCAGCATGAAAAAGAAATAAGCTTACATCAAATAGATAGGGATAGCCTGCCAAAGACAAGGTTACTACTCAATAATTTGTGGCTTTATGACACTGTACAAGTATTTAAGCAAGGATCAACAAAATACACCTCTGTAAAGGATTTATTTTGCAGCCAAGTCAATGAGAGTTTTCCCATCAAATTTACTAGGAGGCTTAAAAGCATTATTTTAGCAGTGAGTGACAGACTTTATTCTTAAATCTCTGGTAGCGTATTTATGAATGAAAATAATTATTTTTATCATCAGTAACCGTGGGTTGGACGAGGGTTATTCCAACATTAGTTTCACCACTGTTGCTACATTTGTATGAACAGCATTCGTCCCCAACCAAAAAAAGAGTCACTTTCACACACAATGAATGGCTTAAGATGTTCTTAATGCAAATTCTTAATGAATTCAATGACAAGGATAAAGACTATTAAACAGCCTTATACATATAATTTAGTAATGGTCAGTTAACGCAGAGTCATAAAAGGAAGATCAATGTACCTGATAAAGTTTAGTAAATTTATTGAGTACAAAATTGCTTCCTCTTTCACACTCCCCAAAGTCAATATTCATAGTTTATCTGGACTTCAAGAACAGGGTTTATACCTGGCCATAGATAGGACTTATTTGACTTGCCAAAAGGTTAGAAAAGAAAGAGGAAACTATCTTAACTATTTTAATGCATTAAAAGTGACTTTGGGGATAGGTGTTTCAAAATGGATTCCTTGAGGACCTGTTCAGGCTGAGGTCAGGCTGACTGGTCTGTAGTTCCCCTGATAGTCTTTCTTCTCTTTCTTAAAGATGAGCACTGTGTTTGCCCTTTGCCAGTCATCCAGGTCCTCACCTGACCTTCATCAATTCTTAAAAAGGATAGTCAATAACTCTGAAATTACCTCAGGCAGTTCCTTCAGTACCCTCAACTGCATCCCATTTGGCCCTGGCAACGTGAAAGCATTTAACTTCTCTAACCATAACCTGGTCTGCTATTACTCTAGGCTGTTAGTCTTCTTCCTATTTCTGCTGCCAACTTCACTCATCAGCTGGTAGCTGCCCCTATTTGTGAAAACTTGAAGTAAAACAGACATTATATTCTTCAACCTTGTAAACTAATACCATTTAATACAAGTCCATGAACTACTACTATTAAATCTGTCTGTCAGAATTATTCTACCGAGATTTTTTTTAAGGTGTCTAAAACTCGAGTAAGTTAATCATCAGGGATCTGAGTTTTCCGTTTGCCATGGAAAAGTGAGGATTTTCTCTTTTGAAGGAGAGAAATATAGGAAATGGCAGGTTTCTCTTTACAGGCTAGCAGAGTTCCAGCCTACAAGGCACTCCTTGGGGCTGGGAGGAGCAGGATGCAGGAGAAGCCACATGCACATATGCACATGGCCAGTAATATAGCCAGGAAGTGGTGGACAGCAGCTGTCTGCAGGTAAGTGTATGGTGAATGGGGTGCGGGGGAGGCACAGGCAATGTAGGGGGCCAGACTGAGGCAGCCATGGTGAGGGAGGGAGTGGCTGGTGGCTGGGCTGGGGGTGCTGTCCAGCTGGTGCAGTGTCTAGGACCTGGCTGGGAATACGCAGTGATGGGGCCCAGCTGGGGGAGTGGGATGGAGCCACAGGCAGCTCACCCAGGGGACAGCTGAGGGGCTGGGTCCCTGTTGCTGTGTGCATTCCCAAGGAGAGGTTGAGCAGCAGAGGTGATGCACCGGGTGGGGGGAGGAAAGCACGTGCTTCCCCAGATTTTTGTGTGGGGCTAGGGAGGATGTATGCTGCCTGCTGCAAGGCTTGGGGCTTCCTACCTTGCTGCCCTTCCCCCAAGGGCCTCCACAGAACCAATGGATGGGAGCTGGTATGGGAGGGCAAAGAGGGGCGGGAAGGCTTGGAGTTACCACCACCACTGGGAGCCCCGCACCAGCCACCCTGCCAAGGTGAGGCACTCCCTGTCCACCCAGCAGTAGTGGGGGGCACAACTCTGCACCACTGTCCCTGCTGGGACCCTTGTGGGGAGGGCAGCAGGGCGGGGAGCCCCAATCCCTGCAGCAGGCAGCCTGCATCCTCCCCTGCCCTGCTGGGGTCCCCCCTGGCGCTCCCGTGGGACACTCCATTTGCCCCACCATCTCAGCATTCACAAGCCACCTGGTCCCTTGAGGTATGTAGAAAACACATATAAAGCTGTGTCTGTGTCCAAATCATCAAATCTCTCTAAATCGAATTACAGGCTTCCGACTCATTTTGGAGAGATTAATGGGTCACCTGATTCAATTCGGATTAGGAGATTTGGCCTATGAATCGGGCCGAATCTCCTCCGAAAGGAATCAGCGACTGAAGCGTCACACAGCCTGCCTGCCTGCCTATCGTGGTGTTTCATGGAAAAATGCAGATTTGGTGGGGTTTTAATCAGAAAATTTTGGATTTTATCAGAGAATTCGGGATTTTTAAACAGAGAAAAAGCAAGATCCCGGTCAATCATTATTAAAGAAAGTATATTTTAATGTAAGCAAAATATACTATGTTCAAATATGTTAAGAACCACCAAGTTATGTCAAAATCAAACAAAAATCTTCAAAATTCTCAGCATCTTCAAGGAGTGTACAGCATCAATGTAGAGTGCTGACTGATGAGGATTATGTGGCTCCTGGGAGACTGATAATTGTGAGGCTGAATGTGTCTTATTTTTAAATGGTATCTTACTGTAAGCAATAAGCCAAGTCTGTTTGTTCCTATATTTTAAGGCTCTGAAGGGCATATCTAACTTTCTTCATGCTGTATGCATCTTCACCTTTCCCAGCTACTTCAGACTGGCTGTAAGTACACATTTCTACACGTTTGACCTACTTGTTTTGAGATGATAAATGCTTCAACAGTGACCAAGGGTATATCTACACAGTAGTCACTTTAAAGTAGCTCCTTTGGAAAGTGCCAACAGCTGCAATATCATCAAGCTCAGCAGTACCCACCTGAAAAGCTGGGTTAATACTCAAGTTGTTAGTCAGTGCTAAGCTCAGCATTGCTGCAGCTAGAAAGCTGCTACTGGACCCCAACCACCTAGTTTTAAACTAACAGAAAGATGTCTGCATATGCTACAGTAACTGCAGTGTGGACACCGTCCATCTATAAAGGTAAGCTGACATCTGAAAGTGAATGACAGACTACAGTACAGACCTACCCAGAGAAGATCTGTGGAGCTCCATACATAACATTTTATGACAATTATTTAAGCAGTCAATCAACATAATAACCATATATTACAGCCAATAATCAATGCCCTGCCTGGCCAAGGTAGAGCGGGGAGTATATAAACTGGCAGTTAAAGATAGGCTTGTTGGGAGGTGTCAGATAGATTTGAGATTTCTGGGAGTTGAAAGGCTAATGTCTGGGTGAGTTTGGGTGCTATATGGCTGGCAGGTTGAATTGTCTAAAAACTCCCTGGGAAAATAAGTTGGTAAGATCTTTCTGAAGTAGGTAAGTCAGGGCCAGAATTGAGCTCCATTATGTTTTGTCCCAGCTTGCCCTTGCTGTTGTAGCTACTTTCACTAAAGCCGCCTACTCTTTTCATCTGCTCCCTCCCTTGCTGGGATCCAGCAGGGGAGTGAAGCAGCATGAAGGAAACTGGAGGAGTTGCCTGTTCAGACACTACAGCAAATCCGAAGTGGCAGAAATGCAGTAGAGCAACAACATGCATGCTGCCTCCCTACAGTTCAGCTGCATTCACGAAGCTTCTGTAGCGATGTGGGAATACTGGACAGGGCCGTATGATGTGCAAGTGTCATGTAAGATATGTGTTACTTGTCAACCCTAGCTACTATGCTCTCCACTATAGCAGAAGCTGTGCACTGAGTGCCATCACAAAGCTTAGAAATTTCTAATTCTCATCAAGTCAAATCAAAGTGAAGAAGAAAAGTGTCAGGTTAACATTTACTGAAAAAACTGGTGAGCAAAAGGGTGGATGGGCTGGTAAAGACAGGCTGAGCCCATCATACCCTTGGTAACAGATTCAAATCTAGCCTCAGATTAGGAGAGAGTGAAAGCTGTTACTTTGGAATTGATGTTTAGTCGGTGATATAAGGGGTTCTCAAAGATTTTCATTGGATGGATTAAATATTAACTGGCCGTCTCAGGTAAAGACTACCTGACCTTCCATTTCTGATTTCTTAGTGTTCCAGGGCAACTGCATAAGTCACAGCCTTGAAAAAAGTAATGAGGAAAGTATTTTAATGTATTTTCAGCCACGTTTCAAAGGAAGTAGGTAACTGGCAACAAGAAGTGCTACCACCATACAACAAGCTAGACCTCCATAAAACCACCCAAGAGCTCTTAAGTACAAGTTAAGAACTGCTGGTCTATATGAACTGAGTATAAGGATATCTGCTCCAAGAAAATCAGTGTTCATTTAGTTAAAAAAATACCTTAACACTGCACACAGACATCACATTTATCCAAGGACAAAGTGCAATGGTACAGATATCCATGTCAGTTATCCCGGGACAAATTTTGGGAAGGTTCCTGTCTAAGAGGTAGTAACAGCTTATCCCAGGATATTGCAAAGTATGCCTGAACAGTTATCCTGGGATTGCATTGGTGAATCAATGGCAGAAAAACGGTACTACATTTTACTGCTCGTTACACCCTGATTAGAAGGAAGACATGTACGTGCCAATTCCAGGATATTTTTATTCTGGGACAAACAGAGGCACAACTTATCCAGGAACAAATGCAAGGTCTGTTCCTAACCTAAATTTTATTTTGAGCTTGCTGAATTCTGAACTCCGTGGAGTCTTACTGCTAGGGCATGTCTATACATACTTACACTGAAATAATTTAATTCATTTTAATTTGTACCTTTTGCTATTTTGACACAAATCTACCAGTGGACACTTGTTTAGGATTAAGAGAATGCTATTCTGATTTAGCTAAAACCAAGTGAAGACAAATCAATGCAAGGCACTTATTTCAAGCAAAGAAGAAGTTGAACACACATGCACCAAAATAACAAAAACATGAACTAAAGCCAGTTATTTTGATATATTTAAATTCTGAGAAATGATCCCACGAGACTGGTTTTGAGGCAGTGTTGTGGCACTTTGCACAGCTCTATTTGTTATTCAAGTAAAGAGATTTCAGCCATCAAGAATTCAGCTTCATTGTTTCATTTTAACAAGCACAAAGATTTTGCAAGGTGGGTAGAAGGATATTTTATTTCTGCTACTGGTGATTTTGCTCGACAAATTCAAATTTCTAAAAAATATTTTTAATGATCCGTATCAAGAATACCCCACTCCAAAAATTAAAAAAAACCAAACAAATTTGTTTAGAGTATGTGCCTAAACAACAAATGCCTGTGTTAAAACTTTTAGTTTTTATTAACTCAAGAAATTATATCTTGGGGCTGAACTTTTTTTTTGTCATTATTTACAGCTTCTATTTTAATTAGAACTCAAAAGAAATAAAAGCATAACACAATTTTTGGCATACTGCTACATGTTTTCAATCATTCTGTTTCCAAAGGAAAGCAAGACACTATCATGTTTTATGAACCACGCTGAATACTCAACATGATCTATTTTTATAACTATCTGATGAGCCTCAACAGAAATATGATCCTCTATAACACATGGTATTTAGTAAGTACCTTTAATGTGAGCACTGGCTCTAAAGTGAAACACAGAAACCTATGACGGCATCTCACTTAAAAAAAATCAATTTTAATTTTTGTTTAATTGTGGCTAAACAAATGCAAAAAAAGTTCACCAATGAAACGAAGTATGCCTTTGGGAACCTTTACAGAAAACTTATATAAATGTTCTAGATGTCATTTTTATTCCAATTATCAGCAGATGCAACTGTGAAATTTAGGAATAATTCACCTAGGATTTTGCATATCTTAAAACATCACATTTCAAGTTACTGACACAACCACAACCTGTCACTAGTGAAATCAGCACTTGAACTCATAAGTTATAAATCTAACGTTTCTTTTGGGGGTAGGGGGATCATAGTGGTAAACTGCTTTGTTGAGGTATTTCTGAAGAGATTAAGTTGTTTGGAAAGGAAGTATTCAGGGGGAAGTCTAAATTTTTGCTGACTCCAATGGAGTTTTTTACACTGGCTAAGGAGCTGACCCTCTAGTGTTTCCCATAAATGACTGGCGTTGGCAGATAGCTCATTTCCCTCGGACTACAGACTGCCAGTAATTTCCCTCCCCCTTTCTAACCAAGAGCTTTTTAAACAACTGGCTGAAGACTGATTTTAAAGGGCTTTTCTGCTGTCATCAGTGAAGATTAAACAACAGTTCTTTAAATGAAAAGACATCAAAGAAAAATAGTACGTCAAGGTGACATTGCATTCAAAATTTAGAAGTGTTCCACTTCAACTATCTTTTCTAAAATAGTGATTACTTTTCCCCAAGATGAACAAATGGGAGGGGGAAAAAATCAATTCAGTGAGATACTGAGATATGTGAAGCTATTTAAGCTTCCTCGAATAGACTGTTTTCAACAACCGATTCACCTTAAATTCTGTATTATCTCTGAAGTAAACCCAGTGGTTTATTCATAGGACCAATAATGGGAAGTGCTTCTATCTGAAAGATTAAGGTAAGCTTGACAAGGCAAGCCCTAAAAAGAAGAGTTTCCAGTGATGGTATGGCATTGCTAATTTTAGGCACTGACTGCTTTCATAATAATGTTCACAATAGGGTTCTACTATTTTTTACTTTATCGGGGGGGGGGGGAAGGGAATCCAATTGTGCTAGTTATAGTACAGTAACCACTGCAAATATGCTGTAAGAATAAGAGTGTAAATCTACACTATAGTACATGGATGATAACAACATAGCAAATAAATAAATGGACTTTAGGGAAAACATTGATAACAACACCACCATCAAATCTCCTTACATTTTATAACAAGATTCCACATGCTATATTTGGGAAAAGGGCAAGACTAAAGAGAACTATTTTCAGTATTATAGGAGTGCAACAGCAGTGCTATACTCGAGAAGGCACATCTGGTGATATGTACCACACTCTTGAAGTGGTTGTAAACATAATTTCATCTCATTTTAAGAGTTTGTTATGCTGTCAGAGCTGTGCAAAGGGGCTGTCATTGACCATCAGGACCCTTATATTCGAGCATTTATAACCTTAAAACCACAAAAAGAACACACTTCTGGTTGAAGAATGGCATTTTATGAAGACCTGATATAACTTAATTCACCTCTCAGGCTCATTTCTAAAGAAATCTGCATGCTCATATTTCAGACCAGCATCGGTGATGCGTAAGGGGTGCATGGGGGTGCATATGCACCCCTTGAAAGCGCCGGTACACCCCCTCACAGCCCACACTTGCCACTTAGAAGACGGGTGGGGAGGGCATGCGGGAGCACCGGTGCCCCCCCTGCGAGTGCTGGCCAGAGAGTGGGAGTGCTGTGGCTGGTTTGCAATCGGTCATGGGGGCCCCCACCCCACCGTCGGTGAGATTGGCCATGGGGGGACTACCCCCAGTCGGCGAGATTGGCCGTGGGGGGAACGCCCCCGGTTGCTGTGGGGGGCACATGCTCCCCCTGACTAAGGTGGCACCAGTCGCCCATGCAGAGCGGGCTTTTTTTCAAAACTTAAAGTCTTGCACATTTACCACCCTCAGTGAAAAAGGCAATTTTACTACATCTGTTTATTGACCAAATTGTTTTCACTTTCTAAACCGGTTCTTCTGACTTTTCCCTTTATTCCCTTACACTTTACTTTGTGCGTTTTCTCCCATTTCCCTGTGGCCCTGAATTTTTCCCTAAGCAAAGCATGTCAAAAATTTTACCCACTGCAGGAAAAAATCTGGCTCTAAATAGGCTCTATGTTATTTCATAGACATTACGGCTGGAAGGGACCTTGGAAGATCTTCGAGTCCAGCCCCCTGCCCCAGGGGCAGGAAGTCAGCAGGGGTCATAGGATCCCAGCAAGATAAACACCCAAATGTCTCTTGAAGGTGTTCAAAGTAGGTGCTTGAAACACCTCTAGCATCAGTCTATTCCAAACCTTGGGGGTTCGGACAGTAAAGAAGTTCTTCCTTATGTCCAGCCTGAAACGGTCAAGGAGGATTTTGTGACCGTTTGATCTTGTCATCCCTTGGGGTGCTCTGGTGCACCAGATCCTGTTTAGCACCCCTGATAAACTTATAGGTGGCCACCAGATCACCCCTGAGTTTGTGCTTTTCCAGGCTGAAGAGTCCCATAGCTCTCAGCCTCTCGTCATAAAGTCTGTTTTCCTGACCTCTGATCATGTCTGTGGCTCTCTGGACTCTCTCAAGCTTCTCCACACCCTTTTTGAATTGTGGAGCCCAAAACTGGACGCTGTACTACAGCTGTGGCCTCACCAAGGCCGAATACAACGGGAGAACAACATCTTGGGATTTGCTTGAGAAGCATCCATGGATGCAAGCCAGCGTTTTGCTCACTTTACTAAGGCAACCTGAAGTCTTAAGTATAGCATCTCCTGGAGGAACCTGTGGTTCTGTCATCCCTTGCAGTCACAGGCCAAACCCATTCCTCTTCAAAAAGGGCAGAAGTATGAGGCACCCTTTCACTCCAACACAACAGTGGCAATCACCAGAGCAGTGGCAGGTTTCTTCTCCTTACCATAGCTCAAGACACCCCTCAAAGAAGCACAGTGGTAGCAGCATGCACAGCTCCACAGTACTAGCAGCTGGATGTGTAGGACCATATAGTTTTATTTTCCTGCCACACATACCATCTTCTAACGAGTCCATGTTGGAGGAACCTTCAAAAGGAATAGGCTATTATGAGTTCTACTGAGAGATATGGGGCTCTTTACTACACTTCTCTGAATTATTGTTTAAGGCTGTCTGCAGGCATCACTGCATTATTTTTATTTTTTATTTTCAAGCTTTTTTACACAACCACAAGAACTAACAAAAATGTTGGTTCTGACAAAGTAGCATGACTCTAGGAAACAAAACCCTAGGCCCATTTTCCCTATACCTTAACCTAAACCTGGGAGAAATATTTTTTGTCTGGCACAACTGCCTATTCCATAAACAGTGCATCAATCTGTCCAGAGTCCAGAGAAGAGCCATGTGCATGATCAGAGGCCAGGGAAGCAGACCCTACGATGACAGGCTGAGAGCCCTGGGGCTCTTTAGCCTGGAAAAGCGCAGGCTCAGGGGTGATCTGATGGCCACCTATAAGTTTATCAGGGGTGACCACCAGTATCTGGGGGAACGTTTGTTCACCAGAGCGCCCCAAGGGATGACGACTAGGTCGAATGGTAATAAACTACTACAAGACCGTTTCAGGCTGGACATAAGGAAGAATTTCTTTACTGTCCGAGCCCCCAAGGTCTGGAACAGCCTGCCACCGGAGGTTGTTCAAGCGCCTTCATTGAACACCTTCAAGAGCAAACTGGATGCTTATCTTGCTGGGATCCTATGACCCCAGCTGACTTCCTGCCCTTTGGGCAGGGGGCTGGAGTCGATGATCTTCCGAGGTCCCTTCCAGCCCTAATGTCTATGAAATCTATGAAAATCTGTTCTATGAATGACAAGCAATAGAGCATCATCCTTACATTACAGATAGCTAGATAGATAGATTGCATGGGGTCAAAAATATTCACTCCCCACAAAACAAGTACGAAGAATACTGTATAGGTAACTTCTGGGTATAGTTACTGGGTAAAGCTCTGTAAATGAACATGGGAAAATGCTTGTGTAAGATGACTGGTAAATTCCCTCGTAGAGGCTCAACTAGACTAACCCCCCGTTTCCCTATTCCTTTACAAGTCTTTTTCTTTTGCCTAATATATTTTTTAAATATAAGGAATGAGTATAAAACATTGTTTTGTTAAAATAAAGGTTCATTTATAGCATAGGAGACCTGTCACTCAGTTGTTTATGAAACATAGATAGTCCTTGAGAAAGAAAGGTTTTAGTTATCCATCTTATCCTTTGAGGTGACAGTGTCCTTTGCTACAGTCCTCAGTAACTGGGCAGGAGCAGAGACTGCTTAAGTATTTTAGCTTTTTGTGTAGTATAAAAAGGATGCCAGTGAGGGTGGTTGAAGACAGAAATGCTTTATTATTCACAAATATCTAGCTACATGGAATGGTGCAGATATTGATAATGACATATGGAATGAAAAATCACAGCTATCATATGTGTAGTTATAAAAGCTATAAGGTAAGTTAACCAGGCATTTTCCTTTTGTGTGTGAAAATATTAAAAAAGTAGGGATATGTGATAATGGAACTACAAAAAGTAGTAGGAGAAATGTTGAACTCATTAAAAATTTGATTCTATTTAAAATTAGTGGCATAGAAAGGTACAGAACTTTTATAGCAAAGTATGTCTAATACTACTATAGACAAAATAACCACTACTAAACCCATTTTCAAAACTATGAACAATATTTGCTTATCTAGAAACCTTTAAATAATTTTGCTAACTCTCTCATCCATGACAATGAGAATTACAATTAAAATCCAATTTAAATATGATAAGTTTGGCTTTTTCAGATGAAATAATTTCCTTCAGATAATATATAGACTTTATAGTTGTAAAGAAAGAGTAATTAATTCCTGGTACTTGAAAACACTTCATAAGTCACACTAAGCTAATTATTCTTAGAAAGACTCTAGTGATTTAAAACATGTCTTTCACAACCCGTCTCAAGATCACTTACTACATTCCTCCCGTTGTCCTTGTGTGCTTGGACCAGAAACATGTAATAGCTAAACTAGTCATTAGACTGTCACCTATTGTTACAGTAAAAATGAAAAAGAACTTCCAATAAATTGAAATTAAACTTTTCAACCTTATTTTACAAACCCTTGTCCCTATTACCCATGAAATAAAGATTAATTCTTAGTTTTTATTTAACGTATATTTTGAAGTTTGTGAAGGAGGAATACTTGAAATTTGCTGCAGCTGTTATAGCCCATCTAAATTACCATTCACAACACCCAGATGGTTAAAAACCACACTACAATATTTGGAAGAATCTAATACAGTTGTTGCAGTTTAATACATCCTAGAACAGAGGTCAGTAACCCCTGGCACACATGGCCATTTTCCTTGGCGTAGCACAGTTGGCCCAGACCAGGGACCTCGGGCTGCTTGCAGCAGGCAGTGGGGAGACTGCAAGCCCTACTGTGAGTAGCTTGGGATCTGTGGCAGGCAACAGCTGCCCAGAGCCTGGGCTAGATGTGGCAGGAAGCTGGGATGCTGCAACCAGTGCACTGGGGTCCAGAGCCCAGGACCTGCTCTGTGGTTGGTGGTGGCTGATGCATGCCCTGAGGCATGCACAGCCAGGAAGGGGCCTGGGGCAGTGCAACTCCAGTCCTTCCCCCACTGCCTGCTCCAAGGCAGGTATGCAGCTGCTGCCAGCCACGGAGCCAGGCCAGGGCTCTAGATCCTGTCCAGAGCCCAGTGCAGCTGGTTGCAGCTTCCCAGCTGCCTGCCATAGCTGGTCTGGGCTTTGGGCAGCTGCAGCACACAGCAAGGAGGCTGCAAAAAACTGGACCAGGCTCTGGAGCCCTGACCAGGTTCCATGGCAGTGGTGGCTGCACTCGCACCTCAGGGCACATGGCCCAGAAGGGGCCGGGGCAATGCAGCACCAGCCCCATCCCCTGTCATTGGCCTGGAGGCGCATATGTACCCACCTCCAGTAAAGAAGTTTGAGCCCTCACAGCTCTCATAGATTTCATAGACATTAGGGCTGGAAGGGACCTCGGAAGATCATCGAGTCCAGCCCCCCGCCCAAAGGGCAGGAAGTCAGCTGGGGTCATAGGATCCCAGCAAGATAAGCATCCAGTTTGCTCTTGAAGGTGTTCAATGAAGGCGCTTGAACAACCTCCGGTGGCAGGCTGTTCCAGACCTTGGGGGCTCGGACAGTAAAGAAATTCTTCCTTATGTCCAGCCTGAAACGATCTTGTAGTAGTTTGTGACCATTCGACCTCGTCATCCCTTGGGGTGCTCTGGTGAACAAACGTTCCCCCAGATACTGGCGGTCACCCCTGATAAACTTGTAGGTGGCCATCAGATCACCCCTGAGCCTGCGCTTTTCCAGGCTAAAGAGCCCCAGGGCTCTCAGCCTGTCATTGTAGGGTCTGCTTCCCTGACCTCTGATCATGCGCGTGGCTCTTCTCTGGACTCTCTCAAGCTTCTCCACATCCTTTTTGAATTGTGGAGCCCAAAACTGGACGCAGTACTCCAGCTGCGGCCTCACTAAGGCCGAGTACAGGGGGAGAATCACGTCCCGGGATTTGCTTGAGAAGCATCTATGGATGCAAGCCAGCGTTTTGGTCGCTTTACTAGCTGCAGCATCGCATTGCAGGCTCATGTTCATCTTGTGGTCAATGATGACCCCCAAGTCTCTTTCTTCCATAGTGCTAGCCAACACAGCACTGCCGAGCCTATAAGGATGCTGTGGGTTTTTTTTCCCAAGGTGGAGAACCTTGCATTTATCGGCGTTGAACACCATCAGATTCTCATCCGCCCACTTGCTGAGCCTGTCCAGGTCAGCCTGGATCATCTGCCTGTCTTTTGGTGTGGATGCTTTGCCCCAAAGTTTGGTGTCATCTGCGAACTTGGCCAGTCCGCTTCTGACTCCAGTGTCCACATCATTAATGAAGATGTTGAACAGTATGGGTCCAAGGACAGAGCCTTGGGGGACCCCACTGGTCACAGGACACCACGAAGAGTGACTTCCATCAATTACTACTCTCTGGGTCCGACCCCAGAGCCAATTTTCCAGCCAGTGGATCGTGGCGGACCCAAGGCGACAAATTGGCCAGTTTCTCCAAGAGACGATCATGGGACACCAGATCGAAGGCTTTTTTGAAGTCAAGATATATGACATCAATCTCATCTCCCTTGTCCAGGTGATAGGTCACTTGGTCGTAGAAGGAAATGAGATTGGTCAAGCAAGACCTACCCGCAACAAACCCGTGCTGGCTATCCCTTAAGATGTTGGTGTCGGCCAGTCCATTAAGGATGGCCTTAATAAACTTTTCCAAGATCTTCCCTGGGATAGAAGTCAGGCTGATGGGCCTATAGTTAGCCGGATCCACTTTCCTCCCTTTCTTGAAGATAGGCACCACATTGGCCTTCTTCCAGTCTTCGGGCACTACACCAGAGCGCCAAGAGTTTTCAAAGATCCGCGCTAGAGGCTGGGCTATGATGCTCGTCAGCTCTTTGAGTACCCTGGGGTGAAGATTGTCAGGGCCTGCCATTTGCCTCAAGCACACCAAGTTGAGGCATTGGGCAAGGTTGTGGTGTTTTTGGCACTCTAGACAAAAATGTTGCTGACCCCTGTCCTAGAAAAAAAAATTAATATCTAGGTGTTTCTGAAAAATAAATCATGCAAATCCTTACTTATATAAATAAAAGGGACCTGATTTTCAGTGGGGCTGAGTACTGACAACGTCCAGTGACTTTAACAGGAATTACCAGTACTCAGCCCTTCCTTAAAACAATCCCTAAAAACCTAACTTCATACATCCAGAGCTCAAAAACTTTGACTTTATCTCCTTGAAACATGGGATGAAATCCTAGCTGCACTGAAGTCAATGGCAAAACTTTTGTTGACTTCTGTAGGACACAGATGTTACTCCTGAGTGCCAAGGTGCCTAAACCAAGAGTTAACAATGGGACAATCATTCCTTACTGCAATCTAGTTCTCAGATTACCCTACACATGAAGACCTAAAGCATGGGCTTTCTGCCTGAAAAGTATACAGCATATGACAGGAAGCATTTCTCATCTAATAGTGGGGCAGTTCCAGCATTGTCTTGGTCTCAAATATAACTCTATACTAATAACCAATGTTTCTCAGGGCAATTCTGCCAGCCAAACAATGACAAAGTAAAACAGAAGCCTGGTCACCTACCCCTCTTACTTCGCACACATATGGGATGTACCAGAAGCCTGGAAGAGTGAAAGGGAGAGCTGTTACAGTATCTCTATGTTATTCAAGGCTTATCCCTATGCAGGAAAACTCTTATGTTAGTAATCTTGCATTTGCATTATGGCTATTTTGTGTTACCTGCAAAGCAGAGCTGAAGTAGCTTGGTAAAGTAAAAAATCACACTGGTGAACGCCACAAAGCACACCAGCTACGGATAATTGAAAAATCATGATAAAAATAATCAAGAAATCCTTTAGAAGAGATAATTTCAGCACCCACCCATTGGGACAAGAAACAGCCTCATGCTGATGGAAGCTAAGTGCCAAACAATAGTGCTTTATAAAAATCCCTTGTTAGAGAGCCTAGAAATCTAGCAGCAAATGGCTGCTGGGAAGCAGCTCACCAGGTGGCAGAAGAAAGGGGAGAAAAGGAGATGGAATTCCTGCCAGGAAAGCATAGCAAAAATTCTTTTTGAATTACATTATTTACTTGCTTAAGTGAAAGGTCTTCTTCCCTCCACAGAAATATCAAATGCCAAACATACAAAAGGCAAAATAGACCATATCAGTCCCATCTAACCACCATTAAAGGACACATGCTTTCAACAATCTGATAGATACATTTCCCTCTACAAGTTCTTACACTACTATCTTCATAATGGGAGGCCTGTCTACCAAGTACAATTCACGTCACATATTTTTAATTTGTCTCACTTCCTCCTCAGAAAGAAACCTGTGTGCAGCATGGTGTTTTGTTGCCCTTTTGTTCCGATCACAATAATACATTAAATGACTGCTGGGTAAAGGATTTATGTTAGTGAAGGTGAAGCTAAAGAAACATGTATGGAGATCATCTTTTCTTTCTTGCATGATTTCAGTGTTTATTTGTACAAAAAAAATATACCAACTTGCAAACATACCACTAGAAAAAAACTTGCAAATTAACAGCCGGTAGTAAATTTTCCTTAATTAAAACAGGGCTTACCTTAGTGAGAAGATTACTTTGAAAGTTGAAGATATAGTGTAACAGTGTCAAAGGGTCTAACCAAGTCTAGGAGACCTCAGGACTAATATGTTTAAAGCATGCCAGTTTCTGTAGCCAACAGCTGGGAAGGAGTTATGTAGCTAGAACCAAAGCTACTCGCATCTGACTCCTCAGCCTGAGTGATTCATTCATTCATAGCTGAGTTGATGATGGGTGGCTTCAGACTCAGGACTCAAAGAACAGGGCTTGTACTCGGGTCTCTGGAGCCATAATGAGACCCTTTAATTGCTCTGCCACTGCACTTCACTGTTATAAAACAGGCTCAGATAAAAAGCAAAACCTATTATACTCCCATCATGTTGCAAATCAATTCAGCTTGCAGTAAGGAGTTACCCCAGGGCAAGCCTTGGTCTGTTCCCTGGGACAAGTGTCAGGATGGCAGGGAGAAACTTAGTGGTCTGGGGGTACCCTGTGGATGGGTTTGTGACACCCTCTCCAAGAAGGTAGATGTGTTTATACATCTACATCTATCCATCTAGCTGAATGAGGGAAAGGAGCTGTTTATTAGCAGTTTCTAACCAAGAAAATGGCATGTTCCCAGCAATTTTAGCTAGTACAAATTGGCACAAGGAATGACTTGGCTGTTATTGTACTGGATCTACCATAGGAGAGGGGTGATTATTTGGGCTGGAGGGTCACTTAAGGGGTTTTGCTGAGTTGTTGAGGGTGGGACTGCGGAGGAAGGGGGAAGTGCTGACCCAGCTTTGGCCCCTCATCAGGGCTGTTTATACCATCTGGTGTGGTGATGGGTGGGGGAGCTTCCAATTGATCCTATCCAGCCCTGGGCTTGTTCACCCTTCACCCACCACTGGGAGCCCCAGACAGCGAGGGGAGGCAGGTGAGTAGATGGGACAGGTCTCCATGGAGACTGGCCCGGGACCCCCTGCCCCCAGACAGGGCATGCTTGGCTAGGGAGATAGGATGAGGCTGCGGGCAGGCAGGGAGTGGTATCCAGCAGCAGGATGGGCAGACAGAACCGGGATCGCAGGTCCCTGCTTACAGAACCAGCGCCCACTGCAGGGAGGTGCAGGAAGTGGATCGTGGCTCTGCCCTGGATACCAGCCTCACACTACCACCGCCTTGCAATCCCAATGCTGAATCTAGCCCCATTCCATCTGCCCGGCTGAGCATGCCCTGCCCGCGGGGGACCTGAGTCAGTCTCCATAGAGACCCCACCCACTCACTCCATCTGGCACCCCCAGTGGTGGGTGTGAGGCAGATGGGTCTGGGTGCCGAGGCAATGGGGCCGGGTCTGGCAGCAACATCAAAGGCACTAGCAGCGGCAGCTGGAAGTGAGGACAGAATGAACTGCCACTGCTGGGATGCTGAGTCTGGCCACCACGCAGCCCCCGTTCTGCCCAGCCCCGTGAACTACAGCACTCAGCGAGTCCAAGAGCTGTGCACGGGGATAGGGTGAGCTGTGCTCCATGCCAGGCAACACCTCCACACCGAGTGGGGTCGGCCTCATGTGCCCCCCGTGCCTGGGCTAGGTGGGGCTGAGGGAGACCAGAAGGAATCACTTGGCAGGTTGGATCTGGCCTGCAGGTCCTATTTTGCCCACCCTGATCTATCACAACTATACCACACTCTGAAAGAGAACACTCTTTGGAGGAGTGCATCTTTATCTGCGTTTAGAAAGGGCCTTCTAGTTTTGAAACTGATACTCAGAAACCCAACCAACACGTTTTTTGATACTGATCCAATAGCTGATTTACAGGAATGAAACCAGGCAGCCTGGAGAGAGCAGCATCCTGCCGGTAAGTCTTGGGGGGCGGGGCAGGGAGTGGAGGAAAGGGGCATGGGGGGAGGGAGAAGCAGTGTGGGAGAATCAGATCGAGGCCCCCATGATGAGTGAGGGAATGGGGTAGGGGCAAGCACTGCCCAGCCAGGGTGATAAATGGGACCCCAGGGTTAGGAGTGGGGTGGAGCCGTGGGTGGGTTGTCCAGAGGGTACCAGGGGGGTGGGGAAGGGGGTGGCTCCCCATTGTGCTGCACATACCCACAGGTGAGGCATAGGGGGCATACAGATCCCTGGACCTGTGTGACAGGCAGGGGTGGGCTGCCTGCTGTGAGCTTGGGGCCAGGGGCTCCACCAGCCTCTTTCTGGTGGGGGGGCTGGGCTTCGAGCAGGCAGAAGTGGGGTGGGCTCAGCTGCATGGGATGGGCGGCGGCAGCAGCGCTGGGAGTGGTAGCTACAGGGGCATGCTACGGGGAATTTTGGGGTGGCTATAACCCCCCAAACCCACCACAGCTGCCCCTGCTCAGGGCATTCCACTCTACTGCTTTTCCCTTGGGAGCCCTGCTCTGGCCATGTGTCCTCTGCCTGCTCCACAGCATGGGGATCCCAAGGGAAAGGCAGCAGAGTGCCTGAGCAGGGGCAGTGCTGTTGGGGGGGCTACCTGTCCCAGCGCCACCCCTGCCTTGCACAGCTGAGTCCATCCTGCTCCCACCCACTCTGAGCCCAGCCCCCGCACTGGGAAAAGGCTGGTGTAGCCCCTGGCGCCGAGCCTGCAGTGGGAAGCCTGCCTCCACCCTGTCCAGAAATCCATGGGACACATGCCTCCCATGTCTCCCTTCGGGGTGTGCGCAAGAGCAGGGAGCTGCCCCCCCTCCTCATTCCCATCCTGTGTCCCCTGAATGAGCTGCTCGTGGCTCCTCTCTGCTTCCGGCCCTGGGGTCCCATTGACCAGCCTGGCTGGGCAGCACCTGCCCCTGCCCCAATCCCTCCCTCCCTCATCATAAAGGCCTTGATCTGTCCCCCAGCTCCTTCCCTCCCCCGCACCTCTTCCCCCCCCCCCACAGACTTACCAGCAGGGCACTGCTCTCCAAGCTGCCCAGCTGCATTCCCAGGCATGTGCATGCACACGGCTGTGCGCATACACACGTCATTTATCGGTGACATTATCAGCTACACTGGCTAAAGAAAGCTGATAACCGATAATGTTAATTTTCTGTTTATTGTTGCCAATCCAATATACAATTGACATATCGGTGCACCTTTACAAAATATATGACATAACTTTGTGTTTGGTTCTTATCCCACCTTTCAATTGAATGTATGGCCATGCTCCCAGCCTTGGGAGTACACCAGACCCCTTCAAGACTCCCATCTGCTCCAGAGGCTGGGAACCTTGATCAGCTGATAGGCACTCCCAAGAGAAGTACATCGGAGTCAAAGGGGAAATATATCAGAGTCAAAGCATTCATGCATGCACTTCTCCTGGTTGGGAGGGCCAATCAGATGATCAGCACTCCCAGCCTGGAGAGCACAGGGTGAGCTCTGATTAGGTGATGAGGAGCTTTTGTCTCCAATAAGCTGCCCCAGCTGGGCAGCCCAATCAGCTGACTAGAGTTTTAGCTACGGGAGCACAAGGAACCCTTAGCTCTATTACTAATATATATCCCATTAACAATACCAGCGTATAGTTTTTTTTTCCTTTTTTGTGTCCTTGTGACAAGGTACTTAGCATAATTCACAGATCTGTTGGAATTTGACAGGCCATGCTGTGGGTGCTTCTGACATGGCCTTGAACTTGTGACCTCTTGGCTATCAACCACATGCCTTAGCACCTGTGCCATCCCACCCTATTATCTAATTCCCAGAAAGGCAACTTTTCAGGAATTCTAGCTCTATAGTCTTTGATAACAGAAAAGCCACAAAGTACAGTGTTTCCCAAGTGTCTCAACAGCTGTAACATTCTTTGGGTAGCACGGTTTCCAGCAAATTGCTATGAGTTCTACTGGAGTCAAAAAACATTAACACATTAAAAAGAAACCTTGAGAATGTTTAAGAAGAAAAATTCTTTGATTTCAGGTATCTTGTTTTTTTAGCTTCAGCGCTTTCCTGTACTTAATGATCTTCTCAAATGAGGGATGACTTGCTGAATACTATCTACTTTCAACAGTTACAACGGATTACCACACATTGTTGCCTGTGACGGTGGGTGATAAATTGTCTGAAAAATGAAGTGTGCTTGTCAGGGACAATTAATTTACTATAATTTTTTCTATCTGTAAGAACAGAAGTCCAGGACTATGGAAACCAGCTATTTCTTGTTATCATTCATCTTAGCCATTGAAACACTGGTTGTTTCAATGAATGTTAATGATACTTCTAGCAGGTTTCCCCTGCCTCATATTTCCTGGGGGATGTCTCAAGGACAGAGCAAAAATAATTAATCTAAGGAAAGATGATATATTTTAAATACCTAAGGGGCTTGCATTTATATGTTGAAAGAATTAAGTCAACATGCAAATTACGATGATAACTAGATTACTCTTAATAACTGAGTCCATATTTTGTAAAACATAGGAAAGCAACTGAATGGAATTGTTTGGGTTGGTAGTACAAAGGGGGAAGAAGAATGGGAAAAATAGTGCTGAAATGTTCAGATGCTTTTCCTTTTTACTGATGATTTTTCCCATGACTGGAAGCAGACTTGATAGACATTTCATAAGAAAAATCTATTTGCACAAGATTCCCAGCCCAGGTTTTCCATGAATTCAAGTTGCTTGCATATGCTTGAATTTCTGGACATTGTGCCAGCTCCAAAGCCCAGACCTTTTTTAGTTTCATGCATTGCATCTTTTGACCAGTGAATGACTATATATAATTTTGTTTTTGTCCTTTCAAGAGGAAGACTTTAGTTTGATAACTTGCTACTAAATTAAAGTTGGTTTAGCTCTTCCTTTTCTAAAATCAACAGAAACTGTGATTTATATTTTTATATGAACGGAGATGATTACAGCAGAAACATCAACAAGCTATTGAGGAAAGGTTTACACATTGCTTCATTTTGATACACCCCCCAAATAACTGATCATTGAAACTGCAAGAGGTGTCCACTGTCAGAACTGTTCTATCACAGCATGAACTCATCTGCCTGTAAGACTGACATATATCATCTTACATATCTCTTTCCTCATGTAAATATAGTAACAAGGATCATAGTTCACGTTTTACCATTAAACTGCCTTTATCCAGTTATTAGCCCCCATTTTGGCTCCCTTCTTCCTTTAATTCCCCCTCTTAATCTACAGTTATAAAATCTCATTGAATTTCATATGGGCTCTGTAAATATGTTTAGTTTAGCACTCCCCCCCAGTTATGTTTAATGGATTCTATTTAGGGTTTTGGCAGCATTGTAGGTACTACCACTTCCCACAAACATGCATCAGTTCAAAATCAGCTTACTTTCTCTTTCCATCACGGAAATGAATTATGATAAAAATACTAATGCCTTGCCTACCCCCTCTAAAAAAAAAAAAAAATCTGGTCTTGAGCAAGTTGGTGAGTAGAACTTCACTAGGCTACTGTAATATATATTAACAGCTTACCAGCATGTTATAGGGATATTTTTGTAAGTACACAGTTTATAAACTTCAATAATTAAACTATCATTTTGATTCATTTACTGTAATCTCTGTATAACTGTTAATATTAGTGTTTCAAATCCATTACACCTTTACCTGACATGTGTCCTCCTAAAGTCTGTGACTGTAACACCAAGCATATTGAGGTCCTGGTCCATGAGGTATCATTCAATATCAGAGATTCAGTACATTACACAGTCAGTTAAATTGGGAACAGAACTATAAGAAATCTTACAATCTCTCTTGACCCTTAATTACTGTATTTTCTTGCATACAGCATACCCCCAAGTAAAACACACATCTTGTTTTTGGAAGGCACAATGTAGAAAAAAAGATTTGACCAGAATCAGAGTAATTCCAGACCGAGTGACACAGAGACTCCTGGAAATAGTGTCCAGGAAGCGTGGATCACAGGAGACAGTCTGGGTGAGACAGCAGGAACTTCCTAGTGCCAGCTGCTTCACCCATACTGCTTCCTGGGATACCACACTTCCCTGAAGTACTTGCTCTATGAAACATAAGGTTAGGACTCAGATCCTTACAAGGGCAGTAACAAAACTGTTAGTATTTTACTGTAAGAAGTTACTTAAATATGTTCATGTAAATCAAGTACTGTTTCCAAATCACAAGCCTCATCAAGATACTACCAACAACTCACTTGCTGCCTCAAACACAAGCTGCCACGCTCTGTAAACAGCTACAGTTGTGAAAGAGTTGTGAACTCTGCCACTTTAGCTGGGCACAAGTAGCAGCCTTGTTGGCAGCTGCATGGCATCCACAGTCTACAAGCACTCCTTTTCCACAAAAGAAAATACGTCCCCATTTAAGACACGCACCCCAATTTTGAGGATCTGATTTTAGGAAAAAAGGTACATGCTGTATGAGGAAAATTAATAGTGGGAGACAACCAGCATCAGATCTATATATGGCTTCAGCATTCTGAATCAGCAAGGGGAGTGAAGGTGGAAAGGGTATCTCCCTTTTGGAAGGGGAGATACCAAAAGAAGATGGAGGAGACTTCAAAAAGGTGAAGAGATGCAGACAAAAGGATAGAAAGAGAACAAATGTCTTACCTTTTATCCCTTTTCCTACTTTGCATAAAACCACTATGTAGTAAAACAACAGGTACAAAATGGGAGTAATACAAAATTGGGACTAAGCCAAGGAATGTGATTTTGATTTCTCAATATAATTATTGTTGCTCTGCAAATCGGATCTAATTTCAAAGCTGTTACCTTTCTCAGCGTGCTGCTAGAAGAGACATAAGACCTATGTTTATCACTCTTCCCTAATTAAGAAAGTATTGTTCTTTGAAAATCTAACGTTCTGTCACTTTACTCATAGCACTATTAGTGGAGCACTGAAAAAGTCACTAAACTCAGCATTTTTACATGCTTCCTAAAATCCACAAAACAAGGGAACCCAGGCAGACCTATCATATCTAACTATGGAACCCTAACTGAGAAACTATCAGGTTTCATTGAATCCACCCTAAAACATTTTGTCACCCAAAGACTGAGTTTTGCCCAAGACGCAACAGACTTTCTAAGAAAAACATAGATCACCTTTCCAGCAACACCCTCCTAGCCACCATGGATGTTACTAGTTTATATACCAACATCCCACAAGGCATCCAAGCCTGTCTGACACATCTATAAGAGCAAGATTAAAACTCAGAATATAGACCTAAAGATATTACTGAACTTCTACGCTTCATCCTCACCTACAACAACTTCACTTTCATAAACCAACACTTTCTCCAGACCGTGGGCATAACTATGGACACCAAAATGGCCCCACAACATGCCAACCTTTTTACGGCCTACCTGGAATAAGAATTCCTCAGTAACTGCACTATCAAACCTATGCTATACCTAAGAAATGTAGATGACATCTTCATCATTTGGACTGAAAACCTGCAAGTCTCTGATTGATTTCTGTCACAAATTCAATAACCATCACCCCTCCATCAGACTCTCTCTTGAATACTCCAGCATCAACATTTCCTTTTTAGATACTACAATCACTATCCAGAATGGTAAAATACAAACCACCATACATAAGAAACCCATGGACCAACACACTTATCTACACAGAATCAGCAATCAGCCTAAACACACCAAGAAAACTAATATACATCCAAGCCCTCCGATACCACTAAATTTCCACTGAGAATACCTGCGATTATCACCTTGCAAATCTCAAAAGGGCTTTCGCTCAACAAGGACACTCCTCCAGAAAGATAGATTACACTTTTGAAAGAGCCATCTGGATACCACGTGATGAACTGCTGCAGTACAAAAAGAAAATCCCGATGAATTGCACACCTTAGTTATGAAACACCATCCTTCTCCTGGAACCTATATGGAAAATCCTCAGACAGTAGCAACCCATACTAGAAGCAGACCCAATTCTTAAAAGGGATCTTTCCAGAACCATTAATCCTAGCCTTCAAATAAGCACCAAACCTTGCCAACCTCATCACCAGAAGCAAACGTCCTGTGGTCCAAAGCGCACTAAATGGATCCAGACCATACTGGGACAAGAAATATAAAACCTGCCAACACATCTCCAACACTCCCACAATAACTACACCCCACAACAGAACCACCACCATTCCTGGATCTTACACCTGCATCTCCAGAATGTAGTACATCTCATCCAGTGCATTAAATGCTGTGATGGAAAATACATAGGAGAGGCCAAACAACAACTGTGCACCAGAATGAATGCACACCAAAAATCTATCAAAAACAAAAATACCTGATTACCTGTGGGTGCACGCTTCTCACAAGACAACCACTCTCTCTTCAATTTCTCAGTTTTAATCCTCAAAGGGAATTTACAAAAAACCTTTCATAGACAAGCCTATGAACTTCACTTCATAAATCTACTGGATATAAAAAATCATGCGCTAAATATAGACATTGGATTTATGACATACTATAACCTGCTTAACATTCAATAACCCCAGGTAACCTGTCTGCATTTTACCAGCTTCATTCTATTACCAAGTCAACATTATACCACTTCTGCCCCCACTACCTGTCTATCTATCACCTGTTGTCTCTAATCCCCTCTGATCCTCTCTGCCACATATTTGCAGAACTGCATTTTGCCTTATATTCTAGCATGGAGAACGCATAACACCAGCAGACTCTTCCTATGCCTGAAGAAGGGTGTTTGTGCTTGAAAGCTTGCAAAGAACAATTTTTCCAACTATTTAGTTGGTCTAATAAAAGCTATTACATTTACTCAAAGAACCTTGTCCACCTAAACTCAGCATCAGCATTCTAGAGAGGCAGGACATCTCAGAGGACTGGTAACAGAATGCAGTGCTGCCTTCTTTCTAGGTTAACAGTTTGAATTTGGGCTGCGCAAGTGATGACCAACAACTGCAACTTTCTAAAGTCTTTTTGTCAGCTGTGCAAAACAGGAGTTGTGAGCTCACTCTTTGAGAAAAAAGATGTGATCATCATAAAATGATTGTGACAATTTAACACCCATGTCAGTAGACTCCCTGAGGCAGAGTAAGGAATAGGCCCTGGGGAGTGAATCATTCCCACATCCAGACAAGAGGTCCCTTATCGAACTAGGCAGGGAGGTAAGCAGTGGAAAGTTTCATATATAGATCTGTCTACAGACCCAAATAAAATACTAAATAGGGAAAGTAAATGTGACATATTTTTCTAGTTATCACTTATCTTTCTCCTTACAGGTCTGTTCTTGCAATCCGTACTCCGGTAAAACTGTCCAATTTCAATAGCATTTTTGCCTGGACAAGGACTGAAGAAACAGTTCAGGGAAAATGCTGTGTTACTTCTGCATGCCATGTGCTTTTATTGAAAAATCTTATGGGCTTGATCTGAACCACTAAAATCAATGTGAACTTTACCATTACTGGAATTGGAAAACTCTGTTTCCTACATTAATAGAAAGGAGAGCAACATTTTGGAATTCCTACTTATAACTAAGGAAGTTAATTAAAATAATAATGTATTCATGGATGTGAGATCAATATTAGAGCTGAGTGTTCATAAACACGGGGAAAAGTATGAAAAAAGGAAAAACGAATTATTATAATTCCATTATAATTTTTTTAAGATCTGGTTCCTAGAAATACCTGTATGCAGTAAGTCAGGACTGTCCAACTATGGAGATGCCACTGCCTCTCCACCCCTGCCGTGTGAGTGCTCTTCCCTTCACTGCACCACATGGCTGCTCTCCCACTGTTTGCCCCCCTCCAGTCCCATGCTCTCTGGGCCCTGCAGGCTGTCACTGTCCTGTCACAAGGGGCAGGGAAAAGAAGCGAAAGCCAGAGGGACAGGGAGACTGGAGACCCAAGTGGCAGTAGCAGCCAGGGCTGTGGAGGGAGCAGCACCTATGTAGCATCCAACAAACCACAAATCAAACACTTGTGAGCTGTCTGCAGCTGGAGGCCTGCAAGTTGGACAACCCTGCAGTAAATGAGTCACATATACAAGAATCAGTGGTTCTAGAACTACTCCAATCTTTATCATTTTGGCATTATGTTTTGGTAAGTTCTAAGTGAAAGAGGAACTGACTGCAGCATGGGACCAAAATCACCACCTTAATATTTCTTTTCATTATAAGTGGGACTAACAGGCTCAGAGCAGTTGAAAATGAAGCATCTTAAAAGGCAAGTCACAAGAAAAGTATACTGTTCTTGTTTTATGCTAGACTACTAAAAAGGCTTATAGCATCACTCCTTTGATGAACAGCGAATGCTTAATATGAAATCTTGGGCCTGAATCTTCTATAAATTGCCTAACACTGTATAACCTCTTCATCTTCCTGCACATTTAACAGAAAGAAAATATTACACTAATTAGAAGGCTGGGACTGTTGAATCACACAGGTTATGTGCCAGCCAAGGTGAAAGTATTAGTATTTTAATACTTCTGTAAGTCACAGTGGAATTACAGCACATCAGAGCAGCCTCTGTGCTCATGTATATCTCTAAGATATCTCCCACTTACCTTTATGGATGCTCTTATGGAAGTTTTTCTAGTTTTTATTACTTCCCAGTACTGAAGGAGCCTTTCTTTCAAAGGAATGATAGGTGCAAAAATATGCAGGTTTTACTATTTTTCTAGGGCTCAAAAATATAGAATCATTGCATTGTGAGTTGCATCTTCTCACAGAATTGCAATAAGAGCAGGCATTGTCAGTTTAAAATGGCAAATGAAGCTACTACCTACACTGAATTCACAAGACCTGCAGCCAATAATGCCAGAGTTGTCAACATGATTTTGTTGATGTCCTCCAGAACAGGACTGCTGTCTTGATGCCAGCAATATAGTCATTGCCAAACTACTGGAAAAGATAAGAGCTGAAACATTTGGTGCTCTTCTTAAGAGTTCCGCTGAAAGCTGAAGCGACTTAACAGCAATATTCCCTCCGTTTATAAATGAAAGGGGTACAAGGCTGCCACACTGTGGCAGGCATTAAAAACTATCAATTTCACCTAAAAAAAAAAAAAAAAGGGGGGGGGGATGGCCATATTTTTTACCCCCTGAAACACCAAGCCACAAGGAACTAAATGCAGCAAATTTGAAGCAGTCAATGACAGATACCCAGTTTTACCCTTTCTCATATAAATATTTTTTCTTTTTCAGTGAGATGAAGACAGGAATTGAGATACTCTGGCCACTCAGAACCAACCTGGTAAGGATTCTTCAAAATCAGTCGATTAACCACTCTTCAAAAATCTACAGGTAAGCATTTTGCATTAAACAAACAAAAGAAGAAAGGATGAAGAAGACTGAAATCAGTACAGAACCATTTCTTTACTTATAAAAGGAAGTGAAGAGTATTTTAAATTTTGCATGGTAACAGGACACTCATCTGAAGTATATGACTTCTTTAAGGTTGTTGTAGCTTAATACATATGACAGAATTATTGAAAATCATCTCTATACTTGAGGAAATTACTCATCTATGACAAAAGGAAAAGAAACCCTTCGTATCCACTTTTAAAAACATTGTAACGAAGCTCCTATTTTGCTAGGCAGCGCTAAATGAGACAACTTCCTTGGGACACAACTTCCCTACACTGTTCTCTTTCATTTTAATTCTCTCTTTAATTTTAATCCTTGTTAAATGATGTACTAATAGCAATGGCAAGATCCAGTAATAGCGTGGGCAGGTGTTGTGCACAAGTTTCTCCCACAACTCTGCCACTCATTTTTAATCCTGACTCATCTTCTCTTAGTTTTATGCTTCCCTGAAGCACAGATTACCGATTGTAACAAACTGTATGTGGTAGATCAGTATCTATTAGGGACTAGAATGACAGCACCCTTGTTTTCCTTTGAAAACAATTCACTATTTGAACTCTGGTCTTGATTGGCGGAAGGGTGGGAACTGAACAATATGATAATCAATTCCCTGTGCTACTCAGTCCTCACATAAGCAAGTCTGACAGAAATTGTGAATTCTGATCCTGAGAAAGTATATGACTTCGTAAAACTTTCTTCCTTTCCCTGTTTCCTTGTATTACTACAATGTATAAAATGTCAACTACTTCTAAATGTCACAGTCATAAATACCTATGTTTATTTCTGACCTATGGGGACTTTTTACCATCTTGTACCATCTACACTTTTCCCAGAGCCTGACGAAGGGACTTTGATTCCTGAAAGCTTGCAGAAAAGGACAACTTTCTTGCCATTTTCCAGTTGGTCTAATAAAAGGTATCATTTTGGAACCAAGAGTTCTAGTTTTTTGTACAGTCATAAATATACCATCTGAAAGGGACATATATTCTTCTGTAATCTTAAACTATTTTAAATACAAGACTGGAAGATATTTGAAGAATGGCCAAAGAATCCAAACAACTCATTCAGTGATTACTGTTTCAACACCTACAATCTTGCATGCTATCATAAAAGTAGGTGAATTCTGAGCCAGGACAGCAGTCTGTTTATCCAGGATTAGGTGTTACTCTGAAGTGTAAATATTAAGAAGCACATGAAAGCTCAGTTGGCAAGTTCATAATGATAAAATGGAGACCTCTACTTAAAGTGGTACTCATGATATTTACACAGTAACAGCTTCTTATAAACATTATGTATTCACTGCTAAGCAAAACACAACTGTGAAAAATTTTCCTGTAAAGGTCTATGACCTTTTATTACCACCTGAAAAGTATTATAATAATATGCAGCAAAAAATACACAGAGAATCAAAACTTTCCATATAAGAAGCACTAAGTCAGTGGTCACCAACCAGTCGATTTCAATCGACTGGTTGATCGTGGAATTGTGACAGTCAATCCCAGCCTGTCAGAGGCTCCACGATTGGGAGCGGCAGGATGCACGTGGGTGGGCTAAGCCATGCTGCCTGTCACCTGGGCCAGGCTGGGTGAGTGGGTTCAGGGCCTGGACAGCTTCTCTGGGAGGGAAGGGGGGAAGGGACTGGGGACTGAGGTGGGGTGCATGGCAGGGGGTGAGACGGGGGCAGTAGATCCTGAGGTGTCCTTTACTTACAAAAAGTGATGTTCATCGTAAAAAGATTGGAGACCACTGCACTAGATAGATAAAGATTATAAGCACCATTTAATACAAAATGTAACCAAAGAACCTACAGTGAATGTTTGATTTACTACTGGGGTTATAATAGTCTAACTTCTGCAAATCACAGGGAGGGTTTTGCTGCTAGCTATCAATTCAACTCTTTGAGAATAGGCCCAAAAGAACATAATTTGACAGTTTTCATTTTTATCATAGGGCACATCCACACAAGTGTGCACATGCAGTTGGTAGTGTCGCACACCTGTTGGTGGCACTGCAAACCACACATGCCGCACATGCAGGCATTCGCTGCACTGATAATTTGCAGTGTGGCAGGGTTTTTTTTACACCAGGAGATCCCCACGTCAAAAAAGCCTGTGCCAGAAAAAAGCAGAGTGGCACATGTGGCGGCAGCATGCACTGCCTGAAACCAGAGCCTGGCCAACCAGAGGCACGCTCCAGCTGCTGACCAGGTTCAGCGTGCCCAGATTGCCATTGCCACACCCCCAGGAGACCCCCAGGACCCCAGATAAATCTTCTGGGGCCAGCTCAGGAGCAGGGGCATTTCCTAGGTACAACTAGCAGTGGCACAAATTTGTGCCACTGGTTACTGTCCCTGGGGAACGCACATTTACACTCATGGGGATGTGCCCATATAGGTTAACATGTACACACACAGAGCATGCCTTCCATCAGTTTTAACACAGTTAAGTGCAGAAGCTACTAGAGAAAAACTCATTAAAAGTTTCATATATGATACACAAGGAAATCTAGGAAGAATGCCAGGAGTGTGGAGGAGAATAAACATAGAAAACTTTGTGGGGGAGCATTCTTTCAATTGTACTACTTTTTCATAGATTTCACAGACATTAGGGCTGGAAGGGACCTCATAAGATCACTGGGTCCAGCCCCCTGCCCAAGGGCAGGAAGTCAGCTAGGGTCAAAGGATCACAGCAAGATAAGTGTCCAAATGTTTCTTGAAAGTGTCCAGAGTAGGTGCTTGCACCACCTCTGGGGCGAGTCTGTTCCAGGCCTTAGGGGCTCAGACAGTAAAGGAATTTTTCCTTATGTCCAGCCTACAACGGTCTTGCAGGAGTTTGTGACCGTCGGACCTTGTCATCCCCTGGGACGGTCTGGTGAACAGGTGTTCCCCCAGGTCCTGATGCACACCCCTTATGTACTTACAGGCTGCCACCACGTCACCCCTGAGCCTGTGCCTCTCCATACTGAATAGTCCCATAGCCCACAGCCTCTTTTCATAAGGCCTGTTCTCTTGCCCTCTGATCATGCGTGTGGCTCTCGTCTGGACTCTTTCAAACTTCTTCACGTTCTTCCAAAATTGTGGAGCCCAGAATTGGATGCAGTACTTCAGCTGAGGCCTTATCAAGCAGGAGGATGACATATTGGGTCTTGCTCAAGATGCACTGTTAGATGCAAGCCAGAGTTTTGTTAGCTTTGCCAGCTGTGGTATCACATTGGTGGCTCATATTCATCTTGTGGTCAATCATGACCCCCAAGTCTCTTTCAGTCACGGTGCTAGCGAGTGTAGTATTGCCGAGCCTATAAGTGTGATGCGTGTTTTTATTTCCAAGGTGGAGCACCTTGCATTTTTCCATATTGAAATAGAAGACATTTGCAGACTCAGATTTTCTTTGGTCTAATCAAAACTTTCTTTTCATATTTATCAGTTCTGATGTGAATTACAAATGATAAAACAGAGGTTGTTATACAATGTTACGTATTCTATAGTAGTTATCATCAGTGTATGATTTTCTGCATAGTTTGTCTAGTGTCCATCCTTTTGAGCTTCACACTTCCCTGATGTGGCTGCTGGAGCCTCTCACAAGAGCCGGGGGATCTCAGAGCCTGCCCCAGCAACCCCAAGCATGGACAGGGGACCCCAGGGCAGATAGGGAACTTACCGAAAGGTAGGTTGGAGCAGGAGCAGCATGCAACTCCACTGTGCCGGCTTTTCAATTGGCTGTCAATTAAGATCGGCAGTGTCCAGCTGATGACATCAGCCTCAGGCGCCGCTGTGGGGAGTTTAAAAACCACAGCAAATGCTGGGCAAGGGGGGGGAGTGAGTGGGGACTGAGCCGAGGGCAGCTTTGGGATGCCCAGGTTGCGGGTTGTTCCCCAGCGCGCTGAGCCTGTGGGATCAGACATAGGGCAGAAAGCCGGAAAAGTTCCCCAGCTGGAGGGAGCCCCGAGTGGATGCTGGAGTGGTTGTTTATTTTCCTGTTATCCTTCATTGTTTTGTTCTGTTCTAATGCAGTTGCTGCTCAGAGGACCAAAGCAGAGGCAACCACAGGGGAGCTGGGTGGGATGAAGTCTCAAGACTGACCTTCCGGAGACGACAATTGATAGTGAGCCCCGACAGGGAAGATCCGGGGGCTGGAACCAGTAGCTGTGGACCACAGTGTCCTGACTTGCACGGTGGGTGAGTGGACTGGAGTGTGGGGGAGGCGGAGTCCCAGGACCAGCCATGCTGACAACATGAGTACTACTGGCAACAGGTATGAGATAACACCACTGAATCCCTCTTTATCACATTTCCATCAAGATGTGGCAGACAAGTGAGAAGTGAGGAAGCCTGACCCTGGGTGCAGAGAAGTACTCATAGGAGCTGCAGGGACCTTTTTCACACCTGAATTGTAGCTGGAGCTCAAGGGTGACAGAACTACAAAGAGGTTTAAGGCTACTGTCCAGATTAATTTACACATGAAGATTCCATGTGGAAGAGACATAAAGCCTGTAGATTCCTTTCCTCCCCACACAAAATTGGGTAGGAAATAACCAACGAATAGTGTCACCTTGATTCCTCTCTACAATATACCTACTGGCACTATTTAGCCGGCTTTGTTGTTCTGGGTCTGACTGCAATACAGTACACTCCATCTCTAGAGTGGTTGGCAGGGGAATATACAGGACTGGTAATTTAAGAAGTCACTCCTCTTGTAGGGTCAGTACAGCAATGTATTGCCCCTAAGACGGATCTCATGCCAAAGCCATGATCTGGCTCTCTGCAATTAGAGCATGCAGTGGCTTTTTCAATAAAGTAATTTTAAATGAATTTGATGGTTGTGTACAATAAAGCAGCTAACTCAAAGGTGGCAACTTTTTCCTCCGTTTGGAGGTCTTTCTAAATTTACAGCCTTCTGGATGTGAAGAGCTCTGTTAACTTAACAAATTATTTTTATTAGTATTTTACTTTGCCTAACTATAACGTGAAATTGATTCATATGTAGAAGTGGCATTTGGATTCCACCTGAAGCACTCAAATTGCTAGAAAAATACAGCACTCTTAATGTATAAGAATTCTTTCTAAATCTTTTTTAATTACATGGATATTTTAATTCCATTATCATCTCACTCAACTTGACAGTAGTGTTACAATCACATAACCATTTTCTTTCACATCAAGAAGATCGTTTCCTTCCTTTCAACTCAATATCCTCTGAAGGCATCCAAAGGAAGTCTCCCTTATGAATTCAAGCCAATAAGTAACAACGCATTCTCTACTAGTACATCTTTGGCCTCTACAAATGTCATCATGCAACACTGCATAAACTCACATCCTTTAGAAAAATATCTCATTTCCTTCCAAAGACTCTAGCAATGGTAAATCTACCACCTCCCCTAGAAAGTTGTTGTAATCTTACTTATCCTTTCTGCTACAAAACTTATTTCAAGGTTGAACTCCTACAGAACGGAACTTACGATATGCTTTGCAAAACTAACACTCACTCCTTCTCCCCACTGTGATATCTCTTTTTCATCTGTCTATTCCTAAATATAGTGATCAAGTCACCTCTCAACTTTCTCTTCAATAAGCTGAATAAACAGAACTCCATACACCCTGTACATCTTGTTTTTCAGCTCCTGGGATCATTTTTTGATTCTCCTTTGAACTTCTTTACAGTATTTCTCTGGACCTGGACACAGTACTTTAGCTGTGGTCTTACCAAAGCTGTGTACAGGGCACAAGATCACTTCCCTCCTTTGACTTGATATTCTACTTTTTAATCATATCAGACCAGCATGCTGCATGGAGAGCTCATACTGAATGCACCCATCTAGGATGACTCCCAATTCTTTTTCTAAGACAGCCTTCCATCTCATGGGTACAGACTTTATTTATATTCATTTGTCTATGCCAAAATGCATATTTTTGGACTGTGACCATTTAATAAAGTGTTTCTGATTACTGTGGGAAAGTATTCTTTTCTTCTCATTACTTACTATCCCATTTATCTTTGTACCATACGTGGAATATTACATCATCATGTAGATTATTGAGAAAAATATAAATAGTACTGGATTTCACTAACAAAGGTCTTGCTTATTGATTTCTCCCCATTAACAGCTACATTTTAAGTTCTGTACGTTTTTAAGGATTCTGTGTACCCTGTTAAGTCCATATAATGTAATGTAATTTTTAATCAAGCTGCCAGGCAGTATAAAGACAAATGCCACAGAGAAATCCAAACATGATGCATCAACACAATTGCTTTTATCAGCAGGATCTATAATCTGGTCAAAACAATAATATACCTGCTTTCCATTAATCGTATTGGCTGGCATTCACTATATTTTAGCCTCTACTTCTGTGTCAACAGAATCCTGAATGAACCATTACAGCATGTCAGAACTTAGCTGTTCTATAGCTCATCATGAATCAGATCCCATTGGCCACTGTACAACACAGAACAAAAGGATGATCCTTGACAAGAAAAACTTTGAATCTAACATCAAAGGCTTGTAGGCAGACTTGCACAGGGAAGCTGTTTCCCCCTATGAGGTTTTACATTAGAAATATTAATTATATTTGTATGCTTTTTAAAAGCATTATGATCCTTTGCTCCTTGTTTTATCTTAGCAGGCAGCAGTGCAAATATAGAGAGCAAAGTACTAGGGTAAATACAAAGCCAAGTACCCACTGACTTCTACAGGAGCAGCAACAGTTTCACAGTATGTAATCACGATGCTGCTGGAGTAAGTTTAATACACTATGGCACTTCTCAGAAAAACATACACCGTGGCACTTCTCTCTCTCACACACCCTATAAGAGAATGATTTTCCTGTTCACGTCAGTGAATAGTCTCTTGCCTTCTTTCTAAATGAGATGGTTAGTAATATTAATGAGACCATTCTCAAGCTATGCTCTTGCATTTGATGTTACCTACTTGCTAATCCATACATTAATTTATATGCTCTATATGTTCTGTAGTGAGCCTTAAAGACATCAGAACTCCATTGGTTTTTCAGTGATAGTGATGGAAGCAAAGCAGGTGCTGCATTATCTGTCCTTGCTGCTTCCTGGGACAGGTTCCAGTGTATTACATTTGTAGTAGGGAAGATAGGAAATGACTGGTAAGAGCTTGGTGTACAAGAAAATCTGTCCCTCTGTTGTCACTGCTGCCCTGTGCCACCTCACTCTATGGGTCAGGGTCTGGATGTAGGCTGTCAAGGAGGGAGAAATTCAGCCTCATACAGAAAGGTTGTTACAAAGGATGACTACATTAAAAAAAAGAGGAAAGCAATCACGGAAGAGACCGAGACAAAATGTTACCACACTTTAAGCCTCATGACCCAGGAAGATGCAGGTTTAGGACTGCTATTTACTGCTTCAAAGCCCTGAACTTTTGAAATAGAATCCAAACACAGGAGTCAATTCAAAGCAATTTTACCTTCACCTAACTATGAACCCCTGCACAGGGGATTATTACGCAATAAGATAGGAAGAATCATATTTTCTTTATTACCTGAATTGTCTGGTAAATTGAAGGATCAAATCCTTTCACAGTCACCTCCCGGAAAACGCTTGGCTCCAGTTCCTCTTTGGTCAGATCACAGTGATATATAATACCTAAAACAGAGTGCAAGTTTATAAATTTAGTGCACATTCATCATTAAAAGGACAATTATTAAAAGTCATGTCAACTAATGTCAACTCAGTTGGGTAAAAAAGCAACCTTGGTACATTAAAAAAAAAATGCAACAATTAACATACACTGCCTAATTGAAGAGTGAATTTTTTCACATAAAGAACAATCATCACTGGTAATACTAAGCTTGTAAAATTAGACTATCACAATGAGCTAAACAGAATGAAAAAGATTTTTCATTGCAAAGAAAGAATGACTAAAAACTGCGGGCAATTCTTGTTGCCCAAATTCAAGAAAGAAACTCAGGTTATAGGTGTTAGGTCCCTATAATCCAATGGATTGCTTAAAACCAGGTCTTACACTACAACATTGCATAAAGAAGGGTTTTGCTTTTGTCTTTCAGGTAGTATACTTCTTTGCTCATTATATTTCTTCTGCTTCCAGCAGGGATGAAGGGAACAACTTAGGACTCTGGCTTCTGATTAGGAACCCTAAGCAGTCCTGGCTACATAGAGGGGGAGACTGCCCTGGCCTCATACAACCATGGAATCTACAGAACAGGAGAAAAAAAAAGGTTACTAGGGGCCTGTTGTACAAAAGGAGACTAAAAAAGCCTGAGAGCGGGGCATGATTGCTGTCTATAAACCCACTAGGAACAAAAACCAGGGAGGGAAAAGAGCTGTGAAAGATAAAGAACAATGTTTGGTACAAGAACAAAGGGGTATTAAGTAGAATCCGAAGTAGATTCCCAACCATTAGAGCAATGAGATTCTGGAACAGCCTTACAATAGGAATGGGGCAAGAACCTAACTACTTTTAAAATGGAGACTGACATGTTTATGAATGAGATTGCATAAGTTCCCTACAATAGCAGGAGACTGGATCCTGACCTACAAGGCTCTTTCCAATCCTAGATCAAAAGCTCCCTGCCATCAGCGGTGTTGGCACTTGTTTCTCCCTTGCTCGTGGGTTTACCAGTTGCACACCCCATGAGCAAGGAAGTATTCAGCTCAGGGAAGCAAAATGCCTTCACTAACATCCATCAAATATTAACAACATACCTGCTGCAACACATTGCAGGGTGCAGTTTACTACACTGCATTATGTATGGAGTGAGCAGAGCCATGTATCCCTTTCCCTTTTATTTAGACCTACCATTAAAGGATTAGGGATACAGATAGCAAAGTGTCATATTGAATGAAATAGTTTGAATGTTTGTAATAGTTGCCCATTAGCCAGTTTAGGAAGAAGACAAGATTCATCTTTTTATCTAGGCCATTGTTTTGGCCTATGTGCGGAAGGTCCTGACTTTGCTCAAAGTCTTAACTCCTGAATTTTATCTTTAGAGGCCTTTAACAACATAAAAATGACCCTTAAGCAAACATCCCACATTCCGAGAGATCAAACCCTAGGGCCTTTGACAAGATTGGAAATAAAAGTCAATTCAGTGATATGGAAATTCCCCAAAGTAATTAAAATGGTCAAGAAAAGAAACTGATTACCAAGCAAAAGAACCTGTTAAGTAAGATCTGAGCCCAAATTTGGGAGTAGTGACAGGTTTGGGTAGGAGGGGCCCGAGACGGCAACTCACTCAATAAAAACTGTAACCTACTGTCCCAATTTGGAGGTAACCTCACTTGCAGAACAACAAAGAAAGAATCGCAAGTGTAGGCCAGATCAGACTGATCACCTGAACCACCCTCTCCGTGAACACGAATCTCTTAGTTCACGCTGAAGCTGCGGAGTGCCCGAAAGGGACTGAAGGAAGGGGACTTAGTCCTATCAGTATCGAGGCCAGACCACTGAAACATATTGCTGAGGCCAGCCCATTGAACCGTACTACTGAGGCCAACCCATTAAATTGTACTACTGAGGAATGAAACCATATTTAGGTGTTTGGCTTCTCGGAATTCTCGGATTGTAAGTATATTATGAAAAATAACAGTATTGATTCAAATTTAACTTTTAGTTGTAATTGTAGTTGTTTTTGTAATACTAATTCTTATAGCATTGTTTGGGAAGGAAGTGCATTTGGAGCATTGTTTCTGATATATGTAGTTATTGTGTTCTTAATGTTTGTGGTATTTCTTAAAGCTAAGCAGTGTTATATGCGTAGCAAAGAATTTTAAAATAAAATTGTGTTGTATGAATTAAGTGTGCAATCATTGTGAAATCATGCAATCAACTAAATACTCCCCCAGCCAGTGCATCAAACGAATCAGTAAGTTGTGTGGGATCTTCTCTATTCCATAACCCACTAGAGACACAAAGGTTAGGCAAAATTTGCCTTTCGGATTGTAACCTCCCTCCTTTAGGACCCAGTTCTGAAAATAAGGACACAATGAAGATTTTGCAGAATTGGGTCCTTAGTTTGTCTGATCCTAAGGATAGAGTTGCGTATAATGATTTCCATGACAGGCCCTTGATCCTAGTCAATACAACATGACTGTAAATTACATATAATATTAGCATCTAATTTTAATGATTCATAATTGTGTTGCTTTTAAGACAGCAGACCCGTAAGCAGTTTTAAATATTTACTGAGGAAAAAGAACACTAAACTTACACAGCAATAAAGCACTCAGAGAAAATATTGCTGCAATTAAACTAAATATGCAATCGCCAATATTAAACTATTACTATGGCTGGAACAATTTAGATTTAAAAATTTAAAAAAAAAATTGAAAAAGGAAGTATGTACCTCAGAAGCTTTGAGTGACTGTGTGTAGTTAAGAAAGCAAAATCTCTGATAAAAATGAGCCTTACTAATCAGTTTTAGAGAGCTTAGAAAACTGAAACTCCATACTGGCAAACAAAAGCAAACTCTTTTAAGGACAGCTGATGAAAGCCAATGTTTATCATAGCATCTAATACTTTAAAACTCTTCTTTCATGGCAAATTATGAAAAATACAGGACTACTGATTTTCAATTAAATTCTTTTCTTCTCTATATTTGTAATGTACAAGGTCAAAATAACACTAATGCAAAAAAAACAGTATTTCCCATAGAGTGTGGAGAGCACCCTCCAAGAGGAAGAAACACAAAGGGAAATGGAGGAAGTAGGGTTTGAGATACGGAAGTGATCTAAACATATAATTTTCCTTGGCTTTCCAAGGCTTGGCCATTATTGCAGACAATCACTAGGGCTAGGGACAAAAGTTACACATAAACTGGATTAAGTGATCAGGAACTGGTTTAAACTTGTAACAGAACAGAAGTTCAGTGCACATAAACCAGGCTGAAAATGTCAAAAATGGTTTAAGATAAACCTGGTTGAATGTAGCATAAGACTTAATTGATTTAGGTCAAATCAGTTTATGGAAATTCTGTCCCACACCCCTTTCTGATTTAAGTTAAATCAGAGTCCCCCAGCATCCCAGCATGCTCTGCAGCCGAGCTGGGCTGTGTTGTCTGCTCCAGAGAGCAGGGCTGGTCCTGCCCCTTTGCTCTATCTGGAGCAGGGGTGGGGGCATGGCAGGGGAGCACAGTTTTCCCCCCCTACCCCACAGTGGCTGGTTTCTCCCTCCTGCCCCACAGTGCTGTGCCCCTTCAGCCTTGAGCCCTGAGGCAGTGCAATACAGAGACCCCCTAGCCCAGCAGCAGGGGAGGAGGGGGACAGCCCTCCATGACAGCCCAGCCAGCCACTGAGGCAGTGTTGCACAGAGCTCCCTCCACCCACTCCCCTATAGCCAAACTGCAATGCCATTGTTCTAATCTGTCTGGGTAGTAATCTGCTTTCCTAGGCCAGGGTTTGAGAAGGCACCTCTCTTTACTTCCAGCTTAGACAGCACCATGTCTGTTCCCCCAGCAGGCTATGCAGCATGCAGATGGGCTGCTGGGGATATGATTAGAAGACGGGAACAGTCCTGCTTGTGGGGGAGGGTCTGGCCATACCCCCTGCTCTTACTGCTTACACTCCCTTCCCCTCACCTCCAAAAAGCCTGGCAAGGGCTGCTTCTCCCCTCCTCCTCCAGGCACACTGGGTGGAGGTTTAAACCCCTCCTTAATCATACTTAGGCTTGGCCACAGCCCCCTCTCCCACCCCACCCCTGTCAGCTTCTCTTAGTCACTGTAGAAGGGAAGGGGCGGGGCTTGCTCTAGTGGGCCCTGGCTTCTGGTCTGAGCCACTGCAGGCATGTGCCTGCATTTCTGGAATCAAAAGTGAATGTCTATTCACTTACAAATTGGTTCAATCCACGCAGGTTAGACTAGCCTGAAAATATTGAATCAATTCAGTCTCAGGCTTTTTAAATGTCTGTACTTAGCCTAGGGCATATTTAGATTGAGAAATTGCATATTAGGACACACAAAAGGACAGGCATATACTGCAGCTTATAAGGTTATTGGCCCAACATTTCAGTAACGTGAATGTACCACTTGTATTTTATTCCTATAGCATTTACAGTTGCATGGCAGTAATGCCCCAAAAAGCTGGACCTAATTATGTTATGAATCATGAAAACATAATAAATTATAGTCTCTTTCCTCCAAATACTTATGGAGACAAGATATAACAAGTAAATCTTGTTATATCACCCAGGCTAAGGTGAAATAAGAAAATGAGGCAATTAACAGGATGTACAAATTCTTATCCAGGCCAGAGGTCTGCATTTGAATAAAGGACTGGAAATAAAAGTTCTTTTGTTTAAGCCTTTGTAAGCAGTGAGATGGTAAACTGGAGTTTACCTGTCAGTTCCTACTATCCAGTTTAAGAATACCAGATTTTGATAGTTCAACAATTTTCCAGCCACAGTAGCAAACCTGTCAAAAGTAGTATAGGGTGGTTTTATAAACTGGGGTGTTTTCTAATTGAAATAAACCAAAGACCATCTATCACATGCTATCAGGGCATTTCTGACCACCTGATGATTTGTGGACAGTGAATGAAATGGAAGTGGTGATAGATTCTAAGGACTACCTTCTTCCATCTGTAAATCCTGCACTATATTAGCTATCCTTGAAATTCAACATTTACTGATTTATTGTTTCAGGACATAAAGCAATAAAATGTAACAATATAAGGAATACACCTAAACAGACGCTATATTTTATTGTCAAACTGCTAGGTTTTACACTTCCGTAGAATACAATTTGCTACTCAAAACCCAGAAATACGTATATCCGTCATCAGTAGATGTGTAGTGTAGTACTTTGGACAAAAACTAATCAGAGTCTAAGAGGAATCAAATATCATAATACACTATTAATATAGTAAGGAAGCTCCAAGTAGGTCACATATAAGCAAATCATTAAATTTCAAAGTGAATAAACGTCTACATTCTGTACCATTGGGACTAAGCAAAAAGTATTTGTTCAGTTCAACACTGCATTTTGTTCATAGAGATTTGATGCATTTCTTAGTTACTCAAATGATCGAGTATTTAAAAACATTGACAGAGGTTCTATTTTAAACAATTTAGGTCCTATCCCACTACTGACATTCAATTTCCCCCCCTTTTTTTTTTTAATTTGCAAGGAAAAGTTATAAGGCTTTCTTCTCTTTCTTCTCTTGAAATGGACTAGAACAGGGGGAAAATAAAGCTCTTAAGAATACCGATAAAATACAGAACTCCTCAGCGGATTAAAGACAATTGCTTTTGTTCAAAACACTTCAGAGGCAACATTCATAACTGTTTTGGTGTCTTAATTAGACATGAAGTGATTTATATGTTACTATCTTGGGTAATAGATTCCCTCATTCAACCAATTCCACTACGCACTTTTCCTCTAAATGTGAATGTTAAGATTAATGTCTGAAGTAACCACATGATACACTCTCCTCGTCTCACTCTTACCCCAAACTTTGTGTGGTGCCATGTTACATTTATTTGATAGTAATGAAGCTGAACTTCAAGATTTTTTTTCTGTAATAAAAGAGCTGCACGTTCTTCAGGAAGTTTTCCTACATGTTCTATCTGACCACTGCCATTCGGGGTGTGTTTTAAATTCAAAATAAAGGTAAAGCATAAGAACAATCTACCATGGAATAGAGAGAGGCAGGGCTGTACTCCATAATAAACTGCCTGTATGAGAGCACCTACCCAGGATGAGTGGAAGGTAAACAGCAATAGCTTAACAAAAAGGCAAGCTACTAGGGCTGTGCGAAGCTTTGGTCCTTGATTCAATTCAGTGCAGATTTGGTCCTATTTAGTGGCTGAATCTCCGAATATGAATCAAATCAGAGGACCCTTTAATCTCTCCAAATAGAATTGAAACCCTTTGAGAATTGATTTGGAAAGATTTGGAGATTCAGACACAGACACTGCTTTAAATGTTTTTTCTACGTACCTCTATGTAGTAGGTGGCTCGTGAACACCGTGATGCTGGGGCACACAGAGTGTCCTACAGGAGTGTGGGGGGTTCCCCAACACACTTGGCAGCAGACTCAGAAGTAGACCAGAAGTACTTCCGGTCCACTTCCAGGTCTGCTGGGGAGCATGTGGGGGGCCCTACCATGACCCTTCCCCCATCCCCCCAGGCTCAGCAACTGGTGCCTCCTGGGTCAGGGGAGAGGGGGCACCTGGGGTTCCCCTACAGCTAAGCCAGAGGGGGTGGGTGGGGCTCCCTGCATGCTCGTAGACCTGGAAGTGGAGCGGAATTACTTCCGGTCTGCTTCTGGGTTTGCTGCTGAGCACATGGAGGCTCCTCCCGCACTCCTGTGGGATGCTCTATCTGCCTCAGCATCGCAGTGCTCACAAGCTACACTGGTACCTCAAAGTAAGTAGAAAAAACATTTAAAGCTGTGTGTATGTCTGAATCACTGACTCTCCAAATCAGCATCAAATCTTCAGATTTGGATTCAGCTGAATCGAATCAGAGACAATGATCCGAATCAATGAATCAAATCACTGTCCCTGAATCAGGCCAAATTCAAATCCAAATTGAATAGGGCCCACTTCACACACCCCTACAAGCTACTGCAGGTTATTTCCTTTTCCTTTGGGACAAGAGTTTCTATCTCCATATCTTTGCACATCAAATGAAAAATACAGTCAAATTCCTAAATAACTTTTAAGCTGGTGTAGAAGGATTTAGCTATGCATCTCCAGCTAATGTAGGGATACTGCTATTTGACTACCATTAACATTAGAGAGATTTGCAAGACTAAATCCCCGGATACTTGTCCTGAAGATGAACTTGTTGAGTTCAAAGTAAGGCAAAGGTCATCTCAGCTTCTTATTCCTCCATCTTGAGTCATTTGTAACTGACTATGGTAACACAAAGTATTGGCTTCTGAAAATAAACTTCAACGAAGTTCACAGCTTCCTTGATACACAGATATAATGACTGTTCATTTCAAGATAGCATTATTTGGACTAATAGAGAAAAAGACTAAATACAGAAAGAAGCTTCTACTTCCAACTAGGATCTTTTCACAGTTTACCAGTTTTCCTCTTCAATTATCATAAAACATGCCAAAATTCAACATGCTGATTGGAATTTCTGGTTTGGATAAACAAAGTGGATTCTTACAATACGAAGAGATGTCCTTATCAGGACTAACATGTGGACTAGTATTTTGAGGATTTTCTTCTTCTGAAAAATCCCTATAAATGTTAAGCCTCTGTACATTCATGCACAGAGAGGATGCATATCTGTAAATTTTTCCATAGATATGACAAGTGGTGCCTTGCAGGGGGTACAACTGTTGGCCAGGATTTTGTGTGCTTTCCTTCTTCCTCTGCCATTTCTTGGCTTCCTGAGCAAGACAGTTCTCTCTGAAGTGGACTGTAGCTTGATGTATGGTGCAATGCTATTGAGATGTTACCAACCAACACATCCCAATTTGTAGAGTTGATGCCACCCTTAAGGTATGCTTTCAGGGTGTTCTTGTAGCACTTCTGTACTCTGCAGGTCCTCTTACCATGACTAAGTTGATAGAAAAGGACTTACTTTGGGAGACGAGTGACAGCCATCCGTACGTAGTAGCCAGCTCAGTGGAGCTGATGTTTCATGATCTTTGCCTCTATACTGGTTATCTTAGCTGCACAGAGGATGCTGGCATTGGTGCAATGGTCTTCCCGTCTAATGCGAAGAATCTTCCTGAAGCAATGCTGATGGAACCACTGCAGACACTTAAGGTGGCTTCAATATGTCACCCACATCTCACATCTGTAGAGGAGTGTGGGGATAACCACTGCATTGTAGACCAGGATCTTAGTTTTCATTAGCAGATCTCTGTCAGCAAAGACACAACAAAGTAGCTTTCCAAAAGATACACTGGCACAGAGAATCCTAAACTTGATTTCACATCAAGACTGACTGACTGGGATAGATAACTGCCAAGGTATGGGGAATGCTCTATGTTTCCCAGGGGTCCTCCACCAATAGTAATTTGTGGGGGTAGGGGGCAGCTTGTGCTGGGGCAGGCTGAGGGAGCACCTTGGTCTTCCCAATGTTAAAGGGGAGACCCAGACTGTGACAGGCACCAGCGAAAAGGTCAAGGGTGGACTGCAGATTAGTCTCAGTGTGCATAAGGATAACACAGTTGCCAGCCTACTGAAGGTTGGTGATACCAGTCGTGGTAACTTTTTTTTTGCTGTGAAGGCACTGCAAGTTGAAAAACTGACTGTTCATTTGATACTCAACCCCAATTTCAGGAGGACAGTGGTTACAGATGACAACCAAATCACAAGAAAGGTAGAAAAAATGGTTGGGGCAATAACATAGCCCTGCTTGACACTAGTATGGATGGTAAATGGGTCTGTCTCTGATCTACTGCAAAGGACTATGGTGGTCAGCCCATCATGGAGTAGCCTAAGGACACTGATGAACTTCAGTGGACAACCAAATCTAGCCAGCACCTTGTATAAGGCTTCACAATTGATGGAGTTGAAGACCTTGGTTAGGTCAATGAATGCCATGAACAGCTCCTGGTTTTGCTCACTATGGTTCTCCTGGATGGTCTAAAGCCACAACGGGATTCTGAAAGAACATCTTAGGCAAGGTTGAGAAGGCAATGCCTTACTCAGATACAAGTAAGAACCCTTCCGGCAGTGCCTCGGTAGTTCCCACACACTGACTAGTCCCCTTTTTTGAAGATAGTCACAACGTTGGCATTCATAAGTCAGGGGGAACTTCCTCATTAATTCATGTTTTGATTAGAAGTTGGTGATATCTTTGCACTAGTGCTGTCTCACCAGCTTTGAAGACCACTGCATGGTTGCCATCTGGGCCAGCCACCTTATTGTTCTTGGTCTGAGTGATGGCATGCCAGGCATGCCAGAGTTCCTTGAAGGATGGGAGATCAGCAAGAGGTTCTATTACTGGGTGTTGAGGAATGGACTCGATGGTGGCAGCTGAGACCTCAGATTCATGGTTAAGTAGAGTCTTGAAATGCTCCTTCCAGCATTGCTTGATGGAGGCTTATATTTTACAGACAACTGATGTTCCATCCCAGGTTGTTTTTCCTGTTATTTTAAAATGCAAAAGACCAATGTACGTATGCATGTATTATCATCCATGTGAAAACAATGCTTTTATTATTAAAGTTTGATATACAGCATAGACCATTTACAGAAAGATTTACAACTTCATTTTGAAAGCTAAAAGAACCCTATGCTTGGCGCATCTGTCAAATCAGGGCAGTTTTTAGCCAAAAAGCTTGTCTTTGGAATCCACTGATCTTTTGCTTTTCACTTAAGATTTATTTCCTTCATCTTTCTCTTTGCTTCCGGGACTAACTTTTAGGCAATAAAGCAACCTCAGGGAGAACGAAACATATCTGGCTGCCCAGTGTTCACATTGCTTTGGGACCCTTTAAATTTTAAAGTTGTTTTTAAGTTGTTTTGTCTGCTTTGATTTTCAAACATCCTGGGCACTCAGTTCCCTCTGTGAAAAATGGATGTACTTGGTACCGCTGAAAATGAAGACCTAAGACTGCAGTGAGAAGTGGGTGTAAGGGATGTCCTACACAAGCTATCTTTAGAATGAGTTCCTTCTGGTCAACTTTAACTGCCATTAATAAGATATTACTCAGACTGCCACCATGAGTTCTTAATTACTGGTTATTACTTCAATAATTGTACAGGAAAAAGTTGAGATCCATACAATGTTATGACACTTGCAAATTTCTTCAGATCCAACTAAAAGTAGTTGCTTGTTTTTTTGTTTTTCCAAAGAGAGGAAAGCGAATTCCAGATTGGGACAGCAACAAGTTAAGATCCATCCATACAGGATAAGTACCGCTTGATCTTTTATAACTTCTTGGAAGGTACATATACAATATCACACTATTTCTGTACACTCTCTGAACTGCATTAATGATCTAATTTTTAAGGAGATGAGTACTTTGGTGAAAGTTGAGTTCTTGCCATAATTAGAAGAAAAAATTCAGGCCACAAATTTTTACTTGGGGCCTTTTATGTTTTCTCTTCAAAGAAACACTGTGCTCTGCCTTTACATTTAACTACACTTACTATGATTATCTTTAAAGTATTTAATTAAATGATTGTTGGCTGCATACGTCATCAGCTAAGGAGAAAACTAGAGTTTGCAGTATGGCACTTTGCTTCTTTTACAATAAAAAAGTCCTCTCTTAGAAGGACAGCAACACTGAAAGGTGGAATTATCAGTGAGATTCTTAGTTTTTCAAACACGTCTTCATTCTGGGCTCCCATTAATCCGTCTTTATTTCTCTTTTATACTAGATGACAGCGGTCAGAAGAGACTGAAGAGCGGCATTATAGGAAGAAAAATGCTTGAAGGGAATGAAACAAAGATGAAAGAAGGGACTGAAACAAATGGATCAAAATATAAAATGGATGGAAAGGGGAAGGGAAGCTAGAGTAAATGGGAAGACAGAAGAATGGAAGTGAGAGAAAAATGGAGAGCATTATAAAGAGTTCAAATGGAAGAGGAACAGCAGTGGTGCAGTCATGTTCCTCTCTAGTGATTCTTTTAAACTTGTCATTCCTTGCAGTGGCAATCTGATTTATAGAATACCCCTGAAGAACTTTATTTTTTATTTGGCATGCAAGACTGCGAGTATTTTCAAATGGTGTTGCTTTTGGATGATCCCTCTTGCTCCTATGTTTTTGCTTTCTTCAAAAGACTTTCTCTTTCCTCTAGCTCACAAGATATATATACACAAGTGGGTGATTAAAAGGTACTAGCTGGCTCATGTTCAACAATTTCTTTGCCTCCGTATTTCTGAGGAGGGACCCGGATATTTCCCCCACTGCCCCCCCCCCCCCCCCCCCCCCCCCGAGGGCCCTGTGGGTGGCACATCCAGGCCTAGGGATAATGAGGACCTTGTCAGGGAACTTCTGGAGGGACTAGATGTATTTAAATCCACGGGTCCTGATGATCTCCACCCCAGAGTGCTGAAGGAACTAGCAGGGGTCATTACAGGACCTCTGGCACAGCTCTATGAGCACTCATGGAGCTTGGGCGATGTGCCAGAGGACTGGAAAAGGGCCAATGTGGTTCTTATCTTCAAAAAAGGGAGGAAGGAGGACCCAGGAAACAATAGGCCTGTGAGTCTTACCTCAGTCCTGGGGAAGCTTTTTGAAAGAATTATCCTGGCACATGTCCAGGAAGGGCCAGCAGGGGAGGTTATGCTCAGGAGCAACCAGCATGGGTTCGTTAGGGGCAGGTCTTGTCAAACCAACCTGGTGGCCTTCTATGACCAGGTCACCAACTCCTTGGATGTAGGTGTTGCAGTGGATATAGCCTCTCTGGACTTCAGGAAGGCCTTCGACACTGTCTCTCACCCCATTCTCAGTAAGAAACTAGGAGACAGTGGTGTTGATACCTACATGGTCAGATGGGTCACTAACTGGCTGGAGGGCCGCACCCAGAGGGTGGTGGTGGACGGGTCTTATTCGACCTGGAGGGATGTGGGCAGTGGGGTTCCCCAGGTCTCGGTCCTCAGGCTCGCACTATTCAACATCTTCATCAGTGACTTGGGCGAGTGGGTAGAAAGCACCCTGTTCAAATTCACAGATGACACTAAGATGTGGGGTGAAGTGGGTATGCTAGTAGGAAGGAACAGGCTGCAAGCGGATCTGGACAGGTTACAGGAGTGGGCAGATGAGAACAGGATGGCGTTCAACACTGACAAGTGCAGGGTAATGCACCTGGGGAGGAAGAACCAGCAGCACACCTACAGGCTGGGGAACTCCCTTCTCGCCAGTGTTGAGACAGAAAAGGATCTTGGAGTCATCATTGATGCCACAATGAACATGGGCCAACAAAGTGGGAGCGCGGTTAGGAAGGCCAACCATACCTTGTCGTGCATCCACAGATGCATCTCAAGCAGGTCCAAGGAGGTGATCCTCCCCCTCTATGCAGCACTGGTCAGGTCGCAGCTGGAGTACTGCGTCCAGTTCTGGGCACCGCACTTCAGGAGGGATGTGGCCAATATGGAGAGGGTCCAAAGAAGGGCCACCCGCATGATCAGGGGTCAGCAGGGCAGGCCCTACGAGGCGAGGCTGAGGGACCTGAAACTGTTCAGCCTCCAAAAGAGAAGGCTGAGGGGGGATCTAGTGGCAGTCTACAAACTAGTCAAGGGGGACCAGCAGGCATTGGGAGAGTCCCTGTTCCCCTGAGCAATCCCGGGAGTTACAAGAAACAACGGACACAAGCTAGCAGAGGGTAGTTTCAGGCTAGACATTAGGAGGCACTATTTCACTGTCAGGGCGGCTAGGACCTGGAACCAACTTCCAAAAGAAGTGGTGCTGGCTCCTACCCTGGGGGTCTTTAAAAAAAGGCTGGACGAACATCTGGCCAGGGTCATTTGACCCCAGTACTCTTTCCTGCCACGGCAGGGGGTCAGACTAGATGATCTCCTCAGGTCCCTTCCGACCCTACCAACTATGAAACTGTGTACATGACAGTGCAGCTGTGCACCAAACAGAGCCTCTGAAAGTGCTACAGCATCAGTAATATTATCTGATTTGCCTCAAAGTAGGAAAAGAACAAGCAACTTTTGAGAGAACTCTTTGCAATCCTAAGTAATTTCTGAGCTCAGGCCTCCCAAGTGTTAGCTCACCAAAAATATACAAAGGCCAATAATTTTCTTCAGTAATCTGTTTTAAGTGCCCAACCCAAATGACCACTTATTATTTAAGAGGAAAACCTTTCCCCATGTTTCAAAAGATCTAACAATTAAGTTTCATGAAGAATAGCAAAGTGCCCACTAAACAAAGGAGGTACTGTGTAGTTTCCCTGTAAAAGGAGTAGTACCTGAGGAAATGAACAATCTTACCTGGAGATAAAAAGGATGTAAACTGATAAAATATTTCAGTGTCCTTCTTTTGTCCGCTATATCCCACAATACTGCCGACTTCCAAAGGGAGAGTCTTGAGATGTGCACCAGTTGCTAAATCATGAAGTTGCAGAATATTCTTCACGTCATGGAGATAACACAAAACCAGAAAGTTGGACCTAACACAAGCAACCCATTCTGTTGAGAAGAAAGGCAAAAAACCCAAAAAGTTGAAGTGCATTGAAATGTAAGAAAATAAAAAAGGAATCCTATAGGAAAAGAAACAATCAACTATAAACCAATCTTAACAATTGTTTTAAACACACAAAGTCCCCTTACAGCATATGTCTGATTAAAACTCATACAACTCTAAAGGTTCTTTATGGTTTTGGAAAAACATAATGTGAAAAATTCAGATACCAGGAAAATGTTATAATATCTGTAAAACTCAGATTCTTAGAGCATAAATTCAAACCAAATAATTTGTAATTAATTTACATAAGCTCACTAAGAAAGAACTTTTAACTGAAGATTCTTCTGTCCTCTGAGTGTTTACCATTCAAACCACAACTGTATGCCAAATGTTTCAAAGCCAAGTCTGACACAAGTAGTGCAACATGGTACAGCTTTTTTCCCTAAAGGTCAATCTTTTTTCTGAGTATATATCAATTAATCCATTCATGGAAGCAAATGAAATGAAAAAATTGACCATGGCTTTTGGAGAAATAAAAATGGTAGGAATGAAAAAATATGGCTTAGTATATTACCACTAATTAAGTAGACTGATTCCTATCTGCCTTTTTTTATCTTCTCTGCATTCAGTATACTATTCTTTCAAGAGCTACTCAGTGGGAGTAAGCTAGAGAATGGAGTCCTTAGTTAGCATTCTTAACTATTGTGAGGAAGCCAGGACAAACATCATTTTGTTTTTTTTCCCAGGTGATTGTTTCAATGCTATGTGTGATAAGCTGTTTTCAAATGTGATGATTGAAAGACAAAAGTTATTAACTTTCAGTTAACATTGCTACTTAATATTCAGGCAAAATGTATTTGTGCTGGATAATGTTATATGTAAAGAGAAAAATAAACATTTCAGAGTTAAAAGATGATCACGGAAATGTAAACATGTAAATGTCTTCACATTTCAAATAATTTCTTTAAGCCTAATATGTGATATTATGCCACACATTCAAAAGCACTTAATTTTATCTGTGTTCCTAATAGTCCTGTACTAGAAATCATCTGATGTCCATTAATCTCAAGTAAGATGCCCTGGGGTACCTTGAAATCCTTTCAAGGGTGCCACAAGGTGCCATGCAATACTAACACTAAGGGGTGCAACACAAGATGAACCTGGAAATTATAATTAGGAAGGCATAGTGTTAAAAACATTCTGACCTGTTGTAGTCTTTGAGTTATTTGCAAATAAACACTTCTCTGCTATTTTTTCATAGTTAAAAAACTAGTGAAAACTAAGAACTACTTTTCCCAAAACATGCCTTGAGACTAAAATGATTGAGAACCACTATCTTATACCATCAAATGTAGATCTTAAATAATTCCAACATAGCTGTAAACCCATACAACCTCATCCCTAACTGTAACAAATACTGCATTACTTTGAGACTGTAAGCTATTAGTGGAAGTACAATGCACAGCATTAATGATATCTGAGCTGACAGAGGCTCCACAAATGATCACAATATTTTTCTCTCTTCCTTTCTTTCATCTAATAGTGAAATTGTTATTCTAGTTGCACAAAAAAATTCCCATTTGGGGGGAGGAGAGAGGGGTGAGAAGAGTTCATCCTTAATTGAAATAAACGTCAGAAAATGTGAAATTTTCTATTTTGGAAGAATCTAAACAATTATTTTTCTAAAAAATTTCTGGCCTGTCAATCCCACATAATTTCATTATGTCAAATTAGTGTTTGCCTATGAAAAATGCCTCCTGAAAGGTTTTCATCCCACTCTAAGATACTACTTTATCTCTTTAGAAAGCTGAATACCAACATTTTGCAGTACTTATCATTGTTTCATACTCACTTCTGATATACCAATAAAGTTTGACATTATTTTAAAGGTTTTAGTAATATTTATACCTTACATCCAACTTACAAAAAACCCCCCAAATGCTAATTCTTCAGACGTTTAAAAAAATATTGTCTTTCAGCATAAGCCTGGCAGCTTCAGACCAACTCACACACATTATATTGCAACATTTATTGGAGTTTTAGCCATGGAGCCAGGCAGCACAGGACAGTGAATCAGTGTTTATAAATTAGTCACAGCTCTTGCATGATATAAATTTCATAAGTGAAGATGGAATGTGAAATGTTCTTTGAAAGCTGCATTTGGTATATTCAATTAAATGTACTGAGTTACAGGATCATCTTTGCCTTATTTAGCGGAAAAAATATTAAACTACCAAATTTTCTCACATACAACACACACTTTCCTCCAAAATCAGCCCCCTAAAATTGAAGTGTATGTTTTAAGTAGGGAAGCTGGGTTTTTTTTCCACTGGAAAAGAAGCAAGCCTGGAAATGCTGCATGCCATGCAACTGCCAAGATGGTGGTTTCTTGTGTTTGCTCAGAAAGCTGAAGGGGTAGAGTCCTGTATTACCCCTCTTCATAGCCATAGTTATTGGCTAAGCACTGTAACTTGTGCTTGAAGCAGCAAGTGAATTGTTGGTAGTACAGTATTTGATGAGGTTTGTGGTGTGGAAATAACACTTTATTTATATAAAGTTGTATAAAGAACTACTTGAAGTAAAGAAGTAACAGTCCTGCTGGGATCCCCCTCCCTTCTCTGGTCTCTGCTTCCTGCCTCTGCCCCTTCCCGTAGAGATGCAGTGGGGCAGGGTGGCCTGCAGGGCCCAGGGGAAGATTGAGGAGGGAGGAGCTGTGGCCTTGCGTAGATGAAACGATGGGCATGTGCACACAAAACTTTAAAGCGGGTTTAATGTTTTTACACCACTTTAATGGTGTTGGTGTTTGCATGTGTTTGCAGTGTATTCCGCAGTAATTCCAGCCGCTGTAGCAAATTCGGCGGCGTAATGTGCTTTAAATGACTTGGGGTGCAGCAAACTAAAATTCTTCCTCCAAGTTTTAGTTTGCTGCCCTAGTGGAGCAAAGCACTGGGCTCTGTTCAGCTCAGGGGCTCTGCAGGAAGTCCGTGCAGGCAGCCTGGCAGCAGCCTGGGAAGGCAGGCTCTGCCCAAGAAAAAAATAAAGCGGAGAGCCTGATCTTTTTTTCCCCCCCTGGAGCCTGCCTGCCTGCTTCACCTGTGCAGGAGTGCTTCCCTCCACGGTTGCGGTGCCCCCCAGAACCGCCCAAGCCAAGTGCCTGAGGGTGGATGCTACCCGGGGGGGGGGGGGGGGGGGAGTGGCCGCCGCTGCTGCAGAGGAAAGCACCAGCTCCACTCCCACAGCTCAGGGACCACTCCACCCACTGGCAACTCGCCCTCTCCTCCCCACCGCCAGAGGTAAACTTGGGCGTGTGCACAACACGAGGGTTTAAAGGGCCCTACATTGAAGCGGTGTTTTTAAAAACCCACCACTTCAATTTAGGGCCCCTGTTTCATCTACACATGCCCTGTTGTGTTGCCACAATACATCCTTCTTGTACATTACATTTTGTGCGTGGATTTGGCACATGTAATCTATATGCAGTTACAATGCCAGCACAAAGTTTTGTTGGGGGGAGGGGGAGAGGCTGCTTTATGCATAGATCTGGGGAAGACTTTTACCTGTTAAAAATGCTGAGAAACTGTGCTCAGAAATATTCAACTGTACTTACTAAGGAGAGGGAGCCCAGTTCAGAATGTTGGATGCGTGTGTTGCTGATTTTAAAAAAAGAGAGGATTTCTGGTGCAATAGATTTCACTGCAGTAAAAGAGGTTCCTTACTTCATCACTAAAATGTCTCTACTAATAACATTTAAGACAATTCTAAGTACAGCATATTGAATTCCTTCATGTTAAATATCCATCCTTCTTTTAGGGATGAAATTACTGCTGATCTTTTCTTTTTCCAATGCTAGATACAGAAAGCCAAGTAACCTGATTGTACAGATGTTGACGCTGCTTCGGCTAAACTGCTGATGGAGAAGAAAAACAGGCCAAACTGAATGTAAGACCCAGGCAAAATTAATCATTAAGAAGAAACATCAGATTTTTTTCCTGGGCAAGCACACATTCCTCATCAGTAAAGGATGCATTTGGGTGGCATATCAAAGCTTGAGTTACAAGAAAGATCCCACACACAGGGTTATTTGGCAGGATGGTTCCAGCATGGGGTTGGTGTGTGGGGACGGTCTGCAGGTGTAATCTGACACGCTGGTCTAACCCTGCATGCTGGATTTGGCTACAGTGGCCTGACCCCACACATGACCCTTTCCCCAATGCTAGATCCATCCATGGAGTGACTCTGCATACCAGCTCCATTGTACAATGGTGTGATCCAGAACTCAGGGCCAAGTCATCCAGCCCATGGGGCTCCCCACACATCCAGAAATTTGACAGCAGGGGATCACCAACGAACACTGCCACCATTCCCCGACTGCCAAATTTCTGTACTCGTGGGGAGCCCCATGGAACAGATGACATGGTCTTATAGACCTCATCTGGCCTGCAGGCCAGGGGTTCACCGCCACTGATATAGAGGGCAATTTTTTTTCTCCTGCCATTGCAGGAAACTTCCTTAAAACTCAGTCCAGATTTTAGAATAGCAAGCTTATGAAAAATGATATTTTCCACCACTATAATAACCTAGAGTTATGAATGTGTAAGAACTGTGAGAACAGTAGCAATATACAGATTAAAGAATTACTCATTCTATACCTGTGAAAATGAAAAACACAAAAAAGGAGGCAAAGTAACAGCTTGAATGAAATCTTGCCACATTCAAGTCAAAGACAAACTCCCACTGACTTAAAAAAGATAAGGACGTTGTCCCTAGTCTCAAACAACCCCATATTCATACATGTGAGTGATGTGACACAGGAACCTATTCTGAAGCTGCAAATATTTGAGACTAAGCTTCTTAAGAAACCTAGGGAGCAGGTGTGACTGGTTTAGATTTACCATAGTAAGCAGAAAAATTAGACCCATAATAGCTCTGGTTATAAAAAGAAATACAACACTTCCAGTCAAGAACATGATTTTAGACCACCATACCTCTCCCCAGTCTGTGGCTGATGAACCATGTTTCAGAGGAAGGGCCAAGCTGTTACTAGGCAACTCCTGGGCTCAGCCAAAACTCCATCTATTATGTTTTCCACTACCAGGTCCCCAGTCTGGTTCTTTGTTTTGCTGCCAGTTCTCTGCTCTCTACCAGCCTTCTCTGCTTTTGACAAGGGACTTTCTTAAGCTTCTGAAAAAAAGTTTACCCAATTGGTTCTCAGAATATTTATGCACCCATTCACTCACCCACTTACCCATTTGAATGCAAAACTCCCAAGGGTATGATCCCATGGAGTTTTTTCAAAACACCGCAAGAAGAATGGAATGCACAGAGCTCTTCAGCGTTACGATAAATCAATAGTGGTGTTTAAACTAACACAGCTGCCTGTTATTCAAAATCATACATTCTGAGACCCTGATTCCAAAATTTGAACTGGCTCTCTCCTATCTGGTTTTACTACAGTGCAAAAGACAAACCAACTTGTGCTGGAATATATTTTTTTTATGGATTTTTATTTTTAGATCTTGCCTCTGCATTGCACGCTCCCATTTTTAAAGTGCATATGTTGAAAATAATTAAACAAGTGAATGCTGCAAGAATGCACCAGACCTCTTCATTGCTTACTCTTAGTTTTTTTCAGTTTGGGCAAAGGTCTGCATATGAATTTTTAAATACTATTAACAATAACAGCAGCTGTTAGAAATCAGTGTTATACTAGCATCAAAATAAGGGCATCGTGGTTATTTTTTTAAGGTGTCTACCATGCAAGACATCAATCCCAACACTACCAAGTTGTGTACAGGCACTTAAAAGTTAGTAGGCTCTGAATTTAACCTTAACATTGATAAACAAATAATAATACATTTCATTTGGATGTCACTTTGTACCTGAGGGAATGAAAACCTATGCTTCAATCTAAGCTAAGAGCTCCTTGTGAGGGAAGTAAGTGGTGTTATCTGATATTGGAGACATGGTATTTGAGGTGCAAAGAGGTTAAAGGAGTTTGTGAAGGTCACTTCTGTCATCTGTTTCACACGTAAGAACATGATTCATCTTTAAGCCCCAGTCTAAAATATCAATAGGCCCATTCCATGTTTCTATGTTGGGAAGCATGACTTACAAGTAGGGACCTATTGAAATTGTGATTTGTGACTTTCGCAGAAATCACAAAAAAGCACAGGCTACTCAAGAAGTGTAGGCTCGCTGCAAAACAATAAAATAACTTTACCGGCAAGGACAGAATTGCATGTGAAACCTTACAGTCTTCGAGCATGGGTGGGAAAAGCAGAGGGGAGGGGGCAAAGAGGAGGGGGTGTGGGGCAGTCTCTACAGGGTGCAGGATTATGTAAATATTGGACTGAAGGTGGGGGGAGACAGGGAGGGAGGGACAGAAAAAGGAGAGAGGGCGGGAGGCATAGTGATTCCCGAAGAGAGAGGACGGGGGGTGGAACGCAGATGGGGTTGTTACGTAAATGATGGCGTGAGAGGTGGGGAAAGGAATGGGAGGGTGGGATTGGAGGCAGGGTTATGCAAAATGATAGGGGAAGGAATGGAGGCGAGGGGTGGGGCAGGGTGGAGCTGTCTCCACCTTCCCCCCATGATCCCAGATGGTAGGGCTTCCTGCATGCTTTCCTTCGTGCCAGTACGTTTATTTATTTATTTTGCAGCAAGCCCACCAAAAGCACAAAGCTTGCCACTTGGGGATGGCTCAAAAACCATAGTTTAATTACCCTAATTAAGTCTGGGGAAGCCATTAATCCATGGTTAATAACACATGGCTACCAAGTCTCTGTTCTCTACCAGCCTTCTGTGCTATTGACAAAATACTTTCTTATGCCTCTGAAAAAAGTTTGCCCAACTGGTTTTCAGAATATTTATGCGCTCATTCACTCACCCACTTACTTATTTGAATGCAAAACTCCCAAGGGTATGATCCCATAGAGTTTTTTCAAAACACCCTGATTCCAAACACATGGTTTCCCCAGGCTTAATCATGGTAATTAAGCTGCAGTTTTGGGTCATGTGGCAATATGTGGGGAGAGTTGGGACTGCTAGAGCCCCTTGGCTAATCAGAGACATGGGAGGGCCTGCTGTGCTTGGCCCATCAAAATGGCTGCCAGCCCCAGGATCTACCCGTGAAATTGGCCAGCTGCTGCCTTGAGTTTGGTAGACCCACCTATTATGAGGAAAGATTGAAAGAATTAGGGTTATTTAGTATGGAGAAGAGAAAACAAGTGGGGGGGGGAGTGGAGTTTGATAACAGTTTTCTAATACGTGAAAGGAGATTACAGAGAGAATGGAAATAGCCCTTTCTCTGTGGCTGCAGGGGAAAGGACGTGCATCAATGGCCTCAAATTTCAGCAGAGGAAATTTAGGTTGAAGATTAGGAAGAACTTTCTGATTTTCAGGGTAGTCAAACATTGGGACAGGCTATGTAGAGAAGTTGGGGAATCTCCATCCCTAAAAAATTTCAAAAGCATTATAGACACGTGACTGGGATGGTGTAGTCAGGGATGAGTCTACTCTGAGCAGGTAGGTGGCCTCACGAGGTTGTTTCCAGCCCTACTATTATCCTATCGTCCTCTGTCAGAACTACAGCACTAGCTGCACTTCCCCAACTCTTGTCTCCCTGAAAGCACTGGATACAGATACCAGGTCTTGTACCTTCACCTCACTTTAGGTTGGAATCCCATAATTTTTCTCTTGCTCTCTGGCTCTGGGGCTACATCACTCTGTGTATGGACTTGTTTTACTCATTCAGAACCTGCAGTTTTTCTCTTTAGACCTCTTTGCCAAGTGGATTCCAGTGATCATCTTTCTTAAAACAAAGGTCCCAAGGGTCACATGAGGCAATGTGTTAAATGGTTCTTCCATTACCTCTTAAGTGTTGGAAGAAAAAAGCGCATCAGCATCCATCACTTTCCTGAGTGTATTTCCAGACCACTGTTTTATTGAATTAATTTAATATATGTATACAGTAAATAGCGTAAGAATCAGATCAGGATATTGTATTTATAAATTACTACAGGCAATTTCAAAGCAGTTAGAGTCATATCTGTTTGCTTCAGTGACTAAAGGACTGTGTTTTATTCCTGTGAGCCCTGCAAAGCCAATATGTGTACAACTGAGTGAACAAAAGAGTCTATTTTTGCTTGTGCATTACCAAAACAACAAATTTAACTGGGTGTGTAAAGACATAACAACTAAAACATTTCCAAGTGAACATACTTGGAAACATTTCATAAAGGAGACATTTCAACTGGGGAACGCATGCAGAGCCCCTTGTTGGCTGGAACATTTCAAAATGCTGTAGACTCATCTAGGGCCAGTCATATATATAGGATGAAGAAAAACTCCTTTGCTCTCAATTTGCCCACTAAATTGTGTCTGGGTGGAAGATAAATCTTCTCTCTATTATGAATTAATCAACTCATCAAGCTCAGGGGTATGCAAAAGCTTACACTGTCCCAAAATCCTTCTGATGAAAGATCTCTGCACAGACAACTTTAAAATAGATGTTTCAAAAGCCAAGAAAACCAGTATCAATTCATAATAAGCTTATTCTAAAGCCACTTCATACTGCAATTTTTCTGAAAATTAAATTTACTAAATGAACTGTAGGTGTTCCAGAGCCCATCCTTGAACACCTTCATTTTAAAATTGCCATTTTTTCTCTTCAGCTAACAGGTTAAAGTTCTAAATTTATCAGAACCCTGTGTGATATCTCTGCTGAAAACTAAGTAAAGCTTGACTGTGTTTGCTGTCTGAGAGAAGCCTGATTCGAAGTAAGAATTCAAATAAAAGTGTTTTATGCTCTGTGCTTTTAAACATCTGGTATACTTATAAACAAGCTATAGGAGTATATATTTTTTCCCAAAAATGTTGTGTTATTAAGAATGACATTTTTTTTTTGTCAGCACAGGTTACAGTCTTCAGGCAACACCTTGAAGACTGTGTTGGTGAAGCCAAATTAAATTTACATTGGTCTCTGGGTATGTATGCTTTTTGTTAGTTAGGTTTTGTTAGCTGCACTACTGTATACTCACCAAGAGTAAAGAGTGATGTTGCCTTACTCTGTGAAAAATTTTGGCCACTGGAGGACACTGACAAAGTTTTACACTTATTAATCTTGACTCATAAATATAAACTGTTTTTATTATTGTGTGTGAAGTAGATGCTTTTATGAAATTTTAGCCCAGTTCATACACAGAACTTGGATAAAAGGAAGAGATATGGCCAACAGATAGGTCATGAAAAGCAGAGGCATTTTGAGTAAAGGTTTTTATACTTTATTCTAATAATGCAAAAACATCTGTGACTTTCAGCATCAGTGACTAAATTGTTTATAAAGTGATTCCAAACGCAACTAATTACACCTGGATAATAATCACTTCTTCATGCATCCAACTGGACAAGAAGCTATACTCATTTAACCTTTCAGTTCTTACAGTCATAGCTTTTTCAGGTGTTTCATTACCCTGTCATCTTTGTATCAAATAAAAACAAATTCATTTGACTGCAAGGCTTTCAAGGCAATGAATTATTAACTGCTTTCTGTTATAATTATGTCTTTCCAAACTGAATCTTGGAAAGGATTAAAGCAATATGACATAATGGCAGGCTGGCCTTTCTTCACTGTGACAGTCTGTTCTTTAGGAATGAAGCATTCTGATTTCATTAACTGTGATCCAATGCTACTTTCATTTATTCAGAGCTATGAACTCAAGAATATTACCAGTACAGATCCTTTGGTAGAGAGGGATACAGCCCTTCAATTTACAAAAGGCATCATATATAATCATTTGGGAACTGCTCTAGATTATGATTTTAGCATTGACCCTTAAAAGTTATTTAATTTATTTCAGATGAAGCTATTCTTATTCACTTACCCACAATTCCATTAGATTTTCATCTAAATACACGGCTAAATATAGAGAATGGGTTTGGTACTGCATGTTAATTTTGTATTCACATACAGTGAAAATTTGATTATCCAAAACACAGTTACGTCAAACTATTTGTTGCACAAGTTCTGATATGCTCTCTGATGTTTGACTGAAAATACCGAAGAACTAAAAATCTTTTGTGATTTAACACTAGTGCCTCGATATTCCCATTTTTCTGAACTTTCGATTATTGAAATTAAATCCCTGTTCCATATGGATTCATCCATAATCAAATAAAAATATTTTCAATATATAGTACAGGTATATAAATGTGTACTCAGTTTGACTTTATCTTTGAATGGAACTTAAATGAAATAAAACTAAATATTACTAAAATAGCTTGATTCTGCCAAGATTCATAGTATTAGAGCTCTATCAGTCTTTTAAGCTATAAATGAATTCAATTCAAACCCACCTCTAACATTTTTACAAATATGACCTAAATACAGCTTCACAGATGGTCAGGAAATTTCTGAACATTTAACAGATGAACAGAGCCAAAGGTAATTTGTCACTTCTGTTATTTATTACAATGTCCTCTGCTCTGTGCATATAAAAAGATGGTTGCTGTCTCAAAGAACTTATTATCTAAAATACAGATACGGAGGTCCTGATATTGAGTATGACCATGTCAGCTTTGCCATCCCATCCCCTAAGCCCACCACCCACACCCAGCCCCCCAAACTGGAATGCTCATGGGTCATAGTTTCATAGTAGTAGTAGCTAGGGTCAGGAGGGACCGGAACAGATCATCTAGCCTGACCCCCTGCCACAGGCAGGAATGAATGCTGGGTTCACAAGACCCCAGACAGGTGATCATCTAACCTCTTTTTGAATTTACCCAAGGTAGGGGCGAGGACCACTTCCCTGGGAAGTTGGTTCCAAATTCTGGCCGTCCTAACTGTAAAATATTGCCTTCTGATCTCTAACCTAAACCTATTCTCCATCAGCTTATTACCACTGTTCCTCGTCACCAAATGGATCCATTTGGTTTCTGGCCAAACTTGAAATGAGGTACTCTGATCCTGCCCCCTTTCAGCCACAACAATCCTTGCTACGGATTGAGTAAGAAAAGGGCGGTGTAGATATGGCTATGCTGGCTGTACACCAACTGAAGTATTTCTTTGAAAACAAATTAAAGCACCTTAACTATTTCTTTGTAGTGCCCAGTGGCCATAGCCTGGGCTGGAACATAGATTCATAAATTGTAGAGTCGAAAGGGACCACAATGGATCATCATGTCCGACCCCCTGCCCCTGGCAGGAAAGAGGACCGAGGTCAGATGACCCCAGCCAGGTGACTATCTAGCCTCCTCTTGAAGACCTCCAAGCTAGGTGATAGCACCACCTATCTTGGAAGCCCATTCCAGATCCTGGCCACCCTTACTGTGAAAAATGTCTTTCTAATATCTAACCTAAATCCACTCTCAGCTAGTTTACACCCATTATTCCTAGTCACTCCCTGGGCTGCCTTAGTAAACAGCGCTTCCCCTATTCCCCGTTGACCTCCCCTAATAAATTTATAGGCGGCTACAAGATCTCCCCTCAGCCGTCTCTTGTGAAGGCTAAAGAGATTCAGCTCTCTCAACCTCCCCCTGTAGGGTCTATCACGAAAGCCACTAATCATGTGAGTGGCCCTCCTCTGGACCCTCTCGAGATTCCCCGCATCCCTCTTGAAGTGTGGCACCCAAAACTGGGCAAAGTACTCCAACTGTGGCCTGACCAGTGCCGCATAGGGGGGAAGCATCACCTCCTTTATTCTATTAGTCATGCACCCACTAATGCACGACAAGGTGCGATTGGCCTTGTTGATGGCCTCGTTACACTGTTGGCTCATGTTCATCTTGGAGTCAATTATGACTCCAAGATCCCTCTCTGCCTCTGAGCTGCTGAGAAGGACACTCCCCAACCTATAGGTGTGCTGAGGGTTCCTCCTTCCCAGGTGGAGTACCTTACATTTATCTTTATTAAATTGCATCCTATTTCTCTCTGCCCATTGATCCAACCTGTCCAGGTCAGCCTGAATCTGCTCCCTGCCCTCCAGTGTACTAACTTTGTCCCATAACTTGGTATCATCAGCGAACTTGGAGAGGGTGCTCTCCACGCCCTGGTCCAAATAGCTAATGAAGATATTAAATAATATCGGTCCGAGGACCAAACCCTGCAGGACCCCACTTCCCACCTCGCTCCAGGCCGAGAAGGAACCATCCACCACCAGTCTCTGGGTGTGGTCCCTAACCCAGTTGGCCACCCACCTGACCGTGTAGGCGTCCACTCCACAGTCTGTTAGCTTCCCAATGAGGATAGGGTGCGAAACTGTGTTGAAGGCCTTCCTAAAGTCCAGGAAGATGACATCAGCCTCGGCTCCTGCATCCAGGCAGCATGTGACCTGGTCACAGAAGGCTACAAGGTTTGTCAGGCAGGATCTACCTGTGACAAACCTGTGCTGGTTTCCCCTCAGCATCGTTTCCCCTGCTAGGCCTGCACAAATGTGTTCTTTGATTATTTTCACTAGCATTTTCCCAGGAAGAGAGGTAAGACTGACTGGTCTAAAGTTACCCAGCTCATCCCTTCTCCCTTTTTTGAAAACGGGCACCACACTGGCCCTTCTCCAGTCCTCAGGGACCTGGCCGGAGCACCACGAGTGCTCGAACAGCTATGCCAGCGACTCAGCTATTACACTGGCCAGAGAATACTGAACATGCTGGAAAATCCTAAGGAGGGACTCATTGCACAGTTGTAAAAAAAATATTTTCTTCATTCTTTTGGGTATCGTGAAAGTACTAATGTTCTAGGAGAAATCTGAAAGAGGGGAGTGTTGGCTTGCTAAACAGAAGCAGTTTCATTGCATCTGTGAAGAGTATTTTCATATTTCTACATAAATGTAGAACCTCAGAATTTGAACAAAACCCAGTAAATACAAGAGAATTGTTCAGTCTTTTCAAACAGTCATTATTATGCTAGTCAGATCTGTCATAATTACACAATGAAGTGTGTGCAGAATGAAGCACATAAATGTACATGATGCATCTGTCAAACACCTGGATAAAAACATCTCAAGGGAAGCTTTTCTACATTATCTGAAATGAATCCAGGTACAAGACACTCATTTTTAATAGACTTTCTCCACATGTATTTTAACACATATTTCTTTTAGGTAATTAAAAATATCAAAGAATTATGCTTTGAATTTTCTTTTAAAAATCAAATATTTCATCACCCCATATCTTCTGTCTCTTTATAGTAAATGAAGATATTTCAAACTCTGATCACCAGAGTAGCTCTTGTCCTTCTTTCTGTTTAAAAGTCCTTGACTGCTGTAGTAGTATCTGAGTGCCAGTCAAATGGCAAGTCAACCTTTGCAATGAAGTAGGAGAATATTTGCTCTACTCTACATATGGGAAAGCCATCCTTTGTCAAATGAGATCTTTGATGAAAAGAAAAATTGAGAGGGTGGTAAAGACTAGTCCAAGTACATTTTGAAAACCAGCAGCCTGACTTCTACTGGAAAAACAAAACAACCCTCCCCAACCCCAAATATTTCACTTGTTTCAAATTCTTACCTAGAACGTCTCTTTCATGCTCAGGGACAAGTACCTTCCATTTGGATTCATGGGGGTCATTGAAGTCAATGTTGATTAATCGATAATTAGGAGAATGGCGGTTTGTCTTGAAAGTGAACACTGTTCCTTCATTGGTGACATATTCATACTCAGCCTCAAAGTTGTCTATCAGCTTCACCCACTGAAGAATTCCTGTTACATGAAACAAATCATTATTGTGGTCATTATGCATTAAAGAAGGAATGTTTTATTTTAATATTTGACAGTGAAGTTCCTTTGTATGCTAGCTTCCTTCTGCTACAGCAGTAGAACTTGAAGTAGTTATGCCACAATCATGCCAAATGTTGAATAAAATGTCTCAAAACTATTAGAGTTGGGAGGGAAGTAGTGTTTTGCTGGAAATGCCAATTCATCAACACTGACACGTATCACTTGCTAGGAACTTACAACAAAACACAAACTGGAACCATGCCTGGTCTCTTGCCAGATCACGTAGTAGGCTAAATGGGATTTAGGCCTTCCAGTGTCCATACCTCTGGGTGACCCTACCACACAGATTTCCACTTCTATTTGAAGGGAATCAGAGACTCTCAGGCTGCCAGGTTTTCAACCATGGAGCCGCAGGCTCTCAAGCTCCCAATCAATCTACTGTAGTAGGAAGCCATAAGTGAGCTTCTGGACCTGGCTCAATTTTACTTTGAAAGTTTTGAAAGGATACATTTTGATTACTTATAAATGAAATTATTTAGCTATTCTCTTCTATATTTTCTTTTCCTTTTTCCAAAATGGAGTTATTTCCCTCCCCAGAATTCCAGAATGTCCCACAGAATGGAAATTCTGATATTTAACACATTATAATAAGTATCAATATTAGCAGTGGTCTTTCCAATTCAGAAATGAAATTCCAGTATAATATTACTTTACAGCAGCTTGTAGCTATCAACAAAAGGATCAAATGTACCAGTATTAGTGTAAAAAGCTACTGTACTTTACATTTTGTGATGCAGGAAAATGATACCCCTAGGAACTTTTTAAAATGGTTCATTGGATTAAATGAGAATATATTCCTTTTCAAAGAGAATTGGCTAGATGCAGCTGCTCTGTATCACAACTCTGGCATTTAATAAGTTTCAGACGAGAAAGGGACTATGTATACCAGATTACATTCTTATTCTTATTTAACTGCTTGTCATAGATATATAGGATGCTAGAAAGAAATGGAGGTAAGATTAAACCAAATATATATTAACCTAAACCAATCAACTAAACTTACTATTGTACAAATTTACCATAAGCACAGTTTCTGCCATGCTGAAAATAAGACTCTACTTTAGGGGATGCAATAACATTAAAAATCTCATATATGGGGACAAAATAAACATGGATTTTAGTCTATACAATCAAATGCACCTTTATACATAATGTAATCCAACACATATTTTTAAATCATCCCCCAATTAATAATGTTATAAGCTAAAACAGAATAACCGGAGTAAATAATAGCTAAGCTTTAATTGCTGAGAGTCAAAAAAAGAAGAAAATAACTAAAGAAGTTGGATGAGTAAGGAATTTTAGACCCATTAAATGTAATCTGTTAGTCTAGTACAGTAATAAAGTTCAGTTCTCTCAATTAATTTTGGTTTGAGAAAACTTCTTGTCTCTTCACGAACTGTGATATATAAGCCAATTAAATTCTACTCTTTATACCACTGTAATACAAGTTTCAGACAATCTGGGCAACCTCAATATCCCGTTTCTGACACAGGGAATTTTACATGAAGCCAGGATATTAACTGATGTACCAATTATCAAATTCATTTGTATGCCTTGTGCTAGAAGCATATAAAAGTTTCTGTTCCCCATAAAGTTCCTCAGTTATTCAAGGTTCCCAGTTTCTAACATCTTAGGGTTTTGGTTTTGCTTTATTTGTAATACTATGGGACTGATAAGTACATCAGACATATGCAGATCAGGATGGAAAATATTTTACTGACACTGCATAAATTAATTGTACAGCCTCATCTATAATTACATGTGCAGCACGCGCATGGAGCTGATGTTGGAGCTGTGGAGCCTGGCACAGCTGTTTGCAGCCTCCCTGCTGCTTGCTGCAGCTACCCAGAGCCCAGGCTGGATACAAACAGCTGCACCAGGCTCTGGAGCCCAGTCACCAGCTCTATGCCGGGAGCTGGCAACAGACCGGGATTGCACTGTCTCAGGCCCCTCCCCCACTGCCTGCTCCCATGCACGGGTGCACGCTCCAGTACAGAGCTGATGCCGGGGCTCTGGAGCCCAGCACAGCTGTTTGCAGCCTGTCAGCTACAGCCGGCCCCAGCTATGGGTAGCTGCTGCCAGCCGGGAGCCTGGGCTGGGGAGCAACGACCAGCAGGGCTGGGGGGGCAGGGGCAGCAGGGCTGGGGGGAAGGTGCTTTGGGTGGGGGGCAAAGGGCAGCAGGGCTGGGGGGCAGGGGCATCCTGCCATGTACTCCCTGCCCTCATTTTGTTTTTCTGGCATGCCAGCACTTCAGCACCTTCCAAGGTAGGCACTGTGGAGGTTTTCAACACTCCGGCCAAAGAACGTTGCCTACCCCTGGTCTAGCTCCATCCTCTTTGGAACCACCCTTCAAGTAGTTCAGTTACTGATCAGTTATTAATGTTCACTTGGGAGTTTTCCTTCTGATGTTCTGAAACAACTTTTATGGACAATGTAAATACCTGTCAATTACCTTCTTAGATACTAAAGAAAATATTATTTTGTAAGGATACAGATTTTAATCTCAGTAAAATTATGATCAATCTCAATTTTTGTCAGTCATGTTGTAAAAGACTGATAATCTTTCCTGCACAAATACAGTCCTCAAACCATGAACTAGAATGCTTATCATGAGCCAGAATAAGCATTCATTGCTTATAGTTCAACTACTATTAGATAGTTTCAAACTCTAAACATCTCTACATACCTACAATGGGCAAAACTGCACAAAAAGAACCAAAATTAGAAATAAAAGTTCGTACCTCAATTCATTCCATTTAAATTCTCAGTTTTTAATACAGTTTGATATTATAGCTTCAAGAGTCATTAGAAGTTATAAATGCAATTTATTACTTTCCAAATTAGTGAAACTTTCCTGTGCCAAGTGATGCCCAATGTTAACTACAGTAGAGCTGTCATTCTGCTATATGATGATTTTAGAAGCTGTACTTTGAGAACTGCTAGTTGATTAACTAGAATTTGGTATGCACTTTGTTTTTTTCTTGTTCTGTCTCCTCGTAGAGACTTTACAGAGGCTATCAAAACTCAGTAAAGATAAACCTAATCTGCTCTAAAAAAAAAGCCTTAAACACTTGTATAATTTGGTTTTGGCGGCTCTAGGTACTTATTACACCTATGACTATAGTACTGAAGTATAGAACCTATTGCCTGTGATAATGTCAGTTTAAATGAGAGACGTGATGTATCAACTTTTTAAAAGTGAGTAATCAAGACACTTAATACTATGATAGAAGGAAGGAAAAGGAAGGAAAAATGTATTCTTTCAGATATGTACTTTGCCACTGACAGATTAATCAATGTAATATAATTTACATGTCAGTTGTTACAAAAACATCATTCTTTATGATGTAACATAATAGGTACCGGTCCTCACTCCTTTCCCCACCCTAGAACTGAATACTGCAAAGTTTTATACTCTGGAGACCTTTAGGGCACATGTATTATTTCTTTCCTTTATTGTGTTAAAATTTTGGGGGGGTTAGGAAATTTCTATCTGGAATATATAACTCAGTCTAATATATACTGGATTGATAAACATCTACATTAAAGGTCATTGGGCATGGAGACTATGCCGTAGAGTATGACTACATTTAACTATGTTGTTTACCTATGCAAGCTTTTGTACATTGGGAGCAGATATATTGCTGTGGGTTACTTTCTGGTCACAGTGTTGTCTCCTTTATTTGAAGAGTGAAAATCATGCGTTAATTAAAATTATTAATTACATTGATTCCTTTCACTTTTTTTTATAAAGAAAACTGTGTATTACTTCTTCTAACTATTCTCCTTTGAGCTCTAGATATTTTTTTCTGCATCTTTGTTTTCTTACAGAAAACAGCTGCAATTGATACTCACATTGTTTCTGTCTTTCCTCCTTCCCACTTAGGTTCATTTACTATTTTTGACATTTAGAGTATTATCTACACAGTACAATCCAGTGCTGTTTAAACATATGCAACCAGAAAACAGTATATCCATATTAGGTCTCTCAACAGGTTAAATTAGCTTAGATGAAATGCCACAATAATTCAACTAGACTGCTTGTGGTACCTGAGCTGGGCTTTTTAAAGGTAACTTTGATGTCTTTGTATTGCACCATGCAAAAAAGATCTTGGAGAACTCTAATTCTGAGAACTTTATTTTACTGATGTATCTTTCAGATTCTTAGGATTTATTTTTCTAAGATGAACTATCTACATAGTCTTGAATATGTTTTACATGGCTTAAAATATGTTTAAGTTAAATTTAAAACGCATTTAATATAACATAAACACCTCTTTTGCCCTTGGGGTGCCAACGTCAGCTACTAAAAATTAGATCTAACTGGCTAGACGTTTCTGACAACCCCTTTTTTTCCTTTCCTCTAATCTTCAATCATAGGATACATAAAGCTTTCTATTAACACCCTGTGCTCCCCAACTCTCATGCTGCAACTGAATTTTTATCTAGCCTTAACCACTTGGATTTCAGTTTTCTTCCATTCAGAATTTTTCTCTTTCCCTTCCTTTGGCTAATCCCATCAGCAATAATAGAAATTGCTTTACTACAGCAAGTTAAGTGCTTGCAGGTCTTTTTGGACTTCCACTAGCTGTATTTTTCCTTTAATTTTCACCATGCTGTTCTTTGCAAGATATATGGCTATATGAAAGAATCCAGGAATTGGCTGCAGTAGCTTCCTTCAGCATGCTAAGGAGTTTAGATTTTCCTTTGGCTTATGCTAGAAGCCATAGTGCTCTCTGCTTTCAGATACTTCATTATAGATGCAAGATTGCAATCTCCCATTTCATTTTTTGATTCCAGCATGAGTAAGTCTTTTTGACAGGCCAGGCTGATTGGATTGGTAATCTCAGAGCTATTCCTCTATCCTGAAAAAGTAGGACCTTGACTAAGAGTCCCCCTTATCCTGGAGTGGTTTACCTAGGATATGGCCTGTCAGAATTTTGGATGGTTTTTTATTAGTAGCAAAAGTGTGAGAAGAGAGTTTAGCATTCACATTCTGTTTTCTGCAGACCAATCAATAGTAGGTCTCCACAGCTGGAAGAAGAAATACTAAACAGGAGACGGAGTATGATCCAAATTCATCTGCAGGCTGCTAGATCACCTTTTTCTAAATTTACTTTTGGTTTAACCTATCAGGAAATATAGCCTAGTGAATGAGTGTTTGTGTGACTAGGGCTACAATTCTGAGATACCAATGAGGGAAGCACAGTAAGAACATCATCATATTTGGGTGGCTACACACTTCCACACCTTCTTCCATCCTTTGGGAGTCAGACACCAAGGCTAGCTGTAGATTTCTAATGGCTAGTGAATACTAGGGAGGGACAAAAGATTTGCCAGGATTTGGAATTTGGAAGTGGGAGCCGGGAAGGAGACAATTACTGGCCTTTGAACTGGTAAAAAAACAAAAAAAAAAAACCCAACTTTTTAAAAATGGTTCAGTAGTTCTGGTAAACCCAACCCCTGAGAGCCAGTAATGTCGGCAGCCCAAGTTATTTGGCAGTGCTCTGTACTGAAGTCTGTTTATTGGGTATTTTATAGTTATGTCTTTAAGCTTCCAAATGCTAAAGTAATCCCTTAATGACAAACAGTAGAAATTAATGTTTTTAACTGGTTTTATTTTAAGAGCCCCATCTACCAATCATAAACAACCCCATAAAACCTTTTTCCAGTCAAATTTCATAGTTCAAACTCAAGTCACTTTGGTTCAAAAAAAAGGGCAGAGGAATTGTATCTATTTCACAAATGGGAAAGAAGCATTTCTTTCTCTTCACTCTCCTTCCCCCATGGCTTTGCCCTGAGAATAAACTATAGCATTTCAAAGGCACACTTGCCTAAATATTAATTTAAAACACCAATTCATCTTGAGAAATAAAGAGTCAGAAAGTGAGGAGCAGGTGAAAAAGATAGGTTGTCTTGAAAATGATTACACCAGCTTAACTACAGAATGTCACAACCAGTGTCCAAGACAGGGTAGCATGAAGCATGTATTAATGTAGCTTTCTAATGCTCCTCCATGGAAAGATGTTATTATGTAGGTTGTCAGGGGTGTACTTGGTAGCCGTGTTGGTATGAGACAAGAAGACATACAAAAAACTAAAACTCTTGGTTCCAAAATGATACCTAAAAGGTACTCCCTAAAAGGTATCATTTTAGAACCAAAAGTTCTAGTTTTTTGTATATCATTATGTAGGTTGCAAATTTATCTAAACAGCAAGCGTAAGTGTTTCATCTCTTCACTTCTATACCACTGGAAGTGAAGCTAAATTGCTGAAACTTAAAAAATGAATAAAACAGTCTTAAAATTACAGCAGTTTAACACTTGTACCAGTATAGGAATGGACAGACAAAACCACTATTGAGGGTCATATTGAACCAGTGTAAACCAGGATAATTTAAATGTAGTATAATTGTTAATCTCTTCACACCGTTAGATCTAGCTCCCACATAATTGCAATCACCAATTTATTACAGTACTATTTAGCCAATACTCTGTCTCCCCTTTTTGTTGGAACAATTTTTGCAAGCAATACAATTGTTAGTGACGTACAATACTTAAGAGTCTGTAAAAACTTGTACAAGGGCTGTTGACATCTGCCAAACATCAGGTCATTAGGCATGCTATTTAAAATCAGCTGGTTAATTACTCAGAACAATCCAGAGTATAAAAGTACAGTGAAAATGAAAATGGTGACTGTGTGCACATAACCAGCTACAGTTCATTAATCCTCATTCTCAGAATTTGATATCTAGCTGAAAACACCTAACAGCCAAGTATGTACTGCAACTCAGTAATACACCAAAAATTGTTTTGAAGTGGGGAGAGTGGATGGGGAGGGGGTAGGAATTAAAGCCTTCTGGTTTTTAAAATGGCAAATACATTCTTGATATCACAGTATTTCAAAGTTTTTTGTGGAAGCTCTAGGACTTTAGATGAGCTGATTTTATTTATTTTTTTAATAAATCAAAGTTGTACCTGTACTAGAACACTTCACGTCAACTTTCAGCAGAGACATTTTTTTATGGGCCAAATACAAGCATCATAATATCAGAGTGGTAGTGTTGTCAGCACTTCAGTCCTACCTAAATATCATTCCTTACTCTTATTTCCATGCAATTTTTAAAAAAAACTACAGAATATGCTGATTATTAGCAATACATACTTATCACCTGCAAAAAACCTAATAATTAACCTTCAGCTGTCAATCAACACAATCATTTCATTTTCAGTGTTACTTATGACAGCAAATTGCTTAATTACATGAAGTTGTTAAGATTTAGCATATAGTCACCATTTTAAGAGCTGTGGTTATCATGTTGGAACATTTTCCCAACCCTAGAGTATTAGCTCATTGAAATAAATCACCTCCAGAAAAGTAGCAATTACGAACACCACCTGAAATGTGACACTTAAATTTATACCTAAACTAATCTTAAAAATGTAAGCATTCTTTTTAGAGAAAAATGCTAAGCTAATTGGGACAGAAGTGCAAGAACTGTTTTTTTACATTTATAACACTAACAGACACATGCCATTAAATTTCCATGGATATTAAAACAAGGTGTTTACAATATCCAGCTTTTTCTTATTTGTTTGTTTATATTTTTGAGGGAACAGCCTCTGTTAGAAAAACAGGCCTGTATTAAGAAACAAGAATGGAATTTCTTATACAGAATTTTTTCTTGCACAACTTCACCTCATTCCAATATAGTATAACTCTGGGTGTGGACACAAGTAACAACTGAACCTTCCCAAATGTCATCAGTTAGGAACTAGCTCATAACTGTCACAGGTTAGAGATGTCCACCTGGACACTTCCCTAGCAATCCAGGTAAAACGCTCACCTTTTAGGTGTTGAAGTACTGTGGCCCCAGCACTAGAGACAGGGAGAAAGCACTGAGCCCAGCAAGCCTCATAGTGGGCAGCTTTAAACCTGTTTAATGGGCTTGGATGTCTGTTTGTTTCAAGTTTAAACTGATTTAAACTGGTCTATGTGTTAGATGTGTACCCATATTCTTGGATTTCCAAGAGTAAGACTATGGTCTAAACTGAAGTACTGTGGGTGCATCTACATCAGACATTTACTGCAGAGTTACCTAATAAGCTCTGCAGTAAACGACTCAGCATCTCCATGTGCAATGCTATTAGGAAGAAGTAAACTAATTAACTCTTCTGAGGTAGTTATTTACTCCACAGCAATACACGTGTAGATGCCAACCCAGCTGGCTGGGGTACAAAGGGTGCTTCAGTGTGAGGGCTGCCTACTGGGCCTGCCAGCCCCTTTGCAGCCCACTGAACTAGCTAGGAGCAGCCTGGGGCTGGCAGGCTGACCCCCAGGGTCTCCTGCCAGCTGAGGTTGCTCCCCCCCCCCAGCTCAACATGCTGTGGTCCTGGGTGCACATTCAAATGGCTCACACGGGAGCAATAAACTGTGGTGCAAACTGCACTGGAATTTATTGCTTCATATTAATTGCATGAGTAGACATGTCCTGTGTAGCCTTTACAGTACTTATTTATGCAGAACAAGGAACAGCTGAAAACTGCCACAATTTTCCTCCTGATATTCCTTTACTTGATGGAGAAAGGAAGAGCAGAGCTAGAAAGAAAATGGATACACCTTCCTACCACCCTAGAGCTACCATATCATACACCCTCCGCCCCCCTCCCAAACATGCTGGGTTATTGTGCTAACAGATGGCAGGGTTAACCAAATCTTCAAGAAAAAGAGCAACCCTTTGTATAGACATATTTCTTCTCCCTGCTGAGATGCTGTTAATCATTTCATTACTTCCTACTATGATTCTTGGTTCAGGACACAATATGGCCCTATGTAATCTATTTATAAAACAACTAGAAAATATAAGCATGATACCAGCACAGTAGGCTTGGATGCCCATTCGTTTGTAGATAATGTGTACTACAATACAGGACAAGTTCCTCAGTTTAAAAGTTTAAAAGATTGTTGCTTTATAATTCAAGAGATTTTACAGATATCATCAGCTGAACATTGGAGACACATTTATGGATGCACACAGCTGTGAGCTGGGCTCAGCCTCTGCTCCGTGTCTCCACACCTCGCTGCTGCTGCTTTGAAAGCAGCGGGCACTGCCATGTGCAACCCACTGCTGGGCAGGCCAGGCAGTGAGGCACGTGGCACAGCCCTCCGCTTTCAAATCGGCAGTGGCAAGGCACGGAGACACAGAGCAGAGACTGAGTCTAGCTCACAGCTGCTGCCCGCCCTCACCCATGCAATGATAGGGAGGGCCATGTGTCCTTCCCCACCTTGGCTGCCCAGCACCTTGCCTCTGGGGGAGCTGCCAGGCTCTAATTGTCCCATGACCTGGATGGGCCAGGGTCCCAGTCATGGTGGTGGGGGCCAGGCTGGGTCATGGGACAATCCCCACAGTGCAGGAGGGAATAGGCCAGGGGCAGGGGTGAATGATTTGCCCTTTCCCTACCCCACTCTCTCCTGCACTTTGGCGGGTCGCGATCTGCCCTCCCCACAAGACCATGGAAATAAAAAAAAACATTAAAAGAAACTTACCTGCCTGTGGCTGGGCCAGCTAAGATCCTGGCTGTGAGTGTGCAGGGTAGCTCAGCATGCCTGCCCCTCCCCCCTGCTATAGGACCCTGTGGCTGGGCTGCCCTAAGGCCATGCCTGCTGCTGCCCTGTGTTTGGGGGGGGGGGCTGAGCCCCATTAGCCCACCACTTTCGTTGCCTATGTGTATTGGGCACCTTACCTGTGAGGCCCCCTATGGCTGCAGGTTTTGGAGTAGATGACAGGCCAGCCTTGCTGCCCCTGGATCCAGCTCGCAGCAGCAGCCTGACCTTACCCCATGCACAGATTTGGGGACACACGCTTCCCATAGCTCCCCTGGGGGTGCATGTAGCAGGGGGATCCACTCCCTCCTCCTTGCACCCCCCAGATTCACCTCTCACAGCTCCATCCTGCACTCTGCCCTGGCTGTGAGGCACTGCCCCAGCCCAAGCCCCGCTCTCTCCCTCATCAGTGGCCCCAATCTGCCCCCCACATGCTCCTTCCCTCCCCCCACAACAACAGACTTACCAGCCAGACACTGCTCTCCAAGCTGTCGGGCTGGTTGCATGCCTGCTGCGGCTGTGCGCATCCACGTGGCATTTATCAGCGAGATTATCAGCCACATCAGCCAAAAAGGCCAATTGCTGATAATATCAATTTTCCTTTTATCGGTGCCAATATGATATGGACAGACGTATCAGGACACTTCTAGTTATGACCATAGACTATCTGACTACTAAAGCATTATACTGACATTACCACGGCTGACATATAATTTTCTCAGCCAAACCTTTAAGAACTTTGGGGGAAAAAGATACTTTATAATTTTTTTAAAAAGTGTGCTAGTTAAATCTACAAGGGATATTTATCCTGGTAATAAGAAGGATAAGCAACCAGTAAATTAAAGCAGATTTAAAAAACAACTTTAACTTCATTTAAAGAAGTTGTTTGTGCAGTTACTAAAAGTGATTCCTCTATATTCATGTGCTGAAAAGGGAGATGGAAGAAAATAGTGATAATTCTGTACTTCACCTTTCTCAAGAGGAGAGGTGCTGATGATAGCAACACTTGCAGCATTTTCATCCCTTAGTCTCAGAGGGACTTAGATGGGAGTTAGAAGGTAAGCTTCACTATCCTTGTCTTACAAATGATAGAACTACAACATTAACTGACCCACCAAAGGTCACACGAATGGTAGAAAGAGCACCACAGTCAATAAAACAAACATCTATATGACCAAGCAGCCTAGAATTGTTAATATGTGACTAGATGAGCATCACAATTGGCAGCAAGAACATGAAAAAGTGGTCCAGCACCCTCTACTTCCAATATATCAACAAGGAATATATCAGCAGTTTTAAAATTCAGTTTCCAACCATCCAGAATAATTTTTTTCAAGTTTAGAAATATTCTATCTAACAAAGAAAACTGTAAAGATCCTGTCATCTATTGGAAAGTCTTTCTAAATGCCCTCTAGCTTTTCAAGATCCTCTTTCAGACAGGATGAGTTAAACGGAACCACCAGTTTCTATTGTGGTGTGTCAACAAGCCCCATTTTGTTCTGAACCCCACTTCTTACTCATCCAAGCATCTTTTTTTTCTTTTGTGATAGCTGCATATTGAACAGATCCTCACTGAGTAGAGATCTTCACTTAATAATGATCACACCAACCAGTTCTTCTTTCTTTAGCCATTATTTTGACTAAGTTTCAAGGAATTCCAAAAGATTAGTGACACAAGATTTGCAGTTTATGGAAATAGTGCTAGTTAAGACTATGTCATGACCCTTAGATATTATTCTACTTTTAATAACTACTTTTAATGCACTCATATACAATTAAGCAACCCTATACTGACTAGCTACAAAAACCTAAAAATTCAATATCACAAGTTCAAATAAATCAAGTGTTACAATGTTTTGCATTTTCAAGTTTTTTAGCAGGATAAGATGTTAAGCTGAAAACTGAGCATTTATATCTTAGCTTTTTGTCTCTGCGAGTTACTAATCCACAACAGTGCTTCAAGCTTACCCTATGACAGATACTCTTGTAACACCAAACAGCACTGAAGTCTGATCCTTAAAAGTAAGATTTGAAACTTAAAAAAAAAAAAAAAAGTAACAGCCTCTTGGTCATTTGAAATCTAATTGATTTTTTAATATATGAGATAAAGGATCCTATACTGAGATCAACCTTCCCCTGAAGGTAACTCAGTTTTGTTGTATTCTTAATAAGAGTCCTTTCACTGAACTGCATCCATGATTCAGATGATGATTACTTACTAACCAGGAAACATGAATACGGTCAGAATTTTAAAAATACATTTAAAAAGGAAGAAATTCTTTCTTTGAATTAAAAAGTTCAGAAAAGCTAAAATGCATTAAATAAACCCTAAGAAAAAAATAAAGCAACTTTATAAGCAGAGCTGTCTATTTAAGGTTTAGGATTTCAGTTTTATGTCCACTGAAACATTGAGTAAATATATATTTTTTAAAGTGACGCGAAGGATCACCATACAGCAGATCAATAAAGAAAAACAGCTGTGCAGGTACTGAGGATGATCGTACTAGTGCAGAAAACTGAACGATTTTGAAAAATGTAAGAAGTCTAGCTAGAAATGAGCTACCTTAATATCTCTTTGTTCAAGTTTAATTTGATATTGATAAGGTGTTTATATTAGTGGCAAAGTGCAGAAAATGTATATTTCAATAATAGAATGCATGAGTATAAACTCTTAAATCTCTTTGGAACTGCCACACATCATGAAAACTTTTTCCTCAGATTAAATGTCTTCCCCCTTCTTATGTTGTTTAAAATCAAACTCTCAGGTACCTGAGTCCTCTGCATGTTTCCCAAGGCTTAAATTGTTTTCTCAATCCTAGCTCAAAAAACCAGGCTATATCAGCCTTATTACAATACTAATTATAGAAAGATTCACTTTGAACTGATGCAGTAAAAATCAATTTTAATTACATTATTTTTAAATACCTTCCCAACAGCTCAACTTTCTTGATGCCTGGTGATCTTGTAACTTCTGTCACCTATTTATCTACCCCACATTGTACTCATTCCAAATGTTCTGAAGCACTTTAAGTATCATCACTGACTCATCCCTTTGATGTTGCTTTTTAAGTGCTGCTTGTTTATTTTTTAACAGAAGTCTACAAAGTTGTCTGCCTAACCTCCAAATTCAAATGACAGATAAAGCCTGCACTCATATGCTTGCTTAGAAAGCTGTACCATATTTACTCAAATCTAAGACAAGGTTCCCCCCACCACCATTCAACATGGGGTGGGGGAAGACCCTCATCTTATATTTCAGATAGGTGGGTGGGCTGCAGTTACAGCCCCAACTCCAAACCCAGGGTTGGACTTGGAACTGTAGCTATGGCCCCCATCACCTACCCTCCCACCTCCTGGCTGCTGCCTCTGCTTCCTCCCCCTACCTTTGCTCCTCAGGGTCTTGAGCTGAAGCAGCTGATGCTACTGCATGGCCAAGATGGGGCCGAAGGCAGCATGTGCTCTGTGCTTCCTACCACTGACTGGAGAAGGGCCCCAGCTAGACCTACAAGGGGAAAATAAGCAGCAGTGTGGAGGCAGGAAGGGGCAGGGGGACAGCAGTGGTGGGAGGGGGCAAGCAGGCAGGTGTCAGGGGATGCAAGCACCATAGGGAATGGCAGGGGGGAACAGGGGCAAGTGCAGGGGAAGGCAAGCAGGGGTACAGATGCCATGGGGGAGTCAGGAGGAGTTCAAGTATCAGGGGGCAGGAGGCAGGTTACAAGCACTATGGAGGCAGGCATGGGACATGCACGTACCAGGAAGGTACAATTGGCAAGGGGCAGGGGTCAGGTCACTTGACTCCCCTGCTGCCTACCCCCCCACCACATATGACCCTTGCTGTTTCTTGCCTCACTGCGGAGGGAGGAGGGGGTGAAGTTAAGATAACCTCCAATAATTAGATCTTAGACATGAAAAATTATAACAAATTTATACATTTATCATGTCTAGAATAGAATTATTGGGGGTCATCTTAAATTCAGAATCATCTTGGATTTGTGTAAATGTGGTAAATTGAGATCTCTCTACTTTGGGGACTGTTATTTGTTACTTGCCTCTACATAGCCTACTACAACAGGCCCAACCCCTTGTTCTTTAATTCAGTTTCTCAGGCGGTACACTAATAAAATAGTGCAAAGGATGGCTTAACAAGGTAGTTTAGCCACAGTATATCAGAAGTGTCTGAGGGAAATTGTACCTTAAGTTTTTAGGTAAAGCTGATTTTTTCCCCCGATTATTTGCTGTTTTGAGTGCACTGCTTTATTTCTTTCTGCAACTGAAGCTTTTTTGTTTAAATTGTGAATACATGATCAAAACACCACATACTGCTGACAACTTAATAGAAGGGAACACACTTATTTCTAGTGAAAAGGAAACAACAAAATTATTGCCAGACACAGAAACATGAATAGGCATGGTAAGAAAAAGGAAGACAATAAAGTGCATCAAAAGAAGTACATTAGCAAACCTTCCAGTACAAATGCCCAATTGTTGTGCTTTCAGGTTTGCAGAGAATAGCAGTCAATACAACGTGATTAATAGGAGAGATTTTATTGTTCTGCTGGCATAATAAGCAAGCAAATTCCACAGTGTGTTTTCAGTGTTCTCAGAGTAAGTTTGATATAATAGCCACTGAAAAAATGACGTATAATGCTAAGCTAATTAGGAACTGGTCTTTCCTTTAATCACACATTTGGAAAAAAAGTCTTCTAAAGCACTTGTTTGCAAATCAGGGAATGAGAAATCCACTTGACAGTGTCAACAGCAATTTGAAACTTTAAAATGAGGGCTCTTAAATCTTCAATTTCTTCAAAATATATATTTTTGCTTAAATACGCTTTAGCAGTTATGTTTATGAAGACAGGCTTCTTAACCAGAACACAGACTGGAAATCAAACCACACTACTGCCTTCATGACTACTGTTTCAGTGGGGTACCACTGCTGTTTAGGTTTCCTATGTACCAATAAGTAGGGGGTCTACCCAACTCAAGGAGGCAGCCAGCTGATTCCATGGGCAGATCAAGGGGTTGGCTGCCATTTTAAGGGCTTATTGTGGCCAGAGCCCCCCATGTGTCTGACTGGCTGTGAGGACTATCTGTTGTATGCCCCCACACCTCACCACAGTTTGGTTGGAAGGGCTGTATGTCAAGTGGCTCTGCCCCTCACAACCAACTGGTGGAGTGGGGCAGAGCTGCACAACAGGTGCCCTCTTAGCCAATCAGTGGTGAGGGCTCTCATCTTGGGCTCCCCCGTGTGTCGGCAGCCCCCCTTCTCCCTCGGTGGGCTACGCAGCCAAGCTGCTGTGCCATGAGAACTGCTGGCTCCCTTTGAGGAGCCAGCATTTTATTTTAAGTCAATTTTCTTTTTTTTCCTTTGTTTTGTAGCTATTTCCTGCTTTCATGGATAATGCTGAATTTCAAGTTTTCTGTGAAATCGCAATTTCAGTAGGTCCCTACCAATAAGATCAGATTAACAATATTAATTAGGTCCATCACTGGTAAACAGTGGGTGTGAAACTGCCAAGAATCTTGGTTTTTTTTATTTTTTCCACCTTACTGAAAGGTATGAGCAACAGAGGAAGCAGGTACTTGAAGAGAAGCCCCACCAAAAAAGATCAGGGGGAGAGAATCAAAAAGTCTCCTACATGGTTTATTTCTTAAATTACAGCAGTTATCTTTCCACAGTGATTACTTAGCCGTTGTAAAGCCACTGTGAACTGTGTAGACACTAAGCATCCAGCCCTGAGGAACATGGAGCCTCTGCAAATGGCACTAAAAGCAAGCTCTCAAATTCATCACAAAAGATGATACAGGACTCTTGTTAGGGCCCAGCTGGTTCAACCTAGTTGTAACCATGCGATAGCAATCAAAAAATTCAGAGACATCAAATCATATGCAGTCTTAGGGTGCTACAACCAGAACCAGGAGTGGAACTGGACTAAGGTGATGATCAGGGATCTGGGTTTTCGGTTTCCCACAGAAAAAAAACATGCGTTTTCCCTTTTACTCGAGAAAAATGCAGATTTTTCGTTTTAACAGAGAAACATGTGGATTTTGCTCTTTTGCAAAGAACTCTTTGCAGGCTGGCAGACTTCCAGCTTTCAAGGGCTCCATAGGGAAGGACGGACAGAGGGAGTGTGTTGGACGGGGCTGGGGCTGCTGCCGAGCCAGGTGGTGCATGGAGCTTGGAGCCTCAATGCATGGCTGCAGGGCCTAGGCAAAGAGCGGGACAGGGATGCAGGTGGCTTGTCTGAGGGGCGGGGGGGGAGTGGAGCCAGCTCCTCGCTGCTGCACGTGATCTGTGGGGGCAGGAGGGCCACATGTCCCTGAGATCTGTGCACGGGACAGAGGCAGGTAAAGGCTGCCCACTGCGGGCTTGAAATCTCTGTCCTGCTGCCCTCCCCCCAAGGTCTCTGCAGCTCGGTGGGCATGGCAGGGCACAGCAGGGTCAGGCAGGGAAATTAATTGCCACTGCAAGCACCACGTTGCCCTGGCGATGCATCCCCTGCCTGCCCCAGAGCACAACCCTGTGCTGCTGCCCCTCTGCTCTGGGACAAGCAGGGGGCACTTTGCCAAGGCAGTGTGGGGCTCACAGCAGCTGCAATAAGCTTCCCTGCCTGGCCCCGCTCTGCCCTGCTGTGCTGGGTCCTGTCCGCTGGGCTTCACAGGCCCCCGGGAAGGGCAGGGAGCCCTAGCCCACAGCGGGCAGCCTACACCCCACCCCACGAACAAATCAAGGGGGCGCATGCCCTCCCCCCAAATCCACGGAGGTGCACAAAGTGCTCGGGAGACGGTCCCTACCACTTGAGCCCACAGTGGGCAGCCCGCACTCACCCCTGCAAGGGCTCCATTCCATCCGTGTGTCACAACCCAAGGGTGTGATTTTTGTTTGTGTGCGCTTTGGCACTGCTGAATTATTTTCCCGCCGTTTGAAGCTTTCTTTGCAGGGTGCATTTCTTCTTTGCAGCATAGAAATGCACGTTGCAAGGAGTTCCCGCCATTTGTATTTAAATTCGACCCCCCACTATAGGTTATTTCTAAATTATTCCCATGTGGCGGCTAGCGATTGGCTTGCTGGCCGTATAAGAGGCTTGGGTGGTTTCCGCCCAAGTTGGAGAACTTCAAGCACGCTGCAGAGTGCCTCTACGGAGATTTGACCTGCGGCTGGCTGATCGATAGACTGATCACCTATCGATTCTTCTCCCCATCGCCGAATGATCCCTCGACGTACCCTTCCCTGCGCGCAAAAGTTCCACGGAGCCTCGACAACTTCGTGCGAATGAATTGTGAGTTCTGTCCGAGTCCTAAAACTAGGATTTAAGCGAAGTATTCCTGGAAACGTTCCAACCTACACCACAACCATCTTCGGTGTAAGTGAATAATCTTAAACAACCATTAAGCGTCCGTGCCTACTTCTAGCGCGCCGCCTGCCTTCCCCGACCAGGCGTGTCCGGGCTGCTGGCCACAGCCCGCAGCGTGCAAAAGGGCCTCGGATCGCTCCCGGCCCGCACATGGCGACAAGGATGGGATCAGGAGAAAGCACGCTGGAGTTAGAATTAGTTAAGAACTGCCCTTGGCGCGGTGAAAAACGCCAAGTGAAAAGTTTTATGGAACTGGAGGAACATATCGCTTACCACCAGGCGGGCGGAACGGGTGAGAGATTTATCAGCAGACGTCTTTCGCTGAAGGGAGAAGAGGGAGCTTCTGAAGACGGAGCCCCAAGAGAGAGGGAAGTGTATTTGCACCCCGCGGCATTCAGGTGTACGATGAGCGACGAGCGGGTCCTGTTCAGGCCCCTCGATACTGTGTCCCTCGCCAGAGTCAACCTGGCGGGCGCAGTGAACCCGACTCTCACCCGGGAGTGTGCCCGTTGCCTAAGACATGCTCGGGAGAGTGAAGAACCGGTGCCGATCGGCCGGTTCTCCCCTTTTATGGTGGCGTCTAGATTAAGGGGTCGCGAGCTTCCATCCGAGCTCCGCGAAGATCTGGAGACAGAGGAACGCGCCACGGATGAGAGGGTGGCCCCACAGTACGACAAGGGGGGAGTGTTAACTGCAACTTTCCGTACGATAACTGATTTAATGAACAAGAATTTAAGTTTAAAGGCCCAGCTGCGTATGGCTGTTCAGGCGGTCAAAGAAGCGGCTGAGAAAAAGGATCCTGAAGCGCCGGTCCAAGATGGCGCCGAGCAAGAGGGAGACCGCGTGGAAGAACCGGAAAAGAAGGGTGGAGCTTCGGAGGAACCCGTGAGAGTTCGGTCAGCAACTCTGCCCAACGACGCAGCGTCGTCTCCGGCGACTCTGCCCACCGACGCAGCGTCGTTTCTGACGACCACGCCTTCATGCCGACGAAAGGGAGAATCGAGCAGAGGAGTGCATCCGCCCCTCCTGCCTGAAGCAGTAACAACAGCAGCAACTCCCGCAGCAGCAGTTCAGCCTGTAACAACATCGACTCCCTAAAAAACAGCTTGTCCTACAGCCACAATCAACCAAGTGATTGATGAGCAAGATGCCGCCACCAGTCACATTCATGCTTGGACGGAGTTACAGCAGCTGTATAAAGAATCTGAAATGAAGTCTGACGAGGCTATAGTCTCATGGCTGGAGCTCATGTCCACGGAGTTTAAGCTTGACTAGCTGGCCCCTCCTTCATCAGCTGTCACGACTGCGTAACCTGATGGAGCCAAGATTATCCGGTGATCGGGACGGTCGACACCCGACCGGAATTCAAGGCATAAAACGTCATGAATCCGATCTTCCATCATTGCCACAGAGAACACCAGAAGAGCAATACATGTTTGGATTTCTCCTACAGCGTTCTGGACTCAATAAGTGGCAACTTCGGATTTTAGGGGATGCAGGCCAATGGCAACTGGCCTATGAGTTAGGTTTCCGTTACCTAGAAGAGTTAGATGACGGCTCCTCGACGATTTCATCTAGTTAAGTGTGCAAGAGAGGGTAGTTTAGAATAGCAAACACTAGTATGGTTCCATGGAAATTTTGTAAATATGTTGAGATACGTTAATCTATTTTTTTTTTTTGAGAGTTTTGTTTACAGATCCGAAGTTCAGAGTGCATGGCGAAGAGAAGCCCTCGAGAAGGATAACATCATCGAGAAGTGAGGGCTTGACGCGCGACTTCGCCATAATGCCCACTGAAGCCCTGATCGTGTAGTTTTTTGTTATAAACCTGATTATGTGTATTTGTGTTGGTAAATTTTGCGTTTGTTTGTTGAGTTAGCGACTCGTGATAAAACTCCTAACTCCTCGAATGACGAGCGTGTAGCATAATTCAGCTATGCCTTCAGCAAGGGGGGATGTCACAACCCAAGGGTGTGGATTTTGTTTGTGTGCGCTTTGGCACCGCTGAATTATTTTCCTGCCATTTGAATCTTTCTTTGCAGGGTGCATTTCTTCTTTGCAGCATAGAAATGCACATTGCAAGGAGTTCCCGCCATTTGTATTTAAATTCAACCCCCCACTATTGGTTGTTTCTAAATTATTCCCATGTGGTGGCTAGCGATTGGCTTGCTGGCCGTATAAGAGGCTTGGGTGGTTTCCGCCCAAGTTGGAGAACTTCGAGCACGCTGCTAAGTGCCTCTAAGGAGATTTGACTTGTGGCTAGCTGATCGATAGACTGATCACCTATCGATTCTTCTCCCCGTCGCTGAATGATCCCTTGACGTACCTTTCCCTGTGCGCAAAAGTTCCACGGAGCCTCGACAACTTTGTGTGAGTGAATTACGAGTTCTGTCCGAGTCCTAAAACTAGGATTTAAACGAAGTATTCCTGGAAACGTTCCAGCCTACACCGCGACCATCTTCGGTGTAAGTAAATAATCTTAAACAACCATTAAGCGTCTGTGCCTAATTCTAGCGTGCCGCCTGCCTTCCCCGACCTGGAGTGTCCGGGCTACTGGCCACAGTCCGCGGTGCGCAAAAGGGCCTCAGATCGCTCCCGGCCCACCCACTGTGCTGCCCACGGGCAGGGGCAGGGGGGGATGGAAGCCAGGCTCTGTGCTTTGCTCCCCTGCAGCAGTTGCTGCCCCCCATGGGTGGCAGCCGGGGCTTGGGTGCTGCTGTGGGGAGCAGCAGACCAGGGTCCCTGGCCCTGTAGCCCTGCCAGTGGACCCCCTCTGGCAGGTCTGGGGGGCAGGGGACTGTGGGTGCTGGACAAAGGCCACCAGCAGGGCTGGGGGGCTGTGGCGGGGAGTGAGGGGCACCAGCAATGCCAGGAGGCTATAGCGGGGAATGAGACAGCAGCAGGGCCAGGGGTCTGTGGGTGGGGACTGAGGGGCACAGGCAGGGCCAGGAGTCTGTGGGTGCAGAAAGGCCTGGACCTGTTTCCTGGTGAGCTAAGGGGGCACTCCACAAAATAAACCCAAAATCAAATACCAAAATTTATAAGAATTTAGAATTTATTTTACTATTGTGATTGATGCACTGGTAGGCTTCCAAATTGCTTTCAAATTGTCAAAATCTCCATGAAACATTGTGTTCAAATGGTACCTATATATAGTGATGTTTCATTTTAATCGTGGATTCTTGGGTTTTTAATCAGAGAGTTTGTGATTTTTTAATCAGAGAATTTGCAGTATTTTAGCAGGGAAAACCAGGATCCCTGGTGAGGATAGTGGTGGTGTGCATGAGGGTGTGTTAGCAACTCTTGCTAGTATTTGATATTGGTTCAAAGTTCACATTTGAGAATGTGTTATAAGATGCTCCATTTTAAGTTGCATCCCTGTTTTAAAATGGTTATCGAGTAGCTCAGCAATCGTGCAGTTAAACCCACTAGACCTACTGAATAGAAAATAAAACAAAACTTTGTCCAGTGTGCCACTTATGAAGAATGAGAAAGTGTGATGAGCACTTACATTTGTCTGGAAAGTTCAAAAAATACTTCTTTAAGTTTTCAATGGAAACAAACAGAACACTGCACCATGCATATTTGAACTGTGGGGAATAAAAACTGACAATAGCTATTACAAAATGCCATGCTGCAAATTCAGTTAGTTTTATAACTATTGACCGAAAAAAATATGACTTTCATTATGTTAATATACAGAGGAAAGAAAATCTGTCTGGCACACTATTTTAAAATTAATGTTAGAAAAATGAGTAAAATGTGTTCAATCCGTAAGTCTTCTGTATATAACTTTTAAAGAGCCAGTGTATCCTGTGTAAATAAAGCCAGACCATATTCTATTTGACTATGTGGCAAAATACAATTATGAGCGCTCTCTTTTTAAGGGTCAAATCCATTTTCCACCAGATTCAGGAGTTAACTTCAACTAATCACCAGTCACCAAAACACATCAAGAATCAATGAATGCACAAGACACAGCGGCCCTCTCTAAGGCAGAACTAATCAAATGTCACGCTTGCCTAGAGTCTTTAATGATACCCTATCTCTTTGCTTTCAATTTAAAGAGAACATGTGCAACAGAATTCCACCACTTGTGCTAAACACAGTACACAAGAAATGAAGTGACTAAAGATTATTAGTGCAATTATGAATTGAAAAACAAATGGGCAGCACAGTTTAATGAGATGTTAACTATGGGAAAAACTAAGTCAGAAGAGCTGATCAGATGCCTCAGTTCCAAAGTTACACAAGTTAGAATGGCTGACATCTAGCACTCGATAATGCTTAAACAGAGATGGCATGTATACCAACAGCACTTTCTAGATGAAAACCCGGGACATTTAAACAGCTATATATTCAAACTTTGATTTAGTTCATAAAGTAGAACATCTATCTTTCTTTTAGCCGAGAAGCATCTCACCCCAAATCAAAATCAGTATAAAAATCCAAATAAAAAGATGTGGAAAAAAACTTGGACTATTCCACATTTTTAAAAATAAAGTATGCCCATTCTTTACAAATTAAGGTTGCTAAAACAGAGAGATTGATTCCATGGTCAGCCATCACAACAGGCTGGCAGTCTCAGCTGAAAAGCAAAGGAATAGGCATGAAATCTTGTCCCTAGAGACAATCCCTGAAAGCAGAGTAGAGGCATAGCATGGAGAAATGCATATGGCCATGGCCTGTGCTGTAGTAATTTGGCTATAAAGAGAAAACTGCATTCTCCATTGCTGTCAATCAGTATATTTCACATGCAAGATAAATGATAAATGAAGAAATTAATAAAAAATTTTCCCCATCAACCCAGAAATAGAAAAGCTGTAACAGCCAACATAAGATAGACCAGTTTCTTCCATGAAATCTACAAAGACACTAGGTAGAAGGTCAGTTTGAGATCAGTTAATTTATTGCATAGACATTTTAGCTGCACTGCAAATGTCACTTTCATCAGTCTCCCTGTGCATTTTTTCCTTTTCTCACTGTTGTCTGTTATTTCTCTCTTAGTATACAGCAGGGGTGTCCAACCTTTTTGAATGTGGGGCTGGATCACAAACTTTTTATCACCCAGTGGGCCACAGAGCCATATTCATAGATATCACAGGAAGTGGTATCATATCAGGAATGATGTCACATGACCTTTGACACCACTGAAGTTGCAGGGGTTGACATGGTGCTGGTTGATATGGCATGCATGCCCGGGTTGACATGGTGCTGCAGGAGCCGCTTGGCTACAATTGGGTTGACCCGGTGCTGGAGAAGCCGCGGGGCCAGGCCACGGTTAACCTGGGGCCCGCCTGCCCTGCTGGTGCCATGCCTGGGTTGACATGGTGCTGCAGGACCCACCTGAGCAGAACCAGGTTGGCATGGCCAGGAGATGCAGCATGCAGCTGAAGTCAGCTTCCCATGTGCTGCTGGGGACGGGAGGAGGACAGCCAGGTCTGCGCTGGCCAGCAGAAGCCATGGCGGAGCCGTGTGCTGCTTAGGACTGACCGGTGCAGGCTCGTCCAGTCCCGAGCGGCACACAGGTCTGCTGCTGCTTCTGCTGGCCGGTGCAGACCCGGCCGGGCTCCTCCCGTCCCCAGCAGCACATGAGAAGAGGCCCTGTTGAGGCCTCACACGCGGGCGGCCAAGCCTGGAGAGCCGCACCGCCTGGGGGGAGACTGGCGGGGGGAGCAGGCGCCGCCTTGCTCTGGGGCAGGGCAGGGCAGCGGGGCTGGCTTGAAGCAGGCGGGTGAGAAGGCAAGTGCAGGCTGGCAGTGCCAGCTGCCGATGCTTGGCCTGCCGCGCGGGGCCGCTCCCCTGGGCCCTGAGAGGGTAAGCAGCTCCCCTCCCCTTCCCGCTGGCCCTGCCCACCTTCCCGTGGACCCGCCACCACTGCTGCCCCGCACTAGCACCGCTGCTGCCGCACTCCGCAAACCGTGGCTCCGTGCTCCGCTACTGCCGCGGGCCAGATAAAATGGCTTGGCGAGCTGCATGGTGGCCTGCAGGCCGTATGTTGGACAAGCCTGGTATACAGGATATTTGTTGACAGCACTTTTTAAGACCTTGTCTAGCAAACTGTTGAGAATTATAGAACACATATTATACAAAGAATATTGTCATGACCCAAAGGGTATGATTTTGTGTGTGCTTCGGCACTGCAGAATTATTTCCCGCCATGAGGAGATTTCTTTGCACGGTGCAATTCTTAGTTGCATAGAGACAACCCCGGTGCAAAGGAGTTCCCGCCATTCGCATGCAAATTTGTTTCCCACTATTGGCTGTTTCTAAATTATTCCCACGTGGCGGCTAGCAATTGGCTTGCTAGCCGTATAAGAGGCTTGAGCGGTTTCCACCCAAGTTGGAGGAGGAGAAGGAGGACTTCACATCTCGTGAAGAACTCTAAGCGCGTTGTGGAGCTTAACAAACCCAGCATGTGCCTTAAGAAGGATACAGGAGCCTGATCAACCTCTAGCCTCTCCCCGTCGCTGCCTGATCCCTCGACGTACCCTTCCCTGCGCGCTCGTGGAGAGTCATCTTTCGGACTCTCATCGTGGTATTCAGAGCTCTTCGGGTTATTTCGTCTGGTTGATTCGATGGGCTCGCGGTTCTAGAGCTCTCAGCCGGCCTTGGACCAGAGTTCGCGGTTAGAACTCTTGTCCGCTCTTCTTCTTTTCTATCTGTAACTGCAACGCAAGCAAGTTTTCCTGCCTGCACCGCGACCATCTACGGTGTAAGTAAAATAATCTTTAATCAACCGCTACGTGTCCGTGCCTAATTCTAGTCCGCCATGCCAAATTCCCCGACCCACGTGCCAGGGCTGCTGGCCACAGCCCCCCGCGCGCCCCCGAAAGCCTCGGACCGCTCCCGGCCCGCACACGGCGACGAGGATGGGATCCGGGGAAAGCACGATGGAGCTAGAATTAGCTAAGAACTGCCCTTGGCGCAGTGGAAAACGCCAAGTACAGAACTTCATGGAACTGGAGGTGCATATCGCTTACCACCAGGCGGGCGGAGTGGGTGAGAGGTTTATCAGAGGATGCCTTTCTCTGAAGGGAGAAGAGGGAGCTTCCGAAGACGGAGCCCCGAGAGAGAGGGAAACGTATCTTCACCTCGCGGGATTTGGGTGTATAATGAATAATGAACGGGTCCTGTTTAGGCCCCTCGACACTGTGTCCCTCGCCAGAGTCAACCCGGCAGGCGCAGTAAACCCAACCCTCACCCAGGAGTGTGCCCGTTGCCTAAGATGTGCTCGGGAGAGTGAAGAATCAGTGCCGATTGACCGGTTCACCCCCTTTATGCTAGCGTTTAGATTGAGTGGTCGCGAGCATCCATCCGAGCTCCGCGAAGACCTGGAGATGGAGGGACGTGCCGCAGATGAGAGGGTGGCCCCAAAATGCGACAAGGGGGGAATGCTAACTGCAACTTTTCGTACTGTAACCGATTTAATGCAAAAGAATTTAAGTTTGAAAGCCCAGCTGCGTATGGCTGTTCAAGCAATCAAAGAAGCGGCTGCGAAAGAAAATCTTGAGACGCCACGCCAACATGGCACCGAGCAAGAGGAAGACCGTGTGGAAGAACCGGAAGAGAAGGGTGGAGCTTCGGAGGAACCCGTGAGAGTTTGGCCGGCGACCCCGCCCACCGACGCAGCATCGCTTCTGGCGACCACGCTTTATTGCTGATGGAAGGGAGAATAGAGCGGAGGAGTGCATCCGCCCCTCCTGCCTGAAGCAATAACAGCAGCAGCGACTCCTGAAGTAACAGATCAGCCTGTAGCAACAACCAGCTGAGTTGCTACTACCTATTATGCTCACACCAGAACTGAACTGCAGGATTTGCGCACAGAATCAAGAATCCAACCTGAAGAAACTCTAGCTGTGTGGTTGGGACATTTGGTCGTGGAACTTGGGTCTGACCTGCTGAACCAGGAAGAAGCAAGCTTCTTGGTCAGACAAGCTTCGTGGAGTAGAGGACATGTCACTGACATTGACAGGGTGTCGTTTAACGTTCACTGGCCTATTCCACTGCCAGCGCTTGTTGCAGGACTGATCGGTCAAAAAGCCCACGCATGGCATGACGGACGGCCAGAACATACCGGCGCAGAGCAACTCATGCTAGCAATTATCGGAGTCTCGTACTGTGCCTGGAACCCCAGAGCATGTGCACTAGGACTGACATCACTCCAGCGAATAAGACCATGGCCTCACCGTCATCTACGAAATCCTGGAACCGTTCCAGTGACCATTCACAGCATAGATAGTTGTCTTGAGGTTTATGGGCGAAAGAACATCGCTGTCCTCCAGATTCTGCTTAACCCAATGGTGAACCAACCCGTGAGTAATCTTCTTCGTTAGTTGTCACGACTGCGTATCCTGATGGAGCCAAGAATATCTAGTGATAGGGAACGTCGACACCCGACCGAGGCTCAAGGCACAAGACATCGCGAATCCGATCTTCCATCGTTGCCACAGAGAACACCAGAGGAGCGATACATGTTTGGATTTCTCCTACAGCATTCTGGACTCAATAAGAGGCAACTTCAGATTTTAGGGAACGCAGGCCAATGGCAACTGGCCTATGAGTTAGGTTTTCATTATCTGGAAGAGCTAGACGATGGCTCCTCAACGATTTCATCCAGTTGAGTGTGCAGGAGACGGTTGTCCAGAGTAGCAAACGCCTGTATTATATGTTTTAGAAATGATAGTGTGGTTCCATGTGAATTTTGTAAATATTAGTGAAATAACTGTTTTAAGAGAATTCGGCAGAAGTGAGGGCTTGATGCGCGACTTCGCCATGACGCCCACTGAAGCCCTGATCGTGCAGTTTTTTGTTATGAATCTGGTTATGTGTGTATGTATTTGTGCCGGCTATTATTTAATTCGATCCCTGGAGGATGAACTTCTGATATTAGCTGATTTTGTGTTTACCCGTTTAGTTCAACGCCCTGTTATAAGAGCTACTGGCGACCCGAGTGACGAGCATGTGGTATAATTCAGCTGTGCCTTCAGCAAGTGGGGATGTCATAACCCAAAGGGTATGATTTTGTGTGTGCTTCGGCACTGCAGAATTATTTCCCGCCACGAGGAGCTTTCTTTGCACGGTGCAATTCTCAGTTGCATAGAGAAAACCCCGGTGCAAAGGAGTTCCCGCCATTCGCATGCAAATTTGCTTCCCACTATTGGCTGTTTCTAAATTACTCCCACATGGCGGCTAGCGATTGGCTTGCTAGCCGTATAAAAGGCTTGAGTGGTTTCCGCCCAAGTTGGAGGAGGAGGACTTCACATCTCGTGAAGAACTCTAAGCGCGCTGTGGAGCTTAACGAACCCAGTGTGTGCCTTAAGAAGGATACAGGTGCCTGATCAACCTCTAGTCTCTCCCCGTTGCCGCCTGATCCCTTGACGTACCCTTCCCTACGCGCTCGTGGAGAGTCATCTTTCGGACTCTCATCGTGGTATTCAGAGCTCTTCTCGGGTTATTTCGTCCGGTTGATTCGACGGGCTCGTGGTTCTAGAGCTCTCAGCCGGCCTTGGACCAGAGTTCGCGGTTAGAACTCTTGTCCGCTCTTCTTCTTTTCTATCTGTAACTGCAACGCAAGCAAGTTTTTCTGCCTACACCGCGACCATCTACAGTGTAAGTAAAATAATCTTTAATCAACCGCTATGCGTCTGTGCCTAATTCTAGTCCACCGTGCCGAATTCCCCAACCCGCGTGCCAGGGCTGCTGGCCACAGCCCGCCGCGCGCCCCCAAAAGCCTCGGACCGCTCCCTGCCTGCACAAATATAACCATGATAATAAACATGCAGAAGAGAAAAGAACAAGGGAAGAGCATATCTCCAGTGAAGTAACAGACAGCAGAAATAGCAACTCTCTGTTGGCAAATCTATGGCACTTCTGTGTTGCCATCACAAGTGCCACCATGAAAACTAACTCACCACTTGTTCCCAACTAAGCACACTTATACACGTGCCGGATGTCTGCTCTGATGCATATTAATTAGCACGTGTTGGAGAAGACTTAATTAATGGATGCTGCGGGAGCATGCGAATTAACACACTCCAGCAGCCTGCACGTCACGTCTTCAGCATCCCCATGTTTCAAAATGGCAGCAGAGGCACTTTAAGTAAAGCTCGTTCGACAAGCTTTAAAGCACCCCCATCACAATTTTGAAGCATGGGATGCTGAATACGCATGATGCTGTGGACGCTTTAATTAGAGTGGTTCTCAGAGCCACTCAAATTAAAGTGGCCCCCTTCACCCCGAGCCATGTATAAAGACTCCCCGAGTCTGCACCAAAATCCCAAAAGTGAATTGTTGTTGCTGTTTTGGAGAAGTGCTACATGTGTGCCAATAAGCATGCACAAGACAGGCAGTCTGTGAGAAATGCTGGAGGGAGGGGGATACTGCTAACATTGGGCACATCCACACATGCAGGCATGTGCACTTGCAGTAGCTCAAATAGGAGTGGCACAAATTTGAGCCAGGGCTTTTTGGCTCAGTGCACGTGCCCAAACAAGCACTTTGGTGTGGGTCAAGTAGTGCCACTTGGGGCCCAGCTCTTCCCGGATTTGTAGTCAGGGGGAGCCAGAGCAGTATAAAAACTTGCCCTGGCAAGCAGCTCAGGGATACTTTCCCACAGGAGCTTCTGAGGTGGGGCCACTTGGTATCTGGGGACACTACCACTTGTGCCAGATGGACTGCTGAAGCAGCATCCCCAAATCACTTTTTAAAATACCCCCAAATCCAAATTCTTCCTCAAGTAGATTTTATATAAAGAGAGAGAGAGAGAGAGAGAGAGAGAGCGCGAGATCAGTTGGGCAATGTTTTATTGCTATATTTACAATGTTAAAGCAGTTTGGAAGCTTACCAGTATCTCTATCATCATAATAAAATAAATTCTAAATATCTATGTTTTGTTGTTTGCTTTTGGTTTCCTTATCACATGATGGGTGTGTGATGGGGGGGATGTGGGTTTTGCAGGAGTAGGGTGGGAAGGGGATGTGGGTATGTGTGCAGGGATGTGGGGGGGGATGTGGGTCGGTGTGTGAATAGGGGTAGGGGGATTGTGGAGGGACTGTGTGGGAGGACTGCTCAGGAACGGTAGGTCCCCTGTCTCCCACAGGGCGCAGCTCTCCCACACAGCACATGTACTTCTCCCCACCCCACAGGGCCCCAGCTTCCCCCTGCAGGGCCACAGCTCTCCCCGCACCCAGGGTCCCAGCCAACCTGCAGGATTCCAGCCAATTAGAGTGCTCCGAGCGTGGGAAAGCACTGCCATAATTCCAAAGCCACACCGAGGACTGGACAGAAGGTGGGCAGCCAAGGCCAGAAGCACTGACCTTGGCTCCCCCACCCCGCTCCCTGCAAGAGGCAGACCAGTGGCAGCATGGGGCGTTAGGCGGCGGTACTCCATCCTAGCCCCCTGTCATTCTTGATGGGCAATTGGCTAGTTGAATTAATAAAATCCCAGAAATGAAGCAGAATATGAGTGGATGGACATACCATGCTGCATGACAGCACTCCTGAGTGTAGCACACAAATAGTGCAGACATGCCCTGAGATGCAACCTCCACTCTGCTGAGAGATCTAGGTCAGTTTACCTGAATTTAGAAACCTTTCACTTTCTATACAAGAGCAAGGTCCAAGAAACAACCTGCTCAGTAGTTTGGAAACCTTCTGGATCATGGTGTATGCATGAGAGCTCACCCAAACCTTTGATGGATATGCCTAGGTGTGAGTTTTTGGAGGAATGGAAGCTGCCCAGACCTTCCATCCCCACTTTAGGCCACTGAGACATAATCCACAGGCTACACTGGGTCCAGACATTTGGTTAGCCTTGATGGCTATATTCGTATAAGCATCTAGGAATTGGACCTGGGTCTCCTGTCTGGGAGACAAGGACTCTACCACTGAACCACAGTGGACTCTGGAAACCAAATGTGGCCTGTGGTAAACTGTACATCTTATGATCTTCTCCTTAGGCCTAAATACAATTTCTGTAAATTTCAGGAATGATAACCAAACTATTGCTTTTGGAAGCTAATCAAGGCTAAAAACCAGAGATGGTATACCATTTATGGATAGGTCTTTTAAACCCAAAGATCACTAGAGGTAAGGACTGTCTTTTTATTTGTGGCCTTTAAAGTACTTTGCACATTGTCAAGTTATTTGTGCAATGTTTTATTTTAAGATATGTTTACTCCAAAACTTCTCTGTCTGCAGAAACAGCAGAAATGGAAAGCCTCAACATTCACAAAACTAGGAGAGTAAAAACAAATGGTTTTATCTCGCTCTGACTTCAACAGCATTACTTCAGAAGTAAGGGCTGAAAGATCAGGTCCTAAAAGCAGAATTTTTAGGAGAGAAAGAATTCCTCTTATAATCCCTGCAAATTCTTAAATCAAGGGAAGCTTCTCTTTAAACAACACACACTAATTCAGGGATGGGCAAAATGGCGGATCTGGCCGGTCTCTATTTCCCAGCAGCCCCTGACCATGTGGTGAAACCATGACAGCACAGGGCCAGGGTCTCCATGGAAACTGGCTGCAGCAACATGGGCAGGAGCTGCTGGGAAACGGAGCAAACCACAGGCCCAACCCAGCCTGTGGGCTGGACTTTGCCCTCCCCGGTCTACTTAAAAGGGATTCAGTTCACGGAAGTACTCTAGTCCAGTAATTGGCAACCTTTTAAGGCTGAGGGCAGAACTGACTCAGGTCAGATGAGAAGGAGGAGGGTGGGCATTAGGATAAAGCCACTATTATTCTCTGTGGCGGCAAAGGGACAGCACCTGCAGATAGTGCTTTTCGCCATGGCAGCAGTGGAAAGTGATTGTCAGAGCCCCATGCCACTGAATATTGCTGAAGTCCCATGTTCACGGGTCCCTCTGTATCTCAAGTGCTTATGCCAGGAGGGATAGCAATGTTTTCCAGTGGGGGAGGGAGGCCAAAATGACTCTGCTCGGGTCAGAGGAAAGCAAGCATTAAGACCCAGCTGCCACTTCTTCCAGCCACTCAGCTGCGGTGTGGTGAAAAAGCCCTCCCTCCACCCGCCCCCATGCAAGCCCACATTACCTGACTGTTACCTGATGAACAGAGTTTCCATCTGCTGAAGGATGACTGTAGTACAATGGAGATACACCTTCCCCCCACACCGCCCACCACCAAATGCTGCTGAAGCCATGACACTGCTGGCCAGATCCAAAGGCTCTGCAGACTAGATCCAGCCCATGGGCCATAGGTTGCTGACCCCTGAGTTATGCTAACCTGAAGTCTTCACACCAGCTCAGCAAGTTATATCACTAAAAGCAAATACCTATAACAAAGCCTGAATGATAGGAGTTGCAAAGTGAAAGTTCTTGTCTGTAGGACGCTAGTTTGTCTGTTGCAGAAAACAAAATAGCTGTTGTGGGCTGGGTCAGCACCCCCACACCGTCGCTCACAACAGCTCATCAAAACTCCCTAAGTGGCCCTCCAGCCCACCCAGCTCAGGCACGGGGGGGCAGCCTCGGCCACAGCATGCGCGGCTGGTCCCACTGCCCCCAGGCAAGCAGCAGGGCTGGGCAGTGTAGTGGTGGACTCACTTCTGGAGCAGGTGGGCTGGGCGCACTTGGTTGGGCACCCCACCCTGTCCTTTCTGTACAGCCTATAACCCTCAATATGTATCGCCCAGTCGTGGGAAGAATCCCACCAGGTTTCAGTTAGCCCTACTAAGTCGTATCTGTTTTTAGTACTCCTGCTTGCAGAAAACACCTACGACTTAGTAGGGCTAACTGAAACCTGGTGGGATTCTTCCCATGACTGGGTGGTACATATTGAGGGTTATAGGCTGTACAGAAAGGACAGGGTGGGGAAGAAAGGGGGAGGGGTTGCGCTCTATGTCAATGAGCAATATACATCGACCCTCATCAAGAGGGAATCGAAGGAGGAGAAAGTAGAAGGATTATGGGCTAAGTTACATGGGGGGCAAGGAGAAAGGGATTTGGTGGTAGGGGTCTGCTACAAACCCCCACACCAAGGGGAAGAACTAGATTCAGGGCTCCTGAGGCAGCTCTCAGAAACCATAAAAACTAAGGAGGCGGTAGTCATGGGGGACCTAAACTACCCAGACATCTGCTGGGAGACACAGACAGCAAAGTCCCACCATTCACGCACATTCCTATCCTGCATATAGGACCTCCACCTGACGCACGAGGAACACGGTCCCACTAGGGGGAATGCCTTACTAGACCTGGTACTGGCAACGGGGGATGATATGGTAGGGGACCTACAGACTGGTAGTCACCTGGGGGACAGTGATCACCAAATAATAGAATTCATCATAAGACGTCGAGTGGGTAAGGCAACTAGTAGGGTGAATGTGCTAGACTTTAGGAAAGCCGATTTCAATGAGCTCAGATTAGTCAAGGACGCACTGCAGAGTAGGAGTTTTGAAGAGATGGGAGCCCAGGAAGGGTGGCTGTACCTTAAGGAAATGATTCTTCGGGCACAGAGGGAGATGATCCCGATGCGAGAAAAAAGAGGGAAAGGGGCCAGGAGGCTTCCTTGGCTGACCAGAGAAATCCAGGGCAGACTGCGGACTAAAAGGGGAGCATATAAAAAGTGGAAACGGGGAGAGATTACCAAAGAAAAGTATACCTCCTCTGCTCGCATGTGTAGGGAGGCAGTTAGACGGGCCAAAGCTACCATGGAGCTGAGGATGGCATCCCAAGTAAAGGATAACAAAAAATTGTTTTTTAGATATATAGGGAGCAAAAGGAAGGCCCAGGGTGGAATAGGACCCCTACTAAATGGGTAGAAGCAATTGGTGACGGACAGGGGAGACAAGACTGAACTTCTCAACTAGTTCTTTGCCTCATGTTCCTAAGTGAGGGGCAGGACAAGGCTCTCACTGGGATTGTAGAGAGGCAGCAGCAAGGCGCCAGACTACCATGCGTAGACCCTGAGATGGTGCAGGGTCACTTGGAGCAACTGGATGCCTTTAAGTCAGCAGGCCCGGATGAGCTCCATCCGAGGGTACTGAAGGCACTGGCTGATGTCATTGCGCAACCACTGGCGATAATATTTGAGCAGTCATGGCACATGGGCCAGGTTCCGGAGGACTGGAAAAGGGCCAATGTGGTCCCCATTTTCAAGAAGGGGAGGAAGGAGGACCCAGGCAACTATAGGCCAGTCAGTCTCACCTCCATCCTAGGCAAAGTCTTTGAAAAAATTATCAAGGCTCACATTTGCGAGAGCCCGGCAAGACAAATTATGCTGAGGGGAAACCAGCATGGGTTCGTAGCAGGTAGATCATGCCTGACTAACCTAGTCTCTTTTTATGACCAGGTTACAAAACGCCTGGACGCAGGAGTAGGGGTGGATGTCGTATACTTAGACTTCAGGAAGGCCTTCAATACGGTATCCCACACCATTATGGTAAACAAGTTAAGAGGCTGTGGCTTGGATGACTACACGGTCCGGTGGGTGGCAAATTGGCTAGAGGGTCGCACACAGAGAGTCGTAGTGGATGGGTCGGTATCGACCTGGAAGTGTGTGGGCAGTGGGGTCCCGCAAGGCTCGGTCCTTGGACCGATACTCTTCAATATCTTCATCAGAGACTTGGACGAGGGAGTGAAGTGTACTCTGTCCAAGTTTGCGGATGACACAAAACTGTGGGGAGAAGTGGACACGCCAGAGGGCAGGGAACAACTACAAGCAGACCTGGACAGGTTGGACATATGGGCAGAAAACAACAGAATGCAATTCAACAAGGAGAAATGCAAAGTGCTGCACCTAGGGAGGAAAAATGTCGAGCCTACCTACTGCCTAGGAAATGACCTGCTTGGTGGAACGGAAGTGGAAAGGGATCTTGGCATCCTAGTGGACTCCAAGATGAACATGAGTCGGCAGTGTGACGAAGCCATCAGAAAAGCTAATGGCACTTTATCGTGCATCAGCAGATGCATGACAAACAGATCCAAGGAGCTGATACTTCCCCTCTATCGGGCGCTGGTCAGACCGCAGTTGGAATACTGTGTGCAGTTTTGGGCGCCACACTTCAAGAGGGATGTGGATAACCTGGAGAGGGTCCAGAGAAGGGCCACTCGTATGGTTAAGGGCTTGCAGGCCAAGCCCTACGAGGAGAGACTGGGGCACTTGGACCTCTTCAGCCTCCGCAACAGAAGGTTGAGAGGCGACCTAGTGGCTGCCTATAAGTTCATCACGGGGGCACAGAAGGGAATTGGTGAGGTTTTATTCACCAAGGCGCCCCAGGGGTTACAAGAAATAATGGCCACAAGCTAGCAGAGAGCAGATTTAGACTAGACATTAGGAAGAACTTCTTCACAGTTCGAGTGGCCAAGGTCTGGAACGGGCTCCCAAGGGAGGTGGTGCTCTCCCCTACCCTGGGGGTCTTCAAGAGGAGGTTAGATGAGCATCTAGCTGGGGTCATCTGAACCCAGCACTCTTTTCTGCCTGTGCAGGGGGTCGGACTCGATGATCTATTGAGGTCCCTTCCAACCCTAGCATCTATGAATCTATGAATCTATGGGATGGGGCTGTGAGTGGGTGGGGAGCAGTATCCAGGAGCAGAACAGGACGGTGACAGTGCTGGGCTATGCTGGGGTCAGGGCTCAGCCCCAGGCCTGCACTGTTACTGCCCCATGATCCTGGCTTCTGCCCTGCCCACCTGTCTCACTCCTGGACACTGCTCCCTGCCTGCCCACTGCCCCATCCCATCTGCCTGGCCCAGTGTGACCTACCCACAGGCTCCCGGTTGGTCTCCATGGAGACCTTGCCCCCCTGCTCTGTTCGGCACCCCCCAGTGGTGGGTGTGGGGCAGTGGGGCCAGCTCTGGTGGCAGATACTGGCAGCAGCAGCTGGAAGGAACCACCACAATGGGGATTGCCAGGAAGTGAGTCTGGTGACCACACAGCCGGCCCTACTGAGCACCCAGGGGCAGCGGGACTGGCCACATGTGCCACAGCCCAGGCTACCCCCCACCCCCAACCATGCCTGGGCTGAGTGGAGCCACTGTTGGTCTGATAAAATCCCTTGATGGGCTCCATCTGGCCTGCAGGCCATACTTTGCTCATCCATGCCCTAAGGAAATAAGACTGCAGGCAGAAAATGGCAAAGGGCAGTTTTATGTTTAAACCTACTGAATGCTGCCATTAAGAACTGGAGTTTTCCTCTGCCACAGAAGTCCTGTGTAATAGCAGGTAGGTCATTTGGCCCAAACTTTTCACAAAGAGTCATTAGCTGTGAGTTTCTCATCTTCCATGTGCCTGTCTTGAAGCCTTGGGGTCTGATTTACCCAAAGGTAAAGAGTTGAGAATACACTTACAAAACAAGTCAAAAGGAACTGCATTTAGATCATGTGAAGAAAGCAAATGCTTAACATTCAGTACTTTGAAAACAATCAGGTACCAATAGTCTCAAATTAGGCATCCAATTTGTCCTTCATCTCACCGGACCTCAGAGCCTCATTTCACAGATGGAAACATTCAGAAATCCACATGAGTGCTGTAAAAATTAATCAGTGCTCAATGAGGAAATAAATAATTCTGTTTTCAGAGCAGGGTTAGACTGTTGGATACTAAATAAACCCAAGGGCCTTACATTAAGTGATGAGAAGCAAACAAAATATTGAATGGCTGCTGCCATCTTGTACACTGAATGAGACAGAAGTCCAGAGGAAAAACTAGTACAGGATCATGTAACTAGGCACTGCATCATAATGCAGATGCCAAAAGGGACCAAATTACTGTTGAACAGGCAAACTTAATTCTATCATTTCCCAACTTTGGAGAGGTTGACTTTTTAACCTTAAATAATGTACCTAGCACAGGTCTCATGTGTATAACAATCTACACAGGGGTGCAGGTTGCAACCGTGTTGGTTTAAGGACATAGGCAGACAAGGTTCTTTGGGTTAATCTGATATCTTTTATTAGACCAACTAAAACAAAATGTAGTTGGTCTAATAAAAGATATCAGATTCACCCAAAAAAACCTTGTCTGCATAACAATATACACTGCATTAAAATATAGTATTAGGGGTCAGTATCCTACCTGGCTGCTTTTTCTTGAACTATCATTTGCTGTCCTTTGTTCCTTTGTGTTATGAGATAAATAAGGTCAAACGTGCCTAAACTGCACAAGAAATGCAAAACTCTAAAACTCTTGGTTCCGAGATGATACCTTTTATTAGACCAACTAAGAAATCACAAAAAAAAAAATCTTTCTTTGCAAGCCTTTGGGCACATGCACCTTTCTTTAGGCCGAGGGCAAATTCGAGATTGCAAAAATCATCTTGGGTAGAAAATAATCTTCATTTTGCATAGGGGAATTTTGAGGCTGGATATCTGTTCCTCTGCGTCCCTAAGAGTCTTTGTATGAATTGCTCTTTGATGTGCAGATAAGACTTGCTCTCCTCCCTGGAGGTGTCAGATGTCAGAAAGGCAAGGAGGCTCATAAAATCTTTTCTTCTATAATCTGTATTACCAAAACTGCACACAAGTCCAGCTGACTCTCAAAGAGGTTTAGATTAGTTTTACGAGGATTCAAACTGGTTCCTTAAGCAGTATAATGTTCTCATTTAGGCATCAGAACACCTAATTATTAAGTTGTGTACTCCAGAGGACAATTCAGTTTGATCACATTAGTTGCTAGTATCTACACAATCCTACAGAGACCCTTTAGAGTCTCTGAGGTGTTGATGGTTCCCATCAGTAAGCTATTCAGCGAATTGTTACAGCACCCACTCAGAAGGGGGAGATCTGGGTTCTAGGCTTTCCCACTTCTCTGAAGACCTCTTTAACTACTGAGCTGCAGCTGGAAAGGATAAATAAAGGCACTCCCTTCCCTCCTACTGATGTTGGGCTATTGGGCAACCAGGAGTACTAGAGCCCTTCAGGAAGAATGACAACAAGAAAAATGCAGCCTGATTCTGTAGCCTCATGGTTACAGCACTTCTACGGGAGGTAGAATCCTGGATTTCATTCCCACTGTTAGGATTTGTTTTTAACCAATAGCTGTCAAATGTAAAATGCATAAATAATCCATAATTCTACCCAGGGACTGGAAACCCATAACAATCCAGACAGGGATTGGAAACCCAGGGCTGGCTAAAGTGTCTACCTGCAGAAGAGGGTTCAAGGCTGCAACTCCTAAGCAGATATATGTGTCTATATCCTTGAACAGTGTGATTTAAGCCCTCCCCTTCTTTCCTCAGCATTTCCTACTCAGTAGCTTAGGCAACTCAGAATAACAACTTTTGTGCACCCAAACTCCCTTAGGCTCTGTATAGGAGCTATAAACACCTCACTCAAGGCAGTAGGCTGCACTGGAGGACAAGGTACCTAAACAAAGGCACTGCAATGCTCAGCATTGCAACACCCAAGCCTTTTTGTAGAGCTACTCTTTAGTCTATACTTTTCCCACGCAGTGATTAAAAGTTACCCATGCAGTTCCAAGTTATTCAAGGCTGAAAGTGAAAATGTAATGTACTTTAATTAAGCTCCAGTAGCTGCCAGACTCAGGTAGGAAACAATACTAGGATGATAAAAGAAAAATATTAAGCAGATTGAATAAATAAAAACATATATACACACTAACTGTTACTAAAGATAAAAACATCTCCAATAAATGTGCACCCCACCTTTGAAAATTAAGTCAATGTTTCCAGAAGTTATACATTCTTTTGTTAGTAAAAAAAATGTACTTCATGCAATTCAGCTTTGTTGGCCTTTCTGCCACAGTCCAGATCTTTGCTTTCAGCCATCTAAGTGTTCAGTATTCCCAGTGTGGGCAACTGTAGTTCAAGTAACCAAATTACTCAGCTGTACCTTATATAACCAGAACTTGCCCTACCCAGGCAATGTCATTCTTAATTATACAGATTTTGCCATGATACCAATTGTCTAGATGCCCAATCAAGGATCGGTGGCCAAATGACTAAGCTTTATACAAAAAAAGAGAGAGAGAAATATGTTAATTATATAAGGAAGCTATAAAAGTTTTACATCTGTTTTTCAATTGAATTAGCCTACATTTTTAGTATGACTGTTGTTTTCATCTTCCTAAAACAGAGAGAGTAATGAAGTAAATCTGAGAGGGGGAAAAAGTGCATCTTCTTTTATTTTACTACTTTTTTACTATAAAAGTATAAAGAAAAGATTCCATGTTTGTTTCATCTTCTGAAGGGGAAAAAAACATCCTTCAGGAACCCTACAAGCTTGCTGGGGGCTATAGTGTGTTGTGTAATAATTCTCAAAGTAGTTAACTCATCTCTAAATTTACAATCTCCTTTTGAGTTTTCAGATAGATATTTCATAAATGGTTTGCTTTCCCCCACTGAAATGGATTTTTCTTTTACTTTTTGCCTTTCGCCTGCTTTTCCAGCTGGACTTTTTGGCCTTCTTTACTCTGTCCTGGCAAAACAGAGGCTAAATAATTCATTCATGTGTCTTCTATTTTTCTGAGGAATGGCAAATTCTGATGGGTATAACAACCCCATCTCACATCATGCATCAGCATAAGCCTTCACCATGCCAGCACAGATTTCTATCACTTGAGACACAGGAGTTAGCAACAGTAGCAGAAGACCGTTATCTGGGGAGAGCTGGGCCACAGGTTGCATATTCATCAATGACCTGGAAGATGGCATAGAGTGCACCCTCAAAAAGTTTGCAGATGACACCAAGCTGGAGGACGTAGTAGATATGCTGGAGAGCAGAGCTAGGATTCAGTGACCTAGACAAACTGAAGGATTGGGCCAAAAGGACCCATGAGGTCTCATGAGGTTCAACAAGGACAAGTGCAAAGTCCTGCACTTAAGATGGAACAATCTCATGCACAGTACAGGCTGGGGCTGACTGGCTGGGCAGCAGCTCTGCAGAAAAGGACCTGGGGTTACAGTGGACAATAAGCTGAATATAAGCCAGCACTGTGCCTTAGTTGCCAAGAAGGCTAACGGCATACTGGGCTGCATTGGTAGGTGTGTTGCCAGCAGATCAAGGGAAGTAATTATTCCCCTGTATTCAGCGCTGGTGAGGCCACATCTGGAATACTGTGTTCAGTATTGGCCCCCCCACTACAAAAAGGAAGTGGACAAATCAGAGTGAGTCCAGTGGAGGGAGACAAAACTGGTGAGGAGGCTGGGGGACATGACTTAAGGAAAAATTGGGGGAACTGGGCTTATTTAGTCTAGAGAAGATGATCATGACTGAGAGGAGACTTAATAGCAGCCTTCAACTACGTGAAGGGGGTTCAAAAGAGGATGGAGCTAGACTGTTCTCAGTGATGGCAGATGACAGAACAAGGAGCAATAGTCTCAAGTTACAGCAAGGGAAGTTTAGGTTAAATTTTAGGAAGAATTTTTTCACTAGGAGGGTAGTAAAACACTGAAACAGGTTACTCAGAGGTGATGGAAGCTCCATATTTGGGGATTTTCAAAACCTAGCTAGGCAAAGCTTTGGCTGGGATGAACTACTTGTGACTGGTTCTACTTTGAGCAGGGGGCTGGACTAGATGACCTCCTGTGGTCCCTTCCAACCCTCACTTTCTATGGTTCTATATTCAGTTGGTTGCTAGGATGAACCCAAACTAGCTTTTCTTTCTTAACCACACCCTCAGGAGATGGACAAGCTCCTTATGTGTTGCGTTTAAGGGAAGAAAGTCTGACCTAGCTCTTTCACCCACCCCAACCCCTGCCATTCAATATGTTTCAGTAACATCCAGATATTCCCTATATAGTATGTTCAGCTCCCTTGGTGGCTCTTCAGAATATTTATATTCAGGTAAGAATCTGGCATGCTGCTAACATTTTCCTGATCTACAGAAAGGAACAAACAGAAATAGCAGTTTAATGGGTTATAATTCTGCTAACACTAGTGGAATTTCATAGGATAGTGCCCTCTGGCTACTTTTGTACCCAGAGGGCACTGTCTCTGACAGTTTCAAAAGACAGCCACAAACAAAGGAAGTGAAATGTCAAAAAAGAGAGTCATAAGAATCTATTAAAATGGTAAAAGTAGTTACGTGGTCGAGCACAGATTATTATCAGACCCCACAATAATAATACGAGGGACCTACCTGTGCTTTCATTCTGTGTATACGTGCATTAGACATTTGGGGAAAACCCACTTTCCTTCTGCTAGAAAGAGAGAGAACTCTGGAGTTTTCTGATATTTCTAGACTTGACTGAAAGGAACCTTTGTTCTCCCAGCAGTCAGTACCTAATCTTTTTCATATCACCTTGACATTGCTTGTATTTACATTTTTATTTAAAATACCTTATAACATAAAATATATTGTAAATATATTTTGATAAATATAATTGGTCAAAGCCTTGCATCCTGTCTCCTTGATGCTGTTGCATATTTGTTCTACTTATACAACTTTCTGACAGCTTCTACAAGATGCTGGATCATTTTTGACAGAAGCAAGCTAAGGGTCTAAGTTTTCAATCCTCTGTCTACTTCCTTCCATTCTGGAAGGTTACTAGATACAGCCATGAATATTTCATTAGAGAAATCTCTATCTTTAAAAATTCTTGACTGGCGGCCATGCCGAAGGCCTTATCTGCATCTTCAGGTATTCTTAACATTTCCTTTCATTTTAGAACTCTCCTCAGTTTTCAAATTAACTAGATAAAACTTAATGTAACTTTAAGATGCTCTTGCTATTTTGTTTCTTTGAGGTTTATTTTCTCTTCCCAGAATTCCAGAACTTCATCTTACCTAAGTTAACCATGTCATATTCTCTTTCTACCTGTTTCCAGATTTCCTAAGACCCACTGAATCTAAAGCTCATTAACTGTTCTAATGCCTTCTCTTCCCCCAACAATTTTTTTCAGTAAAGGCCCCTGACAATACATTTTTGATATTCCCCTTTCCCATTCATTGCCCCCTGGCCCCCACAAAACTACCCCTGACTCCTACAACTATTAAATTCCCAGTATAGAGTAAAACTGAAGAATGTGCAGCATCTACCCATTCTTATCTGACATTCACTCCACATCTCATTTCTTGACTAGTTAAGAACATGGACTTAAGTCTAAATAAAGCTCATGCCAAAGTGATTCAGTTCACAGACAGCCGTCTGTATGTATTCCCCAACTCTCAGATTCTGACACATTTTCACTACTCTTAACAGTCAGAACTAACTTAATCGCAGAACATACTCGTCTAATATCCTGTAAATTGCTCTGCAAGTTACTACTGTCGTTTCTGAGAATGGTCACAATAAACATGTTAGTAGACCGTATAAAGAGTGTTCATAGAAACTTCCAAACTTCCAACGTTGGTAGTGGTTATAGCTAACTTGTTCAGTTCTAACGTATGGTTTCAAGGTAACACCACTCTTCCAGTCAGTGTGCCTTCCTAATTATGTATATTATACCACCATCAAGCCTTGAGAGGTCCTTTTGTGCTAGGCACTGTACCTGAAGGGTTTATAATCCACATGAACAAGAAATAGAATGTGAGAAGGATTATTTTTGTACTTGGTTTTTAGGTGGGGAACTGAGACATGGAACTATTAAGTGATGTGCCCAAGGTTACATAGGGCATCTGAAGCACAGCACAGGAACTGGATGCTATGTTCCTGAGCCCAAGCCAAAACAGCATTTTAACCACAAGATCATCCTTCCTCTCTAAGAGGTTTTGCCAGGTAATGAAAAGCCTTTTCAAAATGCATTACTGATTCATTGCTGCATGTTAATGACAAATTCTATATCAGCATTTAAATAATTTAAATAAGCATTTCTAACATAGAGGAGTATTTTATCATTGGGTTTGTGTTACCTGAAGTCTAACAAAACAGATACAAAAGTAAAGAAACTTGAAATTACAACATTTCTTTTCAGTCACCAAAGCAAGTAAAATATTCATGAAGTGATGCAGACAGATTAAATCCATTTAATTTAAATAGCATTTTAATTGCCAAAAATTTGAAAAAGTCACCATGCCATGAGAAATAAGAATTATCCGTGCAAGCAAAAATAAGCACCTAAGCCTTGTTCCATTAAATGAAAGTCTGTTTAGAGACTCAGAAAATGAAGAAAAGCACCTGGCAGGGTTTGTATCAGCTCTGACTCATCTCTTCATCCACACAGATGCGAACCACAGAGCCTGAGGTGATATTCCTTGTGTTTTGCACCCTGCCCTGCTCTATCCATAAAATGTGTGCACATATGCAAAAACAGAGAACTTCTTGTGTGCTCTACACTCCTCTTCCTCAACAAATATAGCCTTATAGAATAAGCAATTCACTGGAGTGATTTACCACATTACTAACACTTCTACCATAATAACAGTAAATGCCATTTTCTATCATCATTCTTACTATTGTTATTTAGATTTATATCCCACTCTCTCTAGAAAGGCTCCTGTGTTTCTAGAGACTCCTTTCTGTGATTCCTTTTCCTAATAGCAAAACATTTAATTTAAACAGACCTATTATTTCACTTAAACATGTCAAGTAAGCACCCCCCCCTCCGCTCCCATAAGCAACAGCTCACCAAAACTCCTTATGTCAGATGGGGTGGGGAGGGGTGGGTGGGGAGCAGTGTTTGGGAGACGGACAGGCAAGCAAGGCTGGGATCATGGAGCAGTGACAGTGCAGGGCTGGAGCAGTCACAATCTGCTGCCCGCATGCCTGTGTGATGGGCGCCAATTCTGTGGACATGGGCCTGCAGGGAGAAGATCGTGGCTTTGCCCAGGGCCCCAGCCCTGTGCTGTCACCACCCAAAGATCCCAGACCCAGCCATAGCTCTATCCCACCTGCCTGGCTGCGCACCCTCCTCATGTGGCTCCAGGCTGGGCTGGATCACGGGGCAGTGACAGAGCAGGACTGGGGCAGAACTGTGATCCACTCCCTGCATGTCCCTGCTAGCAGAACCAGGACTCTGCCCCAGTCCTGTCCTGTCTCTGCCCTGTGATCCTGGGGTTTCCATGGAGACCAGCCAGGAGTTGTGCGGGCAGGGGGCACGGCCAGGTGGATGGGATGGGGCCGTGGCCACAAAGGGAGCTGCAGCTGGGGCCGGGAGCTTGGGACATTGACTGCATGGGGCTGGGGCAGAACTGCAATCCTTCATGCCCTTGCCAGTGAAACCTGTGCCCATTGCTGGGGCGTGTGGGCAGATCGTGACTCTACCCCCAGGCCCTGTCCACATGCTGTCACTGCCCCAAGATCCCAGGGTCTCCTCAGTCCTGCCCAATCTCGCTCATGGATGCCACTTCCCGCACACCCGGAGTCCCATCTGAGCTGCCTAGCTGAGTGTCCTGCCCACACAGGTCCTGCCCCAGTGGTGGGTGTACAGCAGGTAGGCTGGGGTGCCTGGGCAGTGAAGCCAGGTCCTGCCAGGGCTGCCAGAAAGTGAAGCCTGGCCACTGCACCACACCAGCCCCACTACACGCCCGGGGGCAGTGGGACCAGCAGCACACCCCACAGCCCAGGCTACTCCCCAACCCTGGGCTAGGAAGGACTGAAGGACCCATTGTGGGCTAGATCTGGCCCACAGGCCATAATTTTGCCCACCCCTACCTTAACAAAAGCTAGCATAGAAAGCATGGCTAAATGAGGTTGCAACACAGCATCAAGGCAATTCCTCAAAGTGCCACAACTCATACAATAGCCTAGAGTAGCTTCCAGGTCCCATCCCCTCTCTCATAACAGGGGCTTCTCAAGCCCCTAGAGCAGTAATTCTCAACCAGGGCACAGAGGCACCCTGCACTGCCTTCACAACCTTTCAAGGGTGCCCTGTTGTGCTATGCAATGTTAGCACTCTGTATGGAAATATATGATTCACAAGATAAGCCCAGAAATTTCAAATAGGAATTCATAGTGTTAACACAGTCTGAACTTTGTGATCTTTCCGAGTTCTTTGAATAGAACAATTCTTCTGTTGCAATTTCCATAGTCAAAAAAGAGTAAAAACTAAAAGCTGGCATTTTCTGAGAGGTTCCTTGAGTCTGACAAGTGGTGCCTTGAGTCAAAAAAGGTTGAGAACCACTGCTATAAAACAAGCCAAGACTTGGAGAGCTCAAAGGTAGCTTAAAACTACTCTTCTTATTCCTTTCCTGAGGCTGGTACTTGGAGCTTACATAGGGGAAAGAACAATTGAGGAGAAGGGGCTATACCTAGTATCTTGCATTACTACAAAGGGGTGTTAAGAACAATTAATAAAACTGCTTCTTTGTGGAATGTTCCAAAATCTTTTTAGGTTTATATCTCATTCAGAAACATAAAACAGATAAGAGGGTCCCATCATGCTGATAATTTTGTCAGTTTTGAAGATCATCTTGGATTAAGAGGCATGTCATGGAAATATATTACATTACTCATTGAAGAAGATAAATTAATCATATTTTCTTCTCTATTCTCCAATCATTACCCCCTAACATCTGCTGTTTTTCAATTTAAATTGTTTACTTCCTGTAAAATAAAGTATAAAAAAAAAGTTAAAAAAAACATTCTGGGACTAACAAAAACAAATACTAATTAAAAATCCTGAATACAGGTTAAATATGGACAAAGCAAGTCATTTTGGTTCTCTTTAGGAAAAAGAACAATTCCTGGGCTTCTCACTGCTTGAATGAATCAGTTTGCCAGATACAGAAGAGAACAAAAAATAATTATAAAAAGGTTCAATGGTATATACAATACAATGAAGACTCCTCTACACTGATCAAACGCAATCTGACTAATAATAATTTAAGATGTTAACCTGATACACGAAATTAATAATTCCTATAAAGTTCAGGTGAAAGTATAAAAAACGAATATGTTCCCCTTCATTTCCTCTTCATTCAGGAGACTTTGTTGATGACATTTTTGTTATTGCTGTTGCTAAGAGAAATTTCTTTGTACAGAACTAATTGAATAGAAGAACAATCACTTACTTCCGCTTTGGTAAGTTTGGACAGTTTTCAAGAACCTACACTCTTCAAGTTGTCACATCCTTCAAGTTATCATAGTCACATTCATATTCAGCTTATTTCAGGTTTCATCAGATCTTACACTGTAAGCTCTCTGGGGCAAAGACTGACTTTGCTTTTTTTGCTTGGGTCTTTACAACTAGACTAAATCACTGATCTGAGGGTAGGAATTGAATGAGGTGTGAAGGGGGAAGTGCAGTTGCAACCCACCTTGGATTCCAGTTCCACCTATGTTTTAAAACTAACTACCTGGGAAGGGCAGCAGCATTTCTCTTCAGGCAGCACTAAGGGAGCCAAATGATTTCATGGTTCATAACATACCTGCTTCCTGCTAATCTCAGGTGCCAATGAGCCTCTCTTCTGTTTAACGGTCTTGATGTTCCATTAATCAAGTTATCCTTTCTTCTGCAATTTTGTTGTCTGTTAGCCATTCTGGGTAATATCTCTGTTTTATAGTCCTGCAGTCTGTTTTTAGTTCTAGCTAAAAACCTTAACTCAGGTACAATAATGTTAACTCAAGTAAACTGTGGCAGGCCCATGCTCACAGTGCCGCAGCTGGCATGCCCTGTCTACCTGGGCACCACCCCAAAGCCTACTCTCCTGCCATGACTTGTTGTTAGTTGAGATTAATTGGAGGTGCTGTTCAGTGATTTTCTCTGGCCCCAAGCAGCTCAGCCAGTAGGTATTCTGTGAGGCTCTGCTCCCCCTACACCACCTCACCCCTTTCCACTCAGGTGGTCCACTCTGGTCTCAGTAGTATTTGCAATGAGCCACTAAAGCCACTTGTTCTCCTTGCATGCCTGCCTCCATGGTCCCCATTGGGAGCGTGGTGAGGCCTTCCTGGCCAACAAATGCACAACTTAATGATAATGAAACTAAATGTGCTCATGTGATATGGGCAAACAGGGCATCGATGCTACCCAACATTTTACTACCCAACATTTTACTTCAGTGTTCTGCGTCTGGTGAGGCATGCTTCACCTGGCCCCACCTAGATTCCCCTTTGTGGGCATTCCCCAGGAGAGCTGGGGTAGTAGGCCTGCTGGCATATGGGTGCATACTGCAGTACATCAGGCAACACCCCCTCATGCTTCCTAGGGTCCTCCACAACCACTGCTGCCCTAGCAGTGGACTTTGGATCTGTATCCACTCAAGCGCGGTGGCTGTGGCTACAGGGGTGCCACATGGGTTTTCTTTCGCAGCATGCTTTACCAGTTCCTCTTGGGCTGGCCTTCCCTCCCAGCTGCTCTCGCATTACCTTTCAGCATCATGGTGTGTGATCAGAGGATCAGTTGGGTCTGCACCATTGGGTTTACCCAACATGGCTTCTGCACCAATACCTGCTCTTTCTCCTATGGGTGCTTGGTCACCCACAGGGTTTCCTCTTCTGGTGGAGCCTCCTGCCCCTGGAAAGATTCCCAGCTGTGATGCTGCAGGTAAGTGTGCTGCCTGCCTCTGCAGGTAGGTTCCCACAGCAACTGGGGCTCCTGCAGCCTGACCTGGCAACCTGCTCCAGTGGGGATGTGCTGGTCCCACTCCAGTTGCAGAGAGGGTTTTAGGTCACAGTCATGGTGCGACCTCTTTCTCCCTCCTCAGTGCTACTGCCAATGAGTTCCTTTCATCTTGGGAGTCTTCTGGGGCTGGACCACTCCACAGGCCTTCTACCAGTCATGCGGTGCCAGCCAATTCCCCAGCAGACCGGCCACCTGGATCCCAGCGCTGCAGTAAGTGTGCTGTGGGCCTGTCACATGAACATTAACTCAAGTGTGGAAATGACTGACAGTGATGTGCTGGAAGCACTGTCAAGATGCTCAAGAAGGCTAGACTTTGTTCTATGAATGTGAAAAAGAGATGTACATTTAAATATAACATCTAATAAAACAATATCTTTTGACTACTTTTGCCCAATTTGTTGTTTTTTAAACTTAATATATGTTCTAGCAAAGTAGCGCATGCTCCAATAAAGTTATATTCATTTTTGCTTTGATTCAAAACTGAGTAATATAGCCATAGGCCCTCAGCATATTAGTAAAGCTTTTTTTTCTAGTTTCTTTTTATCTGGAGAAAAATGTGTTGTGTTATATATGATGCTGCACCACACCGCGTACACCCCCTCTTTTTCAAAATCCTAGATCCAGCCATGCCTGATGGTGTCTGTTCTTACACAGCAAACTTTTAAAAACCAATCTGAACAGGAAATTGTGGAAAAGGAAATCATCCACAAACTGGATTATGTTGTTAAGTATGCTTTAAAAAGGGACTATGGATTCTTACCCCATTACCTGGATTAGTTTTTGTGACACTTTTGTTACTATGTTTACTGCTTGTTTGTTTGCCTATCCCAGCACTACCCCTTCCAACTCCTGCTATCCCCTCCAACCCCTCCTATCTGCCTCCAACCCCTCCTATCCCTTCCCTTTTGTATTCTAATTTCTCTCTTATTATTTACTGCTTGTTGTGCGTCTTCACAGCATCTGATGACATGAGCTTCAGCTCATGAAAACTTGAGCTGTAAACATCTTCTTTGGTTTGTCTATAAGATGCAAATCTACCTCTCCTTCTTCTTTACAACAGAGCCCCTATTCGGGATCCAGAGTGCTAAAACATAAAGAATCCTAATCAATAAAATCAGTGCCTGTTTTATCTTCATAAGTTATTTCTAAATTTTAAACAAGAATTAAGATAGCTTTGGCTATTAACCCATCCAAGATGCTATAACAACAAAAATACTGAAAAATGATTCAGTAAGTAATTTAAGAAGCTGCAAGCTGCATATCTTATAACAAAATCTGGATGCAGGAATTTGGCCATTTATATTTTTGAGAATACTAGATAGAAGGAAACTAAACCAAGTTACATAAACACGACACAAGAGAAGCCATGATGGCTGCTTGCAGATGTTAAAAAAAAACAAAAAACATGCTTGGCCAGAAGAAGCAGCATGTTATTTCAACCTGTCTCTGCAGCATCTGTAAAGATTGGGTGTTTCAGTGGGGCTTTTTGGCACTTTTAGCTAAAGGTGATTCAGTCAGCTATTAGATAAAAGCACAAAAAAAGCCCCACTAAAGCACCTGATCTTTACAGATGTCAAGAGAGCCAGGTTGAAGTAATGCACTCTCTCTTCTGGGCATGTGTGATGCTCGGTGTGGGAATGCACTGAGTTTCAAGTAAAGGGTTGTTTTTGGGGTGGTGGTGGAGGGGATTATGTCTGCAAGCATCCTAAAAAATCTGATGCACCTTAGCTAGGAAAAATAAAATTAGCAAAATAGCAACCTGCCAACACAACTGACTGATGCATCCTAGATAAGGACACGATGGGCGCATCCACACATACAGGCATGTGCACTTGCAGCAGCTCAAATAGGAGCAACACAAATTTGAGGCAGGGCTTTTTGCCTTACCACATGTGCTCAGACATGCACTTTGGTATGGGGCAAGTTTGCCACTTGGGGCAAAAAAAACCCCGCCCAGCTCCTCCTGGATCTGCAACCAGGGGGAGCTAGAGTCTGGGGCCAGCACCTGTGCTGACCCCAGCAGTATAAAAACCTGCCCTGGCAAGCAGCACAGGGCTACTTGCCCTCCGGAGCTTCTGAGGCCCAGCCAGTTGGTATCTGGGGACATTACCCCTTGTGCCAGCTGGACTGCTGAAGCAGCTGTGACCTGGAGTGGTCCCTGCCCCTTCTATGCACTGCAGCAATCTGGCAGTGAGGGCACTGCCTGTCAGTGACCTGCTGCCACCTGTGACAGCATCTGCCCCCTTGAACCTGCAGCCCCTTGGCTAGGCCCCTGCCAGACCCAGATGGGGCGTCCCCGCTCTGCCATCTGGGCAGCTATCACCCAGAAGATGTGCTCCTTGTGGTGGCCTGCTCTGAATTGTCCAAGTGTGTCCTCTTCGCCACAAATGGCCAACAGGTCAGCCACCTCCTCTGCCCCACCAGTGCTGGCCCTGGACAGGCTCATAGATTCATAGATGTTAGGGTTGGAAGGGACCTCAATAGATCATCGAGTCCGACCCCCTGCATAGGCAGGACAGAGTGCTGGGTCTAGATGACCCCATCTAGATGCTTATCTAACCTCCTCTTGAAGACCCCCAGGGTAGGGGAGAGCACCACCTCCCTTGGGAGCCCATTCCAGACCTGGGCCACTCTAACTGTGAAGTGAGTGGTGAGACCCAGGCTCCTCTGCCTGGGTCTCACCACTTGTCTCACTAGCAGAGATCCTGGTGTTCCCTGTTTAAAAATTTCAAATTCTCTGATAAGAAACCCAAATTTTCTCATTAAAATACCCAAAATAATGTTCTTCCAGTATTAAAATTAAATGGCACTCTATAGAGAGAGATCAGTTGGGCAATGTTTTATTGATACATTTACAACTGTAAAGCAATTTGGAAGCCTACCAGTACTGCTATCATCATGATAAAATAAATTCTAAATATCTATACATTTTGGCATTTACTTTTGGCTTTTTTTGTCATAGAAAAATTAGAGCTGTTCCTACCCCCTTTGCTCACAAGGATGTGCCACGCTGAGCAGCACTGATATGCCAGTGCCCTGCCCCTGACTCTCAACCCACAGCCTGCCCCCCCCAGTCCCCTCACTCCTGACTCACAGGTCCAGGTACGTGGGTAAGGGGTTTGTGGTTGGGGAGGGCCATATGGGAGGGCTGCTCAGGAGGGGTGGGTCTCACTGACTGCCCCCCAACAGGAAGCCACAGCCCCCCCCCACAGCAACAGCAGCCGCCATTGGGGCACTCAGGGCTTCGTGGCACACCCCCTGTGAGGTGTAGGGCGGCTGGGGACAGTGCAGTTCAGCGCCGGCTACCCGACACCTGGCGCTGCCTCTGACCCATTGCACAGGTGCGGCCCAGCTCAGTAAGGTGCCGTGTGCCTTCGGGCAGCTCCAAGCCACTCAGGCTGGTGGCCCCACACCGCCAGTCTGATTGGCCTGGAGCTGCCCAAAGGCGCACAACACTGTGTGTCATTGCACCAAGCCAGGCTGCACCGGTGCAATGTGGCAGAGGCAGTGCCAGGAGGCCAGCGCGAAGCTGCACTGCCCCTGTGCCACACAGGGGTCTGTGCCACAAGGCCCCAAGTGTCCCAATGGCCACTGCTGCTGCCGGTAAGCTGTGGGCCATGCAGGGGGGCCAGGGCGAGGGCCCTGCAGGTAGTGGGCTGTAGCCCCTGTGGTGGGTGGGTGGGGAACTTACCCCTCCTCAGCTGCCCCCCATGGTCTCCCACACCTTCACAGCCCCCACCTTCCAATCCCCCCAACTCCCTACTTACCTGGAACAGAGCAAGAGTCCAGGTCCCTGCAGCCTGTTTGCCCTACATGGGCAGGCAGCGTGCTTTAGCACCAGGGCAAGGGGCAGCCATAGAGACGCTCTGGTTTGCTATCAGAGCATCTCTGTGGAGGACCTGAGCCTCTGGTTGCCTCAGGACCCTGCCCTGCCCTCCTTTTTTCCCCCCTGTGTTTTATTTTGGTACCTGGATTTTCTGGATTTCCAGGTACCAAATTTGGAGCCCACACTGAAAATATGCAGTATGGGGAATTTTTTTTTGTTCCTGGCGTGCATCTTGCCGTGTATCAAACTGCTTTGAGACCCAGCAAAAGGCATGTACGGGCTTGTCTGAGCATGCCCAGTGAATACAGATGTCATTTGACTTCTTGGTTGTATTTAATGTTTACTTAGCTACGGGTTAAAAAACATAAAAGGCACCAGGAAGAATGCATATGCTATCTTTGAGCCCTGAAATCATGCCTATAGCACTGTCAACTTTTCTGTGATTTCTGGCCATTTCAATCACTGATAGAGGATCGAGGAGAATACATAAATATTTTTAGTAAATAAGCTTAAGGAGATGAACATAAGAATCACGGCATCTGTGACTTTAATTCACAAAACTGGCATGCTTTTAAAACCTCACTCTGATATCCCTTAATAACACACACATACACAACACTGTATGGATTAATCAAGTAAAGACCCTGTACATTTAAAAATCAACGCTCATAAATGACTCTCCTTAAATCACACATTCTGGAAAGGTTTTTTAAATTATTTCCTAATAAAAGGTAAATTATGGTTCCTTGTGAAGGGAGGCCTCTGCCACCCCAATGTTTTTACATATTAAATGTTTATAGGCCTATTTAGATAAAACTGTAATCCATAACTGTCACTTTCTATTCAAGTTCCAACATACCAGTTCAACTCCATGACATTTTTTCAAAACCATTTATAAAGAACTCAGGACAAGTAAACAACATCCATCACTGCTATTGTTAGGCCCAAGGAAACAATAATAGCACTACAATTAACTCCACAGGGTGGTCAATACATCACAGGAAAAACAAGTTCACTGCTTGACTGTCATGGCTCCAGACAACTGGAATACCTTTGGCTGAAATAAGATGTCACATGCGCATGCGCATACACACACACACACACCACTCAAAAGTGTGATTACTTCTTGTCATAGAAAAGGGAGGACACCATGGGAATAAAAATCAATAAAAGTGCCCGTAAATTAATTCATATGACATCTGAAATAGATTTTGTTGACAGTAAATCATAGATTAGAATCAGTTCATTATATTGCTGTCGTATCCCCACAAGTAATAGAAAAACCATTGTGTGAAAATAAATTCCTACGGTGCTCTGAAATACTACACATCTAGCTGCAATTTAAAAAGACAAAACCTTGTCATAAAGCAAAAAAGTAGTTACAGTTTCTTAAATCTGAAAAGCTATTTATAAAACAAGGCAGACGAGATTCTTTGGGTAAATCTGATATCTTTTATTAGGCCAACTAAATAGTTGGAAATATTCCCAACTATTTAGTTGGCCTAATAAAAGATATCAGATTTACCCAAAGAATCTCGTCTGCCTATGTCCTTAGACCAACACGGCTACAACCTACAACCCAGTATTTATAAAACAAATAATCCAAAAAGAAGGATTAAAATGTCCCCCTTTAAATATGTTCATAGTATAGTTTATTGATTATAAATTATCTACATGGTACATAATGTAACCAATAAAGTGACTGATGAATGTACTTTCTATACATAACTTTGGGAAATAGATTCTTAGTTTTAGTAACTTCAAAGATATTTCCAGAAAAGTTATGTTCATTACAGATTTACATAGTTAACAACATTTATTTTTAGAACTTTACTATAAACTACTTTAATGTGCAGGATGCAGAGTCAGAATAGCACTCTATTTCTCCTGAAGTGAATGGGAGATTTGTCATTGACTTTCAGCAGGACAAAATCTCACCTATTAACCTATAATAACAATTGATTTAATGTGTCACAAAACTGAAAAGGAGAGAAAACAAAAACTGAAATTATGCATGTCATTTGAAACAATGGAGTCTCATCCTTCCATCCCACCTTCCAAAGGTCCGTTTATGTCTTTCTTGCATTTAGGTCTGAAAGTCCTCTCAATCTGAATATAAAGTCTAAAGATGTCTGAAATGTAAAGATTTTTCTTTTATAAAGTATCAGATGCAAAAGAATTGGTGAATCCATTGATTGATAACCCAGGGGTCAAACAGGACCAATTAAGGAAGTGAAGAACATAGCAGAGGCAAAATTGCAAAATCTCTTGCAAAGTTGTCACCACTGCAAATGTTGCAGAGATACTGGCTTGTGGCCTGTCTTTCCTTTGCCACTCTAGTAATAAAGATGAGGTACCCTCAGACTAAAGAGCCAGAAAAAGGCTGCCTTACATATCTACAGGAACAAGATTACAACTCAGAATACAGACCCAAGTATATTCCTGACCTTATACACTTTATCCTCGCACACAACAATTTCACTTTTAATAACCAACGCTTCCTCCAGACGATGGGAATAGCTATGAGCACCAAAATGGTCCCACAGTATGCCAACCTTTTTATAAGCCACCTGGAAGAAGACTTCCTCAACAACTGCACCATTAAACCCTTGCTATACTTAAGATATATCGATGACATCTTCATCATTTGGACTGAAAACCTACAATCGCTGATTGAGTTCCATCAGAAATTCAACAATCACCATCCATCCATCCATCCATCCATCCATCCATCCATCCATCCATCCATCCATCCATCCATCATCTCTCTAGAATACTCCAGCACCAACATCTCCTTTTTAGACACGATGATCAGTATCCAGAATGATAAAATACAGACCACGTTATACAAGAAACCCACAGACCAACATACATATCTGCACAGAACCAGCAATCACCCTAAACACAACAAAAAAGCTGTGATATACAGCCAAGCCCTCAGATACCACCGAATTTGTACTGAAGAGAACACCCGGGATTGCCACCTCACCAATCTTAAAAAGGCTTTCACCTAACAAGGACACTCCTTCAGAGAGATAGATTGCACATTTGAAAGAGCCACCCTAATACCATGTGAAAAACTGCTGCAGTACAGAAGAAAACACCCCACAAATCGCACACTGCTGGTTATGACATATCATCCCTCCCTCAAACCCATACGGAAAATCCTCAAACAATTGCAACCCATACTAGAAAGAGACCCTATTCTTACAGAGATCTTCCCAGAGCCACTATTCCTAGCCTTCAAACAAGCACTGAACCTCACTAACCTCATCACCAGAAGAAAACTTCCTCAGACCCAGAACACACCAGATGGATCCAGACCATGCCATGACAAGAAATGCAAAACCTGCCAACACATCTCCAACACATCTCCTCCAATCTCCATTACTACACCCCACAACACAGCCATCAGCATTCCTGGATCTTCCAGCTGCACTTCCAGAAATGTAATATATCTCATCCAATGCACCAAATGCCCTGATGGAAAATACGTAGGACAGACCAAGCAACAACTGCGCACCAGAATGAAAGCACACCAGAAATCTATCAAAGACAAGAAAACCCAATTACCTGTGGGGGCACATTTCTCACAAGAAAACCATTCTCTCTCCAATCTCTCAGTCCTGATCCTCAAAGGAAACTTATAAAACACTTCCCAGAGATGAGCCTATGAACTTCACTTCATCAACCTCCTGGATACTAAAAATCATGAACTAAATAGAGACATGGGATTTATGACATATTATAACCTGCCTGACATCTGACTCCCCAGGTTTCTCTCTTCCCCCCCTTCCCAAAGCCTCTCTCTCACCCATTGACTCCTCAATCTATATTTTCACTAACTACCTGTCTTGCATGCATACCAGCCCAGCCTCTGGCTTCTTTACTTTTCATTCCATCTAGGAAGAGCACACACCAACTGCTGAAACTTCCTTAGCCTGACAAAGGGTTTTTGAACCCGAAAGCTTGCTTAATAATTTTTTCCAACTATTTAATTTGGTCTAATAAAAGATATCAGATTCACTCAAAGAACCTTGTCTCCTTGAAATAAATAAATAATTTAACTCACAGGGAATCAAACCCACATTGTACACAACTATAAGTTCTGAATGCACTTAAATATGAAGTAGCACACTTGTAACAAAAATGTCATCTTTCATTATATATGAGCCACTGCTGCAGAAAGCCAAAATTTACTAATCATTGTATATTCTTTTAAGTGATTTACTAAATACAGGACAAGCAAAATCCATCTAACACTTAGTAGTAAGTGCAAGTAAGTTCTAAACTTACAGCTTAGAATTACGAGTAGCAAACACTATATTCATTAATAAGCATAGGAATAAGCTCTGTAGTAATATTGAAACTGGGTTTTATTAAGACTTATATTTCCATTAAGCTGTCTAGACACTTGTTGAAAATCTCAGCCTAGACATACTGAGACAGAACTTCACACTGTATACAAGTTGGTGATGAAATGCAATCATTTTGATTAAAAGATGATTTTTCATTAAACTTTGGTGGTTTGGGTCATATTTTAAGGCTGTTTAACTGCTTAACATAAACCTAAAAACACTTAATAAAAAAATTGGCACTCAGTTTTCTCAAATGGGTTATTGGCACTTGAGAAATACTGTATACATCAGTTCACAAGCTATTTTATGGGGATTTTTTTCCCAGAGCAGACTGTTGCATTTGGATTGCAGCAGCATCCAAAATATGCTAGTTTGTGCAAACACAGATGACAAGAGTCTGTCCATTCTATAGTGTAGAAAATAAAAAAGGAACCTAGAAAGAAGAAAAAAGCAAGACAAACTGCTATCTGTTCTTTACCTTTATTAACTGGCCATTTCTTGGGCATGTTATAGCAAAAGTAGGAAAAAAACAAAACTCAATGAGAAGACAACAATAGCCTGGAAAGAGTGAGAGGTTAGCTGCAGAAACAATTTGGTGCTCTGTGCGGCAGAGATGCTGTTGAGCACCAGAGAGCAGGGGCAGGAAAGAGGTTCAATTCACTCAATGTGGGATCACAAAGACCCACTCTGCTGTTGCCACGACATGGGTTCCCTGCATGGGCAACTGGTGCCACCTTAGTCAGGGGGGCACATGCCCCCCCTGCAACCAGTCCTGTCAACCGGGGTTGTGGGGGGCAAAGTCCCCCCCATGGCCGATCCTGCCAACCGGGGGGGGGGGTACACAGCCGATCTTGCTGCCCAGGGGAACCCCCGCGGCTGATCCTGCAATGACCGATTGCTGCAACCACTTCCAGGAGTGGCTGCAGTGATTGGCCAGCACTTGCAGGGGGGACACCGGTGCTCCCACCTGCCCCGCTGCCCATCATCTAAGTGGCAAACCCAGCCAGTTAAGGGGTGCACCATCACTCTCAGAGGGTGCATGCGCATGCCCATGCACCCCTACGCATCGCCATTGGTTACCTGCACCCTGGCAGTTGCTGCTGCCATGCAGGATCCTTGAAGGCTGCCATTCTGGTGCCCCTCTAATTTGACACTCAGGGCAGGCACTTACTTGCTCTGCCCTGATTATACTACAGGTCTATAAGGTGGGAGAGGCAACTGATGCAGGATCTTGGCTTTGAAGCAACAGCAGAAGCCAAGAATGGGGCAGTATTGTCAGAACAAGCAGAGAAATGAAGGGTCAGGATGCTTACCATCAAAAGTACACACACACTTGCTCTCTGTACTGGAACACTGAATTTCTTTTTTGTGTGAATAGGAACCTTTAAAATAGGAGGGCTGGGCATTTTTTGTTGGTCATTCAGTTTGCTGTCAGGGCCAGCCATTGAATCCCCAGATACACAAAAGCCTCTGTAGTCTGAACAGAGAGACCAGGTCACTGCCCCTGTTATGGACTCTCCAAGCTCAGTCGATGGGTACAGATTCTAACATGTCTTCCTGAGAGCTGCAACTCAAATTCATCGGTTTGACCCCAGTCCTGTCCTCACTCTTCAGACTCTCACCAAGCTTGTATGCATGGTGGATTTTCTGGTGTATAGCTCAATTTGTCTCTCAATTATCTCACACTTTTTGAAAACAGAATTTGCATAGAGTTTCTAAACCTATTACTATGCTTTACATAATAGACAAAGTGTAAAAGATTATAGGCCATTAGAAAATGACAACAAAGCTTACCTTATTTTTAGGAGCTGGGGGGCATGGGAGGGGGGCACAGTCTGTGTCCAAGACAAAAGATTTCCTCCTCTCTGAAAGTGGCCCAAGTATAAAGGCCTCAGCTCCTGCCTTTTCATAACCTTGCCTCCTCAACTAGGTCATTCCCTGGTCAGGCCTCATCAGGTGATCAGCTGCCTCTGCCAGGCAACTTTGTGAAATGACAGCCCACTTTTCCTTGGTGTTATTGTTTGGGACATTACTATTTGAATAAAGGGCCATTTCCACTTACAAGCTGTCCATTATTATGTTTGTGCTAAGAACCTTTGGGGGGTCTCAAGCCAACACGGAAGTGAAAAGACTAGGAAAAAATAAAGGGATGCACATTGATAACAGAGCTGGCAATCTGGGGATTATACATGTAGAGAATTCAGAACCTTAAGCACAATTTCTAGGTTGTATAGACAGATTCCCCAAGTCATCCTTCCTTTATGTACAGAAAGCTGAAGACAGAAAAAACAGCAATCAGACAGGCATAGCAAGACTCCAGCAAGACACAAAGACCGTTTTGTTTTGTTTTTTTTCATTTTTCCAAGAAGCATCTCCAAGCTGGAATATACAATGCATTATAGCTTCATGTACAATATTACATCATGAATTCACCAAATGAAAGCAGCATTTCCAAATAATCCTGCTTCCCGAAGTTAACTTGAAGAAGATGGAAATCAGAATAACATTACTTTGCTCAACTTCACCAATGTCTTCTAAGACCAAAACGTACTGGACATTTACAATTACTACAACACCAGCAACAAAAGTATATGTTGGTAACTACTATAATTCTGGAAGTTCTCAGTTAGGAGCTTTTAAAATTCTTGTCCTGTAATTTAATTAATTGAAGCAAGATTGTCTATCATTGATATTGCACAATCCTGCTCACTTAAGTACATTTTATATTATGTAAAATAAAATATACCCTCATTCAACCTGACTTCAAGAAAAAGGTTATGAAAGATTAAACTGAAGGATACATTTTACTTCCTGCTGCGCAGTACACAATAGAACCTTCATTAGCCCCTGAGTGGTCTTCCGAGACCCCACAGCACTATTATCTGCAAAGCTGAGCTCTATGCTCACAAGAAAGAAAAAAAGTGTAGTTTTGGCATCCCCTGGCCCCCAGCATCTGCAGTTCAAATTACAGACAATGCAACATGCTGTTCAGCAAAATATCTCTCTAGTCCATCCCCATTGTACTCGACACTTCATTTTCAGTCTTTTATGTTGTCTTTACATTTACAAAGAAGCTTTCCGAGTAGCTTCACTGGTAATTTTCATTGGGCCTATTATGCTACAGTTATCACAAGTAAAAAAGGCTCATTAAACAATTACTGAACTTCCCAAGGTAAGATTATGAGGGCACACAGGAAGGAATTAGTAAGTACTGCCTGCAGAAAGAGTGACGTGCCCATATTTTACAGAAGGATTCGTCTTTCAGAGGAGCTTTTAAGAAATGACTCATCTATTTATTATGAAGTTAACACCAGCACATAAAGTATTCAAAACTGGGCATGCTCTAGCCATACTTAAAATGTCAACTATTAAGTGTTATTAACCAGCTAATTAAGGGATTTTTCAAGAACTATGGAGAGTGACACCAAAAGCAAGAAACCAAAGCACACCTTATATTCCACGGTATTTCTAAAATGTACTTATCACTATACTAACCCAAGAGTACTTACTTACGGATAAGAATAGGATTTTCTTTACTCCTCTAAGATTTTATGGCACATTTTATTGAGGTCACCTGTAAATTTCTAATTTGACCCAGAAAGAACCCAAGAGTACACACATATACCTGTTATGCCAGAGCGGGCAATTATTTCAGGCAGAGGGCCGCTTACCCAGTTTTGGCAAGCTGTCGAGGGCCGCATGGGTAGCCCTGCCCCTTGACAGGTGCCCCACCCCCTGGTCACCATCTTGGGACCAGTGTCCCAGGGTCAGCATCGGTAGGGCCCAGAGCAAGGTGCAGGCTGGCAGGGGTCTGTGGAGTCGGGCTGGACTGCACCAGCAGGGAGAGGGGGGAACTGGGCTGGTTCCCTAGAGCCCCTGCTGCCCTGCTTTGGGCCCTGCTGGCGCTGGCCCTGTGCTCCTGTGCCTGCTCACTGCCAATGCCCCCAGCCCCGTGATACAGGCAGGGGGCAGCACACAGCCCCGACCCCCTGCTCACCGGTGGGGAAAGAGCTGGTGCAAAGCGTGGGGAAATGCAGCCCCTCCCCCGCTCCGTGGCCCGTGCTCCCTGCTGCAGCCACTCGTAGCCCGTGTGGGGCTGCCCTGAGCAGGCACAGGCAGCCCCACACAGGCTGCGAGCAGCGGCAGCGTGGGGCGCTGGCCACAGGTCACTCCCTCCAAATAACTTTGTAGCTTGTTCTCATCACACTAATAACTGAATGTGTTGCCAAGTACTCCCCTGTGCCTGGGAGCCCCATCAACTGAGGGGCTCCCAATTACAAGAATGCACCGCCTGCTGCCAGCCCCACACTGACAAAACTTTGCTATGGCAGCAGCATACCTGCACTGCTGGTGCTGTGATCCTCGTCAGCCGTGGGGCTTGCAGCTGGAAGAATGCTGCCCTCCCTGCACGCTTCCCTCGCAGCATGGGCAGATGGGAGAACACTGCTGCTGCTGCAAGCCTCGTGAGGTACAGAGATCACAGCAGGGACAGCAGGGAGAATGCAGCCACTGATGCAAGCCCCACACCTGATGGGGCTTGCAGCACCAGCAGTGTTCTCCCCACTGTCTACCATGCAAGCTCCACCCCCTGCTGCAAGTCCAGCATCTGATGAGGCTCACAGTGGTAGCAGTATTCCCAGCGCTACCTCCACTGAGAGCCCTGGAGCACACGTTGGTTGCAGGACTCACAGTTGGGACACAACAGGGAATACTGACCTGCTGTGAGCGGTGTCATCTGTGGGGGATCATGATCTCAGGCTCCCCCTGAACCGGCAACAAAGTGTGATGGGATTTAATACACAATCGCTTCTTCTGCTATACATGTGTGTCACGGAAGAAGGCATGGGTGGGTGGATTGAGCATTAGATGCCATTGTGCATTTACCAGCATGTGCAGAGGGGGCCTCAGCTGTGTATTATTTGTTGGTATAGGAAAAATATGATCTGAGGTCATACAAGGTAGAAATAGAGTACTCTAGCTATTTTTTGTTTCTAAACTGAAAAAAGGAAGGAATTTAAAAAATCCTTACCTGCTATACCATTTGATTCCTTCTGTAGATCACAGTACCACAGCCTATTCACTGGATCACATCCTTCTCGTATGGACAGCAAGACATACTGGCCATCATCAGAAACCTGCAAGGAGTTAGAGATTAGGAAAACACATTCTTTTGCATAAGATGTCTTGAGTAGAAAAGTTAGGAATGTACACAGCACTAAAAATAGTCAATAAGATATGCCATTTTACTGTAAAACTTAAGAATTAAAATCACTGTATACAAATCTAAATTAAGGTGATGCTTTCAAATTCTCTTGGGAAAGGCTGCACAGTGCATTGGATTTGAATAGATATACAAATTTTCTTACATATTCAAATCCTACTGACAATGCAGTCTAGCTGTCATGGACTCATCCCAAAACCAAGTTGCCTTTGGAGTTCATCGTGTGGCATGCATGGATATTCTTTATTCCTGTGGTGTTTAGTTTCTATTTGAAGCTAGTATGAAGTTGGGTTCAGTTTTGTCATTTTCATATTGGTATGTAATATAGTATTTGATATAAATGTACATTTGTAATTTCACAATGTAACTGGAAGAAAATCAAGTGAGGTATTTAGCACATACACAAGGCATTGTAGACCTGTATGTAATGGGGAAATCAACTCTATAGAAAACATTTGAGAGAAATAGCCCTGTAGCCAGAGGAATTCCAGGTACCTCATGGCGACCAGAAATGTCTGGAGAACTTGGGTGACTCATGAGCAATTAGAATAATTGAATAATTAAAATGCTGATATTGAGGGACTGATTTGGAGGCGTTTTACAGTTTAATTATGAGAGAATAGTGTTCTTTTGAATATTTCCCAAGCTGACAAATGGTCTGAGGTCCCAGCAGCCAAGGCTGGTAGAATCAGCAGGAAGGCTGATTTATGAAAACAGTGGCAGGACTCTCAGGAAGGCTAGGGTATAGCCAGATGAAAGGGTAAGAAACATTACTTTTTTTTTTTTCTATCTTTAAGCTTAACATCATACAGTTTTCCTAGAGCAAACAGAGACTCCTTCACTGCAGCTGTGGAGTCCAGCATAAAGGCAGTGGAGATGAGGTTGGCAGAGATAAGGAATTATTCCAGGGCAACACTGATCTGTTCCTTGGGACAAACAATGGGACAGTAGGGAGAAACGTAGAGCTCTGGGTGGCCCCTGTAGACAGGTTCCTGACATTAGCTGAAGCTATGTACCAGATACAGACCCTCTGAACTGTGGTGTTTCTGTATTGAGGAAGAAAAGAATGCATGGCTCTTACTCTTGTTAGCGAAGTGTGGCAGATGATAGAATCACAGAAAATTAAGATTTGGAAGGAACCACAGAAGGACATCTAGTCCAACCTTCTGCTCAAAGCAGAACCACCCCAGCTATATCATCCCAGGCAAGGCTTTGTCTACCCAAGATATATATTTAAAAAAAAGGGGTCAGCTTACTTTAGAGAGAAAACACGTAAAAATAAATAAAAATAGAAGGCAAACTCGTAGGTTTCTGTTAGGTACTAAGTATATTAAATATTAAAACTCAAGAACTATTTTTAAGATATCAAATCTGGGCCTTTCCACCTTAAAAAAAGGTGAAGCAGCAGATTTTAAGGAGGACTGGCATTATTACTAACTGAGAGATTTCAAAGCTGGCCTTCAGTCAGACAGAAAAGGGGTGAGGATGACAAAAGGAGGAGTCTGTAGTACATAAATCTGAGGATAAAAAGATTTTCCCAAGCACTTTAGAATATTAATGATGAGGACTCAACAATTCTGGAGAGCGTTTTATATAATGATTATGTAATAAAACCTGTAGAAAAAGGAGTCAAAAAGAACACGAAGTGTGTGTTCAATGTCAGTGAGAAGGCTAATTTCCTATTCATACTTATTCAGATAGTTAGCGGACTGTGAAGTCTTCACATTATATGCATTCAAACTAACACTTAAAATTAATAGTACAGCTGCAAATCCTGGTCTGAGACAGTTATCTGCAGTATCATAATAAAGGAATTGTGACTCTACCCAACTAAACTCCTAGATGTTCCCTTCATCTAGAAGCCTTCATAGAATCCTACTATCAGAAACTGGGGAAATCGTCACATAACTGGTTCTCACCCTTTTGGGACTCAAGACATACTTGCTTGGACTCAAAGCACTTTTAGGAAAATGCCAGCTCTTTGTTTTTATTTGCTTTTACACTTTAGAAAAAGATAGAGCAATTATTCTGTTTCAAAAAATTCAGAAAGAGCACCATAGGTCAGAATGTTTTTAAAACTATGGATTCCTATTTGAAATCTCCAAGTTTATCATGTGAATCATGTTTGCACACCTAACTGTGCTAACACTGTGTGACTTTAAGTACATCAAAGAACCCCAGGGTCCTATCACACCCTACCTGAAAATCAGTCACATTTTGCTCTACTGTAAATTTTGCTTGAATTTTTAAATGCTTCTAGATCACCATAAAGATTCTGTTCGTCTGGAAATGGTAGGGGGCAGAGGGGAGACGGAGACAGAGACAGAGACAGAGAACTGTGTCAGGCAGCACCTTAGAGGCTAACTCATTCAGAGAGGCATAAACTTTCATAGGTGACAACCTACAGATGCTATGACACGGTAAGTTTTCACCTACAAAAGCTTATGCCTCTCAAAACAAGTTAGTCTCTAAGGGTGTATGTACACAAGCGCGGAGGCTGCTCCGATGCGGTGTAATTAATCGAGTCTGCTGGAGCATGGCATTTACTGTGTTCCAGCATCCTCCCACGTCTCATGTATCAGCGTCCCCGTGCTTCAAAATGCAGGCAGAGACACATGAACTAGAGCTCATAAAATGAGCTTTCATTCAAGTGCCCCCACTGCTGTTTTGAAACATGTGGATGCTGATGAGCAAAATGCTGTGGTGCTTTAATCAGAGTGGCTTTTGAACCTGCAATAATTAAAGTGCTACCCTCCCACCCCAAAAGCATGTGTAAAAGTGCCCTAAGGTGCAGCCCTGCCCATCTTGTCTGGCAAAAAACAGTGGAAAGCAGTAACCAGGATTCAGGTACAGTACTTGCCAAATAACTTCATTATGACCTACAAGTTCACGATTTCTCAGATGACTGTATGATTGATGCATGCCAACTGATTTGAACAAAATCTATTTCCTCTCCTGCCACATAAATATTTACTACATTAAAACAAATGCTTACTGATATAACAGTTAATTGTCTAAGATAAAAAACAAATGAAACTCAGTTTAATCTCTCCTTTCCACAGTCATTTTATAATAGTCAAGTTTGCATGAATCCATTATGCTTAATATACAGTGCCAGTGGATACTGTAATAAATTGACTTGACAGACCCTCATTGAACATAATTACCCAACAAGAACCATAGCAAATCAATTAAATTGTAACAGAACTCAAACATAATTTGATGACACTCCAAAAGTGTCAACAACAAAAAAGCAGCCATTTCTGGTATTCTGCCCTTGGATAAAAAGTACCCATTTGTATTTGTATTTCAGTCAACTGTTACAAGAATTGTTCAAACCAATTCTTACTTCAGATACTCCACATAACAGGTTAGAGTCTCTACTAGTGTGGGCTAACCTTAAATATACCATATGACTGTGCTTATCTTGGAAAATTATATATTATAAATGCGAGTACTTCCACAACATGGGCCACAATTCTGTTATCACTTCTATGTCAGCATGTACTTAAACCTACTGTAAAATCCCACTCAAATTGACAGGTCCCAACAGAAGTTAGGGAGTGCAAACACAGAGATCTATTTGCAGATTAAGAGTCCTTGTTGCCTAAAAATTAATCTATTAAATCCATATTTACATTACTAAATAAGTGCAAGAATTCTCCAAGATGCTGAATGAAACCTGATATCAAGTAGAGTGTCACAGGGATCAGTCCTGGGGCCAGTCTTTATCATACAATATCTTCATCAACAACTAGGAAGATGCCAGAGTGCACCCTCAGCAAGTCTGCAGCTCACACCAAACTGGGGGAGTAGTAGATACAGTAGAGGCTAAGATTCAGAGAGACCTAGACAAATTGGAGGACTGGACCAAAAGAAATCTCATGAGGTTCAATATGGACAAGTTCAAAGTCCTGCACTTAGGATGGAACAGGGCTCATGCACTGGTACAAGCCAGGTACTGACTGGCTAAGCAGCAGCTCTGCAGAAAAGGAACTGGGGGTTACAGCTGACAAGCTGAAAATGAGCCAACTGTGTGCCCTTGTTGCCAAGAATGCTAATGACATACTGAGCTGCATTAGTAGGAACATTGCCAGTGGATTGATGGAAGTGATTATTCCCCCTTATTTGGCACTGGTGAGGCCACACCTGGAGTACTGTGTACCCACTACAGAAAGGATGCAGCAAGTTGGAGAGAATTCAATGGAGAGCAACAAAAATTGGTTATGCGGCTGTGGTATATGACTTCTGAGAAGAGGCTGAAGGAACTGGGTTTATTTAGTCTAGAGAAGAAAAGATTGAAGGGGGATTCAACAACAACCTTCAGCTGCCTGAAGGGTGGTTACAAAGAGGATAGAGCTAGACTGTTCTCTGTGGTGGCAGATGACAGAACAAGGAGCAATGGTCTCAAGTTCCAGCAAGGGAAGGTTAGGTTAGATGTTAGGAAGAACTCTCTTATGAGGAGGGTAGTAAAGCACTGGGACAGGTTTACTCAGAGAAGTTGTGGACTCTCCATTCTTGGAGGTTTTTAAACCCTGGCTAGACAAAGCCTTGGCTGTGATGATAGCTGGGGCTGATCTCACTTTGAGCACGGGGTTGGACTAGATGACTTCCTGAGGTCCCTTCCAACCCTAATTTTCTATAAGTCTATCATTCTAAGATCAGGCCCAGCCTTACATTTTCTGTGGATTAAGTACAGAAATGAATACCGTATGCACACTAACTAGGGGTTATACACGCAAAATGTGTGTCAAACTAATTTAGGATATAGGCAAATGTGACCATTGAATTAATATATAATTATACCAATGTAAATTAACCAAACTGTAACATAATGCTACAGGAGAAGACATGAAAGTGTAGCAATACTATTGTAACTTTAATCCTGTTTCAATTAAGGTTGAAGTTACAGAAATTTAGCATGACTAGAAGAGTACACAGAGGTAAGAGTTGCATTGTAGTAGATGCACACTTTCAAGTGGCAGCTCTCCATTCACCTTTAAAGTGGTTAAAAGGCGTGTTTGTTAATACCCTTAAAGCATGGCTTTTCAGTGCGAAACCCTTTTCAGAGACGTTCCACTCTAAGTTACATACAACAGTCTTATCTTCCACATACATCAGTGGCAGGATTTAAACCTCCTTGACCTCCAGACCCCTAGCTTAAGCCTTTACTAGAGCAATTGCAGTTTCCAGTGTGAAGCAGTAGCAGGTTTTATCTTTTGGGCGCTACATTCAAAGATTCAACTTCCAGCTGTAACAGGAAAGCCTAATCTTGTTACCTCCAGAAGGATGAGGAGCAAGAAAATGGAGCAGGGGCCCCTTTAAGGCTCAGACTTTTGTAACCAAGAGAGGAAAAACTTCAGATTAGCCAGCAGCAACAAAAGTACAGAAACAGGAGCCATAAGGCTATAGGAGAATGTTTTAGAGCAAGCTGCACTGCTATGGGCAGCAGACAACACCTTGGCAAAGCAGCTAGTTGAAGCCTATAGAGCAGTGATGTTCAACCATTTTAGATTCGAGGCACACCTAGATGGTCTCAAGGCACCCCGTGGAAAATACTAGACTCTAGTTTTCACTCTTTTTCCTATTTGAAATTTCTAAGCTTATCTTGTGAATCATCTTTGCACATCTAACAGTGCTACCATTGTGTTGCATGCAGTTCATGACATCCTGATTGAGAATCACTGCTGTAGGCTGCATGGTTGATTCATGAGGGTCTTGTTTTGGTATATGCCCATAGCAGGTTTAGCCCCACGAGCAGCCGTGATGCCTTCTGGTGGCCACATAGCTCCTGCTCTGCTCTGGCTTCAGAATACCCTCCCTTCACTTTTTCCTGCCCTGCCTTGATGTAATAGGTTGATTTATTTAAAAGGAGGCTGCCCAAGTGTCCTAGAAGGAGGAAAAAAGTCAATTTAGCCAAATGACTAAAGCTTTTGTAAATGTTTGTCTACATAGAGAGTGAAAGAAGTAAAAACTCAAAGTTTTATCTTTCTTAATTAATGAGTAGTTTTTAAAGTATTCCAAAATCATTGATCTAGACATGCTCTTGCCAAGCATAAGCAGCAGGATAATGGCAAATGTAAAAGTGCTTGCCTGAAAATTTAACAAGTAGGCAATGGAAGCTGGCAGCCTGGTCTGAGGCAGGAATCATTTTCTCAGTACTGATTGAGAGGGGACAGATATGATGGAAATAGGTTGTGAAAAGCTTTGAAACAGTCAAGTCAGGCTCTATACAGACACAGAAATCAAAATTAAGGATAGCTGCACAGAAAAAACATGAAGCACAACACTTAGTTCAAAGTAACTAGTTATTGTTATATGCTGTTCCAATTAATTTTCATATTTTAAAACATATTTAGTTTCTTTATACCGCAGGATCAGCGAAGGTAGTGGAGGCATCTAAAAAAGTACAAGAGAAGACTGGTATAGTATTGGCATGTTCAAAGGAATCTGGAAGAATATGTGGGAAAAGAAGTTACCAGAAGGGCACTACCAGAGAGAAGGGGCAGAGGAAGACTGAAGATGACTACTTTACCTCAGTCTTTCACCAGACCAAGGGGAAAATCACGCCAGGTAGAGTACAGGATGAGCGCAGTAGGAATAAATCGCTTTCCTACTATTGCCGTAGAATTGGTATATGACCAATTAAAAAAATTAGACATGTACAAGTCAGCGGGACTGAATGATCTTCATCTGAGAGTGCTGAAGGAGCTGGTCGAAGTCATTGCGGAATCCCTGGCGAAACTATTCTACAACTCGTGGTACTCTGGAGAAGTCCCTGAGGACTGGGAGAGGGCCAGTGTTGTGCCCATCCACAAGAAGGGCAGGAAGGAGGACTATAGGCCAATCAGCCTAACTTACATCCTAGGGAAAATCCTAGAAAAGTTCATCAAGGAGTCGATCTGTGATAAGCTTGCAGAAGGTAAGATTCTGAATGACAGCCAGCATGGCTTCATCACGGGCAGGTCTTGCCTTACCAACCTCATCTTCTATGACCAGGTAACTTGCCACCTGGACATGAGACATCAGGTTGACATTGTATACCCTGACTTCCAAAAGGCCTTTGATCTAGTATCCCACAATATCCTCATGAGAAAATTGGAGGATTGTGGGCTTAACTCCAAGTCAGGTGGGTGAGAAGCTGGCTACAAGATAGAACCCAGAGTCTTATAGCACATGGATCTGTGTCATCCTGGTGAGAAGTGGGCAGCAGTATCCCACACAGGTTGGTGCTCGGTCCAGTACTTTTCAACATCTTCATTAACGATTTGGATGTGGAGGTGAAGAGCTCACTGGCCAAGTTTGCAGATGACACAAAGTTATGGGGAAGCATGGTCACGCTTGAAGATAAGCTACAGATACATGTGGATCTAGACATGCTAGCAAGTTGGGTAGATTGGAACCTGATGAAGTTCAGCATTGAGAAATGTAAAGCCTCAGGACGAGCAACCCCCAACACACCTATAGGCTTGGCAGCATCAAACTGACTAGCACCATGAATTAAAGGGATCTGGGGGTAATAATAGACCACAGTATGAATATAGGCCAGCAGTGCGATGCTGTAGCCAGTAGGGAAAATAATACTCTGGCATGCATCAATCGATGCATCTCTAGCAAAGCCAAAGAGGTGATTCTTCCGCTCTACTCAGCACTGGTGAGACCACAGCTGGAGTACTGTGTCCAGTTTTGGGCACTACACTTTCACAAGGATATGGACAAGATTCAGAGAGTCCAAAGAAAAGTCACCCATATGATCAGTTTTACATGGCAAGCTATATGAGGAAAGGCTGAGGGATCTGGAATTCTTCAGCCTGAGAAAAAGAAGGCTGAGAGGGGACCAGGTAGCAGCTTACCGCTACACTAGGGGAGTACATCAAGGGCTCAGTGAACAACTGTTCACCAGGGCACCTGAGGGGAAAACCAGGAGTGATGGCCACAAGCTCCTAGAAGATCAATTCAGGCTCAACATTAGGAAAAACTTCTTCACAGTCAGGGTGTCCAGACTGTGGAATAAGCTCCCTCCAGAGGTGGTACAATCACCTACCCTAGAAATCTTCAAAAGGAGACTAGACAGTCACTTTGCTGGGGTTACCTGACCCTCAGTTATCTTTCCTGCTTGGTGCAGGGGGCTGGACCTGCTGATCTTCTGAGGTCACTTCTGGCCTTACAATCTATGAATATAAGATGAGATGGAGAAATATAGTAGAGAGGGACATGAGAGAGAAGGAGTTAGAAGAAGATAACTTCTGACCAAAGCTAGTGGAGAGCCAAGTTCTGCAACAGCGACATTGTTTAGACAGGACAAGTGAGGTAAGACGTTTCTACAGCAGTTTACCCAATAATATTTTTTCACAGAATAATAAACCAATAATGGTCATAATTACTGTATACTTAAGCTATGCTTAACTCAGTATTAGGGCACTTCCTGTTTCCCTCTCCCCTCAACCTGCCAATCATGGACAGAATTGTCCATTCCAGATTTTTTTTTTTGATGCCACAAGTCAATGTTTGCCAGTAGCTTATTTTATATAAAAAAAAAGAAAAAACGCTCTCAAACTTGTCTGTAACAACTTTGTTGCAAAGGCAATTTACTACCTCTGATGACAGCAACTTTGAGCACATCTAATGAGTTTTTCCTTCAGCATTCCCAGCTGGACTAGTGACGAGTTGATAGCAATTTATATTTAATTTGAGGCAGGAATTCCCAAAGCATATTGCTGGTGGGATGCCAATTAGGTTTGCCTTCATTACTATAACTTTTCTATATCAGTGAGTTCCATAACCCAAAGAAATTTGACAGAAACAGGACAAGACATTGTTGGCTGAAACACATTAAAATGTTAAATATTATACTGGAGATCTGTAAATCAGAGTGCCACTGGCTTGTTTTGTAGGCAGGTCCTGAAAAAGAAGAATAGTAATCCCTCCCTGCAACCTGCTGACATTTAAGTAGCTTTCAGATAACTATTTGTTGTTAAAGAATTCAACTGCCAACACTTACTTCTCACCATTTTAATTCTGCCCTGCACCCCCAATGACTTGGACTCATATATTCATGGATTAGATTGTTAGGGGCTGGAGGGGACCTTGTAGATCATCGGGTCCAGTCCCCCTGCACTAGGCAGGAAAGACAACTGGGGTCAAGTGACCCCAGTGAGGTGACTGTCCAGTCTCATTTTGAAGATTTCCAGAGTAGATGACTGCACCACCACTGGAGGGAGTTTATTCCACAGTCTGGACACCCTGACTGCAAAGGAGTTTTTCTAGGAACTGAGCCTGACTCAGCCTTCCAGGAATTTGTATCCATTACTCCTGGTCTTCCCCAGGGATGCCCTGGTGAACAACTGTTGACCAAGTTCTTGATGTACTTCCCTGATGTAGCAGTAAACTGCTACCAAGTCCCGCCTCAGCCTTCTCTTCTGTAGGCTGAAGCGGCCCAAGTCCTTCAGCCTCTCCTAGTATGGTTTGTCTTGCAAGTCCCTGATTATATGGGTGGCTCTTCTCTGGACCCTCTCAAGTTTTTCCACATCCTTGTTGAAGTGCAGCGCCCAGAACTGGATGCAGTACTCCAGCTGTGATCTCACCAGTGCGGAGTACACTGGGAGTATCACTTCCTTAGTTTTGCATGAGATGCAACAGCTAATGCATGCCAGTATGTTGTTTGCCCTGCTGGCCACAGCATTGCACTGCCAGCTCATGTTCATGCGATAGTCGATCACTACCCCTAGGTCCCTTTCAGCCATGGTGCAAATCAAATTGCCACCACCAAGCCCGTAGGTATGTTGGGGATTGTTTGCCCCCAGATGGAGCACCTTACACTTCAGGGTGTTCAACGTCATCTGGTTCTGGTCCGCCCATGTCTCCAGCCTGTCCAGGTCTGCCTGCATCTGCAACTTACCTTCTGGCATGGCCACGCTCCCCCACAACTTGGCGTCGTCTGCAAACTTGGCCAGTGAGCTTTTCACTCCCACATCCAAATCATTGATAAAGATGCTGAAAAGCGAGTCATACAATGCAACACGGATACAGGCTGAAAGAATGACTGCAGTTTAAGGGGAGGGAGGAAGAGACACACAAGATGGTAAGCTGGAGATACATTTTCCAAACCTCCCATGTTCATCAAAATGGAAACTAAAAAACTTAATTCATAGAAGCTGCTACATCGAGGCTGCCATTCAATGCAAACCTCTTACAGTAAAACAGTTACTGATGTTCAAACCAGTAATAGACCCACTGGTGAGAATGAAGGGGGAAGATCATTTCAAACACTTTCAACAGGATTTTAAAATCATGAATCCTATTCAAAATTAAAAAGAAGCATGAATACTGTGGTCTTTCTTTGGGATTTGAGATCCTAAACCCTTAAAATGCTTTTGAAAACATCCCCTTTAATAACAACCATATTTACTAACCGACAACCAGGAACTACACAAATCTAGTAACACCTGTGAAGCAGATTTTGTCAAAGGGAAGTTGGATAGAAGCAACATTTTATCCAGGAGGTGATGCTGGCATGCAAATGATAAAGTCTTGAGGAATTAAAGAGATTTTAGCTGTTGATGTCACTGAGGTTGGTATCCTCTTTTCAGTTCCCATGGTTCGGTAACATTACAGGATCCCTTCCCTGATGCAAGATATCCAATGCAATCTTGCCCCTGGCTGCTGTTACCACAGTTATTCAGGCTTGCGTCGCCTACACCTGATACTATTGTAGTGGCTCTACTTGAAACTACTGCATTTGTACACATGCTCGCAATGCACGGATGCTTTTAAAAGCACTCAGTGCTGCAGCACATACAGCTGTATAAGCAGCAAAATGCACATCATTACTGAAAAAATGACAGTGGTGCACTTTTGAACTGAAACACATTGGCTGCTATTTTCTTCACGTTGACGCGCATTTCACTGCTCATACAACTGCACACGATACAGCACAGTTCACATCAGCTCACCGGATTTCTGGCACATAGTAGGATGAAAAGGTAAGATGCTTCAGATAGCTAGCGGGAAGGAATGGTTTTTCCCCCCCTAGTTGCTTGCCAAAACAAGTCAATACGAGCACATAGAAGTATGCTGAGTACTGCATTGGCTTTCCATCCATTTCTGCATGGTTTCCAAGACATCTGTGGCTATTTACAGAGTTCTGTATTGCACGAGAATCTCCTACTGTACTTCCTCAACTGTCCCTCATCCTAAAACCCATGAAGGGAGTTACCAACTGGCCAAGATCTTATGCCTTCACTGTGAAATGCCTGAGAACAGACAGCAGGATATTCTTGATGAAAAGCCAGGTTGTAGGGTTCCCTTCCACTTTGCTGAAGTCCAATCACAAGACAGTGTAAAAGGATCCACACTTTTGCCAACACTGCCATGCAGGCACACTGCAATTCAAAGCATCGTATTTTCACGCATATACCCCGCCCACCCCATGTATAACCCGCACATACACCCCCACCCATGTATAACCTGCGGAAAATTGTATTTTTGTAAATAAGTCCGTGTATACGCCGCACCCATTTATTCCCCGCGGCGGCGTATACACAGGGAGGTGGCGCAGCCCGGCCTGCCTCGGCAGCGGCGGTACCAGCCGGCCTGCCTGGGACCAGCAGGGAGGCTACGCAGCCTGGCCCGCTCTGGCCCCAGCCCCCGCAGCAGAGGCGGTGCAGCCCGCCCTGCCCTGGCCCCCGCGACAGCAGCAGCACAGCCCAGGGCAGCCTGCCCTGGCCCCCACGGCAGTGGCGGCACAGCCCGGTCTGCCTGGGCCCAGCGGGGAGGCGGCGCGGTGCAGCCCGGCCCGCCCTGGCCCTGGTCCCATGGCAGTGCAGCCAGCCCCCACGGCAGCGGCGGCAGAGCCCGGGCCCACCAGGGAGGCAGCGCAGCCCATGCCAGCCCTGGCCCCTGCGGGAAAAAAAAAGTCTGCCAATAGCCCGCACCCCCATATAGCCCACACCCATCCATTTTTTTTGTAAAATCATGTATACCCCATGGGATATATGAGCGAAAATACGGTAATTAGCTTCCTTAATTTTAGAGCGACCGTTACATGTCTAAAACATGTTGTTTTGAATAGATAAAAGCACATGTTCTCAAACTGCGCCCAGAGCAGTCTGGGGCCAGTGCAATCAGCTAATTGTCAACACCAGCGCCAGACAGCCCTACTCCTAGTCCAATCATAGTTTCACAGTTGGTAGGATCGGAAGGGACCTGAGCAGATCATCAAGTCAGCTGGGATGGGCTTCACCTGTCCCCCAAAGGTAAGCGTGTGTTTTCTACTAGGTTGGCGGATCTCCTCCGGCGGGATTTAAACTAGGCTCGTCAGGGGGAGGGGAGTACAAGGGCAGGGGAAGCTGTGGACCACCAAACCATGTGGCACCCACAAGGACAGCCCAGTCTGAAGAAGGACAACATTGGGAACCTGAAAGCCATGGGGAGGCCAGCACTACAGAACAGGTAAGGAACAAGAAGGTAAGAAACAATGGGCCCCATGGGACTGGGAGCGGGGGGGCAGCAAAGGCACCAGTCGCAGGGCTCAAGTGCCTATACACTAATGCTAGGAGCATGGGGAACAAGCAGGATGAACTAGTGCTCCTGCTTGCACTAAACACATATGACTTAGTGGGGATAACGGAGACCTGGTGGGATTCATCCCATGACTGGGCGGTACATATTGAGGGCTATAGATTGTATAGAAAGGACAGGTCGGGGAAGAAAGGGGGGGGGGGGGTTGCACTTTATGTCAGTGAGCAATATACATCAACCCTCATCAAGACAGAAACCGAGGTTGAGGAAGTAGAAGGATTGTGGGTTAGGCTACATGGGGGGCAAGGAGAAAGGGATTTGGTGGTAGGGGTCTGCTACAGACCCCCACACCAAGGGGAAGAAATAGATGCGGGGCTCCTGAGGCAACTCTCGGAGACCATAAAAGCTAAAGAGGCGGTAGTCATGGGGGACCTAAACTACCCGGACATCTGCTGGGAGACGCAGACAGCAAGGTCCCATCGCTCATGCAGGTTTCTAACCTGTGTACAGGACCTCCACCTGACACAGGAGGTGCATGGTTCCACTAGGGGGAATGCCATACTGGATCTGGTATTGGCGACGGGAGATGACATGATAGGGGACCTCCAGATCGGTAGCCATTTGGGAGACAGTGATCACCTTATATTAGAATTCAACATAAGACGGCGAGTGGGTAAGGTAACTAGTAGGGTGAAAGTGCTAGACTTTAGGAAAGCTGATCTCAATGCACTCAGGCGATTAGTCAAGGAAGCACTGCAGAGTAGGAGTTTTGATGGGATGGGAGCCCAAGAAGGGTGGCTGTGCCTAAAGGAAACGATCCTTCGGGCACAAAGCATGACGATCCCCGAGCGAGGCAAAAGAGGGAAAGGGGCCAGGAGGCTTCCATGGCTGACCAGAGAAATCCAGGGCAGCCTAAGGGCCAAAAGGGGAGCACATAAAAAGTGGAAACAGAGTGAGATCACTAAAGATGAATATACCTCCTCTGCTCGTGCTTGTAGGGAGGCAGTTAGGCGGGCCAAGGCTACCATGGAGCTGAGGATGGCAACCCAAGTAAAGGACAACAAGAAATTGTTTTTTAGATATATTGGGAGTAAAAGGAAGGCCCAGGGAGGAATAGGACCGCTGCTAAATGGGCAGAAACAATTGGTGACGGATAGGGGGGACAAGGCTGAACTCCTCAACGAGTTCTTTGCCTCAGTGTTCCTAAGCGAGGGGCACAACAAGTCTCTCACTGGGGTTGTAGAGAGGCAGCAGCAAGGTGCCAGACTTCCATACGTAGATCCTGAGGTGGTGCAGAGTCACTTGGAAGAACTGGATGCCTTTAAGTCAGCAGGCCCGGATGGGCTCCATACGAGGGTGCTGAAGGCACTGGCCGACGTCATTGCAGAGCCACTGGCGGGAATATTCAAACGCTCGTGGCGCACGGGCCAAATCCCAGAAGACTGGAAAAGGGCTAACGTGGTCCCCATTTTCAAAAAGGGGAGGAAGGAGGACCCAGGCAATTATAGGCCGGTCAGTCTCACCTCCATCCGTGGTAAAGTCTTTGAAAAAATTATCAAGGCTCACATTTGTGAGAGCCCGGCAGGGCAAATTATGCTGAGGGGAAACCAGCATGGGTTTGTGGCGGGCAGATCATGCCTGACCAACCTAGTCTCTTTCTATGACCAGGTTATGAAACGCCTGGACACAGGAGGAGGGGTGGATGTCGTATACTTAGACTTCAGGAAGGCCTTCGATACGGTATCCCACCCCATACTGGTGAACAAGTTAAGAGGCTGTGATGTGGATGACTGCACGGTCCGGTGGGTGGCAAATTGGCTAGAGGGTCGCACCCAAAGAGTCGTGGTAGATGGGTCGGTCTCAACCTGGAAGGGTGTGGGCAGTGGGGTCCCGCAGGGCTCGGTCCTTGGACCAATACTCTTTAATGTCTTCATCAGCGACTTGGACGAGGGAGTCAAATGTACTCTGTCCAAGTTTGCAGACGACACAAAGCTATGGGGAGAAGTGGACACGCCGGAGGGCAGGGAACAGCTGCAAGCAGACCTGGATAGGTTGGACAAGTGGGCAGAAAACAACAGGATGCAGTTCAACAAGGAGAAATGCAAAGTGCTGCACCTAGGGAGGAAAAATGTCCAGCACACCTACAGCCTAGGGAATGACCTGCTGGGTGGCACAGAGGTGGAAAGGGATCTTGGAGTCCTAGTGGACTCCAAGATGAACATGAGCCGGCAGTGTGACGAAGCCATCAGAAAAGCCAATGGCACTTTATCGTGCATCAGCAGATGCATGACGAATAGGTCCAGGGAGGTGATACTTCCCCTCTATAGGGCGTTGGTCAGACCGCAGTTGGAGTACTGCGTGCAATTCTGGGCGCCACACTTCAAGAAGGATGCGGATAACCTGGAGAGGGTACAGAGAAGGGCAACTCGTATGGTTAAGGGCCTGCAGACCAAGCCCTACGAGGAGAGACTAGAGAAACTGGACCTTTTCAGCCTCCGCAAGAGAAGGTTGAGAGGCGACCTTGTGGCTGCCTATAAGTTCATCACGGGGGCACAGAAGGGAATTGGTGAGTATTTATTCACCAAGGCGCCCCCGGGGGTTACAAGAAACAATGGCCACAAGCTAGCAGACAGCAGATTCAGATTGGACATTAGGAAGAACTTCTTCACAGTTCGAGTGGCCAAGGTCTGGAACGGGCTCCCAAGGGAGGTGGTGCTCTCCCCTACCCTGGGGGTCTTCAAGAGGAGGTTAGACGAGTATCTAGCTGGGGTCATCTAGACCCAGCACTCTTTCCTGCTTATGCAGGGGGTCGGACTTGATGATCTATTGAGGTCCCTTCCGACCCTAACATCTATGAACCTATAAGTCCATCCCCCTGCCATGGCAGGAAAAAGTACTGGGGTCAAACGACCCCAGCAAAGTGTTCGTCTAACCTCCTCTTGAAGACCCCCAGGGTAGGAGCCAGCACCACTTCGCTTGGAAGTTGGTTCCAGATCCCAGCTGCCCTGACAGTGAAGTAGCACCTCCTGATGTCTAGCTTGAATCTACCCTCTGCCAGCTTGTGACCGTTATTTCTAGTCACTCCTGGTAGTGCTCGGGGGAACAGGGATTCCCCCAATGCCTGCTGGTCCCCTCTGACTAGTTTGTAACAGGCCACTAGCACCCCCCTCAGCCTTCTCTTGTGGAGGCTGAACAGGTTCAGGTCCCTTAGCCTCTCCTCGTAGGGTCTGCCCTACTGCCCCCCGATCATGCAGGTGGCCCTCCTCTGGACCCTCTCGTTGCTGTCCACATCCCTCCTGAAGTGCGGCGCCCAGAACTGGATACAGTACTCCAACTGCGGCCTGACCAGTGCCGCATAGATGGGAAGGATCACCTCCTTGGACCTGCCTGAGATGCATCTGTGAATGCATGACAAGGCATAGTTGGCCTTTCTGACCGCATCCCCACACTGTCGGCCCATGTCCTTTTTGGCATGAATAATGATTCCAAGATCCTTTTCTGCCTCTGCACTGACAAGAAGGGAGTTCCCCAGCCTATATGTATGCTGCTGGTTCTTCCTCCCCAGGTGTAGTACCCTGCACTTGTCAGTGTTCTCATCTGCCCACCCCTGTAATATGTCTAGGTCCAATTGCAGCCCATTCCTTCCTTCTAGTATGCTCGTGCTGAGCTTTAGGATTAGGCAACAAGGCAGCCCTGGGGTCAGGGGACAGAGCTGCCCCCAACATGATCAGCAGGATCAGGCTGTCCCCAGCCTTGCTGTGGTGCGACTTAGATCTGTGGAATTGTATGCTTCATCCCAAACACAGGTGGCATGGCAGGACTTGTGATTTTTGGGATAGGACACACAATTCCTCAGATCCCAATCACGGCAGTATTTTAATGTTTACCAGAAGACTTTGACAGTGCTCAAGGTTTCATTAACACTAACGACAGCGCTCTTAAAAATAACTGGGTTGTCACTAGTGCAACCTTAGATATTGGGATGCAATCTTACTTTCAAGTTCAGAGAGAAATCTTCAATACTATATCAAACGTATTCTACTTCTATACAAAGCAACTAGCCTCTCTCTTCTTAACCTATTATAAGGCAGTAATCAGCTCCTGATTTATTTTGCTTAACAAGCTATGAAGAAAATATTTTAATGCAGTAAACTTCAGTGACTACAGAAGACATCTGTCTGAGGGTACACAATTTGACTTTTTCTATGACTCCAAACACTGTTAATGCTATTGTAATTCACAAGCTGAAATCATTACACACACCTGATTATTTTACAGCCTGCTATTCTTCCTCAAACCTTTCTATCCTTTGCATACCAAGCAGACAATAGTCATTATCACATAATACAATCCTAATGAAATAGAACAAATGTACCCCAGCAGTCAAGTGGAGCTAAGTGGTTTAGTTAGGAACTGGACTCAGTGTTCCCATAAAGCAAGTGAGAGACAGTTAGCCCTTCTGGAGTAGTAATAGCCAGCAGCTACATGCACAGTATTTAATTCCTAGGAGCACAAAAGCCATGGTGATGTCAACAGCAAAAAGTAAGCTATATTCCAGCATGACTAGCAAAAGATAGTTCAGAGATGGTCCATTATATCTGCTGACAGTTCAATGCAAGGCTGCTGTGTCTGTTAAAATGGCATTAGCAGTATTAGCATTACACAGTATGCTATGGAACACTTTAAGAACACTCCAAGTGACACTTTACAGTGGTGCTCTGATACATTCCTGCAGTGAAGGCTTCTTTAATACATTTTTCAGCCAATTAATTAACAATTAAATATAGTAGTTACTCCTTAATAACCATCTCCATGTGGAATGAGTATTTTACCAAACAGCTACTGTACTTTAAGATTTGCGGTCCAGTTTTATATTTAATACATTCTGTAACTAATCTTTAGGGTGGCAGTTGACAATAGTCATTGGACCAGACTGCTAACTTTCTTGATGGTCTGCTTATGGCCTCTGTTGTTATGGCAGAACTCGAAAAGGAATACATTAGGATGAGCTCTCACCTCTTCCTCTTCCCCATTCGAGGCAAATACAAGAGCTAGATACAGCCTGTATCCCAGGCGGCAACAAACCAAGGTCTCAAACTTGCAAACACTCAAGGACAGGTTTGACTTTAAGCCCAAGAGTAATCTCACTTCAGTTTAAGTATTTGCATGTACATGTGCTTTTTGAGTTATGTCCCAAGAGGTTGAGAGAGAGAGAGTGTGGAAAAGGACAGAAACACACACATACTCAAACGCATTAAAAAAACAAAAGCTAGTGCAGAGTACAACTGGCAGCCTCCCAAGATTGCAGGGTATTAACAAGTGTATCTCTGTACTCACAAGTTGGCACTAGCTTCCTCTTTGCTTTTGATACATTGCAAGGTGCTTAAATGCTGAAGTCTGGTACCTAGCCAGACAAATTATTATTTCTTATATTTAGCTATCTGAAGCAGTTAAGATAGTCTGGGATTTTAACAGCAAGAAATACCCCCAGAATTTTAAGCAGAGCCTAGTCAGAATAACTGTAGTAAAAAAAGAGTTTCTTTACCTACTCCAATAAAAAATTTCAAATTCACCAGTTGTAATAACAAAAGGCAAAGGGTACTTTTACAGAAAATAAGTTAAGTGTGGACAAGGCCTAATTTGACAGCTCCAACATTAAAACATATTTCACTTTGCAGTTCAGAGCCCAAATATAATGCATTAAGAGAGCATACCAGAAACTAGGGTTGCAAGCCAGTCAATTGACTGGTCAAATATTGTTAATTATCAGTCAATTGACAGCATATTTTTGACCAGTCAAAGTTTATAGCAATTTTACAAAAAACATGTTTGAAAATTTTACTTTTTTGTCATTTTCTTGACAGAAATATGACTTTTATTGCTTTTGATACATTTCTTAATGGAAAAAAATGTACTTTTTCTGTGTATTATCTAGACTTGTTGTCAATTTTTTACAATTTTTGACCGATATTTGACCAGTCAATTGACCAAACTTTATTTGACCAGTCAAATACTGAACCCTATCATAAACATGTTTTTTGTTTCAATACTGGCAAATTTGGATAGGAAGTGTTATGTTTTGGTTTTATGTTTTTTTTATTCTGTTAACTTTTCTAATAATAGAATGGTGGTTCTTTAAGGCTATCAACTAGGAAAGACTTTTACCTTATTATTTTATTTTGAAAATAAAACACTAACTGCAGTAGAGATATATACTGTACCAGTTTGTAAAGAAAACAAGAACATGCTATACCGTTGATTCTCAGGCAGGGTGCCACAGCACCTTGGGGTGCCTTGAAATCCTTTTAAGGGTGACACGGGGTGCCACACAATGTTAGTACTGGTAGGTTTACAAACACGATTCACAAGATAAACCCAGATATTTGAAATTGAAATCCATAGTTTTAGTCTCTTGGGCTTCTTTGCCACAGAAAAATTGCTCTATCATCTTTCTGTAGTCAAAAAAAGAGTGCAAACTTAGATGGCATTTTCCAAGGGGTCTATCCAGGGGTGTGTTGAATCTAAAAAAAGTTGAGAACCCTTGAGCTACACAAACACTTGTAATATGACAAGTGAGTTTTTCCTCTTTTCAGAAGATGCTTTGTGACAAAACATGTTTAGAAATTTGTTACACACTGCCCTCTATTGGGAAGTTAGATGAATGATTCTCCTTCTACCCTCAATAGAGCTCTAAAGTCATAATGAAAATTAACTGAATTGTTTCTCTCAAACAATAAATATATGTGGGGAGCTGGAAGCATATTCATATTTCTTTACAAAGGACATTTTCAAACTTGGCAGATTATGTTCAAATCACACTGCATGAGTTGTGCTAGCTGTAGCATGGAATAATGAACAAGGAAGTGGAGTCTTATACTTCTGCAACTTAACAGTTATCAGAGGTTTAGCACAGTTTGACGGTATAAAATGGAAAAGGAACCAGCTCTTTTCACTGTATTGGCCATGTCAAGCCAAATGCAATAAAAACATACTTTTGTTACTTCACTAATACTCTGTATATAAAACTCTGAATAAAATACAGTTCTATTTAATTAAATATGCAACTCTTAATTAGATATTCAGGGTTACATTGCAGGGGATGATAGTGCATTAAGAAAAAATCAGATCATTAGGAAGGACAAGGACACCAGTAAATATTTCATATGCTTACAGCATCTGTTTTTAAAGGTACTGTCTTTCTTTTTTCAATGAAACTTTGTCTCTTCTATTTTCAAGCATACTTTCAAATTTTGCCAGATAAGATTTGTATGGGGCCATACCAAAGACCTCGTATCAAAAAGAGATTCTAGTCTTATTTCCCTATAGTTTACACAATGAGTAGCAGTTGAGAGAGAGGATCGGATCTACCAACCTAAAATTATTGTATTATAGCAATTAAAAGAGTTTTAGTAATTAAAATTAATAAGTAGCATTTTTACTAACTACACAATTTGTAATAAGCTTATTCTTTCACTTAAGTGAGTTCATTGTTATTTTCTGAATTGAGACTTCAAACCTTTGTTTTGTTGGACAGTTGACACAGAGTACATACAAACATTTGGGGAGGTCAGGGGGAGGTTAGATCTCGTTAAAAACAGCTACCTGATCTAACTTAGTTTACCCACATGCAGACCTTACACTCAGATCCCTAGTTGGGTCAATCTAAGGGAGAACTGTACAAAGTTCCAGGAAGGTTGAAGAGGTCTAAATTAATCAGTCTAATTTAACCGTACCTTGGAGATGCACTGTTAGATTGGGTTGTGCTAGATGAGTCTAACTGAACTTCTGTACATGTTCCCAGCGCAGCCTTAGGGCCGGGAAAGCCTAACAGGTGGCCCCACCACCAAGGCTGAGCTTTTCATACGTTGCTCCCAGTACCAGGTTGTTTTTACCTCCCAGTCCCTCCCCCCATGCCCACATGGACACACCCCGCCACTTCCCTGAGCCAGTCAGTTCCACCCATTTCCCTGAGCCTTCTAAACCTCCAGTCTGCTCCCAGTGCTGGTTTTATCAGCATTTGCCACTGACGGGGGGCAACTGAAGTAAATCAGGGTGGGAAGATGGGGGGTGGGGGAATCGGTTTGCCAGGGGAGTTGTTTGTCTGGGGCTGTGAAGGATTGGAGGCTAAAAATAGCTCCTGGTCAGAGGAGGGGAAGAAAGCTCTTTCCAATCCCAACAGCCCCCCTACTGCAGAGCCACCAGCCTCACTGATTCCAAACCCCACTTGTAAAGCCACCAACCCCCCATCTGCCTGTCCCTTCACCCACCCTGACTTACTTCAATTGGATTGGGGGAAGTTTGGTGGCTGGGGGTAGGAGTGGGGGGGAGGGCAGGAAACTGAGGAGGGTCCTGGGGGTGTGGCAGGATCAGAGCACCAACCCCTCTGTAGATCCCACTAGTACTCTCTATCTCCCCAAAGCCCCTCGCTGCAGACCCTGCTAAACCCCCTGATCTCCCCAATCCCTCCCCACTAGCCCCTTATCCCACCCACCCCACCCCTGACTTACCTTGACTTAGACTCCTGGCATCTATCTAATTACCAAGTTAGATAGGGCAGCCATTTTTTTTACTTGATCTAACCTCTCTGAACTTCTGGCTGTAATGTATGTATGAAGCCACAGACTAGCTATAGATTCAATTTTTTAAGTTCTCCACCAGTTACCCTCCTTCCCTCCACAAATATAGGATTTTTTAAATTGATCTCTCCTAGAACTTAAAGAAGCAATCATAAGACAATACTCAAATGTAAGTTAAACAATAATTCAACATTAACCACAAGTCTTTCTACTCATTACCTTTTCTGCTTCTCTTCACAGCAAGCAGCAACCTCTTTCAATATGGTAGCTTCCCTATACTCTTAGTTTTCATATTGTACAAGTAAAGAAATTCTTGCTACAAAAAATGACAAAGAGTATGTTTGATCATTCAAACTATGGGCCGTATCTTCTTGTTATCACAAGACATCAAAGATAAGTTTTCCAGTAAAAGAACCATATTTTTCATTAGTATGGAAGTGTGTCAAGTTCCCCTTTGTGATCATGAAACCAGTTCAGTCAGGTGCAGAGATGACAGGGATACGGTCCTCAAAGACAAATGGACCTCATGAAACAGGCCCTTTGCCTTTCAGCATGAACACAGATGAACCTTCCTCACAGCATTCATATTCAGCTCTGCATTTCTAACATCAAGAGATACCTGCCTTGCCTCTCTTATTTCTTCCACTCTATTAGAGGACTTTCTCCCATCAACCTAGAGAAGGGAACAGTCACCAACTACTGTTCTGTAACCCATGGGTCAAGCTTTTTTTGCTCTGGAGAACAAAACATTACCAGTCAACCCCAAGCTAGCGTAAAAAAGATACCTGTATTATGTCAGTCCCCAGTGCCCAAAAGGGAAATTAACTTTCAGGATATCATTTGTACTTTATTTCATAATACCAGGGAAACAACAATAATGTGCATCACCAGTATGAATCAGTGGGTACATTACTACAAGACATCTGTCACCAGAGAAAGGTGCCAGTTTATTTACAAAAATAGGAAAATAAGGATTGCAATTTCTAAATTTCATCCTTTTGATAATTTAACTCCATGAATGTTCTAGTTTTTATATTGTTTAGTTTTTGCTAGTGAATAGGTTTCAACAAAAAGTTAAAATTCATAATATTTGGTTTAGCAAATGCCTACCTCAATGAAGCATGGCTATATTACTACAGTTTACATAAAGAAGGGACACATGGACAATTATGCAAAGTGGTTCACACAGGATAATGAACAAGACTTGTTTGGAGGAGACTGCAGGAAGAGAAAGGACAGTTTCATGACTAAGTCCATTGAATGCTGTACTGCAGAACTAAATTTGATACCTTCTTCTGGAAAAGTGGCTATGTTATACTAGGAATTGACTTAAACTGAAACATTCAAGGAGGGCTAAATCCCTAAAAGAACTTAGGCCTGTTTAACTTCAAAAGTGCAATCCTTAAAACCCCTGTTTGGTTACTTGCAAACAAACCACGGAGGAACCTAAAACCCTTGTTATAAAAGCTTATGTGCCTAAAATTATGCATCCAGGCATGACCACAGCATTTACCCCATCACTCAACCAATTAATGTCTGCAAACTAGGCATTCTTTTGCCTCTGTAATCAGAGTTCATTCCAATTATGCATGCTGTAAGAACATCTACCAGATCACAGTCCAAAAAATAAAGCCAGAAATATAGCTTGTGGTGCTACCACTATGCTTTTCCTGTGCTATTAGAGCACTAACCCAGAATATCGGAGACCTGTCTGACAGTATTTGAACCCAGAACAGAAAGCACCGAGGTTATTTGTGAACAGGAGTGCTCTCAACTGCTCCTACTGAAGCTGTTCCACTTTGTATGTAATACTGCATTTACCCAAATACAAAATGAAGTTTTTCCTTCCAATTAGCAGGGGAAAAAAGCCCCTTGTGTTATAATCGTATACAGGAAAACCTCATTAAAAACATTGTCTATCATTAAACTGCTGCCAAAAGCATCATGTGCTTAGCAATGGAAACCAACTATGAAGCTGATTAAATACAACAAAAACACTGAGTATGAAAGTAAAGCACATGGCCCACATTGGGAAAACATGGTAATGGAAACCAACCACAAGAATAGCTTAATGTAGCCCATCTGAATAAGATATATGATAGTTCCCATTAAGCACAATCTCCCTCAATGCTGACTCTTCAAATCATGGTGAGCCATGACACTGCATACAATTCACCCAGAATTCTTCTGTTGCCCCCTCTTTCAACCTGTTGCATACAATTAGTGTGACTGCAACCTCCATGAGGTGAAGCCAGACCAGGATGCCCTGCGCCTCATCTGCATATAAATTTCTGAAGCCCCCAGGACTTGTTACAAGAACACCAGGTTCCAGTCATGAATGCGGGCTGTTTAGCGCATGGATTCTTTGTGTGGAGGGATCTGGAGTACATACACATACTGAGCTGCACTGAGCTGTGGGTCACTGTAATTTCCAACGTTGTTGACTCGGGTGGGCCCCAGGCCAATGTGCAACGTGGTAAATCATGAGGCTCTGGACTAGTGTTACACATAGTTTGTACTGAGGTCCATTGAACTGTCTGAGGCTAACCAGCCACTGGCAGGCAGAAACAAATCAACCACCTCTTCTGGGACTGTCCATACACCAGAGAGTTGTGAAAGAACGTATGTGCACCCCTGGCAATGACAAGTTTCAGAATCCTGGCCAGAGAAGCAGTCTTGTATGGGCACTTGACCAAACAGCAAAGGCCCCTGACAGACCACTATGACCAGGTAATTTCCTGCTTTAGGTATGCCCTGTGGTAAATCAGGAATCTGTTCACAAATAGGCACTCGGACCCCACAGTCAAGGACTGTATTAAAATGGGGCTAAGTGAAATGTACTGGTACTATAGGAAGACACAAGAGGACGACGGGAAAGAGACAGTGGACCTCATATGGTGGAGAGGGGACTGGACTAGACCTTTCAGAGGCAAGCCCTCCAAAGAGGACAATGAGGACAGCTGTGAGGATAGTGATGACAATGAGGGTGAATATGATGATGGCAAGTGAAATCATAGGAATAGTGATGGGTGCACAGTGTGAACTTTGTAACAGGACTAAAATACTTTAACTGGTAAAGTATGTTTTGGTCTGTCAAGTGAACAACAGTAGTCACTTGACGGGTTGGTAGAGGTACAGTTATCTATCTATCTATCTACCTAGATCTAGATAATAATATTTTTTGGAAATAAAAGCATATGTAGTACAAACTATAAGTGCATGGGTACTATATGCAAATTGCTAAAGCCATGTTTCATTTCAAGGTTACTGTTTTTGAATTTGCTTCTCATTTCCACATGCTCAGGGACAGCAAGGTTTGATAGTAAGGAGGGGCAAGAGGCTGCCAGAGGATAAAGGTGTGGGGGAAGAAACAGAGAGCAAAGGGCTACCTGATCTTCCAGATTCATTTTCCCTGCTGTAGCAGTGGGAGGGGGACAAATAAAAGCAAATCTCTGATAATTAGATTCTGTTCTTGGAAAATTATATCACATTTATACATTTCCCATATATAGAATCTAATTATTGGGGCTTGTCTTATAATCAGGGTCATCTTCTATTTGTGTAAATATGGTAATCAGATATTGATTGAACTAGAGAAAGGAAGCAAGATGAGCGAGCATACCCAGAGCTGGTCTAGAGCTACAGTTCTCCCTTGGCATGCTGTAGATCCCTTTCTTAAGGATGTAAGTCTTCCTCCTGCACTGTATACAGAGCCTAGTTGCTTAACTCAAAGCTGTGGCTTCAAATAGGGGGAAAATTCCTTTTTGGATAAAGTTCTCCTCATATTTTTGCTACCTCTGTAAATCAGACTGTAGGGTCCCCAACTAATTTCTGAGAAATCATAGCTGCACCCAAGGTCAATGAGAACTGAGCTGTACTGTATTTTCTTGATTAGAAGACAAGGTTTTCCCCCATTTAACATAGGGGAAAAAGACCCTTGCCTTTCAGCCAAGTATGAGGCAGCAGGGAGGCAAGCAGCTGCTGTGGCTCTGGCCCCAACCTGGAGCTGAAGCCAGAGCCATCTCCTGCCCCCTCTCACCTCCCCCTGCTACCTCTGCACACCCTGCCACTCCTCCCCTGCAGCTCCCAGTTCTGCCCCCTGCACTGCTTCCACCTCTCTCCCCCACTCTGCTGCCCTCCTCCTTACCTTTGCTTTGCGCCGGCAAGCTCTGTCCTCCCTGAAGCCTGGAGCACATGCTCCAGGCCAGGCCCATAGCAGCAGTGCCCATTCCGTCTCACTGCTACAGGTCCAGGCCGAAGCCATGCTCCATACTCCAGGTTGCAATAAGAAGGGAGTGGGGGGGTTGGAGGGGCAGTCACTGAGGAGAGCCTTTGGTGGGGGGGAATGGGAGGAGGGGAGACAGCAGGGTGGAGGAGGGGGAAGAGGGAAAGGGGAAATTGGGGCAGTCTGAGGCTGTGGGCAAGGGCCAGCAAAATGGGGGAGTAAGTTGGGAGGGGCAGGCAGCAGGGAGAAAGCCTCTCACTGCATGCCTCTCACTGTCTGCCCCACTGCATCCATATTGCCTGCCCCCTACCATATGCTACACTACTGCATGTCCCCCACCACTCCCAACTGCCTGCCCCCTACCACCTGCCCCATTACTGCCCCCCTCGATCACCTCTCCCTCTACCATCTGCAGTAGTGGGGAGAAGGACAAATGATGATCCTCCAATAATTCGATTCCGTACATGGAAAATGATAATACATTTATAAATTTTCAATATGCAGAATCTATTTATTGGGGGGTCATCTTAAATTTGAGTAAATACAGTAAATCAATATTTGTGAAACCCTCAGATATGGTTACAATTACTCTTAATGAAATAATTAAGCATGGAGTCACAGACTGAATGATAAAAAGGAAAACAGAATTCAGCATGCAGAGATGGCTTAGGAATAATGCTTTCTGCCTCTGAACCCTATGATTCTGTACCTCCTCACTAAATTAGTAGCATCTATCCTGGACTTTGAATGACTTATGGGTCCATGGGATGGGCTGTTACGTGATCACCTAAATATAGTCATATTGTAATACATAAAAACATGGGGGATAAAATGAAAGTTACTTAGGCAACCTTACTTCTGCTATTTCTTAACTTTTGAGTTCTTGACTTTCAAGCTTAAAAAAATGTTCAAATATTAAATGAAAAAGGTTAAGCTGTCTGGCTTCAATAAAAAGGCTGAGCAACATAAATAGTGATCAACAATAAGGTACATATCATACCTCAGCTCCACCCATCCATTTTGGTTCATCAGGAAATTCAGCACACAAAACATCCTTTGACTGCTCAGTCCCAAGTACGTGGTAAAAGAGCTGCTGGTGTAGGTTAGTGGAGGTCTCAGTGCCTGGAACAATTCAGAAATTTAAATGGACTGGATTAGTATTCAATAAAAATACATTTAAAATTTCAAAAAAAAGAAACTTTTCGGCTGTACCTCCGTACGTTGGAACACACATTTGTGGAAAAAGGAACTATTCAGGGATTTCAACTGTAATAGATTGCTTTGGGTCAGGTGCCGTTCTTCTTTTTACTGTACAAGTCATGACAGGATAGTATGTTGGCAGGGCAGCAAGGAGGAGATGCATGCATGATGAATATTCTGAATCTGAGGACTCTGCTTTCATACTTTTTTCTAGAAAAACCAAAGACCTTACTGTATTTAATGAGTGTCAAAAGGTTTTAAAGGGTATTGGAATCATGTAAATACAAAATGACATTTATAGTCTTGCCATCTAAGAAACAGTATAACTGACTAAAAAGATACTGGTATCACAAGAAAAAGGTTGGTTTTTTTTAGAAAACATTAATATTTTCCTAAAATAACAACATACGTCAATAACATTTCAAGCCATGGTGACCCCATAGCTCAGCACTGCTCAGCATGTGTGTGCTCCAGATACCCCCCACAAAGGATTCACATGATCCTCCACTCATGACTTGAACCAAGTGTTTTTGACATGCATCCTAGGGCCCTCCAAAAATTGATATGCAAATGAGGCACAGGGCAACCTGGTCAGCCCCACCTCCCCGGATGGCAGGGCCACACTGATCATATGCAACAGGCTGAGAGAGGGAGCCACAGAAGGTTTTTGGGTGAACTGTTTTGGGGCCCATTTGGTGATGTTTGCCAGATATTTAAGGCTCATGAAGAAGTAGGGATCATTGGAAATGGTAAAGAAAGGCACAGCTCAGCAGTGGGAATGAAGTTGAAGTTGAAATGTAGTCCATGTAGTGGCTCACCATGACTTGAAAAAGTTGGTGCTGAGAGAGACTTCCCATAAGTATGTTTGCCCAATATGGGTCACATGTTTCATAGTCATGCTCAGCGTTAGCTGCATTTGATCAAACTTCATAGATGGTTTGCATTACTAAGCACATGTTGCTTTTGGCAGCAATTAATGATAGAGAATATATTTAATGAGATTTCCTTATATGCAAATATAAGATGAGGGGCTTTCTCCCACCCCCATGATGAAGTGCGTGTGTGGAGGGGGAGCTCATGATGCATTCAAATAAATACAGTATTTTGCAGTGCAGTGCAACATAGAAGCAGAAAACTAATCCAAACAGTCTTTTTTAGAGTAGAGTTAGAATAGAAAGAGGTAAAGCAATATTTAGCAAATTTCTCAACTCTCTAAAGACATTTCTTTGGAGAACTTGTTCTGGAAATGTTATCTAGCCACTACCACACCAGCCAGCTAAGACAAGGTGTAGTCAATTTTCCACAACAAACCGATGATATGTGACTGACTTACCATCACTTTTTCCATCTTGTTTTGGATAGCAGTTATAGAACATGCCTTTTCCATCATGGGTCCAAGCCATGCAGCTGAATTTAACTCTTTCTAATGTATCTGAAAGTTCTTCCAGGCCATCTACTTTCATAAACTTAATTGTGACCCAATCTGACCCACTGGAACTCAGACCATATGCAAAATATTCACCATCTTCACTGAATGCATAACCTGTAGATAAAAGACAAACAAACAATGATTACAATAACAATCCACTTTATCCACTTTATCTCACTATTTAGCTGCATAACTTTTTACTATTTGACACACATCCAATTCTGAACAGTGTGAAAAGTCAAAATAGAGAAACAGATAAATAACTATATTCACAGAGCAACTGAAGGGGAGTTAAGTTGTTCATTCTGCAGAGTTTTACTCCAGCTTATTTAACAAAAATAAATACAATTATTGTGGCATAGTATATAATTAGCCTACATGGACAAGCTTAAAAAGAAAAGTAAGACTCACTTAAAGATCTCTAAACATTTTTTTAAACAGTCATGGTTTGTGCTTCAACCAACAAGTAGCAGAAACCTACTGGTAGCACTAATGGTCTTTGGTAGCCAGCAATCAACCACTTCATCCTCTTTCAGAAATGTCCTATCTTCTGACATGAAGCATGATGCAAGTTATTCACATGCATTATGTAATGATTTTTAAAGAAGTGTGGTCTAACGTACACTAAAAAGACATGTAGGCATAACTTTTGTTTTCTATTGCCTTGTCTGCTATTGATGCCTATTGAGGGCAAGGGCTTATCATTTCTAATCCTCTATTTAGGATAGATCATTACATGTAAAAAGTCAGTTAGCAACTGCACTTTCCTGTTGGACTCAGCAGTGCTGTTCCGTAATAAAATCTGTAAAACTTGCCCCTTCATAGTTTAATAATTACAAACATCTTAAGACTCTTTTCCTAGATAAATGGTACTTACAGAAGGCCATTTCTTGGGCCTAAGTGAATCAAATTTCCTACCAAACCTCCTCTCTCATTTAAAAATGACCTTTCCTTACCATTTTTAATGCATATCTTCTGCTACCATACAATCTAAATACTATATTTTCTCACATATGACATGCCCCAGAATATAACACAAGCCTTGTTTTTGAAAAGCAGAATAGAGAAAAAAAATGTTCTTGACTGAGTAATTGAGTGGCAGCAGCTAGGGAGTCCAGCCTGCTTACTGTTGTCCCCCTGTGGATTACTGTAGATGTTACTTTTGGTTTCCCCCATAAGACCTCTCACTGTTTGTCTCACATATTACACATGCTCCAATTTCCAGGGCATCTGTTGCACACAAGAAAATATGGCACCTTCCCCTGATCACCCAGATAAGAATAAGGTCATTATGATGACATTAAAACACCTGACGTTCCCACTCTTGCAACACTCCAGCTTTGCAAAAGGCCAGAGAAGGTAATGATTTTACAACATATCCCATATTTTTACGATGCTAAGTAAACCATTTGTCCCCGCTTCAAAAAGTCCCATAAAAAAAAAAAATCACAGTAGACTTTAAGCGTAAGATCAACCTACAACTGGATCAATATGGTACTATTATAAAGAAAACCTGATTCTGCATGGTACCTTTTAGGCCAGTTAGTATGGCCCCATGGAGGGTCATCTGCTCCATCACAAGTGCAGCTGATGAACAGAAAGATTACAAAAACTGAGCAACTCAGAATACAACTACTTCACAGCTCCCAGGGATCTCTCTGGTCTGCTCCACAAGAATGGGAAGCAGGCCTTAATCCTCCTTCAGGCAGAGTTTATGAGATCCAAGATACATATTGAATGTCAGGTTCTGATCCACAGAACCCTAGCTCCACTGCAGAGAACTGGGAGGCCTTAAATCTCCATCTGTGGGGCAGCCCATCTGGCAGGCACCACTAAAGCTACAGAGCCAGGAAACAGCCCATTAATGTGAACTGGGGGGAAAACGCACAAATTCTGTTGGAACCCTGCCTGTGTTTCATTGGAAGTTGGTCAAAACGAATGGGAAATATTACTTAATCAAAAAATTAGCCTTTTCAATAAAAAACAAAAATAAGTATCTGAAAATCTGCAAACAACCATCTACTTTCTCCATCTCAGCATCCCTGAACAAGTTATGAAAATCTGGACTTTGAACCTCTAAAACCAGGAGTGTTATGATGAAGGTTTTGGCTTCACATGTCACATGGAATTTGAATCCAGAACTACAATGCAAATCTGGCCTTTTAGTAAGGATCTGCCTTTGATTAAACCTGTAAAAAGTTTCCTCTTAACTAAAAAATATTTGTTGCGATATGTATTTGGAAGGGAAGAATGGGGAGCTACACTCGAAAAGAGCTAGCCTATGCCGAAACAGAAGGACTAGTTAAGTTCTACTGCATTACAATCTATACACCACTCCTGGTCCATACACCTTAAGAAAAAAGGCAACATAACACTTGACCTAGGAGTTCATAGGAGTGAATAGACAGGAGTCAAGTTAAGAACAATACTCCATTTATCACTAAAATAATCCTCATAGAAAAAGCATACCTTGAAACTGTCAGCCAAAGTGAATTGCTGAATGTAGCTGGGCTTTACAGTGGATAGAGGGCAGCATAAAACAGTTGGTGCAATGGAAAGTGCCCAGTTCATTTACAGAACTTTGCAAATATAGGTGAGACTGTTCAGCTGGATTCCAAATTAGACAGCCAATGACAAGGCAAAAGTGGTACTCTGGAGAGTTCCCAGACTGTCTTTCTTGATGATCAGTACTAGACAAATATTCCTTAAAGTCATTAGACTAGACAGTGCACTCTGAAAATGAGGTGTCTATCACATACTCTCTCAATCAATGGAGACATTATAGACATTCCAGGAAAGCCATTAATACATGCTGAGAACACAAGGAGAGATTATCTGAGGTTAGCAAAATCATGTTCATTATGACTTTCCTATACACGTAAGGAGCCAACAGTTATTAGCTAATATTCCTATCTTCTTTGCCATTTATTTTTGTATGTGTAGAAAATCCATATCCATAGCTGCTCCCAATAGAAATGTACAGACAGTATGTATTTTTCTGTGACTCATCCTTCTTCTCCATGCTTTTATAGCTAAGCACACTTAAACTACACCTACTTTCCACTTGAGCCCCACATTTGTTTTAAGAACCGTCTATCCCACTGACCTCGTAAAGCCACGGTGCCATCATCAGAAAGCTTATTTGGATCGAGAAACACTTTGGCATCAGCCTCCAAGGAATCTTGAACATATAATACTCGTTGATTTTGCAGTCCAGTATTGTAAAAGTGAAAATATCTAGAAAACACAGAAGTCAAATTTAAAGTTCAGTTAAAGGGGAACAAAATGCAAACAACATGAGAAACTTATGCCATAAAAGACAAAGACAAGTATATAAAGGGAAACATAAACCATATAGAAGTGGCCTTTTACAATTCAGTGAAATTTCACATTCTTCTGAAAGAGGGCTTTGAAATGTACTTAAACTGTGTTCTTAAAAGAAGTTTGTATGTGAAAGTTAAGGTAACTTCCACTATACCTCACAATATATTTCACTGAACACTCTCGCGTCAACACTGTAATAAACTAAGGAACCTTTAGCAGACTGCTTGCTGTGAATGCAGAAGTTTCTAAAGGTGTTGCTGTAGACACAACTGTATCAAAGTTTTAAATCTGGATTACATAAACCTTCTCCTTCACATCCTTACCCCCTTCCTGACTCCTGTATCCAGTAGCTGATAATAAAAGGAATCAACTTTGAAACCGTTTCACTTGTGGTTCCTGCTAAGGCCCAATAAGGCTATACCTATCCTGGAACACTTGTGAGAACCAAGTAATTAAAAAGTTATAGTAAACCACTGAAAGTGCATTCTTGGAAATGGGTAAAAACAAAGTGGGCTTCAAAATTAATTGATTAAATCAGGTAATTCATCTTATCTTTGTGAATTAGCAAAGGCCTTAGCAATAGGTTCATGTTTATTTCTTTATATAGGACTTCTAGGCAATTTAACCCTTACTTGTGATTTAGGGTCACAAATAGCATCCATAACTTCACTGTAACATAAATTTTCCTCCTCAATCTTCTGTTTCCAGAACCAATGCATTCAAGTCCACGTTTTCATTCAGAACATCCAGTAGTTATATACAACTGCAAGCACCCATGAGCAGTGATAAGCAACAGGAAACTACTGTGGCAATGGGCTAGTGAATATCCTCAACTCAAAAAACAGACCATGGGACAGAAGTGCACTTAAGATTATGAAAATTCGGAAGATACTCAAAATAAATACATTTGGGTTTTCTTCCCCTTTGGTTGTGCATTTTATAGTTAGTTTCCCTTTCCCTTCATTTCTTCCTTAGCCTCTATAAAGTTGGCTTTTTTATGACAGCTACCCAGAGATGCTGCAGCTCCTAATTCTTGTCTGAAAACTGAAGAATTTGATTTATGAATTTCCAAATATTATATGCCTGGGATGTTCATAGGCTTAGTTCACTGAGTCACATTTTGCTAAAAAAAACTTTGTTTAAGTGCAGAATCCTTTCCTGAGCTGCACAAATAAAATAAATGAGAAACAGCACAAATATCACAATTTAAGTTCAGCCACATGTGAGAAGACAGGTCTGGAATAAAGGGACACTGGAGACTTATGAGGAATCAACTAAAATCGTGAATTTAGTGAGCATAATTTAAACACATTAAACCTTTTTGCAAATGTTCTCCTTGAATCTAAGGCTGATCTAAGGCTATTTTACCCCTGAATAAAAGCATGCACAGTCATGAAACAACATGCTTTAATTTATGGTCTTTAGTCAATTTCTCTGAACATTGCTGATCATTCTGGTGTACCTCAGTCCTGGCAAAACAGGAACAAAACACAGACACGGTGAACAAAACACAGACACAGCTCTTCCCCCTAACTCTTTTCTCTGGCTTGGTACAGAAAGACCCAAGTGAGTTCCTTCTCTCCCTAGTTTAGGTAGCAGGCTTGAAGGAATAATGGATTCCTTGCTCCTGCCTTTTTTCTGTATACAGCTGTAAGAAACCACACGGCATCAACAGTTTCCAGTTGAAAGGAAAAAGATGAACTACGAGGCAAAAGAAATAGCTCCTTATGATTTTTCACAATTAAAAATGTTGTTTCACATCTCTCAACACTGCAGAAGTTTTTTTGATCATAGTTATCAGGTTCTCCCTTTACTCTTTCTGCTGGAAGACCTTTTCAATGCATCTAAAGCAGTGATTCTCAGCCAGGGTGGCACACCCCAAAATCCTTTGAAGGGTGCAGCAGGCAGTGTGAGCAGGCAAGCAAGGTATGAGGAAATAAACAAATAAAGAAAGGCATGCTCAGATCTTAGGTGTGAGGAGATATGCAGATAAGGGTAAACTCAGGCACTCCCTGCCTGAATGCTCCCTTGCCCCTTCTGCAAAGAGGTAACCCCTGTAAGTAATAAATTAGTTTTTGAAATGTGGTACCATTCAATTCCCAAATGTTATGGAGGGGTGCCTTGAGTCTGATGAGGGATGCCTTGAGTTTGAAGATTGAGAAGCGCTGGTCTAGACAGCCAAGGTACCAATGACACATGAATCTGATGATACATAATCAAACCTGCAACTCTGCCTTTCTACATCTCTATTTGGGAAAGTCAAATAATCAGCACCCTCCTGCCTAGCTCCACCCAGTTATAAAGGAATAAAAAAAGCCAGCTAACCTACTCTCAGAAATCAGACTTTTTAGAAGAGCACATTTTATGTCCCAGTTGGGTTTTTGGAAGGGGGGGAGGGCTGGATGAATATAAAAAGAGAATGAAGTTTTTCCACGCCACTGCTTATGTGCAAGTTACTATTTGGTGAGGGTATCCCCACTGTTTTTTCTTTGGATATAATATACAAAGCTGTTACTTGCACAAAAAGAAAAAAAAACAGTAAACTGTTTTAGTAATTGAGTATTTTTAAAGTAACTTTGAATATGTCATTATATGGGTATAAAATATTCACATAGAAATCTGATTTTCTGGTTAGTCTCTTTAAACAAACAAAGCCCTATGAAAAGCCCCTGACTATATTCAGAAGTACTTTTTACCCAAGGATGTCAGAGTTTACCAGCTATTATTTTCCTATCATATAGAAGCAGGAAACTGAGACACAGAGAAGTAACCTGTCAGTCACAAAAGACGTCTCTACCAGAACTGGAAATCGTATCACCTGATCTCAGTCTACCATGCTATATCTTTTGGACTATCTGGCCTCATGTTAATAATGCTCTGTATTTCCTATAATATAGTGAACTGTATCTATACAGAGCACTACATATATAACTGTTTATATAACCTGCAGCTCTTCAGAAGTTTCTTCCTTGGAAACTGGTCAATGTGTGCTTGTGCAAAGATTCAAGGAGATAGATGCATAGTAACTTCTAAAGAGTCGCATGTGGCTCTGGAGCCACAGATTGGCCACCCCTGTTATAGTTCATTACACTGGACAACTTTAAAAAAAAAGTCAAGCTCAATATGTTTCACTTTACTAATGAGTGGTTATTTCTGAATACTAAGAGCCGAGAATTACAATTTATTATCTCCAAAAAGATTCCTCACATACCTTTTTCCTTTCTTGAAGTGGCAACTGTACTTAGGATAGTCATAAAGTTCAGTCATTCGTTCCTTGAATAACCCTCGGACAGGACACTGCTCAAGAAAGGGCATTGTAAGCTTGTTCTGGGCCTCCACAAAAGCCTGGAGATGAAGAAAAAAGCAAAAAACATATACTTTTAAAGTAAAACAAACATATCCTTCCTGACACCAGTAAAATAACAACAGCGGTTCTCAACAAAGGCATGGCAAAGGGTAGGGGGAAGGAGCACAAAGGTGACAGTGAGAAGTGAAAAAGCCAGTTAGCCCAGTTGCAGCATTGCACAATTCTGTCCTGCTGCAGCCATTCCTGATCTAGCTTCTGCAGAGCTGGCTCAGGTGTCTCTGCAGCACGCTCATTACGAGCAGGGATCCAGGTTTTCCATTCGCCATGGAAAAACGTGGTAAAACCTGGATTTTTTTATTTTAGGGAGAAAAATGCAGGAAATGGTCAGGTAAGTGCAAGGAGTGAATTTGCATCCAAAAGAATGGAAGACTATTTCTATTGCCACCCTCCACTGGCAAGGATGGCTTTAACATCTACTGAGAGCTCCAATTTAGCTTCTCAGTACCACCCCAGCAGTAATCAGCATGGGAATGAAAAATCGGATGGATAATGATGGAATATCCATCTTGCACCACTGGAGAATAAAATACAGAGGGAGGATGTGTAAGAGTCTCCAAGCACCTGAAGGGTGGTTATGAAGTGGATGGTGACAGACTATTCTCTGCTGCTACAGGGAACAGGCCAAGGAGCAATGGTCTTCAATTGCAGCAAGGGAAATTTAGGTTAGATATTATGAAGAACTTTCTTACCATAAGGGTGGGTAAACATTGGACTAGGCTACCCACAGAGGATGAGGAATCTCCGTTCTTGGATGTTTTTAAGAGTATGGTAGACAAATACTTGGCTGGGATGATGTAGTCATGGATAATCCCACCTTGAGCAGGGGGGGTTGATTAAATGACCTTCTGAGGCCCTACTTTTCTATGGTTGTGTGTGCATTCACATAAGCAATTCCCAGAACAAGCCCTTGAAGCTTATACAGGAAAAAAAGTTAAATCAACTTTCCCTGAAGCACTGTCTAATACACACAAACAAAACAAAAAACCTAAAGAAAACAAGTATTCCTCCCTCAATTTTGGCAATTAATTTTAAATTACCTTGAAGAATAGCCAATGCATTCTGAACCTGAAATAAGGCTTTTAGTTTTGAATATCCATGAGTCACCTTCCAAAAAGGGTTCCAAAATACATAACATTTAACTCTCCAAATGCTCCAAATTGTTGGATGTATTTTTATGTTTAATATAGGAAAAGTGTTGCATAATGCAGTTTCAATGGAATAAGAGCATTGAGATAGCCCAGATGTCTTACTGCTGACATTTATAATGGTTAAATATTACAAAGTTTTCAGTGTGAATTTTGAAATATCATCTGTGTATTATCCTACAAAGATCTGTGACTAAACTTACAATTCAACAGGGGGGAAAAAGTTACCTTTGTTTGTTCACTATCGGGATCTTCAAGCCAGCAGTATGGGTCAATTATTTTATGTCCATGGTAATCATGAACCTGAATTCAAAAGAAACATTTCGTTATTAGAAAAAAAAACAAACACAGAAAGAAAACTTTAGGAGTATTTTTTTTCCAGGGCAGAAGAACAAGTGAATAATTAACATCAAAGGAGAAACTCCTTGGAACTTTACAGGCGTGTTTTCAGTGCTGGGAAGTAGGGAAGACAACAAAGTTTACCTCTTCAGAGACTTAAAAATACACTAAAGTGAACCAGCCAGTACTATGGCAAAAAGAATGGTGGCCAAGTTGGTAGCATTACAACATGAGAAAAGAAAAGTAGATCATGAGGTACATCTGATTCTTTTGCTCTTTACACAAAGAAAACCAAACTGACATAATTTATTTGTCTGTCCCATTGTATCTAACAATCCAACGAAGGCCCAAAATCCAGAGCATTCATTTGGGATAATGCAATTTCATTTCACTAGAGAGCTTTAGTTATCCAATAATTACAGTTTCCAATTATTTAAGAATGGAAGCACATCTAGTTGTAGCTCCTGTCAATTTTATTTACTTTCCTTGTCATTAAACAAGTATGTTATGTAAATAAGGAAAAATCTCAAACATTAGAAATACAAACATTTTTCAAAAATTGAGGAGAGAGATCTACACTGTTAATAGTTGCACAGATCAGACACTTTAGCTTTCAAAATTCATTCAGCTTTAATAAAAGAAAAAAAAATCACCAAAGTCCCAGTCTTGCAAAAAGCTTGTTTGTATGAGTGATGACAGAAACATATGCAAGTAATCACACGTCAAGAATAAAGCACTGCCTCTTGTTGAGCAGGCGACAAAAAATAAAATTAGTTTTGAACAAACATATACTCTATTTTTAAGTTGACAAAGCTCTCCACTTGGGGCTGAGCAGTCATTTTGCAGGTTCTCTGTGCAAAATCATACACAGATAGCTTCTTTAATCTTCCACAACTTTTACTAGAGAGATGAGGGGCTGGGTTTTCCCGGTAATTTTATATACTTCCATTTTTTTTGAGTTCACTACCTGAGACACTTTGAAGAGGCCAATTCTCAGACACGAGAGTATCTACCCTTTAAAAAAAAAAAAATGACTGCTTTAAAGGTGTTTTAAATTGATAATCCAAAATCTACAATACGGTCACTTTTGGAATAATTCATAAAATCACAGAAAATTAGGGTTGGAAGGGACCTCAGCAGGTCATCTAGTCCAATCCCCTGCTAAAAGCAGGACCATGCCCAACTAGATCAAACCAGCCAGGGCTTTTTAAGCCAGGCCTTAAAAATCTCCAAGGATGGAGATTGCACCACCTCTCTTGGTAACCCATTCCAATGCTTTACCACTCTCCTAGTGAGAAAGTTTTTCCTAAATTTCCCTTGTTGCAACTTGAGACCCATTGTTCCTTGTTCTGTCATCTGCCACCACTGAGAACAGCCTTGCTCCATCCTCTTTCGAACCCTGCTTCAGGTAGTTAAAGACTGCTATTAAATCCCCCTGTAGTCTTCTCTTCTACAGTTCCCTCAGCCTCTCCTGGTAAGTCATTCAGGCCTATGCCTTCTCTAGGTAAGTGACATCTGGCCAAAAAGAAGTTACCAAGAATTTAAGATTTCATTTTTATAACTTCTTCACTTCAAATAATGCAAGACAAGTGCTGAAACACATTCTTTGCTTTATTAATCCTAGGATCACATCAACATAGCCACTGCAGCAGTTTTAGATTTATAGAGCATGAACAGCATTTTAGTGAGCAACTTCTGCTTTTAATTATAAAGGGAGGGAAATCCAAGCTACTAGCACCCAACTGAAGTGAAGAACAGCAGTGACGGACAGGAAAGAGGATTTTCTGGGCTGGGATTAGCATGAGGTGAGAGGACTACAATTCAAAGCTGTGAGGCACTTTTGCTGCCAGCAGGATTTCCCTTGTCCTGAGAACTGTGCCGCAAACCTTACTGTGACCCCAAATCATAACTGGCAACCAAACCAACAAGCATGATTGTATCACCTGATCCTGACCAAAATCTCCAAAGTGGGGGGAAAAAAATTGGCAAACACAATCTGGCCCCGAGAAAATGCTGCTAGTGCATTAGGTAACTGACTCAACAAGAAGCTTGTGCTTTCTACAAAATGCGGATCACTCATGGCCTGGGCCAGCCGTTGTGGGGCTACCCAGCACTGGCAGGCACTAGAGTAGAGATTGTCAACCAGGGGTACACGTACACCCCTGGGGGTACTTGAGCAGGCCCTAGGGGGTCACGCGTGGGCGGGAGGGGACGGAGTGCCACCATGCACCATCCCGCACTGCCATGCAGGCGCTGCCCGCCTGGCTAAACACAGGGGAAGCTCGCACATGGTGGCTGCCACCGCTCCGCATCTGGCCATGTGTCAGCCCCCGCCGCTCGGCGGCCGGAGGTACACTGCTCCATGTCTGGTGCCACAATGATCCAAAAAGGTTGAAAGCCCCTGTGCTAGGGCAGTGTTTCCCAACCAGCGTGCCACAGCACAAAAGTGTGCTATCAGAAATGAACAGGTGTGGTGCACAATTTTGCCATGGCAATGAGCTACCACAGGTACGAGGATGGGGAATGCCTTAGCAAGTGTGCTGCGGAAAATTTTTATTAATGCAAGCATGCTCTGGGCTGGAAAAGGTTGGGAAACGCTGAACTAAGGAATGCCAGCGCACACTGCCACCTGCCTAAAGTTCCCCTCTCCTATACCCCCTCCCCCAGGGATGCTCCACCCCAACCCAGAGCCGTGCCATCTCGCCTCTATGGCTGCATCTGGACGAGCGTGGCCACGGGGTCCACGGTGCCGCAGACCCACCTGCGGTGCCACATACAGCAGAGGTGCTCCCTGCGCTGCTACCTTGCAGTGTGGCGGGGTCCACCCCAACAGGTAAAAAAAAAGCCCTGCACCTTAAAAAACAAGGTGACACACACGGCAGCAGCTCACTCTGCCCCAAACCAGAGCCAGGGGTCTGCAGCTTTCCGAAGCCCCCAGGTAAGGCTGTGGGGACCGGCACAGTGGGCAGGAGGACAAGCAGCGGGTCTGCCCTACTACTTGCTCCAAATGTCCGCTCATCTGGAGGCACCCCAAGGGCCCAGAAATCTTCCAGCGGTCACCCGTGACACTCCCGAGCCCCGATGACAGCCCCGCGCTTGAGCATGGCTGCCTGGCGCACGTGGGGCCGGGGCCAGCTCCAGCTCCCGCGGGGCGCGTGCCAGGTCGCAGGGCCCCCCCCCGGGGGGGGCAAGGGCGTGACGTCACAGAGCCCCAGCGCGCGACACAGGCCGTCCCCGAACCATTGTGGTCTGGCCCCGGCCCCGCAGCTGAGGGAGCGAGCGTGGCCGGGCCCCCATGCCCCGCCCCGGCCCCGCGGGCGGCACTCACGGCGGTCTCGTCGCGGTACACGTCGGGATAGTGGAAGGGCTGCATGGCGGGATAGGAGCAGGGCAAGGCAGCGACGGCGGCAGCAGCGAAGAGCGCGGAGCGCGGGGCGGGCGCCGCCGCAAGCCCCGCCCCGCTGCCGAGAAGCCGCCACCGCCGGCTGCCGCCAAGAGCGAGCGCGGAGGACGCGGCGCCGCCACAGCTCCCTCTGCTGTGGGACACCCAGACTGAGCTAGGATGGGGGGGGGGGGGGCGGATGTTTTTTTTTCCCTGGAGCCCCCTGCCTGCTCCTCAGCTGGGAGGAAACCGGCCACGCGTGTGTGAAGCCCGCACTTCCAAGCCATCCACCCCCAAATTTGCGTGAGTCCCCTTTCTAGGCCCGGGTTCAGTTATGCTTTGCCCTCCCCAAATTAAACCGGTTCCTTGATTTTAAAAGTCCACCTCAGTGAAGGAGCAATCCGGTCCCAGGTTTTGATTTTCAAGTGTTACATGAGGGCTCTTGTTTCTTATGTGGCCCTGAGCCCCCACTTAATTCACACTCGCTGAGCCCCTCACTTTCCCTCCAGGCCACTGCCCGCCTGCAGCCCGCAGAGCCGTGGTGTTCCCGGCCTGGACAGATCTGTTTGCATACAGTATATATATTTTATCCTCCTCCTGTGGATGACATAGGTAAAACAGATGTTTCAGTGGGTATTGTTAAAAAAAACCCAAATGAGTATGTTTGATGTACAGGGTCTTCAGAATGTCCTTGTGCACTTTTAAACTTTACTAACTTAGGTTGTTGGTATGGTAGAAACAATCTAAACGGCATTGTGGCGGCGAAGTGCCCCCACAGGCTAGTGAGGGAGAGAAGGGAGGACCCACAGACCCCAGACCCCGAGAGCAAGCCCCCAGAGGGGCATACGTACCGGCTGAAGAGCAGCGGGAAGAGGAGCTGCAGCCGCGCGAACTGCCATTATGCCGGTTCTGGCAACAGCTGTTCCCGGCGCGGCGAACAGCTGAGCCAATCCCAGCGGCCGTAGCAGCTGCGGCAGAGAGGTTTAAAAACGCCGGCAGGACAGGGAGACGGGGGGAGGCAGGGAGAGAGAGTACGGGCAGGCAGCCCGTGTTGCGGGCTCTCGCACAGAGCGGAGAGGACCCAGCCTGCGGGTCTCAAGCAGGCTGCTTATCTAAGAGCTGTACGCCTATCGTGAACAGCAGAGTGAAATGCGGTCAGAGAGTGCAAGCCGAGGCACTCTCTCAGTATCCTGAAGCGGCTGACACTCAGGAGGCAGGGGAGCGCTCCGCTGCCGGTAGGAGAGGGGAGACAGCGGAGGCTCCAGGAGGAAGCTGGAACCAGGGGGAGCACCCACCAGCTACTCCTGATTTGGAGGAGTATTTTCGGTAAGAAGGGAGGAAGGAGGAATTACTCCCAGCAGGAGGGAGAGCGACCGGGAACCGGGGATCCAGTCTGAGGCCGTCATACAGGGCCTGGAAACATCTGGAACGCATCACCCATCGGTTGACGTGTGGACGGGGTGTAGGGGAGGCGGAGCCCCGTGGACCACCGCATCATTCAACCGTGAGTAACACCGTCTATCGGGAGGCCCCACCCAGGATAAAGATCTCCACTGTAGACCCCTCTAAAGGTAATTGATTACATCCAAGTCGTGGCAGGCGAGTTGAGGGGAGGGGCAACACCCGATAGTCCAGGCGGAGCTAGACACAGGCTCCACAGTGGTGCATTGGCCGGGAAGACAGCGTCATTCTCGTACGGTGGTAACGGGACAGTGTCCTGACCCAGGACCCGATAGCGATGCAGCAGCCAGCCCTTGCGCCCATGGAGCTGCTTACGCAGGCTATCCAGGCCATAGGGCAGGTGCTGGCATTGCAGCAACAACAGGGCGCACACCAGCAGGAGTGGATACAGCGAAATGCCACTTTATTTAAAATGCCCCGGATGACTAGGGAGGATGACCCAGAAGCTTATATCGAGGCGTTCGAGAGGACAGCCATCCAGACAGGGTTGGACCGTGGTCAGTGGGGCCACCACCTGGGAGCGCTGGTGATAGATCAGGCCCAAGCGGCCTACCGAGTGCTATCAAGGGACGAAGCGCGTGATTACGAGACAGCGAAAGAAGCAATCCTCTACAGGCTTGAGATTTCACCGGAAAGTCATCGGCAGGCCTTCAGAGCCCGAAAGTCCAAGGAGGCCAGGCGACCCCGGGGGTTGTTGCAAGCTTTAAAGGACTCATTCGACAAATGGTTGCCAGCCGGCAAGTTCGACCGGGCGGGCGTGATGGACCAGATCCTGTTAGAACAATTCCTATGGGATTTGGAAGAGGATGCCCAGAGGTGGGTACGCAGACACCAGCCGCAAACTAGCGAAGAGGCACTTCGCTTGGAGGAGGCCTTTGCGAATTCGGAAAGGGAACGGGGATACGGACAAGGCACCTGAGGCACGAAAGAGGGACCCGCAAGCGAAGGGGAAAGGCGAACGGTCTCGAGACGAGGGCCACCGAAAGGGGTGGTGTGTTACCGCTGTGGGCAAACCGGACACATCTCCCGTGAATGTGGGGAAGGCCTGAGTGAGCTGAGTCGCACCCCAACAGGATATCCACCCTCCCGGGATAGAGGCAAAGAGGCAGAGAGAGGGGAACCCATGGATTGCAGTTTCGGGTCAGCAACCCAGAACGAGGGATGGAACCGGCCCGTAGTAACCGCATGGGTTGGAGACAGGGCGGTTAAGGCCACATTGGACACGGGGTGTTCCCACTCCCTACTTCGGGCAGACCTCGCTCCGCAGAAGGAACGGAAGAGTGAGGGGCCCCTGACAATGACCTGCATACTAGGGGGGGAGATGCGGTTCCAGACTTGCTATGTTCCGCTTAGGGTGATGGAGTTTAGCGGAGAGCTACGAGTTGGAATTGCCCCAACCCTGGCATGTGAGATGATACTAGGCCGAGAATGGGGCCCATTCTATACAGTCCTTGAGCGAGTGAGAGCTACGCAGGAGGAGAGGAACCGGATCAAGAGGGGCGACGGATGGGCTGGCGAGGGCCCGGCCCGTCGCAACGAAACAATGACAGACGACATCGACCTAGAACAGTTCGTGAGCGCGGCCCAATTTCGTAGGGCACAACATGAGGACCCGGAACTGCAGCGGATGTGGGACGCCGACTCCGGGGAAGGACCCTCACAGAGGCGTCCCGGCTTCGAGGTAACAGGGGGGCTATTATATCGGGTCCAACGCGGTGAGGAGGGTACCATATGGGGAAGACAATTAGTGGTCCCGACCTCACTTCGCCAAATGGTGTGGAGACTGGCCCATGACTCACCCCTGGGTGGCCATCTGGGACGTAACAAGACCCGGGCGAGGCTGGCCCAAGAATTCTTTTGGCCTCATCTCTAAGAGGACGTGGAAAGGTGGGGGGCCGCATGCCCAGAGTGTCAGAGGGCCCAGGAATGGAAGCCCCCAAGGGCAACCCTGAAGCCCATGCCAATAGTAGAGACACCGTTCCCGCGGGTCGCCCTGGATATAGTAGGACCCCTCCCCAGGTCTCATAACGGATACCAATATATCGTGGTGATGGTAGATTATGCCACCCGTTTCCCAGACGCCGTGCCCCTAAGGTCCATAACGGCCACTCGAGTAGCAGAAGAACTTCTTAAGTGGATAGCATGGGTGGGCATACCTCGGGAGATACTTACAGACCAGGGAACAAACTTTATGTCTGGGGTAATGAAAGCTTTATGTAAAACCCTCGGCATCACCCAGCTAAAGACCTCGGTCTACCATCCCCAAACTAACGGTTTGGTAGAAAGGTTAAATGGGACCATCAAGCAGATGCTCAGGCGGTGTGCCCAGGAAGACCCGCGGAGGTGGGATACTATCTTGACACCCTTGTTCGCCATAAGGGACGCTCCGCAAGAGTCAACCCAGTACTCTCCATTTCAGTTGGTGTATGGCCATAGCCCTCGGGGATTGCTACAAATCGTAAGGGAAGAATGGGAGAGGCCAATAGGCTTGGGGGTGTCGGCGGAGAGGTAGCGGGAGGAGCTACAAGACCGAATCTCCACAGCCCAACGGATCGCCAGGCAAAACCTGAGGGACGCCCAAGGCATACAGGAAAGGCGTTACAATCAGAAGGCGAAAACACGGACGTTCCAGTCGGGGGACAAAGTTTTGGTATCGCTGCCAACTTCCTCCAGCAAACAGCTGGCCATGTGGCAGGGGCCATTTACCGTGGTGAGACAAGTAGGGCCCGTGGATTACGAATTACTTAAACCAGGTCACCGCCGGGAACAACAGATTTACCACGTAAATCTGCTCAAGGAGTGGAAAACTCCTCAGGGCTGGTTGGCCCTAGACGAGGATACAAAGGAGGACCTGGGACCGCTGTGTCCCGGGTTAGGGAGACCCGGGAAGGAGGGGTCAGTGCAGATGGGTAAGGAGTTGGGCAATCACCAACAGCAAGAATTACTAGCTTTGATAGAGGAATTTAGGGCAGTGTTCCAAGAGATCCTGGGACGGGTAACGGGAGTAGAACATGAAATCAGGACCCCGCAGGGAGCACTGGTGAGGGAGAGATGGAGGCCGATACCTCAGCGGTGGCAACAGGAAATACAGCAAGAGATCATGAGAATGCAAGAAGAAGGGATTATACGACCGTCCTGCAGTCCATGGCGGAGCCCCATAGTCCCCGTCGTCAAACCGGATGGGTCATTGTGCATATGTATAGACTACAGGAAGCTCAATGCCCTGACTACGTTTGATGCCTTTCTGATGCCCCATGTCACCCACCTCGTTGAGAAAATTGGTGAAGTACAGTATATAACCACGCTTGATTTGGCAAAGGGATATTGGCAGATCCCGATGCACCCCACGGATTGTGCCAAAACAGCCTTTGGGACCCCATGGGGCCTATTCAAATTCACGCAGATGCCCTTCGGCCTCAACAGAGCAGCTGCGACGTTTCAGAGGTTGATGGACAACCTATTGGCACCCCACGCAGCATACGCAGCGGCATACATTGATGACATCATTATATTTTCCGCAAGCTGGCAACAACACCTCCAAGACCTCAGAGCAGTCCTGGGGGAACTCCGAGCAGCAGGGCTGACCGCCAACCCGAAGAAATGTAAACTAGCGGGGAAAGAAACAGCATACCTAGGATTTCGAGTAGGCCGAGGGACAGTTCGGCCACTCACAGATAAGATTGAGGTTATAAGGCAGTTCCAGGAACCGAGAACCCGCAAACAACTGTGTTCCTTCTTGGGACTCGTTAACTATTATCGGCGATTTATACCCCGCTTCGCGACGCTCGCCACACCACTTACAGACGCATTAGCTGGGAAATCTGTGACGCCACTGAAATGGACACCGGGGATGCGAAAGAGCTTCCAGAATTTGAAAGAAGCAATGCGCCGTGACGTTGTCGTGCACACACCTAACTTTAACGCCCCTTTCGTTTTACAGATGGTTGCATCAGGACGGGCGCTGGGAGCAGTGTTACTACAGAAACACGGGCAGGAGGAGTGCCCAATTGCCTTTGCCAGCAGGAAACTCAGTCATGCAGAAACCAGGTATGCCACCATCGAGAGGGAGTGCCTGGCAATACGCTGGGCAATAGAATACTTTAAGTACTACCTGATGGGGAGGGAATTTGTGGTAGTAACAGACCATGCACCACTACAGTGGTTAACACAGAAACAGAGCATGAACACCAGGATCACCCGCTGGGCTTTGGCTTTACAGCCATTCAAATTCACGGTGGTACACCGTCCAGGCCAAGATAACTTTGTGGCTGACTTCTTGTCCAGGTGGGGAGGCGCAGACGACGCAGAGGAAGGTGCGGGCCACATCCATAGGGAGGAGCAGGTGACATGTGCCGTCACGAGAGAAAATCAGCCGCCACAAGGCAACTTAAGGGGGGAGGTCTGTGGCGGCGAAGTGCCCCCACAGGCTAGTGAGGGAGAGAAGGGAGGACCCACAGACCCCAGTCCCCGAGAGCAAGCCCCCAGAGGGGCATACGTACCGGCTGAAGAGCAGCGGGAAGAGGAGCTGCATCCGCGGCCGCAGCCGTGCGAACCGCCATTACGCCGGTTCTGGCAACAGCTGTTCCTGGCGCAGCGAACAGCTGAGCCAATCCCGGCGGCCGTAGCGGCTGCGGCGGAGAGGTTTAAAAACACCAGCAGGACAGGAAGACGGGGGGAGCCAGGGAGAGAGAGTACGGGCGGGCAGCCCGTGCTGCAGACTCTCGCACAGAGCGGAGAGGACCCAGCCTGCGGGTCTCAAGCAGGCTGCTTATCTAAGAGCTGTACGCCTATCGTGAACAGCAGAGTGAAATGCGGTCAGAGAGTGCAAGCCGAGGCACTCTCTCAGTATCCTGAAGGGGCTGACGCTCAGGAGGCAGGGGAGCGCTCCGCTGCCGGTAGGAGAGGGGAGACAGCGGAGGCTCCAGGAGGGAGCTGGAACCAGGGGGAGCACCCACCAGCTACTCCTGATTTGGAGGAGTATTTTCTGTAAGAAGGGAGGAAGGAGGAATTACTCCCAGCAGGAGGGAGAGCGACCGGGAACCGGGGATCCGGTCTGAGGCCGTCATACAGGGCCTGGAAACATCTGGAACGCATCACCCAGCGGTTGGCGTGTGGACGGGGTGTAGGGGAGGCGGAGCCCTGTGGACCACTGCATCATTCAACCGTGAGTAACACCGTCTATCGGGAGGCCCCACCCAGGATAAAGATCTCCACTGTAGACCCCTCTAAAGGTAATTGATTACATCCAAGTCGTGGCAGGCGAGTTGAGGGGAGGGGCAACACCCGATAGTCCAGGCGGAGCTAGACACAGGCTTCACAGGCATTTAAAAGCAAATTTATTAAAGTTTTTAGGACAACTAGAGTACACAATGCTAGACTTCAATGTAACCACTATCCATCATGTTACAGTGCTCAATCCGATCTTCCAACTCCTTGAAAACGTTTCCCAGTTGCTCTTGAGTTACTGCACTAATTGCATTGGTGATCCTAGCCCTAAGTTCCGCCAAAGAACGTGGTTTCGACAAGTAAACTACACTTTTAAACACGTCTCCATGAAAAGAAGTCCAACAGCAACAGGTCAGGTGAACAAAGTGGCCAAGCAATTGGTTCGCCTCTGCCTATCCACTGCTCTGGGAAAGTGTCATTTAGGAATTGTCGTACATTCAGAGCGTAGTGGCACAGAACTCCATCTTGTTTAAGAGTAAATTCATTATTACTTATGAAGTCTACTATTGTGTACTCTAGTTGTCCTAAAACGTTAATACATTTGCTTTTAAATGCCGTTAACAGATTGTTTCTATCATACCTACAACCTAAGTTATTAAAGTTTAAAAGTGCACAAGGACCTTATGAAGACCCTATGTAGCACAGCCCCACCTCCATTTTCTGTCTAGCATACTTTGGTCCATGCCCTGGGAAGAGGCTGGGGCTGCCCCTGCCTTGCTTCCTAGCTGATTGGCTCTTTCTATAGCTGGACCTTCATTTCTATTATGTCATCATTTCTTCCCACCTATGGCCTGTCTACATTTATTGTGCAAGTCCCTGGCGAATTGTGTAATAAATCTAATGTAGAGCAAGGGCTAACGTAGAGCAAGAGCTGTTACACATCTTTCAAGTGTTAAGTTTTGAGCCGGCTGGCTCTTTTGAGAGCTGGATTGGCATTTTTCTTATGTGGTAATTGCTTTGCAGGTATAGCTGGTTGTCGCAGGGCACCTCGGTGCCCCTGCTCCTCGAAAGGAGAAACTGCCAGGGACCGAGTGAGCACGCCCTGGCCTGACATAACGAGCCCAGCTGAGGCTTGCTCAGGTAATGAGCGCAGCTGCGGGTTGCCGGAGCAACCAAGGGGAACCAGCTGCCTGTAGGAGGCAGGGCCTGGCCCTTATAAAGCCCAGGGCTGAGGCCAGGCTGGCAGTTCTCTGCCAGCAGCCGGACAGGCAGGAGCTCCCTCAGTCAAGATATGGGGAGAAGCCCGATGAGCGAGTACAGCTCAGGATAGCCCTGAGAGGATTGGGCACTAAAGGTTTAGCCAGGGGGCTTTATGTTTGTGTTACAGCCAGGAGGCTTGTGTTTGTTTGGCTCTGTTATTACACCCGGAGGCTTGGGTGAGGCTGTAGGGGTTGGAGGAGGCCTCAATCACAGGGACCCCAGAGAGTGTGGGGTGCCATAGCGCCAAGAGGGTGCATTATTTTCATAGCGCCAGGGAAGGCGCAGCTCGCACGCCAGTGCGTGAGCAACTGGCGGCGAGGAGCGCGGCCAGTGGGTCACGGGCGCAACCCGTAGGTTGCGGACGGGGACCTAGACCCCGGATTGCGTGTGGGGGAACATAGACCCCGGCCCCAGGAAAGGGGCAGTGTTATTGAGTAGCCCCGGGTGGGCACGGCGAGCCCCAAAGAGGGGGAGCGCCATACTGAGGAGCCCTAGAGAGAGGGGCAATTACTGAGAAGCCCGAGATGGGCATAGCGAGCCCGGCCGCAGGCTAGTGCGGTAACACCCCTCAGACTGAGGCAGGGCGCTGCGGTTGCCCCGAGAAGACACGGAGTAGCAGCGCGGTGAGCCAGGGTCAGAGAGGGTGCCCATGCGGTTGGCCCATAGGACCGGAGGCCCGCTAGAGAGTCCCTGAGCGGAACCACACCGGCAGGGGAGGCCCAGACTGGGTAAGACAAAAGTCCCAGCCAGAGGCTGGGCACGAGAGAGGGAGCCCAGAGTGGGCCACAGTAAAGAGGAGGCCCGAGAAGCGGGCGTACAGACCGGACAACGTCCATGACATCTGCGAGGCTTGGGGCGTGGTATTAGGGGTTGGTAGGAGCCACGCATAGCCCACAAGGCTAGGGTGTCTAGGGAACACCCACCATATCGGGAGACCCCCAAGGGGTCCGGAAGAACCGCGGGGACAGAGGTCCCGAGTAGCCGTGCCCAGGGAAAACACAAGGCAGCCTCCCATCATTATATTTACCATCAAAGACGTGGCGGGTGAGAGTTAGAGGGTGTCTTGGGCCGGCCTGACACGGAGCGAGGGACCTCAAGGAGATCACGGCCCTCCGTGAGGACCCCGCCATGACACTGGTCTACATTAATTGTACAATTCACCCGTGAATCGTGTAATGTAGGTAACGTGGAGCAGGGGCCCTAGAGCTGTTACATGTTTTCAAGTGTTAACTTCATAGCTGGTTGGCTCTTTTTGTAGCTGGACTGGCAGTTTTATCGTGTGATAATTTCTTCACATGTGTGCCTGGCCTATGTTTATTGAGCAATTCACTTGTGAGTTAGTGTAATACGCATAATGTGGAGCAGGGGCCCTAGAGCTGTTACACCTTTTCGAGCGTTAACTTTATAGCTAGTTTGCTTTTTTTTGTAGCTGGGCCTTGTTTTTGTGGCGTGGTAATTTGCAGTTGTGTCTGGTCTACTTTTAGTTCATGATTCACCCATGAATTGTGTAATGAACATAACATGGAGCAGGGGCTGTAGAGCTGTTACACATTTCCAAGCGTCAGCTTTGTAGGTGGACCATCATTTTTATCATGTGATAATTCCTTTGCACTTGTGACCAGTCTACGTTTATGGAGCGATTCACCCATGAATGAGTATAATATACATAATGTGGAGTAGGGGCCCTAGAACTGTTACACATTTTCAAGCATTAACTTTGCAGCTGGTTGGCTCTTTTCGGAGCTGGGCAGTCATTTTTGTGGCGTGATAATTGCTTTGCAGGTGTGGCTGTCTACATTTATTGCACAATTCACCCTTGAATTGTGTAATAGCATAACATGGAGCACAGGCCTTAAAGCTGTTACATGTTTTTGAGCGTTAACTTCGTAGCTGGTTGGCTCTTTTTGTAGCTGGGCCTCATTTTTGTGGCGTGGTAAATTGCAGGTGTGGCCGGTATACTTTTAGTGCGTGATTCACTTGTGAATTGTGTAATGGATGCAACATGGAGCAGGAGCTGTAGAGTGGTTACACATTTTCAAGCGTTAACTTTGTAGCTGGACCATCATTTTTATCGTGTGATAATTCCTTCCCATGTGTGGCTAGTCTGTGTATATTGAGTGATTCACCCATGAATGAGTGTAGTATACATAATATAGAGCAAGGGCCTAGTGCTGTTGCACATTTTCAAGCATTAACTTTGGAGCTGGTTGGCTTTTTTTTTATAGCAGGGAGAAGTTTCGATGGTGCAATAATTACTTTGCGTGTGTGGCTGGTCTAAATTTATTGTGCAATTCACCCATGAATTGCACAATATATGCAATGTGTAGCAGGGACCAATAAGTAGTCTGCTTTAAATTTTTCCCTGGAATAGCTGTTTTGTTAATCTGCCCCAGAAGGAGCCTGATAGAAAGTATTCATCTTTACAGCTTCTGGGAGTGCAGGAACACAAGATTCCTCACCAATCTGTTCCACCCTGAATCATTTTTGTACGTTTTCCACTACCCTATTTTTGAAACTTCCTAACAGTAGGTTTAATATTCCAGTTAGCTGATATCTGGCTATAGTGAAAGCTGTGAACTAATAGGAAAGTGTCCCCAATTATCTTCTCTTGTAACCCCAGTTTTTAGAGTTGTTCCTCTAAAGACTCTAATTTAAAGAGAGTTCACTCTGGTTCCTATAAATAGGAAAGGGCACTGGCTGATGTGCTCTGCTGAGTGTCTACCCCCCTTGGAGCGCTTTTTATTAACTTTTGACCCGCACTTCCACCCCAGTTTACATTTGTTATACCACAGAATTGCCAGTTGTGCCCTCTTGTCATTTTTGTGATGTGCCTGAGGCCCATCCAGAGGAGGCACACTGGTGCACCTGCATCCCTCTGATTCCTTGTCCACCCAAATTTACAACCAACTGCCTGGCAATGACAGCAGCAGTCCTAGTCAGGAAGTGCAGAGAGAATCAATTGACTTCCTGGCTCATTATAATCTACCTGATCCCTTCTAAACTCTTCATTCCACAGGTGTTAATGACCTCTCTTCTTTTTAATGGTCTTGATATTCCATCATTTAAGCTAGCCTTTGTTCTGCAGCTCTGCTGGCTGTTAGGTGCCCCTGGTAATGAAGTTCCTATTCCACAGCCCTGCAAATTGTTTTCAACTCATTCCGATGAAGTTATGTTGTTTTTTGCTTCAATCATAAACTGAATAATATAGTCCTAGGGCTCCTAGTATATTAGTAAAGCTTCTAATTTATTTTCATCTGGAGAAAAATGTGTTGTTTTCATATGTGATGATGCACTTTCCCATCTGCACCCCTCTTTTCAAAATTCTAGATCCACCCATGGGCCCACCATACCATGGTACAACAAATAGGCCTGTAAGTGGGGAGAGGATCTGGTCCAAGTTAAACAAATGTTCTCCAAGTGAAGCTGCCTAAAAAATAGGCTTTCTGATTCATGAGAAATACCTGGTTGTGGGGGGGAGGCGGTTGCCTGATTTCAGTCTCAAATGGACCAAAACCAATTTTACTCCCCATAATTTATGACAAACTGGAAACTCCTTGGAGCTTTGCAGGTGCTCAGAGAAATGTATGTTCTTGATGGTTTTGTTGCTAATAGCATGACAACAAAATGTGTCTTTCACCATGTAGCTGCAAGGAGCTTGCAAGCACCCTGGCTCAGGGGAAGACCCAATGCCAGGACATAACTTCTAGGAAGCCTAGATTGAATGAAAATTCATTGAACCTGAGATGTTTCAAGTGAACCATCCCAGGCTCAAATAACCAGCGTTTGTCAACAAAAGGTCATCCTGGAAAATTTCTGACTGACTTTACTTCAGAGTCACCATCAAATGCAGTGCTTCACAGTAGCATAACTAAGGCAGAGTGAGTCCCCAGCACCGGCGCCAGCTTGGGTGCGGGGCCAGGACAGGAAAATAACTGCTGTTGCCAGAGCTACAGTACTAGTATAGTGGCAACCAGAAATCACCACTGCCTCATGGTGTTGCTGCTGCCCTGGGCGCATGCCTGCCTTGTTATGCCTCTGGCAATCCGCAACATTTTCTAGTGGTGTGCTGGGATGACCAGACTCAGGTCCAAGATGGGCCAGTGCTAGGACCTTCCTGCTGCTGTCTCTCCCCACCGCTCAGCTGAGGCATGGACGTGGTCTCCATCCAGCAGCAGTGCAGGTATAGCCCCCCTGCCACAGAAATGCTGCCAAAACCCCCTGATTCCATAAGGTGGATTGAACTTGCCTGTTATGTTGCATCATTTACAAAAGTCAGTAAATGTACTAGTCATCCTGTCTTGAACATTTTTTTTTAAATAAATGAACCATGATATGGGGCTTTTAACGCTCTTGGTATGGTCATGGGTTGGCACAATGGGGAGGTGAAAGATTCTAGAAATGGAAGTCATATTTAGTAATAATCAATAACATGGGCTTTATAGGGTTGGGTCATCACCTTCTCCTGGACATTAGTTATCTGGGGGGCTACTAAGTTGGAGCAAGGGAATGGGTAAATTAGAAGGAACATACTTGGCCAATAATAGTAAATACTACCATCCTCACTGTCTCACTGTTGGGCCTCCACTTTTCTGGTCTGAAGAATATTCTTATCAGACTAGACCTGAGAGGGAATCATATGACCTCACTAGTTCCATCAACAGAGACTAGTAGGTAACCACATTAGTCTGAAATCAGGCAGAAGACAGGATGGAGATGCATCTTGTAGACTAAATAAATCAGAGATGTGTGTCCTTGCTGGCTATCTTTATCACCTTATTTCCTCTCTGGATATCTTTTTTTTTTCTCTTCTTTTTAAAACAAGTCTTGGTTAGCAGCCAGGACAACCACATCTATTGTAACAGTGTTGTGAACATGTAACCAGGAGGGTAGCTAATACCAATGCCTTCTTAAACTACACTATGCTGATAAAGTTTACCCGCCATCTTTGGGTCTGTATAAATGTCACAATGGAACACCGTGCAGAATCAGTTCTGAATAGATACTGGATACCGATATAGATACTGGCTTGGATACTGGTAGCAGAATAGCCATTGAATGCTGTGACCTGGATAATTAGATTCACTGAGGAACAGGATATATTAGCTGGGGTGGAGTGTTATGTTAATACAGCTGAACTATTTCCAGGACTGAAAGTAACTCATTCAGAGCTAGCTAGAATCTCTCTACACAACACTACATTGTGCCATGTAAACATACCCAGAGACTGATAAGATTTTGTGCTCAGCCCTGTTTCTCTACCTGTGTTTATAATTGAAAGGAAGCACCAGCTTCTCTTTACCGATCTCTTTTCCCCCCCCACTTTTTGTCTTACATAAAACAAGAAGAGTAATATCAATTTTACTCCAACTTTTTTCCTCTCATCAAAAGATCAATTATTACCATTTTAATATAATTGGTATTAATGGTAATTAATTACCAATATTACCATTGTAATACCATTAATACCACTATCTAATAGCCCGTCCTCATAAAAGACTCTATTGTCTAAAATTAAAGGGGAGTGTTTTCTTGTCAGGAAGAGTTAACTGCATTTCTTCTTTTTCTATGTCTTTATATAATAAATCATTATAAAAGATTTTAATGGTTGTTATGAAGGAGGTAAACCAGTGATGACATTAAATAAAATCTGGAACCACACTTTAGTGTTTAATGTTGCAGCAGCAAACAAGGGTTTTATTACCATCTTATCCTTTTTTTGCCCTGTTAACCAATTTCATAGTTTCTGCATAATGCCTGATAAGCATTTTTAAGTGAAGGATGGTAAGCTTCATGTGGGTTGTTGATGGATAAAGAAATGCTATCTTCCTTTATTTTGAGGGTGTTTAAAACATTTTCTAGTGTCAAACCCTGTATGTAGTTTGTACTAGTCATCACCTACCACTCTTAACATAAATTTATTTAAAATCTTTAAATTTATTCTGTTACCTCTTGATAATACTTATATTTCTACTGATCATCCAATCATACTATATTTCTTTCAGTGTAGTTATCACATCCATACTGACTCACTTCCATCATTGTATTGACGCAGTAGGAATTGACATCATTATTACTGTAAGGGAAGATGTGAAAAAAACTGAATTTAATTTTTACTTTCCCTTTCACCTCCCCCCTCCCACATTTGACCAGTATGACATAAATTAACTTGAAAGCAGTCTCTCTCATAGAGAGATTATTAGCTCTTTACCTTCACTCTTCCTTTTTGGCAGTATTATTTTTTTTCCATCATTTCAAAACACTAGTTCTGCTCTTCAGACATTTATCAACAGGTGGCAGCAAAAGCTCAGTTTTACTGCATCACAAATATCAACCAAAAGGCAGAACTACTTATTTATATTGGTGTCTATTGCATTATATAAGAATCTAACTGAAAGGTAGAATATGGCTTTTAAAGTATCTGCCATACTCAGTAGTTTTCTCAATAACACCTAAATGACTGAGAAGCTTAAGTTCCATTGAAAATGGGGTTTAGACTCTGAAGTTGTATTCACCCAATATGTTTTATTTACCAGTGTTAAAATAATTTACAGATAACCAAAAGCTTGCTAGACTGGTAAGAGGAAGTGTGGAATGCTATCCATATACATGTGTTTAATATTACATAATAAAAAGCACTTTTAATAATTTTGTTTAAGATAAGGTATTGAAGCTCTACCAGCAAAATACTTTCCTCAAACATCCAGAAAGGAATCAGTCAGGTGATTAAAACATATTTATATTTTATAATTCATTATGATTAGGAGTGCACCAATAAAGATCTTTTGGGGCCGATGCAGATGGTTAATATGGCCATTGGTATTGGCCAGTACCAATCCAATTGCCAATATGCAGCCTGGCAGCTTGGAGAGCAGTGTCTGGCTGGTAAGTCTGGGGGGAAGAGGTGGAGGGGAGGAAAGGGGCATGGGGGAGCATATCTAGGCCCCTGCAGTGAGGGAGAGCATGGGGCTGGGGCAGGCACTGCACAGCCAGGGTTGGGTGGGGCACAGGACAGAGCTGAAGTTTATCTGGGGGTGTGTGGAGGGGTGGCTCCCACTGCTGTGTGCACCTCTGGGGGAGGGCATGGGGGGGCATGTGCCCCCTGGATCTGTGCATGGGGGGCGGGCGGGCTGCCTGCTGTGTGCTCGGGGCTGAAGGCTGCACCAGCATCTTCCCAGCGAGGGGGCTGGGCCCAGGCTGTGCTCAGGCTGGTTGGGATGAGTGGCAGTGGTGCTGGGAGGGGGGGGGGGCTACAGCCACCCCAAAATTCATCATACCCTGCTCTCAGTGCCGTGGCAGCCCGGACCCAGACCCCCATCAGGAAGAGGCTGGTGCATCCTCCAGCCCTGAGCATGCAGTGGGTATGCCTCCTGTGCACAGATCCAGGGAGCACATGCTCACCATGCCTCCCTCCGGGGGTATGTACAGTGGTAGGAGCTCCTTCTCCCCTCTCTCCTCACACCTCCTAGATGAGCCGCGGCTCTGTCCTGTGCCCTGCCCCCGGCTGTGCAGTACCTGCCCCAGCCCCACTCCCCTCCCTTACTATGGGGGCCTCAATCTGCCCCATCCTCCCAGTGCTCCTTCCCCCCCACAGACTTACCAGTCAGACTTACCGGTCACACATGCATGTAGCATTTATTGGTGATGTTATCAGCCATATCAGCCAAAAAAAGTGTCTATTGCCAATAATGTCAATTTTCCTTTTATTGGTGCTGATACGATATGGACCGATGTATTGATGCACCTCTAATTATGATAAAAAGAAAATCTTCTCTAGAACTATAAAGTGAAGGTATAAAGAAAGGGCGAGAATGGATCTGACTGGAGGTTCATTTATACAACTATGATATTTTATCTTTGACAGTGCCTTAGCACCTTCCAAGGTGGACAAAAATTTTGCAAAAGGGTGAGGTGGTAACCCTCAGAAAAATCTGCCCCTAACACTTAGGGTAAGTACAGACATTCAGGGAGATTAGATTGAGTTTAAAATGGCCACCAGATCTAAAGTAAGTTGCAATGGGGGGAACTGATGGGTAGGGGTTTGGGATGATTGTGGGGGCAAATGGGGTCTGTGGGGGGTCATAGAATCATAGAAGTAGGGTTGGAAGGGACCTTGTAGATCTTCAAGTCTAACCCCCTGCCTGGGCAGGAGGAAAACTGGGCTCAAATGACCCCAGCCAGGTAGGCATCGGGCCACTTCTTAAAGACCCCCGGGGTAGGAGCCAGCACCACTTCCCTTGGAAGTTGGTTCCAGATCCTAGCCACCCTAACTGTGAAGTAGTTCTTACAGATGTCTAATCTAAACCTACTCTCCAACAACTTGTGGCTGTTATTCCTTGTTATCTGGGGGGGGGGGCACTAGGGGAAACGAGGTCTCCCCCAAACCCTTCTGGACCCCCCTAGTGAGTTTATAGACAGTCACAAGGTCCCCCTCCAGCCTTCTCTTGTGAAGGCTGAACAGGTTCAGGTCCTGTACCTCTCATTGTAGGGTCTGCCCTGCTGTCCCCGGATCATGCGGGTGGCCCTCCTCTGGACCCTCTCAATGTCCACATCCCTCTTGAAGTGGGGTGCCCAGAACTGGACACAGTACTCCAGCTGTGGCCTGACCAGTGTCGCGTAGAGCGGGAGGATCACCTCCTTGGCCCTACTTGACATGCACCTGTGGATGCACGATAGGGTCCGGTTAGGCCTGCTGACTGTGACCTCACATTGTCGGCCCATGTTCATCTTGGAGTCAATGATGACTCCAAGATCCCTTTCTGCCTCCGTGCTCTCAAGAAGAGAGTTTCCCATCTTATAAGTTTGTTGCCGGTTACTACTGCCCAAGTGCAGCACCCTGCACTTGTCCGTATTGAAACGCATCCTGTTTTTGTTAGCCCACCCTTGCAACCTATCCAGGTCTTTCTGCAGTCTTTCCCTCCCTACTAGTGTGCCCACCTCACCCCAAATTTTGGTATCATCAGCAAATTTGAACAGGTTGCTTTTCACCCCGTCATCTAAATCGCTGATAAAGAAATTGAACAGTGCGGGCCCAAGGACCGAGCCCTGGGGGACTCTGCTGCCCACTTCCCCCAGGTCGAATATGACCTGTCCACCACCACCCTCTGAGTAGGACCTTTCAGCCAATTTGCAATCCATCTGACTGTGTAGGCATCGATGCCACAGTCGCCTAGTTTTTTAATGAGGATGGGGTGGTCGACAGTGTCAAAGGCCTTGCTGAAGTCCAGAAAGACTACATCCACGGCGACACCTGCATCCAATGCTTTTGTGACCTGATCATAAAAGGCAATCAGGTTGGTCTGACATGACCTGCCCCTAATGAAACCGTGCTGGTTGCCCTTGAGCATCATCCCTGATGCCAGCCCATCACAGATGTGCTCCTTGATGATCTTTTCAAAGAGTTTCCCCAGGATTGAGGTAAGACTGACGGGCCTATAGTTGCCCGGGTCCTCCCTCCTCCCTTTTTTAAAGATGGGGACCACATTGGCCATCTTCCAATCATCTGGCACCTGGCCCGAGCACCACGAGCCCTCATAAAGCCGTGCCAAGGGCCCAGCAATAACCCCTGCTAGCTCCCTCAACACCCTGGGGTGGAGGGCATCTGGACCTGCTGACTTGAACATGTCCAGCCCCTCCAGAAGCATTCTAACCCGGTCCTCCTCAACCTTAGGTCTTGAGTCATTCCCCTCGAGTCCGTCTTGAAACACGGTGGGGGAGTCCCGGTCCCTGCACAAGAAAATAGAGGCGAAGAATTTGTTAAAGAGGTCTGCCTTCTCCTCTGGCACAACCACCAGATTGCCCAGCGCATCTTGCAGAAGCCCCACATTTCCCAGTGCCTTCTTCATCCTCCCTATATATTTGAAAAGGGACGTTTTATTATCTTTGATCTTGGACGTTAGTCCTAGCTCTATGTCTGCCTTAGCTTTCCTAACAGCCCCCCTACAGGCCCGAGCAGTGGAGGTATACTCTTCTTTGGAGATCGCCCCTGCCTTCCACCGGGTATACGCCGTCTTTTTGGCAACCAGGCATTCCCGGATGTCTTTGGTGAGCCAGGGAGGCTTTTGGGCACTCTTGCCTCCCTTGCTTCTTGTTGGGATTGTCACCCGTTGGGCCCTGAGTATCGTCTCCTTAAGGAATGACCACTCATCTTGAACACTGAGTTCCCCTGCCCTCGAGAGCCCCGGCACCTCTCCCACCAATCTCCTCAACTCATTGAAGTTGGCCCTCTTGAAGTCTAGGGCTACCGCCTTGCTGCAGGCCCTTGACACCTTGCGCTGGATGATGAATTCCAGCAAGTGATGATCACTATAAGCCAGGTGGTCAAGGACCTGGAGCCCCCTGGAGGATTCAGGGGTTAGCAGAGTCTGTAGGAGGGATTGGAAGGGGAAGTAGGGTCTGCAGGGGGGGTTGTGAGGGTCAGGGGCAAGTGGGATCTTTAGGGAGGGGATCAAGGGTCTAGCAGGGTCCAGAGGGGGAGCTTGGCAGGATGGTGAGCTCTTTCCTCCTCCAGGACCAGGAGCTGTTGTTAGCCTCTCACATTTCCCCACCCCAGATGAACAAGCCCCCCGATGAACCTAACATCCCAATCCTGCCTACCCCTCCCCCCACTCTGACTTACTTCAGTCAACTCCCAGCTCCGATGAGTGCCAGTAAAACTCGCACCAGGAGTGGTGTGCAGGATTTGGGTTGGGTGGACTCAGGGGCAGGGGAGTTGTTTGGGGGTGGGCAAGGAGGTGGGGGGCTAAAAGTAACCCAGTGCCAAGGAGAGTAGGAAAAGCTCAGCCCAAGGGTGGGGGCCAGTTACTTCATTTTCCAAACCCCGGGGCTGCACCAGGGACTTTACAAAAGTTCAGTTAGATCCATCTTGCTGGACCCAATCTAAGACTACCTCCAAAATAGATTAGGTTGGCCATTTTTAGACCTAAGTCAACTCTCTCTAACCTTCCTGAACCTTTGTACAGTTCACACTTAGATTGACCTAACTAGGGATCCAACTATAGGGTCCATGCCTGGGTGAACTAAATTAGTTTAGGTGGCCACTTTTAATGTGATCTAATCTCCTAATCCCCTAATCTCTCCAAATGTCTGTACCAAGCCTTAATTAAACACAGCTTCCTATCTCTATTGAATCAAAAGATGTTGGTTTGAATAATCAAGTTTTATAACCCTTTCCACCTAGATTTTTAGTGTTCACCATAAGAGCTTTGGATAGTCTTGTTATACATATCCATATCCAATATCTCATGAGTTTTGCTGAACTCTTGGCTTCAGCAAGAAATATTGCCCTTCCCATAGAGGGACATATTCCATATTAAAAAGCTGAGGTTTCTAAGCACTGTGAAGTGTTTAAGGACTTTTTTGAGGGTTTTTCTATGCAGTTGCATAAGTTTAAATTTAAATTGGTTTAAATGCCAATATAGTGAAAGTGGTATGAAGTCCTCTTTGGCACTCTTAGATCAGTTTAGCATGCATGCAGGTGCAAGGTGAAATGAATATGAAGACTTGTCCACACAATTATGCTACTGTGAGATAAACTTGGCTATGAATTTAAAGTGTAATAGCTATTATACAATAAATCCACCAGTAGACACTCATATTGCATTATTATAACAGGCTTGTTATTCCCTTTCTTTTACTCTTTCCCTTTTGTTGTTGCATGATAAAAAAGTATTTTATAAGCAAATTTCTGTCTTCAGGCAAAAAAAATCATCCTTTTTAGAAAAGCAGTTATCCTTGTAACTTTGTGAGTAGCTTTTAAATGTGCAGTCTCTGGAAGTGAAGATGTGTGTGACTATGGAGGGTATTCTTTTTAGTCCTGAAAAATCTGATGAGTTTTATGTGATTGTTTTGGTTGCAATCTTTGCCTTATATTTCAAGAACCAGAATGTCCCCCCTAATCTTGGTAGTTTAGCCCTTCCCCAGCTTTCTGTGGTTTCTCCATACTGTTCTATTCTTGGTCCCTGGGAGCAGGCACAGGGAGGGGAACCCCCCTGCCCATCGTTGCTGCTGCTTTTGCTGTTCTTAGCTGAATCCAGCTACCATGCAACTTTTCTGGAGCAGGCAGGAACTGCTTTGAAGCTTCCCCCACCTCTGGGGACAGTGGGGAAAACAGCAGTGGCAGGCAGGGTAGGAGGAGAAGGGGAGGCCTTTGCTAGAGGTGCACTGATACATCAGTCCAATATTGGATCCATGATGTATTATTTGCTTTCTTAGGTCCTAGACACTTCAGTCATGTACAAGAATCCATTGCACGATTTGCTATACAAACACAGAACAAAAAGATAGAATGCAAGTCCTTTGGGGCAAAGACTAAGTTGAAAACAAGAAACAAAGGTTAGTTACAGACAAAAGAGTGCAAGGAAATAATAAGACAACAAATGTTGCCCTGACAAGCAATGATCTCAGCACATCAATTGCCTGTTGTTAAATTTTGGCGTGGCATCAAGGAAGAGGGGAGTTTGAAGGAGGTAATGAGGTCACTTTACAGATGTTAAAGAGCTCCTCTAAAACATGAAGAGCAGCATGAAGGAATGCATGTGAAGCTTGTTTTAAATACCTATATATGGGGGTTGGTCTTATGGCAGGTCAAATCAAACTCTTGATTGCAAATAAGAAAAAATAGATTTATTTCTTGCTGAGGACACTTGATCCCAGCTGACTTTCCACATATGGAGGGGCGTCTGGACCCAATGATCTCATGAAGTTCCTACCAGCCCCTAGTGTCTGTGAAATCTATGAAAAAAAATGGGTGTAGATTGTAGAGTGAAGACAAGCAACTTACATTTAATGTGACAGTGAAAGGAAAACCAGTGGCAGAATGCAAAAAGAATGTTCAAAGCATGTATCCATGATGAATATATATCCACATTAAGCATGAACACCCATGTTCAAATCATGGATTTTCAGCAAGGCAAGATTACGTTTGTCAAGTTTGGAGAAGACGTTGCAGAAACCAAAATGAAAGATGAGGACACACAAGAAAATTTTAGCTTTGTGGATCTGAAGACTTGCCTATCACATGGATAAAGTGACCTAGGAAGAGGAAGGACCCAAATCAAAGACAACATGCAAGTTACAAGACTAAATGACAGATAGAATACTGGTGTTATCTACAGTGATTGAGAAAAGAGGTAGCACAGAGGGTTTAGGAAGAAGATTAGGAGCTCTGTTTTAGTCATGTTGAGCTTGAGCTGATGGCTAGACGTCCACAAGGAGATATCAGAGACAGGCTGAGATTTTACTTTGGACAGAAGGAAACAAGTCTGGAGCAGAGGGGTAGATCTGTGAATCATCAGCATGCAGCTGGTAGTTGACCCTCTATTTGCACATGAATTTACACGGAGATAAGATGTTGAAGAAGAGGAAAAGAGGAACCAAAGATACAACACTGTAGAGAAACCACAGAAAGTTGGGGAAGGACTGAGGATTCTAACATACCATTCATTGAAAATAATAGTTTGTGTCTAATCACTATTGCATCTTTCAGAGTAAAATTAATACATAGTTTACTAATATGGTACGACTCTTGGACATGATTTTTACACCTCTTAAGAAATCCGGTAGCTCTTACATAATTTTTTTATTGCAGGCACCCTACCCAATAGCATATACATTATTGTTGGGCTGATGAGAATTTCATCTGCATAACGCCTGTAGGATTTGTTAGAAACTAGAGCTGGTCAGACATCTTTATTTAAAAAAAAATTTTTTTTTTAAATATATAGTTGCTAATTTTAATGTATTTTGACTTTTAATGTTTCTACCTAGCTTGCAGGGGTGTAGGTTTTAGCCGTGTTGGTCTAAGGACATAGGCAGACAAGGTTCCTTGGGTGAATTTGATATCTTTTATTAGACCAACCCAAATGGTTGGAGAATAGTTATTAAGCAAGCTTTCGGGTTCAAAAACCCTTCGTCAGGCTAAGGAAGTGCAGTCGGTGTGTGCTCTTCCTGGATGGAATGAAAAGTAAAGAAGCCAGGGGCTGGGCTGGGCTGGGCTGGGCTGGGCTGGGCTGGGCTGGGCTGGGCTGGGCTGGGGAGTCAGTTGCCAGGTAGATTATAATGTGTCAAAAATCCAATGTCTATGTTTAGTCCATGATCTCTAGTATCCAGGAGGTTGATGAAATGGAGCTCATAGGCTCGTCTCTGGGAAGTGTTGTGTAAGTTTCCCTTGAGGATCAGGACTGAGAGATTGGAGAGAGAGTGGCCCTGCTGTGAGAAATGTGCCCCCACTGGTAATTGGGTATTTCTGTCTTTGATAGATTTCCGGTGTGCATTCATTCTGGTGCGCAGTTGTTGTTTGGTCTCTCCTACGTATTTTCCATCAGGGCACTTGGTGCATTGGATGAGGTATATTACATTTCTGGAGGTGCAGCTGTAAGATCCTGGGATGCTGATGGCTCTGTTGTGGGGTGTAGTAATAGTGGGGGTGGTGGAGATGTGTTGGCAGGTTTTGCATTTCTGGTCCTGGCACGGTCTGGATCCTTTTGGTGTGTTCTGGGCTTGAGGAAATGTAATATACCTCATCCAATGCACCAAATGCCCTGATGGAAAATATGTAGGAGAGACCAAACAACAACTGCGCACCAGAATGAATGCACACCAGAAATCTATCAAAGACAGAAATACCCAATTACTGGTGGGGGCACATTTCTCACAGCAGGGCCACTCTCTCTCCAATCTCTCAGTCCTGATCCTCAAGGGAAACTTACACAACACTTCCCAGAGACGAGCCTATGAGCTCCATTTCATCAACCTCCTGGATACTAGAGATCATGGACTAAACATAGACATTGGATTTTTGACACATTATAATCTACCTGGCAACTGACTCCCCAGCCCAGCCCAGCCCCTGGCTTCTTTATTTTTCATTCCATCCAGGAAGAGCACACACCAACTGATGAAACTTCCTTAGCCTGACGAAGGGTTTTTGAACCCGAAAGCTTGCTTAATAACTATTCTCCAACCATTTGGGTTGGTCTAATAAAAGATATTAAATTCACCCAAGGAACCTTGTCTACCTAGCTTGACATTCAGGAATTTTACAAATATTGTGTAGGGGAAATTAAAGCAACATTTTGGTGAAAATGTGTTCCCATTTTTTTTTTTTTAAACAGTTCTATTAGGTGTTCTTTATCCAGACAATTGTGAAACATGGCTACTTTCATTACATGGAGAAAAGGGGCCAGCCTGAGCTGGGCTGTGGGGCCGGGCCCTTCCCAGAAAAACTGGATCCTGGTTAGATATGTACCTTATCTCTTCCCCGAATCCCTCCCCATACACACTTAGCAGCAGCATATCAGGGCAATACAGGGTAGACATTCTTAGCTACCAGCTTCTGCAGAAGTGAGATATGTCTACACAGAACACTACCATGCTGTGCATAGATAGTTGGGCTAGGGACAGAAGTTGTACATAAACCAGTTTAAGTGATCAGAAACTGGCTTAAACCTGTAACAGAACAGAAGTTCAGTGCACATAAACCAGTTTCAAAATGGCCAAAACTGGTTTGAGATAAACCTGGTTGAATGTAGTATCAGACTTAACTGATTTGGGTCAAACTGGGTTATACAACTTCTGTCCCAGACCCCTTCCTGTTTAAGTTAAACCAGCGTCTCCCAGCATGCTCTGCAGTCCTGGGCTGGGCTGGGCTGGGCTGGGCTGGGCTGTCTGCTCCAGAGAGCAGGGCTGGCCCCACCCCTCTGTTCTCTAGCTGGAGCAGGGGCAGGGGCAGGGGCATGGACAAACACAGGCCTGGCATGGTCCCTGAGGCAAAGGGAGCAGGGAGGGGATTTATTCCCCCCTCCCACCGGGGGGCTGCAGCTGGGGTCTGCCTGGCTGGAGTGTAGCAACCACTGTCAGGTATTCCCTGCCTTGCTGCTCAAGCCATGGCAGGGATATGTGGCCAGCCTCTATCCACAGCATGAAGCAAAAAAGGAGAGGGAGGGGAATTTAATCTCCCCCTCTGTCCCCTGTTCCACTGGCAGCCAGGGTCTGCCTATCCCGGGTGGAGCAGTCCCTGTCAGGCATTCCTCCCCTCCCCATGGCTGGGGCTGTGCGGCTGAGCCAGGCCGGCATGCAGGTGCTGCTGAGAATGGACGTGGAGGGGCCAGCCTGAGCTGGGCTGTGGGGCTGGGCCTTTCCCAGCAGGCTGAGGCTCTGGCTGGGGCCTTCCCAACTAGCTACTGCTGCATGACAGCCCCACCTGGCCCAGGGGTGGTGACCAGGGAGCAATCTGACTGCAGAACTCCCATGGCCCCTCTGCCTCTGCCCTCAGCAGTGCCCATGGGGGCTTGGCTCAGTTCTGCAGCCCAGCCACAGTTACAGCCCATGCCTGCCTGCTCTGGCCAGGCTCCCTGCTGTGTGAGCAGGAGCAGGGGGGAAAGCTGAGTAGACCCCAGCTGGGGTGCCAGTGCCCAGAGACAGGGAAGTTTAATCCCCCTCCCTGCCCCCCCTCCTTTGCCTGAGGCACTGCCCTAGCTGGTATCTGGCCTTGGGGACAAGCCTGGCAAGGGCTGCTTTTCCCCTCCCCCTCCAGGGACACCCCCATTGTGGTCCCTATAGGCCAGGGTGGGAGTTTAAACCCCTCTGTAATCATATGTAACCACTGCAGGGGGCCTGGCCATGCCCCCCAGGGACTGCTGAGGAAGGGAAGGGAGGGCTGCTCTACTGCCCCACAGCTTCTAGTCTGAGCCACTGCAGGCACGTGCCTGCATTTCCAGAATCACAAGTGAATGGCTATTCACTTGCAAATTGGTTCAGTCTTTGCAGGTTACACTAACCTGCAAAATTTGAATCAATTCAGGCTCCAGCTTTTTAAATGTCTGTCCCTAGCCTTGAGGTACCCATTTCCTGTGGCACTACATTTGGCCAAATAGACTCATACCCAAGCCCCATAGTTGTGATTTAATTTTTTCCCCAAGGAACTACATCAATTAACATTATGTTCAAGAATGATGATAAAGCATAATAAAAAGATTTTATTCTTCACATGTTTAAAAGAAAAATGCAAGCACTATAGATTGGGTGCAATGGTTTCTACCCTTCTAAAGGGAAGCATCTTGATCATCTAACTGGTATTTTTCATCTCTGTTATAATGTTGCTAGCACTTTAGAGAATCCCTTTCTCTCCCTGAATTCATTCATTACTTTTCTTAGAACTATTCATTGTTTTGTATCAAATATTTTCACATATGATTAAAAAATTATGGGAAAGTTTTCTAGTCTCCTGTTCTTTTTATGTAAATAGTCATACCTTATAATCAAGTTTTCAAAAAAGAATTAAATATGCACACTAGAAGCCAAGATATTTTCAGAATTAGGACTTGCTTGCTAAGTATATTTGTGCTCTTGCTGTTGTGAACTTCAGAATATTTGCTAAAGTATAATGGTTGTTACCACACCAAATAAAACTTGCAAAATATCTTGATTTGTCTAAAGACAGACGTGTTATCTAAATCTTGTAAGCAATAAGTCGGCTGCAGAAAGAAATGTACCTTTCTCTTGTGTAAGGTTGTTTTGATTTTCTATTTCAATGGTAGGATGACTGTATTGAATGGCATGTATAAGACAGCTGGCAATTCCTAGATAATGCACTGATGACACATGAATACATTTTACCCAACCTTGATATTTTTCTGTATAGCTCTTCTGAAAGGAACAAACAGAAGATTACTACACACATAAGGCCTCTGCAGGTCAATGGTAGACTGAGTCTGAATTTGGTAAGCTCAGCCAAAGTGTACCTGGTTATCAGTTAGTCAGAAAGAACAATGTTTACTTTAAGGCTCAAACCTTTGGAAAAGTTCACAAAAATTAGTGACCGTGCTTTTACAACCACCTAAGAAAGTGAGCTGCTCTTCCAACTGCAGGGTAATAAACTTAATGATTTAATTTCCTTGAGGGTACTGAAAATGAACAAAGGTTGTTCCCTTGTTTCAGGGGCTAGAAACACCGACAATCCCTTTTTTTCGCCTTGTTTCCAAAGAATATAAACAGAATGTACCCTTTTTCCCTTGGAAAGGTGCACAAAGTTGATGTCTGATTTGACCCAGATAAAATAATCACTCTTCACTCTGATGACACAAGCTTTTGTGGGGCTTTTAGACCTGTAGGAAGAGGCCGTGCTTTGCCCCTGTCATGACCCAAAGGGTATGATTGTCTGTGTGCTTTGGCACTGCAGAATTATTTCCCGCCACGAGGAGCTTTCTTTGCACAGTGCAATTCTCAGTTGCATAGAGAAAACCCCGGTGCAAAGGAGTTCCCGCCACCTGCATGCAAATTTGTTTCCCACTATTGGCTGTTTCTAAATTATTCCCACGTGGCGGCTAGCGATTGGCTTGCTAGCCGTATAAGAGGCTTGAGCAGTTTCCGCCCAAGTTGGAGGAGGAGGACTCCACAACCATCTCGTGGAGGAGGAGGAGGAGGACTTCACATCTCGTGAAGAACTCTAAGCGCGCTGTGGAGCCTAACAAACCCAGCGTGTGCCTTAAGAAGGATATAGGGGCCTGATCAACCTCTAGCCTCTCCCCGTCGCCGCCTGATCCCTCGACGTACCCTTCCCTGTGCACTCGTGGAGAGTCACCTTTTGGACTCTCATCGTGGTATCCAGAGCTCTTCGGGTTATTTCATCTGGTTGATTCGACGGGCTCGTGGTTCTAGAGCTCTCAGCTGGCCTTGGACCAGAGTTCGCGGTTAGAACTCTTGTCCGCTCTTCTTATTTCCTCTCTGTAACTGCAACGCAAGCAAGTTTTCCTGCCTGCACCACGACCATCTACGGTGTAAGTAAAATAATCTTTAATCAACCGCTACGCGTCCGTGCCTAATTCTAGTCCACCGTGCCAAATTCCCCGACCCACGTGCTAGGGCTGCTGGCCACAGCCTGCCGCATGCCCCCGAAAGCCTCAGACCGCTCCCGGCCCGCACATGGCGACGACGATGGGATCTGGGGAAAGCACGATGGAGCTAGAATTAGTTAAGAACTGCCCTTGGTGCAGTGGAAAACGCCAAGTAGAGAACTTCTTGGAACTGGAGGTGCATATCGCTTACCACCAGGCGGGTGGAACGGGTGAGAGGTTTATCAGTGGACGCCTTTCGCTGAAGGGAGAAGAGGGAGCTTCTGAAGACGGAGCCCCAAGAGAGAGGGAAGTGTATCTTCACCCCGCGGCATTCGGGTGTATAATGAATAATGAACGGGTCCTGTTTAGGCCCCTCGACACTGTGTCCCTTGCCAGAGTCAACCCAGCAGGCGCAGTAAACCCGACCCTCACCCAGGAGTGTGCCCGTTGCCTAAGATGTGCTCGGGAGAGTGAAGAACCGGTGCCGATCGACCGGTTTGCCCCCTTTATGGTAGCGTCTAGATTGAGGGGTCGTGAGCTTCCATCCGAGCTCCGCAAAGACCTGGAGACAGAGGGACGTGCCGTAAATAAGAGGGTGGCCCCAAAATGCGACAAGGGGGGAATGCTAACTGCAACTTTTTGTACTGTAACCGATTTAATGCAAAAGAATTTAAGTTTGAAAGCCCAGCTGTGTACTGCTGTTCAAGCGGTCAAAGAAGCAGCTGCGAAAGAAAATCTTGAGACGCCGTGCCAAAATGGCGCCGAGCAAGAGGGAGACCACGTGGAAGAACCGGAAGAGAAGGGTGGAGCTTCGGAGGAACTCGTGAGAGTTCAGCCGGCGACCCCGCCCAGCGACGCAGCGTCGCTTCCGGTGACCACGCCTTCTCGCTGACGGAAGGGAGAATCAAGCGGAGGAGTGTATCTGCCCCTCCTGCCTGAAGCAATAACAGCAGCATCGACTCCTGAAGTAACAGATCAGCCTGTAGCAACAACCAGCTGAGTTGCTACTACCTATTACGCTCGCACCAGAACTGAACTACAGGATTTGTGCAGAGAATCAAGAATCCAACCTGAAGAAACTCTAGCTGTGTGGTTGGGACATCTGGTCGTGGAACTTGGGTCCGACCTGCTGAACCAGGAAGAAGCAAGCTTCTTGGTCAGACAAGCTTCGTGGAGTAGAGGACATGTCACTGACATCGACAGGGTGGCGTTTAACGTTCACTGGCCTATTCCACTGCCAGCGCTTGTTGCAGGACTGATTGGTCAAAAAGCCCACGCATGGCATGACGGACGGCCAGAACATACCGGCGCAGAACAACTCATGCTAGCGATTATCGGAGTCTCGTACTGTGGCTGGAACCCCAGAGCATGTGCACTAGGACTGACATCACTCCAGTGAATAAGACCATGGCCTCACCGTCATCTGTGAAACCCTGAAACTGTTCCAGTGACCATTCACAGCATAGATAGTTGTCTTGAGGTTTATGGGCGAAAGAACATCACTGTCCTCCAGATTCTGCTTAACCCAATGGTGAACCAACCCGTGAGTAATCTCCTTCGTCAGTTGTCACGACTGCGTATCCTAATGGAGCCAAGAATATCTAGTGATCGGGAACGTCGACACCCGACCGAGGCTCAAGGCGCAAGACATCGCGAATCCAATCTTCCGTCGTTGCCACAGAGAACACCAGAGGAGTGATACATGTTTGGATTTCTCCTACAGCCTTCTGGACTCAATAAGCGGCAACTTCGGATTTTAGGGGATACAGGCCAATGGCAACTGACCTATGAGTTAGGTTTTCATTATCTGGAAGAGCTAGACAACGGCTCCTCAATGATTTCATCCAGGTGAGTGTGCAAGAGACGGTTGTCCGGAGTAGCAAACGCCTGTATTATATGTTTTAGAAATGATAGTGTGGTTCCATGTGAATTTTGTAAATATTAGTGAAATAACTGTTTTAAGAGAATTCTTTTCACAGATCCGGAATTCAGAGTGCGTGGCGGAGAGAAGCCCCAAGAAGGATAACATCATCGGCAGAAGTGAGGGCTTGACACACGACTTTGCCATGATGCCCACTGAAGCCCTGATCATGCAGTTTTTTGTTATGAATCTGGTTATGTGTGTATGTATTTGTGCCGGCTATTATTTAATTCGATCCCTGGAGGATGAACTTCTTATGTTAGCTGATTTTGTGTTTACCCGTTTAGTTCAACGCCCCGTTATAAGAGCTACTGGCGACCCGAGTGACGAGCATGTGGTATAATTCAGCTGTGCCTTCAGCAAGGGGGGATGTCATGACCCAAAGGGTATGATTTTGTGTGTGCTTCGGCACTGCAGAATTATTTCCCGCCACGAGGAGCTTTCTTTGCACGGTGCAATTCTCAGTTGCATAGAGAAAACCCCGGTGCAAAGGAGTTCCCGCCACCCGCATGCAAATTTGTTTCCCACTATTGGCTGTTTCTAAATTATTCCCACGTGGCGGCTAGCGATTGGCTTGCTAGCCGTATAAGAGGCTTGAGCAGTTTCCGCCCAAGTTGGAGGAGGAGGACTCCACAACCATCTTGTGGAGGAGGAGAAGGAGGACTTCACATCTCGTGAAGAACTCTAAGCGCGCTGTGGAGCCTAACAAACCCAGCGTGTGCCTTAAGAAGGATATAGGGGCCTGATCAACCTCTAGCCTCTCCCCATTGCCGCCTGATCCCTCAACGTACCCTTCCCTGCGCGCTCGTGGAGAGTCACCTTTTGGACTCTCATCGTGGTATCCAGAGCTCTTCGGGTTATTTCGTCCGGTTGATTCAACGGGCTCGTGGTTCTAGAGCTCTCAGCCGGCCTTGGACCAGAGTTCGCGGTTAGAACTCTTGTCCGCTCTTCTTATTTCCTATCTGTAACTGCAATGCAAGCAAGTTTTCCTGCCTGCACCGCGACCATCTACGGTGTAAGTAAAATAATCTTTAATCAACTGCTACGTGTCCGTGCCTAATTCTAGTCCGCCGTGCCGAATTCCCTGACCCACGTGCCAGGGCTGCTGGCCACAGCCTGCCGCGCGCCCCTGAAAGCCTCGGACCGCTCCCGGCCCACACAGCCCCATCCACTGGAACAGAACAGACTCTTTTCCAGGTATATCACCTATGCCCCCCAACACGGCAAGTTACCCTGAGGGCAGTAGAGGAGGCTGGGACCAGCACTGTGTTGACCGACAAGCCTTGCCTGGGGTCCTCCTGGGGCTGCATCTGCAACTATTCTGCCGTGCGGAGCCTGGCTGGCAGCAGAGCGCAGCTCCGGGCAGTCTGCCTCTGCTTTTCACTGCCCGAGCATGCATTGTGCCGTTCTTTTTTTTCCACCCCTGGATATCCAGGGGTCAAAAAAATCCATGGAAGAAAAACCTGTGCAGTGTAAAGTCAGATAGTGTGCCCTTGCAGTGTGGAGAGCACTGGACTGTGCAGTATGTGGTATTCACGTACCACGTACCGCACAACCACACATCTCAACATGCCCACAGTGCCTTATTAAGGGGGGTGCTATTGTAATAATTCCTTTCATCCAAAATTATAAAGAGGTTCTTCTACTTCAGAAGCTGCAACCTTTCTCAAACTGCGGGCTGGAACAAGTCCGGTGGGCTTTCCCTGTGCCCCTACCAGAGCCACACAGCTAGGAGCTACACCTGCACTGCCACTGCTTCCACCCCCTGCTTTCCTAGCTCCTGGGAGCTGTGGTGGGACTGGGAACTTAGGCGCTGCTTCCATGCTGCTGCCACTTCTCCTTGTCCCCACAGCCCATCTGGCTGGGCACTGCTCTCACACTGAAGCCTTGTGGGGGAAAGAAGGGAGAGGGAGTAGGGGGCAGAGAGAAGATGCAGCAACACAGGCACAGCTTCCAGCTTCCTGCCCCAGCATAGGTCCCCACCCATGAGGAAGTGGGGAAGGGAGGGGAAAGGAGAGAAGTAGCAGCTGCATAAGTACAGCTTCCAGCCTCCTGGCACCAACATAGTTCTTCACTGCTCAGTCCTAGCATAGTACAGGCAAAGCCCTGTGGTTCTGCACACCAGATGCAGTGGCTCCATAGGCCTGATTCAGCTGGCAGGCTGTATGTTACCGACTCCTGTTCTATGTAGTCCTCATTTTGGTGCAATCACACAAGGGCCAATTGCAGTCTGGTCCTGAACATGCAAATCCAGGTTTACAAGAGATTTGAGGACACAGTGGAAGGAACCTTCCTTCCAGCACTGCATATCTATACAGAGGCTATGAGCCCAGGAACCAAGGTGATGAAGTGGTCCGAATACTTAGACATAAAGCTTCCGATTCTTTCAATCCACTAGCTATGGCCTTTTCTTTTGCTAACCTGGATTATGTCTTTACTGCAGTATTAACTCAGGTCACTTAATCTTAGAATTATAGGCTGTTTACAGATATGGGGGGAAAAAAAAAGAAGAGAAAAACAGTGCTTTACTTTCAAACTTGGTGTGCCACCACACTGAATGCAGCACATGTTCAGAAGAGGCATCACATCCATTTGATCTGGCTTGCCCACTGTCTGTATAGCTTGTGCTCTTCAGCAGGGCTTCTTGGCACGTTTATCTAATACCTGATTCAATCACCTATGAGATAAAAGTACCAAAAGGCCCCACTGAAACACATGAGCTATACAGACACTAGGCAAGTCAGGTCAAACAGATATGATGCCTCTTCTGGTAAAGTGCTGGTTTTTTTTTCCCCACATCTGTCAGCACCCATAGAATCACAGGGTTGTAAGGGACCCCATGAATCTCCACACAGGTTCAGGATTTGTTATTCCTAAACCATTTCAAACAGAGTCCCCTCCAGCCTTTTCCTGAAAGCCTTCAATGAAGAGATTTCACCACTTCCCCAGGCAGCTAGTTTCATTGTCTGTCATACAGTTAAAGTATTTTCTGTGATTTGATTTCAGTTTGCTTTGCTTCAGTTTAAAGTCATTGCCACACATTCTACCCTCCATCGCAAGGGAGAACAAGGTTTTTCAGGTTTTTCTACTTTCATTATAAACTATCCAAATTTTTGAAAACTGCTATCATGCAGCCTCTTCCCCCACAATCTCCTTTCCTCCAAACTAAACATACGTGCTTGCTTAGGCCTTTCCTCATATGGCTTCCTTTCCAACCCCTGGCATCATCTTTATTGCTCATCTCTGGACCCTCTCTGTTCTTTCACAACCTTTGTAAAATTTCACTTCCTAAACTGGACCCAGTACTCCAGTTATGATTTAACCAATTCTGAGTAGAGCGGTGGTTCTCAACTTTTTTAGTTCAGGGTGCCCCTCCCCAACTTTTTATATTGGGAGGCACCCCCATGGAGATCTACAGTTGTTCTGCTTCATTGTACCCCTAGTCTCTAGGGGCAATCATGTTTGCTATGGTAAGTTTGCTCCCGAGTGCTTGGGGTACTGCAGAGATTCTCAGTCAGTTCTGTGACACCCTGGGGTGATGCCAGATCCTTTAAAGGGTGTATGAGCTGTGAGGAAATTAACAGAGGTACAGACTCAGGCTTGCTCCTGTCTGGCTACTCCCAATCCCCATTGCCAGGCCTCTCTGCAAGAAGGCAGTCACTGTCATGAACACCTCATGCCTCTCAAGGCTGGGGAGGTGCACGGTGACTACCCACGGGTGGGGGTGGGGGCATGGTGGCGGTGAGCGGGGACTGCCTGCAGGCAGCCATGATGATGGCGGTGGCGAGGGCGGAGTGAGCAGGGACTGCCCGCAGGCAGCCGTAGTGGGTTTGGGGGCGAGCGCCAAGTGGCGATCAATGGCAGGTGGGAGGGGAAGGTGGCAAGCAGTGATTGCCTGCGGATGCCGCTGGCAGCAGCCAACCTTAGGAGGTACACGTGCACCCACTACGGCTTGCCAATGATCACTGTAATATATAGAATGAGTTTTTTAAATTGGGGTGTCACTCAAGTCACAAAAATTATGGAGGAAGGGGTGCCTCAAGTCCAGTGAGGTTAAGAACCACTGGACTACTGTCACATGACTGCTGGTATCAGTTTGCCTGGGAGTGCTGAAGTGGTGCAGACTGCACTGTTATTGCAGAGCTGCGCTCCTACTTTACGCTGGGAATGCTAGAACACATCAAGATTATACAGAGTTTTGTTTTAAAATTGTCAAGATATTTGTGATCAATATATAGAAACAAAAATCACAAAGAATTACCCAGACTTAGCAATGTAAGTTTAATGAGGAAAAAGGGTAATTTTTTTGACAATGTCTCTTTAATTTTACTCTATGGATTTCTTGTTTTGTGCTGTATTCTTCCTCTCACAGTTGACTAAAGCAGCACTCAGCATTACAATGAAACACCAGCCTGTTAAATGTTTTCTGCTTGTAGGAGTACATGGGTATATCCCGAGGCCTCTGCTTGCCTGCTATGCAAGCTTTAGCCTGAGGATTTAAGCAAATCCTTCACAGTTCCCTGCAGGACTCCTATACTGTGCGTTTTATAGTCTGTTTCCACTTAAACCATGAGCACTTTATTTAGATTTCATTACCATCTTCTGAGTCATTAACTGAAGAAGGAAACTAAGTAATGCTATGGTTGTCAAGCAGGTGCTGCTGCCACCACAACCATGGGAAAGGCCTGTGGCACACTCTTTCCCACCTTGTTAGGGTTCTTGAAAGCTTTAGGCTTATCAGAGAGCACTGGCATGTGCTGCAGCCTTTCTTGATTTGGCTGTATATTAGGTTCATTAGGTAGTTTTACCTGGCTGCTATGGTACCTCTTGAGATGTATATTGCCAGACCCCTCTCAGCATTTCTACTGTTATGCCAGCTATTCCCTGCTCTGCATTTTGTATTTTTCCTTCCCTATGCATAGCATTGTACATTTGTTTCTACTGAATTTAAATTTTCTTATCTGTAGTCCAGTTCTCCAGTTTTCATCCTACCCCCGAAGTGTTTACAACACATCCCAGTTTTGCATAATCTTTCAGGTTAATCGGTGGTCTCCCTAGCTCAGTGGTTCTCAGCCTCTTTTAGACTCAAGGTATCCCTCAAACCTTGCTGGCTCTTGCCTTTTATTCATTTTTTGATTATGAAAAATTAATACAATTATTTTTCTGTTGCAAAGAACTCAGAAAGATTGCAACAGATCAGAATGTTTTTCACAATGTGGATTCCTAGAAATGTCTTATGAATCATATGTAGGTGTTTGAACACCTAACAGTGCCAAGATTGAGCAGCACTGCATGTATGGTTATTCAACCAGTTATATCTAATGGTAATTATACCTGGCCCGCATTTCTACATCCAACGTATGAGAAAGGCATATGGGACTATGCTAAAAATATACCTGGACTTTTGTAAGAGTATGTCCACTCTATTTCCCTTACCAAACATAACAAATTACCTTGGGGAAAAAAAAAAAGAAATGGGCTGGTTTACCATGATGTGGGTGCTAGTGGACAGCCCCCTTGTTTTTCAGATATTTAAGTGTATTGTTTTATCCTTTATGTTAGTAACTTCCAAGCTATTAAAGTCAGACTGCCCAGTCTGCAATTCCCTTAGTCTTCATTTCCCCGCTTTTTTAGATGGGCGCTGTTAAATCTACTCCAGTTTTCTGGGACCTTATCTGTCATATCTGAGTTTGCAAATATTATTGCAAATGGCTTTGAGATTACTTTAACTAGTTCTTTCAGTATCATGGGACAAATTCTGTCAGACTCTGCTGACCTTAGTTCATTCCAACTAGTCAAAATTTGACAATAGTCTTCCAAGGGTCTTAGGTAGGCCAGAGTGACCATGAGTAGCCATGCTGCATGTCTGCACAAGTTACTTCATTGTCACTGGGGCCGTACATCACATGGGTCTGTAGGTCTCATGGTTCCTTATGCTGCAGTAATTACCTAGTCTTGCACATTCAGCATTCCCTTTGCATTCAGAGTGGAGATCTTATTTCTGGTTTGTTTTACTTCCTTATCGTGAACTCAAGAGTCAGTAGTATGTAAAGTCAAAATCTCTTGAGAGCTAGGGTATTTGACCCTGACCACAACCTACTGATCCTTTAACAAACAGTTAAGACATTCCCTGTGTGGATAAATTTGAGAGCAAACTCAAGAATCAATTTTTACATTTTCAATAGGGATATAAATAAGAATCAATCTAACCATTACCCATAAGATAAGCCAAAACTTTTCCAAGGTTCAACAAAAGTTCAAGCATCTCTAGTTTCTGAACCAGAACTTGTAAAGGCTACATTAGGGAACACAACATCTACTTGAAAAATTATGTGTACATGTGTGTGGGAAGGAGTTTCTCTGTTTTGGAATGTCTTTTCATATAGAATCTGTGCATGCATTCCAAGCTATGTTGCATGGATAATTTCTAATCTGACTACCACGCACAAAAGGTGTGCTTGTGGTATTCATTATCCTCCATCCATCACTAATGGAAAGGCGAGCCTACTTATGGGGATGTTTGTATGACTTAGGACTTCACATATCTTTTCTCTCCAGTTTATGGTAAGTTGAAGATTCGTGTTGAAATAAGTCTCAAGTCAGATCTTCAGCTGGTTTAAATCTTCATCACTACAGTGAAGGCAGTAGAGCTGCACAGACTTATGCCATCTTAGAAACTGGACCAATGATTTAAAATGGAGATAAATTTACCCAAATTTAGTTTATCAAATCAGAACCTAATCAAGGAAAAAAATAATAGTACCTGCTTGGCAGATTTTGTGACTAGCCCACACAACTATTTTATATTATATGATCTTGTTCATATTGGCTGGATTTTCTGGGAATAGCATATTCATATACAATTAGTTTTGCTAATAGTATTTATAAAATATTCCTGTAACAGGGGGCCTTCCTACAGATTGTTAGAAGTTGGCCCACCTACCTGTTTCTGGGCTAACCACCCACCTCTCACCTGCCATGCCTTGATGGAAAATGATTAGGATATTACCCAGGTGGGAGGCTGCCCATTTCCTGCCCCGATGCCAGGGGGTGCTATCTGCAGTTCCAAAATCTCTCATATACCTCAGCCCATGCCTCACAGATGGCATCCACATAATGTCCATAACCCACACCACAACTGGTGCTCCAGCATCCCACAGGGACTCTTCCTCCCTCCCTGGAGCAGCAGGTCATTGGGCTTAACTTTTAGGTCTTTCTTTCAATCCACATTCAGCCTCCTTGTGTTAGAGGACTTAACAGGGTCAGGACTTGTGGGCTCAGGTGGCCTCAGCCATGCCTGGCCCTATTTGCTAGATGTAGCCCACCCAAAGATGGGGGCCAGAGGTTATTAAGGTGCCCTGACCCATCTTTCACCAGGGTGGTAACAGGCCTGGCATTTCCTGGGGTCTCCCACATCACTGGGAGCCCCACCATGCCACCCATCCCCAGCAGGGTGCAGTTTCAACTCATGCCCAGGACCAAGAGCCTCCTAGCTATCCCCATAAGCTCTTGCCCTTACCTCCACATGTTCCTGCTGTAGTTTAGCTAGACAGTATTTCTGCTCAGGCTGGTAGCAGCCAACTGCAGCCTTTATATACCTAGTTTTCAAAATGGCTGCCACCATCAGGCACCTGGTGACTGCCTGACTCAGCCTTTAAAGTGGCAGGCAACCAAAGATGCACTGCCACAAGTCCAAATTCACTTCTCTATGTCAGTAGCTAATCCTATCTGGGCAGAAGCACACTACACAAAAAACTGTAGCAGATGAATTACTGGCAATAACTAATTTTTGGTTCATTGGCACCTTCATATATGACATGGAAAAGTGAGTGCTGAAAAAGAGGCATGGAAGGTGTTTGAAAATATTTTATCACTGATGCCTTTGGCAGTGTGTGTGACATGAAAGTGTCATGCAAAGACTATGTCTCAAATGTAGAAGTAAGGAAGATAGTTGGTGCAGCTTCAGTGTCCAGACTGCTTTACAACAGTTGAAAAACATGGCTTGGTTCTGATGAAGGATGCAAGGATCTCCATGCAGGCTTTGGGCTGGATATCATTAGAAAGGAAAGGAAAGAAAAATGTCTGTAGAATACTGCAAAAGATTGAGCAGTTGTGGGAGGAAGTGTGTCATGAAGTCTAGGACAGTAACCAGTGGGGAGTGATTGCAACACATCCATCTGATGTAATGGTTGAAAGAAGGATTTTTGTTAGTTAAAATTCCTGGAGTTAATCAGTAGAAAAAGTTATGAGATCATGGAAAGTGACCATATGTACACAGTTTCCCAGGTGATGAGAATTATGAAGTTCATTTCTCAGTGTTTGTAGATTAAATGTTACTTATTAACTATTGGCCAAACTGATAACTCTGTGGACAGAGTCCATTTGTAACATGGCCTCACTTGTCTAGTCCACAAGATTTTATAGCCTGCTTTAACATTTGTGTACATCATGTTGTCTTTGCAAATTATTTCCCAGATAGAAATTACAGAAAGTAAACAAAATCTTTGGCTTTTCCAAAGGACAAAACAAATTGTCAGAGGTTTTTCAGGTAATTAATGAAAACAGTTTTAGCTCTGTTAGCCTTCATTGTAATGGTTCTGGGGTGCTGGTTACTGAATATATGGCTGGAATTGCTCAAATTCTTAATGTTGCAAAGAGAATTGAAAGGCATTTCTACTTATAGAATAAGAATATAGTATCCATATCTCCACAGTAGAACAAGGACCAGATGCTTGAACATACAGTTTCAATGAGTTAGATGCCACAGATCTTTGAGAATCTGTGCCCGAGTGTCTGTCACAAAACATTAATAGCAGTAGCAAAGTCCCTAGTGGATTTTGCAGTATCTCCAGTACTTCCCCTTTTGGGAATCAATACTTTTCTTGAGGCAGGGTTCTTTGGGTTTAATTATTTAATATTGTTGGGTTTTCAGTTGGCAGGGAATTAGGGGTAGAAGATAGCAACAATGTAATTCTTAGGATAAAAGTGATATGTCAAATAAAAGAAATCCTTCATATGCCATTTAAAATACAAGGTCCTTATGTCAATCTCAGTTAACTATCCGTCAGTGCTGGGACATGAGCAGCCATGCCTGGGGGGACAATTGCAACATTCCTGGATTGGTACACAGACCACAGTCAAAGAGGGCAAGCAGAGTTCAGGAACTAGCCAGGTCAGGAAACCAGGAAATCCAAAGAAGAATAAAGTCTACAAGTGAGCCAAGTCACAAAACTAGGAGGTCAGAAAGCAAGCAGAATTACCAGTGTTATATTAGGTAAGGAAGAGCCCTGTTGCCCAGACACTTCCAGTTTTTCTTTCTTGTCTAATACAGGAGCCAGCCAGTGGGCAGTCAGGGAGTGGGCAAAGTCTCACACACTCTTAAAGGCTTTAGGCAAGCTGCACCCAGCCTCTGGCAGCAGCACCAGGGTGGTGGTCAACAGAGAGCTGTGCTGATCAAGCCAAGACCCTGGGTTCAGGGCTTTAGACCTGACTTTTCCTCCCCACCCCACTCACTTAAGAGTGGCTGCTACATGGCACTGGTGGTTGTGATGGAACTCCCTTCATAGACTGGGATATGGTTGTTTTCTGTATGTTCCCCATGTGCACTCCTTAGGCCCATACCCCTCCCAAACAAGGGGGCAGTTTCCCCTGTCTCACTAGAATCCAAGATTTCATGAACAAGGTATTCTTCTTGTCTCTGGACTGTCACAGGGAGCAGTGGAGGGTGAAGGAAGGAGTTTTCTCTATATGGTTTGTGGAGGGATGCATGGAATACTGGGTGGATTTTTAGCGTTTGAGGTAGTTGGAATTCATATGTTATAGAATTGATCTGTTGGCTAAGAAGAGAAGGTCCTAGGAAGTGGTGGTCCAGTTTTCACGAGAGCCAGTCTGTACAGAAATGTTTAGCAGACTGCCATATCATTGAAGGTCCTGGCTAGTGGTGTAGCACTTCTTGGCTTGCCCCAGCAAGGAGCTGCTTGGGACTGGGAGAAGCAGTGTGAAGGGGACTGTAGGCAGGGGCATCATGTGCATCTCAGGACTGCCCGGGCAGTTACACACAGCAGATCTGGACAGGTTGGACAAGTGGGCAGAAAACAACAGAATGCAGTTCAACAAGGAGAAATGCAAAGTGCTGCACCTAGGGAGGAAAAATGCCCAGCACACCTGCTGCCTAGGAAATGACCTGCTGGGTGGCACGGAAGTGGAAAGGGATCTTTGAGTCCTAGTGGACTCCAAGATGAACATGATTCGGCAGTGTGACGAAGCCATCAGAAAAGCCAATGGCACTTTATCATGCATCAGCGGATGCATGACGAATAGATCCAAAAAGGTGATACTTCCCCTCTATCGGGCACTGGTCAGACGGCAGTTGGAGTACTGCGTGCAATTCTGGGCACCGCACTTCAAGAGGGATGCGGATAACCTGGAGAGGGTCCAGAGAAGGGCCACTCATATGGTTAAGGGTTTGCAGACCAAGCCCTATGAGGAGAGACTGGGGCACCTGGACCTCTTCAGCCTCTGCAAGAGAAGGTTGAGAGGCGACCTTGTGGTTGCCTACAAGTTCATCACAGGGGCACAGAAGGGAATTGGTGAGGTTTTATTCACCAAGGCGCCCCTGGGGGTTACAAGAAATAATGGCTACAAGCTAGCAGAGAGCAGATTTAGACTGGACATTAGGAAGAACTTCTTCACAGTTAGAGTGGCCAAGGTCCGGAACGGGCTCCCAAGGGAGGTGGTGCTCTCCCCTACCCTGGGGGTCTTCAAGAGGAGGTTGGATACGCATCTAGCTGGGGTCATCTAGACCCAGCACTCTTTCCTGCCTATGCAGGGGGTCGGACTCGATGATCTATTGAGGTCCCTTCCGACCCTAACATCTATGAATCTATGAAAGTCTGTGGGGGGCTGGGGTTGCAGGGACTCTGTGTGTGTGTGTCTGTCAGGGGATGGGTGTGCGAGGGGAGATGTCTGGGTGCCAGGGCTGCAGCTAGGTGGGGAGGCAGGGAAGATGCCTGCCCCTACAGCAGGGGAAGGAGGTAGGGGGGTTCTTCGGGGGCCACAGGGAACTGCGTGGGCAGCAGGGCTGGGGGGGCAGAGGGCCATGGGTCAGGAGTGAGGGGTAGCATCAGGGCTGAGGGGGGGGCTGTGGCTTGGGAGCAAGGGGCGCCAGTGGGGTGGGGGACTGTGGGTTGGGAGTGTGGAGCACAGGCAGTGCCAGGGGGCTGTGGGTTAGGAGTAAGGGGTATCAACAGGGACGGGGTGGGGACGTTGCAGATTAGGAGACAGGGGCACTAGCATTGTCTTACTGTGGGTTGGAAGTGAGGGGCAACAGCAGGGCTGGGGGGGCATGGCTTGAAAGTGAGGGGCAGGTGTAGGGCATGGCATATCACTACTCCCCCCCCACCACAATTATATTACTTTTCATTCTGCCCCAGACAGGTGTCCGTTTTTTTAAAACTGGAATAATGGCAACTCTAAATCATCTATGATCCAAGTTACCCAGCTCATGTTACACTAAGGTGTAACTACTCTAGGCTACACCTTAGTGTAAACCTCCCTACTCCCCAGTGCCTCAGATCAGACCCACTGCTGCCCCTGCCCTCCGCAGCACCCCAGATCCCGGCTCACTGCTCCCCTGCCCCCCCCACAACCCCACCCCGCTTACTTGTGGGTGCCTGCACTCTGTCCCAGGGAGCAGGCAGGGAAAGGTTAACCTTCCTGTCTGGCCACTGCTGCTGCCACTTCTGCTTTTTGGGCTGGGCTTAGCCTGAAGAAGAAGCAGCAGCTCAGCAGGAGCCAAGCAGGTGGGTTAACCCTTCCCTACCTGCTCCCTTGGAAGAGACAGCGCAGGCAGCCACAAGTAGGCAGGGACATGGTGGAGTCGTAGGGCAGAGTGGGGCAGGGGGAGTCCTGGGGGGCAGAAGTCAGTGTGGAGGACTGGAAAAGGAGGGTGGGGATTCTTATCTTTCAGTTTTCCAGGCCCCTGCTGGCCAAAATTGGGACTGCTCCAAATTCAAGTTAGCACTAACACTGATCAACACTTGTGCTGCTGACAGTGAAAGTGTAACAAGGCCCTAAGGCTGTGTTCAAGGCTACAGGCCTAACACTAAGTAAATTAAAAGATTTTTTTTGTTCATAAAGAACAAGCAATAACCTCAATCTATCAAAGAATAATCTCACTATATTTGGCATCACCGTCTCTCAAGTTAGGTTATAACTGTGAATTTTAACTCAGTACGTATGTCCTCTGCACTTCAGCACTGGATTCTCCTCATTCATAAGAGATTTTGTGATCCTTGAAATAGAAACCTTGTTCCTCTGATTGAACATGCGCTAGCCAGTAACAGGTGCTGAGTTTGATTTGTGTTTTGGAAGCATTAATTAATTTGTTGAATAAAAAAGATCAGCTTCATAATTTCTTGTGTGCCATCTCTCTGAATAGAGTCATTCTCTGAAGGGATTTGAACTGAAGTATCTGAAATAAAGGAAAAATCTACTGGTTAGACTGTATATGATATCAGAATGTTAATATAAATAAGGTATAATATTTTATATCAAAATGTAACATAATCAAAACAAAAAGTATTAGCGATTCCAAAATACTTTCTTCAGAATTTTTGTTCTATAAAATATTTCATAGTTTTGAATAGTCATTTGGATTTGGAATTGCAAATGTCAACATGTAGGAATTTTCCCATGGAACAGACATTCAGTTTTCCAACTACCTCTAGTCTATTTACTTGAACTGAGTAAAAAAAAAGTTCCAAATTATCATTTTATTAAAAATGGAGATTTGGAAAATTTTGCCTTTTTTACCAAGTTGAGGTACCTGACTTCTCATTTAATGTTGTACAGAATTTCTTTGTGTATTTTAAATCATAATTTGAAACAAAATATTTATGTATTTCCTTTTTTTTAAGTTTAAGACAGAATTTATCTTCTCATTATCTTGCTGGTTTAGGGGAGGTTCATGAGGATCAAAAACTTCAGAGGTCAGAATTGCAGCTTGACCCTTAATTGCCAGGCTGTTGAGCATTTCAGTCCATCGGGGCACTGATGGCTTTGCATCTTCAGTAATGCTTGAAATATCTTATTTCCATTGAGTTCTACCGAGAATCCCAATTATACAACCAATGCTTTGATTGGCTGACTCTTGTCTTTTTTACAGTGTTTTCAGTGTTGTCCTACTAATAACACCAAATGGCATCTATGTTGCAGGTTTGAAACAGCAGCTCATACGCTGTCCCAAACTAGGGAGCTTTTACAATCTAATCCAAAACCAAATCAAACCCATGGGAGTCTTTCAGTTGACTCCTATAGGCCACCTGAAATGTAATGTAAGCATATGTAGATTGCATTACTTCAGATTTGTAGGAAATTGTTTTGTTTGCAGGCAGTTTAGGGCCAGATCCAGTATCCATTGGCTTCAACAAACTGTCCTTCAGGCCTGTATTTTGTTCCTGCAGAATGCATTATTTGGCCAATATGTTGTTAGCAAAGCAAACTTTTTTTTTATATTAAATTTAAATATGATGAAGGGTGTTCATAAATGATAGTGACTGACATTACAGATGTCAATAGGAGCAAGGGCCTAAAGCTTGAAATTCTTGCTTATAATTATTTGGTGTTTACATATGCAAAATTCTTATAGGCCAAAATCCTAACAGGGACTGATCACTCCCAGGAGAGTTTTTGCTGAGTAAAAAGAACTCCAGAACTTCATACAATAAAAAAGGAAGCTCTGCCAAGAAGTTCTTCTTGCATAAAATGTAAAATAACTCTGTTTCTGAATTTGTGCTCACAGAGTTGAAATGGTTTGATGCCACTGTAAAGATATATCTATCTTCTTATCTTCAGCAATACTGATCAAGTTTTATTGTCAGATCCTGTCTTTTCATTCCTTCTAAGCTATTTGTATGGCTGCACTGTCTCCTTGTATGCAGGGGGCACCCTTAGTACACTTCGTTGCCTACCTTTGAAAACATTTAAAACAAACAAGACCCTTTCTCTTCCCATAGACACTACAAGTAATATTAATGGTTATCTACCTGTGATAAGCAAAGCAGTCTCATTTTACATGACTTGAAAGGGTCATCCATATCGTCAAGCCTAATTAACTTGTCTTACTCTCACAAAACGGGTGGAGAAATGGGTAACTTAGAGGCTATACCCTTCCAACATACCTTGGAATGAAGTTCCGGTACAGCAGGCTGATCAAAGGATATTAAAAGTTTCAAAACAACAAACAGAATGCCCACTTTTATTTAGTACACAGGAATTTGCATTGTGTTCCCTTGACACGATATCTGTAGGTATGTGTATTCACTGGAAATAATCAGTTGCATGAAAGGTTGAACAAGTTCTGGCTGTAAGTTGCAACTTGCGCTATTTAAAGGAAAGAAAGTGTTAAAATGTTGTTGACAATGTACTGGATTTCAATCAAGAGTTTTTAAGGAACTGATTCAGTTTATGACAAAATTTGTGCAAAAGTCTTGTTTCCTACACAATCTAATTTGGGAATTTTTGTCATGTCGCTTTAAATGGCTTAGGACTGACTCACCTAAAATCAGGGCTGTATTATAAAATTATGGTTGAGAAGTAAACCTTTATAGTAAGTAGGTATCCATTCAACCATGTGCTGTGACCCACACCCAGCTGTCACAAGGTTAGCACAATAAAACCAACAAACCAGCAGAATGTTTCAGCAAAAGATATTCAAAAAGCATAGAGGTGCTGTAGAAAGTGGTATTTATGATCTAGCAGGTTGGCCTGTTCCCTCTGGATCACCACTGAATCAGTACCCTAACCAATTCTTGGATCCATACAATGCTGGTGGAAAGGTCTGCATTCAGGTTTTAAGGATTTCATAGCCCTTGTCACTATAACAGACTTAAAATGTGGTGAAATGATCAAATACCAAAATATTCCACTGTAAGCATAAATTCCTTCTACAGTTAGATATTTTTACTGCCTGTCCAGATAGTATTGTGGTTAACTTGTTGCTACATTTTGTCAGAGAGGGCTTCATGTCAGCAATAACAGGATGAAGTGCTCCCTGTATAGCTGGTATTTCAGAAGTGTTTAGGGATCTTTTGGGAAGGCAGGTGATGCTGTAAATGTAAGATTTTCTTCTTCTAGTGCCCGAAGACTGGAAGAAGGCCAATGTGGTGCCTATCTTCAAGAAAGGGAGGAAAGTGGATCTGGCTAACTATAGGCCCATCAGCCTGACTTCTATCCCGGGGAAGATCTTAGAAAAGTTTATTAAGGAGGCCATCCTTAATGGACTGGCCGACGCCAACATCTTAAGGGATAGCCAGCACGGGTTTGTTGCAGGTAGGTCTTGCTTGACCAATCTCATTTCCTTCTACGACCAGGTGACCTATCACCTGGACAAGGGAGATGAGATTGACGTCATATATCTTGACTTCAAAAAAGCCTTCGATCTGGTGTCCCATGATCGTCTCTTGGGGAAACTGGCCAATTGTCACCTTGGGTCCTCCACGATCCACTGGCTGGAAAATTGGCTCCGGGGTCAGACCCAGAGGGTAGTAATTGATGGAAGTCACTCATCGTGGTGTCCTGTGACCAGTGGGGTCCCCCAGGGCTCTGTCCTTGGACCCATACTGTTCAACATCTTCATTAATGATGTGGACACTGGAGTCAGAAGCGGACTGGCCAAGTTCGCAGATGACACCAAACTTTGGGGCAAAGCATCCACACCAGAAGACAGGCGGGTGATCCAGGCTGACCTGGACAGGCTCAGCAAGTGGGCGGATGAGAATCTGATGGTGTTCAATGCCGATAAATGCAAGGTTCTCCACCTTGGGAAGAAAAACCTGCAGCATCCTTATAGGCTTGGCAGTGCTATGTTGGCTAGCACTATGGAAGAAAGAGACTTGGGGGTCATCATTGACCACAAGATGAACATGAGCCTGCAATGCGATGCTGCGGCTAGTAAAGCGACCAAAACGCTGGCTTGCATCCATAGATGCTTCTCAAGCAAATCCCGGGACGTCATTCTCCCCCTGTACTCGGCCTTCGTGAGGCTGCAGCTGGAGTACTGCGTCCAGTTTTGGGCTCCACAATTCAAAAAGGATGTGGAGAAGCTTGAGAGAGTCCAGAGAAGAGCCACATGCATGATCAGAGGTCAGGGAAGCAGACCCTACAATGACAGGCTGAGAGCCCTGGGGCTCTTTAGCCTGGAAAAGCGCAGGCTCAGGGGTGATCTGATGGCCACCTACAAGTTTATCAGGGGTGACCACCAGTATCTGGGGGAACGTTTGTTCACCAGAGTGCCCCAAGGGATGACGAGGTCGAATGGTCACAAACTACTACAAGATTGTTTCAGGATGGACATAAGGAAGAATTTCTTTACTGTCCGAGCCTCCAAGGTCTGGAACAGCCTGCCACCGGAGGTTGTTCAAGCACCTTCATTGAACACCTTCAAGATGAAACTGGATGCTTATCTTGCTGGGATCCTATGACCCCAGCTGACTTCCTGCCCTTTGGGCGGGGGGTGGACTCGACGATCTTCCGAGGTCCCTTCCAGCCCTAATGTCTATGAAATCTATGAAATCTATGAAATTTTATTTTAAATAAAAAAGGCTGGGATGAACTTATAATTTTAAAGAACTAATCAGAAAACTTTTAGTTTATCCAGTGTTTTCCCATTTTATTTCATATATTCTGTTTATATATTTTGTTTTCTTTCCATATGCAGACACACACATATGCACACATCTGATTGGGAAACCATTTTTCCTGTGATTTGTTTTAAAACTTTTTAGTGAAAAAATCAAATAAAGGCAAAAAAAGGAATGCCTACTACCTTACATTTTTCATTCTTTTAAAATATGTATATATGGAAGGGGAGGGGGAAAGGCCAAAGGAAAAAAAATGTGAGAGAGAGGTTCTCTTCCACATACCTTTTTTTTTGTTTTGAAAAAGGTTGAAATGGTTAAAAAGTAAGCAGAGCTTATTTTTTAAAGATTTTTTTCCTTTTATTTTCCTAAAGAAACAACAGGAAACATTGGGGAAAATCACTTTTTTGAATTTTGAATTTTTTGCAACTTTTATAAAGAAACTAACTTGCTTTGGTGAAACAATCTTATTTTTTCAAAATGTTCTTTGTCCTCAAAGTATTATTTAGATGAAAACATTTTGACCAGCTCTAAGCTCCATAGGCTTTGTATAATTAGGAAATGTGAAAATAGTTTAAATATAAAATGCAGAGAAAATTAAGCACTGTTTTAACTCTTTGAAGACTTAGTTGCAATACGATGTGCATTTTAGGAGATCAGAGATGGGGCTATCTCTGTCACTATTAGAGATTGACAGCTGCTGTAACATGAATCTAGTTAAAGGTCAGTGGTTGTGCTCTATAGTCTGCTCTGTGCCTATCAGGGCCATCTCTTAAAATAACAGTTACTTCCAGGACTCCTTCATCTTCTTCACTCTCTGGCCCTTTTCCCCCCTCCTGCCCAGATCTCCAGTCCCTTTCTGGCACATATCCTTCAGCAGCACTCTCTTTTCTTTTCTTGCGATTTTCCTGTTGTCATCACAAAGACCTCTATGTCCTTTATTATAATACGTTCCCCTAACCTCACTCAAAGGCTATCACTGTCTTCAGTGATAATCTACAGTCTCCTTTTCAAATGGGAGGAGAGTTTAATTTAGAAAAAAATCTAAGATAGACACCAAAAAAACCCAACCTTCCCCCTACCTCTTCCAAGTCCTACTAACACTTTCATTGCTGCAGTGATTCACTGATGTAAATCCAAGCATTTGTCTTGAATCAGTTAATTTCATTTCTCAGTGTCATACCCTAGCTTTGTGAATTTCCTGAACAATCTATTTATGACCTATTCCCTTGAAACTTGGAAGTAGTTCATTTAACAAAAGCTTCCATTTTTGTGTGCCAAGATAGTTACTGAAATAGACCTGTAACCTTGTTGTTTTGAGGCTTCATGACCCTGCATTCACTTTTTTATCTTAGTATTTGAAGCCATTTTGTTATGATAGAAATGAAGTTAAGTACACAATAATAAAAGTGGAGCAGTATCATATTTACAATGTAAATTATTATAGACGTCCCTATATAAAAAGTACAATTTTCACATGTGCTTATCTCTTATAGTAATTTGAGGATTGGGATATGTAGATTGTATCAAGAAACCTGACAAACCTGTAAATCTAACTTATTTAGAGAATGGGAATGTATAAAAGCAAGTTACTATATATTTTTAGAGCTAAAATCCTGGACAATGTTACTTTCAAGCACAGAGCTGTCTGCTTCTTGGATTCTAACTAGAACCTATAGTCATCCAATTAGTCTCATTCTATGATTTTCTCTTGTGAATATCATATATGACTTTGGGGCAGTGGAAGATTATGTCTCAGACATCTTCCTGAGTCATACCAGTCAGGAGAGTGGTTCTGCCTAGCAAATTGGCTGATGCAGGGACTGGTCTTACAGATCAGTCCTGTTGCCTAATATAAACCCACAGGGGTCTGTCCCACTTGCTGGTTCCTTCCCAATGCCCCCACCCCTTTACCTGTAGTCCCTCTCCTGCCATACATTTGACATTCCTTGTTGATGTGGCAGGGACCCTGAGGGGCAATAGTCGCCTTGCAGGGTAGGCTTCTTTGTCCAACACAACCAGCCATACCTGAGGTATTTTCATCTTCTCACAGTACTTCCCCTTTAAGAGGATACACTGGTAGGTTTCTGAAGCACTTGTTGAGGTCCTGGCTGTCACAGCCTTGGCCCCTTTTTTTTGCTCTGGACACACCCTTCACCTAGGCCTACTGTTCAAGACCTCAGTCTCTGGGGTTTGGCCATGCCATGATGGCAAGGCACTACTGTGATGTAATAAAAGTTAGAACATGTTCTGAGCAGCCTTACAGTAATGATTTCTAAGATCTCAGCCTGCTCTGGACAGAGCTAGAGCTGCTAGTCTCCCCTCTGACTCCCCTGCCCCCAACAATGAGCCTGGCACTAGGCAATGCAGCTCATATATGCACCCATGAGGACATGCAGCTCCTGTTCCTAGAGCCATCACACTCCTACCCACATGCCCAGCACTGCCCAGCTCAGGAGCACCTACCCCTGGCAAGCCAGGGTGATTCAGGTCTCTGGCACTTTTGTTGGTGGAGGCAACTAACCCTAGGAGAAGCTACAGCTCCTGCTGCTAGAGCCACGCCTATCACTGAGTCTGCAGGAGCTGGGTCTCTGCACCTGGCAGTCTCACATTGGTTTCAGTGTGGCTCTGGGGTTGGGATCAATAGTCAGCTAAGTGTTGGTTCCAGCCTCTGCATCTCATGAGCCTTTTAATGTTTTTTGGTGTGATAAAAAGTGATCATAAAATTATTATCAGTCCCAGCCTGCATCACTGGAATCTTGTATTATCTCCGTGGAGTGGTCCGACAATAGCTGAATGCATGCTACTTAATACGATAGGGAAATACTGTTCTCACAAAAAATTGTAATTTTGATATGATACAATGACACTTGGCACATAATTTACCACTGGAATGCATGGATGCTTGCATTTAAAATGCAGTTAATATGTCTTAAGTATAATGTGTGACATAGGCCATAAAGAACTGAAGCTGAAGTTGTACTACTTTCTTATCATCCTTCAATAAAGATGCCCAATCTTAGTCCAAGGAGCTTCAAAAATCTTAGGTGCCTACAACTGGCATCAGAATTAACACTAATCACTGAGGAAAACATCATCCTATGTCATGGGAATGAACATGTACACCCATAATGCCTTCTCAAATACCACAAACCGTTCTGCATACACCTACCAAAAAATGGTCTGCCTACACTTACTACTGCACCTGCTAAAAATAAGCTAGATTCACAGTGTTCACTGTGTTCACTCAAGAAGTTCTGCACAACCCAAAGAGTCTCAGCTCAAGATTTGTGAATCTGACTCATGAACTTCCTAGCTTGAGAAAGATCTGTGAATCAGTAAATGAAGTAGCCAATGCCTCATGCAGAAAGAGACTTATTTTCCTCTTACAAACATACAATAATCTGACCATCAGTCTAAAAAAACAATAAACTTGGGAGCCAGTTACCATCTAGGGTCAAGAATTCCATTCCTGAGCAAACTCATAGGGAAATTACCCAAGGCCATCTATAAGCTCATCTAATTGAAGATGACTGAATACCTGGCTTGACTGAAGAGCTGGCTAACTGAAGACTTGGCTTAAGCAAAATTCTGGCCATGGAATAAAAAAATGGCACTAATGGACGATCTCTTCTTGTCAATGAAAAGGGGATAGATAATCATTTTTATACTCCTGAGCCTCTCAGAAACATTTAGCATTTCACTACGATATAGGCGGAAGGAGTTCAGGATTATAAATTTAAGTGGTCTGAGATGCCTGCCTGCCTCTCCCCCACCCCACACACACACTCAAGAAGGATGCAACCAAGAAGTGGGTAGAACTACTAGGCTTCTCACTTGTGATACTTACAATATCAGTTGCTTCTCTGGTCTTTTTCAACATCTACATCCAAATTATCTACAAGGCATTGCATATCCTTGGCCTGGTATATCAAATAGACTGCCTTAAATTCTGGGATGAAGACAGTCACTGACAACTTCCCTCTTTCAGCACAATAGAACCATCTACAAACAGAAGACAGAACTGTCTCAGTAGTTGGTGGAAAATTGTGAATGGTATTCCCTTAGCAGTAGTGTAACTGAGCGGGGTGACCAGGGCAGCAGCCCAGAGCTCTGTCTTTGGGAGAAGAGGGCACAAGAGTAGCTGTTGCTGTAGGTGGCAGGTGGCCATGCCTCCACTGCCAGCACCAGGGAAGCTGGCACTGCCCTGTGTTCCACCACTGCCCAAGATGTGGAGCTGCCCTGTCCCTTCTCTCCCTTAGAAGTTAAAATTTGTCACACATGTTTGTCAACTTCTGTTGAAAGGCAAGGTCCACATCTTTGACCTTGCCTTCCCCACTATAAATACATAGCAACATGCATATTCAAAACAAACAAGAAAACAAAAAAGCTCAAAACACTGTGCTGAAACCACACTTCACTATATTTTCTCCTTCCACTTGGTAGAAAACAAACAAGCAACAAATGTTAAACATGCTGCACTGGCAGTTATTAAAATACCATGTTGATGAGCTAGGTATAAGTACCTAAATAGAATAGACTACAATACATAGATTAGAGCATAATTAGCAGAATTTCATTGCTAACCCCACAAACAATTCAAATTAGATTTATAAACATAAACTCCCAGCAGGTTCTAGAAAGAACAGAGCTCAGATGATACATGTAATCACTAACATGAAGAACAGTGTGCATTTAAAGCATTATTTACAGAACATTTGCTCTGTGAACAAGTGTACTTAAAGACACTTAATGTAAAGTGTTACTGTTTGCCAAAGATCTGTTCACTTAACATTTGTAGATTGGTAGAGTGGTTTGCAAGTCAATTAAACACTGATGAAATGATGATAAATGCTTCCTATTGAGAAATGTCACAGCATTCTTTCTGCTTCATTTCCTTATGTCATCTGATGCACTCAAAAAGCATTCGAGTGACATAGCACTAACTCTAGTATCATAACACAGTACAATATACAATGTTAAGCCACATACAGTTCATCCATGATATTTCAGTGCAAACACATGCTTCCAAGTAAATGAAGAACTGCTGTATTTTCTGCTTTTAGAGCAAATAAAAATAGTAAGAAACATCTTGATAAATGGGTTGTTCTCCCTCATGCTTGAAAAGTGCAGACAAATCTAAACAGCAGCACACAGGCACATGCAATTTAACACCCAGTAGCTGTCTCTTCCTTCAGGATTAAAATGTCTGGCAACAAGCATTGGCAGGATCTTCCTAGGATTAGATTTCCTAGGATTAGTTTTCCACAAATGGAAATGTTAGCAAACTCTGTCACTTCCGTCAAGCTAATGTATCACTTCTGCTCTTTAGCAGCCAAATCTTACTGGATTTTTAGGAAACTTTATCTGATTGTATTTTAATCAATGCTTATGATTTAAAAAAGCACTCTACAGTGATTTTTAAAGCAAGCAAATTATATTACAAACTATAATGTATGTCAAGAGTTGGGAGAAGCTGGCTACTAACTGACTCTAATGGCACTACAACTTCAATCAGACGGTAACTTGTTTCAAGGTAAAATGTGTTGCTCTCAAAAGTAAAGAAGAGAGTGTGGAGGAAGGGAAAGGAGAGAAATCCTGGCTTGTGGCTTATTCTTCCCTGTGGAAAGACCTGCAGCTTCTACAGATGGATCTGTCTCTCAAGGATTGGACTTTTAAGTCACCTCAAGACCCATCAACAACCCATGGTGGAGATCATGCTCAAATCTAGGGACTGCCAATGACAGTATATGGCCTTCCTGGTAATTTTAGGTTCTTTGTAAGCAAAATTCAGCAGGAGATTTTGGTTATTCTTTGGAGCTAAGTAGCACTTTTAAGCACTATCGGTGCAGTGAAAGTAAGAGACCACACAGCCAGGCTTTGGGCTATCATATATAATTTTTTTCAAAGTTTGCTCAAGGCATATTACTAAGCGAGCTATGTTTGCTCTGTATTTAACAGTCCAGTGGAACAAATGTTTAAATGAGCCAGACAGTATATGAAGCAGAGAGGAAAGATGAATAAGCATAGACACTCAGAGATCATCTTTTTGCTTCAGGTAGATGTTAAATGACATGTGGTTCATGTTTCATGATAAACCAATTCAGGACTCTAAGTTACTGAAAAAAAAAATCCTCCCTTCTGAGAAGTGCACAAGTGTTACTGTTGAGTTAGAGGCTGGCAGTGGCAATGGCACCAGCACACATTTAAAAAAAAAATCCTTTTGTCTTCTGTGCAAATATTTTTGGAACCTCATTTTCTAATTTTGAAAATACAACATGGCTTGTGATTGAAGAATAGGAGCTATTCTGCCTTCGTGGTACAGAGACACTGGGCAGGTGGAAAATCACAGGCCTCACATTTCCTATCAATAGTGTAACTGAGGAGAGATGTCTGAGGCAGCAGCCCCGTGAACTGCCTTTAGTGGGGAGGGAGAGCGGCAAAGGAAATGTCATGCTATGCCTGTTTCTTATTCAAGAAATAGTATGCCCTTATCTATATTCTTGTTAGTTATTGAGAAGAACACAGCAGGGCCAGGTCAGCCATACCAAATGTGGCCATGCCCTGTCTGAGGCATAGAGCTGGGGAGTTTATGTCTCCTTCCTATTGTGACCAAGCAGTACAACCTAAAGTGGGTGCTAGTATGTAGGAAGAGAGACTTCCTGTTTCCCACACTTGTGCTTGCTCACAGGAAGAATCTCCATTTGACCCCAATTCTTTGTTGTACATTCATGTCCTTTTATAATTTAAGAGATATTTTTATTGTGATAAAATTTGAATAGGGAAAACATTGTAGAAAATACCTGAAGATTTCATTTTCTAAGGTTTTGTAAAGAGATAAAGGAACATAAACTAAAAAGAGAAATACACACAACCCCCAAGCATCATGGTTGCCTGTATTTGTTCCCACTCCCCCCACCCTCTTGTCTATTTGAGGAAGAGTCAGTAAATTGTATGACAGTCACTCTCGACAATAAAATTACTTTCTTGTCAACAAATTGACTGAATGTTTTTCAATCACGTAAAAAATAAACAACAGTCAGACTTGGTTACATCACACTTCAGGTGTAATTCAGGAAGCAGAAACTCCAAAATGACTTGAAATATTTCTTCATTAGTTATATATATTTTTAACTTTCTATCTTATTGATTATCTATTGAGAAGAATGTGCAAAAAATCAATCAGCACCCTATGATACACACTCTGAAGCACTCTGGTATGATCAATGACCAGAATTTATCTCATCCCACCTCAGTACACATATGCCTTGTAATTCTTTCTTTGATTTTGGTGCTTACAATCAAAGTGGTGCAATATTTTGGCTCTTATGCAGAATCACAGTTAGAATTGGTCATTGGAGCCTTAGGGCAAAATCTGTATTAGTTCTTGGGGCGCTTAGATGGGACTTCAGAATTAAAGTTCCCAGGAACGATAAGAGAGTGGTACTACTCCAGAAGTCACAAGACTGATTGGGTGTTGACATTTTCAACTTGGGTTGAAAACCTCCACTTGGGTTTCTGTGGATGCCCAGACTGATATAGTTTGAGCACCAAGACTCTTAGCTCCTTGTTGTGATGCACAATGCTTCTGAGGTAGTGAGTAAACTCTACTCTTCAGTCCCTGAATGGGCCTAAACTATTAGATATCCTTGGAGTATGCCTAACGTACAGACATCATAGAGTTCAGGACAGTGTAGCACTCCTACCTGGTCTCACACATGGCGAGACACTTTTTACACAATAACTTAATGGTTAGAGACTTGTTAAAGGAGAGAGAGAGAGAGAAAGCAAGAAGGAAGCCTAGTAGTTAGAGAATTCAGCTGAGAGGAAGAATACTTGAGCTTTGGTCCCTGTTTTGGGGGGTAAGTCTATTTTTTATCTAATGTGTGCTTAATTTAAAATGTATAAACAATCCTGGGACCAGAACTCTCCTCCCTCCCAAAGGAGGCCCTTATCATTGGACTACAAATCAGGATACTTCTTGTTTGTTCTTCTGACCTGTGACTCTTGCATTCTTGACTGTGTAGTTACCTGGTTTCTGCAAACTTAATTCATGCTACCTTATCACCTAGGCACTTGACATGTAGGTTTACATCCTGCAGTCCAGGTCTCCCACTTTCTGGGAGAGTGCTCTAACTATTAGGGTACCGTGCAAAAGGACATCACCCTCCTACTGCAGTTACATACCTACCCTTGGTAGAAGGACTAGGTGCTCTGGAGTCTGACTAGACAGAAATTCCTAATATGCCTCTGTAAATCAAGGGGTTTAGACACACCCCTGTGCTCAGTAATATCTATCTCCTATTTTGGCACATTGTTGGAACTGATGTTAACTAACTCTTTTATTTTGACTGACTTCCTGGAACCAGATACCTACTATTTAGGCAATGGAACACCTATATGGTCGCCAATCTAGGCCTGACTAATTGCTCAAGTGAAATGTATGAACAAACAAAAAACAGTAAGCAGTGAACAGCACAGTGTTTTTTTAAATTCTTGCTTTTGAATAATCTAAATAGTAATAATGCAGGTAAAAATATATTTGTTTTAACTACTTACATTTGCTACCCTAGCAGTTACTCTTGAACCTAAGGGAGGAAGTTAGGTGCTGTTATTTTTTTCTCTTATGTGTATAATACATTATAGATGAAATTGCCAGAGGTCAGCTAAAGGAGAAATTAATACAATGCTAAAAATGAGCTAGACAAGAGGAAACAATTACTGGACTGTTATTTGGAGGAAACAAGCATTGAGTGGTTCAATAGCTGACAATGAAAGACACGAAACAAGACGGTTCTGCTGGATTTTTCCCAGTCTGGTATTCCCAAAATGTCTGGTGTTGTTTACATGGTTGGAATGATGCCACAAACAAATAATAGTATGTTGGGAGGGAACTGTAGGACTTGTTTCATGATTAGAAGACAGAAAAAAAATCAGTGAACAGCTAAATGCTGGTTGTATTTGTGTCTTATGTTTATATATGGGAAATCATTGGGCCAGAAAAATAGCTATGAATTGTATCTTTAGTGTGAGAATCTCTATTGCCTAATATTAGCTTGATTTTTCACATCTGTTTCCAAAATTCCAGACTATTTGGTGATAAAACAGACTTGGCTACTTCTGATGCCACAGCCAAAAATGCAGTAGTCATAAAGCTAAAGTGAACTGGAGGAAAAATGGAAAAGAATGCTTTGAACTGCAATTCAAGAGACCTGCTTTATCTTCTCAGCTCAGCCACACATTTCCAATGTGTTCTTCAGCAAGTTACCTCATTGCTGTACCTCAGATCCTACCTATAAACTGGAGACAAAAATAATTTCCTACCTTCTGACTTACATATTTCTAATGCAAGCTGTTTAATGCAAGGACTTTCTGATGCCATGTGTATGTACTATGGATAAGATCCTAATTTAATTTGAGGCCTCTAGATTTGGCTATAGGATAAGCAACAACAATAATATTAATAAAAAAAGAGAAATGAGATGATGAAACCTTAAAGGAAATGGTGTGTGAATACAGTCATGGCCAGGGCAGTGCAAGCCATGAAGGACAACTACCAGGTGCTGGATGCTGTCCTAGTACTGGCAATTGCCTTTGTGCCACCCACTGCCCAGACCCCAACCCTAGCCCTGCCTGCCCCCGACAGCCATCCACTACCCACCCAGTAGTAGGCCCCGTATAGGCCTGAATGGAGGTCCAGCACCACCTCCACAGGTCAGGACCCCATGCCTAGCCCCTGCTCCAGGTTCCCCACCACCTGGCCCCCGCCTGGGCCCAGACTCGCTGCTCACCCCAGCTCCACGTAGGAATGGAGCTGGAGCTGCCTGCAGTGGGGCCAGGACTGTGTGCCAGCTCTGCTGGCCCTGGCCACCAGCTGCTGGAAGGGGAGCTGCCCATGCCAGGGGAGGAGTGGCTGCCATCCCCCATGTGTGAGTCTCCTGACCGCTGGCCTGACCACAGCATGCACACATGTAGAGGAAGAGCTAGGGGCTGGGTGCTGGCTGCCTGTCCATGGGCTCTGTCCCCTAGGTTCCTTACCCCACAGCCACCCACCCTGGGAGGGCATGCACACAAGCACAGCACTTCACCTGTAAATAGTTCACACAGGGAAGAGGGTGTTTTGTGGATGATGGGTGGGGTGGGTGGTGGAGGGTCTCTGTTGTTGGGGAGAAGTGGGGAGGGGGGCTCAGTTTGTTGTGAGGGCAATAAAGTGCTTTTCTGAGAACTGTCCCCAATGAGTGTGGTGCTGGGACTGGGTGATGGGGTGGGGGTCATGGACAGCTGTCCAGGCAGGCTACAGCTGGGAGTGTAGGAGGAGGTGGTTGGCCAGTACCGCTCACACCTGGTGCCCTGGCCCCTGATGGCAGGTGTGTGGTTTGCCCAGGGCCTCAGTGGTGAAGGCCTACTGGGGCCAGCAGGCCAGCACCATGGCCAGCAGGAACCTGGGGCAGTGGGCATCACTGCCAGGGACAGGGGATGGAGCAGCCATGGCATGGGGAGGCAGAGGCTGTGGCGAGAGAGCTGCCGCATGCTGGTCCTAGCCTCTGCATGCTGCTCCTGGCCAGAAAAGTGGCTGGGCAGGGAGCAGGGCTGCCTTGAAAAGATGGCTGCCGGCTGCTGGCAGGTGCCGCCAGAGCCTTTTGCTCTTCCTGGTGTCAGCTTGGGCCCATTGCAGGGCTGCAGGAAGTGGGCCCATTGCATCTCTGCATGTGTAGATGGCTGCCTGGGAGCATTTACTAATGAGTAGTTTACTTGCAAGTAAACTGGTCCCAGATCAAATGCACATGTAGACATACCCTGTTAGAACAATAAAGTCAGGTCAAGACCAGAAAAGCCTTTGCCACCAGCCATCTAGCAAAGCTAAAGAAAATCTGGACAAGCAGCAATATGTAAAGAAACAGTACCATATATAATTATCCATTATATATGGTACTGTTTCTTTAAATGTTGATACATTGTGTGCCTCTCTAGGTACCATGTTTCTTTTCAGTTTTGGTGTCTTTTAGAACAATACATTTATGAGCAATGTAAGCCATGTGTGGTCCCCTCTCTCCTGTGCTAGTCTGATCTCTCCACTACCATGGAGCTACCACTCCCTAACTAAGGAGACTGAGAAAGTTGGTAATTGGGAGATGATCCTTCAATTAAATAGCTGGTTAGTTAAAGCCAGACAAAGAGTCTGCAGAAATTGCCTCCTACTCCACATATACATTTAATTGTCCATCTTCTCATTCATTGTATGCCTGTATTTGTTGAACCCAGTGACACTACAGCAGTGACATTTCTCTGTCTTTCTCAAAGTTTCTGGGAGGTAAATACATATCAACAACTTTTATTTCAAATAGCAAGGCAAAAATAATGAGGCATTTTCAAACCTTTTCTCTGGAGGAGTCTCTGTGAAGGCGTCACTTATGAATCTTTTGTTTGTCAGGTTTTATCATTTGAAGGTATTTATGTAAATCTGTAAAACAATGTAGACCACAAACATGTCATTGACAAGTTATCACACATATATTCTTTTTTGCTCTGAACATTTTAATTGGAGTTGAGAGAGACTGAAAAAACCTGCCTGACAAGTATGCTTTCTACTTTAAAAAAATAAAATTGCACTGTCTGTGAGCTTAGGAAGAAACTAATTAAGGTAAACATTAGGAATTATCTTTGAAAGTTAAAAATGAGGAGACAGATGGAAGTAATAAAAGTAGGATATTATTCTCTTAATGGCTGTTCTGGTACTGAACCCTCTGTGTTGCCGCTGATCATTAGAACCCCTGGTAATCAACGGAATGAGAGTAAAAAAGTGGAACAGGTGTAGATGTATTCTGCTTCCTGTGTTTTGCTGCATCTAGACTATTAAAGAAAAATAGCGAAAGATGGATGTCAGTCAGAATGATCAGTCAGAATGATAACAGCGTTGCCATGTCCGAAGGACCAGAAAATATAATGCAAGATCTTTCAATTTGGCAACACATAGTAAAAAAGCATAATGTGCTCTAGTCTTCCTTTTTGAATGAACATGAGATAGAACTCTGCTTCAAAAATTTGTATACTCCTTCCGTGTTCTAATACCTTACACTACAAGGCCATCCATTACCATTATACCTTCTAGCAAAAGAAAGTACTATAGTACAGTACACTGCACAGCACATGTTGCACCAGTAGTAGAATGTGGGGTGAGTGGGGTACATGCCATAGATGTTACCTAAGGGAAGAGGTACCAGAAGGACAGGAAGAGGATGCCTCACCCTCCTGTCCCATGGTGCTTCTGCATGGAGTGCTGCAGGAAGCAGCTGGCAGTGGGAGTGTGTGTCATGGAGTGCATGGCATTCTGGGAATTGTAATTTTGTAAAGTGGCAGTAGAGGTTGCTGCTGGGAGGGGAGAGGAGGAGAGGGGAGAACTTACCCCATTTTTGTGACTGAAATCAGCATTTTTTGTCTTCCCGATATGGCAGTGAAAAAATAGGCTGAGTGCCCTCCAGCAGCTGCAAACTCCACTGCTGCTCTAGAGAACTACAGTTTCTAGATTAGAACACCTTGTCCTCCATGACAGATTGCTTATGCCTGTCACTTGCTGCTGCTCCTGCTCTGGGTACATTCTTTGACATTATGCCTCTATGTTGCACTATTAGGCCCTCCTTTAATAACTTGGAACTCAATGCACCATTTCAGCATGAGCCAGAAGTAGTAGGTAGGTGTGCAGAACCACACTGCCCAGGTGGCAACTCGAGGAGGGATTCCCCTTGAAGCTCACTGAGTTATGGAGAGATAGGAATATAGGCAGTGTCTAAAGCTGCCAACTTTTTTAGGTACAACATATTAATTCTCCCTACTTCTCTGATCCTGCTCTTTGAATCAAAATGAACATGTGAAGGACCATGGATCTGTCTCCTCTCCCTTCTTCCCTGCTTCATTTGGATCACAGTGTCCCCATGAGAGTAGAGAGAAAGCATCCTCTGACAGTTGGGAAAAGACCCATTCCAAACCTCTAAGGCTACAGACAGAAATTACACATAAACAGGTATAAGTGACTGGAAACCAGTTCAAATCGGTAACACAACAGAATTTCAGTGCACATAAACTGCTTTCAAACTGGCCAAAAGTGGTTTAATATAAACCTGGATGGATGTGGTATCAGACTTAACTGATTTAAATTAAATTGTTCTATTGAACTTCTGCCCCAGATCTCCTCCAGATTCAAGTTAACTCACAGCCCCCCCCCCCCAGCATCCCAGGATGCTTTGCACCTCTCCCGCAAACCCCCCCACCCATAGGGTGGGCGAGCTAACCTTGGCCCAAGCTGTCTGCTCCAACCAAGCAGGGAGGCATGCCCAACCACTCCGCACTCTGACTTCTGGCCTGGGCCAATACAGGCATGTGGCCACATTTCCATTGTTCACTTGGTTATCAGTTCAATCTATGCAGCTTAGACTAAACTGAGAAGACTGAATTGGTTCAGCCTCAGGCTTTTTGGCTGTCTGTATTTAGCCTATATACTAAATGGAGGGCTCAAGAAAATGAGTTATTTAAAATTCCATTTTTTCCCTGCATTTTAACACTTCAAATATATTTTTTTCCAGGGAGGAACCAACTTCTGCCCTAGGAGCAGAGAACTGCTCAAGCCAGTATGAGCAAACATGGGCTGTCAGATTTTGCAACAGAGACTCAAGTAGAGGACACTGATGATGCCATTACTCTTTAGTTTTGACTCTGCACAGTTGTCCATCTGTGCTGACTGGATTTTACTCTAACTCTATCAAGCCCTCTCCTTCACCTTTATTCCTGCCTGCCTTCAATACTCCATCCCTCTTCCCTTTTCTCCACTGTTATATTCTCCTTACCTGATTTCCTCCTAATGCTGTTGTATTTCCCTTGGTCTTTCTCTTTAGTTAATCCCCTCCAAAAGTAAGTCTTATCCACAGAATTAAAAAACAACAAATGTAATGTAATCTGCATAATGTGACATAATATTCAGAAACCATCACTCTGTTCTAGCAGTTCTCAATCTCTGTAGCCTCAAGGCATTCCTCAATGAATCTGAGGCACACCTTGGAAAATGCCAGCTCTTAGTGGTAACTCATTTTTATGCTACAGAAAAATAATAGAGCAATTCTCCAGAAAAAACGTAATGGGGCAGAATGTTTTCCTACTGGAATGGATTCCTATTTGAAATCTCTGTGTTTATCTTGTGAATCATGTATATGTTTTTACTATATGTACAGGGGTATAGGCTGTAGCCGAGTTGGTCTAAAGACATGGATAAGGTTTTTGGGGTAAATCTGATATCTTTTATTAGACCAACTCAAATAGTTGGAAAAATTCTTCTTTGCAAGCTTTTGGGTATAAATACCCTTCATCAGTCTGTGGATGCATATATGTGAGCCGACTCGCCCTCAGAAAGATCTTGTGGCACCCCAGAACTCACTGTTTTATTCACTCTGCTTGCATACCACATTGCTTTCCTTTGCAGCTCAGATCAAGTGTAGTGGCTTCTTAACCATACAACCCCCGCCAAGGGAAGAAGAGAGTGATGGCAGCGGAGAAGAGGAACAGACAAGTGGAACGGAGTACAGTGACAACAACAGCAGCAGCGGGTCCTCCAGTGGAAGCTGAAACGACAATGGCAAAGAGACCCTGTGAACTGAGTACCTGACCCCAGAAGTGGGGCATGGGTGGACATGAAGGTAGGGCTGGTTGAAGAGACCAGAAAGGACTGTGTGTGTAGTTTGTGTGTGTTGCACTCGGTTGTGGACATTGTAATGGGTACAGGTGGCCAGCGGACCTTTGTACAGGTGCATGGGTGTGGTTTTTCTGTAACGGGATTGGTTTTAACCCTTTTTGGGATAGAACATGTTCAAGAGTAGATATATATAACCATATATATAAATACATTTTTACAAAAAAAAAAAGTGGCTTCTTAAACTGGCAAGAAACATACCACGTATCTGTGCCAAAGAAGGCAGTTTTCCTGAACCACTTTGCAGGAGAAATGCTCTTCTGGCGTGGTTCAGTACCCACCAAGGTGCAGCAGCTTTAAGCCCAGTTTATGGAGTCTCCTCCCTTGCTTGCTCTGAGGGCCTTATGGCTAAGGGAGAGCAAAATTTGGGGGCATCCAAATCCCAAGCCTCTGGGCTTGGGCCTGCAAGTAGGATGCCCGCCAAAGGTTTTGGAAACATCTGAAGCCCCAGGTGCAGATGGAGGATGTTTGCCAGTAGTAGGGCCACTTATGGTTCTGGACTCTTGGATTTGGAATTAATTTTGGCTAATTTGGCCTTGGATACAAATGATAAAAAAAAATAAAAATCTATCTTATCTAAATGGACTGAGAACTCTCTGGGACAGGGACTGTTTGGTATTCTGTTTCTACCTGGTTCTATCATGTTTAGCACAATGGGGCTCCATCCTCAATTGGCCCTTTGGCAATACAGTAATACACATCCTAACTATAACAGGGTTGGGCTTTGAAATGCAATCAGTTCAATGCAATAAAGTGCCCTGTATGGTATGTATGCACAATACTACATTTGTTTTTTTACTGCATATATTTTCTTTCCTTTTCACTGCTCCTTTTTCATTGTCTCACTGTATTTTTTTTTTCTCTCTTCCCACTCCTTGACCTATTTTTCACCTAGCAGCTCTCTCTCTCCTGTGCTCTCCACCCTTGCAATCTCACCTAAGAAGAATGCAAACCAAACAACCATTCAGACTGGAGATGAACTTTAAAACCCATTGCATTCAAGTGGGTTTGAAATTGAGGAAAACAATTTCGCCATTCCATCACTTGAGTCCCTGACAAACAGCTTGTTGCATCTTTAAGTTTAATGTTCAGAAGGATGTGCTTCTGCATGTTTCCCTTTCATAAAGGAAACTGGAATGTGGCTGCATATCAAAACACTTGTCAAAACACGGCCTGCTAAAAGGAATACAAGAAGTTTCAACTCCTCTCCTTCTTTCAGTAAACATAAGAAAATGTATGGATGTGTCTTATTAATTGCTTACATTGGGTATTTTTTATGGTTAGCGATCAGAATTCACTTATTCTGCTTCGAATGAGAGGAGACCCTGATCCAAAGTGTTTAAATGAGTTCTGTTCATTCCTTTTCCAAGTGGTGAATTTGCACTTATTTTCAAATGGCACACTTGTATAGTTCTTATACAACTACTCCTTACAGCTCACACAATAGTAAGGAAATGTAGTCATTTTATTTTCCTTAAAAATATTTTCTTAGGGCTTATTTTGTCACTTGAGGACAAAATTAAGGACCAAATATCTATTTTATTTCTCTGTTTCAGTAGCATTCAAATTACAGTAGTATAACTGAGAGCAGAATTGGGATCCTTAACTACATTTGAACTACATTTGAATAACATTATTTAATTACGCAAATTATGTATTTTTTTCTCCTGTGTTGGTAAATTGGTGATACTAAGTCTAAATGAGAACCAGTTTGTATTCTTACTTCAAGGTGCACTAAAAGCATTGACAATGGATCACATAGTAGCAATCTCTCCTACTGCCGCGTGGTGTCACTATCCCATCAATACAACGCTATGCCTTTATAAGAAAAAAATAAACTGTGACAGGAGGGAAGGGCTGAGGACTTCAAAGACAAACATAAGGTCTTAGCTATTTGATATCGCATGAAACAGAATATTGTGTATTTATTATTTATTTGGTTTACCTATCTTTACAAAGAAGGAAGTGTATAATTATTCCAATAGCAAAAGTGAAATAGAATGTCTTTTCTGGGAAACCACAAATATCATATTTGTTTTGCTGTTGCATTACCGGGCTATACTCTTTTTGGAAAGCTTTTAACTCATGGTATGTCTTCCAAGAAAGCTAACAGTGAACCTAGAAGTTTTAAAATACAGGAAAAGAAACAGCTGGGATTTACAGTCATGTTGACCTCTCTGAATGAAGATCAAATTCTCGATGCAGACACCAAAAAGTGACAGACACTGCATTTACTTAGCTGAACTGTGAACTGATACAATCTGGGTGCATCTACATGTGCACATTTACTGCGCAGTAACCAAAATTACTGTGCAGTATGGGCATGTGTCTACACATGCACGCCTGTACTGTGTAGTCAATATGGTGACTTACACTGACTTGAGTGTAAATTTGATATCTGCATCATGAAGGTATCAAATTTATGCCTGATTAGTTACTGAGCAGTAATGCACATTTAGATGGGTTACTGTGCAATAATCCAGGGGACCTCCCTGCTGGGTCTGGCCAGCCACTGGGGGGTAGCTGGAGCCTAGCCCCAGGGCTCCTGGCTGGTCCCATCTCTTGCTGCTGGCTCAGGCTGCTCTTTGGCAGCTGCTGGTTGCAGAATATAAAACCCAGGTGCCATTTTGTGCCATGGGGCACACACCACAGGAAGCTGGCAGGATCTGCTCTTTGTCCACAAGCAATGTTCCCTCTAAGGAGCAGCAGTCCGTGAGTGCACCGCCTCGGTCCGTGAGCGCGCCGCCTTGGTCTGGTGTGGGACACTTACCGAAGGGGGCTGGAGACCGGAGGCTGGGGCCAGGGGCTGGAGTCGGGGGCCAGTGGCTGGAGGCTGGAGCTGGGACCCAGGGGCTGGGGCCAGGGTCAAAGTGCTGGAGCTGGGGGCCAGGGGCTGGAGCCAGAGCCTGGCGTGGGCTCCCCAGCTCAAGGGAAGTGCTCTGCTCCCCTGCATCAGGGCCGGGGAGTGGAGCACTTCCCCAGAGCCAGCAGACCCTGCACCAGCTGCCCACACCAGCCTCCATCCCTGCCTTGCCTCACCTCAGGGAGGAGCTGCTGCCTGCCCTAGTGAGGCTCCGGCGGCTCCGGGACACTGCTCCGCTCCCCGGCCCTGATGCCATGTGCCTCCTCGCTCCCTGAGGCCATGCGGGGGAGTAGAGCAGTGTCCCGGAACAGGCGGAGCCTCACTTGCGGCAGACAGCAGCTCCTCTCCAAGGTGAGGCAAGGCAGGGATGGAGGCTGGCGAGGGCTCTGCTGGCTCCGGGGAAGTGCTCCACTCCCTGGCCCTGATGCGGGGGAGTGGGGCACTTCCCTGGAGCCGGCAGAGCCCATGCTAGGCTCCTGCCCCAGCCTCTCCTGGTGTGTGGCCTTGAAAAGATTGTGCACAGCCACACTTTTAGTTGTGCATGACCACTCACGTGCACACCTTAGAGGGAACCTTCTCCACAAGTCCAGCAGGCCCTGTGTGCCCCCTGGACACCCACATGCTGGGTGTGCCTGGGCTGTCCCCTTCCAAACTTCCCTCTTGCCACAGGTGAATGCAGCAAAGGGCTGCAGCTGGCTGTGTCCCTTGCCCAGCCTGAGACCCCCCAGGGCTGCTGGCCCTGCTGGCTGTGCCCCCAGGGCCAGCATCTGCTGCTTACTGCTGCTCACCCCACACCTCTCTCACTTTGCAGGACCATGGTGAAGTGCTTCTGCCATGCAGCTGCAACTCCCTGGCTGTGCCCCTGTCAGGGGGGCTGCTGCTAGCCCTCCAGGGCCAGCATCACAGGGCCAGCTGCATGGGGACCCAGTCAGCTAGTGCAGGACCACATGTCATTCACTTCCCCTGCCTTCAGCCCCAGCACCACACATGTGTGCCCATCTGTCTGCAGTCCCAGGTGTGCAAATTGGACCTGGGAGGAGGTGTGTGCTCTTGTAGCACTCTGGGGTGAGAAGGAAGTCCTTACACAGTTTGCCTAATGCAGATGCTCGAACGGCTACATTTATGAAGCCCTAGTAGCTGGGATGTATGGTGGGGCCACTCCTGGTCAGTGCAGCAGTGCTGTGTGAAGGCCAAGGCCCTGTGGATTCCAGTGGGTGGCCATGACCAGCCACAATCACTGGTCCAGTGGGGTCCCCTGCACCATGCCCTTCATATGGGAACTGACCTGCATTTTGGCACCCCCGGGAGCCCATGCATGTGTCTCTGCCACCTCCTGTAACTGAAAGAGGGGATCTTGGGCCTTCAGTGCCCCGACCTGCACTCCTCCCCAGCTGCTGTGCCCACTGGCAGCCCGGGGAGCCCTGGCCAGTGGCTGCCTCAGCCTTGTCCCAGCCCCACAGCTTCTCATAAGGAGTGCTGGCCATGCCATCGCCAGCTGTCAGCACACAAGCTCCTCCCTGGGGGGGTGTCCTGGCCAGATGGCAGCCCACCACACACCATGGGTTATGGAGACTGGGTGGAGCCAGATGCCACCTGAGATGGGGAACCCCACACCAGGCCACCAGCCTTGCCAGCCCCAGATCTGTGGTAAGTCCTGCACTAGGGAACAGGCTCCCCCAGCCCCAGTTGCAACCCTTGTCCCATCTCTGCCCCCGGCCCTAGCCATTGCCCTGGCTCCTACCCCTCATCTTTTCCCTGCACACCTGCATGTCCCTGGCCCTGGGCTCTTCCCCACAGCATGCAGACAGGTGGGACACAGGTCAGAACTTTACTGAGAAGCCCGTGTCCCTGTGTCCCTGTGGCTGGGTGGGCATGGGCCTCTCACATGCTGTGGGACGTTTTGATCCCAGTGTTGATCTCCTCCTTGGTGGCTGGGGGCAGGGATGCATAGTGCTGCAACAGATAGCTCTCCAGAAAGTGGTGAAAGTTGCAGGATAGGTCAGACTTGCCCCCCGTGCTGTCATACCTCAGGGTCCAGAATTAGGAAGCAACAGCAGGATCAGCAGTAGCGGGGTGTAGTGGCTGGGGCACCCCTCTGCCTCCACTCCAGGGCCAGTATCACAGGGCCAGCTGTGTGGGGGCTGAGTCAGCTGGTGCATGACCACATGTCATCCACCTCACCCACCTCCAGCCCCAGCACCACCCATGTGTGCCCACCCATCTGCAGTCTTATCTCATCGTGCACCGCCCATGGCATGCCAGCAGCAGCATGCCGGGGGTTCAGCAGTGGCATGGCAAGTGGATGGGCCCAGGGTGCCTCCCCAGAGAGGCCCCCAGTGGAGAGGGTGGGTCCAGCCCCCTGCCCCAGTTGTCCCAAGCCCAGCAGAGTGGTGGGCCTGCAGGCAGTGGCAATGCATAGGGGGTGCACAGGGGTGCATGTGCACCCCCTGAGAGCACTGGTGCACCCTCTGACATCAGCATTCCCGGGCAGGGGGGGCAGGTGAAAGTGCTGGTGCATTCCCTGAGAGCATCGGCCAGGGAGTGAATCAGGAGAAGTGGTCCCCTTGCGGCCAATCCCACTGACCCGAAAGTGCCAGCAGTGCACCTGAAAGTGTCAGTGGCATGCCGCTGCCAGTTTCAGGTCAGCCAGATCAGCCGCAAGGACCCTCCCCCTGGCCTGTGGGATCAGCCATGGGGGGACTCACCACCCCAATCTGTGGGATCGACCATGGGGGAACCACCCCCTGGTTACTGACTGTTCACTAGGGGGGCAAGTGCTCCCCCTGACTCAGGAGGCACCAGTCGCCCATGCCTGCAGAGGCAGAGAGGGGGTCAGCAATGGCTGGAGCCACAGCAGTAGGTGCTGTCAGCTACCAGGCCTGGCCTTCGCTGGGAAGGGGAAGGGAAGGTGAATGGCCTGCAGCCAGTCCTGAGGGAGCTAGCAGGGCTCGGGGGCTTGGGCAGCACCCACTTAGCCCCAGGCCTGCCCGGCCAGTTTACCATGATTCCTGGGCACTTGTGTGCTGCTGTCCTCCATAGATTCATAGATGTAGGGTCAGAAGGGACCCAAGTAGATCTTCAAGTCCGATGCCCTGCCCTGGGCAGGAGAGAATACTGGGCTCATATGACCCCAGCTAGGTAATTATCAAGCCTCCTCTTACAGACCCCCAAGGCAGGAGCCAGCACTATTTCCCTTAGAAGTTAGTTCCAGATCCTAGCCGCCCTGTCTGTGAAGTAGTGCCTTCTAATGTCCAGCCTGAACCTACTCTCAAACAACTTACAACCATTATTCCTTGTTACTCTGGGAGGTGCTTGGGGGAACAGGGTCTCTCCCATTCCCTGCTGGTCCCCCCTGGTAAGTTTATAAATGGCCACCAGGTCCCCTCTCAGCCTTCTCTTGTGAAGGCTGAACAGATTCAGGTCCCGTAGCCTCTCCTCGTAGGGTCTGCCCTGCTGTCCCCAGATCATGCGAGTGGCCCTCCTCTGGCCCCTCTCGATGCTGGCCACATCCTTCCTAAAGTGCGGTGCTCAGAACTGGATGCAGTACTCCCAACTGTGGACTGACCAATGTCACATATAGGGGGAGGATCACCTCCTTGGCCCTGCTTGTGGTGTATCTGTGGATGCATGACAAGGTGCGGTTAGCCTTACTGACTGCGTCCTCACATTGGTGGCCCATGTTCATTTTGGAATCGATAATGACTCCAAGATCTCTTTCTGCCATTGTGCTTTTGAGAAGGGAGTTCCCCAGCCTATAGCTATGCTGCTGGTTCTTACTGCCCAAGTGCAGTACCCTGCATTTGTCAGCATTGAATCGCATCCTATTCTCATTCACCCACTCCTGTGGGTGGTGGACCAGCGGTTATGGTGGGAGAAGGACCTAAACTGGGAGAAGGCTCAGCTGCAGGTGTACACCAAGCATGGAGCCAAGCTGGTGGCCCTGGAGTGGCAGTGCATGGAGCTGCTGGAGCTGCAGCTAATCACCTAGGGCCACCCAGCAGAGGCTATGCCTATGGCCCCCTATGCCTGATTCCCCAAACTGGCCCTGCAGGGCCCCTGGGTCCCAGCCACTGCCCCACAGAAGATTCCTGGCAGCATCCTGGAGCACATGCTGCAGCATCTGCTGGCGCCCCCAGGCTCTGCCACAGCCCTGAACCCATGGCGGACCTGTTTGTGGCTGGGGTGCTGGCCACCTGCCGCTGGACTCTCTGCCCTGGTTGGCCTCACCCCTCAGTCCCTCACAGCTGGACTCAGGGACAGATTCCAAGACATAATTGTCATTTGCTGCTTGGAAGTTAGGGTTTTACTGTGGGTGTGGGGGGGAGGGTGATGGATTGGCACTGCTGGTGGAAGGGGGAGGAGGAAGGGGGCCGTGTCTGTTGAGGAGGGAGGGGGAGGGATAGGGGGGTGTTGCTCCATAAATAAAGCTTTTTACTGTTACACCCATGTGCATGTCCTGGAGTGGTGCAGGGAGGTGGCCAGGGGGTAGGGAGTATGTGAGCAGTGGGGCAGGCAGGCTACAGGGGTAGTGCTCCAGCAGGTGGTTCACCAGAGCCTCCTGCACCCAGTGGTGGGTACACATGTTGCCGGGGGCTTCAGAGGTCAGGAGCCACCGCTGGTGTTGACTTGTGTTCCCAGGTGTCCTAGAATGCCTCCCCCCAGGTCTTGCACACATTGTGCAGAATGCATGCTGCAATGATGACCCAGGAGAGGTTCCTCTTGGCCACCTGGAGGTGGGCTGTGAGGGAGTTCCAGTGCCCTTTCAGCTGGCCAAAAGTGTGCTAGACCAGGACATGGGTGCTGTTGAGGCACCTGTTAAAGTGTACCTGGTGGGGGTCCAGCTGCCCGGTGTAAGCTCTGCAGCAGCAGAAGCAGTGAACAGCCATATACCTCTTGTCCAGTGGGTGGTCAGAGCAGGTGGGGGAGCTGGGTGGTGTCAGGTGGCTGTGCGCCAGATGGTGGTACTGGCAGTGAATGAGGAGGACAGCTGCAGTAGCCTTGAGGAGTGGGGGAGCCTGTCCCTGGGTGCCAGGTTTGGGAGCAGGGTAGGCCATAGCTGGGAGATGAAGCTGAGGCAGGAGGATAGCTGGCAAGTGCAGGCTCTGCCTCTGCCATGCTGCTTCTCTGACACAGGAAGTGGCTGCTCAGAGGTCATGGTGTAGAGGGTGAGCTTTTAAGATGGTTGCAAAGTGCTGGCAGCTGCCTCTGGCCTCAGCAGGGCTGCCAAGGGCTGGCAGCCGTGTGACTGGAGGCTGGAGCTCCCCACAGTGACCACAGGGCACATGGCAGGATGCTCTGACCTGGGCCTAAATTTAGTCCCAAGTTGTCTGCACATGTGGATGCTGGCCTATTCCTGCTTACTGCGCAGTAATTTACTGTACAGTAATTTACTGTGCAGTAAATTTAAGATGGCGTAAATGCACGTGTAGACATGCCCTCTGACACCTTTTTTCCTCCTAAAAGTCCTAAGGGCCTAATCCAAGACATACTGAAATCAATGAAAAAAGCCCAATGGGCTTTGGACCAGGCCCTAACAACCCTTGGAAAAATTGGATAGAGGTGTTAAATTCAAACTTGTAAAGGAATTGTATGCTGAGATACGCTTTGGAATTGTAGGCAGAAATACGCTTTGCTCTTATTGACAGTTTCTTACAAAACAATAGGTAGTTTAGGGGTTTTTTAGTGCAGGAGGAATTTCATTTTGTGGAACAAAATAAAAGCAACAAAACAAAGCGCTGTCTTGGGAAGCATGTACTTAAAGCCTGTTAACAAATAGTGGATGAAGTATACATCTTTCCACAGTCCCAGAAATTAAAAATACAATAAAGACAAATCTAGGAACCTCCCTTCTAATTTAACCTTTATCTACACTGGAGAAAAATTAGCTGGTATGTCTGCAACAATATAGCTATTTTTTATGAAGTTTATATTGGCAAAAGTGATTTTATTTGCTGGCAGAGCTTATATTAGTTCTTTGAATGAAAGAAATGCTCCTGAAATTTTTGCTGGTATAATTACACCTATATTAGACACTGCTGGCATAACTGTTGCTGAGATTTTTTTTTCTTTCACACTCTCCATTGACTTAGCAGTGCTTATAAAACTTTTAAATATAGACCTGGCCTTAGTTTGGATAACATTTGCAGGGCTAAAGCAGCATGGAGCTCTTCCTTACTTAGGTGATACAGTAGAATGTGCTTAATAAGCTCTTCAAGAAAAAGTTACATAGATACTTGATCACAATGATTTTGCAGGTATAGAATCAGTGCAAACCTGATACATTTCAAAGACTAAACAAGGGCACACTTAACCTGCTAAATGGCTGCAGATGGAGCAGGATTACACATAGAAGTTGCTCCAATGTAACTAAAGGTGTGATGTTGCACGTATTTGGTTAAACAAGTACAACTCTACCTGTTGACACTGTGACCAGCTAAATATGTTATTTAACCTAATCAGACTGTGATCTAATAATCTGATGAACTCTGATATAAACCTCATTATTGAGCTAGACCGCATCACTTACATCGGGTAGTGGAATTTTTACTATATATCTATTTTGGTTTAATTCAATGGACCCCATTAGAAGAACAAACAGGAAAGCAACACAATGGCTCACCAGATAAGAACATCCCTGCACTAACTTAAGAAACAATTATAGTGATCCAGAGGACTAAGCAGCTTTTAAAGGATACTCTCCCTGAAACAGGAGAGTGAAATGGTTTGTGAATTAAAGGAATATTCCCTTAGAGGTTCTAAGAAAAGGATAGACCTACCAAGATTCCCCTGTCATGATGGATACATACCTGGCAAGCAGGACATGTTGCTTTGTTGACATGTAGATAGTCTGTTTTAAATAAATAATATTAGATAGTTTAGTTATTGCTCCAGGAGGGATCAGAAATGTAGACCAGTGTTTCCCAACCAGTGTGCCATGGCACATAAGTGTGCTGTCGGTAATGAACAGGTGTGCAGTGGAATTTAGCCCTGACAATGAACTACAATAGGTATGAGGATGGGGAATGCCTTAACAGGTGTGCTGAGGAAAATTTGTATTAATTTAAGTGTGCCTTGGTCTGGAAAAGGTTAGGAAACACTGCTGTAGACACTGGATATCATTGAGAATGACTGAACACAATGGGCGCATCTACACATCACCATATGGCGATGTTGCTATGGCACCGTGCTTTAGTACTTCCCTTTGGAAGTACTAAAGCAGGCACAGTATGGGCGGTTACTCCACTGTACATGTGGCACATTGTTAGATTTTGCCACTATGTCCCCATAGAAGTGCACTATACCAGGGGAGCATGCACTATGGTGATGTAGCTGGCAATCATGTGTAGACCCACATGATGTAATGCATCACTACGTTGCCATAGGGTGACGTGTAGATGCACACAAAGGGGACTTCAGCTTCCACCCAGTTAAGAGTGGGAGAGTCATATGATTTTATTCTGAGCCCGGTTGACAGCTACACCTCTGAGACATGAGACTCAAAGAGACCTGAAGGGGTGAGAAGGGTAGTTTGCCAATGCACTTAGAGAGCTTTGCTTACCTTGCTTTATATATAGACCTTTTTCTTTCCGGTTCAGATCTCCAATATGTGAAGTTAAAGATGGTGATGTTACCATTCCTTATTTCTTGTTTAATTTGCTTGAAAGCAAAATGGCTGGCTTAAACTTAGATGTAAAAATATTGTTGCTGGCTATTAGCAAACAATCAAACGTGACACACAAACTTACCAAATTAATACATTGATTGTTGTAAATCAGCCATTTTAATTACTATATTTGAAGGAAATAAAAAAGAAACCCAGTTCTAACAGCATAGTTACACACATCAAATCCATTAATTAGCAAGTTGTTGTGAACCCCACTTTAATCTGTTTTGCAACAGTTTAGTCAATGGTTCAGGTGTGTTAACTCAAGGTAGCTTTAAGGAATAACCTTGTTGAAATGAGGGATTTATTCACATTGAGGCAATGTACTTAACAGGTTTTAGCTCTACTGAAACAGATAATTACACACTTTAAGAAGTTACCAGGAACAATCTTACAACCTTGTGTTACATATTTGATTTTCAGATGAATGAACCCTCAGACTGTAAATGGACGCCTTTTATCCCTTCACAAGCAAGACAGCACTGCTCTGAGGTCTTTGTTTTTAAACAGTTCACAATCATTGATGTTATCTCATACTAGATAACTCTAAGATGGCCAACCAAATTTCAGAGATGTTCTTTCTATAGACTTTCTAAAACGTTTAACATCCCTCAATTGTAATGCAAAAATTAAGGAAGGCTATCAAAATTGCAGGAAGTATATTATTTTTTACTTGCTCATTCTCCTTTTCCTCTGAACTAGACATTTAAACTAACACGGAAATCAAAAGCCTGAATCTGGCTGTGGTTCATTTCACTCACCTCGATTATTCTAAAGAGGGACATTTCAAAATTCCCTGGAGATCAGCATGTCAATGGAAGCTACAGTTTGTTTTACCCCTGAAGAATGATAATGCTGCTAAACAACAACATTGGCTTTTAGGATGGGAATGCAAGGTGAGGAAAAGGCACTCCAAGCACTCAGAACAATACCGATTCCTTCACCTAAGGCTGTTTGTCAGAAAGGAATTCTTTTGTTTTAGTTCCTCTTTTTCTATTCACTGATTTTCTCTTCTAAAGCTACTTTTCTTTAGTCTAAGATTTTGCCAGCTCTTCCACAGAAGTTTTAATTTTTTTAAACTGGCTTATACCACCCAACCTAACAGTTGTCATAAGACTCACTAAGACAGGGACATGCAAATCAAGTCCTACTTCATTTCATGCAGGTTACAGTAACCATCCAAAGTGCTCTTTTTCAGACTGGCATCATTCTTAACATCTTATGTCATATTTGATAACCCATACAAGACATTTCCAATTTGTAGACATTTGTTCTTCCCAGCTTACAGTGACCAATTAGCCGTACCACCCTCTGGAGCATACCAACAAGCAGCAAGCTTCAGTGCAACAAAATATCTGTAATACCTAGTGGATGTACTAGGTCTTGAAACTGAATAGCAAGGGTGTGCAAAATGGGCCATATTCAATTTGGATTTAGATTTGGCCCGATTCGATTAATTGATTAGGATCACTGTCCCAATTCAGTTCAGCCAAATCCGAATCTGAAAATTCAATGTGGATTCAGAGAATCAGTAATTCGGCCACAGACACAGCTTTAAATGTTTTTTCTATATACCTTGAGGTACCAGGCACGGCTCATGAACGCTTCAATGCTGTGATGTCAGTGATCATTTCTCTGAGCTCCTTCAATGAGTGATTTGTCATTGAAGAACAGAAAAAAATACCTGTCTGATGGTGGTGTTCCTTAGGATGAGTCAGATACAGTAAGTCTTGTCAGCCATTACCCTCTTACCTGATATAGGCAAAGCCCTAGTTAAACATTAAACCTCAGATCAATTCCAGAATTATATCCCATTACTTCCAGAAGTGGGTCTATGGTACAAGATTGGAAGAGACATCCATCTATTTCTAGTGCTAGGATCCAAATTCCAATTCTCTTAACAGCCAGGCCAAACTTAAAATTATGTGAAGCATTATGTTTACCAGTTGTATTCAGAAATTGATAAGTTTCTTTTTCTGCCTGTCCCAGGGGAGTGGGGACGCCGGGAGACCCCCGTGGCGGCAAAGGGTCCCCCTTACCTCCCGCAGGCCCGGAGGAGCCAAAAGGAGTCCACGCAGCAGCGCGGGCCGTCAGCCGGGCATTTATCCAGCTGCGGCTGAGTGGCGGGGGCGGGGCACACCAGCTGGGAGAGACAAAAGGCAGCCCCGCCGAGACAACGGGGTGGCTGAGAGGAGAGAGCTGGAGCGTGGAGCCCCAGCAGGCGGGGAAGCAGCCGCCACCCGCCGAGGGCAGGACGGAGGAGGAAACTGACAAGGACAGCTGCGAGCGGTGCTGCAGTGCAGCTGGGAGCAGCACGTGGAGGGGAAGAGCCAGCTCCGTGAGGTGGGGCACAGCCGGTGGGGAAGCCAGCAGCGGAGCCAGGGGCAGGGCCGGCAGCAGTACCCAGGAAGGGGCTGGCGGGGCCCCGTACCGCGGAGCTGATGGTGAGGGTAACCGCGGCGTCACCGGTAGGGGCAGCGAAGAGGCCAGCGGCACCCCGGAGAGGGAGGGGCCAAGTCGGTGGCTCTGCTGGAGGTATGCCTGGCCCGAGGACCGCTGTTGATGACCAGAGGTTTGAGGCAAGAGGGAGGCAAGGCGAGGACGGAGTAGAGGCCAGAATAGGAAGACCCTAAGGTGGCGAATGGCCGGGGTGTAGGGGAGGATGGAGCCCCGAGATTGCCCACGGAGGAACACATCAGCACCGAGGGATACCCCAAGGGAAGACCCCCCACTGAAGACGTCATCAAAGTCGTGGCAGGCGAGTTTTGGGGTCCCCCTTAATAACAATCAGGGTAAACTTTGGGGCGCATCAGCAAAGCCCGGGTGGGCGAGATCTGGGGCCCGGGTGAAAGTGGCGCGTGATCTCCTGGTCGAGCGGCGGTGGGTACACTACCTTTAAAGGATGAGTGAAGTAATTTGTTTATAACTACAGACATTTTTCTAGCACTGGAACTTTTTTGACATAGTGTTATAATTCTTTCAAATACATATTTTTTAAATCTGTTAAAGTGTTAATTTGTACTCTGGACTTCTGAAAATATCATTTGAAAAAACACACTTGTTCATTCAGTGTTAAAGGTTTTGTTTCTTTAAAGGTGCGGGGAATGGATCATCACTTATCCTGTACCCACTGCTGACCTATTTTAATCTCTGTGTTGTCCGTGCAAAAATATTTGTTTAGAACTAGTGCTTTGTGGTCCTGAAGTATGTTTTTGACATGGAGGGGGAAATAAACAAGGCATTCTGGCCCAGAAATTTCAAAGTATGGAACCACTGATTTCATTGTGAGTTCAGGTGACTAAATAGCTTTAAAATTCTGGGCCTTCACCTTTAGTATTTTACATGGTATCTTACTAGATGTCTTTTAGGGATATCTTAGAATAAATTTTGTTTTCATATATTGCCTTTCCTACTCTCAGAATCCAATCATCTGGTGCCCTTCCCAAGCACAAAGTTACCAAATTAGAAGAGATATATTTTACACTCTTTTTGCACTGGGGTAAATGACTACACAAGAGAATCAGGGCCTGAGAATCTCAGAGGAGGAGTGCTTTAAAGAATTAGATACTGGTAGTGCTCTTCTGCTGGCAAAACTAGCAGCCATGAAGCACTCAGCAATAATTCACACCTACCACATCACTGCATGCCTAGAACCTGTTTCACTGAAAAAAATTAACACCTCATACTAATGACATTTCTGTCATTGCAAAGGCTCCCAAAGCACTGAATAAACCACAAATAAATTACTCAGCTTACTATTGAAATGCATCCACTTCTGGGGTGTAACAAAGCAATTATTTTATTACATGCAGCAGTGCAGTTTAAAGCAGGAAGTGAATAATACAGTATGCAACAGGAATAGGCTGAATGTAGTTACTTAATTATTATAAATTGTTGTAGCAGTAGTAAATACATTGCTAGCCTCCAAAGGTCAGAGCTGAGATTGGGCTTCATTGTGCTAGGTACTATACAAACAAAGACAAAGGACAATTTTTGCTCTGAAGGGTTGACTGTCTAAAGACAAAGAGAGGAAAGGTTGGAGACAGGCAGACAAAGTGTAAAACAAATGATGTGGTAAAGAACCTGGATAGTCTTTTTTATACGTATTGAAGGTATTGTGTGTTTAAAAACTGACATGAGAAGGTTGGGGAAGAAACAGAATGAAGGGAAAGAAGCATGTGTGTAGCTTAAAGGTAGAATTTGGTCAGGATGCAGGTCAGGTTAACATCTCCATTTTGTACAAAATGCTCATTTAATCACCCCAAATGGTCATAACTTTGCCAGTTCCAGCAGCACAGCAGCCTGTAGAATCATGGGGCACGGACAGAAGAGCAGGTCCCTATTGCAATTCACAGCACTATGAGTTGCAACGATCCCTAGGACCTAACAGAAGTTCTTTGTTGGAGCCTGCAGTCCAGTCTCCGTAGCAGCACCACTCCCAACTCCCAGTCCTGTCACTGTTTGTAGAATGGAAGCAGAGGGACCTTGTTCTTGGAGTGCCCCAGATGGCGCTGGAGGCTGGGGTGGGTGAATTGGAGCCCACCCACATTAGGGGGCTCCAATACATCTGTCCCACCCTTCAGCAGTGTCTGAAAAAAACACTGACTGAACTCCCTCTGCTCCTTTTCCTCCCTCCAATTCTGAAAATAGCAACAAGCTGGGAGCTCCTCAGACACAAGTTACAAAATGTGCTCTGTTTTGGAGCATGTGCATCTGAGCATGCAATCAAAACTTAAACAATGTGTGACTTTTTCACAAAAAACAGTTATTTCCATTTTACATAAATAAATTTACTATTTTACCAGGACTTGTACTTAACAAGTTAGAGATGAGTCTGGAATGTAATATGCAATAACAGACAAAACAATTTTAGACAATCTACAGAAGAACGTCCCATAGAAATAGTACCTTTCTATGACACTTCATTGCCAGAAAGAGACTGACACAATGGAGTGAATTAAGAGTCCATCTGGAAAAATTGGTAGAAATCAAGAGCAGAGAGATAGAGTTAGATGTGTTAGTCTGATGCCAAGTAGAGGCTGGATAGATTTGCACCTTTATTATAGACTAGCCAAATAGATTTATGGGACAGATCCATGAGAAGTGATTATGAAGAGTTAAATAGTTTAGCTATTAAAAGAAGGCAGCTTTGGTAAGTCACTACAAGCATTTGAAAGTATAATTACTAAGGTGAAAGAAGAATTATTCCAGTTGTACATCTGCAACTAGCAGTAAAATGAGGAAATTATAAGGCAAAAATTAAACTGGAAAACTTCTCTTCCTCTAAAATCAATTTGACTTCCGAGAGACATGGCAAAAAGCCTATTAAATCAGACATTTAGATTTAGATCTGACAAAACATTGCCATTTATGGACAATCCTTAATTTTCATGAAACTGAATGGTAGGGCTGATTTTTTCTTTTTTGCTCTTTAAATTCTGTGATGAATTGGGTTCAAATCTTGAATGGGCTGACAGACACTGACACAGATGGGTCATAAGTAGGTGAAAACAAAGACAGGAAATGATACAAGAATCTTTCCCTAAATGCTGGTGTGTCAGCAACAGATAAGACTGATCAAATTCACCATCCCAGCATAGCCACAGGAATATAACAGTTATGCAAGAACAAAGAAGATACTTAAAGATCACCTGGTTCCTTTTCACAATTCCGCTGCACAGAGGGGAGAGTGCAATGAATCAATTGATCTTACCAGAGCACAGGGAGTAAAATGAGAAATAAAATTAAAAAAAATGATAGGGACTAGTACTTGCAAAGCTCATTCTTGTTTGTTCTTATGATTCTCATGCAGTCAGTATGTATCAGTATATACAGATGCATAAGTCTGTGCCACCCCTCAGTGATAAGGACTGGGCTCAATGGGTCCTGATCTCAATAGGACAACAGACACGTCTGAACTCTGGACTCTAGGTAGCCTGATTCTTATTTATGCAAAGAGCCCTTTGTGCTGCTTTTGTAAAATAGAGAAGCTTTCAAGCCAGTGTAAATGTAAATACTCTGTGTAAAAGGGCCATAGCGTAAATAAAATCAGGCCCAGTTTATTTCATGTCTCTTACCTCTTGTCTTTTAGGCTGTAAACATTAAGGACCTGAGCTGTCATTTGCTACATGTTTATGCAGTGCCTAGCACAATGAACCACTTCTGATGGGCTTGAAGGTTCTCCAGTAATAATAAACTAATGTAAAGTTGTTTCATTGGCCATGCTTGAGGTCAGAAGCAACTTCCACAGATAACATTAGAAACTCCATAATGGAGATTGCTCATACAGTCAAGACTAAACATTATTCTTAATAAGGATAGAGTAAATTCCCACATGAATTAAGGGCTGAATGTGTGCATCCTTCAATTAATTTGAATGAGCTCTGTATCAAGAACAAACTGATAATCATAACATTAATATGGGCTGCTGCAGAGATGCAATTATCATCTGGATGGTTTAAGATAATTTATATTACCATTTCTACTAGCATCCCTATTAAATGCTATGTGGTTGTCCCTAAAGGCAGACTACAAAGGTTAAGGGTTAGAGCAAATTGCTGGGAATCAGGGAAGTTCTAGACTCCACTTCCACCTAACTACTGACTCACTGTGTGACTGGTCAAGTCACTTGACCCCTTTTGCCTCATCCCACCAAGTTCAAAGTCTAGGGAAGATGTTGAAGTGAAAAAGAAACAAAAGCTAAACTCAGGCTTTCTGAGTCAGTACATCTCAGAGGTGGCTGGTAGGGAACGTCTTTTTGTGGATTAAAGTGTATTCCATTTGATGCTCTGGTGAGAAATAATACAATTGTCACTTAGCAAGAATAAAGAGTAAAACCTTGACAAGTTAAATAAACCTTGGGTAAACCTTTTGAGTCTTGAGTCTTTTTTAATTTGCTGTTTTCAGTGTTGCTTCCTGAGGAGCCAGGCATTGTTTTAATTGATCCTCCGACACATGGCTTAAGATGGAGGTATTTGTTTTAACTAATTTGTACTTTGATATATTAGTTTAAATCTCTTCCACTGTTCTTCCTTCTTAGCATTAGATGTGTTAAACATGCCCTGACTGATTTAGTTTTGTCTGCCTGTCTAGTCAATAAGGGCTGGAAAATTTACATTCACACAGAAATACTGAGTTAATAATGATGAGGTGCTGAAGAACGTTTGGTCCACATCCAAGTCTATGTTTCCGAAAATGAGACCCAAGGAAATTTTTTTCAGAGTCTAATGCAGACCTCGGAAAAATACCCACAAAATTCAGATTCACTTTTTAACCTTTGAAGTTTTTTTTTGGTCTAAATTTCAAAGGAAATGTTAAGTTCCATACATGAAGCTTCAACAATTTAAGGATGTAATCCTGTCATTCTTAGTCAAGCAAAACTCCCTTTGACTCAGTGATTTCAAAGGCACTTTTGCCTGAATGTGAATGGCAGGATATGGGTTGGATCTATAATCATGGAGTATGCTGCTGTATTCTACTTTCACATTATTTTTAGGTTGCATTTGATGGGAAAAATCCTGGCCAGTCAGTTGGAATTTTGCCACTGATGCCAGTAGAGATAACATTTCACTCTCTTTGCTTTTTTATAGGGTGACACCTACAAAATTGTGACACCTACACAAATGGGTATGAACCTTGGAAATAAAAGCAATAATACCAGACACTTCAAATAATTTTAAATTCATTAATATCAACTAAATAATTTCTAAAGAGCCTCTGCTGCTATGGCAAAAAACTGTGGCTTCACTGAAGGAAATCTTGCCATCTTGGGACACTGACTTTTGACAAAGTGATTACTTATGGCTGTCGTGTCACACACAACATAATCCCTCTCCCCTTTCTAAATTAACTGCCTTGATATGGGGTGAAGGATAGGACAGATTAATATAATAGCTTTTCTCCACAACAAAGTCATTTATAAAGTGTGATCTATGGGAAAGCTCATGTCATAAAACAGAGTTTTGATAGCATTGCCACAGTATTATCTCCCTTGCTACCCTTGAACTCTTAGTGATGTTCAAATAAATGATATTTAAACAAGCCAGTTTTCAAATGATCCCATAGACACCTCAATCTATTTAATTATTACTAGGAAATTTAAGAGCTGATTTTTCCTGATGATGTAATAGTCAATTCATTGAATAATTTTCCAAAGTGTATTTACCATTTTTGAGCAGCTTTTCTTTAATTTACCTATTGGAAAAATGCACTGCAACTACTTTTAGATTTATCAGCTTGAATACACAGCCTTATCATTGGAAGTCTTCTGCAGCCTGGCGAAAGTTAGTGACCCTAGTATGTGAATTCTTGGTGGTTACATCCAAAAGAAAAGAAAAGAAAAGATAGGGTCAATCAGTAAAAAGCTTATTGTAGGATTGGGGCCAGATTCAGCCAGGGCTTGCTACTTGCTTGTTACTTTGGAAGTAGGACTCCTAACTCTTTCAGCAAAGATGATTATGCTTTTGTATAAGTAGGTATGGAAAAACAGGATAGATCTTATAAGATGTATCAGATGCATGTATTCAGAAACATTTTCCTACTGTTTCAACTTTACTGGTGCCACAACAGTGGCAGTTCTGTGTGAGAACAAATACATCTAAGTATGAATTCATGGCTATCTATGGGTATGTATATGCACGTGCTATATATCAACAATTTTGGCAAGTGTAATGATAATTTCCACCTAGTCTCATTTTTCCATTGTGTATGCATTGGTCTGTTTTAGGTTAATGTCTTACACCATCATTCATGTGAAAGGGTAACTGTGTATCTTAAATGATGGCATTTATGTGTGAAATGTAGTAAATTGGGAGGTTAGATGGAGTTGTGGACAAAAAAAACCCTGTTCTTTAACAAAATCCAGTACTCCATCTGCTGTCTTGCAGGTGTCCCTTTATGTTCCTGAGCTGAGTAGTTAATAGCTCTTTTTTGCGTAAATACTGACAGATTTTTTTTTTTACTTATTTATATCGTCATGTCTGCCACTCCACAAAACTGGGATTGTTACAATGCTGCTAACTATTTGCTTAGCACTGTTAGCAGGCTAGTTGGATCAGACTTTTCTTCAGGCATGTTTGGCACTCCTATTCATGATACTTTCTTTCTTTTAAAATAGTTCTCAAAAATGTAATATATATATATATATATTCTTTAGACAAAATGTTTATCTTTCTTAACCTTATTTTTACTGTATGTAAACCCTGCTGAATAGTTTGAGTACCAATGAATGCATCCATTCAAGAGGAGTAAACAATTACTTTTATTTTGTAAAATGACCCTTACTTAAATTTCTTTTTATAATAATAGCAACACTTTATTGGTTTCAAGATTCAGTTCAAGCCATTCTTGTTGTAGTTCTATAGCTTTAGCACTAGTTGGAGCTCAATACAAAGAGAAGAAATGAATCCTTATCAGCTGGAGTGCAATGCTGCTTTCTTCAGTGATTAACTTGGTTCAGTAATCATTAGAATGAACCTTCTTATGTTATAGCAGTGTAGTGCAGGTATTTCATATAATATTGCTTTATAAATCTCAAAGCACTATGCAAACAAATCAGTGACACAAGGAATGAGGGAAGTATTACTGTCTCAATTTTACAGATGGAGAAATTGAGGCACAGATAATTTAAATAACTTGGAGTAAACCTGTGATAGAATGGGAACAAGAAACAGCTATAACAATTATCTGACCTGTGTTTAAAGAAGTAAGGGCCCAGTCTAGAAATGGTATTCAAACATCTATTTTATTTCAGGCACCTAAGCAGTGCCATTGGAATCAACAGGGATATTAAAGTTAGGTGAATGCTTAACTATTTTGTTGAATCAGGGCCTAAATATGGCAACCTTTAAAAATGTCACCCTGAGTGGCTTTGGTTTTGTTCCCATGTCATTTGCATGCAGGTGTGTTGAGGTTTTGAGCAAAATTTCAATCCTAATTCTGAATCTTTCAGGCCATTCTAAGCAAAATATGACTCATCTACAGTCAGAGCTCTGAAGATAGCCACCTCACCAAAGGCATAAAAATATCTTTATTGAAATGTTAAACTCTTCTTCTTTGAGTCCTAAAATTTGACACCTGGGCCTAAAAATGTTGATTTCTTACAGGATTCTCATTCTGAATTCAGATGGAAAATTTGCCTTGAAGGTTGACCTCCATATCATTTTGTCTCTGCCAGAAGATTCCCTTTCATGGTAACAAGTACCCATTTTCTTTCATATCAGTTTTGTTTCAGATTTGTTTATTCTGCCCCCTCCTTGCAACCCATATTCTTCTGCTAAATCTGAAGAACAATGCCTTTTATTGCTACAGACAACAAATCCAATCTAATACAATGGGAGGCAAGACTTGGCTGGGTTGCAAAGTGCAGGTGTTCGGAGTATTGTGGTCATCCAAACCAGATGCTGAGGAGATGAAGCACCTGTTTCCCTTCTTTTCTGTGCTGGAGAATACAGCTCTATGCAGGCTGCAGACTGTAACCTGAAATTAATAACACAACTGCAGTTTTCCCTTGACAGGGTAAGAGAGGTACACCACGTACAGCTTGCTGCAAACATTTCTTCAAATGTGTACACCCCCACCTCCAACACACACAACTAGATAAGCTGCTTTTAGTTAGCACAAAGGAATCAGAGATATAGCTGTAACTTCATTCCTCTGTATTAGAGTATACAGTGGGGCAAGGCTAATGAAGTAATACAAGATAACAGTTTTTATAGCTTTGATGACAGTGAAATTTAAACGCAAATCTCTTTGATTTATGTACTTTTCTACAGGTTCTGAAAGTATCTTTCTTAAAAACAAAAATACACTTAAAATGGGTTCATTAACAGTATCCTATTGCCACTCAACCCAGTGAAAAAAAACGCCCACTGAGTGAAACGTGACTAGGATCCAGTCCATAGTAGTTAATAAGAACAAAACGCAACAGGAATTATACACTGAAAAGTGACAAAAATATGAGTCCTGATTCAAATCTTCCTGACCTTTCTTAGTAACCTTTGTGGTAAATGGTAGATAAGGAGAGAAGTGTGTTAGGTTTTGGTCTGCACATTCTAGAATTCTCAAGTCAAATGACTGGAAAATAGCAAGCAACTTATTGATATGATTCACCTACAGAACTTTCTCACAACAGTGACTATCAAGGAAATGAGACTTTTATATAATATATATCCTGCAAATTAAAAATTACAGGAATAGCCCATCTTTCAATGGGGAAAGACTCTTAAAAACATTTTTAATGTTTAAAAAATTTTCAAGATTTTGAAAAGCTGATAAACATTGCTGAGACAAGAAAAAGTTATAATTTGGGGGGGTGTAAAAATTTAAGTTTATGATAAAAACTCAAAATATGGGGAAAAAATGAACAGCTCTAGGAAACAGCATTTTTGGCTAGAATTTCCCAAAGTACTTACACCTTTTTTCAAAATGTGACTCAGATTTCGAAGTTATATGGAACTTGTCTTCATGGCAAAAAACTCTGCTTTATAAACCTCTGGGTAAGTTCTGTTTTACCACAAAGCAATATCACCAAGGTCTACCCTAGACAGGTGTACTGGGTTCATGACAGTGAGTTTACAAGGCAGTAAAGCTTAAGTGCTTTGACTTCACTGTATTTTTACCTTAGGTTAGTTCATGAACATTAATAATGTTAAGGTACAAGATTCAAATAAAATAGTAAAAATAAACTTCTAGGCACTTCTGAAAATGTTTCCCTTCTCTTGTTCTCATGTATACACATATATGCATTTACACAGAGAATGGGGATTCCAAAACAATGAAAGCTCCTATCATTTGGTTGGGGAGATTTCACTTTCCAGAACTGATGCTTCTGCATCACAAGGTTTTGATTGGGTTAATCTTTCTTCAAAACATGGATACAGTTACACAAGCACAAAGATCTTTTGTAAGCAGTCATGACTCCACTGAATCTTTAGATTTGTGCCCATATAGAACATGGATTAAATTTGTCCTGGGTCCCTCAGCTACTAAACGAGCTCACAATCCAGGTAGGATCTAAGCCAAGTCAGTGGGGGTCTTTCTTTTGACTTTGTCCTGGTTGTACAATTCACTGTGCATGACTACCTTTAATGGGGACTGGAATAGTCCTATAATGGATTAAACCCGTTCTGGTGTTTGGCTACCAAATGGTAGTTATCAGACTTTCATTCTCCAGAGCCAAGGGGTGTTTTTTCAGTCGCTTTGAGTTCTGTGCTACATTCCAGCTACTCAGAGCACTTCCTTTGATGGCAATGTAAATTTCCTGACCTGGCCTGCAGTTTGGCTCCTAATTTTACCTATACAGTATAGCTAAATCACATTTGAACTAATAGCCCAGGTATTTTAGACTGCTAAGTGGACACCGTTAATGGACTGGAACTATGTCAAAATTCCTGACTCAAAACAATCTGTATAATGTTTCTGTAAGAACCTAAAAGAATAATAATAAAAAAAAAAGAGTTACAAAGCAGCCTTTCTAAAACTGAAATCTCATTAGATGAGGGAGAAGGAAATTCCACTAGCTGTGAGAGAGGGAGAAGAATGGTAAACTAGGAGAGGCATAAGGGGTAGACTTCAAGGTCTACAAAAGATTGGCTGTCTCTATTGGAGTTTACACTCTCATTGTCTAATTAAACTAATAAGGGTAGAATGGAGGTGGGGGAGATTAAAATGCATGATAAACAAGGCATCTTTTATTTGATATTATTGGAACTGTTTTCACTTATCTGCAGAAATCTTTCTTTTGGTGCTCCTTAATTTGTCCTTGAAGTCCTGTATCTAATCATTAGTTGAGCAACCAATAATCCTCCCCCAGCCCCTCCACCCCTTTTTATGACCAACTTTAATCTTTCAACTCAGTGAAAAACATGTTTCCCCTATCATAACTAGTTTAACAAAAATTCTCTTTCAAGTTTAGATTACTCAGATACAATGGCTTTCCTGCAGCTTCATGCTGGAGAAAGGAATTTACATTAGGGAAAAAAAGAGATTTATGATAGCATTGTATTTCCATTTGAATATGGAGAGTTAATAACATGCATATGTTTTTTTATTATTATTTTTTTTAAGTTTAAGCCATGCCATAGGCAAAAGGAAACCTGGAAACTGTGGGACTGGCAGGGCTCAATGAATAACTTAATCTGGATTTCATTCACAAACAGCAGCACACACACAGGGAAAGGGCTGGTGTCTTTCGCCAAATCGGAACTGGAGTAAGTGCCAGGATTTCCTGATTTGTTTACATTTCTCAAAAAACTTTTTTCCCCCGGACTAGGACAGAATTAGACTTCCTTTTCCACTTTTGGCCCTTTTCAAACTATTCTTGCCTGACATATTCTCTCCTTTTCCCTGTATTCTCCTTTGTTCCAGTCTCAGCTGGGCTCCTTTGTCTTGGAAAAACAGAAAGGCAATGAAAGATGTCAATTTATGATAATAATGATAGTGTAACGAGGTTTGCAAGACAGCAACACAATGCCCCAGGCTTTTCAAAACACTTGGAGCCACCATTTTTTTTACAATAATTCTAAGGGGAAAGTGTATGGTATATCCAGTACTCTGTACTAAAACCAGTAATGTTACAGAGAAAATCAAAATGAAACCAGGTCAGCTAAACACTGCTGATGAGATCTGTCACCAAGCTAGCTATGGGCACCAGTCATAGAACTAAAACAATTTTTCATCAACTTACAGAGCTCTGTAAGCTTCTGAAAGTTTTATTTTTTTTAGTGCTCATTTTTCACTTTCACTGACTTCACTGTACTTTATCCATTGTCTGTAACCTCAGTGCAATAGCTGCAAAAACTTGTTTTGAAAATCTGCTGGGTGCATTTGTTTATAGCCTTTTGATCATCCCACAGAAAGAAAAACACTGTAGCTTGGATCTGGGCCATTGTTTTTTTAAGGAGAAGAGAAAGCCAGTCTGCAATCAGGCACTAATGCGCATGTCCGAAACAGTTCCTGGGGCATTACTTCAAACTGGTGGGAGCTAGGAGAGACAGCTACGGGGGTCTGGACAAACAGTGATTGACCATTGTGTTTAACTTCTTGTTTAGACCATCTGTCATTGAACAGAGTTATCTCTTCTTCTTATTGCAATAGCATCAAGAAACTCCAGTTGAGATGGCATCACTGTTGTACTCAGCTCTGTACAAATATGCAGTCAGACACAGATAGGGAGAAGAATGGAAGAGAAAAAGAGGAAGGGAAGGACAGATGGGTTTACTGGAGGCAGTAAGAGTAAAGTTGTGCAAGTAGGACTGTGGGAAAGGGGGACGGAGAAGATTGGAACAAGCAGGACTGTAATGATTCCATTCCTGCATCACATTTCAAAACTCCCACCCTGAAATACAGGAACAAAATTATGGGTATGTGTGTGCTTACAGCAAGTGCTGAAGAAACAAATTTGAGACTACATGAAGTTTGCTAATGAAAGTACATAGTATTGCTGCGTAGTATAATGGCTAGCAAGTTGTATTTTGTTACATATGTCTACTTCAAACTCCCTGAATTGTATTTTAAAATATTTCTTATATTTTACTAGTTGTATTGAGGGACTAAAATGTAGATGAACACCCAAGTCACACCATCCAACACCAGGATTCATGAATCAGAATCTGTTGTTCTGCTGGGGAAAGGAAAAAAAAGTATGCTAGTCAGGACTGGCTTATAATAATCAGATCAGAGTCTTCTGAGTAAGGATGAAAAATACTTCAGACTCCTAATGTATTAATTGAATAAATACCATCTCCTTTCACTTCAGAGAACCTGCAGAGAGACGAGAAAGGATCAAATCCCAATTGCTTTGCTCAGGCATGTTATTTTATTGATTTTAAAGGATTACTTGAAGTAAAGTGAACAGAAATTCACTTAATATTAGCATGCCACATTTCTGCTTCATCAGTTGTCTGAGCCTGCAGTTTCAGAATTAGTTTTTAAGTGATACTATTTTAGATTTCCAGTTACAGCTTGCATGACAACAGCCAGTGTTCTGTATCTGACCATTTGCTGCTATTTAATGTGATGAGCACTGTAAAGGAAGCATTATTTTTCCCGGAGAAAGGGTGGAGGGGGGAGCTGGTGTATCTATATTACTCTGAAATAAATTATGATTCATTGCTTGTGTCAACCAGAGTTTCTTTCTCACTGACAAAACAATAGCAGGAGAGTCTTATTTTAAACAAACACTTCTGCTTTTTTTGCATTGCTGATAACTAATACAGATGAAACCACAAACCTGAATAGTACGGAAGCTTCACCAAAAGTTAGTCATGCATCATTTGGAGTAACTCAGTACTTGTTGGTAATTGATATTCAGTTTAGACATTCATTTTCCTTCCTTGCAGCTCCAAATAAGTTTCAGTTTCAAAGATGTAGTATCTTGTTGCACATTTAGCATGATATTGTGCTTATCTAAGCACTCAGTTATCTAAATAGCACACCATGTAGGCCAAGATGTTTTTAAAAGACTAGCCTAAAGTTACAAGCCCGTGCCCATAGTTAAGTAGCCAAAGATTTTCAAATGTTCTGAACTGCCTGCCTACTTCCATTGACTTGAACTGACACAATCTGTAAGCAAAGCCCACATTCCATTTATTAAGCTCCAGTATCATCATCCTAAATGGTCCCCTTCATTTCCATAGAGAAAGCTATGGATCAGAGCTGGAAACAAGGGGATGCTCAACCTTTTTTCTTTGTCTATCCTAAAACTCTCAATCCTAGTCTCCAGACCATTTTACAAGCCAATCTTTTGAATATACATGAAGACAGAGACATTGCAAACTAACATGACAATGGACCTCTTCCCTTGTGTAAGCAATATTCACAAGTTTCCTTATTTTCCAGGTATTGGCCTCTTGGAGTTGGTGGACAGTCAGCATAGGCTGGAGTCTGTCCCCCAGATGAGGACGATGAATCACTAGCTAAATGTGGTGGCCTCTGCAGCTTTGCCTAGGGTAATTGCAGAGGCATACTTGGACACTTCTGCCCCCTGGATGGTGTCAATGTATAAGGCAGCATCAGCTATTTTTGGTGCCTCCTCCCCAGGTCAGTGCCTGAAGCTGGTGCCCCAGTCACTCCCTTAGCTACACTACTGGGTAACTGTGAGGTTGGTTACTCCAAGGAGCTGGCTGCTAAGAAGAGCAACCCAGATATTTACAGCAGCACCTGGCAGCCCTATTCAGTGCAGTCAACATGGAAATGTCTGGTTGTTGCTTCAAGCCCCTTTCCTTGGCTTACTTCTTTGTTCCTGCCTTTGGCCAGTATTTTGCTCTAATCTGTGGCCCTAACCACTGGGTTGGCTAGTGTTGCACCTGGGGCAGCATCTAGAGGTTCATTGCTGTGGAGAGGGGATGTCACTTGTTTTTTTGTGTGCTGCTGGTCCGTGTCAAATGGCCATCGAAATGTCAGTTTTTCAATGGCAAGAAAAGGAGGTGGCACTTTCCTCCCAGAGCAGTGAACTTTTAGTGACTGCTATTACATCACATGTAACTGCTGCCACTCTGCCCTCCCTGCTGCCAGAGCTGGAGCTACCGAAGAGAAGGAGCAGGATGACGGTGAAGGACAAGACACTGGAGGTGAGGCCCACCCCCAGCTCCATTCTGGCAACCCTCCTCCCCTCAATACAACACTGCTGGATTAGACCCCCTAAACTCTGGTCCTTTACCCCAGGCAACAGGAAGCTCTTGGACTCTACCAGATTAAAACAAACAAACAAACAAACAAACAAACAAACAAACAAAAACTCCTTTGAAATCTATGACTGCAATAGCCTACCGGTCTAAGAGGATATAGACCTGATGGGTCATCTTGCATGTGTCTACACAGTGGTTACTGCACAGTTGTTTAGTACTTGCCTCAAATACTCAATGGCTGTGCAGTAATAACTGTGCAGTTGGGGGCATGTGTAGACATGCCCTGTGTTACCAGAATTAATGCTACACTGGCTTTCAAATAGCTCCTTCCTGCTAGTGACCTACATAAGGTCTTCATGTTTCTTGGTTAATTGAAATCAAATTGAAGGAGATAAATGGACACTAGAGTCTTAGTGGCAGACAATGCAGACTGAGATTAGCAGGAACACACTGAAACAGAAAGAACTTGTACAAGGCTCTCACTGGGATTGTAGAGGCAGCAGCAAGGCACCAGACTGCCATGCATAGACCCTGAGATGATGCAGTCACTTGGAGGAACTGGATGCCTTTAAGTCAGCAGGCCCGAATGAGCTCCATCTGAGGGTACTGAAGGCACTGGCTGACGTCATTGCACAGCCACTGGCGGTAATATTTGAACACTCATGGCGCACGGGCCAGGTCCCGGAGGACTGGAAAAGGGCCAATGTGGTCCCCATTTTCAAGAAGGGGAGGAAGGAGGACCCAGGCAACTATAGGCCAGTCAGTCTCACCTCCATCCTAGGCAAAGTCTTTGAAAAAATTATCAAGGCTTACATTTGCGAGAGCCCAGCAGGACAAATTATGTTGAGGAGAAGCCAGCACAGGTTCATAGCAGGTAGATCATGCCTGACTAATCTAGTCTCTTTTTATGACCAGGTTATAAAACGCCTGGACGCAGGAGTAGGGGCTGATGTCTTATACTTAGACTTCAGGAAGGCCTTCGATACGGTATCCCACACCATACTGGTAAACAAGTTAAGAGGCTGTGACTTGGATGACTACATAGTCCGGTGGGTGGCGAATTGGCTAGAGGGTCACACCCAGAGAGTCGTAGTGGATGGGTCAGTATCAACCTGGAAGGGTGTGGGCAGTGGGGTCCCGCAAGGCTTGGTCCTTGGACCGATACTCTTCAATATCTTCATCAGAGACTTGGACAAGGGAGTGAAGTGTACTCTGTCCAAGTTTGCGGATGACACAAAACTGTGGGGAGAAGTGGACACGCCAGAGGGCAGGGAACAACTACAAGCAGACCTGGACAGGTTGGACATGTGGGCAGAAAACAACAGAATGCAATTCAACAAGGAGAAATGCAAAATGCTGTACCTAGGGAGGAAAAATGTCCAGCATACCTACTGCCTAGGGAATGACCTGCTTGGTGGAACGGAAGTGGAAAGGGATCTTGGCATCCTAGTGGACTCCAAGATGAACATGAGTTGGCAGTGTGACGAAGCCATCAGAAAAGCTAATGGCACTTTATCGTGCATCAGCAGATGCATGACGAACAGATCCAAGGAGCTGATACTTCCCCTCTATCGGGCGCTGGTCAGACTGCAGTTGAAATACTGCGTGCAGTTTTGGGTGCCACACTTCAAGAGGGATGTGGATAACCTGGAGAGGGTCCAGAGAAGGGCCACTTGTATGGTTAAGGGCTTGCAGGCCAAGCCCTATGAGGAGAGACTGGGGCACCTGGACCTCTTCAGCCTCCGCAAGAGAAGGTTGAAAGGTGACCTTGTGGCTGCCTATAAGTTCATCACGGGGGCACAGAAGGGAATTGGTGAGGTTTTATTCACCAAGGAGCCCCTGGGGGTTACAAGAAATAATGGCCACAAGCTAGCAGAGAGCAGATTTAGATTGGACATTAGGAAGAACTTCTTCACAGTTCGAGTGGCCAAGGTCTGGAACGGGCTGCCAAGGGAGGTGGTGCTCTCCCCTACCCTGGGGGTCTTCAAGAGGAGGTTAGATAAGTATCTAGCTGGGGTCATCTGAACCCAGCACTCTTTCCTGCCTATGCAGGGGGTCGGACTTGATGATCTATTGAGGTCCCTTCCGACCCTAGCATCTGTGAATCTATGAATCTATGAAAGTCTGCCCTGGGTTGTTGTGTACCTTTCTTTCCATTTCCCCGCTCCCCCCCTCCACTTCTGGACAGTGGATGCACAGAGGTGAGCTGCTGAATTATACAGCAGTCCCAACACTTTTTAAATGCTGTTTCTCTCTAGATAAATTATGCTGACTTGTAATAATCAAGTTCCAAGCAAAAAAATTAGGATTTATATATACAGTAATACACACACACACACGTATATATCTATATATGTATATATGCATATGTGTGTGTATGTGTGTTACAGATATTATATTGCATTATATTATTTAATGATTCGGGAAATTTGAAGTGATATCTCTCTATATATATAGATGTGTGTGTGTGTTTGTATGTGTGTGTGTGTGTATGTATCACTTCATTTTTCCTGAATCATAGATCCAGTCAAAGTGAATTATTCTAAAACCTGTGATTTAAGGCATTTTAGGAGAGAAAGTTCAATAAACATTTTCTGTATCCTGCAGTTAAATATTGCTTTTATATCCATACAGAACAACGTGGACTGATTTCAATGTTCTTTGTCCCTTGCATGAATACTTTTCCAGAAATGAGCAATATCATAGTTGTTATCTGTTTTCCATGTAGGATCCTGCTGATAACTGAAGGTGGAATTTTTCAATTAAATAAACAAGACCACAGTACATATTGTGGTTTAATATGATAGTATAATTGAGTGGAGCTGGAGATTTTTAGGGAAAAAAGTCTGAATATGTGTTTGAAATTTACAGGTAGAGATCAGATAAAACAAAAACCCAGCATCAAGAAACCCCCTTACTTCTGGAATTAGATCCATGCTTGACAAGCTCAAGCCAATTTTTGTTCCTCAGTGTAGTACAAAAAACATGCTTGACTTAGAAGAAATGTCCAAGTTCTTCAAAGAGACAGGAAAATCCCTTTCATGGTATAGCTAAGAGAAACAAAAACTACAGTTTTTCATCTTGTGAGCGGTCATATTTGAAACCCACCATTTTCAGGCACATTTGAAACAATTCCTGAATATCATCCAAAGACCAGTTCTTTTCTGATAAGTTCACCTTGTTGTAAGTATGGAAAGTTCAGAAAATTTCGACTTACACTTCTTGGCATGCTCTTTGGGGGTTTTTCCTGCCCCTTTGTATTTACAAACAGCAATAAAAAAAATGAGACAAAACTGAGAAAAATCAGGAATCTGGGAGTTTTGCAGAAGTGTACTTAACAGGATTTTTAATCGGTCATGGAAATAACCTTAGCACTCTCTTCACATAATATTGCCAAGTCAGATGTGTTAGGCTGAGTTCCACAATGACAAGGTTTTTTCTTTAGTCACAACTGTTGCAATCAATAGAATCTAAGAATCTCAGCTTTCAATAAAAAGTATTTTTCCCTTCAAGGCTGAAGAGAAAAGCTGGACATAAAATGAAGGAGGTGCACTCTAGAGGCTCAGAAACCAGAAGACGTTCTTTTTTAAAGAAAAAAACACATGAACATGTGATGTGCTCTCTTATGTTTTTGACAACTAGTGTCTTCTACCTCTCTCCACCAAAAGAAAGACAGTTTCCAAATAAAGTCAATAACAAGCCTATTATAGCTCAGTGTGGTATTATACTGTGTCATTCTTTGAGGATCTCTCTTTTTGCCATACCGTGAGCCAGAGTTTTATAGCAGCATTTGGTTCCTTGATCTGAGCTGACATAGCGCATTCAAAGATAACAACATCAGTTAACTATATTGGCCAAGCCCCAAGAATAAAAAGTATTGTCAAGAGCAGAAGTTTGCCACCCATATGGAGTCAAATTGATGGTTAAAAAATGTTAACTGCCAAGAAAAGTATATGTTCTCCTTCAAGAGGCCAAAGTGATGTGCTTCTTAATTATAATTAATTTCTTGATTCGTTGTTCAATGATACTTATAAATTCATTTGGTTTATGCGTTATCTTTCACTGGTGTCATCACATTAAAATAAAGACTTTGTTCAAAAATAAGTATGTCCAAACTAAATTTTAAGTGTTCTGTATTAAGTATCTAAAAAGCAAGCAAAGGAACACACAATATATTCTTTGCTGTTTTCCATTGCTTGGAACTGCATAAAACCAGATGTATGCAGGATAAAAATGTTCCCTAATATAACAATGAGTAATAAAGAATAAGTCACAATCATAGGATGCATGACACAATAATGAATTGTATATTACATGCTTTAAAAACACAATCAAAACTGTCAATTTCTTCCCAGTGGAAGTTCACTGGCAGAATTAGGACATAAGGAAAATTCTACTTCAGGTCTTTCATACTATTTTCCTGTTTTCATGAATTCATGAATAAGAAAAAGTGCAGATGTTAGGAACTCTCGCCTTCTCTCTTCCCCTCTCCCCAATGCAATAATTGTTTTAAAAATATACATTTACCCGGTTATCACTGATTTATTGTTAGCATCCTCCATTCAGAACTACTTTTGCTTTGATGACACAGAATCACAAATGAGCAATCTCAGTCCAGATCAGTCCTCAGAGAAGAGATCTCTTCAAAGCTGTATGCATACAGTAGGGAATAGTACTGATAATTCAAAGGGTAACTTTCTGTCTTCTGAACCCATGACCCAGTATTATTTTTATGAGGATGCATGTTTTGCTTCCTGAAATCTAACAGGAAACCAGTCAGGATGAGGATGAGGAAAATTCCAAGGCAGAATCTCTACAGGGTGATAGAGAGTACAATTTTCATGCATTCAGTATTGTGGGGGGCAAGAAACTGTTTCCATTATTCTTTTCCAGTGTTATTTGGGATGCTGTGTTGCTGTAAATACTTTCAGATGAAATATAAAACTAACACTCTGACCCTTTGTGATCTCATGGCACCTTTGTCAGAGCAGAGGTGTTAACCTTTGTGTGCTGGGCAAATTCCAGCTCAGGTATTTGCATTTTGCCTTCCTGAATTCTTACTAGTCTCTTAGGTAACCACCTCCCAAACTGTTTAAGCAATAACTAACACCTTGAATTCCACCTGGATACTTACTGGCAGTCAATGCAGATCCCAGAGCATTGGTGTAATGTATTCATTGTGTGAAACTCTACTTACTTCTGCACTAGCTCCAGTTTGAGTGAATGCGGTTTTAGCATACAGCTCTATGTAAAAGTTATTGCAATAATCCATGCTAGGAGTTAGGTGATAGGGGTGAGGTGATAGCAGCCTGGGTTACTATACTAAGGTCCATATCATACAGAACAGGCCACATTCTTTTATTGGTTGCAGGAGGAAGAAAGCGCTTTTGTCCATGCCCTCTAGCTACGCATGGAGGAATAGTCTAGCATCCACCAAACACAAAATCAGTGGTTCTAAACTGTTTTAGACTCAAAACACCCCTCTAAAACTTTCCATTTTATTTAACAGTGCCCCATTAGAAAGTAATATAAATATATCATGAATGTTATAATAGAAACACTACAATTCTAGTAGTAATTAAGTTAATAATGCTGATACCTTGGGCTGTAAGGGACAGACTCTAGGATGCCTGGCCAATAGGAACAAGTTGCTGGACTGCTCATGCAACACATGGAAGCACTGGCAGGGTGAAAGCAAAGGGGTGGGCAAAAGGACACATGAGGTGCAGAAGTGGGGAGGGGGCTGGCAAATTGGGTGACATGGCATGGTCCTTGCCATCAGATGGATCTCTGCCATGGGCCTCCAGCAGAGCCAGATCAGGAAGTGGCTGTGGCAGGAGTATATGCTGTTGCTGCTGTCCTTCCCAGTCCAACCCTCCATGGTGTCTCCTGTGCAGGGCAGGTGGAACTGGCCAGTGCACCTTTCCTTTCAGAAGACATGTTGGAGCTGAACTAAGAAGTGGCTGCAGGAGAAAGGTGTGCCTGCCTTCCTGCAATTTTAGCATGGTAGCTGTGGAAACACGTGTTTTACAAGGTAAACCCAGAGATTTCAAATGGCTAAAAGTCATAAGGTCTAGGAAGTCCATAATGTCAAAACCATTCTGACCTATTGTGGTCTTTCTGAGATCTTTGCATCAAAAAAAAAAGTTCTATTATTTTTCTCTAGTTAAGAAATGAGTGAAAGCTAAAAGCTGGCATTTTCTGAGGGCACCTTGAGTCTAACAAGGGGTGTCATGAGTCTAAAACGGTTGAAAACCACTGGCGTTATACTATTTCTAAAGCCTTGCACAAGTGAGAGGCCTCAAAATAGGCCTAAACTGATAAATAATGATCACCAAAAATTTGAGTACACTGCCGGTCATCTGTTGTGATTCTTTTTCATCACAAGATGAAGTGTGTACAGAGGTGACCAGGTCATAGGCAGTCAGTCCGAGTGGAGTACGCTAACTCAGTGGGTTACCAGAGCATAAGCCAAGGTCAAGCCAGTTGTCAGTCAGAGACTAGGATATTGAATTCAAGGTTGGGACTACATCATGGGTAGGGCAAGCAGGTGATCCAGGCTGGGAGGTCCAAGCAATTGGGAACAGAAACAATCAGTAATAAGCAGGGATCCTGGTTTTTTCTGATAAAAAAAATAAAAAAATAAAAAAAATAAATTTTTCTGCTAACCCCGCCCCCAAAAATCCACATTTTTCCATGATTAAAACGAAATGCCTATAGGTATGTATAGTGGCATTTTGTTTAAAACCGATTATAAGTAATATTGTTTCCATGGCTACTGTCAACTATATATAATGGCATTTTGTTTTAATCATGGAAATCTGTGGATTGGAGGGCAGGGAGTTAAATGAGAAAATTTTGAGGTTTTTTTTTATCAGAGAAAACCAGGATCCCTGGTAATAAGCAAGAAGGTTCAAGCCAAAAGTTCAGAGCATGCAGTCAGGTTTAGGACTTCCAAGCAGGCCAAAGGCACAGCAGGGTGATCTGCTGCCCAGACAGTTCTCTGATGTCTGGTTTGCCTGTGCACTGGGTTTGGGCCCTGGCACCTCCCCTGCCCAGACCCATCTACCAGGCTGAGGCCCTAGGGCTTGGTGCCACCCCCTCCAAGCCCTGCACATGGGATTGGGCTCTGGGACTTGCTCCCAGCCCTCCTCTACACTGCTAAAAGCAAGAGTACCTTTTGTATAAACAGTTTTTCTGGGACTCAAGCTGGGTGGAATAGATCCTCCATTAGGTGTATAAATCCACCTATGAATCTACCTATGAATTTACCTAAATTACCCGGACATCTGCTGGGAGATGCAGATAGCAAGGTCCCATCGCTCACGCAGGTTTCTAACCTGTGTACAGGACCTCCACCTGACACAGGAGGTGCATGGTCCCACTAGGGGGAATGCCATACTGGATCTGGTATTGGCAACAGGGGATGACGTGATAGGGGACCTCCAGATCGGTAGCCGTTTGGGAGACAGTGATCACCTAATAATAGAATTCAACATAAGACGTCGAGTGGGTAAGGTAACTAGTAGGGTGAAAGTGCTAGACTTTAGGAAAGCTGATCTCAATGCACTCAGGCGATTAGTCAAGGACGCACTGCAGAGTAGGAGTTTTGAAGGGATGGGAGCCCAAGAAGGGTGGCTGTGCCTTAAGGAAACTATCCTTCGGGCACAAAGCAAGACGATCCCCGAGCGAGGCAAAAAAGGGAAAGGGGCCAGGAGGCTTCCATGGCTGACCAGAGAAATCCACGGCAGCCTAAGGGCCAAAAGGGGAGCACATAAAAAGTGGAAACAGGGTGAGATCACTAAAGATGAATATACCTCCTCTGCTCGTGCTTGTAGGGAGGCAGTTAGGTGGGCCAAAGCTACCATGGAGCTGAGGATGGCAACCCAAGTAAAGGACAACAAGAAATTGTTTTTTAGATATATTGGGAGTAAAAGGAAGGCCCAGGGAGGAATAGGACCCCTGCTAAATGGGCAGAAACAATTGGTGACAGACAGGGGGGACAAGGCTGAACTCCTCAACGGGTTCTTTGCCTCAGTGTTCCTAAGTGAGGGGCACAACAAGTCTCTCACTGGGGTTGTAGAGAGGCAGCAGCAAGGCGCCAGACTTCCATGCATAGACCCTGAGATGGTACAGAGTCACTTGGAAGAACTGGATGCCTTTAAGTCGGCAGGCCCGGATGAGCTCCATCCGAGGGTGCTGAAGGCACTGGCCGACATCATTGCAGAGCCACTGGCGGGAATATTCGAAAGCTCGTGGTGCACGGGCCAAGTCCCGGAGGACTGGAAAAGGGCTAACATGGTCCCCATTTTCAAAAAGGGGAGGAAGGAGGACCTGGGCAACTATAGGCCAGTCAGTCTCACCTCCATCCTTGGTAAAGTCTTTGAAAAAATTATCAAGGCTCACATTTGTGAGAGCCCGGCAGGGCAAATTATGCTGAGGGGAAACCAGCACGGGTTTGTGGCGGGCAGATCATGCCTGACCAATCTAGTCTCTTTCTATGACCAGGTTACAAAACGCCTGGACACAGGAGGAGGGGTGGATGTCGTATACTTAGACTTCAGGAAGGCCTTCGATACGGTATCCCACCCCATACTGGTGAACAAGTTAAGAGGCTGTGACTTGGATGACTACACAGTCCGGTGGGTGGCGAATTGGCTAGAGGGTCGCACCCAAAGAGTCGTGGTAGATGGGTCGGTCTCGACCTGGAAGGGTGTGGGCAGTGGGGTCCCGCAGGGCTCGGTCCTTGGACCAATACTCTTTAATGTCTTCATCAGCGACTTGGACGAGGGAGTCAAATGTACTCTGTCCAAGTTTGCAGACGACACAAAGCTATGGGGAGAAGTGGACACGCCGGAGGGCAGGGAACAGCTGCAGGCAGACCTGGATAGGTTGGACAAGTGGGCAGAAAACAACAGGATGCAGTTCAACAAGGAGAAATGCAAAGTGCTGCACCTAGGGAGGAAAAATGTCCAGCACACCTACAGCCTAGGGAATGACCTGCTGGGTGGCACAGAGGTGGAAAGGGATCTTGGAGTCCTAGTGGACTCCAAGATGAACATGAGCCGGCAGTGTGACGAAGCCATCAGAAAAGCCAATGGCACTTTATCATGCATCAGCAGATGCATGACGTATAGGTCCAAGGAGGTGATACTTCCCCTCTATCGGGCGCTGGTCAGACCGCAGTTGGAGTACTGTGTGCAATTCTGGGCGCCACGCTTCAAGAAGGATGCGGATAACCTGGAGAGGGTCCAGAGAAGGGCAACTCGTATGGTCAAGGGCCTGCAGACCAAGCCCTACGAGGAGAGACTAGAGAAACTGGACCTTTTCAGCCTCCACAAGAGAAGGTTGAGAGGCGACCTTGTGGCTGCCTATAAGTTCATCACAGGGGCACAGAAGGGAATTGGTGAGTATTTATTCACCAAGGCGCCCCCGGGGGTTACAAGAAACAATGGCCACAAGCTAGCAGAGAACAGATTTAGATTGGACATTAGGAAGAACTTCTTCACAGTTCGAGTGGCCAAGGTCTGGAACGGGCTCCCAAGGGAGGTGGTGCTCTCCCCTACCCTGGGGGTCTTCAAGAGGAGGTTAGATGAGTATCTAGCTGGGATCATCTAGACCCAGCACTCTTTCCTGCTTATGCAGGGGGTCGGACTCGATGATCTATTGAGGTCCCTTCCGACCCTAACATCTATGAATCTATGAATCTAATGGGGGGAATAAAATCAGGTCTTAGGTGTTCTGAATTGCATGTGTTCAGCAACTCTTTATTCAGATGTCTTAGAAGTCAGACTAGGTATTTTGTATTGCAGGTGACTGGAGATGCCTAATAGATAGCCCAAGCCCGCTGTCCAAGTTCCTGAAAGCACCAGTATTCAGGGAGAACTCTGTGCTTTAGTGTTCCCTGTCTATTAACTCTCAGCACCTGTAGCTTTTTGGATTGGCCTTCAGAGTCACCTGCAGCACCCCATTCTCTACAAAGAACATGTACACATCTAAAACTGAATGGCTCTGGCAAATCAGAAGTCTTCCCATTGGCTCTAAAAGAAGCCTAGATCCCTAAGCAGTTTGTTTTGTAATATCCTCTTGGGGCATGCAGGTAGGGCAATGCCTATCTCGAGGCCTCTCACTCTGACATGTTCTATCCTGACTCAATTCTAATGGAAGTAAGGAAGTATATGTCAATTTAACCACTAGCATCTCAATACTGTCACTGCTGGATAAATGAACTGTTTGGGTCATTTCTGCTCTCAGTTACACCTGTCCAATCCAATAGCTTTCAGTGTCATATGCAGGAGAAAAATGGTCAACCCTTTATATCGTCTTTATTAGTAAATAGCTCCATAGTGCTAAGAGCAAAAATCATATTCTCTTCACCATCTTCAGCTTTCCCCCTAGGGCATGAGTTCATCCCTAAATCTGCTAGTTCAAACATTCCAGAATGCTACTCCGTAATCTTCACTTTGCTTGCAGATTTTCAGGCTTCTTCAAATAGTAATTCTGGCAGTTCTCAACAGCATTACTTGCAATGGCTTCTGCTGCATATTAAAATATTTGACAGTCTTTCAACCCTGGGATAGAGAGAAAAAAATTGCAATTCCTCTGGGATGTGTTTATATGTCCTCGTTAGTTTATGTCAGTTACAGCCTGGCCAATTTTTTTGTGCTAGATGGAACTTGACCTGTTGCTCTATTCTGACTCTGCATTATAATTTTATGTCAGTTTTCTCTACTCCCTTTAAGTTGTGGCCAGTCTCCACACCTTTGAATGACTGCTACAGAAATTGTATGTATTTCCTTCATCTTTTCATTCCTGGCTAGCTCAATATGTATGCAGTTCTCTTTTCTTTGTCACTTTAGGTGTTTTCACATGTGCTCTGGGAGTGGGGAAGGGGGGCACTTTAATTAGATTGGCTCTGAAACTCCTGCTGTAATTAAAGTGCCCAGGGGAGTCTCATTTACCAGCATCCCTGTACTTCAAACTGGCAACAGGGGTGCTTTATCTAAAGCTTGTTGAATGAGCTTTAGTTAAAGTGCCCCCACTGCCATTTTGAAGTGTGGGGACACTGATACACAAGATGCAGAGGCTGGCTGGAGCATAATTTCAGTTTCTAGGGTCGGAAGGGACCTGAACAGATCATCAAGTCCAAGCCCCTGCCCTGGGCAGGAACGAGTGCTGGGATCATAATACCCCAGCCAGATATCTATCCAACCTCCTCTTGAAGACCTCCAAGGTAGGGGAGAGCACCACGTTCCTTGAGAGTCCATTCCAGAGTCTGGCAGCCCTAACCGTAAAGTAATGTCTCCTGATATCAAACCTGAACCTGCTCTCAATCAATTTCTGGCTGTTATTCCTTGTTATCCCAGGTGGTGCCCAGGGGAACAGAGCCTCGCCTAATTTCCGCTGGTCCCCCCTGGTGAGTTTATAGATGGCCACCAGATCCCCTCTCAGTCTTCTCTTGTGGAGGCTGAATAGATTCAGGCCCTTTAGTCTATCTTCATAGGGCCTGGCCTGCTGCCCCCTTGACCATGCAAGTGGCCTTCCTCTGGACCCTCTCAAGGTTAGCCACATCCCTCTTAAAGTGCAGCACCCAGAACTGGATGCAGTACTCCAACTGTGGCCTGACCACTGCTGCATAGAGGGGAAGGATCACCTCCCTGGACCTGCTTGTGATGCATCTATAGATGCACGACAAGGTGCAGTTAGCCTTACTGACCGCTTCCTTGCATTGGCGACTCATGTCCATCCAGGAGTCAACAATGACTCCAAGATCCCTTTCAGTCACTGTGTTGTTGAGATGGGTATTCCCCAGTCTATAGGTATGTTGCAGGTTCCTTCTCCCCAGATGCAGCACCTTGCACTTGTCTGCGCTGAATTCCATTCTATCTCATCTGCCCACCTCTGTAACCTGTCTAGATCTAGTTGAATTCTGTCCCTCCCCTCCTGTGTGTCCACTTCTCCCCACATCTTTGTGTCATCAGCAAATTTGTACAGCATGCTTTCCACGTACACCTCCAAGTTGCTGATAAAGATGTTGAATAGCACAGGCCCAAGGAGTGAGCCCTGGGGAACTCCACTGCCCACATCCCTCCAGGCTGAAAATGATCCATCTACCACCACTCTCTGGGTGCGACCATCTAGCCAATTTGCCACCCATCTGACTGTGTAGGTATCAATGCCACAGACACTTTTTTTTTTTATGAGAATAGGGTGAGAAACAGTGTCAAAGACCTTCTTGAAGTCCAGATAGACAACATCCACCTCAGCGCCCACATCCAAGGACTTTGTGATGGAACCTGGTCACAAAAGGAACAAAAGTTAGGCAGGCAGGATCTGCCCGCACTGAACCCATGTTGGTTGCCCCTAAGCATTACCTCCCATGCTGGGCCTCTGCAGATGTGCTCATTGATAATTTTCTCAAAGGCCTTTCCAAGGACCGAGGTGAGACTAACTGGCCCATAGTTACCCGGGTCCTCCTTTCTCCCCTTCTTGTAAATCGGGACCACATTGGCCCTTTTCCAGTCCTCTGGGACCTAGCCAGAGCACCATGAGTGCTCATACAGCCATGCCAGGGGCCCTGCTATAACCTCCACCAATTTCCTCAGTACCCTCAGATGAAGAGCATCCAGACTGCCTGATTTAAACACATCCAACCCCTTCAAAAGTTCCCTAACTAGATCATCCCTGACCCTAGGCATGGCGTCATGTCCCCTGAGCCTATCTGTAATCCTATTGGGGGAGTTGTCCCAGTCCCTGCTCAGAAATATGGAGGTAAAGAACTCATTGAAGAGATCAGCTTTTTCCTTTGCTGCAATCACCAGATTGCCAAGCCTGTCCTGTAGGGGCTCCACATTACCTGGTGCCTTCTTCTTGCTCCCTATGTATTTCAAAAAGGACTTTTTGTTATCCTTAATTCTGGTCGCCAGCCCTAGTTCCGTCTCTGCCTTGGCCTTCCTAACTGCATCCCTGCAATCATGAGCAACGGTGGTGTAATCCTCCTTGGTGATAGCACCTTGCTTCCACTGATTGTATGCCACCTTTTTTGCCCTCAGGCCATCCTGGATGCCTTTACTGAGCCTAGGGGGAATTTTAGCACTCTTGCACCCTTTGGTTCGCATTAACACTGACTCCCTCTGATCTCAGAGTATCGTCTTCTTAATGAAAGACCACCCGTCCTGGACTCCCATCTCATTGAGGCTCCAAGTCCCTAATGTCTCTCTTACTAATCTCCTTAGCTCATTGAAGTAGGCCCTCCTGAAGTCAAGGACTTTTGCCTTACTGCTTGCTTTCGCCACCCTGAATGGTAATTACAGTGCACTGGAACAGCCTCTCTGCTCATGTATAGGCACCCTTTGGTTGAATTACATTCCCAGGGTGTCCTGAAAAAGAATTTTTTGAGTTAGCAAAGCTAAACAATCAGAGTTTTTGTTACTATTCTTCTGGATACCCTCCTAGTCCTAAGCATGTATTTGATTTACTGTATCCCTATTCCAAGCTAATCTCAACATCTCAGTTGAACATTTGGTAGCTTTAAATAAATAATTGTAAATACAGGACACTGAGTCCTGAAATACCAGCAGAGAAATGTCATTGGAATGTACTGCCTATGGGGGAGAGCAATGTTATAAGATGTGCAACCTTTAAGGCAGATATTTCAAAGTGATTACATAAATGATGTGCTGGTTCATTCTCAGGATGATGCATGTGGAGGAGTCTCATTGCCATTATAGGAGCTGTGTGTGCTCGTATATACAGTATCTGGAAGGGATGAATGAGTGTTCTAAGCCTCAGGCAGCAAATAACTAAACTATTTTTTAACCACAGGCTCAGATTGCAGTTGTGTCAATTAGGCCCTATCTCTTCTTAAATTGGATATATTAAGACCTGTGACATCTATTGTACAAAGGCCTTCCAAAGAGGTTTTAAAATGGTGCTCTGAACTACAAAAGCATTACACCTTCAACCTGGGGTTAGGAGGAGGATGGGAAGATGGCAGATGGCTAGAAGGAGGATCGCAGACAAAAGGCTGAGCAGAGCAGGAGAAGGAAGGACAGGTAGGGAGCCTTCTAGGGTAGGGTATTCTGAGAGCTATCAATTTGTAAAGGAGGGTGTGGTCCCAACCAAATATCCTTGTGGCTAGTGGAAGGTGCACTGAATTCAGGAGATTGCAAGTTGTGATCTTACCTATTCTATTGGCTAATATTAACACAGTCAGTCAGAGATTGTATAAGCTCACTCCAAACAGTTGAAAATAGTTCTTTGATATGACAGACCCAAGTCTCATCAATTTATCTGCACTGCCATTCAGAATAAATGTGCCAGATTTCTGTGTTTGGGTTCACTGTTTTTAATTGACCTAACTAATAGTTCATGCTCTCCTCCCAGCATCCAGAAATCCTGGTACACATTTCATTACTATCCCCCAAGGAGCTGTGTGACTAGCAATTTATTGCATAAAACATCTGCACAACAGACAGCAACTTTTCTCAGTTGCTTTTTCCCCAAAAGGTACTCAAAATTAATGGACACTTAAAGATTTTGGGTTGGGCCAGTAAGGTATTTAATTCTAAATCTGCTTATAAAAAATAGAGAGACACTTAAGAGTATTATGGTTTATTATTATTTATCTGGCTCCATAACAGAATAATGCTGCTTAAAATGGGTAGACTATATTTAAAAGTTTAACTTTAAATGGTCTCCAGTCTCCAGGCATGATTAGGTACAATGAAGATTACAGACAAGAGGTGCTGGCATTAAGATTTTATGAAACTCCATCAATGCCAAAGGCTTGTTGAATTATCTTTTGTGGCATTATTTTGCTGTAACAAAGCATAATGAATATCAGATAGTCCCATATTCCTAAACATGGAATGTAACCTTTCTGGAAACTTTTTCCTCATCAACTTTATAGGAAAAGAACTAGTTTTACAATCTTTTGTCAGAACATTTTGAATAAATGCCAAATGTGATAATGAACTCCATCACCCTTTAAAGATGGAATGCTCATGGCATGCTGAGGCAACAAGTCCACCTGAGCAATACTTTGATAGAGTCATGATAAAAGTTTCTGCTAGATTGCACATACCAGTTACTAGTGACTAAAGTGCAAATGACATGCAGCAGGGTTGCCTTGATATCCTGTAATTTGACCAGATTTAGCTCATCTTCCTGCAAAATTTCCTTTGTCTTGTTTGTAATGTTTTGTTAATTGCTTCATGAGCTTGTCTTTATAAATTGCATTCCTGCATGTTTACTTGTCAGGGGCACATAGTCACCATGTGACAGGACGTGTGCGCTCAAAACTGACAAAGTGTATGGATCAAAGCCAGCCAGGCAAAGAAAAAGCTTCATAAACAATGCTGTAAATAACAGCTGGGCTGTCCAAATATGGAAGAACCTGGTAGTTTTTCCTCTTTGTTGTTGTTTTGCTTTGTCATAGCCATCTCCCTATAGACACAAACAAGTCTGGAGTTGGTAATTATGGTACAGATTATTTTAAACTAATTCTCCTCACCGACCGAGTATAACAACATGTTGTAGACGGAAAAACCAGACAAGGTGAAGTCAAACTACAGGAAACCGATGAATCAGAATATAAGAACAAAGCCAAAAAAACCAAACCAATTAAGAAACACATAGTAAATAATGAAGAGCTGCAGTGTAAGGGGCCTATTTCCATCTTATTGCATAGGAGAGTAACATACAGTATTCCAATTTTGTTTGAATAGTGCAGATAATAGAAACTGATGAAAAATATTTATCTAGCTCCTCCTAAGGCTGGAATCCTGGGCCTGAAATATTCCTACATTTTGTTTTTTCAAAGCCAAACTTTGAGCAATGTGATATTACAAAATTAAAGATATTTTTATTTTATATTTGGGCTCACACTGTTGGCTTTTTGTGGTATAGTTTCTTGCCTTGTGTTTGTGTAGTACCCAACAGGAGAGACATCCAAACTCCTTTTGGTTCTCTATCCACCAGTATAATCTAACTGACTATAATAATAAGAATCAACTTCCTAAACTATAGAGTATAGGGGTGTTGATCTTAGCTCATCACATATTAATTTATCTATAAAACTATTACTGGTATTTTTTTCTTCCTCCAAATGATGATAGCTTTTGCTTTTGATGGCAATTTTACAAGAAAAATATAACTGCAATAATGTAAATAATCAGACAATACCAGTGGAGATCTAATGAAATCATTATAAACAGTGCAGTTTGTTCTTTTGTATCTATTTTAGAAATGTCTTTATTACATTTCTCAAGACAAAAGACCATCACATTGCAGCAATAATTCTGAATTTTCATGTTACAAAACCTTAAATGCAACATCAACAATGTTAAAGCCAAATAACTTTCCAAACAAATGGACTGTATAACAATCAGACGTGTTGAACTGTGGATACAAACATGTATTAGCCTCCTATTGAGGTTTTCCATGACAAAACTTTTGGAAATTGGCTATATGCTTGGCTGTGACTGGGGATGAATCCTGGCTGAGTTTGATTATATACTGCAGGTAGAAATGAATGTGTCCTGAAAATTAACAGCAACATTGTAGGTTACATAAACTAATCTTTCAAGATTCTGGTTGGATGGGATTTATCTTGATACAACCATAATTATCAGTAAGGAAAGGCTTTTAATTTTTGTTATGATAAGGTAATCTACTTTTTAGGGCCAAATTCAACACACATTAAAGTCAATGGAGAGGATCCCAAAAACTTCAATGTAAGTTCTGTTGGGCTGAGGAAGTCTTAGATATTGTGAAAGTTTCTTAACAGTTAATGAAAATTATACACACACATTCTGTGCATTATCAGATGAAAAATGTATTTTCAGCTATTAGAAATTCCATTCACAGTACCTTTTTATTTCTTGTACAAAAATCTTTTCACTATGCGCAGGAGACCTATTACACTAGAAGGCTCTATATAGGTGTAGAGGAAAGGTGCCAAATTAAACTGGCCCCACAGGATGGATGAGTATCTTGGAGCTGGTCCATTGGCTGGTTCTGAAGCATAGAACTGTGCCATCTGGCCCACAGGGCTGAACATTTGGTGGTGCCAGCATTAACTACTGCAGCTCCTGGAGCTGTGGAAGCTACTATACCAAATTTCCAGCTCTGCAGGCAGCCCTGCAGGTCAGATGGCATGACTCCCCAGCCAAGTCAGGGCCATGGGCTGTATCTTTGACAACCCTATGGTAGAGGTTTGGCCTACCCACACCATCTTGGAGAACTGAAATTTACAAACAAGTACAAAAAAGTGTGTCAGAAAAAGCTGAGGTTGTGGCATTTTAATTATTTCTCATTAAGTGTTCCACAATGAGGAATGCATAGCCATAAGTATGTGGTATGAGTTCTCTACATTATAGAACAGCATTTCTCAACCTGTGAGTCATGACCCAAAAGTGGGTCACAAGAATATTTTAAAGGGTCGAAAACACGGGCCAGACAAACTCACGGAAGTGTGGGTTTCCCCTTGCAGGCCTGCAAGGGGCTGCTTGGGGCATGGCCAACATGCAGCCAGGCAGGATCATGAGATCAGCCCTAGCAGCTGGATGAAGATAAGTGTATGGGGAGCAGGGGTTGGAGTACCAGGTCTAGGGGATTGTTGGGGTAGAGAGGTTGGTGTGTGCCTGTGTGGAGGGGATGGGTGTATGAGGGGGATAGGGGGGGCAGGTGTCTGTCAGCACTAGGGGAAGAAAGCCGGGCGGACAGACGCTAAGGCTGTGGCAGGGCAGGTGAGGTGGGGTGGGGGACTGCGTCAGGCACTGGCAGGGCTAGGGGGTTGTGGGTCGGGAGAAGCCATTGATCTTTGCAAATGGATCCCGGTATGAAAAAGGTTGAGAACCACTGGTATAGAACACATGGTTACCACTGTGATAAAGTGAAAGTTAAACTTAGATGTTCCTTTAGTCTCATCAAAAGTCCTATAAAATCAATGAGAATCTTTCAAAAGCATTGGACTAGGCCTTAATGAACACCTGGTATATGTTCCATGGATGTCTTTGAAAGCAAGGAATAAAGATGACCAAAATTTGTGGTTTTGTGACTTTTTGATGCTTTGTCTTGGCAATTTTTACTTTTTAAATGCTATTAAGGCAGTTGTTTATAAATATTTGTCCAACCTTTAAAAACAGAAAGCAGCTTGTCTCATGTTTTGGAAAGGCCTGATAAGTTTGCAGAATATCAAACTGTATATGAGTACTGGGCTTAAACTGAACAGTAAGTTCTGTACCATCCTAAATTTTGTTAGCACAGTGGTTTCTGCAGATGCAAAGGGAAAAATTAATGTATCATTGAAAAGAAACACTTTACTGTCTTGAATGTAACACGCATGTACCAAGCCCCCAAATCTGCAGGGGGTATTACTTCAAAATTTGGTTCTACTACAGTACAGCTGCCAAGCCTTATAAAGTAAGATAACATTATAACCAGACATATGAGAATAACTGGGACATTTTAGTGGTACACAGTCTTCAGTAGGCCAAACTTCACCCATTATGCATTTCACAGATTGTTAAAGATGTTAGATTTATATGACAAGACATAAGTATATTACTTTGTGCCTTAAATTGTATGGAAGCATCTAATCAAGTATTTCAGGAATTGCTGTTACTGCTAGACCCTGAGTAGGCTGACTGCAAAATTTTATTGTATACCATTTATCTATAAGTATCTGAGCAGAACAAGTTTACAGTAATTTTGATAATAAAAATGTTAATCACAGCACCTCTGGATGTTGTTACAAATGGCAAGAAAGAGGTGGAAAAATATTCAGAATCCTGTTCACAATTTTTTGTTGCTATGTTTTAAACTTGTTTTCTCTCACCTGGCCTATTGAAAATAAATAAGTCATACACGAGATGCACTGCAAATGAGTTGGAGAGATGCATGGCATTAAGGATAAGAGTCTGTGCAGTACCTCTAAGAAGAGAAGAATAAAACTTATAGCCATGGAAAGATGTGAGTTTTAAATCTGCGAGCTTGGGAATTATCTGGCATATTTTAGAAACATTTAGGCCTTGCCCAAATTATATGAGCCTCCCTAGGCTTTTCCATGGGCATCAGTGCTACTTCACAGAATTGACTGATATAGCCTTGCCCCAAACAAACACCTTTTGTCTTTGGCCTCATTCTTGGCATGCTCTGGATGTCAGAGCTGGAAAGGAAGCCTATATAGTTTGCCTAATAAAAGATATTACCAAACAAATCTTGCTTTTTTAAGAGCAGTTTAAATGTTGATGTCTATACATCTTAGAACTCATATACAAAAAACATTCTTGTTTTTCATTGTTCAATCAAAGCCTAATGGCTAATTCTGTAATGAACCAAGGTCTAGCTAGGGCTGATCCAGTCTCAGGCCCTAACTGGAGGTAATCCAGCAATCAGGCTGAGTCCTCATTTAGGCAGTGGTCATGCCCACACTGGTTGGCCTCTTGGGGCCTTACCTGGTTGCACAGGGCCTGATCCGGCCTCTGGACCAACCCCACACCACTCATCTGGCCCACAGGGCCAAAAGCATGAGCACCATTGGTATATGAAGTTATTCTACAATATGTATATTCCCTTCTCACCCCTTTTCATTTGATCCTTGTCTTCTTTGCTTTTATATTTGAAAACCCAGTTAGGATATCTTTTCATATAATTCTTCAGAGGCTGGCTTTAATGTAAATATTCTTATCCACATACAAGCATTTGACCATAAATAAATACATTTAAATAAATGAAGACCATAAATACTTTTATAAAGGGAAAGTCAGCCAACTGGAAATCCTTCCTTTATTGTAAAGATAATAGCTACATTTATTTGCTGCTGCTGCTTTTTTCCTGAACTCAGAAAGAAGACAGCTCTGTTCTTAGTTACACTGGTGAAACTTCTCTTAAGCCAGAGGTTACACCACTATAACAGATCAGAATATATTCTATGGCATCTTCTCTATGGAGATAGTATTCTACCTATTGGAATAACGCTGCTCCCAGTGAACCATTCTGGATTTGGAAGTCACACTAATGTAGCCTTTTGTTAACAGCTAGAGGGCTTGGACACGCTGCACGTTTATATGTAGTCTGCCTTAACCTCGTGTAAACAAAGGGAGAGTATGCCACATACTGGACAACACCAGTGTAACTTAAATCTAGTATGGAATTACGCTGGGGAAAGCCAGATATAAACCACCATTAGTTACACTGTATACATACCATCTGCCCTCAGCTTATCTTGGGGTACCTGTTCACTCAGGTCAAATTGGCTATTATATTTTCTCTTATTATACCGAGGCATTCTAATAGATGTCCACTGTGTGCAGCTACCCCAGAATAGGTGCTCCTTTGTCTGCTCCAGATTCCACTATAAATTACATTGGTGTGCAAAATCATGGCAAATATGCTATGTGTCAAGGCCTTCAGAGAAAATGAATAGGTTAACTACTGCCCTATGGGACTGCCATTTTCTTTCATAGAAATGCAAGGAGATGGGGAATGGCCAACAAATTGCTCTTATAAAAGACAACTTGTCTAATTCTGACTACCTAAATATGTCTTGCTTTTTCTCTACTTTCTCTGAACCAGAGTGGCACAGATGCTAGGAGGACCATAACAGTGTTGGAGGCATTGAAGGAGCCTTTATTTTTTCTTGTAAAATATAAGTTAAATAAGAGTTCAAAATTTGAGGGGAAAGAGAAGTGAAATAATCATTATGAGTTTATGATGGGAAAACCCCATTCTCAGTGAACTACTAAAAAAAAAAAAAAAACCCTGAAAAAACCCTGAAAAAAATAGTTACAGTTAAACACATGCTACAGTCAACCCATCATGCACAATGTTCATGTGATATTCTTCTGTAAAGGGATATGGCACAAAAAAAAAGCCATGGGCACTAGCACCTGGGCCAGAACTATTTAATGGACCTGGCAGGGTAAATTAATCTATTACTAGGTGAGCAAACAAGTGAAATAAAGTATAGCATCAAACAAGGGAAATCTTTCTAAAAGGATTCAGCTCTCTCAGCCTTCTGTTTCAGTCAATAGTTTTTCCTCCTTAGAAGTTTTACATTAGCATTCCAAAGCTTTACACGATCTCTTTTTGGTCTGCCCCTTTGTTCTGCTATCTTGTATTTGGGCAATTCTGAATCCTTTTCCTAAATGGGATTTTTTAAAAATTAGAATGTCCGCTAACAGTCAAACCTGCATCTCATGTGTAAACCTTGAAAGGGTCTAAACGCAGCCCATCTTATAGACATTGGAAAAGAGAAAAGAGGTCTAAAGCCTGTGTGGATCTTTCTGACTGCTTATAGACGTGGAAAAAAACCTAGCACTTTATTTTCAGCTCAGTGTGCCTCTGCACTGAGCACAGCACATGCCCAGAAGAGGTATTGCCTCAGTTTGACCTGGCTCACCCAACGTCTGTACCTAAACATTGAGTTTTCCTGGTGTCTGGGTTTTCCCTCATTTCCTCTGGGGATTTTTCAATACCTGGATGTGGGATATGCTTAAAAATGCTTTTCCTGTACTGGCTTCTATGTTTGCAATCAAAAAGATTCAGGATCACAAAGAACATTCCAGTCTGGAGAATAATGCTCCCCCTAGGTATCAATAAATGTGATATGTTCAATGGTCAGAGTCACTGGTATGCTCTGGCTGTTTTGCATCACTCTGGTGAAACAAAGCAGACATAACCTAACTGCACTGTCCATCAAGCAGCACAGAACATCCAGAACATATTAGTGAATCTGACCTACACCATTATTAATATATCACATGCCTCAGTACTGCAATGAGGACTGGTTTTTTATAGTGCTCTGTGGTCTTTATTGAACCGTACTCATTAATATCAGAACCTTTATAACTGCAACCATAGATGCCTGTAAGCCAAACAACTCAATTCATCCAGCTGTTGCAAAAGGCCCCAAAGAACGTGAAGAATATTCTAAATACAGAAAATCCACGCTGGCCATCAGAGATGTATTAGCAAACCAAGGTTAGGGCTATGTTGCTTTGCCAGGATGACACCAAGGAGCAGGCATCTGGCAGTAAATGTGGGTTAAAATTGCTACTTTTTGATCATAAGTTCACATGTCCTACAAGCTTTTCTTGAGGACTATAAAAGGACAAGGAAAATCCCTGTTACTTTGTTTCATGTCAGGAAGTAGCAATGCAAGCTCATCTGACTCGAGTAAGGGGAGTGCAGTGGTGATTCTACTGATTTATAGCTGTAGCAGTGTGCTTTTGGGGAATTTTGAAAAGCATAACTTACATAAAATTACGCACAATGACTAGCATCAAAGAGCTAAGACTTCTCCTCCCAGAAACGTTACTAGCCCTGTTGTCATTTTGTCAGGAATAAAAATAAACAACAACAAAAAGAGACCAAAAGATCAAATGAAAAGCTAAATCAAATAAACATGTCCTGCATAGTGCCCTGGAGCTTACCATACTCAAGCCATGGCAGATTTCCAATAGGAAAAAATTCCAGCAAGAAGTTCTGTCACCAGCCTCAGAGTGCTCAGCCTAGGAACCTACAGTAGGGTGAGAATGTAGTTGAAACCATCATGGTCCAGGGAGTATGTAAAATAATAAACTGGGTTATCTATTGTATTGCATTTCTTTTGCTTCATTGCTACTTTTGATAACTTCTCTTTGCTCCTACTTTATAGCCCTCCTCTACTCTTTTATTTATTTTCCATATGGAGTTAAATACCGAATAAAACAGGTGCTTGTGTTTAATTTGGGCTGTACTTCTTTCTGAGACTGGAGAAAGAGCACTTTGTGCCCAAAAGCTTGACTCATATCTCTCCTAACTGTATAGTTTGTCCAGTAAAAGGTATCACCAAAAAAACAAAAACAAAATCCTCGCTTCTCACATAAGAAACTGCAGGACGAGACTCCTGTTTAATTTAGACTGTCCCACATATGCTTAGGAAAAGTTGCAGTCTCTCAAATATCTCAATCCTACTCATTTAGTGCTTTAAAGACTGTCATGACCACCATGAATTGCATCTTGGAAGAACCTACAGTTTGTTCATATGGATCATGTTACTCAGGAGCCAGAAGGCTGCATTTTACCAAAACTGTATTTTCTACTTAGCTTTCAAGGTTAGCTCTGGTTTATACCAGGATATTCCATGCTTTTTGTCTTGAGAAGCTGAGAATCTCCACATGACTTGTGACCTGAACAGGTTTGACCAAGTCCCACTGCTGAAGACTGCAGTATGCAATACCATCAACATCATTTAACAACATAAGAACTGCCATTTAGTGGGTCAAACAATGGGTCCATCTTGCCCAGTGTCCTGTGTCATGGTGGTAGAGAGTGGATATGAAAAGGAAAGTGAACAGAGTATGATCAGGGTTTCTCCCTTGTTCCTCTCCCATTTCCAGCCTCCAGCATTTAAGGTTTAGAAAGTTCTGATTCAGAAGCTGTACACCTAACTCCCATGTTTAATAGCTACCAGTGCACCTTTCCTCCAAGAATCTGTCCAATCCCTGTTTGAATCTGCTTAAACTGTCAGTTAAACAAGAGTGGGAGCTTCACCAGCAGAGCTACATCTGCTCTGGGGTCTTGTTGCCATCACTGGCAGTCCAGGGCAGGACCCCCACCTCCACCTCCCATAAGCTGCACCATAGATTTCATAGATTTCATAGACATTAGGGCTGGAAGGGACCTTGGAAGATCGAGTCCAGCCCCCTGCCCGAGGGGCAGGAAGTCAGCTGGGGTCATAGGATCCCAGCAAGATAAGCTTCCAAATTTCTCTTGAAGGTGTTCAATGTAGGTGCTTGAACCACCTCCGATGGCAGGCTATTCCAGACCTTGGGGGCTTGGACAGTAAAGAAATTTTTCCTTATGTCCAGCCTGAAATGGTCTTTCAGGAGCTTATAACTATTCAACCTTGTCATCCCTTGGGGCGCTCTGGTGAACAAACATTCCTCCAGATCCTGGTGAACACCCCTCATAAACTTATAGGTGGCCACCAGATCACCCCTGAGCCTGCGTTTTCCAGGCTAAAGAGTCCCATAGCTCTCAGCCTGTCATCATAAGGTCTGTTTTCCTGACCTCTGATCATGCACATGGCTCTCCTCTGGACTTTCTCTAGCTTCTCCACATCCTTCTTGAATTGTGGAGCCCAGAATTGGATGCATTATTCCAGCTGTGGCCTCAGCAAGGCCGAGTACAACGGGAGAATAACGTCCTGGGATTTGCTCGAAAAGCATCTATGGATGCAAGCCAGTGTTTTGCTTGCTTTACTAGCCACAGCATCACACTGAAGGCTCATATTCATCTTGTGGTCAATCATGAACCCCAAGTCCCTTTCATCCATAGTGCTAGCCAGCATAGCACTGCTGAGCCTATAAGGATGCTGCAGGGTTTTCCTCCCAAGGTGAAGAACCTTGCATTTTTCAGTGTTAAACACCATCAGGTTCTCATCCACCCATTTCCTGATCAGCCCAGATCGCCCTCCTGTCCTCAGGTGTGGATGCTTTACCCCAGAATTTGGTATTGTCACAACCCAAGGGTGTGATTTTGTGTGTGAGCGCTTTGGTGCTGCTAAATTATTTCCTGCCACAAGGAGCTTTCTTTGCAAGGTGCATTTCTCAGTTGCAAAGAGAAAACCCCAGTGCAAAGAAGTTCCCGCCACCCATATGCAAATTTGTGTCCCACTATTGGCCAGTTCTAAATTATTCCCACGTGGCAGCTAGCAATTGGCTTGCTAGCCATATAAGAGGCTTGAGCGGTTTCTGCCCAAGTTGGAGAACTCCAAGGAGAACCCTGCAAGGGAGGACTCCACAACCATCTGGAGGAGGAGGAGGACTTCACGTCTCGTGAAGAACTCTAAGCGCTGCGGAGCCTAATGGACCCAGCGTGTGCCTTAAGAAGGCTATAGGGGTCTGATCAACCTCTGGCCTTTCCCCGTCACCGAACGATCCCTCGACGAACCCCTTCCCTGTGCGCAAGTTCCACGGAGCCTAGCAAACTTCGTGTGAGTGTATCCAGAGCTCTTCTCTGAGTTGTTTTCTTCGGTTGACACGACGGGCTCGTGTTTTTAGAGCCTTCAGCCGGATTGGGCTAGAGTTCGCGAGTTTAGAACTCTTGTCCGCTTTTCTTCTTTCCTGTCTGTAACTGCAACTCAAGCAAGTTTTCTTGCCTGCACCGTGACCATCTACGGTGTAAGTAAAATAATCTTTAATCAACTGCTAAGCGTCCGTGCCTAATTCTAGTCCACCGGCCTGCATTCCCTGACCCGTGTGCCAGGGCTGCTGGCCACAGCCCGCCATGCACCCCCGAGGGCCTCGGACCGCTCCCGGCCTGCACAGGTATCATCAGTGAACTTGGCCAGTCCGCTTCTGACTCCAATGTCCATATCATTAATGAAGATGTTGAACAATATAGGTCCAAGGACAGAGCCTTGGGGGACCCTACTGGTCACAGGGCACTATGACAATTGACTTCCGTCAACCACCACCCTCTGGGTCCAATCACGGAGCCAATTCCCCAGCCAGTGGATCGTGGTGGACCCAAGGCCACAGTTGGCCAGTTTTGCCAAGGGGTGATCATGGGATACCAGATCGAAGACTTTTTTGAAGTCAAGATATATGACATCAATCTCCTCTCCCTTGTCCAGGTGATAGGTCACCTGGTCGTAAAAGGAAATAAGATTGGTCAAGCAAGACCTACCTGCAACAAACCCATGCTGGCTGTCCCTCAGGATGTTGCTGTCAGCCAGTCCATTAACAATGGCCTCTTTAATAATCTTTTCTAAGACCTTCCCTGGGATAGAGGTCAGGCTGATGGGCCTGTAGTTTGCCGGATCTACTTTCCTCCCTTTCTTGAAGATAGGTACCACATTGGCCTTCTTCTAATCTTCAGGCACTTCACCAGAGCACCAGGAGTTCTCGAAGACACGTGCCAGGGGCTGGGGTATGATGTTAGCCAGCCCTGTGGTGTAGATTGTCAGGGCCAGCTGACTTGAAGGTATCCAGCCTCTCAAGGTGTTCTTTCATGAGGTCAGCATTGATGGAGGGCAGGGAATCTCCCTCACCCAGGCCTCCCTGTCCCGTAATGGACAGGGGGGTCCCATGGGACTGATGAAAGACCGACGCAAAGTACCCATTTAATAGGTTGGCTTTTTCCTGGGCGTAGGTTGTCAGTTGTTCCATCTGGTTCAGCAGGGGTCCAATGTTGCCCTTCTTTTTCCTCCGGCTCCCCACATATCTGAAAAAGGACTTTTTATTGTCCTTGATACTTGTAGGTAATTGGAGTTCTGTTGTAGCCTTGCCTTCCTGGTTCGCTCCCTGCAGGTCCAGAACAGTGCGGAATATTCCTCCTTGGAGGTGGATCTCATCCTCCATCCTTTGTAGGCCTTTCTTTTTAGCTGCAGGAGGTCCACTAGTTCCCTGGAGAGCCAGGGGAGCTGCTGTACCCTTTTGCTGCCTTTCCTCCAAGATGGTATAGCATTAGCTTGTGCATCAATGATCGCTCCCTTGAGGAGCAACCACTCTTCCTGAACTCCCCTCCCCTTCGGGTTGTGGTCCCTTAGGGCCTCACCAACAAGCTTCCTGTCAAAGTCAGCTTTCCAGAAGTCAAGGACTTCTGTATTGCTGACTGACTTGCCAGCTTTATGGCAGATGGTGAAGGTGATCAGCTCGTGGTCGCTGCCACCCAGCTTCCCATTAATCATTAGGTCACTGATTAGGTCGTCCCTGGTTGCCAGTACCAGGTTGAGCAGCGCTTTCCCTCTCGTTGGCCCATAGACCACTTGTGTCAGATAGAGGGCATCCATGCATGACAAGAAGCTTTGCGACTGCTCAGATTTAGCTGAGCACTCTTCCCATGAGGAGTCTGGGTAGTTGAAGTCTCCCATGACAACCATGGACCTGGAGCATGCGACCTCAGCCAATTCCCTGGAGAACTCCTGGTCAAGCTCTTGACTTTGGGTGGGAGGTCTGTAGTAGACTCCCACCATCATGTCCCCTGTGCCATGTTCCCCATGGATTTTAACCCAGAGGGTCTCCAGCCATCTACCCTGGTAGCCAATATCAGCTTGCAGGGATGCGTATTTCTCCTTGACGTAGAGAGCTATGCCCCCGCCCCTTTTGTCTACTCGATCTCTCCTGTACTGGGTATAGCCATTTATACCCATGGTCCAGTCATGGGTGGAGTCCCACCAGGTCTCCGTTATCCCTATGACATTGTAATTATTTGCATTAAGCAGGAGGACAAGTTCCTCCTGTTTATTTCCCAAGTTCCTGGCATTCGTGTACAGACAGGCAAGTGTCCCCTTGGGGGCCCTTGCCTTGCCCACAGATTGTTCCAGGGCTGGGGCAGGGTGGGCTCCCTTAAGTGCCTTGGCCTGCTGGCTTTGCAAGGGTTGCTCAGTGGGCCAGCAGTGGCGGTAGTCCCCCTGTCCCCCAGTGGGCTTAGTTTAAAGCCCGGTGGAGCAGGTCAGCCAGTCTGTCTGTGAAGAGCCTCCTCCCTAGTGGAGAGAGGTGGAGGCCATCCCTTCCCAGCAGCTCGCTGCCTCTCTCACCAAAGAGTGGACTGTGGTTATGGAAGCCAAAGCCTTCCCGATGACACTAGCACCTCAGTCTTTGGTTCACTACCTGGATCTTCCTCTCCCTCCTCAGCCTGTAGCGTGAAACTGGGAGGATCGAAGAAAATACCACCTGCACCCCCAGACCCTTTAGCCCTGAGCACTCCGAGCCGTGTCATTGGTGCCCACATGGATAAGGAGTATGGGATAGTGGTCAGTGGGCTGGAGGAGTTTAGGGGTCTCCTCTGCAATGTCTCAGATGCGGGTTCCTAGGAAGCAGCAGACTTCCTGGGCTAAGGGGTTCGAGCGGCAAATTGCCCCCTCAGTCCCCCTCAGGATGGAGTCTCTCATGACAAACACTTTGTGTTTTGTCTTGGGGAGAGCAGGGGTGGTAGCTACAGTAGTGCCCATGTTGCCTGTGGGAGCTGGCAACTCAGCAGGCTCTGCTGGGGCTGCAAGAGGTTTGTACCTGTTGCTGAGCTCCAGCAAGGCGGGGGCCTTGGTGCAGTGGGCCTTGGGGCCCTTGACCAGCTAGACTCTGATGCTGACCAATAGCATTGAAGTGCCCGACTACTTCTGGACTAGGCGCTCACCTGCCAAGTTGAAAATACTTTTATCAGAGTCCATCCCCATCTCTACCCATGGCAAGCGTGGCCCGGTACAGAGAAATGCTGTGAAAAGGGCAGGGCTGGGCCTGGATTATGTTGCCTCCTGCCAGGCTGGGAGGGGCTAGAAGAGTGCTGCTTGCCCCTCAGTTGTGAAGTTAGGGTTCTTATTTCACATGAAAACACTTAGCACTGAACTGGAATGAATACAAGCTGCAGGCAAATAAAATAAAGTAATAAAATCCAATTGCATCTCTTTCCTAAGATATGCTCTGGTGCAGGTCCAGGTGATTTGGCTTTGTGTGGGAATTACAAGCCTGAGAAGCCTAATTATTAGACTAAATAATCACAGTAGTCACAATAATCTCTCTTTAGTATTTGTGAGTCTTAGAATCTATGAAAAGGATCAAGTTATATCTGTAATGCAGGCAAGGTCTTTACTTGCACAACACTGTCTTGTGATTTCTGATCAGCTGCATCTTGTGTCACTCAGTGAAACAATTTAGGTGTCTAGAGAAGACAGACAGCTTTCTATGATATTTCATGAGGTACCCTCTGCCTCCTTCTCCTTCTCCTTGTAGGAGACACCTTCTACAAGTAGAGTTCCCAGCTACTTACAAAAACTTGCCTCTTGTGGCAAAATCCTATAGCACTTAATGAAAATGAAAAACTTGAAAAAAGAATTTTTAGGCTCACCTATAAAATTATCTATTGGGGATATAATTTGCTATTTAATTTTATAAATGTCAATGGAATATAATGCTTTATTGTATTATATAGGCTGGCAGTATAATCTCTACAGCTCTTTAAGTAATAGCTATAGAATAGGGGTGCTCAACCCCTCAGCCCATGAAACAGTGTCATCCAGCTTGCAGGCTCCCCAGTGGTCTGGAAATTTGGAAGTAAGGGTCAGAGTGGCAAATGGCTAGAGCACGCCACCATGGTATCAGGCCCATTGACTGACCCCAAAAAGGATCTGGTCCATGAACTGATTCTGCCATTCATCTGGCCCATAGGGCCAGTAGGTTGGTCACAACTGATATAGACCATGTTTGAAATATCCTTATTTTATAGTAGTCTGGCTCAGACAGAGCTGGAGGCAGCAGTTCCCTGCTGGGAGCTGGTGGAACTGCTGGGACTTGATTCTTGTGAGTAGGCCCAGGAGGTCTGTGGTAGGGACAGCCACAGCTGTTTGGGGTGGATGTCCAGAGAGATCTGGAAACAGACACCCTGGCCACATGTACACAAGACACTGACTGCGCAGTCATGGAACTGAGTTCTGTGAGGCTTATAGTTTATAAGCATTACATTATTTATGAGTGGTACCATATAAGTATTACATTTTATAAGCATTTCCCATAGGAGGCAGTTTTTGTCTAAATATTTCAGTGAGCACAGCATTATTGTTACTGTTATTCATTCATGTTAAAGTAGTACCAGAAGACATCAACCAGGATTGAGGCCCCATTTTGCTGGGTGCTAAACATCTGGTAGAAGAAGCCCCTAACACAGTCTATTTTTTTGGCATATAAGATAAATCTGCACTGTGAAATGGGTATCATCCTGAGGTAGGGTTTTTCAAAGTAAACAGGTTTAGCATGAGTTTAGAAGTTTTACTGGTGACTGCAACAGAAACAGAATCAGGCCAACACTGTTTGCTTTTGAAACTCCCATTCCACAGGTAAAGCAAACATTTAAAACATGTATACGTGATAGATGCCTCCATGAATAGCACAGGAATTCTCAGCAGATGTGTTGCACTCCATGGTACATATGATTTCCTATGATGATTCATTAAAAAGTGTTAGAAGTTGTAAATGTTTTAATGTTTTATTCCCTCAAAAAATGTTAACAATTGTGTTTCAGACTGCTTTTTTTACGCATCAAAACCTTTGCCTACTTTAAAAAAAAATGGTAACTGCGGGCACGTCTACACAAGATGCTTTACTGAACAGCAGACTATTTGCTGTGCAGTAAAATGTCACCATCTGCACATGCATGGCAATTAGGGCACAGTGGACTAATTTACTGCACTGCCAGATAATCCCATCAGATACAAGTGATATCTTGCAGTGCAGTAAATTACTGTGCTTAAACCCCTGTGTAGATGGTGATGTTGGGATTAGTTTACCCTTGCTCATATTGAGCTGGAATATATTCAGTCACATTAATTGCACATGTAGATGTGCCCTGCAGCTCTTAAATCTATGTTTAGGTACCTGTAAACATTCTGGGTTCCTCACGGTAGCCTGGTTCCCCTTGGAGGTCAGTCCTAGCCTGTTGGTCCTGTTCTCATGCTATAGTGCTTATCCACCTCTTGTCAGCCACAGCTTGATGATATTGAAGTTAGGAAGCAGGTGGTCAGTTTTATAGGAGAGGAGGAACTTCAGGTGCCTCTCTTTATATACGTCTCAGGCCACTTTTGCCCTGCCCCTCCCCCTGCCCCATTGTCCTGCAGGTTCTCTGGTCCCAATCAGCAGTCTAATGGGATCTCTGAACCCAGTCAACAACAGTTCAGTGGGCTGGACTAAATCAATTTGGTTTCCTGAGTAGGCCAGAATAACATAGCTTGGATCAGGCCAGGATGAGCGCCTGGCCCTATTATCTTGGTATTGTCTCTCCCTCTTGGCCTACTCCTAGAATTCCTGCCACCTCCCCATCCAGGTACTCAGTTCCATGAAGCTTAGATGCCCTACCCTCAGTTCTGTGGGGTTCAGCCACCCTGCACTGAGTCTTGGCCAGGGGCCACATCTTCATGATACGATGACTGCACAGTAGGCTGAGACTACTGCGCAGTAGCATCACATGGCAGAAATAGTTATGCAATTCTACTGCATAATGATGGCCAAGTATAGACATGGTCAGGGTGTTTGTTCCTAGCTCTCCCTGGACTTCCACCCCAAACAGTGGTGGATGTTGCTACCACAGCCCTCCTTGGCCTACTCACAACAATTAAGTCCCAGCACTTCTACTACCTCCCAACAGGGAAATCCTGCCTCCAGTTCTGTCTGAGCCAGACTACCCTACTCTGCCCTAGTAGTTAGGTTTATAGCCCTACAGCCTGTCTCTTCCAGCCTCCCAGCCCCTTACCTTAAAGGCCCAATCCCCATTTTCTTACTCTCAAACTGATTCTCTAGTAACTGGGCAGAATCCCATTACAGTACCTGAATAAGATTTAAGTGTGCCAATCACTCTAACTTCAAGTACTTACAATTTTGTTGCAAAAAAAATTGCAAAACTTTAGTTCCAATGTGTAATATAAAACTGGCTTCGAAAGGATCCACTTTGATCACGTCACATAGGGCAGCAGAGATCCATCTAGCAATTAAATCTGGGTCAGTTAACTTCTGAATGCATGAAGAATCTTGCTGACTTCATTTATAAGGATCTGCCTCTACAGTTCTGATCTCAGGATCAGGTCTATAGAGGGCTTTAGTATTTGGTAGAATAGTAGCTTATTGTATTCATATTTTCTTCTTTAACGTATTATCCTCTGTCATAATATCCTTATATAGAGACAGATAGTCTGTAATCATTTGACCCTGACTATAGAATCCTGTGAATCATAGCTGCCTTGTAAACTTAGAGAGTTCTCTAGGGAATGTTTTACCAGTTGACTTCCTGGAAAACTATTAAGACCCAGCCATGTGCTAACCTGCTCAAGTCAGGGTTGCCAGGTAAGAATCATCTGGCTTCTAGAAAAGCGATGAATCAGCCTTGAAATGAATATTAAGTCTATTTTTCTGAAGGGCTTCATAACTGCAGCTTTTTGACACTTAGCTCTATGTCAGTTGAGGAACCAGCCCTGACAATATTGCATCAGTTAATTGTCCTACATTACATCCCCAAATCCTACCTCAATGTGACCTACTTGTTTGGCCATTCAGAATTTATACCCTGTAGCTCCCTAAAAAATTATTTAAAATATTAAATGTTTAAATATATTTTGAGAAATGGTGAATTTAGTATTCATATGGTGAGAGTTTTCACATTCACTGTTTTACATAGCCAAGAATCAGATATGTCTTAGCATTGCATGAGTGTAAATTTGGTTGATTTCCCCCCTCAATTTAATCCATTTAAGTGCCACTGCAGTACGGTACATAGTTTCCTTCCTATAATCATCTACATTCTTTGTTTCTGGATACATGGCCTTAAATGTCTGTTTTTAAATGCATGATGTTCAAATGAGCTTACCTTAATAAGTGATCAAGACTGGTCTGTATAACTGACATATTCCAATTAGTAGTTGCATTGGAGCATTGTTGTTGTAGCCATAACGGTCCAGAACATATAAGAGATGTGAGGTCTTTTCGTGATGTCTTTTATTGCATCACTGTATAGTTGTGAGAGCTGTTAGGTAAGCATTATGAAAGAAGCATGGCACTTGGTGCCCAAAAGTTAGTCAAATAAAAGACATGACCAAAAAAACCCCTCTTGCTTTCCAGCCATTATTTTCCAATCCACCCACTTTGTTACCTGGCCATTTTACTGGTAGCGATTTTATATTGTCGTCAGACCATTGAACAGCATTGGATCAAGAACAGATATTTGTTGGACCTTGCTAGAAACATCTCCCAATTGATAGAAATAATGAGGGGAAAAAAGGAGAAATGACAGGAAACTGATATTACACTTCTTTTCTTAAGGTTTTTTGATGGAAAAATGGGCTTCCAACATTTTGCAATAAGCACCTGCTTTGTATGGAAAAATTTGATTTCTTCCAACATAAAAACAAACATTCTCAAACCATAACATGCTGGCTCAAAATGAGAGTATTTTGCTTCAAAAATGATATCTCAGTACCTCTTAGGAGTTGTGGTTCAGTTGCTCATGTCCCTTCTCTCCTCTGTGGCCTGTAATTCTAGCTATAGCACATCTACCATGTGGGATGCTTGCCAGGAACTCCCACTACCCTCTTACCAAAAGGGGAGATGGTGATGCATTATGCCAGATGTTGCCTAACATAGGGCCTGGACTATAAAAGAAAAGGAGAGCTTGAGACCCCCAAATGGCAATTCCCATGAGACACCATAGCAACATTTTCAAATACAAATATGGCTTTCTTTGGCTGAAGTTATACTTAATGCTGGATAATGTATTGCATGTATGGATTTTTAAAAAATATTTTATATATTGGGTCACAAAATCTTAAAATTAGAATTTATGTACTAGGCTGTCTTCTCCTTGGCATGAAGGAGAATTTTAATTTTGTATTTTGTAAATTCCTTTTACTTCCTTGTATAACTTTTTCTGGAAAAAATGTGTGTGTTATGCCCTAAATACCAACCTAAAGTAACATTTTAACTAAAAGGCAGGTTGGTATAGTTTAATACTTGGGAAATTAGTTTACTTGCTATTTCCTTAGCACTGCACCTCTAAATAATGAAATTTAAATTACATGTATAAATTGCACATTTTCTCCACTATTGTCCTATCCAGAACAATGAACAAAGGACTTGCAATGTCTGATAGAGTGCCAGTTTAAGAATATAAATTAATACAGACGAAAAAAACCCCAAACTTTGGCATGAAAAATATCCCCTCTCTCTTTTCAGATTCTTTTTTTACAATTGGGTATGTGTACCTATAAGAAAAAGCAGTTATAAAGCACTTATGGCTGTAGATAATCAGGGAGAAGAGAGTCCTTGAGTTAATCTTTTTCTGAGTTAATATTTTTTGACTCTTTGCTCTCCTTTTTTTTAAAACATTTTATGGTAAGCACTTGATCTTATTTGTCCATCATAAGCATTAACCAGAGGGTGAAAGATTGTTTCCATCCAGATTACATTTGGGAAGAGGAATCTACATTTGTTTCCCGTGAGCAAGTGTGGAAAATCCACACATGTCCATTCAGACCCTGAACACCGCAGCTCATTGTCAGAAGCTTTGCAAAATATCACATGTTTCCAGGATTTGATGACGGAAATTCTGAAAAGCAATCTATCATGTCTCTTGGAAGGCTGTTTATTCTAAAAAGCGTTGTGTTATTTGGCCTCATAATAATTACCCGTTTCTAATTCAAGTAATGTTCATCCAGGAGGTAAGGCATTGAGCTGAAATGAATGATTTGTTTCCTTTATAGAGATTAAAAACATTGCTGAGCAAAGTACAAGTTGCATAATTTTGTAAAACAGAAAGAAGTGACAAAGCAAGTAGGAACAGATATTTGGTAGAAACACCATTTCATGCAGTATGGAAAAGTGAGACCCAGCTGTAGCACTATTCACATTTAGAAGATCTAGGTGTGAAGAATGCTTGCTCTTCAATTTATAATGTTTTTTACTTTCAAAAATTTGTCATTTAGTCCAGAAAGATCCTTTAGGTCTTTCTACCTTACCTCCAGTGTAGCATATGTTAAATAATTTAATTTATAAGGTTACTTCTGTATTGAGTCCAATAAGTAGAATCTCCTTTAATATAGCAAGTGTGTTAAAGATAGCACTTCTTGACTGTTAGTAGATACCTTCTGCTGTGTATAAACCATTTTCAGGGGTATAGGTTGTAGTCATGTTGGTCTAAGGACACAGGCAGACAAGGTTCTTTGGGTAAATCTGATATCTTTTATTAGACCAATACTCAAATATTTGGAAAAATTATTTTTTGCAAGATTTCGGGTATGCAAGAAAGCCAGTCAGGGAAAATGTAAATTGAGGAGTCACTGGGTGAGAGATGGGGGGAGGGGGGAGGGCAGGGGAATGGTAAATAGTGGAGAGGTACCTGGGGAGTGACATGTTAGGCAGGCTATAATGTGTTATAAATCCAATGCCTATATTTAGTCCATGATTTTTTGTATCAAGGAAGTTGATGAAGTGAAGTTCATAGGCTTGTTTGTGAAAGGTATTTTGTGAATTTCCTTTGAGGATTAGAACTGAGAGATTGAAGAAAGAGTGGTTTTCTTGTGAGAAGAGTGTAGCCACAGGTAACTGGCTATTCTTGTCTTTGATAGATTTCTGGTGTGCATTCATTTTGGTGCTCAGTTGTTAGGAGAGACCACTTCCCTCCCTGCCCCCCAGCCTCTCTCTCACTCAATGACTTCTCAATCTTCACTGATTGGCTTTCTTGCATGTATACTAGCCTCTGGATTTTTTGCTATTCATTCCATCCAGGAAGAGCACACACCAACTGCAAATGCTTCCTCAGCCATGCTGTTGGAAAAATTCTGAGAACAATTTTTCCAACTATTTGAGCTGGCCTAATAAAAGATATCAGATTTACTTAAAGAACCTTGTTTGCCTAAACCATTTATATTGGTTTGTACTGATTTTTTTTTATGAGAAGATGATAAAGACTGTATTTAGCCTGATTATAAAACAGCAGGATTCTGTGCTATGGCACTGAAAAGCACACAAAATAGGTTATGGAATTTTCCCCAAAGTTGCTATTTTTCAATATCTTTTTTAATGGTTTAGAGGTTTAATAACAACAAAAAACAACAGCTTAATCCAGTACAAATGAAAGGACAAAACAAGAATGAGTGAATGACAATGAATATGTAAAAAAAACCCTAACAGAGGCATATGTTAAATACAAATATCAAATTCTTTATTTTACTCACAATATATATGGGAAAAGTGTTTTTTTGTAAAACACTAGATACTGTGTTTTGGTTTTGGCATGCCTCAAACTAAAACCATGCTTGCTAGGCCATTAGAAACAGTGAAGCGGGCTACACATTCTTCCACAAGTAATACAAGAAGGGTACTATACTTCCATGAAGTAGAGATAAGAATTTGTATAAAGGAAGACTATAGTATCAAAAGCATCAATTATTTATAGACCCAAAGAAGGGGGACATAGGAGATCTAATGCTTACTTCGGCTGCTGATGAATAAGGCTGAACATAAAGTACATGTAATATAGCTGATCGGGGAAGAGTTAGGTAAGCATTATTGGAAACTCTTGACTGAAATGCTCACTTTCCAGCTATGAAGGCACTCTGCTGCCATAGAAAATTAATTGTTTGAATGCAGAGAAATATTTTAATTATCTTAACACAGGTCCTAAAATGAACCAACTGTCTTATTTATAGTTAGAAGGGAAAAAAGGGAAAGTATTTCCCAAGCATCACCAGCAGTGGCAGTTGTAGCAGTTCAAGTTGAGACAAAGCCATCCCAGCCAGGCTCATGCATGCACAAATAGTTGATTAACCTAAGTGGAAGGCTAATTACTGCAATGAACTGATTAAAAATACATTATTTGTGCCATTCCTACCCATTTGGGAAAAAAGAAGTTTGTGTGGTTGAGAAAGGCAGTTAAATACAAATCAATGCAAAATAAATCATCTACATGAGGGAGAGAAGCACAAACATTCCTGCAGCTCAATTACCCTGTCCTTTGCTTGTATATAACTACAATTTGAATTAATAGGAGTTGCAAGGGCATAGCCCTTCTGAAAATCTGCCCTCCTTTTCAATAGTTGATCATCCCAAAAATAAGACATACAACATTTTGGCCACTGGATTTTCAGAAGGGCTCACTTCTCCTGACTGTGCCTGGAGCAGAGTTAAGTGAACATTACTGAGCAGTTTTGGTTAATCTCATTCTAAATGTTAATACTGCAGGCATGGTAGGCCCACTTCATAGGATCGGGAAACGTTTTATCTACCTTCTGGAATAAAATCATGATTAGTGCCATAATGTCATTTCCTACATTTCTGAGAGCTGGAATCCTGGTCATAGCAAGAACCCCAGTCTGCTATATAAATACTAAAATAAAGTTTTCCAGAACTGGAGGTAAACATTGGATTTCAAAAGTTCTTAGGATCATTTGAAAAGCAAGAATTTTTCTTTCTAATTGCCATCTAAAGGAGAGCTTCCCTATGACACACTGGGAATAAACTGAACAGGGAAGGACAAGGAATCTACTCTTCATCGCCTGTTTTCTTGTCCCTATGATCAGTTATTCTAAAGATCTACTTCTTCTATGTGCCTGTACTTATCTGTTGTGGTGGTGTACCTTCTTCTATTGATAACAAACTGAGCTGGTTGAGCAAATTTTGAAAGAAAAAATTTCAGTTAACTACCCCCCCACCTGCCCCCCCCCCCCCACACGCACTTTTCTCAATATTGATGCAAAGGAATGTTTCAATTTCAACAAAATTTTTAATCGGGAAAAGTTGAAGCAGTTTTGATAATGTTCAAACATTTGCTTTGATGCCATGGTTTTGATTTATCTTATTTGGACTCTAGGTTACATTAAAATATTACATACTTAACATATATTGTACTGTATATTTTGATATAAAGTAAATGTTGAAACAAAATAATTCAGTAGTCTCAATTGGAATATTTTTTCAAATTTGGTTCTGTGGGAAATTTTGGACAGAAGCGTCAGACCTTCCCATAGAAAGAACTTGGGGATGACCATAATGGTTTTTCTAAGCTAATGGTTTCTAATGTTTTTTTTTAAGATAGTAGACGGGGAGTAGGCTGAGAGCTGGGGCTTGTCCAGCCTAAGGTGGAGGGAGGGTAGCTGAGGGGGGGCACCAGTTGGGGGGTGTTTTAATTCACCTGCCCTCCACCTCCAGCAAGCCCACAGCTTGCTCCCCTTCCTTTCTTCAGACAGCCCCAATTGCATAAAAGATTGACCCTAGGGAACAGATGTTCTCCAAGGCACTCCAAAGTGGAGCACCTTCATCTGATTCCTCATTTGATGAGGGGTAATTGATACATGATCGGCTACTTTAAAAGTACTCTGCAGCAGTGCACATATGTCATGGCACGGATGTAGAACGCTCTCAGGGGGCCAGTCGATTGACAAAGGTAGCTTCTGTTTTTGCCCTTAATGTTCAAAGTGTCTTTCTGTACTAGATTTAGGAAAGTTTTCCCTCACTCCCACACTGTTTTGATTTGATTTGACATCAATACATTTTATCAGGTTCTGGATACATTTTATTTAAAACTAGGAATGGGTTGTCTTGAATTTGTTTCAGACAGAAAGGGATCTGGCTGGTAGCATGTGACCATGACAAGCAAGTACCAGAGAGCAACAGTTCTAATTGTAATAAACTGATGTCTATATCTCTTGAGAAGAGAACATGTCCATCAAAGAGAGCAAGGATAGGCTGGGAATGATTAAATGTGGTGTTATATATGAAACCATGCTACCATGTTACTTATTATTTTTACTGATATCTTATGAACAGAAAGATGAATGTTGTTAGTAGTCAAGACAAAGATCCACAGGAAAATTGCTACAACTTTCCAAAGCTATCTTCACTTCTGATTAGTGTTCATTTCCCTCCACAATTGTTGTGACCAGAAATGAGATAAAAACCATAAATTGCATATGGTCTATACAGTTTTCTGCAGCACCAAGAATTACTCTGGAATGATAATGTGACTCCTGCAAATAGATCAGTTAATCCTACATATTCAATATACATTTTACAGTGAGAATTTGCAAGGGGCCAAATAAGATGATGAGGAAATTAACAAACTGTGCTTTCACAAGTAGAGACCTGAGTAGAAGTCTTGTTTAGGTCATCTGACTTTGTGCACATCAGAAAAAGCACAGTGCAGTTTGAGCCTGACTGTCTCTCTCTGCTTACGACAATCCCAGATCTACAAGGCCAAGAAAGAAGAGGCATAATGTGAAGTCCATTAAAAAAGTGTTGCAGAAAAGTTTTTACTAGCATCATTTGATTTGTGTGACAACTGCCAGGGATACCATTACAGTCACTACATTCACTTATATAAGTGTTACCCTTTTATGACTTGGTATAGCAGGTCTGGCCCCAAGGGTGACTGTGGCACCTCCCTAGTTGCCATTTAAAACCTGCCTCACTCCAATGTATTCCCTCATTATATAACCTGCCACACCCTGATGTGTATGAATTGAGAGGTTGCTTCTGGGTCTTGGAGTGAACCTGGTTGGCTTTAATTGGCCTAGTCAGACTCTCAGTCCTACTGGTCACTCTCTGGACCCTAACTGCTACCTAATTATTCTATGCCCTGCCAAGCCCTAAACAAAGCCTGAGCCCAGTTGCACCCTGCTCAGTGCAAAGCTCAAACCACACAGTGCCCCAGGCACGCTGCTGTGTGGCTTCCTATCCACTCCTATAGCCACAACCTAACCCTCCAGTCTTACCCTACAATAATCCCACCATCACCAATCACTGCTGGATGTCTCTCTTTAGGCTCCTATTCTGTTTGGCTGATCTCACTCCATCTCTAGCCCTCCTGAGCCTACTCACAGTTACAACTATCAGTCAGCTCTGTACTAGCAGCTCCTTCCCCTAGCACAGCTTGGGCCAGACTGCCTGCTTTGGCTCTGGGGATGAGCAGGTATCTCTCTGGGCTCCATCCTCCTGAGCAGCCCCAGGTGTGGCCCATCTACTTAAGGAGAAGCCTGTTCTCCCCAACTGCATTTGACTCAACTGAGATGCAGCCCTCCTTCTGTGCCTCGAACTTGGCCCTGTTTGCCTATTGCCTGTCTAGCTCAACGGTTGCTATAGGCAGCCCTATAATCATTATCTACACTTTCTTCTGGCTGCTTATTCTAATGCAGCTCTCTGTACCTTAGCTGTTTACATCAAGTTGCAGTCTTCTAATGCTGCCTTCATATCAACTAACTAGCAGGGATCAAGGGACTCTGTTACATTTGGGAAATTGCAGGATTTGGCCTGTAAGCATAGTCTGTTTTTGCTTTTTTGCTACAATACGGCTTCTTTATTCAGACAGGCTATTCTACAGAAGACTCATCAGGACTTCTTCCCTGGAACTGCTTGCATCCAGATATGATGGTTTCACTCCACATTCAGCCACCATAGTACATGTAACATCTCTGTCGTCATGTTTTATGTGGGAGAATTTAGGATTAAACTAACCAAAACTCTTTTACCTTAACCAGTGAAGCAGTTTCTCTCATTGGGTGTGTCTACACATGTGCTTTAATGCAGATTAGCCTATTTTAATAAGCATTAAAGCATCATAAAAAGGCCATGTGCTTTTGCTAATGCACATTAAAATAGGTTAATGATGCTTTTTCTAGTACCTTATAATGTAGCGGGGCACATCTACACATGCATTAAGGTGCTTTTTCCAATGCACACTAAATTTAGTACGTCCAATGTGAGGTACTCAAAAAATGAACATTAGACTGCCTTAATGCGCAGTAATGAATATGCACAGTTTTTAAGTGATGCTCAATGAGTAGCAGCCTGTTTTACTGCACATTACTGTAATCGTATAGTTTTTTATGTGACACTAATGCACAGTAAAATAGGCTACTGCACATTAAAGTGCATGTGTAGACATGCCCACAGGTACTAAATTTAATGCACATTATCAAAAGTGCATTAATGAATGTGTAGACGTGCCCATTCAGCAGTACATTTTTAAAAAAAGAGGACAGCAGAGGTAGTGGGAATTGCTTCCTTCTTTATCATCTCTTTTATTCCAACATCATTTCCTTATTCCACAGAAAACAATATGAATACCATGAATATTTTTTTCATTTAAAAATGTAATTTGGAGATTATTATTTTTTAAGAGTTTAAGCAGCTAGTTTGTTACCACTCAGCAATGGTCATTTTTTTCCCATCAAAGCAATACCTCAGTATGCACTGTAGATTCACTCTATATGATATCATCTAACTTGTCCATCTTGGAATGGTTTAGTAAGGGATGATCCTGCCTTGTATGGGTCTGGGGGTGTGTGGTTTAGATGACCTCATGATGTCCCTTCCAGTCCTACTTTCCTATGATCCTCCTCATACGGACACTTGATTAGACAAAGCTATGCAAATCTGTACATTCTGGGAAAGGAAGGAAAGGGTGGAAAAAACCCAGAGTTGCCATATACAGTGGGTGTATAGAGGAGACATTTTTGTTTTCTGACTCTGGTAAAAGGCAGAGCCAGATTTTTTTGTTGGACTGTAGCCCTACTCCATTAGCGCTGATACGCTTTGACTATTGCAAAACCGCCCAAAAAAGGTTATCCGGTCAAGGTGGCTGTGACTGGAGTAGTCTAAACAAACTCTGTATTTCTCAGAACAGTCACTCTGTTGGTTAGGAAGTAAGTCATGTGGCTACTGGCATGCCAGTTCTCCTAGTACAGTGAGAAAGTGTTAGGAAAACTATTTAATAAAGGATTCCAATGGGAGCCCAAACCGCGGTAATGATTTCTTTCATGTGTTAATACCAATAGTTACCCTAGACGTTGAACTTGGGAAGTGCCATTAATGCCAGTGTACTGATCGTATATTTGTGGGCTGAATCAGTTGTTTAAAATAACTTGGCTATTCGCATGAAATTTGGCTTTAGCAGCCTTGTCAGGTTTCAATTAGCATGAACAAAGCTGGTTCAGAAAAACTAAGAACAGAATAGTGATACGTGGCCAGACATTTAACAGCAGGTCCCCTCCTGTCCCTCCTGGGGTCAATTTGTGTCACCAGCAGCAGTAGAAGGAAGCAGACCCTATGCTCCCAAGAGAGGGTGGGCTGCTGTTGTGCCTTGTTCTTGACATAAGGAGAGGAATGCTGATTGCATTTTCTCCCTGATTCACCTATATTATCCCCAAGCACAACTTGGCTTCAACTGCAAAAATTTTGCACAAGTGAAGTGTCATGTAAACTCTTTAAAGATGATCAGCTAGGACTTTCAGTTTTCAGAGCTTAGAGCACATCACAGCTGTATCTCATTTTCCTCTCTTGATTCTTCTGGCCAAGACTGAGATTCTGAGAATCTGGAAAAGCAGACTTTCCAAAGCAAGAGTAATTAATGTTAGCAGATTTGTAATTGGAACAGATGTATCTTTTACACTGATGCTGATTGCCGCTCTAATCCTTTTTAATTTAAAAAAAAATTCTTAAGTGAAGTTAATGTTTTTACAAAAAACTGATTGACAAGAAAGGAAAAACAAACGAATACATGAAAGGACTTAGGTGCCTGAAAGCAACTTCAAACTGCTACTTAGTGGGAGCATCTACATGTGCATTGATTTTTCTAATGCACATTAAATTTAATACCTCCAATATGAGGTACTAAAATAAATACACATTAGGCTGAGCTAATGCGCAGTAGCATAAGTCCATGTTTTTTAGGTGACACTTAATGTACAGTAGCCTATTCTACCGTGCATTGGTGTATTAGCATTTTTTACATGCTTCTTTAATGGGCAGTAGAATCGGCTACTATGTATTAAAGCACATATATAGATGCACCCAGTTCCAGCTAACTCTGTTCAACCTAAATTCCTTGGCTACATATGTTTGCACCAGTAAAGTTCCTGAGGGTATGTTTGTACTACATTGCACTGCATTAGAACCCTTGCAAAAAAAAAAAAAAAAGGATTGCAGAAGCCCCATCTGAAAATACCGTATTTATTCAAATAGAAGATGATTCCCCAATAATTAGATTCTATATATGGAAAATTCATAAAATTGTTATAATTTTCCTGGTATAAAATCTAATTATTGGAGGTTCCTGTGTTCTTTCTGCAGGTCCTTGTGGAAAATACATTCCCACACAGTCCAGCAGCTGTTGTGGTAGTATGTCCACAAGTGACAGTCCACCCCTTGCTCTTACAACCTTTAGCATCTTATGGCAGTTTTTCAGGATTGTCAGGCCTTCTTGTTGTAGTTTATATCTTCTCTGGAACTGCTTCAGGACCTCGTGGAACCACGGCACTTCCAAGGCCCATGGGTGCATGTTGGGTGAGATGTATGCCACCCAGTGTCATAGCAGGTGACCTGCAAAACAATATTAGTCTAAAGCCAAAGGCTTATGATTTACCGCATAAGTTCATTGGTTGAGCCCCACCAGAGCCAACAGCAGTTTAAGCCCCATCATGGTTGGGCCCCATCATGACCCCACAGCTCAGCAGTGCTTGCTATGTGTGTGTACTTCAGCTATCCCCGACAAAAGATCCATGTGCTAATTAGCTTCCACTCATGACTGGAACTGGGTGTTCTTGTCACGAGTCCTGGGATCCTCCAAAAAATGATATGCAGATGAGGCACAGGGTAAACTGGTCTGGCTTCTCCCCAGGGAGGATGGGGCCACATTAATCATATGATGAGGCTGAGAGAGGAGGTGACAGAGGGATCCTGGGTAAACTGTTTGGGGCCCTTGTTGGTGATGTTTGCCAGGAATTTAAGGCTGGAAATGGGAAGGAAAGATGATGCTCAGATATGGGAGTGAAAAGGAAGTAAAATGTATGCAATGTAGTTGTTTGCCATGACTTTAAAAGAGTCAGAGGTGAGGGGGCTGTGCTAAATGGGAACAACCATACGTCTTTTTCATAAGGGTTGCACTATCCTATTCTTGTGGCAGCCTTTTGGCTGAAATCCAGGGTTTTTGATACCAAGAGAAGGGTCTCAGGACCAGCTTTGGCCTTCCAGACACTGCCTAGTATTGTAGTACCTCCAGGCCTGCTGCTTTTTCTCCATGGAAGGAACACTAGCCTGTTTTTTTGAAGGGCCAAGTCAAAAAAGGGTTCCTATTAGCCTGTTTCCCCAGTATGGGCCATGTGTTTTATAGTCATGCTCAGTGTTGGTTGCATTTAATCAGCTTCATAGTTGGTTTCCAGTGCTAAGCACATGCTGCTTGTGGCAGCAGCTGACAATAGATAATGTATTTAGTGAGATTTCCTTGTATACAATTATAAGGCAAGGGGCTTTTTTCCTCTTGCCAACTTGAGGTGGGGGACATTGTCTTGTGTTCGGTTAAATACAGTATATCCTTTTGGGCAGATGAAGGAATGGAACCAGCATCGCCTGTATCCCGAGCAAGTACTCCAGTAACTGGACAAAGTCAGAAGCTCTGCTGCCACTAGCAGTTGTATTATGACAAATAGGTGCTATTAACACCTAAGGTCAGGAGAGAGTTCAGTTATAAATCCTAAGTGCAGGTAGGCACCACAGTTCCTCAGGGAATAGTTTATTCCTCTTGGCTTGCTTAGGCAATTTCCCCCTCATTGTGTTGGCTTATAGGCTTAGGCACCTAAATCTACTCACACATTGTATAGGAAACCCAGCCATCTACCCCAAGACTAAAGATTCCATTTGTTACACTACTTCAAGCCAATGGTAAGAGCCAGGGTTTGGTGCCAAGAATCAAGAGCCAGGAAGCTAGTGCAAGGCATTGAGAATAAGTTTAAGACTGAGAAATTACAAGACAAGGCCAGGGAACCAGGAATCATGAGCTGAGTATTCAAAAACTAAGCAGCCAACACTTTGAAGGAAGTCTATTGATCAGCCTACAGTTCATTGCACCACATGACTTCACTGGTGCCAGTTAGCCAGAAGACATAAAAGCATGGCCAGCCTGATACACCACACATAGTCAATCAGAATGGCAAGCTGCCTGTTGACATCCTTTTGCAATAGCACACCTAAACAGTTAACTGCTGCATTGCTGACTTGTAGTGGCTCTATCCTGAGACGCACAAGAGTAGTATGGGTTTGTTCACATCTACCAAACAACAGGCCTAAAGCAGATCTAGAAGAACCTCACTGAGGGATGACAGTAATTTTATATTCAGTCAGATCTGAACTTCTGTGCCCAGCTTGCCAGAAGTGAGCCAATGAATGTCAATAGTATGAACAAATGGGTGCTATATGGGTGCCTACCAATAGGACTAAGTTCACTGAATAATTTCACAAAGTTCCAATAGTGTAGGCAAAACCTAGCAGTTAATTGCACTGATAGTTTTAATTGAAGAAATCATATGAATAGTATGTATGTGCGTTTATTCTCTGACCTGTGACAGGGTAGAGAGAGGAAGCACAAGACACTTCACCACTTCTGTGTAGGAACAGCTAAGAACTGGAATAAACTCTACTGAAAATGTGATTTTATTTCATAACACAGTGCTGAACTATCATTGTGTGATGTAGTTAAATTTTGATAACTGGATATGTGAATATTTTGCATAATTAAATGGTTAAGAACTCTTTGCTTGTGCGATCAACTATCGAGAATCCACATTTCTGAGATAAACCACAGCCTCCCTCATTGGTGACTGACCGACTTAGTGTAGCTGAGAAGAACAATATGGTATGTAATCAGAAGTTTTTTAAAGCCTTTAAATAAAGACACACAAAGGAGATGAAGGAACAACAAAGAACCAATAAATAGGCTTGGCTCAAGTAATTGAATCTTGAAATTATTTAAACTCCAGCCCATCCCACCTCCCCCAACATTTTTTGGTGCACATATGTCTAGACTAAAAACTGCATAAGATATGCTTTTACCACAGCATCTGGTTGCTTGGGAACTTTACAGGTCATTTTGATGGCTTTGACCTCTTTGTCTGAAATGTGGTTACTGTTTAGGCTGCTGAAGCTCTGTCTGAAGTGCTTTGCTCTTCTAGATTGAACTTTCTCTTGACTCATAAAATCCATACACTGATGATGGATGAATTATGGTGTTTTTCCCATCTATACATTGCAAAGGGTGACTGCTATGTTTAAATCCACTTTCATCTCCATTCACATCCTACTAGTACATGAGTTTCCTTTGTTGTTCTTACATTATGGCTACAAGCCCTGTGATGCACAGTGAAATCATGCATTGGCAGTCTTTTTGTCTTGATGAATGAGAAAGCAATGAGATCTTGCCCCACCTCCCCCTCCCCCCTTGGCAAGTAAAAATTCAAGATGTAAATACTTGCTTGTTAGAAGTCAGGACATATTTGATCAGTAATAAAATCCCCAGGGTGGCAGCTTTGGCATGAGGGGTTTTGTGGTTTTCTGTTTCACATACAAATCACATTTAGGGCTTGATCCTTTGCTTCTCACACAGGAGTTTCTTCCATTGAGTTCAGCATGATGAGTGAAGAATGTACTCATGGAGAAACTGATAAATTAGTCAATCAGGAAAAGAGCTAATGTCATCAAATTAGTAACTTTAGGATTGTTACTAACCTAAGGATATTAAATGACAAGTAGCAATAGATTACTAGGGGGACCAAGGTCAGGCGCAGTATTATCAGCCATATTGCACAATCAATGTGTGTCAGACATCATTTTTTTAAACAGAACTACATTTTACAGGTCTTCGCTTATCTGTCTATCTATATTTGTTATGGGTAGCTCCATTTTTGTCCTATCAAGAAATGAACAGGGCTCATAATGATGGTGAAGTACTAACTGTTCTGGTTAACCAATAAGGAGCTGAGAAACTGAGCTGATGGAGGGCTAATTCTGCTAGATATACTCTGAAAAACAGACTCACATGGGATAAACCAGTTAGCATCCACAACTCCATAGAAAACTTCTTGGGAAACCCATAGATCAACTGAGTCAGGAAGAAACCGAGAATATAAACTCCCTGAAAACCATTCTTTTATGCCAGTTATTCCCTCATAGGAGACTTTAGAATAATTCCATGCATAGCAATGAGGTACTTTTTCACTTTTAATAACACATGGTTCCTCCTTCCCTCTTCCCCCCTTAACAGATAAGAGAATAAATCACTGGAAGTTTCTACTCTCAATTTCTACTTTTTTGTTTCATGCAGGGTGGGCAGTGACTTGGTAATGCTAAATATTATAATGCTTGTTTCCGTCAGAGTGCATCTTCCTCTTCTGTGAAATCAGCTCTTGCATTTCAGTGTGCAGGCAGCACAGCATTTTCTCCTTAGAGGCTAGGGACAGAAGTTAGACATAAACTGGTTTAAGTGATCAGAAACTGGTTTAAACCTGTAACAGAACATAAGGTCAGTGCACATAAAACAGGTTCAAAATAGCCAAAACTTTTATGATAAACCTGGTTGAATGTAGTATCAGACTTAACTGATTTGGGTCAAACCAGTTTATGGAACTTCTGTCCCAGACTCTTTCCTGGTTTCAGTTAAATCAGAGTCCCCCAGCATCCCAGCATGCTCTGATGCTGTAGGTTGGGCTGTGCTGTCTGCTCCAGAAAGCAGGGCTAGCCCCACCTCTCTGCTCTCTAGCTGGAGTGGGGGAAGGGGCATGGCCCTCTAAGGCAAAGGGGCAGGGAGGGAGTTTATTTCCCCTCCCCTCTCTGCCCGAGGACTGCAGTTGGGTTCTACCTGGCTGGACGGAGCATCCCATGGCAGGGCAACTCCCCCCTCACTGCTACAGTGGCAGCCAAAAGCCTGGCAAGGGCTGCTTTTTCCCTCCCCCTCCAGGCACACTGGGGTTGGGGTCCCTGAGGCCAGGGTGGGGGTTTAAAGCCCTCCCCTATCATACTCAGGCCTGCGAGGGCCTGGCCATGCTCCTCCTCAGCTCAGCTTCCCTCAGCCACTGCAGAAGGGAAGGGAGGGCTCACTCTAGCACCCCCCAGCTTCTGGCCTAAGCCACTGCAGACATGTGCCTACATTTCCAGAATCAAAAGTGAGTGTCTGTACACTTGTAAATCAGTTCAATCTATGCAGGTTAGACTAACCTGCAGAGAATGAATCAATTCAGCCTTGGGCTTTTTGAATGTCTGCACTTAGCCAAAGGGGACAGAACTTCAGTCTAAAAAAACACTGCTGTTTAGACTAGCAGATTTACTGCACTGTATATTTTATTTAATCACTGCCTAATCCACTTAACACCGTAAAACTACTAAGTGCCCTTTCATAGAAACACCAGATACTGGCACCCCAGACAGTATCTTCATGGAAATTAAGAGTTCTACATACTTGGCTTCAAGTTTTCACTAGAAAAAAATACTTACTTGGGCTTTGATTTTACCACCAATACCACTGACTTGGATGGTAAGCCAGCTTTTGGCATATGGAATGTCACTGTGGCTGGTATAACTTTTCCTAATCACATGTTGCAGGGTTTAAGCAATATGAATTGCCTGTACTTTCTATGATTTTGACAAGCAGTAGATGAACCCTGTAGTGTTATAGGGTTTAAATGAAAACATTTTGAATTATTGCTTGCTAGCACAAAACCTCATGGTCCAATGTATAATGAAATCAATGGCAAGCTTGCCATTGATTTCAATGGTCTTTGGAGACGGCCTCTTATATTTTAGCATACATTTTGTTTGCTGTTCTTTGAAATACCTGCGTGAAAATAACTAGACAATGAATGCAAACCAAAGGCCAAGTATTCCACAATTTCCATTGTTCAGATTAATACAGTGAAAAGAAAAAACTTATTGCATCCTTGCACTTCTATATATCCCTCCTCACTAAATTTCACTGATATACTGGGGGTCACTATGCTTTTATTACATATTTATAATACACATGAATGAAAAGTAAACCCCTGAGATTACTAGCTGCTTGCCAAATCTGAATAGTCTAAATTCAAATAACTTTTTATTACCAGATCCTGTTCTCTTTGAAGATTTTGGCCACTGGCTTAATGGAGAGCAAGATCAAGTCTCTAGATTGTAAAATCTTCTGGGCAAACATTCTGTGTCTTTATTTGTTTCTGTAAATTAACAGGGTCAAACTATGCTGGAGAGGACAGCATAACTATGAGACGTCAGAGTTATGCACTCTGAGTGCCAAGCAGTTTTGCATGGCCTGAAGCAGTTTTTTGGGAGAAAATATGGTGCTGGAGAATCTGCTGCTATGTTCAACAGAGGTTGGGTAGAGGGATGTTCTAGGGACCTGCAGCCCCTCGACTTGAAATGCAGCTGCAGAATGTTTCTTTCATCTTAGAGGCCTCAGGGGAAAAACATTCTCTTTTGCCCATGCACAGATCTTGGAAGTTGAAGAATAATGTAGAATAGAATATTTTTAGACAACGTCTTGCTTGACCATTGACAATATAATCCATAAAAGTAACAGTTAAAGTTTAGTTTACTTTTAAAACTATTTCCTCTGCAATAGTCTGTTTAAGAACTTGGCCACACAGCTATTTTCTGAGAACTCACAATTTTGCAGATAAACCAAGGGGCTTTTTATATCTGATGTGTAACATACTAAGTTGGATAATCCTGAAGTTTGGTTAAAAAAGGGCAAAATGTAGGTAAACTTTATTGGTCTAGGAACAGTAAATCTGTAGAAATGATTTCATGTCTATTGTCTATCAGAAAAAACAAAATGTTTTACTTAGTGCTGCAGACCTCTGGCTCATCAGCTCATCTGTGGTAAGGCATTTTGGTTCTTAGGATATTTCTTTAGGAAAATAACGTGTCAACCTATTATGCTAGTTTGTATTTTGACTGTGTACTTTTGTTATTGTATCCTTCAAAAGGGATACAAAGATTCCTCCTTATAAAAGCACAGCTGATGGAGTTTGTAAAAAAGGAAGGGAAATGGTGTTGTGTTTGCTGTGGTGTTGTGTCAGGATAGAGCACAGGTCTGAATTCACTTCCTGGTTTTGTGCAACCTTTGGAGTCTTAGGCTAAAAACAGACAACTGGTTTGGTGCAAAACATTGGCTTAGTTTATGACTGGCACCAAAATAGGTGTGGTCCAGCTGTATACATACAAGGCTTAAATAGCAATTAAGTTGAATTAGATGCAATTATTCCAAAGCCAAGTGTTAATGTGACTAATTCACACATACTTTATGTGAGACATTGAGTTTGGTTGTCTGAAAGGTCTGGCTTTGGTGTGGCCCAGAACACTCTTGTGCAAATCAAACTGGGTTTCTGTTTTACCCTCTATTTCCTGTGCCTCTGTTCTCCACATATCAATTTGGGTGGATAATTCTTTCTTCCTCTTATCTTTGTTATTTAAATTGTAACCTGCTCAGGGCAGACTTTTTCTTGCTGGATGCTTGTCAAGTAGAATGGGATACCAGTCTCAGTTGAGACCTCTAGGTTTTTTGTTACACGGTAATAAAGCTGATAGCGATATGTACAGAGTTATCACAGTAAAGTAGAAAACACCACAGTGGCCCCTCAACTACTCAAGAAGCATTGCTAAGAGATCCATGTAGTGATAGAACCCAGGAGACCAAACTACTCATTCTTTGGCCAGGTTTATTTTTAGTGTATAGAGGGACCCCTTAATTAATTTACTTATGTATGTGTGTATATCTACATTTAAACTATTTAAACCTGCATACATATTTACATGTAATGTAGTGCATTTATGTATGTATGAATGTAAGCAGATGATTGAGTGTATGTAAGGTAGATGGCCCATTTCCGCACCTCAGGAAGGGCTTGCAGCCACACCTTGAGTTTCTTTCAGGGCATAGTTTTATTCTTTAACATAAACGTTTGGCAAAACATCAAACAAAACAATTCCCCTCCTTCTCCAGGGTTGTTGCTTCCAGAGGCTCCTTCCATTCCTGCTTCAGGGTCAAGTACAGAACATATTGCTCTCCCTCTCCCATAAGTCTCTCCCATTTTCAAAAAGGGGAGGAAGGAGGACCCGGGCAACTATAGGCCAGTCAGTCTCACCTCCATCCTTGGCAAAGTCTTTGAAAAAATTATCAAGGCTCACATTTGTGAGAGCCCGGCAGGACAAATTATGCTGAGGGGAAACCAGCACGGGTTCGTGGCAGGCAGATCGTGCCTGACCAATCTAGTCTCTTTTTATGACCAGGTTACGAAATGCCTGGACACAGGAGGAGGGGTGGATGTCATATACTTAGACTTCAGGAAGGCCTTCGATACGGTATCCCACCCCATACTGGTGAACAAGTTAAGAGGCTGTGACTTAGATGACTACACAGTCCAGTGGGTGGTGAATTGGCTAGAGGGTCGCACCCAGAGAGTCGTGGTAGATGGGTCGGTTTCGACCTGGAAGGGTGTGGGCAGTGGGGTCCCGCAGGGCTCGGTCCTTGGACCGATACTCTTTAATGTCTTCATCAGTGACTTGGACGAGGGAGTCAAATGTACTCTGTCCAAGTTTGCAGATGACACAAAGCTATGGGGAGAAGTGGACACGCCGGAGGGCAGGGAAGAGCTGCAGGCAGACCTGGACAGGTTGGACAAGTGGGCAGAAAACAACAGAATGCAGTTCAATAAGGAGAAATGCAAAGTGCTGCACCTAGGGAGGAAAAATGTCCAGCATACCTACTGCCTAGGAACTGACCTGCTGCGTGGCACGGAAGTGGAAAGGGATCTTGAAGTCCTAGTGGACTCCAAGATGAACATGAGTCGGCAGTGTGACAAAGCCATCAGAAAAGCCAATGGCACTTTATCATGCATCAGCGGATGCATGACGAATAGATCCAAAGAGGTGATACTTCCCCTCTATCGGGCGCTGGTCAGACTGCAGTTGGAGTACTGCATGCAATTCTGGGCACCGCACTTCAAGAGGGATGCCGATAACCTGGAGAGGGTCCAGAGAAGGGCCACTCATATGGTTAAGGGTTTGCAGATCAAGCCCTATGAGGAGAGACTGGGGCACCTGGACCTCTTCAGCCTGTGCAAGAGAAGGTTGAGAGGTGACCTTGTGGCTGCCTATAAGTTCATCACAGGGGCACAGAAGGGAATTGGTGAGTATTTATTCACCAAGGTGCCCCCGGGGGTTACAAGAAACAATGGCCACAAGGTAGCAGAGAGCAGATTTAGATTGGACATTAGGAAGAACTTCTTCACAGTTCGAGTGGCCAAGGTCTGGAACGGGCTCCCAAGGGAGGTGGTGCTCTCCCCTACCCTGGGGGTCTTCAAGAGGAGGTTAGATGAGTATCTAGCTGGGGTCATCTAGACCCAGCACTCTTTCCTGCTTATGCAGGGGGTCGGACTCGATGATCTATTGAGGTCCCTTCCAACCCTAACATCTATGAATCTATGAATCTATGAAGTCCTCCCACAATGCTTTAAGAGAATGCTTGACTGCCTCCCAGGTGGACTTGCTAATTACATGGGCATAGTGGGCCCCAGGCCCTAGCAGGAGCAACCAGACCTGTTACAAGGTAGTTGTGGTCAAAACTTGGCACTTGTTCTTAAGTGTGCCTTGTATTTTATCCACAGCTGTGCCTAATCCATGTAGAATCTCATTTAATGCTTCTAGGTCCCTATGGAACATTTCCATGGAGTATATCGGTGATATGATGTTTTTCCATATTGGTTTCAAACTTCTAATTATACCTGGATTTTATTCTGACTGTACTTTATCCGTGAATTAATTGTTTTGTCACTGAGCATGGTACACTTTCCTAGAATTTAGAATAATCTCAGACCAGTAGTTCTCAATCAGGGTGCTGTGGATGATGTGCAACTGCTAGGTACACAAACACCTACACATGATTCACATGATTAACCTAGAGATTTTAAGATAGAATCCATAGTGTCAAAAACCATCCTGACCTGATGTGGTCTTTCTGAGTTTTTGCGACAGGAGAATTGCTCTTTCATTTTTTAGTAGTCAAGAAACAAGTGAAAGCTATGAGCTGGCATTTGCTGAGGGATGCCTTGAGTGTAACAAGGGACAGTTTTTTGAGTTTAAAAAGGTTAACGTGGTACAGCACAGGTTTGGCCCACCTCTTTAAGAGGTTTGAGCAGGTTGTGGAGCAGCTGGCAGGTGTGGTGAGGCCTAATCCGGTGGTCACATGACCGCAAGAGGGCCCTTGGATTGGAGGAAGTCTGGGCAGGCCCTAGAAGCTGAGCTGGCATTTGCTGAAGGGAGCCAAAGGATGAGCATCACCCAGCCGGAGATCTGTTACTCCCAGAATAGTCTGGAGGTCAATGGTAGGAACTATGGGGAGGGTGGAGGTGCTGGGTCCTGGGGCATGACCAGAAACTACACACTGCTGTGGTTGGATGGTTTGATGGGGTTGCCTGTGGCAGGGCAATCTCAAGGAAATGCCACACCAGTGCCTCCCTAGTGAAAAGTGAGTATGGGGCACCAGAAAGACTCAGCCCCCACTGCCTTGTGAATGACCCTGTGGAGGGGAAAGGCTAGGGGAACACACCACAACAGAAAAGCACAGGGCCAAGGCCCACAGAGTAGGACCTGGGGCCCACAGGGTGTAAGGCCAAGAAGCCCCAGTGAGGGGGGGTGTAGTAGTGGCCCCAGTGAGGGGATCAAGTGAAAGCTGGAGGCCACATAAAGTAGGGTCCATGGGGGGCTGAAAGACTGTACATAGGCCAGCCAGAGTAGATGCCCAGTGAGGGGCAGAGAGTGAGTGAGTCCAGTGAGGGTGGAAGAGTGGGCCCAGGAGCAGTCCAGAGTAACCATATAGTTCACAAGCCCAGAGAGTGGGAATAGTGTTGGGAGGGGCCCAAGACGCTAGACCTGTATGGGAGAGAGGGCTAGCTGCTCGAGAATCTCGACTGGTCATTGCTGGGGCCAGGACCATGAGGGTGAAAGGGCAAGAGAGAGTACCGCAAGGAATGGCCAGATTCCTGACCTGGAGTCCTGGCTGGCCTGAGATGAAGTCAGGGCCTGTGAAGCCAAAGGTCTCAGAGGGGGCCACTGCAGAGAGGGAAAGGGCTCTAGGGAGTTTGCAGCCCAGGATAATGACAGGGGTTAGGCTGCCTGAGTAGGAGGGATTCAAGTTAGGTCCAAATGTCAGACAGGAATGTAGTGGGGCCCAGTGTGGGGCCAGAGTGATATAGTGACGCCATCTGCAAGGCATCGGACATGGTATAGGGACAGTATGAAGCCATGTATCAGGGCATTAAACGGGCAGCCTTCTGCCTAGGAAAAATTTCTGAGTTACATCAAAGGCATGGCAGGAAAGTCAGGTGGCCAGACTGCCCTAGACAGGTGGGCAGGCCAATGGTTGGACCAGCCTTAAGATGGCCCTCTGTCACAGTTAAGAACCAGTAGTGAATACAATAACTAATTAAATAAAGCAATCCCTCAGGCCTGCTTTTGGGTCCATGTGGATTGACTTCCTGCTTCTCCATGGTGCCCTGCTGAAGTTGCAAACCCTACCCAGGTCAGACTGCAGGACTGGTGCCCTAATATCCTTCTTCCATTGTATTCCATGTACAAAACAGAAGTTCCTTCAGTGCTCAAAGGGCTGCATGAAATAAAGGTAACAATTATTTGTTGCATATTTATGACATCTTTTATGGAAGGATTACCAAGGTCTTTAAAAGCATTCAGTCATTTTCACACCATGCCTGGAAAGTACTTAAGGATTATTATGAACATACAATATTCTGTTATTTGTTAATCACTAAGAGACAGAGGCACAGAGAGGTTAAGTGACCCAATAGAGTATCAACAGTAGAACCAGGGGAGGAATTTATGGCTGCTCCAAATCATAAGTTCTATTTGCACATGACCAAAGTACTTCTTTTAAATTTACTTGACCTAGGAAAAAAGTTAAGGTGCTTATACCCGTTGTTCTAAAAAAAACCCCTGACCTCTCAATAGACACTCCGGTAAGTGAGACTAAAATCAGACCCAACAGAGAGAGAATATTGAGAGATAATATTGATGACATGCTTTAGAAAGTTGGGTTCTGCATATGCTTATGTGGCTCGATTCCCTAAGGGGAGGAAAGCTTCTTTTAGACGGCAATGTGATGAGTCAAGGTATCGTGGCTGAGACTATAAGCGTTGGCTGTGTCACCATGCAGACATACAGACATTCAAAGAAACCACAGCACTTTGGTTTCTTTGCCTTGTCTTCTTAATCAAATTCAAGTTATGTGTATGTATACGTATTTCACCCACAATGCAAACAAAAGCTGTACAACACCTGAGGGTGGTTGGCTTTCAGAAATACCCATGGAAACATGATTCACATGGGGGTGGGGGGGAGTGGGGAAGAACTCATATGGTATTCACTCTAACTCCAACACAGGAAAGAGCATTCCACGCTTACAGTAAATGATCTAATTATATTACTGTAATACTCTCACATTTTTCAGCTACCTCAGCATGAACTCACAGACTTCACTTATGTAATTATGGAAAACTTTCTACCAAACAAGAAGATTCCTTCTGGATGCCACATTGTTGGCAAGAGTTATATGTTTGTGTATAGGAAAGTAGTGTAAATAATAAGACCCCCCCCCACCATTTATTATGCTAAAAAGGGCACCTATGTAAAAGGGCCATGACCACAATCAGATTCTTAGGGTCTTAGCTTTGCAGATTTGTTTGCTTTGGAGAAGTATAACTGTTAGAATTACTAATACTTGTGGAACCATGACCAAAACCCTTTCTCTGTTTTTAGTCAAGCTTTCTGCAAAGAATATGAGTGACATAATTTAAGCAGGGAATGTAGCCAATCCTCTGTGATAAACATGGTTTAGCGAAGCAAATGCTGCAGCTTTCATTTTTATGATTCCAAATAAAGAAACAAATTACTTTCTGTCCCAAATAGTGTTTATTGGTGCTGTTTCCTGCTTAGTGACTGTGTTCCATCTAAGAGGTTGGATCCATTTCACTGGTGGATGAAATTATTCCTGTCCAACAGCAGATCACCAAGTCTTTATGGACCCATGCACTGCTATCAAGTCACAAGGGCATCAGGGAGAAGGGTCTGTATACTCCCCCCCCACCCCACCATTACAGAGAAAGGCAAAAAAAATCCAATAGTACATGCCAATCTGACCTCAAATATGACAACTGGTGTGACCTTGAAGGGAGGACTAAGATAGGACCCTCTAATCAGGACATTCCAGGTGTTGTAGTCTTAACAGGACCACTGGCACACCCCAGTCAAAATCCTCGGCCTTAGATTCAGCCAAAACCCAGCACTTCTAAGGAAGGTAAAAAGAAGCCTCTGACACCTGCATGGAGGAGTTTACATGGAGGGGAAAAATTCCCTCCATGTAAACCTACTATGCTGCAATTTCAAGGCATTTCAAATTTCTTTGGAACAAAAGGCACTTCAAAATGCTGTTATTATTACAGTTGCCATTAACATGGTTGGGTATAACAATCAACCTTCCATTCAGGATGCATGAAGAAGCAGTTGAATGCCACCACCTAAATGCCAGACATCTATGGAAAGGCTGCCAAGTAGAGAACACAGCTTCCCATGTACAGAACAGTGTTTAGGGCATTGATTGATGGACCTGCATAAGCCTTTGTTTTTGAAAGAAGTGAAAGAAAACACTGGAGAGCATGGGTTAATTTTTTTTTTTAAAATCAGGAACCAGCACTGGAAGTATAACCCTGAAAAAAGGAGCTAAACTTTGAAGGCAAGTGCTGACAGGAAGGTATTGGATGTATGACCAATATTCTTTCTCCTCTTGTTTGATTTCCACTGTGTCCAGGGTAACAGGACTTTGTGCATTTTTTGTAAATTAAAAAAATTGCATCAAAGAAGTGCCTGACTCCTTCACTGGTTTCTCCTCCTAATGCACAGATCCAACAAAAGCATTTTTTTGGCCTATCACTTGGGTCAAAAAAGGTAAAACTCATGTGAGAAGCAGGACCAAAATTTAAAGGGGAGAAATTGTAAGCTATCAAATCATTGTCGCAGGGCACCCCGGTGCCTGCTCCTAGAGAGGAGAAACTGCCAGGGAGAGAGCTCTGGCAGAGCCAATTGAGCACAGCTGCAAGTTGCCGGAGCAACTAAGGGGAGCCAGCTGCCTGTAGGGGGCAGGGCCTGGCCCTTATAAAGCCCGGGGCTGAGGCCAGGCTGGTAGTTCCCTGCCAGCAGCCTGGGAGGCAGGAGCTCCTGGAGTGAGGATGCAGAGAGAAGCCTAAGAGCAAGTACTGCAGTTACACTGAGCAATGTTGTTGGAGCCCATAGGGCTTTGAGTTTAGTTATGGCCATGCAGCTCATAGTTACGTTATAGCCTAGAGGCTTGTACGTTGAGTTTGTTTGGCTCTGTTGGTTACACCCGGAGGCTTGGGTGAGGGTGTAGGCGTTGGAGGAGGCCTCAATCATAGGTACCGTATAGGTACCTCATAGGGACCCCAGAGAGTGTGGGGTGCCCTAGTGCCAAGGGGGTGCAGTGTCCTCATAGGGACCCCATAGGGGTGGGGTGCTCTAGCACCAGGAGGGCGCAGTGTCCTCATAGAGGGCCCCACACTGGTGTGGGGTGCCCTAGCGCCAGTGAGGATGCGATCCTCATCAGGGGGGCTCGCAAGGGAGTGTGAGGCCCTGGCACCAGTGAGGGTGCGCTAGGCCCTGAGAATTGCAGGGCAGAGTTGTGGGGTCAGGTTAGCTCAGAGAGGAGTGGCTGAGCCTCATAGGTACCTCTTAGGTGCCTCAACGGGACCCCAGAGGGGTGGGGTGCCCCAGCGCCAGTGAGGGCATGGCCTAGTGCCAGGAGGGCGCATCATTCTCATAGCACCAGTGAAGGTGCAGCTTGCACACCAGTGCAGGAGCAACTGGCAGCGAGGAGCGCGACCAGTGGGTTGCGGGCACAACCAGTAGGTTGCAGATGGGGGACATAAACCCTGGATCGTGTGCGGGGTACATAGACCCCAGCCCCAGAGAGAGGGGCGACTTCATTGGGAAGCCCAGGGTGGGCACGGCGAGCCCCAAAGAGGGGGAGCACCACATTGCATTATTGGGAAGCCTAGCATGGGCACGGCGAGCCCCGAGAGGGGGAGTGCCATATTAGGGAGCCCAGGACGGGCACAGCAGATGCCAGCAAGGGCATCACTTGCGGGGTACATAGACCCCAGCCCTCAAGAGGGGCGATACGGAGCAGCCCTCGAGAGGGGCATAGCGAGCCCGGCCACAGGCTAGTGCGGCAACACCCCTCAGACTGAGGCAGGGCACTGCGGTTGCCCCTGAGAAGACGGAGAGTAGCAGCGCGGTGAGCCCGTATCGGAGATGGTAGTAGTGCGGTTGGCCTGAAGGACCGGAGGCCTGCTGGAGAGTCCCTGAGCGGGACCACACTGTCAGGGAAGGCCCGGAGTGGGCTGGTCGAGAGTCCCAGTGAGAGGCTGGGTATTAGAGAGAGCCCAGAGTGGGCTAGACTACAGGGGAGGCCCCGGAGTGGGCGAGATTACAGAGGAGGCCTGGGAGAACGGGCGTGGTATTCTGACGGACCAATGTCCGGAACATCTGCGAGGCTTGGGGTGTGGTATCAGGGGAGGTAGGAGCCACGCATAAGGCTGGGGTGCCTGGGAAGCACCCATTGTATCGGGAGACCCCCCAGGGGGTCCGGGAGAACCGCAGGGACAGAGGTCCCGAGTAGCCGTGCCCAGGGAGTCATAGGCAGCCTCCCAACCTTATATTTACCAACAAGACGTGGCGGGCGAGAATAAGAGGGTGCCTTGGGCCGGCCTGACACGGAGCAAGGGACCTTGAGGAGATCACGGCCCTCCTGAAGGACCCCGCCGTGACAATCATCATGGAGTAAATTAGGGTACTCCTGAAATCGAAAACAGTCCAAAGGGATTAAAATAAGGATGTAAAAGGGAACTAGAGATTTCACAAAAATGGAATTCCAACAAATTTGGAATTTTCTCAAGCAGGTCCAAGAGGTGACTTAGAGCTCGAGGTAATACATTTGTTGGAGATATCACAAAAAAATGGAAGGAAGGCCAGCTACAAAACTCCCTGTCTAAAATGGCCATGAGCCACAAGGCTATCAAGAAAACAAAGGATACCAGGAAAGTTTTTCTCAGTCTGGACCTTGGTAATCTAGATGCTCTGCAGCGAGAGCTTGAGAAGCTAAGAATTCAGCTCCAAAAAGACAGAAAAGGGTCAGATAGCACTGTAGAAGTCAGCTCCCTGGATGTGGAATTGGGCCTGTCACAGGACTTTGGTGACACTGAACTTTTACATGGTTTATAACATGCAGTGGGGAAAGGTCAGATTTTTTTACTCACATAATACAATAATCTATTGTCTTAAGGGAACAGTTTTCTGGAAGACTTCTTTGGCTCAGTTCAGCATCACACCCCAAATGAATGGCTTAAGGGGTGGACAGAGAGGTTGTGGGGAACATCCTGGCAGCAAAGTTGAGTGGCCCAGCTCTAATGGTGCTGCCAGATTTATCCCTAGAAACAAGACTGAGTTTCCACCCCTGGAAGTCAGCCATGAAACTGAGCTGGTCAGGACATAGTTAAGATGTAAAATGAAAGGGAAAAGATGTGACAATCTGAGCTGGCAGAGGACCTGATACTAATGAAGACTAGGCAATGCTCCAGTTTATAAACGATCAACTAGATTGGGACTTGCAGCTTGCCATTAGAGAAAGCAGGTCAAATGTACTCTGAGATCCTGTGGAATTTACCACTGAACTGGAATCTTTTCTTGTGACTGGGCACCAGAAGAGGAGACAGTAGTTAGTGAGCCCTGGAAGCACGACTCTCTCATACCTGGGAGGGAAAAGGAGATCCTAATCTGGTTCGTTATGGTTTTTTTTTTTTTTTTTTTTTTTTTTTTTTTTTTTTTTTTTAACAATTAGAAAAAGTGATACTTTCTGTTGGTAAAACAAGAGTAATTGGCAAATACCTAAACACTAAAGGAAGAAAATAATTTAAATGCTGGCACTATTTTAAAATTCCCCATCCCCCATCCCCCCCAGTGGAGCACTTTTTAAAAAAATGGGCACTGTATTTGGCATTTCCTGTCTTCTGGGATCTCACCTGACCTCTTTATATTTCAGTTCTCCAATATAATAGCCAATGCCTTTACAGTTACTTCAGCCAATTTCTTGAGTACTCTCAGATGAATTTCATCAGGCTCATTTATATAAGTAATTTCTTTGTAATGTAAATACAAGTCTGACCAGAACACAGCAGCATAAATTACTAGTGAAAGCTCCTCTCTTGATTTAGGAAACAAGAGGACACCAAGCAGGAAGAAACTACACAGTACAAGATTCAGTCTCACTGGTTTTGGTTAGGACTGGGTAGCTAAAAATTGGAATGGCAGTTTGGCAACTGACTAGGTAATTGATCTGAGAAATGCATGAAAATAATAGATACTGGCTCAGATATAAGGTATTAGACCACACATGCTAGAAAGTTATGGAATAGTAGACCCAAAACTAAACCTCTTAATTGGTCACATCTGAGGAACATACACTCATCCAAAAATTGTGAAAATTGGATTTGAGAACTGGACCTTCTAGAGTTTGAAGAAGTCTTGCTGGCCAAGATGCAGGCAGTCCTTGGACTTATGACACAATTGGTTCCTGAAAACTGTGTCTTAAGTCGAAACATTGTAACTCGGAACTGTTTTTCCCATAGGAAACAATGTTTATAAATGAGGATTAGTTCCTGAAACAAGGCCCAATACCCTATTTTCACCAAAAATAACCCAGAATTTTGTACTCAATCAATTATAGATGAATAATCTAGCTACATTAATGCATTTATGTTGTAAATAGCAATCATATTGATTTGGAAGGACTTCTTTGAGGTGACTTTGCTGGACTTTTTGAAGGGCTCTTGACTGGAGTCTTCTCAGGAGTCTTGGTTGCAGGTTTTTCTGGAGTCTTGTCTGCTTTCAATTTACTACTGCTTTAAATTTAAGTAAGGATTAACAGATTAGTCTAAAAGTCTTGCTGGTCAGGAAACAGGCTTTATTCTCCTGATCTAATGGTGCAATTGATTGCACTGAGTTGGCTCAGCACAAATTTTATACCAGGGGTATCCATTAAGCCAGGGCTGTCCAACTTCTCAGTGGCCAAGGGCCATATGCTCTGGCTCAGGGACACAGGCTCCCTGGGTGCAAAACATGCCATGTGGTCCTCTTGCTACTGCACTATCTTCCTCACTGCATGCTCCACCCCATCACATCATCTTCCACATGCTTCCCCCACTGCATGTCCTTCCTGCTGCACAAGGCATCTGGAGCTCCTGCTGCCACATGGGCTCTCTTGCCTCACAGGGCCACCTGGATCTCAGAGTCCCAGGCTCTCCAGATATACTGTCATGCCTCCAGGTACAGGAAGTCCAAGCTGGAGAAGGGATGGGGAGCTGGGAGGCTCCAAGGGCAGCAGCAGCCAGAGCAATGGGGAGAACCGTGCCAGGAAGGAGTTTGGGGGCTGCATGTTAACCCCTCTGGACAAAATGTAACTTACAGGCTGCCAGTTAGACAGCCCTGCATTAAAAAATAGCAGTAGCTTACCAGTAGTAAAATGGGTAAAGACATTGCGTGCTGCTGAGGAAACATACCAGGAAGGCATAATTGGGTTTCACCCATAGTTCTGCTTGGCAGCACTACACTCTGCACAGAGTATGGAAAACTGAATGAAATCTTTTTTAAAGGATATCTTAGTTACTGCAGAGGAATCACTCCAGTTTTCCATATTAGATATTAAAAGTGGCAAGAGGAAACTGATCCAAAGGACAAAGAAAAAATGTTTTCACAGAAAACCAGGGCCTGTGGCAATTTAAATAATAGCTTTTGCAATGCACCTCCCACATTTGACAGGCTAATGTGAAGAATTTTGCGTGGCAAGCCACTCTCAGCTTGTTAGCTATACCTAGACATTACCTCTGAATAAGAGCTCTATGTTTACAAATAGTCTACTGTAAGCTTAAGGCTGATAGTCAGAAATTGAACCTAAAGACATGCGAGTTGTTCTAAAAAAGAGGTAATTTACTTTGGACACAAAATGAGTAGGAGGGTATTTCAACTGACAAAAAGAAAAGTCAAGCTGCACAGAACTGGCCGACTTCCCAGTTACTGAGACATGCAAAGTTTTGTAGGGCTCTGCTCCTATTCCCAGTGCTTTATTTATGGGTTTGCCAATACTGCAAGACCACCACAGAGGTTGGGTGAGAAAGGGAAGCCATTTCAATATACAGCAGAATGTGATTTAGAATTTTTAGAGCTGGAGAAACTTCTTTCTAAGTCTTTCTGAATTTCAACTCTTCCATGCTGAAAACAGGTGAGTGTTTTTAGATTGGGAGCAGTAACGAAACAAGAACCTAGAGGTCTTAGGGGGTCGTGACATTATAGAGCTATGATTAAATCCATAGAATAGTTTCACTGCTAAGTATATGGGCAGAAGCATATAGATCCACCAGATAGACCATGCTGTGGTTACTTAGATTCAGGAATCCTAAGGGGCAAATTTAACAGGTGGCTGGACAAACTATAGTGTTATGATTTCACAGTTACACACTGTCCTGGACATTGTAATTCTGATATTTTGGTTAGAGAACCTTGTCAAGAGACAAGTTATAGACCTTAGGCAAAGCAGGGGAGTGAGGAAATAATTGCTCAAGAGAAAAGTATATTCAGAGAGAGAGAGAAAGAGAGCACTTGCAGAAGGAACATTGTAGGTTCATCTTTGATAGCAAAGAATAAAAGGGAAATAGACCTCAGAGCAACATTCTCAAAAAGACAACCCTGGTATCCTCATAATGTATGAATGGAACATGAATTGATAAATACAGCCATTTTGTCATCTGATATCTTTTTTTTTGAATACCAAAGTGAGAACTCCCTGGTGACAGTGGGAAAATTTGAAATTGTAATACGTAATATTGTATGGGAGATAGGAAAATCCAGAAGTTAATGGGTATGTGGATCAACTGATAATATTAGATACATTGAAGAAGGTGGTTCTGAGATGTTGTCATACTTTTAAAACTACTGGATATTTTGGGGTTGCAAAAAGTTTTCCCAGGCTAAGAGAGAATTTCTATTGGGCAATGTGCCAGCCAGATGTAGAAAATTTGGCAGAAAATGATGTTTGTAATACAAAGAAGGTTCCTTTAACAGCGGATGAGTGGCTTGTGAACACATCAATGAAGCACATTACTTGTTGATGCACTGTCTCTTTTCTGAAGATAATGACTGGCAATCAATATTTGATAATGAAGTATTTTTTTAAGTGGCTTGATGTTTATCCAGGAAGAAACCAAAAGTCCATGACAGTAAGAGGGGTTCTAGTGCACTGATTTCAACCAGAGTGCTCTGATGTGCCATGACATCTTTTCAAGAGTACAAGAGGTTTCAGTGCAACATTAGCAGTGTTAGGTGTGCAGACACCTGCACACATTTCACAAGATAAACCTAGAGATTTTAAATAGGAATCCATAGTGTTAAAACATTCTGACCTCTTGTGGATGTTCTAATTTTTTTGCAAAAGAATTGCTCGATTATTGCTTTATTATTTTTTGTAGTCAAATAATGAATGAAAGCTAAGAGCTGGTGTTTTCTGAGGAGTGCCTTGATTGTAAGAATGGGTGCCTTGTGTCTAAAATGGTTGAGAAACACTGTTCTAGCAAGTGGATTCCTTCCCAGATTTCCTCCCAGGTAAGTTAAATACAGATTAAAGAAGAAAGCTTGAATTCCAGCACTGAGTCCAATGTTATCTAATAAGGATCATCTGACAGTGTGGGAATGGGATGAGATCTGAGTGTCTCTGCTGTCAGAATATGGTTGTGGAAAGTGAGGACATAGAAATTATCCCAGAGGTGAATTCCCCATTAAAGCAGAATGGATTGGGACTGGTTCAGCCAGCGAGTTCCACAGAAAGAATAGGTGATCCCCAGAGGCTCATTGAAAGAAGCCCTCTTGGGTGTTTGGCAGAAATCAAGCAGGAAAATAATTGGCTTGTATGGCTGATGTGAAAATATTCTGACAGATGGACAATAGGTAAATATGTAAACAGGTGTAGATAACTTACAATTTGTTAAAATATACTTTTTCTTTCTTTCTGAAATAACTTATACAGGATGTCACAGTTTTAGACTGTATCATGCTGATGGGCTGAACTAAGACAAATGGATTGTAAGTAGTTGGTGAGCAGAACAGCTGCCTTTCCACTGAGGTCACATGAAGGAGTAGTTACGTGCCCTCCTACTTTATATATATAAAATGAAGTGTACGTCTGTCTGCATGTATGTATGTATGTTCATTTATAACTTGAGAATGGCTGGTTCTATCTACTCTAGACCTTCCAAAATCACTGAATACTACCTGAGGAAAATTAAAGGCAGGTTATTTTTCACTTGACCCTTTTTGGGGCTTCCGTTGACTGGAATTACTTCACTTCTCAGATAACAAACTGGTACCATTTCATTCTGGATCCAGTGAATTCAGTTCAATTGCCATTATTATATTGATGCTTGCCTTCTTTTCCAATCCACGTTATATATTTCATGTTAAATATGTTGTACTAAGATCTTTGAAAATAAACCAACACTGTGATTACAAAAATAACAACGTGGGCAAGGAACAGGTACTTCAGCTAGTTTGGAAATAAAGACCAAAACAATAAAGTACACCAGCCAGAAAGCAGATCCCCATAACAAAGCTGAGAAAAAGCTATGCTATGAAGGCTGCCTGGGGCCTGACGATTGAATATAACATTGACTGGTGGAGCAGCATATCCTTATTTTTGAGAGAAGGAGAAAATATCAGATATCAGAAAACAATTAGGAAGGCCAAGGACAGAGTCAGAACAGCATGGGGAGCACAACCCAGAGAAAAGGTATGCAAAAGCTTTTAGACCAAGTGCTGAAGGAAAAAAAGGCTCTTGCAGCACAGGGACATGGCATCATCACCTGGCGCCAAGAAAGACTTTCAAAATCCAGCGCAGGACAGCGAGACAAGGGGCAACAGCAGCTGCAAGGCAGCTGTAAGCTCCCAGCTAGCATTCCCGGCAGTACTAAACCCTTGAGGAAGGGAGATCCTTGAAAGGAACAGAGCAAGGCAGGAGGATGATGCCTGGCAAGGTGAACATAGGGAAGCCTGAGGAATTGATGGTCCAGCACCAGATGGTGGCATGTGAGTGGGAGGAAGGGCACTCCCTCCCAGTTTTCTATGTTTAGTTTCTGTTTTGTGTTCATTTCTCCTGGGGCCCAACACTGGGGCCACATACTGTTACCACCATGACCAGAGCTGAGAGGCCAGGAGTTCTTAGGGACTCTGGGATGGAAGAATCTATTAAGGTGAGCACCTGAGGGCCTATTCAACAAATGAGGTAGTCTCAAAGAACCAAGACCTCTCCTTCATATGGTTAAAGATATCAAGGTGAGATGAACCTGAGATAACCCTGGCCAGTCCCTAGCAGATCCTAAGCCACTGCTAAGGCCATTCAACTTGGCTAGGATTCACAGCAGACCCAGTCAGGGTGAGATGGTACTCCGGACTATTGAGGCATCCAGACTGTCTACTGAGGGGCATGTAAGCAACAAGTTGGCACTTGGAAGGGGTGTAGGGGAAGTGGAGCCCCAAAGTACGTCCATCTGGAGCACCCTCTTATGAGTCCAGGTCATACAAGAGCCTCTTGCATTATCTTTTAAGAGCAAGATGTGGCAGATGAGCAATGGGATTTTCCCACAAGACCAGTGCACAGGAGACACTAGTGCCCAAGGTAGACAAAGCCCTAGTGTGGACCATCTGGCCCTGAGCTGCTCAGGAGCAGTTGCTCGGGCTTAGATGGGCACAATCACCTCAATGGCCATGGTGTTTTCCCGCAAGAGGATGCTAATATTGGTGCATTTGTCTTCCCACTGGATTTGAAGGATTGCCAAATGCAGTGCTAATGATATTTCTCCAGCAAGCTGAGGTGTCTCCTGTACATTGTTCATGGCTCAGCTCTGTACATTAAGGTAGGGATCATGACTGCTTGATAAACCATAAGCTTGGTTTTGAATCTGGTGTTGCAATCCTCAAACACCTATTTCCTCAGGTGGCTGAAGGCTGCACTTGCACATTTGAGTCAACACTGGATTTCTTCATCAATGTCAGCCTTCTGCAAGAGATGGCTTCCAAGGTACTGGAAATACTTAACATTTTCCAGAGTCTCACTGTAAATCTGAATTACTGAAGCTGAGGACTGCTCAATAAGAGCTTGTTGATGAAAAATGTTAGTTTTCTGAATGTTAAGCATGAGTCCCATTTCCTTGTATGCCTAAGTAAAGACATCAATGATTGCCTGAGGGTCTGCTTCTGAGTGAGCACATACAACAACATCAGCACACTGGAGCTCAATGATCGAGGTCAGGGTAGTCTTGGTTTTGATTCAGACTCAGCTGAGATTAAACATTTTACCATCTATTTGGTAGTTTAGCTTCACTCTGACTGGAAGCTCGTTGATGGTCAGGTGTAGCATCGCAGCAAGGAATGTCGAGAAGAGTGTTGGAGCAATGACTCAGACTTTTTTACTCATCACATGCATATAGAAATAAGCCAATTAATGAAATTAAAATAAAGCAAAAATAGTGCCATAACCTGTTCCCACTGAAATCAATCCAAGCACTCCCATTCTTTTGGGTCCATACTTTAAGGATCAGCTGGATGATACTATTGGATACTGCGCATACTTTATCATATTTAAAAAGTAAAATTCTAGATAAGGGAAACAAGGGGAAATGCAGGAAAGGAAAAATACTCAACTATAAAATACAATCATTAACAAGAAAGACACATGCCCCTGGTGGCTGGGGGGACATGGCGGTGCTGGTGGTGGCAGAAGCATGGCAGTGGCAAGCAGTGAGCTTCCACAGACACTGCTGCTGCTGTCAATGGTGGGGGGTGGGGAGGTGACCACCCAAAGACACTGCTGGCAGTGTTGGCAGTGGCCAGCGGCGATCGCTGACCGCCTGCAGATGCCGCCAGCAGTGTCAGTGGCAAGGGCGGGGGGTGGTGAGCAATGACTGCCTGCAGGCGCCGCTGACACTGTTGGTGGTGCCTTTTAGTAGGGGGTGTACCACCACGCTGAGGACTACACATGCACCCGCGTGCACCCCCTACTTGTCACCAATGATCATAAAGAATCTATTTTTCAGAGAAGAAATGGTCTTCTGCTTAGTTCTCATCCTATGGTCATCCTTTTTTTTTTTTTTTTTTAAGTCGGTGGCAGAAGGTGTTTAAGTGTTTGGTGAATAGGGATGGACCTACAGCTGTGCTTACATACTTTGTTGAAACAGAGCCGTATTTGTATTAGCAGGTCAAGGAGGAATGAAACCATTTCAATTTAGTTTAAAAAAAACCTGTTAGAACAGTTTGCTGAGTCACAGCCTACTTTCACATTTGCCTGGCTGTTTTTCCTTGCATTTGTTATTTATGAATATTTATTCAAAGTTTTGCTTGTATGAATTTTCAGTTTCACTGAATGGAGGAAAAAAATCTAATAGTATATCATAACTAAATGTTTTCTTAAAAAATGATAAAAAATAATATTTTAAACTTTTCATGACTCTAATATTGTAAGAGCTAGATGTGATCAGGAACTGGAGTTTTTCTCCCAGGAAATTCTATGAGTCTATGATTTCAGAATGTTTTTGTTCTGATTTAGAACAATTCAGAAAGAATTTCTTGATTTCCTGGGAACTTACAGAAATATTTTGACTTAATCGTTTTTCAATTTTGAAATAAAATATTAAAAAGGACATAAAATAAATAAAGTACAACTAGTTTTGGAACAATAACAGAAAAGAAAGAAACCAAAATGTTGTTATATTCTAAAAATGTTACAATTAAATATTTTAATCTTATCCAAATACTTTTTTCTTTTTTTTTCCAAAATGAAATTTTATGAGAATGAATACGATTCTGCAAAAAGTTTGGTTTTGATAGGAAAGCATTTTTAATGGAAAATCATTCTATTGGAAAATGCTCATGTTGCTCATAAAACTTTATGTTGCTCATTTTGGGCTACATTTTGATTCTCTCAGTCACTGAAATATATGGGATCACTTGTGAAGTAAGGGACTATTCTAAGTAAGGGTGTCAGAAACTGGCTAGTCTAATATAAAGAAAACCTTGGAAATAGATTTTGGAGGTCTGCCTGCTACTTCATACTGGTCCAGTTTTAGGATTAGACTTTATATTTGATTAACTGCATTTTGTTTTGTTTCTTGCTGTTCTTGGCATGTAATTCATTTTTTATTGGTATAAAATAAAAGTCTGTTTTGACACTTATAGAAACAATACAGATAAAGGGAGATGTCTTTCCAGCCATAAACTGAAATTTGTATGGCTTTTAAATAGGTTTTATTGCTTGTATAAATATGAGGGGGAAAATGAAAATTTGTTACAACCATAGATAAGTTATCTCTTCCTTGCTATGCACTTCCCTATTTCTTGGAAAACAAGAACCCAGTTCACTCAGAGCTTCTGAGACCTTCTTGTTTCAGCACTAGGATAGAGTTAAACTAGTCCAGCTATACATTTGGTCCAATAAAAGACATCAACGTAAGAATTCCTCTCATGGAACTTTTTTAACATGTCAAAATGTTCTTGTTCTGCAGTGAAACATAGTAAGACACTTAAATATTTTTCACAGAAAATAAAGAGGAATAGCACACTCCACAGTAGACTTACTGTTTGATTACTTACCAGGACTATGGGAGACCTAGATTCAAATTCCAGCTCTACTCCCCTCAGATAAAAGATTTGAACTTGAGCCTCCAATATCCCAGATGAGTATTTTGATTCTTGGGTTATTTGCTGCTATTCAGAAGTCAGTCCTTTGCAGTCCTTAGTTTTTTCCCACTTCGTACATAAATAAAGTATTAATTGAAGCAGGAACTAGACATGGCATCTTACATCAAAAGCTTTGGGGGGGCTATACAGTTTTACTTTCTCCTAGGCCGAAGAAATATTTAATTATTTATGCACAAAAAAACTCCAACAGGAGACACACAACCTGATTCTACAGTCTCGAGTGAAGGTTGTAAGATGGCACCATTCAAATCAATTATTTGAATCAGAGTAACCAAGGACTTGAACTCAAGTACCCACATCTCAGGTGACTGCTTTTATCACAAGAATTTGGGGCTCTTATTTTTTTTTTTCTGAATGAAACTGAATTTCCCTTGTGGACATGAGTAACTGTTCTCAGTGAAAGTTCTATCAAAGCTAGTAAGTTTCTGGAATTTCTTTGTTGAATCAGCATATTCCTACAAGCTCTAATTGGAATCTTTCTTGCCCTTGAGATGTGTACATGTGCACATATGTGCAAGATTTATTCTGCAGGATTAAATTCTGTTCTTTATGGCATATATCCTTGAAGTCAATAGAAGCCATATGTAAACATCTAAGGTCAAAAGTTGGCCTTTAGTTATTTAAAAATATCTTCCAAAATAAGTAGAAATAGTGCCCGTATACACTTTAGAATTATCACCTAAGATCTCCATTCCCTGCAGACACTGAGACTAAAATGTTGGCTACTGCAGCTCCACATGAGCCTGTGCTTACCCCACATGTAAAACAATTACATGACAGTGGAATCATAGAAAAATAGGGCAGAAGGAACCAAACCCCTGTTCATGCTGATCTCTATGATGCACATGGTCCTGCTTATCCATTTGGATAAATGTGAACACAACCTGAACCCTTGCTTCCTTTACCTTCATACCTACAATCCTGAAGTGTGCTCTACTGCCAGGCAGTATTGTTAATATTGTTAGTGCCCATGTGGTTGAACAGCGGGGTATAGTCAGAAGATGGTGGATCTTGGCAACGTTTCTATATCTTTGATCTTTTTACATATCTTTGATCTTGTCTCCAGGCCTGTTGTCTCAGGGGGTCTGCTGCTTACCATCTCTGCTGATGAATCTCTGAACCCAACAGAAAGGAGTTGTTGACAGCAACCATCCTTGTTTCCTCTTGTAATTAGTAGTCTCAGTCCTTTGGCGCGCACAGTATCATCTTTTCCACCAATGTGGTATCCATTTCTTCTGTGAAGACGGAGCAGCATACTAGTTCTTCATCTCAGAGGATGTGGGTTTGAAGGTGAAGTGCTCTCTCCTACCACAGGTAACAAGCTGGCAGTTCTCTTCTTCTTGGGCCTTTGTACATACCACATTTTTTGCCCTTTCTTGTGCTGCACCTGCATGACTGTTTGCACGAGTGGCATTTCCAGATGCTTTAAAAGTTTTTCTGGTTTTATTAAAATAAAACTTCTTGGACGTAGCTTAGTTTGGCTCACTGGGAATTAAAGCATTACATCCATGGATTCACTGCATGCAAACACAAAGGCACTCAAAGATGTGTAATGAGCCTCTTTGTCCACCAGATAGCGCTGCAACTATTTTGTAGTTCACCCCTTCAAATTGCTTTTGCTTTCGAATTGCTTCTACTTTTTTTTTTTCTTGTGCAGTGTGCTGGCTGGGCAACGGGCATGGGATGGGTGGGGGGCCCTAGGGCAAGGGGGGCATTGTGGGACTGTCCTGCTCTCCTGCAGCCCTGGCTGAGGACTGGGCTTAATTCATTTGAAAATACAGGTGCAAACACAGATGCGACGCTCCAAAGCTTAATTCATTTGAAAACCTAGTGCATGCAATCACTTATGCAACGCACCAAAATAAACAAGTTTACATTTTATAAACCTATTTAATTTAATAAGGATCAAAACCCGTAGTGTGTACAGGTGCCCCTTGTTCTTCAGGTACAGAACTAGAGGTACACCCCCCCTTTTTGCTGAGAGCAGTACTGGGGGATTTGTTTAAGTAAGAACTTCTCCCCTCCCATCCTCTCCCTCCTTAGCAGCATGTTCTCTCCCATGAGTTTCCCACTCCCTCACCCACTGCCACTACTGTCCCTTCTGTCCCAGGCTGATCCAGGGGTAGAGGCAGGCTCCAGGTCTCCTTCACTCTGCCTGTCTCCCCTAGGTGTTCTTTGCCAGCATGGGAGCAAACATGGAGCATGCTCCTCCCTGAATTTGCTCCCATGCTGGCAGGGAGCTCCCAGAGCGACCATGCAGAGAGGAGGAATGGAGGAATCCACCTTTTGCCCTGGTTCCTCCTAATCCCCAGACCCAGAGTAGCCAGGGACAGTCAGAGTGGTGGGTGGGGGGTGGTAATGAGAGAGGAGGGGATGTGCTGCTGATCAGGGAGGGGTAAGAGGAGGGATCAATAGTGAAGGAGGGGGAATACTGGACAAGATTCTTACCTGATTTGGGGACTTAAGTTCTTGCTGCTGTTCCTACAACATGGCCAGCCTGCCATGGTGCTGGGGGGAAGCTGGGAGAGGGGGTGCAGCCATCCCAGAAGCACCAGCCGCTGCTTCCACACCCCTTTACAAAATTCTGGATCCACCCATGTGCCTCTTTCTTGTACTCTGATTCTCTTCTTCACTCTTGGGGGTTTCCTTGTGCATTGTCATTGAAATTCTCCATAACTGGATGTGGTAGCCTTGTACAGGGCAGCATCAGGGGGCTGTGCTGCTGGTAATGCTTCTGGCAGGCTGGCAGTGCAGCTACTGCTACTTTTGCACCTTCCTCCAGATCAACATCTGGGCCTGGTGTTCTGGTAACCCTCCACCCCTCTTGTTACCCTACTGAACTCTTCTTGTTCACAGAGACTCCCAGACTACCCATGCATCCTGTAAATCCCTTTCCTGTTACCTGAGGGAACCTATCCACAAACATCTCCTTGGCTGCAAGAACAAGAAGGCTACATTTCCCACAAAGCAATGACCAAGGCAATAGTGTCCAGGCTTGAGCACTACATCAAACTTTGTACTGCTTTTTACTACAAGATTGCTTAGGCACATAAATACATTAAAGAACTGATCATCATCTGCTCTGAAGGAAGCATAACTATTCTTAAAGGTTGATGTCTATCCTTTTCTCAGGCTGGATCATGAGGGGGGCATATGGGGGTTTTCGAATCGTTGCTATGAAAAGTTTATAAGATGGATTTAACATTTCCTTTTGGATCTGTCTGATATTATTTGGCAATTCATTCCATATCTGGTGTTTTCATTATGAAGACACACTGCTTTCAGCTCCTGAAAATCTTTTACTGGATTTCTCCAGCTATATAGTCCTAAAGGGCAGCATAGCAGGAGATAGATATGTTCTAAATTGTTAAGGGTGCTGCATAATAAGGTCAGGATTTTCAATTAGATTTGCAGAGACCAAGATAGTTCACAAAGTGCTACTATGATATATTCAGGGGTGTACTTGGTAGCCGTGTTGGTCTGAGACAGAAAGACATACAAAAAACTAGAACTCTTGGTTCTAAAATGATACCTTTTGTTAGACCAACTGGAAAATGGCAAGAAAATTGTCCTTTTCTGCAAGCTTTCGGGAATCAAAGTCCCTTTGTCAGGCTCTGGGAAAAGTGTAGATGGTACAAGATGGTAAAAAGTCCCCATAGTTCAGAAATAAACTTCATTTTTGCACAGAGGGAGCTGAAGATGGAAGTCTGTCCCTCTGGGTCTATGAGAGTGTCTTTGTGAGCTGTGTTGAGTAGCTCTTTGATGTGTTGATAAGGTAGAATTCCTTCCCTGAAGGTGTCAGATGGTAGGTAGGGAGGCAAAAAAAAAGGCTATGATATATTAGCCTCCATCTTTGTTGCTTTTGAAATAATATTCCCCATAAGTCACAACAATAATCATAATAATACTAATAACAGTCTTGTCATTAAAAGTTCAATAAATAAGCAAAACATTTCACAAATGTTTTAAACTACTATTATGTGTCAAACAGACTACATAAGACAAAACATGTTTATAATACTGCTTACTGTCTGTTTACTGTAATGCTGTTTGTAATCCTGGCTGGCCTTGTTCAAGAAATTAAACAGTTTTATAACAAAATACAGCTTACTTCATTTTACTTTCATGATTAAGGTTCCATATTTCTTCAATAGCTTTAGATAACATTGGATTCAGCGAAACAATGACTTTCTCCCTTTCACCATGTGACTAGATGTGCCCTAGGGTTGCCATAGCACCACTTTGATGGCTACCTTAGTCCTGTCCAGCCTTTGCTCCTGCCTTTCAGGGTCTTCTCTTGATGTCTCACCTGCCATACCTTGATGGTGGTAATGAAGAAGGGAGGCTGCCCTTGGAGGCTAGTGAGCCCTAGGTGCTCTTCCTAGTCCTTTTGCTACTCCGTGGCCTCAACCTGAACCATTTGACTTGGGACTCGGCCTGCAGCACTCAAAGTCGCTCTGTCTCTCTGTGTCTTTCTGTCCTGCACTAACACTGGGTCCTCTGGACCTCAACCCCATGTCCAGGCTTCAACCTATTCATCCTCAGGCCTTTTTTCCTCTAGATGAGGCCCCTCAGCCCAAGTCCACTGACTTGAGCCCTGACTCTTCAGGCCTCAGCCTCACTGCAGGGGGGTACCTTCCAAGTATCCTGCCTGTGGCCTCCTCCACTCCTATAACTGCTCCCAGTCCTCCATTTCTCAACAAACACAAACAAGCATGAACACTGGCACAACCAAAATATAAGCAAACTACTTTCACAAAGTTTGTCCCCTCTGTCAGTCAATATCCTACCACAAACTATAATTCCCAATGCTAGGCTCACTCTCACCCTTGTGGGTAGCTTGGGTATCCCTGGACACTGCTTCAAGTAGGAAGCTTTCCTGTAGAGCTCCTCTCCCTGCATGGTCTGACTGCCTGCTCTGGCTCAGTCCTGGGCTTATATGCCGTGAAACCCCACACCCTTCTCTAACATGTGGTTCCCCCAGCCACACACGGGGGGGTTTCACCCTCTTAATTAAGGGCCAGCCTATACTCTTGCCGCTGCAGCAACACACAGCTGGTTTAGCCTGCTGCATTCTCTTAAATTAACCGGACCTCCCTGGCTCCCTGTTACAGTTCCCATCTGGCTTGACTGGTTGCTTCTGAGATGGCTCAATATTTAATCCCCAAACTCATCCCAGATGTCTTTTACAGTCTTTTCTCTTTTAATACTTTCTTTCTGGTCTCCCACCTTCATGGCTACATCCAGAGGAGCATGGATGTGCAGTATGTGGTACCACAGACCCATCTGTGGTGCTACACACTGCACATGCAGGCATTCCCTGCACTGCTGCTTTGCAACACAGAGGGGTTTTTGGCCCCAGGAGATCCTGGGGTCAAAAAAACCCATGCCAAAAAAAAAAAGCAGGGTAGCACAAGTGGCGGCAGAGCACCGCCCAGACCTAGAGCGTGGCTGGCCAGAGCCATTCTCCAGCTGTCGGCCAGGTTCTCAGATGCAGAAGCACCATGGCTGCAGCTCCCAGAAGTCCCCAAGACCTCCGATAAGGCTGCTGGGGCCAGCACAGTTTCTGGTTCCAGCCTCCCCTACCTCACCTAGGGTAACCTGCTGCATGCTAGAGTGTGTGTGGCATGGGCATTCCCCAGGGACAAGTAACAGCAGCACACCTTGTGAATTTTGTGCCACTGCTATTTGTCCCTGGGGGAACAAACATCCACACTCATCTGGACATGGCTCATGTGAACTGCTTTTGTACACACCCAGGATGTGCTAATTAGGTTTTCCTCCCATCTCAGTCCTACCTCAGTAGTCCCCATAACCTGGACCCTAGTAAAGGCATGTTTTCCTCTCCTCCCTCTCCATTATGTCTGAGTAACAGAGTTGGGTTCCCTGTTACACACCACCATGGCAGAGCATAGAGAAGGAGATGCTTGCAACGACAAGACCCTTGAAGAAACGCTGGTGTAAGTTTTGAGTGAGACAGAATGTAAGGCATGGAACAACTGCTGAGGTATCAGGACTACTAACTGTTTTTTGGCAGAGTTTAGACAGTCACCAAAGAAGGCAAACTATTTTTCAAATTTGAAATACTGTCAAATTAACTAGTTTTTGAAACCCAAAGAGAGACTTGCAAGACTTCATGCATCTCACTCAGGAAACTCTTTTCTCCCAAAGGCAAGTGTTTTTTTGCTTCCTGAAAAGTCCGCTTGTAAGGTACCACTCAACCATCATACAAATTTGCCCCTTGTCCTGTGCATGAGGAAATAGGCCAGTCTCTTTCAGTAACAGAAAAGGACCTCAGAAAATGGCACCTGGTGCTCTTCAGCTTAAAAGTTCTTGTACAAATTTATCCTGATGAAATCCTTTGGTATTCTCCTGAGGCTTTTTTGCTTCCTGCCAAATGCTAATTAGTAACTGGTTCTGTAAGCCTGAAATACTGTCTCCCACAGCTGGTCATCCTCAAAGTTGTCTCCTACTCCCAGGCCTTGCTCTGGAACATTGACTTAGCTTAAAAAATTGGGTGAACTTTTTTCTCCATGTTTGCCACTCATCATAAGACTTTTTAAGGCAGGTACAGCACAAGTTCCTTGGTAACTATGAGTGCATCTGCATGTGTTGCTATGGTAACATTGTTACTGCACCATCATTTAGTATTTCCTTTTGGAAGTACTAAAAGATGATGCAGTAACAGCCTGCCCTGCACCATGCACACTGGGCACAGTTATTTTTGGGCAGTACGTTGCTATAGTGACACGCTTTAGCAAGGTAGTGTGTTGCTATGGTGTCGTAGCTGCAACATCACAGTTCTTGCCCACGGATATTACGTCAACATAGTGCGTTGCTACAGAAATATAACATCCGATGTAGACATGCCCTATGACGACTAGGATCACTTATTACTTCAGGGATTATGCATCTTGGGAGATCTACAGTGAATGCTATGGAGTGATTTATAAATACTTTTCATGTAAGTTGTGCATGGCCACAGCCCTGGGAGTTAAGAAATCTGGGGTGTTTGCACACACCATGTTTTTTGCCCTCTCTTGAGCTGCAGTGGTGTGACTGTTTGCACAAGTGGGTTTTCCAGACACTTTAAAAGTCTTTCTGGTGCATTAAACTAAAACTCTTCAGACATGGTTTAGTTTGCCTTACCACAAATTAAAGTGTTATGTCTATGGATTTATTGTGTGCAAACACAAAGGCACTCAAAGACGTGTAAAGAGCTTTTTGTCCACCGGATGGCACTGCAACTTTTTTTGTAGTTCACCCCTTTGAAATGCTGCTGCTTTCAAATTGCTTCTGCTTTTTTTTTTTCCTTGTGCTGTGTGCCAGCTGCCTGTTTCCATAGCTGTATGGCAGGGCACAGGGTAGGGGGCCCTGGGCTGGGGTGGGGGGCAGTGCAGGACCGTCCTGCTCTCCTGTGGTGCTAGCCAGGGACTGGCTTAATTCATTTGAAAACCTCATGTGTGGAAACACTCCTACAATGCTCCAAAGCTTAATTCATTCAAAAACCCAGTACGTGCAAACACTGACGCAACACATTTTATAAACCTATTTAATTTAATGAGGCTTAAACCCCATGATGTATACAGGCACCCCTAGGTTCTGATACCAGTTTTGCACAGCAAATATAATTATACCATGGTAATTTCCCCTATGTACTAATCTACGAAGGAGTTCAGGAACTCTATAGGGTATAGGCCGTGGTATTCTGGGAGTTGGTACAGTCTGTATTACATTCTTTTTTATGGTTTTTCTGCAGGTTGGTCACTCCTGCATTACTGTATTGCTATTATGCTGTGTTATGGCTTGAAATGAGAAGTCTAATACCAAATTAGTAACAACACTTACTTTTTTTTTTTTATGTTATCAAATGATCATTTTAAAGCCCAACCATTGCCACCTGGGAGATTATCTGTGACATTTGTGCCTGCATAAGGAGTTTAGGGTTGGGTTTGCAGTCCAAGTTTCAGACAGTGCCAGTAAAATTTGTAGCTTGGTGTATATCAGTGATTCACTCCCACAATGTGACATATGATAAAATGAAGAGAAAAATAAATAAAACACCTCTCATCCCTAAACCACAGTTCAGAGAAAAAGACTTCTTATCACCAAATTTAAATATTTATTATCTGAAAGTCAGAGAGAGTTATATCTAAGAGGCCTATGCATGAATTAGCCTTCTTTCAGTTTTATGCACAAGAAACTTATATAAACAGATTAAATCTCCCTAAGTTTCATTTGAATTTTACGTCCATTAAGAATGTTCTGTGAAATATTATGGAATCAAAGTATGTCACAATGCTAAAGAATATTGCATTGAAATCACTATGTTATGTTGGCCTGACTCAGAGACCAAACAGCTCTTTACAGAACTATTATTACTCATGGATTTAATTTAAAAGATCTTTTGATCTTGGTGATGGGAGGCTTGTTTAGTTTTAAGAAGCAACAGTGTTATAACTAGAATAATTTAAAATCAGTCTAGTCACATGTCCCAGGGGTACAAGCATGGGGGCTATGCACCCCCAGAGGAGAAACCCTGAAATCAAGGGCTACTTACCCACTTTAGGACTCCAGACTCCAGACAAACAACGCCAATAGGAGAAACCCATGCGGTTCTCTCTATATAGCTGGAGCCGGCAGGTGATGTCACAGACGATCACCGGCCAGCTGGGTTAAAGGCCGGCACCAGCTGGAAGTAGGAGAGAGTGGGAGAGGCAGGGGAGGCTGCAGGGGCTCTCCACGCTGGCAGCAGGCAGTGCCGGCGAGAAAAGGGAAGTCCTGATCGAGCAGGGATGCCCCAGGCAACAGCGGCTTCAGAAAGCCTCCATGCTGGTCACAGGCAGCACTGGTGTGTGAGAGAAGAGCAGGGGGAAGCACAAAAGATGGAGGAAGCTCTCCACACTGGGCACTCACAAACCGGGTCGTGGGAGAGAAACTGACTCAGAGAGAAGTGGAGGAAGCTCTTAACAGAGGTAGAGAGCGGAGCAGCATCGGGGGATGTGGCCAGGCACAGGATCTAGAGCAGAGAGAATAATGAGGCTGTTCAGCCTGATGTTTTTTTTTTCTTTACCTGCCTTTTCTTTTCTTTGTGTCCTTCCTTTTCATTTCCTTCTGGCCTGTGCATGTTCCTCTGTTGTCTTCTACTTTGTTTTGTTGTTTTATTTTGTTGGTAACCCTACATTGAGAGGTCCAAGTGACAACTGATCTACAAGGGCCACTCACAAGAGTTGACGGGCAGCTGGCATTGAGCAGGAGAGACCCACAGGAGAGAGAAACACCCAAAGGACCTGTAGTCTATTAAAAAAGGAAGGAGAAGACCCGGTACCTGAGAGCGTGTGACAGGTAAGGATCATCAAGACTGGAGGTCAAGCCGCATCAAGATTAGGTGGCCCGTCAGAGGCTGGTGTATGGAAGGGGTGTCGGGGAGATGGAGCCCCACAAATATCTGTCAGGAGGAACAACCAATCTCGAGGGACCACCAATGGGAGACCCCACCACTGGAGATACACTCAAAGTCATGGCAGGCGAGTTCTGGGGTCCTCCCTGGGGTGATCGGGGCCCCTGTCAGGTTGCACGAAGCCTCCCTGTGCTTATCACCAGGCGCCCGCACCAAGGCCATGGGTGAATGAATATTCGAAGCGAGTCGGGCACATCACACCAACAAGTAGCCCAGATTTATCTGGACTTAAACTGATTTAAGGGGGATTGAAATCAGTTTATCTTAATTTGTTAATATAAACTTGATTTCAATATTACAATTAAAATAAGGTTCCAAATTGGTGTCATTACACCAATATACCTGTGTCATTATTGACCCCCCACAATGGCTGCCTCACCCAGTCCCAGCATCCCAGCAATTAAAAAAAAAAACACCCCACACTCACTAGCAGTAGCAGCTGCTGTTGGGGTCACTGATGTCATGTGGCAAAGCCCCCCATGCAGCATGGGGCCTGGGTGACATCTGCAGCCACCCCAGCTGCCCAACAGTGTGTGGATTTGCACAGCGCCCTGCTGATCCCAGCTGCACTCATGCAATGGGGCAGTGGCAGTGTGGGTGCCACATGGCCAGGGCTGGGCCCCACTGCCCCCCATTGCCCTGTGCTGCATAGGGATGCTCTGCCACAAGGCCCCGGAGCCTCCACAGTCCCTGCTACTGCAGGTGAGTGCAAACCTTTTTTTTTTTTTTTTTTTTTTTTTTTTTTTTTTTTTTGAAGTGCTGGGAGGCTGGGGTTGGGGTGTAAGCGGGGGTGTGTGGAGCTGGGTGGGTCAGCCATCGTGGGGGCTATGGGACCGAGAGGGGGTGGCACCAGGTGGGGCAGCAATCCAGAGGGCTAGGGGGGGCATGTGGGCCCTGCAGGGGAGAGGTGGTAGCCCCTGTGGGGGCCATGTGGCCACTGTTGGGGGGCCTGTAACCCCTGTGGGGGGGCTGTAGCTCTGTGGGGAGCAGTCTGTGAGCTGTGCAGGGGGGCTGCGCCCTGTGGGGGGCAGCCCCCCCACACGATCCCTCCACAATCTACCCACACCTACCCACACACCCTATGGCCCCCCACATCCCCACACAGTCACCCACATCCCTCCAACCTCCTTCCCAGCCCCTCCTGCAAACCCCACATCCCCCCAGCACAAACACTACATTCCCAGCTGCCAGAAAGGATGAGACCTGCTGGCAGGAGCTGTGGCTGCAGGGGTAGCTATCCCCCCCATGCTAGTTAGTGAAGGGGTCACAGGGAGCTCTAACTGCTCTATGGTAAGAAAACCAAAAGCAAACCGCGAAACATATTGGTATTTAGAATTAATTTTATTATAATGATAAAGACACGGGTAGGCTTCCAAATTGCTTACCACTGTAGATATATCAATAAAGCATTGCCCAACTGATCAGTCTCGCTGTCCCTCTCTCTCTCTAGTGGTCATTTGTTTCAATTGTGGAAGAACATGGATTTTGGGGTATTTTACAGAGTGACTTCAGGATTTTTTTTTAACAGAGATTATTCAGTTTTCAAATAGGGAACATCAAAATTCCTGCTAGGGAGGCAAGTGGCAGGACCCAAGCAAAGGAGTCTGCTCAGAGCTGGTACCTTGGACCCAGCTAGAGGTGGCTTACCTCCTGGCCAGTTGGGGCCAGGAGGACATGCTTTGACAGTTCAAGGCAGGCCACCACACTGGGAACATCTTCCAGGCAATAGCTGCCCAGATGACCGGGCAGGGGGCACATATGGCAATAGTGCCGCACAAAGGCCAACTCTGCAGCCACAGCCCACTGGCAGCTGGCCCAGAGGGGCAGATACCTCTACTGGCCATGTCCCCAGGTACCAATTGGCTGGGCCTCAGAAGGTCCTGAGAGCGAGTAGCCCTGAGCTACTTAACAGGGCAGCTCTTTGTACTGATGGGGCCAGGACAGGGCAGTTTCTTATATTGCTGGGGACAGTACAGGTGCTGTCTGTCCCCAGGATCTAGCTCCCCCTAGCTGCAGATCTGGGAGGAGCCAGGTAGGGTTATTTTGCCCCATGTGGCACAAAATGCCCCACACCAAAGTACATGTCTGAGAATGTGCACTGAGGCAAAAAGCCCTGACTCAGATTTGCACTGTTTCTATTTGAGCCGCTGCAAGTGCATGTGCTTGCATGTGTGGACGTGCCCATAGAGCACAAATTTTCACAGGGAGAATTCTATAGTCAGTAGGGCTGTGCGAAGCTTCAGGTGCTGATTCAATTCGGAGGAGATTCAGCCTAATTCAGTGGTTGAATCTCCAAATCTGAATTGAATCAGGGGACCAATAAAAAGGTCCAAATCAATTCGAAGCTCTCTGAATCTTCAGAAAAGATTCAGAGAGCTTCAGTGATTCAGGAAGTCCCCGGTGGCTACAGAAAGGAGCTGTAGCCAGACTTGGAGCTGCTAAGTAGGGGGCTGGAGGAGTGGGGAGGGGATCATTGGGGACCCCTGCCAGGCCCCATACGCTGCCTGCTCCTCCACCCCCCTGATCCCCGTCTGCTCCCCCAGCTCCCCCATGGCTGCCCCACCCACCCCAGCTCCTGGTGCTTTGAAAAAAAGCTCCGACTCACCAGGTGCTGCCGGGCAATCCCCACTGCCTCACACTGTGTGGGGGGGGCTCTACACGAGCCCCCAGAACCCTGTCTGCTCCCCCAGTACCTCCCATGGCTGCCCCACCCACCCCAGTTCTAGCCCTTTAAGAAACGCCCCCCCCCAAATCCCTGGGGACTCACCAGTTCCTGCAGCAACCTTGGGGCTCTGGGGGGCTTGTGCAGAGTCCTCCACACAGCATGGGGCAGCAAGGGTCAGTGAGGATCCCCCCACACTGGGCAGGAACCAATGAGTCTGGGGTTTTAGAGTTTTTTTTCCTTAATGGGCTGGAGCTTGGGTGGGCAGGGCAGCCAGGAACTTCAGGCACAGTGAGATGGCCTTTGTACAACCTTGTAGACTGTACACAGGAGAGAGACTGGGTGTCAGTTCCTCAGGTCTCAGCCCAGACTGAGGTGAGGTAGGGGCTCGGGATGTCCCAGAAGGCATGGTAGGATTCCTCAGTCAGTCCATTGATGCCTGGCACTTTGTTGGTAGGCATGGACTTGGGTGGTGTTCAGCATGGAGAGTAAATCCAGTCCCACTGGGAGTGTTGCACCTCCTCCTTCTCCATGTGGATGAGGGTGAAGGTGGCGGTGCAATGTAGTGGGGCAGGCATGGCAGACATCCATCAGGGAGTGGTCCAAAAGGACCCCCCGAGTAAGGTTACCATATTTCCAGCTTCAAAAAAGAGGACATGTGTGGGGGAGGGCGTATATGATTGCAGGGGGGAGGGGACAGTGATATGACAGTGCCCTGCCCTTGTCCCTCACTTTCAACCCACAGCCCCCCTGTCCCTGCTGATACTCCTCACTCCAGATCCACAGCCCCCTGGCTCTGCCTGTGCCCTATGTTCCTGACCCCAGCCCTCCACCCCCCTGGTGCCCCTCATTCTTGACTCCCTACCTCCAAGCCCTGCTACTTATGCACCTCCCTGCTGTCCCTGAGCATGGGGTGTCTTCCATGGGCTCCTCTCTGGGACAACCTGGCTGTCCTGGGTCCTCCTCCATGGACTCCATTTTTTTCATTTTCCATGGGGACAGGGTTTCTGGAGCAGCTCAGGGGGCAATATGCTTATTAACAACTTGCACTCTGGCATAGGAATCTTCTTGAGCAAGTTTCAGAAGACACAAAGCTGGGAAGGATTGTGAACTCATTGGAGGATGTGAGCACATTTCAGAAGAATCTCAACAGATTGGAAAGTGGGCTAGAGCTAGCAGGATGCAGTTCAATTCAGACAAATGCAAGGCGTTACACCTCAGGAGGAATAATCAAAACCACAAATATAAAATGGCTGGATGGTAGTACTGTAGGAAAAAGACTTGGGAGTCTTGGTAGATCACAGACTCAATATGAGTTTGCAGTGTGATGCAGCTGCACAAAAGGCGAATGTGATTTTGGGATGCATCAATAGAAAAGTATTAGGTGCAAAACACAAGAGTTGATAGTGCCTCTCTACTCAGCACTGGTTAGGCCTCATTTGGAGTACTGTGTCCAGTTTTGGGCTCCACATTTTAAAAAGGACTTGGAGAAGTTAGCAAGGGCCCAGAGTCAAGCAACAAAGATAATTTAGAGCTTAGAAGGGAAGTCATATGATGAGAGGCTGAAGGAGCTGGGCATGTTCAGCTTGTGGAAAAGGTGCTTAAGATGGGACATGATGGCAGTCTAAATAATAGAAGGTCTGCCATAAAGAAGATGGAGAGCACCTTTTCTCTCTCGCTCTAGAGAGGAGTATGTGGACCAGTGGCTTAAAGTTGCAGCAAATTAAGTGTAGATTAGATATCCAGAAAAACTTCTTTGCTGTTAGAATAGCAAAACAGTGAAATAGACTGCCAAGGGAAGCTGTGGACTCCTCATCACTGGAGGTGGTCAAAAAGAGGTTGGACAGCTACTGGTCAGGGATGAGCTAGGTGTAGCTATGCCTATGTTCTACTTTGGATATTTCTTATGCTTCTGGGCTTTGCTGGTGCCCCCACCCTCCACCTCCCCTTTCTTCTACATGTGTCAGGGTATTTTTAAGCCTTCCTCAGAGACATTGGGTGTCGGCTACAACCAAGCCTGGGGATTTTGACTGCCAATGCTTCCTGCTGAGACCAAAGCCAGAGGTTCCTAGCTAGAGGGTCTTGCTCCTCCCATCAAGGTCAGAATGATTCCTGTATTTGGGGTTAAGAAGGAGTTTTACAGTGTAGTCAGATTGGTATGGACTGTGGGGAATTTTGCCTTCCTCTGTAACAGGGGGACATGGCCCTCTACCCATGATACCTTGAGCATATCTTGACAACATTTCATAGAAGCAGGACATTGGCTGCCATGGTTCCCCTGTTTTACCTGTGGCAGCTTAGGGGGTTAGGGGTGTGTTGGGTCAGAGTTGATGGTAGTCTTCTGTAGAGTTTAGATTATGGTATGTATAGGATGGCAGCCTCTGTGACAAAAAAGAACACCCCTTTCCCATGTAACTTGGAGGCTGCCGTGATCTTGGGGGCCCCTACTGCATAAGCTAGGGTCCACATGTAGGTCTCAAAATGTGGGCCCTCTTTTGTTTACCTTGATACATGGAAGATATAGAATTGTAGCCAATGTTTAAAATGAAATCTTCATAATTTTACAAGGTAGAAGCAAGTTTTGCCACCTGAAACCTGAGACCCTGCACCCGCCTTTGTCCGAGGTAATTTACATTATCACAGAACCCAGAGATACCTCACCACATAAGAAATTCCTGCCCAGAAAAGCAGTCCATCTTTTTACTCTTCTGTGAAGTATGAAACATCATAACCAGAAGGAAATATGATTCTACATCCTGCTTGCCACCAAACAACTTTGAGGTAAACAGACTATTCCAACTTTTCTCTGAGCCTAATCTGCATAAAATGAACTGTTGCAAACAGAAAATTTTACCACACCTTCAACTCTCCTATGAAATATGAACTTTAATTTCTACCTAAGAGGAAATTTACAGTCTTTTCTCCTATGCCTGAAGAAGGGTGCTTGTGCCCAAAAGCTTACAAATAAAAACATTTTTTTTTGCAAAAATCTAGTTGGTCTAATAAAAGATACCACCTCTACCACAAGTTCTGATTCCTTTTGTTAATAGAACAAGCATTTTATATTTAATATCCATATACTTATTTACAACTAAATATGAATAAAATGAGAAATTTTGGTGAAAAGTTTCAACTCAAGTATCTGTCAGAAACATGCATAAAACACATAACTCTAGCAACCAGTATATTTAGTGAGTTGCAATCCAGAGTCTTCTAACAAATGGGAGAGGGGATTTTCTGAACCAATTCTTTGAGCATCTGTGTGTAGAAATTTTCTTATTTTTTCCCCTCTTTTCCAAGCAAAGAAGAAAAAGGGAAAGACGCCTAAGGCAACAGAATATGTAGGACAAGTAATTAAAAAAAATCTGTCTATTTTAGCCTGATTGTTTATGGTCACCAGAAAAGTTGTTTATACTGTGATGAGCTGGTCTAATTTGTTTAGGGCCTCGGGAAACATGATGTGCAGGGACAGACATGAGCCTGTCATGTGGTAAATAGCTTCTCATGCTCTTTACTCATGTAAAGCATATGGCACATGAACTGGTGACTGTCTCAAGTGTTAGGAGTATGAAAGTGAAATAGATTTGCTTGTCATTCAGTCATGATCATGTTCTTTTTCACTAAGCAGGTCATTGCTTCCAGGATGCCCTTTGTCCTGGAGTCATTTCTGATTTCTGTTAATTTGCATGAAATTACTTTCTGCTTAGTTAGGGTTGTCATCCTGTCATGCCATGGAAAATTTGTTCAGATGTCCCATGTGATAATAGAAGTTTTCCTGCTTATACAGTAGAGGCCCAATTCTGCATTTCCTGCACACTCAAGCTTCCCACTGACTTCAAATACAAACTCAGAGCAGGATCATAATTAAAATGTTTTGTATATTGCATTTCCAGTTTCCTATTTCTCTTTCACATATTATTGTTCTCCTTCTCTTTCCACATCCTTCCATTTCTTTGGAACTCCCAAGTCACAGCAAGGACCTGAATCATAAGACTTCTTCCTCTCTTTTAAACTTTTCTGTCAGCTTTGTCTTTAACTTCCCATAGTTCTCTTCCCAGCTGATGGTCCTTGGCAATACTGTAAAGATGATAATTGAATGTGCCATGGAAGAAGCTGATTTACCTAAAATTGAACTGAGTTCTTCAAACAGGGATTATTAGGAAGTACAACCTTTCCAATAAAAACACTTAAAAGAAGCAGAAATTTTTAAAAAGCGAGTTATTCATTAGGCCTGTGCGAATAGGGAAGTATTCGATTTGGATTCAGATTCAGCCAATTTGGAGGGAAGTGATTCAATTCAGATATTTGGATCACTGTCCCAAATTGATTCGGCTAAATCGGCTTTGGAAGATTTGGCCCCGATTCAGAGAGATTCAGCTATAGACTATCATTGGGAATCACTGAAATACCTATAACTTTGTCATTTTTTGGCTGATTCATATAAACGTTGCAGGGATGGTAGTCCCTTCTGAGGGCATGAAGTCTGCCAACACTCAAGGAGATAGGTGCAGGATTTTCTGGGAAACTGTACCTCAAGTTGCTGACAAGCAAAATGCATGTAATACGTGTGTGTTAAGGCACAGCAGGGTCAAAACTGTAGGCAAGCTAGCCCCTACTGAGGCCATGAAGCCTGCCAGGTTTCAAGGAGATAGATGCAGAGGTTTCTGGGAAACTTCACTTCAGGCTGCTGACAAGCAAAACTCATGACATGGGTGACACTGTGTGTGTGTTAAGGCTCACCGTCACTGGTGCTGGGGCCTCTACATGACAAGTAATGTGCCCCAATGAGGTCTCCTCCTCCCCTACAGCCTCAGTTCAGTCCACCACTTTAAATAACAACAGGTAAGCAGTGCACTGCAGCATAGTAGCACTAACATCTCAGGCAGCCAAACTGTGACAGCCTTTCTTTCCTTTCCTGCAGGAGTTTCTTCTCTAGCAGCTGCCAGGGAACTCTTAGGCAGGCTTAGATGTGCCCAGGACCCTACCACCTTCCAGGCAGCTGACTGGGGAACAGGTGCTAGGGGTGTTGGTCTAAGGACATGGCACTGGCAGACAAGGTTATTTGGGTCAATTTGGTATCTTTTAGTAGACCAACTGAATAGTTAGAGAAATATATCTTAGCAAGCTTTTGGGTTGAAAAACCCTTTGGCAGGCTGAGGAAGCACCTACAGTTGGTGTTTGTGGGTGTGCTTTTCCTGGATGGAAGGAATAGTAAAGAAGCCAGAGGCTGTAATGCAATGCAGGCAAGAAACCGGTCAGTGAAAGTAGAAATGGAGGCATCGGGGGTAAGAGAGACAGAGTGGGGTAGAGGGATGTAGCAGGTAAAAGTGCAGAGGTACCTGGGGAGTCAGATGTCCGGCAGATTGTAGTGCATCATAAATCCAATGTCTATATTGAATCCATGAGTTTCTGTACCTAGGTGGTTGATGAAGTGCAGTTCATGGATCCAGCTGTGAAAAGTGGTTTGTAAATTCAAACAAGCACCAAACCTTGCTAACTTCATCACCAGAAGCCAACTTCCTACAGCTCTAAACACAAAACCTGCCAACATATCTCCAGTACCCCCACAAACTGCACACCAGAATCTATTAAAGACAAGAATACCCAACTACCTGTGGGGGCACATTTTTCACAAGGAAGCTACTCTGTCTCCAGTCCCTCAGGCCTGATCCTGAAAGGGAATTTACAAACAACTTTTCAAAGCTGGGCCTATGAACTTCACTGATCAACCTCCTAATTACAAAAACTCATGGACTCAATATAGACATTGGAAATATAACACACTACAATCTGCCAGACATCTGACTCCCCAAGTACCTCTCTACTTTTCTGTGCTACATGCCCTTTCCCTTTACCCCAGCCTGTCTCTCTCACCCCCTGATGTCTCCATTTCCATTTTCACTGACTGGCTTTCTTCTCTGCATTGCATGCCAGCCTCTGACTTCTTTACTATTCCTTCCATCCAGGAACAGTACACAGACACACCAACTGCAGGTGCTTCCTCAGCCTGACAAAGGGTTTTTCAACCTGAAAGCTGGCATCCCAGGCAGCTAAGCTGAGCTCACAACTCCATTGCAACCAGCAAACCTCAGGCCTGTCAAAGACGTGACAGGTCTGGGCTTTCCCCAGCCAGGACTGTGTGCGTGCTTGTGGTGGCTAAAGGTTATGGCACTTCCTACCCCACTTTCACCAAGGGGATCCTCAGTCCTGGCATTTCCTGGGGCTGACACCACCAGCAGTTCCACCAGGCATCCCTGACCCTGGCAGAGTGCAGTTCTCCTTCCCCAAAGCCCCAGTCCATACCTCCAAGTTCATCCTGGCATGGAAGCTCAGCAGGAACATGTTCTTCCTCTGCTGGCTGGTGGTGCAGTGAGTGCCACCTCCAGCTCAAAGAGTGGGGCACTAACTGGTTTTAAAAAATAAAACAGAAATAAATGCAGACAGAGTGAGGAGGGTGGCACTCACTCCATCTGTAGGTGGAGCTCGGGGCAGGAGCTCCACTGCAGCAGGAGGTTCACTTTCAGGAACACCAGCTGCTCCACCAAACCAGATACAAGTGGGTGCGATGGGGTGTCACAACATCCCCAGCAATGCTGAACATCCTTTCACTCAGAACACTGGTCAGTGGAGGACAGGTGTTCCTGGGCAACTGTGGTCAGATCCTGCTACATCTACGGGGTGTCCAATAGGCCAAAGGGTTGCAGTCCAGTGGCTCCATGTCCTCAATGAGATAGGTAGTCACAGAAGTCTCAGCGCTACCTGCCCAATGCTGGGGTCTGGTGCATCTGGACCCCAAAATTGAAGCCATGGCTTTGGCCATGTTGGCAGTGGCTGGCATGGAGGAGACTGGCTGGTGCTGGTACTGGGAGTACTGGCATGGGAAAATGGATCCCTCTCTTCCAAATCCCTCACCTCTGCTCTTCTGTCTCCCTGACTCTGTTGACCAGCACATCCGTCCAGTGATCGAGGGTTTTGGTGCTGCCAGTACACATGTTCCTCTTCATCCTTGGGTTGCACATGCCCCCCAGCATGTGGACCATACAGGACTGCAATGGATTCAGCCATTTCCTGATGCCCTCCTTCAGCCACCTCATTAGTGCCTGCATGTCTGGTGACAGTAGCTTGCTCCAGCCAGGAACACTGATCCCCTGGAACTTCTCCATTTTGTTCTCAAGTTCCCTCACTATTGGGATCACCTGGCTAAGGAGGGCATCACCAGTTCTGAGGGTCTTGGTGGCCTCAAGGAAGGGCTTGAGGACCACCAAGATCTGGGAGGTGGTATCCTACTCAGCTCTGTTAAGGGGGTTGCTGATCCCAATCTCCCTGAGCAAGGCTATCTCATGGATGGCCTTCTGTTGCTCCACCAGCCTCTCGATCATCAGGTATGTGGAGTTCAACTGAGTCTCCACATCCTGCATGATTTTGTGCTGTGGGATGCTTAGCTCTGCCTGTTTCTCCTGTAGCATCTTGCCCGCCTTGATGCTGCGGTAGAAGTAGCCCACCACCTTTCTGCATTTTGAAATCATCTGGGTCATAGTGACCGTGCCATCACTGGCAGCCTTGTCCCCCTCCAAGACATCCCTGACTATAAGGTGCAGCTTGTGTGCCACACAGTGGATACCAACAAAGTTGGCATCATGGATGGCCTTGACCATATTGGCCCCACTGTTGGTGACCATGAACCTGCAGGTGAGCTTGCACTGCCCAATGAGCCACCCCTGCACCATGCGGTTCATGGCCATCAGGATCTCCCCTGGCTCTGTTTCCCTCCCATCTCAGCTTGAAAGAGAGCCCACCAATGGCCTGACTCATTGCACCAGTGGCCTAAGGGAGAGGCAGGTGTGATCTTCACCCTGGCTGCTCCAGATGTTGAAGGTGAAGTGCAAGGCTACCTGCGGCCCTGCCTTGTGCAGCTCCTCCCTCAAGTACTCCCTGCTTTCCTCATACAGGGAGGGCACTTGGTAGGATGGGGCCACAAGTGCCATGAGCTGCCTGAACCCTGTCCACTCAACTAAGAAGCGCTGGCCATTCAGAGCAAGCATCTCCCCAGTGCTCTGGGTGACCTCACTCACCCTTGCAACACACCCCCCTTTGTCTGTGGCTTTCCCCCACTGCTCCATGGTGGCCTGCCTCTGCTTTGGGGGGATGGGGGCTTTGGAGTGAGTGGGAGACTTCCCTTTGGGCATGCTCCCACTGCTGCCAGGCTGAGGAGGAAGAAGGGCAAAGGGGTGCTGCCTCCTGAGATGTGCCGGCATTGCTGTGGTGGTGAAGTGTTTCACCTCTTTGCCCCATCTGATCTGCCTTTGGCAGTGCTGGTAGATAGCATACTTGGGATCATCTGCCACCTCAAAATGATCCCACACTACACTACTCCCTCGCTTCTGGGTTGAGGGTGGGGATTCTGCCTTATCTCCCTCCTCACCAGGCAGAGGCACACTAGGAAGAGCTGACTCAGCTGAGCCACTTGCCTCCCCAGCCTCCTCGGAGGTGCCTTCCTGACAAGGAGACCTGGGTCTAGGGGAACTTTGATGGGTGTGGACCACAAACTCAGATTCCCCCTCAGTCCCCAGCATTTCTTTAGCTAGGGTGCTCAGGTCATTCTGCTGCTGGTGCCTATTTCTGGTGTTAGGGGAGGTGGTGCAGGTGCAGGGACAGGTACTACCCCCATCTCCTTGCTTCCACAGGCATCAGAAGACTCATGGCTGCCAGGAAAGAGGATGCATCTATGTTTGCGGGGGGGGGGGCGGGAAGGGCTGGGAATACAGCTTCAGCTCTCCCCCTACCCCCTCTAGCCCCTCTCCCTCCCCTGCCAGAAGACCTGGCACCTGTCTTTCCAGTGCTGGAAAATGTGTCTGTGTGTGTAACTACCTAATAATATATCTCTTCTTCTTCTCTGATGTATGACCATGTCTGACTTCTTCTGTGTTGTGTTTACTGTTGTGTGTGTAACTAAAACAATATCTCTTCTTCTTTTCCAATGTATGACTGTCTGACTTCTTCTGTGTTGTGTTTAATAATCTGAATATCTATCTGACTTCTTCTGTGTTGTGTTTAGTCTGTATGTAACTATAACTAATAATAACTATATATCTCTTCTTCTTCTTCTTCTTCTTCTATGACTGTCTGCTTCTTCTGTGTTGTGTTCTGTTTAATAATATCTGACTTCTTTTTCTATGATGTATGTGTGTGAGTATGTGTAATGTATGTGCTTCCCTGCACAGTGATGGATCAAACTACCAGGGAAAGGACAGCTTTCTTTTTAAATGTGGGGGAAAAAAACCAAGAACAAATATACATTGAAAGAAAGGATTGGATAGGGATAAGTAGAGGGATTCTAGTTAATAAGCTATATCCAATTCCTTCCAAGAGCAGAAAGTAGCAGGAGACTGACTAGGTAGGAAGCCAAGCCAGTCCAGTACCTTTCAGATGCTGTTGCTCAGGCAGAAACAGCTCACAAGAGGCACATAAAGCCTGCAGACAGAGGCTTATATACTGTTTCTACGTCCCTCCCCCAGAGCACTGTGATTGGAAGGGGACTCAGAGAAAGATCACAGTCACTGGGCAGCTAGAAATGTCCGTCTTTCCCCCCTGCTCCTCCTCCCTCTTCTCATTTTCTGTTCCCCTGAAAGACTGCCTTCGGAATCTCTGAATCTTTTCTGAATCTTTTCTGAACTGATTTGGAGGCTCCAAATTGATTTGGAGTTTTTTTCCCTTCTCCCAGTTTGATTCAGATTCAGTGATTCGGCCTCCAAATCAGGCCAAATCTTCTCTGAATCAAATTGTGGACTGAAGTTTCGCACACCCCTATTATTCATTTTACTATAAAAGTCACCAAACTGCCAACAGTTTTAAAGTTATGGTGTTAGTATTTCATTATTAAGTTCATGAAATATAGTTTGAATATATCAGCTATACCTTCCTAAACACATTTGTTTAATAAGATGAATATCGGTCCACCATCTGATCAATACAAGGCTCACAAAGGCCTTTTAGCTCGTTTACAAAATCCTTGCCCTCACTTTAAATGATACCTTATTAGTATTAATGATCATTCCATTGGTTACCTAATGTACAGTAGCAACTACTATGCTGATCAACACATTTGGTATTTAATCATCTTATATGTACTGGCACAGAAATGTTGCTAGAGTTAACTGGATTGATCATTCTTTTAAAGTGTTACCAGTTACTGCTCACTATTTCCATTCTCTTTGGGCCAGCCACTCCAGGATATTCACACAGACTATGATTGTGCATGAAAAGGAGAGATGGCCTTTCCTGTTCTTGCTGACCTTTTCACCGTGGCTGGAAGAACTTACGATCAGGTCACAAAAGCATTGGATGCAGGTGTCGCTGTGGATGTAGTCTTTCTGGACTTCAGCAAGGCCTTTGACACTGTCGACCACCCCATCCTCATTAAAAAACTAGGTGACTGTGGCATCAATGCCTACATGGTCAGATGGATTGCTAATTGGCTGAAGGGTCATACTCAGAGGGTGGTGGTGGACAGGTCATATTTGACCTGGGGGGAAGTGGGCAGCAGAGTCCCCCAGGGCTTGGTCCTTGGGCCCGCACTGTTCAATTTCTTTATCAGCGATTTGGACTACGGGGTGAAAACCAACCTGTTCAGATTTGCTGATGATACCAAAATTTGGGGTGAGGTGGTCACGCTAGTAGGGAGGGAAAGACTGCAGAAAGACCTGGATAGGTTGCAAAGGTGGGCTAACAAAAACAGGATGCGTTTCAATACGGACAAGTGCAGGGTGCTGCACTTGGGCAGTAGTAACCGGTAACAAACTTATAAGATGGGAAACTCCCTTCCTGAGAGCACCGAGGCAGAAAGGGATCTTGGAGTCATCATTGACTCCAAGATGAACATGGGCTGACAATGCAAGGTCACGGTCGGCAGGGCTAACCGGACCCTATCGTGCATCCACAGGTGCATCTCAAGTAGGGCCAAGGAGATGATCCTCCTGCTCTACGCGACACTCGTCAGACCACAGCTGGAGTACTGTGTCCAGTTCTGGGCACCCCACTTCAGGAGGGATATGGACAACATTGAGAGGGTCCAGAGGAGGGCCACCCGCATGATCTGGGGACAGCAGGGCAGACCCTACAATGAGAGGCTATGAGACCTGAACTTGTTCAGCCTTCACAAGAGAAGGCTGAAGGGGGACCTTGTGACCATCTATAAACTCACTAGGGGGGACCAGAAGGGTTTGAGGGAGACCTTGTTTCCCATAGCGCCCCCTGGGATAACAAGGAATAATGGCCACAAGTTGTTGGAGAGTAGGTTTAGATTAGACATCCATAGGAACTACTTCACAGTTAGGGCGGCTAGGATCTGGAACCAACTTCCAAGGGAAGTGGTGCTGGCTTCTACCCTGGGGGTCTTTAAGAAGCAGCTTGATGCCTACCTGGCTGGGGTCACTTGAGACCAGTTTCCCTCCTGCCCAGGCAGGGGGTCGGACTTGAAGATCTACAAGGTCCCTTCTGACCCTACTTCTATGATTCTATGAACTCTAGTTCCTGTGGTCTGGAAAGCCCTGGGAATGCTCATTCATCCACACCTTTGAGGCATGTGGCTCTCAAAGGTGGAAGGGTTATGTCAACATTTATCCTAGAGAATACTATCCTTTCATTTTGAGAAGAGAAGACTGAGGGCAGGCTTGATAATAGTTATCAAATACCTGTAGGGCATTTATAAAGAAAATGGAGTTAGAGTTTTCTCAGAGTGTAGGGGTCAGGACTAAAAGCAATGGCCTCAAATTGCAACAGAAGAAATTTAGGTTGGAGATTAGGGAGAACATTCTGATTATGGGGGTGGTCAAATTTTGGAACTGGCTATGTAGAAATAATGTGGAATCTCCATTGCTGGAAATTTCCTACATCAGGTTGCTTGGCTGGGATGGTTTAGTAAGGGATGACTAAAGGAGACTGGACTTCTTGACCTTCTGAGATCCCTTCCAGTCCTTCTTTCCTATGATCCACTTTCCTTCAAGTATTGGCCACAGACTTGGGAAACCAACCCCAAAGCGGGCTATTAGTAGCAGGGTTCAAACTATACTTTGACTCTTGGGGGGGTCTGCAAAAAAAATTGGACTGCCCATCATGATTGCCTTAATAAAATCGAAGACCCCCTGCCAGTTATGAATTTAAAATCTTACAGGGGTGTCTCATCTCTTAATGGGTGGCTCAGCTCCATTGAGCACCCCCACAGTTTGAACCCTGATTAGTAATAAGTGGTGTCTCAGTGGACATGGAAGCTCTAGGAGACAGTCTTCAAAAATGTACATAGCCTTCTACTGGTGCCCTGGGTTGGTACAATTCTGCATTTTCCTCTTCCTGACATCTTTGACAAAGCATCAGTCTATTTCTCATTACAGCTTATCTGGGCTAGGGACAGAAATTACACACAAACTGTGATAAGTGATCAGAAACCAGTTCAAATCTGTAACACAACAGAAGTTCAGTGCACATAAAGCTTTTTCAAAATGTCTGAAACTGGTTTAAGATAAACCTGGATAGATGTAGTATCAGACTTCACTGATTTATGTTAACTCAGTTTGTTAAACTTCTGTCCCAGATTCCCTCCAGATTCAAGTTGACTCATAGTCCTGCAGCATCCCAGGATACTTTGCACCTCCCTGACAAACCCCCCTCACATGGTGGATGGGCTAGCTTTGGCCCAAACTGTCTGCTCCAGACGAGCAGGGAGGCATGCTCTTGTGCCCCCCAGCTTCTGGCCTGGGCCACTGCAGGAATGTGGCTACATTTCTGGAATTGAGAGTGAAGGTCTGTTCACGTGTTGATCAGTTCAATCCCTGCAGCTCAGACTAACTTGTGAAGATTGAATCAATTCAGCCTCAGGCTTTTTGACTGTCTATCTTTAGCCCAGTTGACAAAAGAATACTACTGCAACTGGTTCAAACCCTCTAATTTATCCCTTTGATAGAACACAGCAATGCTGGATTAAATTCTCCCTTGATATTAATGTAGGACTTCAGTAGATTTACAGTAGAGATTAATTTGGCCCAACGTATGTACAGCATCAAACAAGCAGCATCATGTTTCATTTGCTCTTATGTTTACTTCTGTGTGTGTGTATGTGTGTGTGTGTGCGTGTTGCTCCTCAGAGACTAAGGGAATTAATCAGGCTATCTATAAATATAGCACAGAGCAAATATGCTTTAAACATATTTAAGCCACCAAGAGGATTTCAGGATTACTCAAATTGGTCCTCAAGTGGTGTTTCCTCGATAAATGTGATGTGATGAATTTATATAATTGGCTTGGTGCTGCACTAAGACATCTGAGTGAGAAGTGAAAGCAAACTTCAGAAGCTGATGAGTCTGCTTTCACCAATGGGAAAGTCTCTCTTACCAATGGGTACATCAGAGAAGCCAACATTCATACCAATTCAAAGTGAAAACTAGCAAATGAATGCACTGACATTAAAACATAATCAAACAAAACAATACAAAACAAAACAAAAAAACAATCAACAGCATTGTGATGAAGCTTGAGATGCCTCCAGAGGCCTACAGGACCTGATTCTGATCACACTTACACTAAAATAAATCAGCAGTAATGCCAGTGAAATCATTTATAGTACTATTAGTGTTTAATCAATGCAGGTGAGAAACTTGCACACTATATGGAATCCAGCAGACAACATTGGAGAACTTCTTGAGAAACTATTATTCAGACAAAAAATAGGTGCCCCTATTGGGTTTTAATATTCTTGAACCTGCCTCTAAGTTCTGGGCATCACCAACACAACTGCTTCTTCATCCAAATCATCCTCAGCCATTAAAGCAGTTTTCTTCCTTAAAATTATTCTTAATGTGATCATGATGTAGTTCTGAGGCATTTGAGTTAATTATCTTAGGTCAAAAGTGAGGTATGTTATGTGATATATTCTGCTAAATTCCAAATAGCTGTTTGTCCATGGTACTAACAAATCATCATTCTCTTCAGCATGTTTGCCTATCTCTGATTAAAAGATCAAAAGAGCAAAGGGGATGAAGTTTACAATACATGCATCTTGACAGGGCTGGGAGAGGGACATTATCTCTAGGCATTATTCTCAGCAAGATATATGGATAGTAAGGTCCCCTCCCTTACATTAGTGTTACAACCATTCATACAGCTAAAACAAGAATATGTATATTACCTTTCTATCTATCTAGGAAAATCAATTTAATAATGCTATGCCAGAGAATTGATATTTAAAAAGAGAACAGCTAAAGTGCACTCATATAAATGACAGGCTCTGTGCTCACATACTCTGAGAGCCAGCTTACCCATTTAGTACACTTACTATAATTGTCTCATTAGTCCTGTGCCATCCCTGCTTGTCATGGTTTTAGCTGGGCCTCTTTGCCCTTTAGGTAGAGGGAAAGGTGCAGGAAATCTTGGTCTTTGGGCATAGAAACTAGGAAACATTTGAGATCACCACAACCATGAGAGTGAGGGGTCACAACCAGGATCTGGCCCAGTGCTGCTTAAAGATCAAGGATTTGAAGTTGACGTACAGGAAGTGTAAAGACAAAACTGAAATTCTACCAGCACTCCAATCACATGTCCATATTATGAAGACAGGCTTTTGGTGCAAGATGCTAGCATAGACTTAAACTTTTGTCAGACGCAACCAGCAAACAAGTGGAGACCAAGGAGAGTAAGGAGAAAGACTCCTTCTCAGAGATGTGCCAGACAATTACGAGCACCTTGTTTCACAGGAACCCAGTTGTGATCTCTAACAGGGAACCAGATCCTTGCAGGAACAGACCCGCACCCCCCAGATCTTACTTTAAGAGAATGCAGCAGGCCAACGTGGCTGTTTGGGGCTGCAGTGGCAGTAGGTCAGGAAGACTCTTAATTAAAAGGGTAAGCTTCTTTGTATGACTGGGAAGCCACATGACAGAAAGGGGGCAGGGCCTCAAAGCATATATAACAAGGGCCTGAGCCAAAGCAGGCAATCTGGCCCTGCAGGCAGCAGGGAGAGGAGCTCCTGAGCAGGATGGCTGCAGAAAGGGGTTTACCAGCACCCAGGCTATCCCTTAGAGATGCTGGTATAGAGCTAAATGGTACTTATAGCCTGTGAGGAAGTGAGTGACCTAGTGAGGGAGAGGGTTTTTTTGTTACACAGCCTCTGGGTTTACACTTATGTTCTGATTAAGAACTGGAGGACAGGTAATGGCTGGAGGGGAGGACAGGAGACCACAAAGGGCTGCCTGGGAGGTGCTACAGATGTTAAGCCCTATCAAGGGCAGGGTCCAGCTGACAGGGCCAGGGCCTTAGCCCCAACAGAAAAAAAGGGGCAGATTCCAGCAAGAGGACCAGGGGCTGAGGGCCCAAGCAAAGTGAGATGGGCCAAGGGCTAGACAAGGCTGAGACTCAGAAGCTGGGTCAGAAGAAGTGGGCCTAGGCTGGCAGTCTACAGCAAGAGTAACTAGTGGACTAAAGAGTGAGGGGGCAGGAGGGGCCTGCACCCTCCAGATTTGTAAATGGGGCAGGCGCAGGCACAGGCTGTGGGCTCTGGCTCCCACCCTGCTTCTCTTCCCTGGGGTCTCCGCAGCCTGGCAGGCATGACCTGGCATGGCAGGGAACAGCCAGGCTGCACAGGGATCTCCTTGCCCCTGCAAACTCCCCCCGCCCCCCGCTGCCCAGGTGATGTGCCTCCTGCGCTTGCTGCTGCTTTGAGGGGTTCATCCCTGCACACAGGGGGTGCATCACCAGGGCAGCATGGAGCAAGCATCAGCACGGAGATCCCCAAATGGCTTGGCTTTTCCCAGCCGCTCTGGGTCATGCCTGCTGGGCTGCAGAGGCCCCGGGGTAGGGAACCAGGGTGGAGCAAGCAGTGGCGAGCAGTTTCTCCAGGTGGGCCCACTGCTCCCTTCCACCCTCCTTCCCTCCCTGGGGGCCTCTGCAGAGCGGTGGATGTGACCTAGCATGGCAAGGAACAGAGGAGCCATGCAGAGAAGCTGCTCGCTGCTGCTCACTCCACCCTGGTTCCCTCCCCTGGGGCTTCTGCAACCCGGTGGGCATGACCCAGCATGGCAGGGAACAGTCAGACTGAGGGGGATCTCCTCACTGCTGCTGACTCTGTGCTGCCCTGGCAACATGCCCCCTATGTGTGGGGCTGATCCTCTCAAAGCAGTGGCATGGGCAGGAGCAGCAGAGCCAGGGCAGCGGGGGGAGAAGCTCACAGCAGTGAAGAAATCCCTACACAGCCCAGCTGTTCCCTGCCATGCCAGGTTGTGCCCTCCGGGCTGCGGGGGCCTGAGCCCATAGCATGCACCTACCCCACATACAGATCTGAGGGGTGCAAGTCCTCCTTGCCCCCCAGGAGTGTGCACGGTGGTGGGAAGCCACCCTGCCTGAGTCTGCAGCAGGCAGCAGGGGGGAGCTGGGTCTGTAGCCCTGGCAGCTGGGGACCCCCTCTGGCAAGGCTGCAGGAGCAGCTTTCCTGTGCATCCCTGCTATGCCCTGCCATGTTGGGTCACACACACTGTACTTCAGAGGCCCTGGGGGAGGGCAGCAGGGCCAAAAGCATGATCCCACAGTGTGCACCCACCCTGCCCCCCGCATAGATCTGGGGGTGCAGGTCCCCCTTGACCCCCAGGAGTGCACACTGCAGCTTGGAGGTGGCCCCACCCCCCGCCCGAGCCAGAAGCAGGCAGGCAGCAGTGGGGGAGCTGGCTCCTTCTGCTGCAGCAGCTGCTGCCTTCTGTCAGGGGCAGGGGCCTGCAAACCTGGGTCCCTGGCCCAATAGCCCTGGCAGCTGGGGGTCCCCTCCAGCAGGGCTGAGGGGGCAGGGCCTGTGGATGGGGGGCAAGGGGCATGAGGAGGGCTGTGGTGGGGAGTGAGGGGCACCAGTAGAGTTGGGGGGGCTGTTGTGGGGGAAGTGAGGGGCACCACAGGTCTGGGGAGGGGCTGTGGGGGGCCTTTAATTTTAATCACAGATTTTGGGGTTTTATCAGAGAATTTGCAATTTGTTTTTATCAAGGAAAACCAGGTAATTAGTTTTGGATGCAGAGATCCACATCTGGCATTTGTTTATATTTCTGGTGTTGGTTGCTCCCACCTTAGGATATGAGCTAGTACCCTTTCCAAATCTTACTTCTCTCTTCAAGTTAAAACCTCCTTCTGCAAACTCAAAGTGGTGACCCCACCACAGCTAGTAAAAATGCAATAGCTACCCTATCCACTTAGCAATGGCCACCGCCTAACAATAGCCCCTCCCCACTGTCTTTCCTTGTTCTCTTTCCCCATCGCCTACATACACACACAGCATGGTGAGCCTCCTCCACACCGTATCCTGTCTGCTCAACTTCTAACTGTGGCACAGGCAAGGAAAAACACTTTATCAAGGGAGATTGGTTTGCTGAAAGTTCTATAGTTCTATGAACTACGTCTGCTCCAAGCTTTGAACTGTAATTCCCCTTTACCTCAATTTAAACGTTTACCATTTGCCATCTTCTCAGTGTCTTCCCCAGTCTCACTGCTTGCAGGTTTAAGAAAACGAAATAATCTTTTCATGTATTTAAAGGTTTTTCTAATTTATTGCCCATCAGCCAAAGTGTAACATAGCGATATCCAAAAAGGGATCTACAGAGCATGGGTAACAAACTTAGCATGTAGGCAACAAATCTACCAAGGGCTGTAGGCCCAAGCATTCAAACTGGATACGCATTGAAAGCTAAAGTTATACCATGCTTAAAATTCATGGAAGTGCACAAAAGGACATACAAAAATGAGAACTCTTGGTTCCAAAATGGTACCTTTTATTAGACCAACTAGAAAATGGCAAGAAAATTGTCCTTTTCTGCAAGCTTTCAGGATCAAAGTCCCTTCGTCAGGCTTTGGGAAAAGTGTAAATGGTACAAGATGGTAAAAAGTCCCCATAGTTCAGAAATAAACTTCATTTTTGCACAGAGGGAGCTGAAGATGGAAGGCTGTCCTTCTGGGTCCATGAAAGTGTCTTTGTGAGCTGTGTTGAGTAGCTCTTCGATGTGTTGATCAGGTAGAATTCCTTCACTGGAGGTGTCAGGTGGCAGGCAGGGAGGTAAAAAAACTTCCTTGTTGTTCTGCAATGAAGTTTAAAATCCAAAATCGGCTAAAATTTGGCATCTTCCATGTTTCATGGGTGTACTTGGTAGCCATGTTGGTCTGAGACAAAAAGACATCCAAAAAACTAGAACTCTTGGTTCCAAAATGATACCTTTTATTAGACCAACTGGAAAATAGCAAGAAAATTGTCCTTTTCTGCAAGCTTTACCAAGACACCCCTGAAAGTACACAATGCATCCATCCCTATAAATGGATAATAAACAGTGCGCTTGAGCTGATCAATGTATTATTCTATTCACAAAGGTGAATAGCCAAACCATTATGCCTTTTTTTCAGTGTAGGCACAGAAGGAATCGTTGATAATGTTCCCCTAGTAATAGTCAGGAGGAGGGAAAGTCACCAACTGTTTAATGACTCTTGTAAGTCTCTGAATCTTCATCTCACTAAGGCTCTCTCTCTTGCTCTTTCAGATTTTACATTGTGCAGTTATAAACAGGATGCAGCTACAATTCAAGGCAGGTGATTCTTGGCTGCCTCAAACCTTCCAGTTAGCACTCACCACCCTTCCTTTAATTTACTTTAGCCACACCCCTCTGCCATCCCAGTTTATTTAGGCAGTAGCTAAATGGCTCTTTTCTATAATCCAAAAAACTAGTGAAAAGTTTAATCAGGTCTACCAGCACAGGATAAGCGTGGTCTCCCAGAATAAGCTGAGGAACACCCACAACGTTAATGTCTATATTGTTAAACATTGCTCTGTTTCACATTAGAGAAAACAGATGAGAGTTTCTGAAAATTCTTGCATGACTAATTATCCCAGACCAATCCACATTCACACTGGTGGGGATTAGCCAGGTTTTGGAACACAGTGGAGAAGCCTTCCTTTCTATTTTTTAACTCCAAGGCCTAGTCCAGGGGGCAAATAATAGGAATATGGGTTCCCTTTGCATCATTGCATTTGGGCAATCTCCTGCATGGAAAGTCATCCTAAGGACTGACAGGCCTTACAACTAGCTGTAATAATGGCACATAATGGTGCCACACACCTCTATCACAACCACCATAACAGTTGATCTCTCCAAATTGCAGACCAATAGCTATTGAGGCAGGATAGACACACATTTCTGAAGAGTACCCTCATATTGTCATGCTGACTCTGCAGTTCTGGGGTGAGCTTTATGTAGCTCTCCAAGAACATGCTTTTAGTCATTCTGTTCTGCTGTCACAGGCTCATTCTAGATGCTTCATTATCAAGTCCCAAAATTGTATTGCAAAGTGAAGCTGTTCCTCCCAAAAGTCTCTCCTGAAATAGCATATGAATCTTATTCTCTTCTTTAGCTTTGTCTTCTTTCTCATACTTGTCTCCTGAAGGTTTGGTTTTAGGCAAGGGAAAGTAAGTTGTAGTTTATGCAAGAACATCAGCAGCTGCAACTACAAGCATCATCAATACTGCTGAATAGTAAGCTAGTTAGCTTGCCAGATCTCAGCCATCTGGTGGCAACATGTGAAATAGACAAGCCGTTGTGCACTGTCAGTTACAATATTTCAGGGAAGAAAAACTTTTCAACCAGAGTGGTTTTAAGAATTTGAAACTAGTGCCAGCAACTCAAAAGGTGACACGTCATTGGATGACAAGAGAAGAACTTAAAAGTTGAGAGTCTAATCCCTGCATTAGGACTACACAGTGACTTTTGGCTAGCTTCTGCTAGATAAGTGCCAAATGCCATAGGAACATTCCCACAGTGCACAAATTCAAGCTGGAGCATCACGCACTATGGGATTTCCACACATAATACTTAGCAAATACTTCAAAGAAAATCCTTCCTATTGTGGTGGAGCACCTTCAGTGCTTGCCACTTTAAGGGCAAGAGCAGACAGCAGGGCAAAGGGCAGGTGTGGGCCAGCCCTGATGAGAAGGTCACATGGCCATAGGCTGGGCCATGTGATTGGTGGAGAGAACTGAGCTGCCTTCATTTTAGCTCAGGCATCAGGGCTGAGCTAGCAATCTGTTGTTGGTAGCTGTAGCAACAACACCTGGCTGAGCTGCTGCTCATGGAAGAGCTTGGAGGTAAGGGAAGAACTATGGGGATGGCAGGAGGTTCCTATGGGCCCAGTGGTGTCCCAAGCCCCAGGGAGAAGGCTGAGGCCTAGAGAGAGGTAGGCTCAGCCTAGTAAGGGGGGCTAAGAGCTTGTAGGCCTACAATGGGGCCAGGTAGGCCTTGATTAGATCGGGCAGGGGTGAAGCCAGGGGGTTAAGTGATCCCAGTAGAGATAGGTTCCATGCAACCTTGCTGGGGGCACTAGAGCAGCCTGGATTTGGGTGCTGGCTTTATGATGAGACCTAGTGCAGGACTCCCTTTAGAGTAAGGAGGTCAGTGGCTGCCACGGTGACCTTCTGATCCCTCGACTGGTCAATGTAAGGGGGCCAGGGCCATATAGCTGAATGGCAATTAAGCCCACCATGAGGGGCAGGCCAGGGCTGTGGAGAGGGACTACAGCCTATATAGGCTGAAGGTCCTTTCGATGGGGAGGACATCACAGCCAACAGAGGGTAGATGTCAGTCAGCAGGTTGGCTGTGATAAAGGAGGCTGCAATACAGCCTCTAGAAGGGAGTATTTCAGAAAAGGGGGTCAGAGATGGGCCCAGGAGAATGAGGACCCCAAGGATTACATCCAGGACCCAGAAAGGGAGTTAGACCATGGGCAGGTAGGCCTGCTTGGTCCTGGGTAAAACTGAAAATGGCACCCTGCTGGGTGATCTGGTATGGCTGTCTGTGGTGGGACAGACCCCCAGAAATGCCAGACCAGTTACCTCCCTGGTGAAAGGTGGGTAAGGGTACCTTAAAACCCCAGCCCCCACCATCCAGTGAGTTGTTAAGACCAGAGGACAGTGGGGCCAGGCATGCCTAAGGGGAGGCACCCAAGTCCTCCCCTTAGGAGTGGGAGGTGGGCAGGTATGCTTGTTAAGAAGCACCTGAGCCCCATGTGGGAGCATAAGGCAGTAGTAGTGTTGTGAGTCCCAGTGAAAGAACCAATTAAGAGTAGAGGGCCAGGCATGCCTGCAAGGAGGCACCTGAGCTCAAGGGGTGCAAGACCACAGGTGGACCCAATGAGGGGAACAGAGTAGAGTTGGCCTCAGTGAGGGAGTAGCAATAGTAGTGTGGAGGGAAGCCCCAGGAAGGGGGCTGTTAGGCCCAGCTAAGTCCTCCATATGCTTGAGGCCGCAAGTGGGCCCAAGGCCAAGTGATGCGGTTCAGTGGGAATTGTGGATGAAAGGGGCGAGAAATTGGCCCTAATGTGGGAGTGAAAGTGATGAGTTACTCAGAGAAGGGCTTGGGTCAGAACTCTGCTTAGGGCAAGGTGAACTGTTTGGTCACTGTACAGATGAGGGTAGCAAGAAAGCCTGAGAGACAGTGCACCAACTAGCCAAGGAGCATGAGTAGGCAAGCCTGATGGCCTAAGGGAGCAGGGCAGTTTGAGTGTGGCCCAGCATGGGGCAGTGTGTAAGAGGCCCAATGAGAGTGGGTGGAGTGCGAGAGACCCAGTGAGAGCAGGTGGTGTGAATGAGGCCCATTAAAGTGAAGAGAAAGGATGAATATATGAGGCCTAGCAAGGGGCTGAATTTGGCCTGGTCTCAAGCTGGAGTATTGAGCAACTCAAGGATGCCATCTGCGAGGCATGGAACATAAGGGAAGGTCGGAGTTGTCTGTAAACCCCTAGGCATTGGGGTCTTAAATGGGTAGTCTCCTGCTTATTACAACACCATTTTATATAACATCAAAGATGTGGCAGGCGAGACTGGGCAGACTGCCCTAGACATGTGGGTGGGCCAGTACTGTGACCGGGCCTGGGAGATGCCCCCTGTCACACTATATGGAAGCAATGACTCTCAACGAAGTAAACGCTGGCTATTTAATTGTGTGATGGTTTGTACAAAAAAGAAATATTGATTCCTGCCTTACCTGTGTTTAAAAAAAAAAATTTAAAAATTAAATTAAAAAAAAATAGCTGTTTGAATATTTTGAAGGGTAATGCTGTTGCTTTACTCCAAAGACTGTGGCTTCATGTCTCATAGCAAGATCAACTCAATGAGAACAATGTAATGTTGCAGATGCTTCCTTGTCATGAGAAGTCCCTCTTTCCTTGCCTAGGCAAACATTAAAGAATCTTTAATATATTTCAAGGAGATAACACAAGATTGCTTCACCTCTACAGAAACTCTAGGTTACACAGTCTGGTGCTTTTATGAGCTATTTTTGAGTTCAAAAAGGCTTTTCCATTCACCTCCGCAGCCACCACATTGCCAGTTTGAAGCACAGTACTTTGTCACGCTTTAAAGAATACCTAGTGCCATAATTCCTAAGCTAATTGCATCTCTGATCTCCTCATGGCCTTCTTAGGGGCACCCACTTAAGTTTCAGACCTGTAGCTGTCACCTTTCTTGGTGTGGAATGTCATGGTCTTCTCCCTCTAGACTGAGCTTTGAGTTGTGGAGTCCTGAAATCCACTGTGGTTACCTTGGCAAGTCTCACTTCTGTCTACTACCTGCAGTTCTGTGACCAGTGATTGAGAACAAATGTATGATAGAGGACATATACCTTGAAAGCAGTTTACATATATGCCTTCCTTAATATGTATTTACCCATCTTCCACATGAAGAGCCTAGTGGGTCTAAAGTATTTTAGAGTTCACCTGTAGGGTCTGTATTTCTTCCAGATTTGCACGCTCATCAGCTTTCGGAAGAGTCTGTTCCTGTCTTCCTGTATGTGTCTCTCTGCCTTTCAGTCTCTCTTTTTCTGGCCCTCACTCACCCCATTCAGCATTGCTGTTTTTGTATGTTTTCAACTCTTCAAAAAAATTGTTACCTGCACTGTTTCAGCATTGAGAACTGCATTCAATCCTCTCCAGTGTTTTTAGTTCCTGCCAAAAGCCTCTCTTAAATTTCTCATTTTGCCAGGAATATTGGACTTCATGGTATCTAGCTTGGTGTCAGTTTGGGAGGGGGGTTTGGAATCAGGACCTAAATGCTGTTTGAAATTGTCTGGTTTACAGACCAATTTACTTTAAAGGCATTGCTTATACAACTTTTGTATCACCAGATACTCTGATATACTCATATAATGCACAATGAAATAAATTCTGCTCTTGGGTAATAACTCCCCAAAGTCAATGGGTGCTACTTTGAATTTATAGCAGTGTAACTGGTGTCATATTAGCCCCTAAGTAGTTTTTTATACAACTAGAAAGACTCACGCTAGGCTTAATTTATTTATTTGATTTCTATTCTGCACTCCCCAGACAGGCTCAGGGTGGCTTACAATGGCAAAGTCATAAAATCTGATAAATAATAAAACAATTATTCAAATAATACTCAAAGCTTAACCCCACCTGCCTGCAATGTCTCACACTACTACTAAAAGATGGCCAGGCTTGGGCTTTGGTGGGTCTCAAGGGAGAGGGAATTACAGAACTGAGCAACAACCCAGAATAACCTCCCACGTGTTTTGGCTAAACAAACTTGGTGCACTGATGGTACTTGCAGGAGGTTGTTCTTGGCTGACCTTAGGGATTATGCTGGAACATAAGGGAGGGGGTATGTCGAACCCAGACCATTTAGAGCTTTAAAGGTCAAGACCAGCACCTTGAATTGTACCCAGAAGGCTACAGGAAGCTATACTTTGCTTTATAAAGACAAATAAAATCCTCCTAATTTTACAGCAGTCTAGACATGTAGTATATTGCAAAGCAGAATGTAAGAAGAACATCTATGAAGTTGTTCTTCTTAGTTTTATTTCAGAGGAGAGCTGAGGATAAAATTCCAGCCTGGCACTGACAGCACTGTCCCATGGGCCCTAAGACGAGTGTGTCAGAGTAAACCAAGAAAACTGTTAAGCCATGGTAAAATGTTCTATTATTTATTTGCTCAACCTATTTTGATCTGTTTAAAGCTTCCTCCATTGGTTTGTTGCTATTGCCAAGTTTGTACACTTTCTGTGGGAAACCTCATTTCAATTAAATGGAATGTTTAAGAAACATTTTATTAGTGTTTACTTAAAATATATCCCATAAGAACCAAAGAATCAGGACTGTTGTACAGCTGGCTATAAAGAGACACTGCATAAATCATGAAAACTAGCCGTTTTGCTAAACTGTATGGAAATGGTTGCTGATGGCTGGCCTCTCCTTGGATACATGCAAGGATACATACTTTATTTTGTTCTAAACTTGCTATATTAAATATTGAGAACTACTTTGAAATGTCAATGGTAGGAGGTGTTTCTAGATCAATAATGCTTCTAAGGCACCTGCCCAACAACTTATCCTACAATAATTTCTCTTGTAGCTCCCTCATTCAAGGGGAGTATGCTTGCTGTTTACACCCTTTCAGGAGGTGTGGCACACTACCTTCTGCACAGTGCTGGCATGCTACCAAAAAGCCTGGCTGGAAAAGGCCATGTCCCCAAATCAATGTCATTCCTTTCTTATAATTAACTTCTGGTAAGTCTGCATCCTTTGAATTTTTAGGATAAGTGACCTCCACGTTGCAAAGTAAAATGCAGCACGTATCTTAGTCATGGTCCCCCTGCTTTACGTATGGCAGCTTATGGTATTTTGTTTTGTGGCTGTGTCAGGGTTGACTGTATGGTTTTGGTAATAAGTTAGACTATGGATTTGTATAGGCTGGTTTGTATTGGGATGATCCTGCCTTAGGCAGGAGATTGAACTAGATGACCTCTGGAGGTCCCTTCCAGCCCTACTTGTCTCTAATTCTATAAATCAGAAGAAATGTCAACATCATGAAGTAGGAAGCATCTCCCATGTAATTAGATCAGAAGTCAATGTAAGAACTCAAGAAGTAGGGGCAGAGGAATTGAGACAGGAGTTGATGCAGCCTCTCAATATATTGGGAACAGTCTTTGCTTAATTTCAGGTATGTTATTATTTTGCATGAAAACTAGGTCCTACCAAAGTCAATAAGGACTTCAGCACTTACTTCCCTGGGGCCAACGTTTACAGACATGGGCCTAGACCATAGTCCAGATTCAGATCTAGTGTCATGGTATCACTGTTTATCAGGGGCTGAAGACAAGCAATAGTATGTCCTTGACTTGGTTACTTTCAAGTTTTTGAGCAAAAATCTCTGAACTAGAAGTACTTGGATACTGTGGCACTTGGTTTGGTTCATTGCTAAGATAAGCTGCTTAGATCTTCAGTTTATATTTTGTAAAAATTCCATTAAAATAGATACAGTCATAACATCAAAGAAAAATTAGTTGCTTTTTTGGGTATATATTTCTTTTTGAAAAGCTCTAATTTTAAAATGAATTAAAGGTACTATCACTATTGTGTGCTTTCATTTTATAATTGATGTTTATTCTGTGATCTCTTGTGCACAGCAATGCTAACAACACTGACGCATGTAAATCCTGTTTCAGGAAAGCTCTCATTCATGTGCCTGTAAGCATGTAAACTAAAGCTGTGTGAAAGGTGGATGGGAAGAGCAGGAGTAAAACACTGGAAAAATTAATTAGTTCAGGGACACCCCAAAAGGGTGTTTTGGCCAGAGAGACCCAAGGGTCTTTTTTTTGTTCAACCTAAAATATTTTATTTGAAATAGAATATATAGGGAGTTATTTCACTGCTTTTAACCTTTTTATTTATTTATTTATTTTTAAAGAAGCAAATACATTCTAAAGTGAAAAAGCCTCTTTTAAAACCAAACATGTTTTTTCTGAAAATAGAGAAGGGAAATATTTAGACCTTTCCAACATGTTTTTCCTCTTCTCCCTTTTGAGGGAAACTGTTGTTTTCCAGTGAGACAATGTTGCCCAGCTCTAATTTTAAGCATCTGCATGTTAGTCATGTGATGAAAATGAGGCGCATACTAATGTATGTTGTTTAATTAAAGTAGAATGACAACAAATGAAAGTCTCTAAGTAAAGCATCGGAAGGTACATGTGAGAGTCCAGTACAATGTGTGCCATGTGCTTTAGCGTGTAAACTTTCTGCAAAAGTTTAGCTAGCATACAAACAGTCTTACAATGTGTTTGCATTTTACAGGCCAACAAGCACTCATCAGTAAATCAATAAGCCAGTCAAGAGGACTGTAACACAGCAAGATGTACAGCAGCGGCAGCAGCAGGAATGGAAAACTCCCTTCTCACTCCCTGCAAGTCGCACAGACTTTTACAACATTCATTCCTAATAAATGGCTGGAGCACACTACCTTTCTGCTTTAATGTCTTTTACATGGCAGAGCGAAGCCTTTCTCTCCAGAACTGGCACTTTGATCCCACTGCGAAATAAAGATCAGAGGATGACTAAGAGTTTTGGGAATTGAGGTCTCACTCGCTCTCTCACTCATACACACACGCAAAGTGCAGAAACTCATTTTCATGAATCTGTTATTGACGCAGCTCTTCAATAAGTGAGCCCTATAGTGCACGTACTTACCCGACACATTACACAGTTGTTTGCTATGTACAGAATAATCAAGGAAACAGACTCATGTTGTTTATTACTGAATCAGCAGCGGCAGTATAATGGATTGAAAACATCCTCATTTTTTTTCCTCTCTCCTGTTGTGAAAGTGCCAGTGCTGTAAACTCTCCCTTTAAAAGCAGGGGGTAGAGATGAGGCAACTAGTGACTTGCTTGATCTCTGTGCTCCCAATCTCTCAGGTTAGGTTTCTTGGCCCAAACCCAAAACTTCAGAACATCAGCCAACTGGATTGGGAAAGAATACAGTAAATGTCTGTTTCCGGTTCACAGGGTCCTTAGCGTCACCACATATTTTGGAAGTCTGACTGGCTTCCTGGCTTTGAGAGTCTCTTGAGTTAAACTCCAGGGAGCAGCACCAAGGGAAGCAGAGGGGGGCAGGGACAGGTACACCTAAAACTGCATGAATTGTTTGAATGTTGTGGCTTTTTTTTTAGCATTAGCCCAAGCTGTAATTGAAGAGGGTTCCTGTTATGGTGCTATTTCTACTTCTAGCATTTGAGTGAAATATGATACATTTACAGATTTGTTGTTTGAACTGGGAGAGATGTTGGTAAACTGGCTTATCTCTTCCACAACCTAAGTCAAGAACATCTCTTCCCCTGATCTTAGTGGTATCAAGCAGCGGCCCCCAAAGCCACAGCCATTCTATACAATGAGGCTTTGGATAACTAAAACGGGGTTTTTAATTGATTTAAAGGGAGGTAAACCCTTATGTGAACCTGCTTAAATTGGTTTGCACTGGACTTACACCAATTACATTTAAACCAATATTGATAGGTTAATTTAATTTGTTTGAATAGTTGGCTTTAATGTGTGAAGAACTGGATTAAGAATTGGTTTGGATATTGTTGTAATTTTTTTTAATATCATGTTATGGTGACGAGCAGCATGAGGGAGAGACACCAAGATCCGTGGGAGCAGCACAGTAGGGAAGTGCGGTTAACTGATAACTCTGATAACAAGCCCATCCTGGCTCATTACAGTATTGCAAGCTGAAGTCCCTGGGGCCAAGATTTCTCCCAGGGCCCAAGATCTCTCTCAGGGCATGAGATCAATAAGTAGTCCTCCTTGCACAGTTTGGCAAGTGAAAGTGCGGATAGATTGACCATATGCAAAACAGTGGTATTGCAAACAGTGACTGAGGTATTTAGGGAAATGAAGGGAGGGAGACACAGAGAGACTAAGAAAAAGAGAAGCAAATAGGCCCTTTTATTTTTCTTATGGCAATTTGTAGAGAAATCATTCCTGTTAATTTTTCTGAAGTTTACGTTAGGTAGAGGGAATTCTCAGTGAGCTGCAGGAGTTTGCAATTATTCTGGATAGACGTGACTCTACTGTTAAAGCTTATGAATCTGTAATTGCATATTTGACATTATTTCTTTTATTTAACTACTAAATTTAAAGGAAGCACTATCTGTTCTTCCCAGGCCAGGGGCAGCATTACTAAAGGGCTTGTCACATGAGTGCTGATGTCACATCACCACATTTCAGCATGCAATTCTTTCACTGTCATGAATGTTTTCATGATTTTTACATTCTTGCAAAATAACCTCTGGAGGGGCTTCATTTTAATGAACAGCCTAAGGAAGGATATACCTCCTTTTTTAGTCAGAGAGCTGAGTTGGACAAGCTTGGTATAGAGCCAAGGCAAGCACGCAAAGCATAAAATTCCCTCCTCTTGGAATTCATCAAAGGACACAGACGTTTTCATTGTTTCTTATTGCACTCATGGTCTTCCTGTGCTGAGCACTGCATTTCCAGACCTGCCTGGCTTCTTCCCTGCCTAAATCTTTTTTATTGCTTTGCTTATTCATAGGAGACCTTCATCAGACAGCATTAGCAGGATCAGGGAGGCTGCTAGCCAGAATAAACATTAAGCACAATCAAAACAAGCAGGAGTTTGGGGCCTTGGGACCTTACCTCCCATGTAAAATCTGCAAAAACTCATCAAACACAGATGATTTCTGGAAAATATTTGTCATTTTATAACAAAGAAAAAAAGGAGAAAGAAACTTTTACATCACCATTCTGTCCTAGCAGATCGTAGGGCTGATGCTACCAGTAGGAAAACTGCATCCAGGAGGCAGTAACCTATATTTAGTAGTTAGTCACGTACAACCCATTTACAAATGGCTAAGAAAGTGGTTCTTATTCTTTGACAAGTTGTTATGCTCAGTTTCCATCCCTGAAAGACAGCTGTTGGTTAGCTTTCCCTAACTGGCTGTTACCTCTTAGCAAGCATTAAGTATCCCTTAAAGCAGTTTGCCTAACTGTGCAGGAAATGTATGTGACTAAACCAAACATGGGGAAAAAGCATTTTCACTCATATAGAAGATGAAAATTAGTCTTTCCTACTGAATTCCTCTAAGAGCTACTGAAGGAACGTGTCTTCCCTTTGTTCTGTAAATAGAACTGCTGCAATAAGTAAAAGCAAACAGGGACAGTATGTCCAGGGATAGCACGGGATGTGGAGTTGTAAAGCACTCCTAGAACTCTGTCACCCTAGGTGTGTTCAAGGTAAGCTGTCATTTAACACAGCAGCTGTCTAGAGGCAGAACCAGTTGTACGTGTTTTTAGTATGTTTCATTTCTCAGCATTGATATGCAGTAATGATAGGGGGGAAATGATCAAATGTGTCAAACTACGCTGCCTTCAATAGTTCCCAATAAAAATCCTTTGAGGAGGGCAGGAAGGGGATTGCAGCTGTTCCCAGCCCCACAGGCTAATATTAGGTCCCAAGAAAACACTCTGGAGAGTCTTCCCGTTTTAAAAACTCATATTTTAAAACTCAGAAAGTGGTGCTCTTCTGTCACCATTAATTACTGGTACTAGAAATGCTGAATCATCAAAGACCGGTTCCAGAGAACAAAGACTTTTAAAATCTTTCCCACCATTAATGTTTTTAATGGAAACATAGCTTTTCAATGAAGAGGTTTTTAATGGTAAATATTTTCTTTCTAGGTAAGATTTTGATACGTTGTTTAAAAACTAAAAACCCCAAAGTAAAACATTTAAAACCCAAAAAACAAAAAAATGTTGATGCACAATTCAGGGGCCTTGAATCTAAGGTGACCGTACATCCCGGGTAGGCCAGGACAGTCCTAGATTTGGTAGGCTGGTCCCAGCCAGTTTATAGGCTCATAGAAAATTAGGGGTGGTGAAAACCAAAAAAGAAGTCTCAGAATCTCAGCGGCATGGGGTGCAGTCTGGCAGAGAGGTGAAGCGGCACGGTGTCCCAGGCAGACAAACGGTGCCTGTCCACCTCTCTGCCTGATGCACCATGCCGTTCCACTTCCCTGCTAGACTATGCCCCGCACCCCAGCCCACCTGCCTCTGCCTTTGCCTGCAGCAGTACCACTGACTTGGGGGTGGGAGGCAGTGTCCCAGATTTCCTTAAAAAGAGTATGGTAACCCTACTTAAGTCTCCACTGTCCACTGGGGGTTGTTTGCCACCTCGACTACATTTCCCATGACACATTGCCAATATATTGAGATGCCCCATCAAATCATGTCTCAGTTCTTCTGCCCCTGCTTCTTGAGGGGAGACCATAGTGCATCACTGGGAGCCCCACTGGGGAATAACTTGGAACAAGAGGTAGCCTGACTACAACTCCCTTGAGTCATCCTAAAAACATTTCCCATTTTTTTGGTTTTCCTTCAAGTTTTCAGCTCTGACCTAAACATTTTTGAGTTAACATTTTCCACAAAAGGGCACTTCCAAGCACCTTTTAACTTTTAAAAACATCTAACCGAGTAAATATAGAACTCTTCCAATGCCAAAAACCAACTGCCTTCATGTTATTTCATACTTCCTGCACTACCATTTTTCTCACACCCTCCACTTGTGCTGAAGAGGATGGCATGCTGAAAGTCACAGTTGTGGATATCTAGGTCATAAATATAATTAATTCAGAACATGCCTAGGTTTGTTTATACCCAAGAGGAAAGAATTTTTTCTTCCTTTTTAAAATCCTAATTAATACACATGAATACACAATATCTCTAATCTCTCTCTCACTTTGAAAAATGTCATCCATTAAAGAATGGGATTTTTAGAAGTGCTTTGGGTTGGGCTAACTTTTCCCCTCCTTCAAGTCATTAGTGAAACTCCTATTGATCTCCACACAAATAGAGTTAGGCCATTGCTGAGTAGTTTTGAAAACCTTGACCACTTATCACAGATTTATCTTTATTTTATGCAGACAAACATTGTCCCATCACAGCATCTGATGAAGTGAGCTTGGTCTCATGAAAGTTTATACATATTTGATTTAATTAGTCTAAGGGGCACCTCTACCTTCTACCAGACTTCAGACTAACATAGCTAATTACCCCTCTCTTTTATCTTAGACATGCATAATCGTGAAATTAAGATTATCGATGTTACAAAAGTGTCCTTTATACGTTTCAACACTTCCTGTGGTCCCCATTTTGAATAAGGTTCTGCTCATATTTATGTCAGTATAAAATATATCAGTAAATGGAATTATTTCAGGTTTACAATGTTCAGAATGCGTCCTTTTGTAAATTTGTCGGGAATTTTGGAGGCCTAGGTTTTACATTTGCTCCTTAGGATGAGAGCTAGCAAGTGAATAATTATATTTTAGTTACAAAGGAACGACTGAATAGGAGGAAGTGCTGTTGAAAAACTCACACTTTCTATGACTGACTGACACAAGTTACCAGAAAGGCAAGAGGCATTTTCTAGAAAGAAAAAGGCTTTTCCTAAAGTATTTTAATGCAAAACCATCTAGTCCGTTGAATTAATTCTGAAAAAATGACAGATGAATATTTTGAAGTGTATAATACTGACAGAATGTGAATGTCTGAAGCTTGATCTCTGTTTGGAAGCATATGTTACATCACCATCATCATCACTTCTTCTTGCAACATTACAGAATCAGAACTGATACATTATACTGAGAACCCAATATTTTATTTTTCTTCTTTCCCAATCATTCCAATCTAAGCTGATTCTCACGAGGAAGATCTTCAGGGGTTTTTTTCTCAATTTTTGTGGGGAAAAACTGGACCCTCCCATAGTCTGTGTCTTACATATGTCTCACATATGTCTTACCTATGTCAAGCATAACAGATAGAATTTCCCTGGAAGGATGTTGGAGGTCAGACAGCATGAGCTGAATGTCAGTCAAGAACTTCAGACTATGAACTAAATAGTGGTTTTCAGTTCAACTGGCTGTTCATTGAGCTCTTCTGAAAACAGTTATCATAATACTTCCTATTCAAATTATTTATATTATCACAATGTAACAGCAAAAAAATGGGCATAAAACAAAACCCTGGCTTTAAACTGCAGATTCAGATTTGAATCCAAATCACATCTCAGGCTTCAAGCTACGATGGTCCAGAATTGAATTAAATCCAGATTCTGAAGAGTTATTCTCCTTGTTAAAGAGATTGAAAAGTTTATTAAGAAAATATTAAAATTATAGTTATTACATGGCTTGGTAGAGTTGGAAGACAATACAGGAACCTGCACATTGTAGCTATGTAGGCACATACTTGGTGCATATATTTACACAATCTAAGACATGCAGTTAGTTATGCTGCCTTCCTTAGCACAGGGTACAGTGGCTAGAAAATTTCAGTGCAATGCTATAGAAAGAAAACAGACAGGACCTCATGCTTCGTAACCACGTTGGTGCAAAGTTGTAGGGTAGCAAAGAGTTCTTAGTCAATGACTTTAGCATGCAGTGTACAATGACTAGGGCGAGGAATATTCAAAGGGTTTAGCAGTATGGGGGTGGAGGGAGGAGGTTCAGCCCACCCCCCGCTCTTGCTTCCAGCAGGTGGTCTCAGCCAGCTCTCTTTCTAGTATTAGTGGCCAGTAATGTGTTTGATGCAGATGTCTGTTGACCATCTGATGGTGTCAGATACCATGAGGCACTTATCAGCTTCAAATAACAGGTTTCAATTTTAGGTTCAGATCTAGGGTTTTGTTACACTGCTGATAAAACAGTGAGCAACACAGAACCTCTGGCAATCAGAAGATGTCTTTTTTGTGGGCTAGACAGTTAATCCTTCAAGTTCACTGGGGCTCAAACTTTTTATCCAGGGGACCAGATGGGCAGTGCCCAGTCAGTCCAAGGGTCAGATCCTCCCAACCTAGAACCCCAGGGCAGGCACATAGGGCACCGTCCAGCTGCGTGGGGGAGGGCGGGTTCAACCTGGCCCCACATGCAAGGGAGCTTGACCTAGCCCAGTAAGAGAAGGAAAGATGCATGGCTCCACACTGTGCGGGGAATAAGCCTGGCTTGCAGAGGGGGAAGGAGTATGGACTCAGCCCCAGTCTGGGACCCACAGCTCAGCCCCAAACAAGGGCTGTGGAAAGAATGGGCATGGCCTAGCCCCAACCCCACCCTGGAAGTGTGGAGGGGTGCATGGCCCAGCCCTGACTGGCCACACAGGGCTTGGGATTTGGGAATTTGACAGGGGGAGTGTTGCCCCCACCACCAAATTTCCTTCCCCCTGGGGAGTCCCATGGGCCAGATGAGATGGTCCCATGGGCTGTATTTGGCCTGCAAACCAGAGGTTGAGTATTCCTGTTCTAGCTCATCCCAACCATTGCCAGTGCTGCCTTATTAGCAACCTTGAAGCTGACTATGAGCCCAAGACTTCATGGGAATGGGGACAGAAGTACTCTTTCATGTCAAGAGTGATCTTTTTTACCCATGTAAATTGATTGAGTCCCCTACACCATGAGTAACAGTGTAAGGGACTTAATGAGGTGTGACCAGAGGTTGAGCAGAGGTGTGACTAGAGGCTGAGGGCCTGCTCTAAGTAACAATGCAACAAGTACTAACAAAGTGGAAAAAGTTGAGAACAAAGTGCTCCACAAGAATTATCAGACATGTTTAAATTGGCCTAAGCTGTGCCTTTAACATAGCAATCAACAGGATTTAGCAAATGTCTGGTGCTAATTGCACTTTTCAAATGGTGGCCAGCCTTACCTGTGGACATCTTAAGTGTCCATCTTAAGTAACTGTACTGACCTTTAATGTATGTTACCTTTCTTGTAAACTACTTTTACACCTACTGATGAAAAAGCCTGAGGCATTTATTAGTATACATAGAACCTACTTAACTACAGCATTTTTTCCTTGTATACTGTACAGACAAATTGGGTTATGCCGTAATTTCTGATCTAGAAATGAGCCAGCACGTCTGGTAATAAGTGTGAATAAAGAATTGAGTTATGCCATCAGGGATAGTCCCAGATAAAGTTAGTCTTGGCAGTAAGGTCAGTTGGTAGTCAGATTTGACTAATAAGTGTCTTTTCCATTTGTTGTGTGACAGCAGTACCAGTACTAAGGAGGCTTCCACCTTGCAGTTATGATCAAGTAGTTTAATATGGGTTGATGGAACACGTTCATATACAGAGTCAAAATCATGTAAGTAGATTTTTTTGTGTGCTGTTAATTACCAACACATTTAATCTTACTCCGTGCTTTCTCAAGTGTATTTTCATAATGCTTCCAGGCTTTTCCACCTTTTTTGTTCAAAGCCAGCTGTTGCAAACAATAAGAAAAAGAGAATTTTGATTTCTGAGGATACCAGCATGAGGAAAGAGAAACCAGTTTCCTGTTAGAATTGAAATAGTATATGTAAATGACTAGCTTGGTACTTCAATACTGCTTATGTACTATATGCTGCCTATGCAGACAAAATTGTGCTCTTTGCTGCTTCTCTTTCCAACAGCTACAAATTTGTGGTTTCATTTATTCACTAAAAAGCTGAGTTATTTTAAAGAAAATGTATCCCTGTCTGTGGATTCATTCAGGGGAAAAGAAAGAAGGAAAAAAAAGAGGAAAATGAGAACATTTAAGATAATGTAACTCAGTGTAGGATTGCTTTTAATGGAGACCTTTACTGTGATCGAATAATTAATACTCTCATCCAGCAGTGAAGGCAGATACCTATAGAAGTGGCTACTGGACTGAGGCCTAATATCATAGTTTCTCCATGTAAATACTGAACTGTCTTCTGGCCATACTGATTAGTACTGTTTTAGCCTCTGCTACGTCTTGTGCTGTTTTTAATCTTCTCTAGGATTACTATATGTACTGTGCAACTTCTTATCTTGTACTAGAATTATGTTTATAACAAAAAAAGGAACTCAAGGACTGAATGCCTCAGGGGGTTGGATCCTGGGATATGGAGACTTTTATCTTTAGGTTGCTGACTTAAATATGATCCAGCTTGGTAGTGACCTAGTCTAACGTCTAGGTTGTTCCAGCCTAATGGCTGATCTCCTACATGAAATGGGTTTGGTGCCCTCAGTGTATTTCTTGGTAAATACTTGTTCACACTCAAAAGTATTACCACAACTGGAATCCTTATTAGCAGCCTCAGCAATGAGCCCAAGACTTCATGGGAATGGGGACAGAAGTACTTTTTCATGTCAAGGGTGATCTTTTTTAGCCATGTAAATTGAATAAGTCCTGGGGAGGATGGGGAGTAGAACCATACACATTTTTTTTAGAACTGTTTATTTGGTTGACCTTGTACCTTTCAACAGGATAAATTAAACTGCATTCACTTTTAAGAAGGACTTAAATTTTTAAATAAAAATACATTAATTTGCTTTTTATTTTATTTTTAAACATGGCCAGTGTCAAGGAACTCCTAGAATCTTTGCTGGGGAAGAAGAGGCAGAACATCAGGGGAAAATTGGATCAGTTTAATGGTAAGCATATCTAATGTTTGTAGTGCTTTTCAGTCACATGTTTAGTTTATAACCTGACATTTTAATACATATATTCAATGTAAATTAAAATGTTATACAGGCTACGAAAAGCTCCTACCCTGAAGTCAGTAACAGTTTTTTCCTGTGACAGGCTTGCCACATTTGCCCCAAACTAATGGCTATAAATCAAATTTAGAGGGAATCTCAAAATAATTTAAAAGCATTTTTCATCATCAAAATATTGAATCGCTTCTAAGTAAAATTAGGGATGTATCTTTCCGAAAAGTTTACATCTTTTAAATTACTGGTTTCCTGTGCTATTTCCTTTTTCTTTGCTTTGAAATGTCCTACTATGCTTGTAAATTTGTTCCTTCTAAATTAATTGCCAAAAATATATAATATAGATACTCTTTAACTCTTTGGGGCAGGAACTCTCTCTCTCTCACTATCTGGTTGTGTAGCTCTTATTATAGGGAACATTCATTTTGTTTGGGATCATAACAAACATGAATAGAAATATTGAAAGATATCTGTAAAATTGTGTGCACCATTGGAAAATACAGGCTCATAATATATATATTTTTTACAGAGGTAGGCAGGTAATTTATATAAATAATAAATAAAATAAAATAAAATAAAATAAAATATATGCTGCAATACATTTTGAAGAATTTGTGACAGTAATAGTGTGTGATACAGCTAAGAAATATATTTCAAACTAGAAACTCACTCATCTCATGTTAGTGAATGAGAATTTTTCACAACTTGTTCCATTTTGAAAGCATTAATTAAAATATTTGTCTAAAGAAATTGTAAATTTCTAGGGATTATCCATATATTAAGCACAATGAACAAATCCTTTTACACTTATTAGGCACCTGAATGGACACAGATGCCTACATTTGACCCCTTCCACCCTGCTCAAGTCCCTGTAAAACCACAGCACATCTACTTTTGTAACACATGCACCTTAGCTATAGAACTATGGGTGTCAATAGACCAGGAGTGGGTAATTATTTTAGCTGGAGGGCCACTTAATGAGTTTTGGTGAGCTGTTGAGAGCTGCAAGGGTAGCTGTGCCCCTTGATAAGTGCCCCGTCCCCTGGTCACCATCTTGGGAACCGAAGTCCTGCCCTTAACCCCTGACCTTTGCTGCTGGAAGTCCCTCCCCTTGCCCCTGGATTTAATCCTTTTTGGAGCAGAGGGTTGCCATCTTGGAACCAGAAAAACCCCAATCGTATACTAAAAGTCAATCACCTAGTATAACATTTTAACTTTATCATGGTTGGTATTTGTGTACTGTATATAAAAATGATTGCATAATAACTGTCTTACTCTTGTATATTGTGGGTGGGGTGTGGTTGGGATGGATATGTGTGTGGTGGCATGTGGAGTATGTGTGTGGTGGGGTTGTGAGAGGGTGTGGCTGTGTGTGGTGGGGCATAGGGTTGTATATGTGGGGGTGATGGGTACCCCTGAACTTTCACTATGCATTTTCTACTTTGGGAACAGCTTTGTATGTTTTGGAAAGTATTTTATCTAACTAAGGGCATAGAGTAGGTTGTTTAGGCTGGGGGAGATCACTTGTTGCTTAGTTGCTTAATTGCTGGCCTCGCTAGAAGGAAAGCTGTATCAACAAAGTCCGGAGCTGGAAGGGGGGTTACTTGGGGGGGAGCTGGAAGGGGGGTTACTTGCTGGGCTTGCTATACATTTCGTCACATCAGCAAGTTTAACCTGTTACGTAGCTATATAAGGCAGACGCCCACTGAGGTGTGGGGTGCTTGCTTTGCGAATGATTGCCAAGCACCACTTTCTGCGCAGAAATAAAGATTAAGTTGGATCCTTCAACCCTGTGTGTTTATTGGCACAAGTGCACCGGGCACGAACTCACCATTGTTTGGGGACAACAATTTCTGGCAACCCAGATGGGACACTAGCTGACTGCCTTGCCCGGTCCACCTCTTCGGCTCCGGCAACAACTGTGGACAGCGCGAGGGCCAGGCGCCACCGACCTTATTCATCGGAGGTCTGACCATCTCCTGGTTGCCTGACGGAGTCGGGGAGGGGCACAACGGCACAACGCTCGAAGGACCAACTTAATTAGGTGGGGCGAGGGAGGTTTCAACGGACTGGTGAGTACTTCTTTCCATATTTTGGGCAGGTTGGGAAAGAGACGGCTTTGAAAGTTCTGACCGTGTAGATGCCCTAGGTGAGTGAGATCGGGTGGCAGCCCCGTGAACTCCCTTTAATCAGTTTGGTTCTGAGGCTGAGCGGCGGTCGCCGTCCGGTAGTTGGACAATGGGAAGTAACCAGTCTAAGATTCCACCCTGCAGTCCCTTAGGATGCATTTTGAAAAATTGGCCAAAGTTTGGAAGTGACCCTATGACAAAACAACAGATGATTCGGTATTGCAATACATGTTGGCCACAGTACCAACTTGCGGATGGTGCAGCCTGGCCGGAGAATGGGTCTTTGGATTATAACACAATCTTGCAGTTACAGTTGTTTTGTAGGCACCAAGGGAAGTGGGATGAGATGCTTTATGTAGAGGCATATATGACTTTGTATGGGGATGGGGTTATGCAGAAGCTGTGTGGGATATTTAGGGGAAGTGGGGTAATGGCTTTGCAGGGGGTCACCACAGTATGTCCAAAGGAGCCGGAGGAGGAAGATGTGCAGTTGCTAATTGCTCCCACGGCTCCCCCGTCTCATCCTGTGAGCCATGCGTTACCACAGGGGACTTCCACTGCACCTGTAACGGCTTGTCAGGGATTCCCGGCTGGTTTGTCCAGTCCGTCGTCCCTCACCTCCCCTGACAGCCTTGGGTTGCCGTCCCCGGGTCCGGCGGATGCGGATGGTAGCAATCTGGTGGTAGAGGGAACTGTAGGAGATGGGGCATTTAGCCCTGTGGCGAGTCACTTACGATCAAGGGCCCAACCAGTAGTTCAGGCCCCTTTACGACAAGCGGTCCTGAGGGTGAACCAGTTTTTGTCCATGTGCCATTCAGCACGGCAGACTTGATAAATTGGAAACAGTCTGTGGGCCAATATCACCAGAATCCGGAGGCAATGGCACAGTTGTTCTCTACTATTTTCCTCACCCACCAACCAAACTGGATAGATATTCAGGCCTTACTGGCCGCTCTTCTGACTCCAGAAGAAAAAAGGTTGGTCTTAGAGAAAGCATGCACGATAGCACAGCAGCGTCACCCAGCCGATGATGTAGATGAACTTTGCCCTAAGAAAAAGCAAGACTGGGATCCCAAAACCCGAGGGGGCCGGAGGGAGTTAGAGCTGTATCAGGAGTTTGTGCTGGCTGCTCTCCGGGAGGCTATCCCCAAGCAGAAAAATTTGTCTAAATTGTACGAAGTGCAGCAGGGTCCGGAGGAGGATCCATCCAGTTTTTATAAGAGGTTATGCGAGGCAGCCAGACAGTGGACGGATTTAGATCCGGAGCTGCCAGAAAATGCCAAGATGTTTAACACACTGTTTATAGGACAGTCAGCCCCAGATATTAGAAAAAACTACAGAAGACTGAAGGAGCAGCTGGAATGAGCATCAGCCAAATGATTGAGTTTGCTTATAAAGTATACTCCAACGGAGATCAGGTTAAGGAGAAAAGGGAAGATAAGAGAATAAAGGCACAGGCGTTGTTACAAGCATCGTTGTTGGCAGTGGCAATTGTAGATCAGAGGAGTCGGGGACGAGGCAGGGGAAGTAGAGGGCATAGAGGAGGCGTGGGCTATGCTCCGGGAGGCTACGGCCAGGGTCCCAGGTTGGGACCTAATCAGTGTGCTATTTGCAAGCAGGAAGGGCATTGGAAAAATGAGTGCCCCAAGAGGGAGAAGAAGAGACGAGAGGAGGAAGAAAGATTGTTGATGTTGGATGGTTCTGACCAGGAGTGACGGGAACCGGGGGCTAACACTGAAGTAATCTCTGTCTCCCCGGACGAGCCCCTGGTTAAAATGCAAGTAGGGGGAGAACTTATTGACTTTCTAGTAGATAGTGGAGCCACACATTCAGTTGTAACCAATTTTAAAGGACCCTTATCAAAAACCAAGATTCCCATAATCGGAGCCACCGGCCAGCGGACGCATTGTCCTTTTGTGCCACCCATGGAATGCAAATTGGGAGGAAAGAAAGTGTCTCATCAGTTCCTGTATATGCCTGAGTGCCCCATACCTTTGTTTGGGGGGGATTTGTTGTGCAAATTGCAGGCCCAATTGACCTTTTCGGAGGGGAAAATTACTATGAAGATACCAACTGAGGAAGCCTGGAAAGCTCAGGTGTGTCTCCTATTGTAGGAAGGGGAGGAAGGGAGAATTCTCCCAGAAGTAGAAGATGCTGTAGTACCATGGGTATGGGCAGGAGAGAAGCCAGGAAGAGCCAAACTGGCCACCCCTGTAAGCATTGATTTAAAGCCGGGAATTACCCCGCCCAGGGTGCCACAGTATTGATTGAAAATAGAAGCTTGGAAAGGCCTGGAACCATTGATAAAGAGATTCCTTAAATATGGTTTACTTCAGGAGTGTCAATCATCTTTCAATTCCTCCATTTTGCCTGTAAAGAAACCCCACAGTAATGAGTATCGTTTTGTGCAGGACCTCAGAGCCGTGAACAAGGTCACAGTGACCCTTCATCCGGTGGTGAAGTACCCTTATACTTTGCTGACTACTTTGTCTGCAGAGGAACAGTGGTTTACAGTCCTGGACCTGAAAGATGCTTTCTTTTGCATCCCACTTGAAAGAGACAGCCAAGAGATTTTTGCATTCGAGTGGGAAGACCGGAATACTAGGAGAAAAACCCAATTGTGCTGGACAGTTTTGCCTCAGGGTTTTAAGAACAGTCCCACTATTTTCAGCACTGCCTTAAGTACCAACCTTCAGAAGTGGGACAAAGGGACATCAGGAACCCTGTTACAGTATGTGGATGATTTGTTAATTGCAGCAAAAACGAAGGATTACAGCATGATTGCATTGAAACTATTGAGAGTGTGTATGCTAGCCGGCCGGATCTTAAAGATGCCCCACTACCTAATGCAGACCTTGAATTCTACACAGATGGAAGCAGCTTCATGGATAATGGAACCCGAAAGGCGGGATACGCCGTGGTTACATCATGGGATACCATGGAAGCAAACGCCTTGCCTCCAAATACCTCTGCACAGAGAGCTGAGCTTATTGCGCTGACCCGAGCTCTCCATTTGGCAAAAGGAAAGAGAGCCACTATATACATGGATTCGAAGTACGCCTTTGGAGTCTTACACGCCCACGGAGCTATATGGAAAGAGAGAGGACTCTTAACGGCAAGTAAAAGCCCAGTAAAGCATGGAGCAGAGATCCTGAAACTACCTGAAGCCGTAATGGAACCACTGGAGGTGGCTGTGGTGCACTGTAAGGCCCACCAAAAGGGAGATGCTGACGTTATTAAAGGGAATCGACGAGCAGATGCTGCGGCGAAAAAGGCAGCTAGAGGACAAGTTCAAGAGACTCAAATGTTGGCATTGATGCCTCAGGTAATGTTACCTGAGGAACCTCCCAAATATACTGAAAAAGAGAACCAACTCGCAGAGAAATTGGGAAGCAAAGAACAACAAGATGGATGGTGGGTTTTGCCTGAGGGACAAGTCCTGATGCCAAAACTGATTCTTAGCAAAGTGCTCCAAGAGTACCACCAGAGCACCCATATGGGAGCTGACGCCATGACCCAAGGTCTCCAAAGAATTGTAGTGGGACCTAAGATGAGAAAAACAGCAGAACAAATAGTGCGTAGATGCCCTGTCTGTTGTGCCAACAATCCTGAAATTTCCTCCAAACCTCCACCAGGAGCAGGAAGGCAAGGACTATTAGCAGGAGAATATTGACAGATAGATTTCTCTGAAGTTCCCAAGAAGGGACACTACAAATACCTGTTAGTGCTTGTGGACACTCTGACTGGATGGACTAAGGCCTTCCCGTGCCGAACCAACCAAGCAAAAGAAGTGGTCCGGGTGATGCTAAAAGAAATGATTCCACGATTCGGAATCCCAGAGGGATTAGCCTCAAATCGAGGGCCACACTTTGTGTCAGAAGTGACCCAGGCAGTTTCCCGGGCTCTGGGGATACAATGGGACCTTCACACAGCATGGAGACCGCAGTCAAGTGGACAGGTGGAACGAATGAATCAGACTCTAAAAAGACAGCTGACTAAACTTTGCCAGGAGACTCAGTGAAATGGCCCAAAGCTTTGCCTCTTGCCTTGCTTAGAGTGCGCATAGCCCCTAGAACTAAATTGGGAGTTAGTCCATTTGAATTAATGTATGGCAAGCCATATCCTAAGAATCCAGAGGTGACTCATGGGAATCAAATACATGTAAAAGGGGAAGGTTGGGTAAAAGATTATTTGTATTCTTTGTCTGCTGTATTGTCTTCTCTCCACAGGTACGTCCAGGAACGACTTCCACTCCCTCCAGATACACCAGTCCACAAGTTCCAGATCGGAGACAAGGTACTGGTCCGGACATGGAAAGATGAGCTGCTTCAGCCCAGGTGGAAGGGACCGTATCCTGTGATTCTTACTACTCACGCTGCAGTGAAGGTTCAGGGGGTAAAACCATGAATACACTACACTCGGGTGAAGGCCGCACCAGAAGTACCACCTGCAGGAGAAGTTGCTGAGAGTGTCGCACCGGAAGCCGACACAAACGGACACCGTTGGACAGCAGAGCCAGTAGAAGGACTTAAATTTCTGTTTAAACGTCAACCATGTGGAAAGTAGTTCTTTGCATAGGTGTAGTGCTTCTAGAGTCTAAGGGGTTGGTGCATCAAAGGTTCGAGAAGAGTCAAAATGTGTGGGTTCATTTGGCAAAGGACGTATTAAATGTCACTCATTTTTGTTTGGCAGGTGGAATATCAGTTGATGATATTTTCACGTCATGCCTTATAGGGGTGACCACTCCAATGGAAGCACTCCAGAATCAGACTTGGTTCGCATCTGGGGGAATAGGAGGTCCAATCAATTACACTAACAACTCCATGTGGGGAACCATTACCACAGAAAAAACGCTAGTACCTTTGAAATAGATTTGTTGACAGTCACCTCCCCTGGTAACACCAGCTGTGCCAATTTTGTGAACTGTACCCGAGCTTGCAAAAGCCTAACCAAAGAAATGAAAATTTTCAATTGCTCAGACATGACTAATGTATCTTGCAACTACGTTCATGTTATATTACCCCGGGGGTGGTTCCTCCTTTGTGGGAAGACTGCCTATTCATATATCCCAGCCAATGCCACAGGAGGCCCGTGTGCTCTAGGCCGGTTGACTGTCTGGCTACCAGGTATGCCTAAGATCTCTAGTAAGCATCACCGGAGAGGTTCGAAGGTGCTAGATAAATCCTGTGATAGTGACATAAACCTCCTGAGTGAGGCCGAGCTAGTGTCCTTAGCAGTTTTCCTAGTAGGGGTGCCAGGCCTAGTAGTGGATGCTGACAGGCAGCTTGGTAAGGTGGCCTGTGCCCTGGCAAAGGGCCTAAATACAACTTCACAGGCCCTAGCTGCCCTCAATATTGAAATGAAAGAACTAAGAGGAGCTACTCTGCAAAATAGAGCAGCCATAGATTACCTGTTGCTGAGGCATAACCACGGATGTGAAGAGTTCGAGGGAATGTGTTGTTTTAATTTGACAGATAACTCCGAGTTGATAGAGTCAAAAGTGCAGAAGTTAAAAAAAAAAAAAGTTCTGTCCCACATTAAGCAAGGGGAAGGGTTCGACTTCTCATGGCTTACTTCTTGGCTTCCTAATTTTTCATGGCTTAAGCAAATTTTCCTATTAATTGTGGCAAGTATGTGTATTTTCTTGATGATCTGTTGTGGGATACAGTGTGCGCCAATGTGTTGTGAGATACTCAAGAAATCAATTTCTTCCCCAGTTCACCGCGTGATGTTTGTAAAATCATCAGTTACAAACCCGGTCCAAAACAATCGGGAGGAAGCAAAAAGATTTCTGGAGATGAGAAAGATAGTTGAGAACTATGGGCCTTTTCCATAAGGGCCATAGTCTCGAAGTGGGGATTTGAGGGGTACCCCTGAACTTTCACTATGCATTTTCTACTTTGATTCATAGATTCATAGATGTTAGGGTCGGAAGGGATCTTAATAGATCATCAAGTCCGACCCCCTGCATAAGCAGGAAAGAGTGCTGGGTCGAGATGACCCCAGCTAGATACTCATCTAATCTCCTCTTGAAGACCCCCAGGGTAGGGGAGAGCACCACCTCCCTTGGGAGCCCGTTCCAGACCTTGGCCACTTGAACTGTGAAGAAGTTCTTCCTAATGTCCAGTCTAAATCTGCTCTCTGCTAGCTTGTGGCCATTGTTTCTTGTAACCCCCGGGGGCGCCTTGGTGAATAAATCCTCACCAATTCCCTTCTGTGCCCCCGTGATGAACTTATAGGCAGCCACAAGGTCGCCTCTCAACCTTCTCTTGCGGAGGCTGAAAAGGTCCAGTTTCTCTAGTCTCTCCGCGTAGGGCTTGGTCTGCAGTCCCTTAACCATACAAGTGGCCCTTCTCTGGACCCTCTCCAGGTTATCCGCATCCTTCTTGAAGTGTGGCGCCCAGAATTGCACGCAGTACTCCAACTGCGGTCTGACCAACGCCCTATAGAGGGGAAGTATCACCTCCCTGGACCTATTCGTCATGCATCTGCTGATGCACGATAAAGTGCCATTGGCTTTTTTGATGGCTTCGTCACACTGCCGGCTCATGTTCAACTTGGAGTCCACTAGGACTCCAAGATCCCTTTCCACCTCTGTGCCACACAGCAGGTCATTCCCTAGGCTGTAGGTGTGCTGGACATTTTTCCTCCCTAGGTGCAGCACTTTGCATTTCTCCTTGTTGAACTGCATCCTGTTGTTTTCTGCCCACTTGTCCAGCCTATCCAGGTCTGCCTGCAGCTGTTCCCTGCCCTCCGGCGTGTCCACTTCTCCCCATAGCTTTGTGTCATCTGCAAACTTGGACAGAGTACATTTCACTCCCACGTCCAAGTCGCTGATGAAGACATTAAAGAGTATCGGTCCAAGGACCGAACCCTGCGGGACCCCACTGCCCACACCCTTCCAGGTCGAGACCGACCCATCTACCACGACTCTTTGGGTGCGACCCTCTAGCCAATTCGCCACCCACCGGACTGTGCAGTCATCCACATCACAGCCTCTTAATTTGTTCACCAGTATGGGGTGGGATACCGTATCGAAGGCCTTCCTGAAGTCCAAGTATACGACATCCACCCCTCCTCCTGTGTCCAGGCGTTTCGTAACCTGGTCATAGAAAGAGACTAGGTTGGTCAGGCACGATCTGCCCGCCACAAACCCATGCTGGTTTCTCCTCAGCATAATTTGTCCTGCCGGGCTCTCACAAATGTGAGCCTTGATAATTTTTTCAAATACTTTACCAAGGATGGAGGTGAGACTGACCGGCCTATAGTTGCCCGGGTCCTCCTTCCTCCCCTTTTTGAAAATGGGGACCACGTTAGCCCTTTTCCAGTCCTCCGGGACTTGGCCCGTGCGCCACGAGCATTCGAATATTCCCGCCAGTGGCTCTGCAATGACGTCGGCCAGTGCCTTCAGCACCCTCAGATGGAGCCCATCCGGGCCTGCCAACTTAAAGGCATCCAGTTCTTCCAAGTGACTCTGCACCACCTCAGGATCTACGCATGGAAGTCTGGCACCTTGCTGCTGCCTCTCTACAACCCCAGTGAGAGACTTGTCGTGCCCCTCACTTAGGAACACTGAGGCAAAGAACTCGTTGAGGAGTTCAGCCTTGTCCCCCCTATCTGTCACCAATTGCTTCTGCCCATTTAGCAGGGGTCCTATTCCTCCCTGGGCCTTCCTTTTACTCCCTATATATCTAAAAAACAATTTCTTGTTGTCCTTTACTTGGGTTGCCATCCTCAGCTCCATGGTAGCTTTGGTCCGCCTAACTGCCTCCCTACAAGCACGAGCAGAGGAGGTATATTCATCTTTAGTGATCTCACCCTGTTTCCACTTTTTATGTGCTCCCCTTTTGGCCCTTAGGCTGCCCTGGATTTCTCTGGTCAGCCATGGAAGCCTCCTGGCCCCTTTCCCTCTTTTGCCTCGCTCGGGGATCGTCTTGCTTTGTGCCCAAAGGATCGTTTCCTTTAGGCACAGCCACCCTTCTTGGGCACCCATCCCATCAAAACTCCTACTCTGCAGTGCTTCCTTGACTAATCGCCTGAGTGCAATGAGATCAGCTTTCCTAAAGTCTAGCACTTTTACCCTACTAGTTACCTTACCCACTCGCCGTCTTATGTTGAATTCTATTATAAGGTGATCACTGTCTCCCAGATAGCTACCGATCTGGAGGTCCCCTATCATGTCATCTCCCGTTGCCAATACCAGATCCAGTATGGCATTCCCCCTAGTGGGACCATACACCTCCTGTGTCAGGTGGAGGTCCTGTACACAAGTTAGAAACCTGCGTGAGCGATGAGACCTTGCTGTCTGCGTCTCCCAGCAGATGTCCGGGTAGTTTAGGTCCCCCATGACTACCGCCTCTTTAGCTTTTATGGTCTCCGAGAGTTGCCTCAGGAGCCCCACATCTATTTCTTCCCCTTGGTGTGGGGGTCTGTAACAGACCCCTACCACCAAATCCCTTTCTCCTTGCCCCCCATGTAGCCTAACCCACAATCCTTCTACTTCCTCAGCCTCGGATTCTGTCTTGATGAGGGTTGATGTATATTGTTGATGTATATTTGGGAACAGCTTTGTATGTTTTGGAAAGTATTTTATCTAACCAAGGGCATAGAGTAGGTTGTTTAGGCTGGGGGAGATCGCTTGTTGCTTAGTTGCTTAATTGCTGGCCTCGCTAGAAGGAAAGCTGTATCAACAAAGTCCGGAGCTGGAAGGGGGGTTACTTGGGGGGGAGCTGGAAGGGGGGTTACTTGCTGGGCTTGCTATACATTTCGTCACATCAGCAAGTTTAACCTGTTACGTAGCTATATAAGGCAGACGCCCACTGAGGTGTGGGGTGCTTGCTTTGCGAATGATTGCCAAGCACCACTTTCTGCGCAGAAATAAAGATTAAGTTGGATCCTTCAACCCTGTGTGTTTATTGGCACAAGCGCACCGGGCACGAACTCACCATTGTTTGGGGACAACAGGGGGAGGGTGTGGGGTGTGAGGGAGGGTGGGTGGGTGTGAGGGGGGTGTGGGAAGATCTCCCCATACTCCCCCCCTATCATGAACAGCCCCCAACAGCAGCAGCAGGAGGCGGTCACTCAAGGTGCTTGTGGCCACTTAGGAGCTGCTGCCAAGTGGTGCACAGCTTGAGCCAGCACTGCATGTGGCAGTGAAGAGCACAGCCGGGCTGGCATGCCCCCATTGTGTGGGACTCATGCAGCTCTTGGCACTTCCATGCCACTAGGTAAGCCTTGTGCGATGGAGTCAGCTGTTTTCACCACTCCCTGATGTGCAGCTCCCAGGACTCCACTGTGAAGCAGGAGGCAGGGCTCCCCTCCACTTCCAGTGGAGTCCTAGGACCTATGTGGCAGGGAGCAGCAAAGGCATCCAGCTTCACTGTGCAGGGCTTCACCCTCACTGTGTATGAGCTGGATGTGCTGCATGTGCATCACAGGCAGTCCTGCCTGGTAAAGGTGAGCCTGCCTGGCTGCACTCCTTGCCACCATGTGCAGTGCTGGCCAGAGCCATGTGCCACTGGGTGGCAATGCTTGTGTGGGCCATGAGTTCCACAGGCACCCACTACCTGCTGCGGTTGCTGCTGCCAGTGGTGAGAGCTATGCACCATGAGGGGGAGTGTGTGGGGTGTCCCCACAGCCCTCTCCCCACCTTCCCTCACACCCACAACTTGCCCAACAAATCTCTGTTCTCCTGCTGCCCCCCTAGGCAAAGGCTCCATGCTCCCATCAGCTTCAGCCCCAGCCAGCTCCATGCTCCTCCCCAGCTGTAGCTCCCTCTCCTCCCACCCTTGCCACTTCCCTATCTGCTGTCTGGAGCAAGCACTGCAGCAGGAAAATGAGGAGGAAACACTGGATGCTGGGGAAGCAGAGCAGGTCCCCTGGCAGCTGCAGCAGTGGCAGCAGCAGCCCCACCTGAAAGTTGCATGCTGGCTGGGCTGGGCCCTTCTGTGCACCAGGCTGGGAGAAAAGCACATGGGCTGGGTGGGGTACAATTAGTTAGCGGGTGCCCATGGGCTGGATGAAATTGACTGGTGGTCCAGATTTGGCTTGCAGGCTCTATTTTGCCAACCCCCACTATAGATGTTTAGGGGCCATGCTCTAACTCATGATGCTGTACACAAACTGCCATGAGTTAGACCCCCTGCCCCCCCCAACCCAACAGACATTCACCTGTTGGCTTGGGAGGGCTCAAGACGGATGGTGGGGGGGGGAGGTAGGGTGGAGTGGAGCCTCCTTGCTCACAGGTCCCCCCTTCAGTTACCCCAGAAGGGTATTGGGGGGAGCTGGTTTGGGCCTGTGAGGCAAAGGGTTTCCATTCAACCTCGCTGCCCCCTGGCTCTGGCTACAGTGAAGCTGAGCTGGCAGCTGCTGTTCCCACTGTCAAGATGCCTGGGCAGGGCATGGGGGAAAGGAGGGGTATCTGTGGTGGGGCTGTGAGGTATGGTGGAGCTCCTTTCCCCCAGCCCCCACCTGGGCCTCTTGGCATTGGCAGCAACAGCTGCCAACTTGGCTTTGGCATGGATGGAGCTGGGGGAGGGTAGCAGGGTGGAATGGAGCCCCCTTTTCTCACAGGTCCATCTCTGCTTCTCCCCCATATCCCAGCTGGGGTAGCTGGGGGGGGGCATGAGGTGAGGGGGCTTTGTTCCACCCCACCTCCCCCCTTCCAGCTCCAACCAGGCAAAGCCCAGTTGGCAACTGCATGCTGCTCCCTCTCCCTGCCCCTCCCGCCTTCCCTCGACCTCTTCCTCCCTTGTCTGCTGACAGCCCCAGGGGTGGAACTGGACTAATGCTCCCTGGTGTGAGCACCAGCCCAGCCCACAAAAGCATGAAAAATTACCCTCAAGGGAACACAAATTCCCTAAGGCCCTCTGGTCTATACTGCCTTCAGCTAATACCTGATTTATCAAAGGTTAATATTTTGTGTGATCAGCCATGTTAAAAGTGATCTGCAGTCATACATATGTGTTACGACATGGCTGTAGAGAGCATTTAGGGGCCTGATTGTGCAAAAAATATAACTTGTATAAGCACCCAGAATCACAAAAAAGCAGCAAGGAGAAGGAGGACCCACTCATTGATTTTTTGTGTCACTGGGTTTTCTGGAATTTGAGCAGGGTTGAACAGTAGGGCTGTGCAAAGCTTCGGTCGCTGATTCAATTCGGTGGAGATTCAGCCTGATTCAGTGACTGAACCTCTGAATCTGAATCGAATCAGTAGACCCTTTAATCTCTCCAAACTGAATCAGAACCCTCTGAATCGATTCAGAGAGATTTGGAAAGATTCAGAGATTTGGACATAGACACAGCTTTAAATGGTTTTTCAACATACCTTAAGGTAGCAGGTGGCTTGTGAATGCTGCAATGGTGGGGCAGATGGAGCATCACACAGGAGTGCAGGGGTGGGGAGGTCCCCAGTGCACTTGGCAGCAGACCTGGAAGTGGACCAGAAACACTTCCGGGTCTGCTGGGGGGGGGCCACCCCACCACCCCTTCAACTCGGCGACTGGTGCCTCCTGGGTCTGGGGGGGCACCTGGGGTCCTCCTGTAGCTGATCGCTGAGTCGGGGGAGCACGGGGTGGGTGGGGCCCTGCACACTCCCCAGTGGACCCAGAAGTGGACTAGAAGTATTTCCAGGCCACTTCCAGGTTCACCGCTGAGCACACAGGGGCCCCCCCATGCTCCTGTGGGATGTGCCATCTGTCCCAGCATTGCAGCATTCATGAGCCATCCTGGTACCTCAAGGTATGTAAAAAAAACATTTAAAGCTGTATCTATGGCCGAATCACTGATTTACTGAATCAGCATTGAATCTTCATATTTGGATTTGGCTGAATCGAATCAGGGACAGTAATCCGAATCAATGAATCAAATCACTGTCCCTGATTTGGGCCAAATCTGAACCAAATATGGCCCGTTTTGCACACCTCTATTGAACAGTATAGTATTTAGGTGCCTAAAAGCTGGAAAAGTAACTGGCCATAGTACTATTTTTGTGACTGTATTGTCTCTGTTCTCTGATGGGATGTCTGATTGTTTTAAATTGGAGAATGGTAAATGTCATATAATAAATACTCTTGTACACATACTCATCCCATGCATATAGAGGTATCATAAAGTTGCCACCATCACAAACATTCAAGTCAACAAGAGTGGCCTGTATCAGTCAGAGGGAACATATGGCTCAACAGGAATTGCAAAGAACAGGGGTGTGATTTTTCCACTCTGTGCATAGCAGCCTCCGTGAGGGTGGTATAAGTACGGTCAAAGCACAAACCCCTAAATACATAGCTTTATTGGAAAGATACAGCATAGTAAATGTTTGTCAGTATGTCACATGAAGAACCTACTGCTGCACTTCTGAGGCCACATCCTCATCTGGGATAAAGCAGCATCCTTCTAGGTGATGTTGATTTATACCAGCAGAAGATCTGATGCACATAATTCTATGTAAATCTTACCAAACACTGTAGTGGGATCAGGATCAGGCCTTAAACCATGAAAGGTTCAGATGACAGTTTTCAAGCAGCTATCATGGCAATCAAGTCTCATCAGGGCTTATCAGTTAAGAACAAGAATTATCCATTTCCCAGCATTGTTTTGCTTTTTGCTAAGTTTGCATAAGGCAAGCCTATCATCAGCAGTGCAGCTCTAGTGGCAGTTTCCATAAAGCTAATTTTTTATAAATCTGCGTGCACTCTGTGCTAAGTTGTTCCTTCTCCTGCGTTGTGTCTCAGAGTAGTATTACTCAACACAGTATAAAATTCTTAGTCACTGCTATCACTGGACTTTCTGTGGCATGGTCCCAGTTCTCTACATTACATTCCTCATTTTACAGAATGAATTTGAGCTTGTTTTCGTTTGAAGAGCCCTGACCAACATCCTGAACACTGCCCAGTAGGGTAAAAAATGTAGCATTTCACCATCCCGTGTTTGTGTGTACCAGACCAGGGAGTCTCATTAAATTTTTACTTGCAGGAAACTGAGTCATTTACTGTTTCCCACTTTGATGCACAGTGGTTGATTGTTGTTCAAAAAGAGGGGATTAAGGCTTAACGTTTCAGTCTTGTGATATGTTAGTGTCTTTACAGGATGCAAAATGACATTAAACCTTAGTTTTATCATGGCATTAATCGCCTACCCTCTCCTTGAATCAATGATACAAAGTCCTGTCTGTCAGAGATGCCTAGGTCCATGATTGCCTAACTAGAAGAGCACTTTCCTATCATTATTACTTACAATAAACACCAACCATTAAGCAAACAAAAAGAGAGGTCAGGAGAATTACTTGAGATTATATCTAGGCATGTAAGCCACAAACATCTCTGTGCTCCCAGCCAAATGCCTAAACCTTAAAAAAGTTTCATCTCAAACATTCTAGATATCTTGTACAAAGTCTATGGTGACACAACATAGCATGGGGGCAGAATGGTCTTCTGTGAATCTTCCGAGGCATAGATTTGATCAATAAACAAGAGAAAGCAGATTCTACCAACAGTCTCATACTTTAAAAATGAGGGGATGCATGTCCTCTTTTTGCAGCCAGACCAGTTGCTAACAGAGAAACCAGAACAAGGTTGTCACCCCTGCACAAATTGCCCGTATGCAGGAAACTGAACCATGTCTTATACCAAATTAGAAGAAGAACTTATCACTTGTAGCAGGGTAACCTAACTCCTCTTTTGTGCCAGGGCTGTGCTTCCATATGTGGAACTCCTGCAGGTGGCTCACTTGATGGCTATAATGAAGAGAGATTCCCATCATTTTGATAGCCTTCAGGCCTTACAATAATAATACACTTCAGACTCTTCTTTCCGCTCTAGGGATCTGTGTTTTAATTAAACCTAAACCCTGATTGTCTTTTACAAAGCAAACGATTTAAGTTATTATGGTAAGGGACCTAAAATAGTCTCTCGTCTGATCATGATGTATTTGGTTTAGCACCTACACAGCACCCACACGAAAAATATGCTATTGATGATAGAACCTGAAAGTTACCACAAACCTTTCATAATACGAATGACAGAGATGATCTTGTCTGAGGAGCAATCACATGATAAAAGTCTTTTAAGAGTCTATATATGTTCAAAAGTTAAAGGCCAACACAGCTAAGTAGGAAGATCAAGAGGCAAAAAGGAAGATTTGGATAGTTTTGCTTAGTTTTAGATTCCTCATGAGATTTCACAGTTCAGGATTTGTATCATATTATACAATATGTTATCTACATTCTGCACAGTGTCATAACACTGGGTTCATTTAATTGATCTAAATTGAGTTTCTTGAATGCCCACTCCCTCTATGTATTAATATAAAAGCTAGATTCTTAATAAAACTACTATGATTCAGATATTGTCTTATGATTCAGAGTCCATTTGAAACACTGGTTCCCACCACTGCTGTTTTCCACTTGGTTCTCCTTAATGTCTGGTTCAATGAAAATTACAGAACTGTTTCTCATCCCCACTTCCTGGCTGTTTGGAAGGAAGTGAAAGTTCCTAAAAGCAATCTTATGAATCCGTGTGTGAGGGAGTGTGTGAATGTGAGTGTGAGAAAGACAGAAAGAGAGAGAGAGAGAGTGATATGGGCCTATTAGCATGATAGCATGATTTACTCTTACGTTGTAGTTTACTTAGTAGTTAGGAGCTCTTTCATAATCACTCAGTCACTTCCTTGTTCTGTCTGGGACCGGACCTAAGATTTGGTTGTTCTGTCAAAGAACTAAAAGTGAGAGCAATTCTAACCAAACAAATGGGCTCAGAAAGGGCTACCTTAAAGACCCCAGAGAGCTGCAGTCATTGAAAGCTATGAATCAATGACCAAAACTTTAATTGTTCCTCTGAAATGGGATGAAATACACACAGAAGACTGCATTTGTTTTTTATATGGTGCTAGGACACAGGAGTCATAACTTGAGAAGGATTTGAGAAACTGGAATCTTTCAAGATGGATTGAGCCTTATTGATGAGAGTGAATGTAGCAGGCTTACACATGGTGGTAGGCTGATTTAATTGATAAGAACTTTTGTGATCAGCCACTGATCACAATACGAACTCTTCTGTCCAGATCCAAAGCAAGATCTCAGATGCAGACAACTTTCAACTTTGGAAGTCTCAGATCCTGAACCAAGCTTCACAGCTGGCTTTGGTGTAAATCTGAGCCAAAATTCTGGATCTTTACACACACACACACACACACATTTTATTGGAAGCTTGTAGCTGGATCTTAACATTGTGGTTTGGGCCTCTTCCTAGTAAAAATAGTTTCTTTAGCTAATAACTGTAATTATAAGGTGGCTTACTTGACAATTATACAATACCTCTGATCTTACAGGCTGAAGAAGTGCTGATATTTTATTATGGTCCCTGAGTTTCCTTCTCCAAACTTTTTATTTATGAGGAGGAGGGAAAAGGACAGAGATGGCATGTCTGGAGATGTGAAGTGTATAAAATATCTGGCGACTACAAAGGATTTGGAAGTGTGTCATGTTTACCCATTCTAATATTATTAGTAAACTGTCACGATATGTTTGGGAGAACTTAATTTTGGAGGGTTTTAATAAAAAAGTTCTATCACAGGGTTAAGTTTTCAACAGGAAAAAAGTATTTTTTAACTAATATTTTCACCAAAAAAAAATACCTCATGGAAAACAAAACATTTAAAAATCAGATTCTGTTTTTTTCCATAAAGAGCCAAAATGTTGAAGAGTCTTTTTCATCACAGAGTAAAAGAATTGTTTTCAGTGAAACTGTTTATGAGAAAGAATCATTTCTCAAATGTCTCTACGGCTAGTTTCAGAGGTGTACTCGATAGCCGTGTTGGTCTAAATTTTATGTAAATATATTTTTATCTTTATTTGCAAATTTCGAAAGGAATTAAAAAAAACCCTCACCTAATGAACTGGAAACTAACCCTGCTACATTTAAAGATTTTCCTTCATTTTAACTTATTAACATGTTTAAGATATGAAAATTCATTATTCTAATTAGCAGGAGAAACTTCCTCAGACTCAGTAGAACTATTTATCAGGTTAAAAGTTTGGATTTAATTGTAATGTGGACCAGTAATGCATGGCAAAAGAATGCAAAAATGAAGACTACTGGTGAGCTGTTAAAGGACTTTGTAGAACAGAAATTACAGATTGAAAATAATGTCAAAGAAGTAGTGCTATGGTTACATTTCAGGCAAAGACAGGTGTGTTTTGCCTGGCATTATCCTCAAACCAAAAGTCCTTGAGATTTGCATTAATTAGGAAGACAAGTCTATCAGTCCAGTTACTTTAGTCCTCCACAGGTCTCTCTTCTTCCAAGAAGGCACTTATACACACACACTAGAACATTTCAGAAGGTAAACGAGGTGTGTGCAATGAGCAGTAGTAGGAAGAATTGTTGGCCATATCCATATCTCCTGGTCAACCCTATCAGGAAAACCAAGCAGAAACATTTATTCAAACCCACTGTTGGCTCTGTTTAAAAGCATTTTTCTCAGTCTGAGATGTTCCAGACTGCAACGGAGGTGCTGGTTTCATGCATTCAACAAAGCTTGCTGGAGTTTGCATGGCTCTGGTCAGTTTCACATTGACTTTTCAAGTTCATACATTCCTGAAACTCAAAGCAAAAGTTGGGGTTGGGGATGTCCCAGAGCTGTGCAGAGTGAACACACTGGTTCTATTTTCCAAAACTCATGCAAATTCAAATTGGTGGGTTTGCATAGCCCTACCTGTTACATCACGTCACAAAGCTGACCATCATATTTTTTAAGTTATGAATAAATGTTTGTCATTGTCTATAAGTTCCTAGCAGAAGCAAAAGAGGTCAATAACCTCCTGGCTGCTCTGCTACAAAGACTCTCTCTTTCATTGTCTTCATGCAAAAGGCTTTCACTCTGTGTAAAAGGCCTACATATGAAGCTTATGTATAATTTACAGAGGTGTAACAGGACAGCTCCACCACAGGGCAGTGCCACCTGTTGCACTGGTGGTAGTGGTGGCTGTTTTATGCACTCCTCTACATAAAAAGGCAACCCCTTGTTGGCCCTGCTCAGTTACACTTCTCATCATTAAATCCCTTTGAAACTGGTCCAAACTTAAGAGGTTCAGGTTCCTTGTGATCATTCATTCATAGGGGTGAATTTAGCCTTCCAAAAATATTAAAAGATTACAAAACAAGCTTCATTTATCAAGATGCATTAACTGTTATATGCACTGAGCAACCTTTCAGATTACTACAATAAGAACCAGTTTTGCACCAATCCACCCAAGACGCAGGTTACAGTTTTTCACCTACAACATGGAGAAGCCAAGTAGAAATTAACATCACCTGGGATGAAATCCCACTGACTAATCATCCAAAAACTGTGTACTTGGGAGTTACATTGGACCAAACACTTATGCTCAAAGCACATGTAGAGAAGATAAAAGGGAAAGTCAGTGCCCACAACAACATACTTTGAAAGTTGGTCACCTCAAACTGGGGAGTGAACCCAGCTACATTACGATCCACTGCTATTCTCTTGTGTTACTACACTGCAGAATATGCATGTCCAATATGAAAACAATCAGTTCATGACAAGAAACTAGACCCAGTTCTAAACAACAGCTGTCATGAAATAACAGGATGTCTAAAGCCAGCACAAAAGGATAGCCTGTACTTACTGGCTGACATTGCACCACCTGATATCAGAAGAAAGGTAGCGAGCTAAAAAGAAAGATTAAGGCAGATGGAAGAACCCAGGCATCCATTTTATGGTCACATAGAAGTAACTAAATGGCTAAAAGCATGAAAGAGTTTTGTGACCGGTGTTGTGCTGTTGGACACGACAGCTGACAAGGCGCAACTGAGATTATGGAAGGAAAGATTACATGCAATCAGGTGCTTTGCAATGGACCTGGAACCCCAGGAGGACCTTTCCAGAGGGGCTGATCTAGACTGGCTAACATGGTGATGCCTGAATCACCTGCACATGCAAACTGGAAGATCAAAAACAAATATGATCAAGTGGGACTACTTTAATGACATAAATTTATGTGAGTGTGGTGAAGTACAGAGTATGGAGCACTTGCTCATTTGCTGACTCCTTGGTGAAGTCTGTATGAAGGAGGACCTCATTTCAGCAACGGAAAAAAATTTCACTTGTGCACAATTCTGGAAAAACATCTAATTTATGAAAAGGACACGAGAAGATGATTAACTGTCACCTAGCCTCTTACTGTGACATCATTCATTTATTTATATGTGGCACCTTTTGTGACCTTTTCAATTACAGGAGAGCCCCATTTGTAATGGCACTAGTTAAAACTTTTTACTGAAACATTGTCTTGGCTACTCCTGCAGTTCCTTGAAATTGATATTTTTTGTGGAAAAATATCAAGTTTGATCAAGTTTCTTCCTTTTTTTAAGGGACATTTTGAAACAAAATATTTCATTGCAGATTTGGCATTTTGAAATCATGACAAGTCAGAATTTTTCATTCTGACATTTCCATATAAAGAATTTCCCGAATTTCTTGTTCTGCAAAAACATTCGGTAGTTTGACTTTTCATCCTATTTCCACACAAAACAGTATGTTCCACTAAGAGTTCCCATGGGACAGAAATTCTGTTTTCTGCACAGCTCTAGGTTGTGAGTTCTGTGGTATTATTGGTTGAAGCCCACTGTAGAGTCATGGTATTGCAACAATAATAAATTGTGCCAAAGCACTAATCTGAACTCTCTTAAAAATAGTTACAAGGAGATGTTTCATTCTAATTCTTAAATACTTCACCTTACTTTGAAGTTAATAAAGTGGTTTAGAGAAGTTACATTTGATGGAAACCTAAGCCACAGATGCCAGAAATAACATAAAAGGCTTTTACATGAAAAGCAGTTAACAGCTGCAAAGCTAAGCATAACAATAAAATGTATTGGCTAAAGAGATGTATATCTATTTAAGCGTGCTTATATATTTTATTACCAAAATGTATAATGTGATATACTGTAAGATTTAATTGGTAAGACTTTTTATTACCTTTTAAAACATTCATATGTGAAACAATGTAGAGGAAAGACTAACACGTTACATTTTTGTGGGCCACATCCACGTGTTTACAGTTCCCAACATTTTATTTTTTATGGGAAAAAAGTGTGCACTGTGCAACATGGATTTTTTTCCATGTAAAGATCATATGTCAGTGATCCATTATTTCCCATTTTTTGTGCTTATGCATGGATACATAGATAGATGACTCTCAGTGAAACAATTTAAAGGACAGAGAATACCTCCAAGAATCTGCTTTTGAAGAGAGAATTCCAGAAAAGGCAAAGTCAAACAGGTCACTGGTTCTCAGTTTCCCAACTGTCTGGATTCCATGGATACATTTCATTTTTTGTATAGTCTCTTTCAGTTCAGACTTGGGTTTTGTTCAGAACCCAAACAATGAATTGAGATTACAGTATTGCTAACCTACATGTAAAAAAAATCATGAATCATGTCCCACAAATCCTAAGGGCATTTTAAAAATATAACAACAACAAGAATAAGAATAATGTATTACTACCATTATTATTAAACAGCTAATGTTATTTTATTTGGCTTCACATTTCTGAGCCCTTTGAACACAGTAGCTTCATATTCGTAGACTTTTTTCTGCAACTATGAAACCTGGAAATTTATTTATTTATTTATTTTACTAAGAGAGCCAAGATCCCCATGCAATGAATTGCCTCCTAGAGAAAAGCTTGAAATATCATGAAACATAACAAAATCACAAGAGCTGGCAACACTGGTTTTGCACTCACAATTAAAAGTAATTTCCTTCACTTCTATTTCTAGGTTTCATCTTCATTTCCTACAAAGCTTGGAGTGACCAAAGATTGTTTGTTCTGCTCCTCAACAGAAAATGAATGACAAGCTTATGTACCCCTCCACACCCCAGTACAGATTTTATTTCTTGGAGTCATATTTGATAGCATATTGCTCATTACTACAGGAGCACAACATTTTCAGAAAAATCCAGAAAAAATGCGGGAGTCTGGAAACATTGGCAGTGAACCAGACAAGGATCTGACCACATCTTTTGTATCAGTGACCAAGTATGAAAACACAATTTTGTGTGAATGCAAGATAATCATCAAACCGGGGAAATATAGGGCTGGAAAGGACCTCAAGATATCAGCTAATACACACCTAGCACTGTGATGGATTCACATCTAAACCAACCTTTAGATGATTTAGTAGCAAAAGTGAGCTGTATGACATTTCAGGCTGCTTAGCACAGGTTAGTGTCTTGTTCTGACAGTCATACGTGACTCCATGTATGTCCCCCAACAAATTTAGCCCAACAGCTTACTGAGTCCTTTCTCCTGTTCCAAGTGGCACAGCAGCTATTCTAACTACTATCTATTATGTCCCAAGACTATTACATTGAAGATACAGAAACACTATCAGAGCCAGAACGTAGGGCTCCCTCCTCTCCATGGCAGTGCCTCATACTCCCTCAGGCTTTCTCTCCCTGTCACCCCACATATCATTGGCTCTTGGCTGTCTTCAACAGGTAGGCAAAAGCAGGCGCTTGACCCTATGTAGTATGTGCCTGATGGTAAGAACCCTTTCTGGGAAGTGAGCAATGTAGGTTCAGAATCCCTCGGAGTGAGAGCACCTAGAATCTGAGTGTCTCAATCCCTACTCTGTGACCTACAACTAGGCTACTGGGGTAAACAGTGGGACCTCCTACTGTCACTAGTTGCATTTTTTCCTTTGAGTAACTTTTCAGGGACTTACCCAGAGCTTATGTACTTTCCCGGGCCCAATCAGATCACAATAGATCATAAATGGCCAGAATGTATCCCTTCTGAGCATGTTCAGAAGGTCAAGGCATGTTGTTGTGGGGGGGGAAGGGGTGGAGTAGGACCTGCAGAAAATAATTCTTACCAGAACCATAATCATCCTCATATCTAAGACAGTGCCTGTGGTCATGACTACACGTGCACCCACCTATGCAGTAACCACTAGTACTGTGCAGTCCCAGCACTGCATGGGTCATTTCTGACCCTACTGCACAGTAGCTCATTGCTACTGTGCAGTAGCAGCGGTATCATGGTTAGCGCCCTCCAACGCTAGGTCACTGTAGCTCATCATTATGGAGTTGTAGTGTCTCATGTAGATGTGCCCTGTGTGGCTCCGAAGGAAAGAATTCAAATTTCTAAACTTGCCTCACCCTGAGATATTTAAAATCACCAGTAGCTTTTTCAAATATAGTTATAGTTCCTGATGCCTTGTCATAATCACTATAACTACAGTCCTCTCAGGCATTCCCCAACATGATATCCAGAGACAAGCTGCTACCCTGGCCCGTGGCCTTCAAGCCCAAGAGCCGAACTATTCTTTGCATTCCAGCCTAGTAGTCACAAGCCAGAAAACCAACTACTGCCTGAAGTCTCAGAACCCCTTGGGCTGCTCTTAACCATCTCAGAATGGGCGTTGGACAGTTTAAGTGAACATGCACTCCTGGGGCCTCTCCAATGACGTTGGCTGTGTTGATCAAGCTCAGACAGCCAACCACATCATCTAGCCCACCTTCAGGCACCCAAGGTCTTATTGACATTGACCAGTCTACGCACTGCTGGCTTTCTGGCCCTCATGCTTCTGACTTATGTGTGGGGCAACACTTGCTTCATCATCAACATCATCATCACTACACTAAGTGAATATGGCAAAATCTTGTGATTTCTGTAACAACCCATCAATCACCATAGCTAAAATTTCAGATATCAAGTACTAAATACCTGGAAAAATTATTCTTGATCAGTACATAAAAAACAAAAGCTGTCAAAACATCTAGAGTAAAATCAAAATGCAAATGAATTTGAGAAAACTGTAAATTTTACAAGGTCAAACCAGGTGCGGAATATGCAAACACAGGGGGTTCATGTACATGAGATGTTTACTCCAGAGCTATCTAATTAGCTCTTCAGTAAAGTCTCAACATCTACACGCATGGCCCTGTTAGCCTCCAGGAAACTAATTAACTCCACTGCAGGTTAGTACTTATAAATACAAGTACTATCCTGAATGTGGTGGCATTATTTAGTGTGCAGCAACACACATGTAGATGTTGACAGTCATAAGGGTGATTTACTGCAGAGCTGCCTACCAGCCAGCCCCACACTAGGGCACCCTCATGCCTCAGCCAGCCCCTCTGCAGCATGCTGAGCCAGGTTGGAGCAGCCCTGGGCTGGCAGGGTGACCCCCCTGCCCAGACTCCCTGACAGCCAGAGCTGCTCTGACCTGGCTCAACATGCTGCAGATCTGGAAGCATGTGAAGACATGGTACCTGGGAGCAAAAACTCTGGTGCAATATGTGCCATATTTTAGAGCATGCTGTCTGTCTTAGCTTCTTATTAAAGCCACATAATGCAGCTATATGGCTTTTGGCTCCAGAGCTGGTGAATGCAGAGCAAACTCAAAAGTATCTCTACATAGTGCTGCATTTCACTGCATAGATGCGCCCATAGAAGTCTGACATGACTTAAGCTTCCTATGTGATCGAGTCACATAGGGGCCTGATGAACCTGACAATCAGCTCCAGACCCATCAGCTCAGTTCTTCATATATTTCTGAATCCAGAAAACAAGCATGTGATATATTTTTTATTCAAGTGATCCATTAAGAAGCCCATGGTATTTGAGGAAAATCTGAGCACAGAACTGATGAGGAATAGAAGAACCCCTGACTTCAGAAGAGTTTTAGAAGGTCTCACCCTTTGTCGGGTGTGCACACACCACAGTAATGAGAATTAGAGAAAACATTATCAATAAATAAAGGAGAGATTACAAGAAAGAAGTAGATGTGAAAAAATCACCATGTTTGGACAGGTTCCAAATATTCTATTTTTCTATTTTGTTTTTATATATCATTGTGGTACCTGAGCATCCTCCAATAGTTATTTGAGTGGTGTGACTAATAGCTGTCACGTGAGGTTTCCTTTCTCTCCCCAAGGGAAAAAACTGTGAAAACTGCAGGTTTTATTTTTATTTTACTTCTAACTGCTTTGCTGTGTGTCTTTACTACTGAAGCCCAGGTTGAAGGTGTCCATGTAGCACTAGGAGTGGAAAGTAGGGAACTTTGGGGTTCTGAGGAATGAATCCCATAATCTTGAACTAGACCCTGTTAAAGCACATTCTCAACATCTGGCTCCCTTACCACCAGTGTTGACTAGAATAAACCAAGTTTATAGAATATAATTGTAAGTGTGAAGTTACAAAAAGGTACTTCTATGTAGAATGGTACAACTACTGGCCTTTTGCCCATTGACAGTGCCATATTTATCTGAGGAATGGATGGGACAAAACCAGTGACAACTATATGTCAGATCCAACAAACAATGGATGAGACAGTGACAGGGAAAAAGGTAAACACATCTGATTCTTCAAAGCATTTATCTTCTTTTAAAATGTGAGTGTGTTGAATTACTGGTTTTGTTATCAAGATCCAGTGCTTAGAATTGATATTTTTAATCTTGGCCCAGAGCTTTCAAAGAAGTTAACTGTTGCTTATTAGCCAACATTATGAACATGCTTTATGAAGAGAGATAATAGTAGAGCAGCTCCCTGTACTTCAGTGCACTTGAAAATAAAAAAATGTCCTACCAAGATAGAGGTGGGACATTAGACACGAGATTCACAGACAACTACATTGTCTGCTATCTTTCCATCAACTTGTTCCATTTATAACAAGATACATGGGCATAATAAAACATCATTCCCATCTTAAAGAAATGTCATTAGGAAAAATAAATCTAACAGGACAGAGGTTGTGCAAGTTAGTGCAGACCCAGAACAGCAATTACTTACACATATATACAGAGTACAAACATTGAGGTTTTACTCACCCATCTTTTGGCATACCCAAGCACACCTCTAAGGTTCCCTTAAGAAGCCATTGCTTCACATAGGCTATGCTGGGGTTGAAAAAACAAGAGTGCTTCCAGAAGCCAACATGCCAACATGTCACGCAATCCTTGTTTTTTACTGCCCTGTTTTTAACAAAAAACACTATAAAGGATGTGTTTTAAAAGATTTAATAAGATTTATGATTCCCTTGCTAACACTTTTTAATGCACTTTAAAACAGACAGTTTATTTTTTCCCCTTGTTATTGTCATCTTATTAAGTTTTAACATGTTTACCTTAGGAAAAATAATACCCACAAGTTGCGAATTTGAAAGACCAAACTCAAAACAAATCTAAAGTTATTCCTCCCTCTGGAGCATCCTTTTCTGTATTTTTTTTTTACTGAGAACCATATCGTGATTCATTGCACAAGGTCAGGCAGAAGGTGTGCCTCCTATTTTTTATAGCAAGCCATGACCATGGAAGTTGTTATTTTTGTGGATTTCTTGCCTAAATGAGCCACAGAAAGCTCAGAAATCTATGTCAAGACCCTAAAAAAACCTGATACATTATATGCAGAGAGCTTATCCTGACAAAGATATATCTGAGGGCCCTAGCAGGCATTATTGTTGTCACCCTACACAGTTTTTAGCACTCCAAAACATGGAGTGCTATGGGCAGGCATACATGCATATCCCTTGGGTGAAGCACAACAAAGTTACCACAAACACACACTTTTCAGCCAGGGAGCAATAGGGGGCTGCTCTGTAGCTGCTGTCTCCTGCCCCCCGGGAAGCCTGTTAGTGTGCTGGACAGACTCACTGATGAATTCTCTCAGGCCAAGTATGGATGTTACACTTTTACCAGTATAAGTGATCGGAAACCTGTCTATACCCATAACACTGGGGCAGGCAAAATATGGCCCTCAGGCCAGATTTGGCCCACCAGGCCATTTTGTCCAGCCTGTGGGACCCCTAAAGAATTTAGAAAATATTTATCTGCTCCTGGCTGCCTGTCAAAGATGTCAGGAGCCAGGGGTAGTAACACCAAGGGGGAGCCAGCAGCAGGAGGCAGAGCCCAGCCCCACCCACCCCCAGCCATTTCCCTGCTTTCTGCCCCTGCCCTGCTCCAACACCACATGGCTCCTGGCTGCATGGCCAGACTGGGGAGCATGGGGCCCCACCAGTATGGGGGTGTGTGCACATGTGCAGGGAGGGGCAGAGAGTATGTTTCTGTGTGTAGGCAGGGGCAGTGTGTGTATGTGTAGGCAGGGGCATTGTGTGTTTGTAGGGCACGTCCCACACTCACACCCCACCATACACATGTACCCACAGCCCCCCTTGCATTACCATACACACAGACCCCCACACCCATACCCCCTCATACACCCCAGCCACCTTCCCCTACACATTACACCCCACAAACCCCATACCCACCCACACCCCACATATCCACACACCTACAGCCCCCCACAAACCTATACCCACTCCCCCCACAATATACAAGCATACGGCTTCATTTTAAGCTATTGTGCAATCACCTTCGTGTACACTATGTAAGCACTTGTAAACCAGGGCAAAAATATTTTGAAATCAAATTAATTAATATTTTAGATGTTTACTTTTTAGAATATAATTTGGTATTTTTCTGGTTCCAAGATGGCAAAACCCTGTGCTGAAAGGTGTACTTAGGAGGCAAGGGGAGGAACTTCTAACTACCTAAGTTTGATTCTCGCTTGGGCTTTTTGAATCTCTGTACCTAGCCTCAGTCAGCTGTTGGGGCTGATTCAGCTGTTTCCAGTCTGGGTTATCTGCCAGCTGGGAACTTTCAGGCACTAGATGCCCTCTAAAGTTGCCAGTGTAACTGCTGACAAGCTGCTCTGGGGAGACAAGGGCTGACTAGGAGTGGAAAACTCTAGTCCTCGTTGCTAATAGGCAAGGTATGTACTGTTACCAGGGAGGAGGTAGCATAAGTCTCCTATATTCCCTTGTGCTCATTCATTGTACCACCACATTAAGACTTTAGGAAGAAGCAGGCACCACAGGCCAGCAACATTCCCCCTTCCTGCAAGTGCCACCATGTTGGAAAATCTATGCTGCACCTGGGGTAGACTCAGCTGAATTTCTTGCTCCCCCAGAGCAGCAGGGGCATTGCAAAGGAGACTGTGACACTCTAAATCAAAATCTCATTTGCTGTAACAGTGCATCTTTTGCTGCCATCACCAGAGTAACTCCACTGAAGTCAGTGGTGTTACACTGCTGTAGATTTGCACTTCTGTACATGGGTAGCAAAATCTGTCCCATGACATTAGTTTCTCTGCTTGGGTGCGGTGAAAGAAAATGTATTAGCCAAGGATTTGGTAAGAATTCCAAGCATAGGCTATCTCATCACTTCTTTAGCAAACAAAAATGATGACTTTTGAAAGACAGAAGTGTGTTACTGTCTCCTTAAGGCCCACATATTGAGCATACTTGTTATAAATCTGACATTTTTCCATATGAATTGTTCATACACTTTTCATTCCCGCTGCAGAACTAGATAAAAGACCAAGGTATCACATAATCCAGCTGCTATCCTGATTTTTTTTCCTGGTTATCTATTAAGTTTGAACAGGGGACACCTGGATTTCCTCACACCATCACTTTCTATGGGAGTGGTCCCCCTTTTGTTGCTTGGGTCACTAAAGTTCTTTTTTACTTAAATAAACAGAAGCAAACAGTAGTTCAGCAATGATTTACTATACAATTCTGGAAATTAGTACTGAGAGCAGTAAAACTGTAATTGCTATGGCGTGGATTTATGAGGTACTCCACACAAGGCACTCCTTGGCCTTGCCCACTCAGGTGACAGATGTCAGATGTAACCGCTGATTTCTGCCACACAAAACCAATAATACTAGGTGGGGGGGGGGTTAAAAAGTATTTTCTCTGCTTGTCTACTTATTCAGGAACATGAATAAATACGGGTTACAAAATAAAAAAGGCCACTGATTGGTGTTCTTACCGTAAAATCAGACAAATGCAGTAAAGCAGTGGCTTTTTCAAGAATGAATACTGTATCCTTGTATGTCTATCAAAGACAGAAGAACGAACAAAGAGACTCCAGTTGCCTATGTTATTGATTTTAGCTGCTGAAATAAGTATCTTTGTTCAAAGAGTCCTTGGTTATATAACTTCTGGTTGGTTTATCATTTAAGAATTTCTCACACTTAAGAGAAGTAAGATATCCTTTTCTTGTTTTCCATAGAAAACCTTTTCTCACAGAAGTGGGGAGTATAACAGTGATTTTATGGTATTTATAACAGACAAGATTAGCACTATCTATTAAGAGTCTACTCTCATTTAAGTCAATTAACAATGGCTGTTGCTAATTGCCAACAGAGGTGGCATGTTTGACTACATGGACTGCAGATTTGGTTTAGAACAGCAGTCCCTGCATTCCATTGTGTTAAGTGGAAGAAGGATGAAGGCCCCATTGTTCCCAGCAGTCAACCAACTTGCTCAGTCATAGTGGAGAGGGGCAGTATCCTACACTACACGATCTAAAGGTGCACTTAAAAAGGAGCATTCTGCATTTGTGTTGTGTGGGATTACAGAATGTGGTGGGGATTTATGATGCGTGCAGCACAGGTAGCAATAGATAAATTCTAAACTGAGATGTGGGAATTTGGGGGAAGGGAAGAATTAGCCAGAAGGGATAATATTCTTTAGTCATACTTTAAATTAGTGGTGTTCCTAGATATTTTGGTGCCCTTGGAGAAGTCGGGGGGTGAGTGCAGGAGTAGGGAACTAGTATGCTGATCACTGTAGAATGCAGGGGGTGCTGCTGCTGAGGTGGTAGTGGTGCTGGCAGTGCTGTGAGCTCAAGTTGTGGCAACAACAGTAGTGGTACAGACTTGGGCTGTTGTGACTGGCAACAGAATCCTCACATACCAGCTGCAGTAGTGCAGGCTCCCCAAGGGCTGCCATTCTGGTGCCCCTATAAATCAACACCCAAAGCTGGTGCCTTGCTTGCCCCTTTCTAGTTATGCCTCTGTGGCCACATCTACATGAGACGCTTACTGCACAGCAGCTCATTACTACTGCACAGTAGCATCGCCAGGCATGAACCATGATGTAACACTTCTGTACAGCAGTAACAAGCTTCTGCACAGTAAGCATCACTAGGCAACTATGCTGGGATGCTCTTGTGCACTAACCAGCATTACTGTGCAGTCATTGAGTGTTTGGTTATGCAAGTAATAAATGACTACAGAGTAACTGTGCAGTGAGCAGCTTGTGTAGCTGGACCCCATTTTAACTAATTGGCAAATGGTTACAATTAGCTGGGTACAAAATGAGTTGAAAGGCTGCAATGGAAGCTTACAACATAGCCTTTATGAACCCCTGTGATTCAGTATAAGCAGATACTTAAAAGTTCACAGGCAAAAGAGGAGAGATGCAGAATCTTTGAGGTGTCCTATGAATTTGAGCATGCCATTCATATTTAGGGATTAGAATGTGAGCAAAGCTTTTCTTTTAGTGAAAGAACATAGAAAAAGATGAATTCATTTGAAGGTGAATAATTAGCAGGGCTTAGTTCAATAAATTTAAATTAAAGAGCCTAAGAAGATAAGCTACAGATACAGGCAGACCCAGACAGGCTAGCAAGTTGGGCAGATCGGAATCTGATGAAGTTCAACGTCGAGAAATGTAAAGTGTTCCACTTTGGAACAAGCAACCCGCAACACACCTGCAGGCTTGGCAGCACCAAACTGACTAGCACCACGAATGAAAGAGATCTGGGGGTAATAATAGACCGCAGGATGTATATGAGCTGGCAGTGTGACGCTGTAGCCAGTAGGGCAAATAATACTCTGGCATGCACCAATCAATGCATGTCCAGCAAAACCAAGGAGGTGATTCTTGTACTCTATTCAGCATTGATGAGACCACAGTTGGAGTACTGCATCCACTTCTGGGCACCACACTTTAACAAGGATGTAGACAAGTTTCAGAGAGTCCAAAGAAGAGCCACCCATATGATCAGAGTCTTACACAGCAAGCCATACAAGAAAATGAGCACCCATCCTGGCACTCAGGTGAAGTACCTTCAAGATTAGAAGAAGGCCAATGTGGTCCCAATCTTCAAGAAAGGGAGGAAAGTAGATCAGGGAACTACAGGCCAATCAGCTTGACCTCAATCCCTGGTAAGATTTTGGAAAAAATCATCAAAGAGTCCATTCTTGACAAGATGGCTGATGGCAACATCCTGAGTGACAGCCAGCATGGGTTTGTTGTGGGTAGGTCTTGCCTGACCAATTTCATTTCCTTCTATGACCAGGTGACATATCACCTGGACAAGGGAGAAGAGATTGACGTCATATATCTGGACTTCAAAAAAGTCTTTGATCTGGTGTCCTATGATGTCCTCTTAGAAAAATTGGTCAACTGTGGTCTCAGCTATATCACAGTCTGATGGCTGGAGAATTGGCTCCAAGGCTGGACTCAGAGCATGGTGGTTGATGGAAGCAAATCATCATGGTGCTCTGTGACCAGTGGTGTCCCCCAAGGCTCTGTCCTTGGACCTGTTCTCTTTAACATATTTATCAATGATGTGGATACAGGTATCACAAGTGGACTGGCCAAGTTTTCCTATGACACCAAACTTTAGGGTAGAGTATCCACACCGGAGGATAGGCTGGTGATCCTGGCTGACTTGGATAGGCTGAAAAAGTGGGCAGATACAAATCTGATGACTTTCAATACTGACTAATGTAAGGTACTCCACCTTGGGAAAAAAAACCCTGCAGCACACTTATAGGTTCGACAGTACTACACTTGCTAGCACCAAGGCTGAAAGAGGCTTGGGGGTCATGATTGACCACAAGATGAACATGAGCCACCAATGTGATGTCACAGATGGTAAAGCAAACCAAGCTCTGGCTTGCATCCATTGATGCTTCTGAAGTAAATCTCAGGATGCCATCCTCCCACTGTATTCAGCCTTGGTGAGGCTGCAGCTGGAGTACTGCAACCAATTCTGGGCTCCACAATTCAAGAAGGATGTGAAGAAGCTAGAGAGAGTCCAGAGGAGAGCCATGCGCATGATCAGAGGTTAGGAAAACAGATCTTATGATGAGTGGCTGAGAGCTATGGGACTCTTCAGTCTGGAAAAGCGCAGGCTCAGGGGCAATCTGATGGTCACCTATAACTTTATAAGGGGTATTCACCAGGATCTGAGGGAACATTTGTTCACCAGAGTGCCCCAAGGGATGACAAGTTCCAACGGTTATAAAATCCTCCAAGACCGTTTCAGGCTGGACATAAGGAAGAACTTCTTTACTGTACGAGCCCCCAAGGTCTGGAATAGCCTGGCATCAGAGGTGGTTCAAGCATCTACTTTGAATGCCTTCAAGAGAAAGTTGGATGTTTATCTTGCTGGGATCCTATGACCCCAGCTGACTTCCTGCCCCTGGAGCAGTGGGCTGGATTCAATGATCTTCTGAAGTCCCTTCCAGTCCTAATGTCTATGAAGACTCTTCAGCCTGGAAAAGCACAGGCTCAGGGGAGGCCTGGTGGCAGCCTATATGTACATCAGAGGTTTGCATTAGGATCTGGGGGAACACCTGTTCACCAGAGCGTCCCAAGGGGTGACAAGGTCCAATGATCACAAACTCCTCCAAGATAGTTTTAGGCTGGTCATAAGGAAAAACTTCTTTACTGTCCAAGCCCCCAGGGCCTAGAATTGGCTCCCTCCAGAGGTGCTGAAAGCACCTCCTCTGGACTGCTTTAAGAAGTGTTTGGACACGTATCTGGCTGGGATCCTTTGACCCTAGCTGACTTCCTGCCCTTCGGGCAGAAGGCTGGACTTGATGATCTCCTGAGGTCCTGTCCAGCCCTAATGTCTATGAAATCTATGAAATCTATGAAAGGCTGAGGGATCTGGGGCTCTTCAGCCTGAAGAAAAGAAGGCTGAGGTGGGATCTGGTAGCAGCTTACAGTAAGTACATCAAGGGCTCGGTGAGCAATTTTTCACCAGAGCACCCAAGGGGAAAACCAGGAGTAATGGCCACAAACTCCTGGAAGATGGATTTGGGCTCAACATTAGGAAAAACTTCTTCACAGTCAGGGTGTCCAGACTGTGGAATAAGCTCCTTCCAGAGATGGTGTAATCACTTACCCTGGAAATCTTCAGGAGGAGACTAGACAGTCTCCTTGCTGGGGTCACCTGACCCCCAGTTATCTTTCCTGCTTGGTGCAGGAAGCTGGACCCGATGATCTTCCAACGTCCCTTCCAGCCTTACAATCTATGAATCTATGACAGCCTAAAATTAAAGTTTCTATAAATAAAGTCAGTAACAATTTTTAGACCTTACGGACAATTTTCTTGTTCCAAAAAGTACAAAGATTTTTGACATGTTATGGGCTGAGTAGTGCAACACTGCAAATATATTGTAGTCACGTCTGCTCAGCACTCCTGAAACAGGATACTGGAGAAATTGCCATAACCCCAGAAGGCAGAAAGATTCAGCAATCCTCCCCAAAATTAATTCATCAAGAATGAGTGGGCTACAAAATTAGGAAGTAGGAGTTTAGGGCCTTCCCAGATGAATGAACGATGTAGCAAGATGCAGCTATTTGTAAAATTGCTATTTTAGGGCTGCAGTCTCTGTCAGATTTAAAGGTACAGCAACAGCTGGCCATCCTGAGAAAAAAGACAACAGCTAACAGCCTTATACTGCTGGGGAAGGTAGGGAGAAGGGACTAGGATATCAGCAAGGAAAGAACTGCGTCTGTTGTGTATGCTGCTACATTATATAACAGGTGAGAAAAGGCAATTCCTTAGTCAGTTCATCACTTTAGCCTTCATCAGACTCTGTAATGTAAGTTCCCCACAGTAAACATTGACTTCAGTGGGAACTGCATTTTGGCAACTTGCAGGATTTATCCAATAGGCACCTCAGTATGGTATCTTGAAACAATCTTTTTTGGATGTGAGATCAGTAAAATTGGTAGGTATAACTGTCTTTTTGTGACACATGACTCAGTTCTCATTACCGTACCTTTGCCAACCAGATGACACTAGAATGAATTTGATCAGATGAGATATGCTACTGCAGAGAGCCATAGATACTTATCATAGGTACATCCCATTTCAAATGATGATTATATTCAGAACAATCTTTAAAATGTATGGCCTTGTTCCACAGAAGGTTTGAGCTGAAAACATAGACACAAGAAATGAAATCTTAATATGGCATCACGCATAACACACTAGCGATCCAGCTGGCGAGATGTGTCTACCTCAGCAGAAAATACACAACTAAATAACAAATACCATATTTTCTCCTATACAACACATCTTTTCCACAACTTTCAGCCCTCTAAAATTAACGTGTGTTTTAAGCAGGAAAGATGTTTTCTTCTTTGGAAAAGGAGCACTCCTGGAATCCCGGAAAACATTGTGTATGCATGCAGCTGCCAAGATGGCTACCACTTGTGTCTGGTTTAATAAGCTAAAAGGGTGAAGTCCAATGTTAACACTTTCACAGCCATAGCTATTGGCTGAGTTTTGTAGCTTGTGCCTGAAATAGGAGGTGAGCTGCTGGTAGTATCTTGATGAGGCTTGGGAAGTGGAAAAAACACTAATTTACAGGACCATATATAAAAATGCTTCTTAGAGTAAGAAGTAACAGTCTTGCTACTGCCCTTGCAAAGATCTGGGGTTTAACCTTGTGTGACATCCTGGGATGTCTTCCTGGGAGACAGCCAGGGTGAGGCAGCTGCCAGCAGGAAGTTCTTCCTGCCTGCTGCCTCACTCAGAGTGTCTCCCAGGATGCCACACTCCCTGGACACTATGTTCCCAAGAGAGCTTACTCTACATCACGCATGCACTTTACTGCTCATTAGACTCATTTAATGTACAGTAAAACATCGCTGTCTACATGTGAACCACAATTAGTGTGAAGTAAATTAATTTACTCTGACAGGATAGTCCTGTCAGACACAGGTACTATCCTATGCCACAGTAAATTACTGCACTTAAACACACATGTAGACATGACATAGGGATTAGTTTACACCAGCTAAAATTGAGCCAGAGTATATTCAGTCACATTAATAGCATGTGTAGATGTACCCATAGTCAGCTATGACTAGAAACATATTTTTATTTAACATATTCAAGCTAATTACTGAGCTGCCCTGCTCAATCCAGGACATAAGGAGAGCAGCTATGATATTGAGTTCGTTGAAATTTTGATATATTTCAATAAGGAACAGGGACAATTTTTGCAAGAAATACTTCTATTTTTCACCCAATTTCAGCCAGGTGGGAGCTGTTATGATGACGCTGTTGTCCCAGAGCATCCCAACACACAGAGAATTGGTTTCAGTGGAGCCAGCCTTATCATACAGGAGGCTCTTGCCCTTTGTGCCGTGTCACTAGGAAGTGTGAGATAGCCTGTATACGAAGGAGGCAGGGGGAACTCCAAGAGTCAAACAGTCTCCATGAGCTCCAGTTCAAAGAAAAAAATATTTTCGTTGTAACTGAGACTGCTCTGTTCTCTACACTACCTTATTGTAGTAACAGAGAATTGGCTATATTTGGAGTCTGTGGGAGCTGCAGGTAAGTGTGCTTTGAGCATGTAGATAATAATTTCCTGTTTTTTATTGGAAATCTCTGCTCTTATGGAAACCACACTCTCCCTCTGGTGCTCACACTATAAGGCCGTTGAAATGAGAGGCTGTAATTTGTACTTTCTTGTTTTACAGCAATCTTTGGAAGACTTGCATATTTTTTAGTTCAAAAGGGAAGAGAATGGAACTATGTCAGAGAGCTTACATGGCCCTTGTAAGAACATTTTTTGATGAAATATGATGTTTCCCCTGAGAAAAGGGTAAACAAAGCATGAAAGGCTCTAACGTTGGGTGGTTAGGTTACTGCCTAAGAGACTGGAAGAACCATGATGAAGTCCCTGAACTGTGATAAAAACCCTCTTCTGCAGCAAATAGAATATCAACTCAGACTTGTGTCTTTTACAGACCAGGCCACAGAGTGATGCACACGATTCCATTTCCCAAAGGAAGGAAGAAAGACCCAGCCACCCAGCAAGCACTGCAGAGCTAGTAGACCTCCCTGAGATGAAGAACTGCTGATATCACTCCCTTCCTTACCAGATCAGACACCCTCTTGGGTGTCCAGAAGGAGGAAGAAAGTCCTGGTTACTCTGCAGATGCAATAAAGGCAACAGCCCTCCCTAGGTAGGTACCACTCTGAGGTTTAGGCACTGCTTAAGAGTGATGTTTATAGGCACCATTCAGCACTGACTGAGGAGGGGAGGAAGGATCTTTCTTTTCCTTTTTTGTTAAAATTAATTCAATGTTGTGTTTGTTGCAGGGATGGGGAGGATACGGGGTGCAGGCTTAGAAGCGACATTGGGGGAAGGTGGAGGGATTTCCCCTGGGAACAAGGTGGGGGAATGAAAATGGGTGGGAAGGGAGTAGAGGAAGTAGGAAAAGGTCTTATGGATCTAAATGGAAGTTGGAATGCATGGTAAAGAAAGGCCATGGGGTTTATTTGTATGGGAGTTTAGGCAGGAAAGTGGTAGTTGTGGAGGGTGGGGAAGGAGTTAGAGGTTTCAAGTTTTGGGTGAGGGTGTTAGGGAATCCAACTATGGGTTGTTTGTATATTTATTGTAAGGTGCTGTGAGCCTTTTGAATAGGGCAGAATATAAATCTAATAAATCAATACAATACATAAATACATTTCTATTAAAGTTTTTCTTTCCATTCCAATATGGAACAGAAACAAATTCTGAAACTTCTAAAGTCGCTATGCAATTCTTATCATCCCATCAACCCCTGAGCTTACTCATATCTTACTTCACCATAGTAGCCTGGGCTACTAGTCTCACACCTCATGAGATCATCATGCACTTAAAATGGAAAAGAGCAGTAGGAAGAAACCTTTTGAACATACTTCCACTATGAGTAAAAAGTGAGCATCTGTGACAAAAAATAATTGCTGCTTATTTGGTACAATACATTATATTTGGTAGTTTCTGGCCGGGGGACAAGTGTCTCCTTCATATATACTTCAAGATTCTATTCTTATGATGTTTTGGAAGAGCAAGGCCTTGCTGCAACTTAAGACCATTGCTTCTTGTTCTCTCATCTGCCACCACTGAAGACAGTCTAGCTTCATCCTCTTTGGAACCACCCTTCAGGTAGTTGAAGGCTGCTATCAATTCCCCCTTCAGTCTTCTCTTTTGCAGCCTAATAAGCCCAGTTTTCTCAGCCTCTCCTCATAAGTCATGTGCCCCAGACCCCTAGCCATTTTCAGTGTCCTCTGCTGGACTCTCTACAATTTGTTCACATCCTTTCTATTTGGGCCTTTTGTGGGGCCCGAAACGGGACACATTACTCCAGATGTGGCCTCACCAGTGCAGAACAGAGGGGAATAATTAATTACCTCAATCTGCTGGCAATTCTCCTACTAGTACAGCCCAGTATTCTCTTAGTCTTTTTGGCAACGAGGGCACACTGCTAACTCATATCCAGCTTATTATCCACTGTAACCCCTGGGTCCTTTTCTGCAGAGCTGCTGCTTATCCAGTTGGTCCCAAGCCTGTAGCAGTGCACGGGATTCTTTTGTCCTAAGTATAGGACTTTGCCCTTGTCCTTGTTGAAGCTCATGAGATTTCTTTTGGCCCAATCCTCCAATTTGTCTAGGTCACTCTGAATCCTAGCCCTACTCCACCCCGCAGGTTGGTGTCATCTGCAAACTTGCTTATCCATCCCATCTTCCAGATCGTCAATAAAGTTATTGAACAAAACCAGCCCCAGGACTTACCCCTGGGGCACTCCGCTGGCTGCCAACTAGACCTCAAGCCATTGATCACTACCCATTGAGCCTGACAATCCAGCCAGCTTTCTGTCCACCTTACAGTTCATTCATCCAACCCATACTTCCTTTTGTATTTTGTGAAGTGCTGTGTCCATTTGTAGTACTATATAAATAGTTGATAATAATATCAATAGGAAAGGGAACAGAGATCTTATTATTTGCAAGCATTTCAGTGACATCAAGTCTAATGCTGATGTGTAATCTGTAAAATAAAACAACAATAGCAACAACAAAAGGATACAAGAAAATCTTCAGATTGTTCTAGGACCCCAGAGTAGAAAAATATACTTAAAAAAATAAAAAGACTTTTCAAAATGGTGATGAACAACCATAGGTGTTTGCAAACTACCTACTTTTCCAAAAGGAAATGGAGAATCACAGGTAAGCTGTGTTATTTGTAAGACTGAGGGACAGAATTGTCTCCTAATGGGCCTTCACAATAGAGAAGGAGGTTTGCATCTATTACATAAGCAGCAAATGGACATTTCACCCCATTTACTAATGCTGTTTTTTTTAATTATAAAATTGATGGGTGGACTAGGGGAAAAAAAGTCATACGGAAAACAGGATAAGGAAACTAATTCAGGGTTTACAAATGTTAATCAGCCTTAATTGAGAACCATAACCTTCGTTTCTAATTATATGTGACTCATTTTGCTTATTTGTTCCTGTTTATCAAGGATGTCTCTTTGATCCTGAGGAAAAAAATTCTGTGGATGCTTCGAAGTGACCTATGGCTAACAACCACTGAAAGAGTTCAGTTGTCAATATGTAGCAGAGGAACTATGTAACTTTTTCATATTTTCTCAATAAAGATCTAAAATGATTAAAGTCAAATAATAAGTTTATGAAAAATAAATTTCAGTAAACCAGTAAAAATTAATTCTTTCTACTGCAGGAATTATTGAGTAAAATTCCATAACTTGGATATTACAGGTCTGACTAGATCACGATTAGTAGTCTCTGTGATTCTACAAATATTTATTTATTATTAAATGCTCTTTGTTGTAAATTTTCATATCAGAGGACATGTCTACATGTGCATTTAGGCACTCCTATATTTAATACGTATTAGCTTAATGAGCATTCAGGCGATTTAGGCGTGTGTCTACACATGCATGTGTTAAAGCGCATTAATGCCATGTGCACGGACTGATGTAGGACTAAAGTTAGTCCCAAATCAATACACAGGATTAATGCACCTTAATGCATCTACACATGTATTACTGCGCTTTAGCTATTTGCACCTAAATGTGATACCTGCTTTTGCTTTTGCAGGTATCACATTTAGGTGCAAATAGCCTAAAATTGCCATTTTTAAGGCACATTATGGGCACACATGTGTAGATGTGTGCCTTTAATGTGCCTTAAATCAAGCTAAAGCACCTTAAATCAGCACATATAGATGTGCCCAGAGAGTTAGAAATTTGAACATTCCTTGAATTGTTTTTCCTTCATTTTGTGTATGACTCAAATTAGTTGCACACATACAATATCAGGAAATACATCAGCACCAATGGGATTCACAGTACTGTGTAATCATTACCATTGCTTCCAGTTGTATTTATACTTGTCATGCTAAGGAGTTAACCTGAGTCAACAGTGTCAGAACATTGTCACATAAGAACAGAATTATTCTCTTCCCTCTTTATTACCTAATGGCATTGAACATTCAATTCAATTCAATTCAATTTATAAAGGATTCTACCTGAAAGTCATGCTCTCAAAAACAACATAACAGATATACAACCATAATATAAATTTAAACAAAAATAACAGAAATGCAACTATAATAATAAAATAGGGCCAACCATTATAAAAGCATTATTCCGACTCCTAGAATTAACATAATCAAGTACAAATATGGTGATAAATCAGATCATGAATCTATAAAAATGTTGTGCATAGGTCCACAATTAACACAGTAAAAAAAGAATATAGTGATAAAGTTTATTGGTAGTAACAACAGTAAAGGATGTTTAGCTTTGATCACTTCAGCCTTGTAAGCAAAAATTGCAAGACAGTTTACTAAATATGGATCTGTTTGCTGGGGGAGCCATATTACACTGAACATACAAGATAAACACTTTCTTGTCTTAGATTGGCACTTCCGGCTTTAGGCCTACATATAACCCAATCTGCTTGCATGAATAGTCCTAATACAGTGTTCATAAGGGCATGTTTACACTGCATCAGACTAGGCTAGGAAATCTTGCCGACTCACTTACTCCATCCTTTGAAAAATAGTACCCTCACAGCCATTACATTCTAGGTGCAGACAAAGCAGAAGCATATAGGCCATTCATTTCCATGGCTGTAACCCCGTGTACATTCCAACACAGTATTGATGTGCACTGGCTATCTATACTATACCAAAGACTTAACTTTCCTCCCCATTGCTTCTGAGCAAAGTATGACTCAAAGAGAAAGGAGAGATCTGATAATGAAGCTTATTTCTTTTTCAGAGATAACGCTGTTTATGCTAAGACTCATTACAGTGATTTTATTAAAGGGTATTTTTTATTGATTTATGCTTGTACTTTTGTATTTCCTCTTAATTCTTACAAACATGAGACAAATACATTCATAGAAGGTCATACAGGTAATGTTCAAATTTTAAGATTTAAACAGAATATACTTTTATTTCACATTCTGTTCTAAAAAGTGTTCTTTATTGATAGCTTGTAGTAGTTAGAAATCATTCACTTTTCTCAGTAAAAGAATATTTTTAGTATTTGGATAGATAGGAATGAAAAGTAGAGATAATAGGTGAAATTCCAGTGCCACGAACTGAGTGGGAGTTTTGCCAGTAACCTCAACATTAGCAAGAGTTTAATCTATCAATCTGGGCTCGGAGTAAGAGATCTACATAATGTCAGTCCCTGAATCATAAACAGATAACAAGTTAGTATTTTTGCAAGCAAATTGAAATATATTTATTTCACAAAGTTCATAAATGTGGATGTATTTCAACAAAAGCCCCCCACCAAATGTAAAACAAAACAAAAACATATTCACAACTTTCCTTTGGGTCTCCCATGGTATTTTATTTTGCTTGTCTCTTTCGGGCAGTGATTATCAACCAATATGCCATGGCATCCTGGGGTGCCATGACAGCCTTTGAAGTGTGCCTCTGGGAGAGAGGAGATAAGTAAGATAAGTGCAGGCTCCAGTGAGGAGATGTCTTAGGAAAATCTTTTATATTAATTGGAAGGACAGAAAAATGAACTTGTGTTCTGGCTCAGGCAAACACCACCAGCATAAAGGCATGTTTATACAAGACCAATGTTGTTGGTTACAGCATGTCATAAGGATGCTTGACAACCAGCTCCCAAAACAGGTCCAATACTCCCAACTCACTGATAGTTGTCACTCTAGAGGTGGGTAAGAGAAGAGATGTGATATTAACATCAATACTGAGGAGACGCAAGCACCGAATCCTCCCTAGTGGTGCTGTGATGTATGACAAGGTATCATTTTGGGCAAACTTGCCTCGTTATGGAGGCAGATAGTGAAGGAAATCAATGAAAAGAGCAGAGCTGTGACCTGACATCACCAGGATCTACTTCCTCCCAGAACTATTTGCAGTGTCTACAGTCGAACAAGCAGATCTCAGGTCAGCTTAATCAATCATCTACAGACTGACAGATAACTTCTCTATTTACTGGAAGATTCCTCTTTGTATTAGTTTTTCAAATGGGCTGCCACTTAATTCACAGATGTCATGAAAGCATGCCTCAAGTCTAAAAAGATGAAAAACCTGTTTTAGGGTCTGCAGTAAACTTTTCTTGCTTTGCACAGAACTGTGCACACTCTCAGCCCCAAACAAATCATAGTATTGGGACTGTTATTAAAGAATGGGTGCAAAAGTTAAATATCTAAATCAATAGCTGTTCCTCTTGATAAATGTCTTGATTTGATTTTTTTAAATTTTGAAGCCAAGTGATGCTGCAAGAGGAAGTTGATTTTGAAAATAGATGGTATGTTTTCATGCCTGACTATGGCCTTAAGAACCATTGTGAAACACTCTTTGCTATATACCCACCTGCCATCACCATGTTTCACCCCGTCAGCACAAGGAAAATTCATACAGTTCCCATAGTGGCCACCACCACAGAAGCCTCTCCACTGCCAAATGCCACCAAAGCCCCACATCTGCAAACCAGATCAAATGGCTCTACTGGCTGGATCTGGCCTGTGGCATGTATATTGCCAAACTCCATTGTAAACCATATTTTGAAATCTGACCACAGCGAAGAGTTCAGATGGTAATTGAGCCTAACCTGTGTTAACGCTCTGGGAATATATAGGAAAAGGAACTGAAGTATGTTGTGTACATTTCTTCTAGAGGGTAGGGAATAATTTTGCTTGTTAAATATTTCAGGATACAGAATAAAATGAGCAGGGCATATCATGACAACTGACAAGAGAAGGCACATGAGGCAGATTTTAGAAGCTGAGGTAGAAGGTATCACACCCAAAGGTAGACCAAGACTACAATAGGAAGATAACATAAAAACTGAGCTGGAAGGGATGGGTGAAGATATGACAAAATGGAAGGAGATTGCTCAAGTTAAGAGGAGATGAAAAGCTGCAGTTAAGACAGTTATAGCCTCTCAAGGCCTATGAGAGCAGAGAGAGTCAGGAAGCCTATACATCCCTTTTTAATAAGTGCCCTATTGTTTGGAAAGCAAAGACACTAATGAAAGAAAGAAAAGAATTTGTGTATTGTTGAAAAATGGCCCCACCTCTGGCCAAGGTTTTTTCAACATACCAGTATGTTAACATTAACAGTACACCAGGATAACACATCTTTGGGGCATTTTCAACCATTAGCTGAATGTAGTAAGGATAGAGTGCTGCTGCAGTCTTGATGGTCCAAAAAATATATGAGGGGCAAGGTATTTTGATCATATCTTTTGTTGGTACACTAAAAGATACCACTAAAAAAAACCCTTGCCTCTCTCAAAGATAAATAAAAATCTTGAAATTATGACTTAGCCATCAAATGAAGGATTACAGTAGATGATATAACAATGTCAGAATAGAAGTAATAAGATGTATTTTTTCTTTTTTATTTCTTTTTATGGAAAAACATATGCAGTGGTTTAAAAATTGTGTATGGTTTGCCGCAATGATTGTCATATAATTAGACCAGCGGTTTACTTGGTTGCTTGCTTTGTGGAACATGTCTTCAAACAAAATATATGCATACATATTGTTTGGTTTTGTTTGGTTTATTTTGTAAGATGGCTCAGTGAAGCAATGACTGAAGATCTTCATCTCTGTGTACCTGAGTTCAAAAGCTCAGGGACTGATGAGAAAAGCCTGCCAAACTCAACAGGTCACATGCAGAAATTAAGTCTGTCTCTTGAGTATCTGATACACAGTGAAAATCCACATGTTTTAGTATCCATGCTCAAGCAAAATCTGATTCTGTTACAGAAATTTCAGGTTGCTGATCAATCATCAGAGCTATATGGGTAAATCTGACCATTTTATCACTAGCTCTGACCAGTATCATTTGATCTTCTCTTGAACACCTACATTTACTAAAAACCTGTGAAAACAGTAGCTAAAAAGGGGAAAGTGAGGATATGCATAGCTTTTACAAAATAACAGAATATTGGGGCAAGCACAGACCACATAACAATGTTAAAATGTATAATGACTTAGCTTAATTGACTTAGCTTAGTGTATTGCAACTTGATTGATATCTAGAAACATACATATCAACTCATCTAGAATTTATTTTTTCCTTAGCTAAGCCAATCAAAAGAAAACTTTGCTGTGATAACATACTAAACAACTTGTTTTATTTTGCCACACTCCATCCGATTTTCACATTTGTTTATTTAACTGCTATGAAAACTCTGGTACTATGTTGCATTTAGACCTTCCCAAACAAGTTTTATTGCAAATTTTCAGAAGTTTAGGAGTATAACCCCAGAAAGACACAAATTCATTAATATGTTAAGTACTGAAATATATCAGTTTAAAAGTAAACAAACAAAAGAAACAAGTTTCTAATTTGTCCTCCCCCACAGAGACTGCTGTAGTGGAAAGTCCAAAATGCTGTTTGTTTTTTTCACTGTTGCTGCTTCTCTTGCAGACCTCACAAAGATGAAGATGATTTGGGGGTAAGGGGAAAGAGACTTAATTCTTCTGTCTTTCAGCCTGTTTTGTTGTGTACAGATACTGGAAAGGTACTTGTGGAAGCTAAAACTTGTTTAAAAACTATTGCATTGGACATGAAAATGTTTGCAAATATTTTTGTTGTCAGGGCTCAATTAAAACACGATGATTTTATTTCTGAGCAGGAGCTGTTTAAAATGTGGATTTGTTCTTTTACTGGGAGTCATGAGCTGTGTTTTGCTGCTTTATGATGACAATGAAAATAAAGTTAACTGAAGTTTTTCAGATGAGGGTTTGGCTTGAGTTTTGGCCGGAGTTGACTAAGATATGTTCTTCGTTTAGCAGAGTGGTTTCAAACATCTCTGATTACAGTAGGATAACTGTAAAAACAGCACGCCTAAGGTATGCCTATCATGCTGCAGGCAGATTTGGTATCTTTTAACTCACGGGCATCAATACTACAAGCACATCGGTACTGCAGAATTCAAGTGAAATCGCATCTTTACACATGTTTTAATTAGAGTGGCTCCTGGCTCTCAGGAACCACCCTAATTAAAACTCTTGCAGCATCTCATGTATTCAGTGTTCTGTGATTCAAAATGGTGGCAAGGGTGCTTTAAATAAAGTTTGTTGGACAAGCTTTAGTTAAAGCACCCCCGCCCCCATTTTGAAATGCAGGGATGCTAAATATACATGCCGCCGAGGCTGCTGCAGTGTTCTAATTAGAACGCTCCAACAGACTCAATTAATCAAGTCTTCTCTGACGCGTTCTAATTAGAACATGTCGGAGCAGGCATCAGGCATGTGTATAGGTGCCCTCACAAGGACTCTACACAAGAATAAAGGCCTTTGCCTACAAATCTTTTTCCAGCACGAGGGGCTATTTGTCAAAGGTCCCTTTTCTTTCTTGGATCTTTAATAGAGATGAACAAAAGAAGCAACAGTTGGTGTTGAAATCTGTAGTCAGATTAAATGTCAGTCTTCAATCCAAGTGTGAACTAGGTTTAATTTGGATTTGATGACAGGAAAATCTAAGAAACTTTTTGGCATTTGGGGCTGATCATTTGTGAGAAGTTCTATCCTTAGATTTGGCTGCATCCAAACCAGAAAATAGGCTGAGCTTTCCTTGGACCATTCTTCTCACATAGGAGTGGATTCAGTGAGTCCAGAAGTGCATTTATCATTCTTTGTCATAAATCCACTTTACCAGGTGGGATGGATTTTCATAGAAATGAAGATTAGAATATATTTTTTATTTTTAAATTATTAGCTTTGGTATTTATTTGCATGATGCCATAAAGAGGATTCATAGTTTCATAGTTGGTAGGGTTGAAAGGGACCTGAGCAGACCATCAAGTCCAACCCCCTGCCCTGGCAGGAAAAAGTACTGGGGTCAAACGACCCCAGCAAGGTGTTTGTCTAACCTCCTCTTAAAGACCCCCAGAGTAGGAGCCAGAACCACTTTGCTTGGAAGTTGGTTCCAGATCCTAGCCACCGTGACTGTGAAGTAGTGCCTCCTGATGTCTAGTCTGAATCTACCCTCTGCCAGCTTGTGATCGTTATTTCTAATTACTCCTGGTAGTGCTCGGGGGAACAGGGCCTCCCCCAATGCCTGCTGGTCCCCTCTGACTAGTTTATAACAGGCCACTAGCACCCCCCTCAGCCTTCTTTTGTGGAGGCTGAACAGGTTCAGGTCCCATAGCCTCTCCTCGCAAGGCCTGCCCTGCTGCCCCCTGATCATGTGGGTGGCCCTCCTCTGAACCCTCTCAATGCTGTCCACATCCCTCCTGAAGTGTGGTTCCCAGAACTGGATGCAGTACTCCAACTGTGGCCTGACCAGTGCCGCATAGAGGGGGAGGATCACCTCCTTGGACCTGCTTGAGATGCATCTGTGGATGCATGACAAGGTGTGGTTGGCCTTCCTGACCATGTCCCAACACTGTCGGCCCATGTTCATTTTGGCATTAATAATGATTCCAAGATCCTTTTCTGCCTCTGCACTGATGAGAAGGGAGTTCCCCAGCCTGTAGGTATGCTGCTGGTTCTTCCTCCCCAGGTGCAGCACCTTGCACTTGTCAGTGTTGAAACCCATCCTGTTCTCATCTGCCCACCCCTGTAACCTGTCTAGGTCCAATTGCAGCCTATTCCTCCCTTCTAGCGTGCCCACATTCCCCCACATCTTAGTGTTGTCAGCAAATTTGAATAGGGTGCTTTTTACCCCCTTGTCCAAGTCACTGATGAAGATATTGAACAGCGTGGGTCTGAGGACCGAGCCCTGGGGGACCCCACTGCACACATCCCTTCAGATCGAAAATGACCCATCCACCACCACTCTCTGGGTGCAGCCCTCCAGCCAGTTAGCGACCCATTTGACTGTGTAGGTGTTGATGCCACAGCCCCCTTATTTTTTAATGAGAATGGGGTAAGAGACAGTGTTGAAGGCCTTTCTGAAGTCCAGAAAGACTACGTCCACTGCTACCACTGCGTCTAAGGATTTTGTGACCTGGTCATAGAAGGCCACCAGGTTGGTCTGACAGGACCTGCCTTGAATGAACCCATGTTGGTTGCCCCTAAGTATAACCTCCCTTGCTGGCCTCTCATGGACATGCGCCAGGATAATTCTCTCAAACAGTTTACCCAGGATCGAGGTAACACTAACTGGCCTATAGCTTCCTGGATCCTCCTTCCTCCCTTTTTTGAAAATGGGAACCACATTGGCCCTTTTCCAGTCCTCTGGCACCACACCAGAGCACCACAAGTGCTCGTAAAGCCTATTCAAAATAGGCATGTTCCTTCTGCATTTTCAGTCAATGTGTGTAACAAAACTATATATACACAACAACTGGCAGACTGGCAAAACTGAAAAAACCTCCATGATGCATCAAGATGGCTATTACTGACTCATATGCTCCTAACCCTCCAGCAACTCAATATTTAATAAAATTATTAACACATAATAAAAAGATTTATTATACTTCTGAAGCTAGTGCTTACTTTTTAATGACATATTTCTTTTGATTTAATGTGCATTTTTTCCATCTCTGTTTAAAGAAAACATGCATCTCATATAATAATAGACTTCAAACAGTTTATTCATATCATCTATATAATCATATTTACTCTGTGTTTTATTTATTCATCTTTATATTATTTTAGATATCTTTGCTCAATTTGGTTATTTCATAAGATGTAAAAAGAACCCTTAAAAATTAAGAGATGTGTAGCTCATTCTGTGGTGTAACTATATTGCACAGTGGGTGCATCTACACATTCATTAATGCGCAGTAGTTATTGCACATTTAGTTTAGTACTTGCTTAATGAAGTACTAACTAATAACTATAGTTACTGCACAGTAGTGCTGGCGCACAGTTTTTTAGTGATGCTTACAGCGCAGTAGCCTAATACTACTGTGCAGAAGTGTATTAGCAAGGCTTTTGCCTGGCACACTGCTGCACAGTGTTATTAGGCTACTGCACATTTCATGTCTTGTGTAGAAGTGCCCAGTGAGAAGAAACTCAAGTTAAATACAGCCTATTTGTACTGGCTGTGGTGAGCCTACACAGCTCAGTAGTTGGAGGCTACCGTGTTCACTGCATGTGACTGAAGCTTGTGTACAGATACCCTAGCTAGTTTTGATGTAGCTAGCTTGAGCACTAGTGGCAGCAACATCAGGGGCTTCAGTAAGTACACCTGAGATCTGTGGTACTTCCTCAGGCTGTTAGCTACCAGTAGGTGCATCTACAAGTGTGCTTTACTGTGGAGTTAACTAATGAGCTCCGCAGTTAAGTGTCACCATCTATTAGGCCACTATAAATGAATTAACTCAGTTGTAGCATAGTACTGTTTGGGACAAGTACTATCCTACAGTGGAATTATTTAGTGTGCCACAATGCACATGTAGATGGTGACTGGGTCTGGCTGGGGCACATGGGTGCTACAGTATATGGGCTGCTTGCTGGCTAGCTCTGCACTGTAGCACCCTTGTGCCCCAGCCAGCCCCTCTGCAGCAGGTTGAGCCAGGATGGAAGAGCGAACTGCACAGGAGTTTATTCAGGAGCATTAATAGCATGAGTAAGTGCACCCAGTGAGTCTGTACCACCATGTCTTCAATGTTATTGGTGCCCTAGCTAGATTTTCAGAGGTTAAATTAAAAACCTAGGTTGGGTAGGTCTACACATCCTATAATCACACCTCCAGGTGCACTGTAGATATAGCTTGAGAGATTCTTCGGTCAAAAGCAACCTGGTACCTTTTCTTTCTCATATTAGAAGGTTTCCCACATTCAGTGGGAGGGAGGCAATTCATATTATACTTTGGCCTATTTCTTAGTTAGATCAGCATTACCTTTAAAACCTACTCTCCTTTACAAATCTGCCAGAAAAAAGCTGAATCAGTTAAGCAAGTAAAAAAACTTAGAGGGTGTTACATGGACCACATAGGTCAGCAGTTCAAGATCTCTTCTTTCTCAAGAGGCTATCTGAAAAGCCCAACATGCAATAAGGGCATAGTCCACTACAATGTGACCTGGAAATATAGCCTTTTTAGGTTTTCTAATTACTTCTCCCTTTTTGAAGTAGATCAACCATTGTATAGCTATTTAATTGTGAACAGAGCAGGCTGGACCCTAGTTCACTGCCAGTACATAGCCAAGTCCTGATACTAACATTATCATGAACAGTAAGAAAGAATGCATATGCAGGGACATTGCCTTAAATTCCATTCCTTGCATAGGTCTGTATTCTTCTCCTAGACGAGTTGCTTTCCATTTGCAAAAGGATGTAGTTGTGGTTCTAAAATCCCTTGGAATCTCCAAATTTCCAACACTAGGGTGCTATCTGATGCAGACTGGGAAGTAAGAATGCTTGGCCTTCACTTATGCTCTCAGTGAAGTTGACTGAAGCTTGCCTCCATACTGGATTTGGCTAATAAAGTTATACAGAAAACATTTCAGACAGAGGAACATGTAAAGAGAGAGAAGGGCAAAGAAGAGCAAAGTCAGATTTTATAGTCATTGCCAGATCTTTTCTCTTTTAAATATAAACTCCTAATCATGCTGTTTTTCTGTGACTCACCTATAAAGGAGAATATTCTGAAGGAGAATCAGAATGGTGGGGGAACACTAAACATCTGAACAAAACCATCTCTCCTAAAGGCAGAATCTTCAGAGAGCTCTCTGCACCATGGTGGATATTTAGCAGAAGAAGATTAAGTGCTGGGAATATGCATTGACTCTCATCCCTAAACCTATGGGTCAATGCCATTTGAAACTGCATGTCACTGTATCCTGATCTTCACCCTCCTTAAAGTAACTGAAAACAACTGTGCAGGAGAAGCTCCACAGAATTCAGGTAGCCGTTCTCCAAGTTATTCTATAGGATGGTGCAGCCCCATCCATGATGCCGTGTCCTTGAACATTTTACACAGGGTAGAGAAAGGAAGGCATTCTAATGACTGAAGCACATTGCTGAAGCATAGTGATGACTTTCTAGTCCAACATCTGATGTTTTTGTTTGCAAGTAAATAAATAATATAACCCAGCCCTCCAATCTCTCAGGGATCAGGGGCCAGTTTGGGGGGGGGGGGGGCAGTTACTTTGCTAAGCATTTGTAAAACCCTTTCAGATCCATGTGTTAAAAATCCTATATTACTGCAAAGTATGGGCAAGAGATTCTGTTAGGGACACTGTTTTATTAATGTTTGGCCAATTAGGATAAATGGAAAGAAAATGGGTGTGATTATCTACTCCAGTTTTACACCAGTATAAATAATGCTTGAGGCTGCCGTTTCCACAGCTGCTGAGAGTTGCAGGGCAGTTTGGCTGAGCAAGCCTCCATCACTGACTGAAGCAAACCATGAGAACTCCTTCAGGGAACCTTATCAACTTCAGTTAGTAACTTAGACATGTGCATATGGACACATCGAAGAGAATGAAACTCTAATCATAAAGGGTGTTGCTTCATAATAATACCTGGGAGTTAATAAATGCTTTGCTTTTACATTGTGTCTGTCATTTGAGGAACTCAAAACATTTTGCAAGCAGTAACTTACGTTAGTAATGTGACTTCCTATACACGTATTTCAATGCCGACAAACACAGACATATACAAAATACTATACTCTAGGTCAGGTTTCTGGCAGTGGACCACAGTGGCTCGGTTCAGGTCTGTGGTGGGTTGATGCTAGGATCCGGCTGCTGCCGCTACCACTTCCCCCTGCTGCCTAGCCATGGTGCAGCACAGGCTAAGCTCCCCACTGCCTGCCGGGCCACAGCACAGCTTGAGCATGACATTTAGCCCACAGGCGGTAGGTTGCTGATCTCTAATCTAAGTAAGATATAGACAGACACCTTTCTAGAACCACCTACCAATAATGCAGCTACCAGTTAAACATCTTTCCAGAACGCCATTTCCTGCATCCTCATTCTTTAGAATAGGAAGCACAATGGAAAGTCTTTCTTCATGTAAGCTTTACCTCTAGCTTCGTTGCCTTGACTGCCTCATGAATACCAACAGAGTTTGCATACACCCATCAAACCTACTCAGAATTTGATTATGCTTCATAATTCCTTGAGGCAGATGCTGTCGGTCAGATTCTTTGCTGTTGTAGTTGGGCATAAATCCAATGATTTTTTAAACCGATTTATACCAGCTGAGAATCTGGCCTGGGCATCTCTCCGTGTATGTTGCGTATAGCACTATCCTTCCAGTCTATCAATAATCACATTAATGGACCAAGTCCTGTTGGCTACAATGGAGTTTCATGAGGCATGAATTTGGCTCTGAGTTCCTTTGGCCGATGGGGAAATCATGGTCCTACAAATAAACAATATGTTTTCCGTTTGTTCTTTTATCAGTCTCTGGATGCAACATATGGAGGAGTTTTTGAAATTTTTCTTTTTAGTAAGATTGTTTTCCACTTTTGAACTGCCAATTTACCATGAGAAATCCATTCGCTGAAATGACAGAAAAGGCAAGATGTACAGCAGAAATGGTATGGTCTGTTGCAATAAATTACAGGTTTCTTTTTCATGTACATCACTAGAGGCGGCACTGATGCAATTAGCTACAGCTGGTTATAGAAAGAAAACATGCATCTGTGGATGGATCAGACTGGAGGGAACCAACTTGTATTTTCTGGAATTTATCACTTGGAAAAAAAAAGGACTGCAATTTTCATTCCTGGGCACAACAAATTCTAATGACCTTTATTTCCCTCTTTGAAACTCTAAGGCTGTGAAACCAGCTTAGCCTAATAAACACCTTTATGTTATTGCATAGCAATTAGCAGACACAATCAGGTCATAGCAGTTTCTCTGAAGGAAGAATTTGGAGGGACCATTTTCTGGAATTTGAAAAGAGTACTTGTTGAGGTAATGAACTGAAGTGTAGAGTTTGTCCTGTTACTACCCCAAGGCTTAAATTGTCCCATTCATTTTGATTGTAACAAAGGCTTTGGGTCTAATTTGCTGGCAAAGCTTGTGCTTCCAGCTGTTCAGTGCATGCCTATTTGCAGGTATCCTGCTTGGACCTGCTTGGATGTTTCCAACAACACAGCAGGACAGGAGCTGTATGTGGTTAAGCACAGTCAAAGTCAGGATTTCCAAGACCCAGTTCACTGAAATACACCTTCTCCTGTCACCCTTTTCAACCACTTTTTCTTACTCTTATTTTTGTCACCTTGCCCCTTTACCCTTTGCTTCTACACCATTTCTACTACCTTCTTCTATTTTTTCTTCTTTTGGATTTTATTTTTATTTTTTTTATCTGAGAAATGATTATTTTTCCAGGGACAACAGTCTTTACCGGCAACGCTGGATTTGTTATAACATTTATCAGTTAATGTTCTACAAGAAGAATTGTAAAAGTTATAAACCCCCTTTCCATTTTTCCTTCCCCACATTTTATCTGTTTTTCATACGGGAATAACTTTTCCTGGTAACAAATAGTGTTGCTTTTTCCCCTCTGTCCAACATTTTTGTTCTTTCACTCCTTGTCCATGTGCTGCTCGCCCACCTCGGTGCTGTATTCTCTTCTCCGCTGGGCAGAGAAAAGTTGGACATACTGGGTTTGGGATGGGGTTGGGGGGGAGGTCATTGCTTTCACTATGGCTTGTTAAATGTTTTTGCAGTCTTTTAAGTACTCCTGAGCTTGGTATACTGCCTGTATTTCTCCTCCTTATGGCACTCCTATAGTCTCTACATTTTTGTGGAATTTTTAACTAGATTGTGCTTTCTATGGTAAAATGTTAGTGAATTGAATGATCACCCACATTTCTGCCTGCAGAATGGGGGCTGTGGCCTAGTGTATAGAAGAAAAGGGAACTGTGAAAACTACTGTTGTGTCTCTGACATTTTGCACCAGTGCTCAAGCTTTTGGGAAAGATCTCTATGGAATTTCCTCAAGCAGAGAAAAGATGATTGTTCTCCATGGCCTCAACCTGAGAAAATGTCCTCTCTCTTTTTTTTCTTTTTTTTTGGAGGCAGGGGTGTGGACAGGGAAGGGGAAGGATGGGATGAAATACCACAAACATTCTTTTTCTAGGATATTTGGCCTCTAATCAAACATATATTGAAAGACAGACCCCATCTTGACTGAGGCCTGAATTGAAATCGAAATCCTGGCTGGGGGGAACAGCAGTGGATTGGATGTCAGGGACTCAGATGTAAAATTCAAAGGGGACTAGATTCAAAGCACCAGCTTTTGGCCCACCCCTAATTAAGAAAAGGAAGGGAAGAGAAAGTAATACTGTAGCTAAAGATCCCAAATGCCCTTGTAGCAATGGATCCTGATCACTTGACTTGCCACTTATTTTTAAAGCTGTGCTTAAATGCTACTTCTTAGGCTCCCTCCCTTGTTATACAGCCTGCTTTAATGTTCCATCAAAACAAAGAAAACAACTGTTCCCACATTAGGCATACATTAGCTTTGGGAAAGAAGGAAAACAAATCAATATTACATGTTTTGGAAAAGGAAAGGAGCCAGGGTGTGTGCCCAGACGACAAATTTCTATAATCTCTGAACCTATAATTTACTTCAGAAATGTGTGGTTACCTTGAAGAGGAGAGGGATCTTCCAGCTTGGCAGAAAAATTAATGATTCAGGTGTGAATGGAAATACATGAAGAGAAAAGATCTAAGGAAGAAAAGTTTCAAAATTGTGAAGCCTAAACAATGTTTCTTCAGATATCTCCCATTCAAATTCCATACCCCGTGACTGTGGCAAAGCAGGCAAACTGTTTTAACGCCAACACCCTGCTACAGTCAGAAAGAGCAAAACCCAGACAAGCCCACAGCATATAGGAAAAAGACATCATCAAGGCATTTCAAGCACACTACACAGTTCTGATTTTAAAACAGATCTGAAAAACCTAAAAATCACTGGAAACAGATAAAAGCAAGGGCTGAACCGGCTGCCAACTTGTATTGCATTACAATCAATCTTTGCACCATTTTCCGTTTTAAAAAATATTTGGAAAAATGGAAAACAATCAGTGCTAATGCATTGTATTTGTGAGGCTGACCATAGAAGATGCTCAGAATGCAGTTACCTAACAACAGTAGCTACTTCAGTTGCTTATGAACAAAATATTTCATGTCAATTGCTCCTGAAAGGAAATACTGGAAAGGATGGCTTTCTTCATCATTTTCTCAGGAAACAATGTTTACAAATCCCACCGATAACTAGAGACTAAAATTGGTTCAAGTGGATAATTTGAAATGAAGAAAACAAATCTTTCCATATTAAAACCACAATGTGTGTTTATGCATTCAGGGATTATATCCTCTGTTATAAGCTTCCGAGAATCTAAGTAGGTTGAAGAGCAAATCTGTGAAGACTGTAATATTGATGACCATGCCAATCAAATATACTTTGTTAGCACTTAGTTATTAGTAGGCTATTGTTACAGATGTCATAGGTAAATAGAGGTAGACAGAGAGGCAGATAGATTTGGACCAAAAATATGTCTCCAACCTAAGCTACTATGGGACAAGTCTGTTGTGGCAGAAAAGGGAAGGGAAACTGTACTGGTCATGGGGGCCAAAAATGTTGTCAGTACTAACAAGAAATATGATGTAGACATGATGAAAACCAGGTGTGAATAAGTTCAAAGCTTGTCTGTGGGTTTCACTGGAAGAGTTTAAGCTGAAAGTTTGAGCTCAGGTAGTTGGAAACAGGAGATTTCATTGCAGTTGAAATCTCTACCCCCTTTGGCTCAGCTTTTCTGATTTTCCTCCATTGTGGGCACATCTACAAGTGCACTTTAATGCATCGTAGATTATTTTACTGCACATTAAAGCATCACATAAAAAGTATGCTAATGAGCAGTAAAATAGCCTAGTGCACATTGTCACAAAAAAGCATGCAAATGTTCTACTGAACATTATCTCAACATATTGTGCATTAATTTAGTACCTCACATTGGAGATACTATATTTAATATGCATTAGAAAAGGTGCATTAATGTACATGTAGACGTGCCCAGTGTGTAGAATGGTGAGTCTCCACCAAGTGCCTTATGAGGACAAACACAAACCAATGATTGTAACTATAGCCCGCTGCCCTTCTCACTCAGGTCAAAAGACGCCTAGGTCTAGAATAGTTGTGGTGTTCATTATTGAGTACTTAGGGGCATTGATGGAGCAATGTGAAGAAATAGTATGTTGTCTGCTTCAAGATAACCTAAGCTGACCCCTGCTTTCCTTGAGCGTGGAATTCATTCACAAATTTTACCTTCAAATGTGACAGAAAAATAAACAATTAGCTCTTTGAGATCTGGGCCCACAGAAATGCCTTACTGGTGTGAAAAGATTGTTGCAACTTGGCCTGTATGAGCTGATTGTTTCAATCTGAGATTGAAATGGCTGCCATATGCAAATATGTAAAAAAAATGCTGAGCATATCACTGTGTGCATACTACAGTGTAAATTGCAAGGCACAGAAAAAGGGAAGGATATTCTAATAGTTATATCATTAACTTGGGACACTGGAGTCCAGGTTCCAGCTCTATGCTCTACCACAGATTTCCCATGTGATCTTGGATAAGTCATATACAGGGGGTAGGCTCAGTAGAGATGCTGGGAGTAAAATCCAGAAGCTTGAATTAGGTACTGAGATCCCCTGTGTTGTGCATGGGGAGAAATAGGTACTTTAGAAGAGGACCCAAAACAACCAGCGTGAACAAAGAACAACCTCAAGTCAGAATGCTCAGAGCTAACTAGTAGAAAATTCTGTGCGCATAGAAATATCTGAAATCCTGGCTATCTCTGGGACTTAGGGCTGCTTATAGACATAAAAAAATGGTGCTTTACTTTAAACCCAGCACATTCCTGCACCAAGTCCTGCACATGCCCAGAAGAGGCATTGCATTAGTTAGACCTGGCTCACCCATTCTCTATATAGATCAGGCACTTCAGTGGAGGCTTTGTTTTTTTGGTTCTTTTATCCAATAGCTGTTTAAATCAGCTTCAGATAAAAGCACCAAAAAGCCAACGCTGAAGTGCCCGATCTATACAGATGCTGTGGAGCCAGGTCCAACTAATATGCCGCTTCTTCCTGTTAAGTGCTTTTTTTTTTCTTCGAAGTCTGTCAGCAGCCCACTCAGGAGTGCAGAAAAGTACAGCCATCCACGCAGGAGCAGCACTACTACCACCACTACCAATGTTTTTAAAGAAAAGAATAACCCTTATTCAGTTCTTTCAAACAATGGTTGTCCAGGTAGGATTCCAGGCTCTGGATTGCAAGTGGCTGAAGGCATCTGTCTGCAGCCCTGAGTCGGGACCCTAAAACCTGGAGAAGGCTAAGGTTTCAGACCCTCCTCCCCCCCGTAATCCTTCAGTGGCCTATCAATTAGCTCTAAGAAGCTCCTTGAACAGCTTGTTGATAGTTTTGGCACCTAGCTCTTCTCATGCATTGAAAAGGGAGTTTAAGGCCTACCTTGGGCTGCAGGGGCTGCAGTACTTCTAACATAAGTCCTCTATTGAATTGAGCCCCTGTGATTCAATTCTCTACTTAATTATGGGGATAGCAACACTTGCCCCAGTCATAAGGATAAACAAATACAGACTGTGAGGTACTCAGATCCAAGGGAGGGGGGGTGTTTGGGGAAGCGTCTATATACCTACCTAAGATAGATGACAATGTATTACTTTGCGTAAGGCACCAGTAGAACTTCTGTAAAAAAAAATTGTTTGGTAATGATATTACTTGTGCATCCCAAACTTTTCTTGACTTATTAATACTATATAATTCCTCAGAAAATACTAAACTAGAATGTAAAGGCCCATGTTGGTTCCATGTTGCTGTACAGTTTTATAAGAATTGTCTTGCATTTCCACAGCGGTGTTTATTTGGCTTTTTCCAGGCATTTGATGCCTGGCCCTTTGTTCAGAAGGGCAGCATGTACATCTAATAAATAATTAAATTGAATAAATAATTGTGTGCCAGGGCAGAGTGTAAAGCACAAATATAAATATGGTGAGTGACAGCAGAACAGACAGTTTGCTTTGGTCAGCTGTGCCTGTTGGTAGCCAAATGTACAGACAATCCTCCACTGCATCTTCACTAACATAAAAGAATGTGACAGCTATTTGTGTAGCAAATAAGATGCCATCTTTCACCTGCAATGGGCCAGAAATGATTAATCTTTTCAAAATGTGTTTTGTGTTTGTGTTACCCAAAGATGAGTTGCCAGCTAATTTTGGTGGATAGTGTTGCATTGCTCTTAGGAATCTAAAGCTAAAGCTTTTAATCCTGGTCTGGCCTTCATAAACTCAGAGAGAGAAAAACATGCATGACAGGAATGAACTCTGTGGGTTCAGCGTAAGCATTCATGGAAGTCCTTCTCATTTATTTCAGCATTTCCCAAAGGGTGCGATATGTGCTGTACTGAGATATGAAGGACTAGCTGGATATGGGGTAGGGCAGGAGAAGCTTCAAGATGTATGAATTAAAGGGGTATACATTTTTAACAGGATGGGAATGTGATTTGTTTTACCTTCTTGAAGGGGGACTCAGACTATCCAAGTTTTGGTAACAGGAAGACATTCAGGCAGAACCTCAAATCCTGAAGTCATTTGATTACATTAGAATCACAGGTTTGGGGTTTTTTTCAATTGATGTGTTTACCCTTTAGTATTTGAAAGGAAAGTTTGAAAGTGTAAACTGAGCATAATGGATGCAGAAGTGATTGCCTGAGTCTTCAGACTGCCTGAAACAATACTTCTGGAGCTATGACTTGCCTCATGCATCTCCCCAAGGTGTTAACTGCAAGACCCACTGCTCGGGGATGGCGAGTTTCCAGCATCGTTCAGAGAGAGAACAGTTTGCATGGCGGAAGCACATGAAGATGAAGGGAGAGGTAGTGAGCTATGTTAATCTGAAATCAGTCAGAAGGCAGGGTAGATATGCACCTTTATAGACTAAGTAACATATTTATATGCTAAGATAAACAATTGTGTTCATCTGCTTCTGATGAAGAGAACTTGGGTTCATGAAAGCTTGTGTTATATATACATATATACATAGACGTGTGTGTGTGTGTATGTATGTATATACATACATACACACACACACATTCACACATATACACATACACACACATATATACACACTAGGGCTATGCGAAGCTTTGGTCACTGATTCGATTCAGCAGTGATTCGGCCCAATTTGGTGGCTGAATCTCCAAATCTGTACTGAACCAGGAGACCCTTTAATCTCTCTGAATCGAATTGGAAACTCCTGAATTGATTCAGAGAGATTCAGAGAGATTCAATGATTCGGACACAGACACAGCTTTAAATGTTTTTTCTACATACCTCAAGGTACCAGGCCTCTCATGAACACTGAGAAGGTGGTGCAGATGGAGTGCCCCATGGGAGCACAGAGAGGTCCCCAGCACGCTTGGCAGAGGACCCAGATGTGGACTGGAAGCACTTCCAGTCCACTTCTGAGTCCACCGTGGCACGCACGCCCCCCCCCCCCCCCCCCGGCTTGGCAACTGGTGCCTCCTGGGTCTGGGGGGGAACCCAGGGTCCCCAAGGGCTAATCGCCGAGCCGGGATCCCAGGGAGGGTGGTCTCCCATGCACTCAACAGAAGACCCCAAACTGGACCAGAAGTATTTCCGGTCCACTTCTGGGTCCACCGCTGAGCACATGGGGGGCCCCCCTGTGCTCCTGTGGGACACTCCATCCACCCCCCCATCTCAGTGTTCATGGGCCATGCCTGGTACTTTGATGTATGTAGAAAAAATATTTAAAGTTGTGTCTATGGCCAAATTGCTGATTCTCCAAATCAGCATCAAATCTTCAGGTTAGGATACAGTCAAATTGAATCAGGACAGTGATCTGAATCAACAAATTGAATCACTGTCCCCTGAATCAGGCCGAATCTGAATCCAAATCAAATATGGCCTGCTTTGCACACCCCTAATATACACATATATACATACACACACATGTATATATGTGTGTGTGTGTGTGTGTAACACAAGCTTTCATGAACCCAAAGTTGACTTCATCAGAAGCAGGTGAATACAGTTTATTATTTTAGCTAAACAGCCTATTTACCTGCTGCTGAGGTAAATATTGTGGGCTTATCTAAACAGGTAGATATACCCTTCCTGGGGCATCTGTAGATGACACTTTAAAGTGGGTTTAAAGTGAGTCAAAAGCCTTTTGCACTGCATTAATGGCATTGCTGTTTGCACATTTTGAAGCATATTGCACATTAATTCCAGCCACTGTAGCACATTCAGTAGTGTAATGCAACTTAAATGACTTTGGGATGCAGCAAATGGCTTTCATAGTTTCATAATTTCATAGTTGTTAGGGTCAGAAGGGACCTGAGCAGATCATCAAGTCCAACCCCCTGCCATGGGCAGGAAAGAATGCTGGGGTCAAACAACTCTGGCTAGGTAAATATCTAGCCTCCTTTTGAAGACCCCCAGGGTAGGAGCCAGCACCACTTCCCTTGGAAGTTCGTTCCAGATCCTAGCTGCCCTGACAGTGAAGTAGTGCCTCCTGATGTCTAGCCTGAACCTACTCTCAATCAACTTGTGGCCATTATTCCTAGTTACATTTGGTAGTGCTCGGGGGAACAGGGACTCTCCCATTCCCCACAGGTCCCCCCGGTAAGTTTATAGATGACCACCAGATCCCCTCTCAGCCTTCTCTTGTGGAGGCTGAACAGGTTCAGGTCCTGTAGCCTCTCCTCATAGGGCCTGCCCTGCTGCCCCCTGACCATGCGAGTGGCTCTCCTCTGGGCCCTCTGGATGCTGTCCACATACCTCTTGAGTGCGGTGCCTAGAGCTGGACGCAGTACTCCAACTGCAGCCTGACCAATGTCACACAGAGGGGGAGGATCACCTCCTTGGACCTGTTCGTGATGCAACTGTGGTTGCATGGCAAGGTGCGACTAGCCTTACTGACTGCATCCTCACACTGGCGGCTAATGTTCATCTTGGAATCAATAATGACTCCAAGATCCCTTGCTGCCTCTGTGCTGATGAGAAGGGAGTTCCCCAGCCTGTAGGTATGCTGCTGGTTCTTTCTCCCCAGGTGCAATATTGAAATCCATCTGATTCTCATCCACCCACCCCCGTAACCTGTCCAGATCTAGTTGTACCTGTCCCTCCCTTCTAGCATGCCCACCTCTCCCCACATCTTTAAGTTATCTGCGAATTTGAACAAGGTGCTTTTCACCCCTTTGTCCAAGTCGCTGATAAAGATGTTGAACAGTACAGGCCTAAGGACCGAGCCCTGGGGGACTCCACTCCCCACATCCCCACAGGTTGAAAATGATCTGTCCACCACCACTCTCTGGGTGTGACCCTCTAGCCAATTTGCGACCCATCTGACTGTGTAGGCATCATTGCCACAGTCACCTAATTTTTTTAATGAGAGTGGGGTGAGAGACAGTGTTGAAGACCTTCTTAAACTCCAGAAAGACTACGTCCACCACGACACCTGCGTCCAAGGATTTTGTGACCTGGTCGTAAAAGGCAACCAGGTTGGTCTGACAGGACCTGCCCCTAATGAACCCATGTTGGTTGCCCCTGAGTATAATCTCCCCTGCTGGTCACTCACAGATGTACTCCTGGATAATTTTCTCAAAGAGCTTCCCCAGGACCAAGGTAAGACTAATGGGCCTATAGTTACCTAGGTCCTCCTTCCTCCCTTTTTTGAAAATGGGGACCACATTGGCCCTTTTCCAGTCATCTGGCACCTTGCCAGAGTAGCATGAGTGCTCATAAAGCTGTGCCAGGGGTCCCACAATGACCCCTGCCAATTCCCTCAGCACCCTGGGGTAGAGATCATCTGGACCTGCTAATTTAAACACGTCCAGCCCCACCAGAAGTTTCCTAACTAGGGCCTCCCTAGGCCTGGCGGTGCCTCTCCTGAGTCCATCTGGAATTCTGGTGGGGTCCTTGCTCAGAAAAATGGAGGCAAAGAATTTGTTAAAGAGGTCAGCTTTATTGTCTGGTGCAACCACCAGATTGCCAAGCGTGTCCTGCAGGGGCCCCATATTACCCAGTGCCTTCTTTTTACTCCCTATGTATTTAAAGGACTTCTTGTTATCTTTGATCCTAGTTGCTAGTCCTAGTTCTGTCTCTGCCTTAGCCTTCCTAACAGCTACCCTACAGTCTCGAGCAACACAGGTATAATTCTTCTTGGTGGTAGCCCCTCCTTTCCACCAGATATATGCCTCCTTTTTAGCTTTCAGATGTTCCTGAATGCCTCTAGTGAGCCATGGGGGCTTTTGAGCACTCTCACCCCCTTTGATTCGTGTTGGGACTGTCACCCTTTGGGCTCAGAGGATCATCTCCTTAAGGAATGACCATTCGTCTTGGACTCCCAACTCCCCTACCCTCCAGGACCTCAGTGCTTCTCCAACTAATCTCCTTAACTCATTGAAATCGGCCATCCTGAAGTCTAGGGCTACTGCCTTGCTGCAGGCCTTTGACACCCTGCGCTGGATAGTGAATTCCAGTAGGAGATAATTGCTATCGCCCAGGTGGTCAAGAACCTGGAGTCCCCTCACCAGGTTGTCACCTGTGGCCAGAACCAGGTCCAGCAAGGCATTCCTTGTAGTGGGACTGTTCACCCCCTGGGTTAGGTGGAGGTCCTGTATCTCAGCTAGGAACCTACGTGAGCGGTCAGACCTGGCTGACTGCTCCTCCCAGCAGATGTCCAGGTAGTTTAGGTCACCCATGATGACTGTGTCCCTTGACTTAACTGCCTCCATGAGCTGACCTGAGAATTCTCTGAGATTCGGCTTTGGGGTGCTGCAAAGTAAAACACCTCCAAGGAGTTCTAGTTTTGTACCCTACAGCTGCAGAGGGAAGCACAGGGCTCCACACAGGCAGCCTGGCAACAGCCCGGGAAGGCAGGCTCCACAGAAGGGGGGAAAAAAAGCAGCAAGCCTGCTCTTTTGTTTTCCCCTCCTAGAGCCTGCCTGCCTGCATGACCTGCGCGGGGGCCTAGTGCTTTCCTCCACAGCCATGATGCCCCCCCAGGACTGCCAGAGCCAGATGCCTGAGGGTAGGTGCCGCCTGGGGAGGGGGTCATCACTGCCATGGAGGGAAGCATTAGCCACACCCCCGCAGCTCAGGGACTGCTCTGCCCACCAGCAGCTCGCTCTCCCCTCCCCACCACTGGAGAGGCAGTTAAGGATTGGGTTCCAACATGGGTGTACATGACACAGGGGTCGGTCTACTTTGTGTTAAATTGAAGTGGTGTTTTTAAAAGCTATGACTTCAGTTTAGGGAGAATTAAACCCCCATGTTGTGTACAAATACCCCGGCTACCTGGTTCTTTTGGGAGGACAGAGGGCCAAGCTGCTGCCTCAAAGGAAGGAAAGGATCCTATATGCCACTGCTCTCTGGAAGTGGAGGGAGGCCTTTGGCATCCCCTTCTCAAACTAGGAGAGGAGGGGGCATATGCTAGGCCTTGATTCACTGTAGTTGAACCCTGTAGGAAAAAAACAGTTTACTCTGCAGTTCTTCTGGGCTGGAACAATGGGCCTATCTTGGCCATGTTACATATTTAAGGCCCTTATCCTGCAGCTTGATCCACACCAGTGCAGGAATTTGCTCATAAAGAACAAGCTGCAGAATCAGGACCTATTTATGTAAACATAATTGGGCAATTCAACCTCCCACTGCTTCAGCACTTCCTCTGCACACACCAAAACACTTTAACAATAAACTTCATTTAAATAAATATTTGAGTGAGGCTGAAAGTTGTCAGAGAAAGTTTCAGCCCACTACATTTTAATAAAGTGAACTGGTTTGACACTCTTTTTATTATGAAAAGAAATAAATCATTAAAACTTTGGAAGCTTAATTCTGGCTCTCATTTCTCCTCTCTCCTCTGTTTAGCTGTCCTCCAGCAGCTTTAAAGTAAGAAATGACATTTAACAATTTGTCTTTTCTGCTATTTCTCTCTACATTTACCAACATAACACTTGAAAACCAAAAATGTCACTAGGGCTCTTAAAGTTTCCTTTACTCCTACTCTTTTGTCTTTTTAAGTTAAAAATCTCGTTGGCTCAGGGACTGTGTTAAAGATAAACCAGTTCAGTACCTTTCAAATGTTGAATACTACTATTACATAAATACCAATAAAAATAAATACTCTTTTGCCTTTGAGAGCGCCTCAGGCTCCTAGACTCAAGAGAGGATGTCAAAATGCAGGGAGCTACCTTGGAGCCATGTGAATGAAAGAGCCTATAAAGCCTATAAAGGAGGTTCTGGTCATGGAACAGATAATTACACACTTGAACATGGGAGAGAAGCAGCAGATCACAAACAGCTGAAAAACCAAGGCTGCAGTAGCAGTTGGAGGACTCCTCCCAACTGTATTGTCTCCAGTTTCTTCAGGGCAGAGTGGTTGATACATCATCCCGATTTTCAGAAATGGCCTCAATAGTTACACCTCAGTGTTTAGTGCACAAACAAAAATATTGTGATTGCACATGTGGAGGCTGGGCTGAACAATTGATCTTATTAGATTCTATAGTGAGGATAAATAATACCTAAAAATATAAGTAGAAATGGGCGAGATAGATATTACAATATTATTTCATGGTTCGTAGGTTCTTTTGTCTTTTGTCAAATGTAAAATGAAATATAATGAAGATGAAGTTCCAAAAGTGCCTTCATAGCAAAACTAGTGGCTGTTTATATCCATAATTTCCTAAGGGGATAAAACATGTCCTAATTACATACTGATCTCTGCAGTGATGATATTCCCATTTCTTGACAAGGTAGGTTCTATTTTTTTTTTTTTACAGGAAGCTGCCTGGAAAGGGTGGGCAGAAGGTGGGTACTACCACCAACAGTCCTCTTCAAAAGTAAGTAAGGGGTACTGTGTTATCCTGTTAGGGTCAGTCAGGAGTGAAGCACGTTTTGTGCCTTTCACCACTTATCTAGATGGCAATGGTTTCAGGCAGGAGTTAAGTACCAAGGTGTTTTACCTGGATCACTTCTGAGCCTAAGCCAAGATAGCTAGGGAATAAAAGATCTAGGCAGTGTTTTTGTGAGGTGTTGATTCCGTTTTTGTGAATTAGGCACCCAAATTCCACCTAAGTTCCATTTAGGCACCTATGAAATCAATTTGTGTCTGTCCCAAAGTTGCAAAACCTGGCTTCCAACAGCTTATGGTAATGGAATCCACAGCATCAGCCTGTTCCTGCGCTTTTATTATGTTTGGCTTCTCTCTCTTAGCTGCACAGTAAGTACCCTAATAATAAATCAAGAAATAAATAATGTTCTCTATCATGAAGTACTAAATGCGGCTACCAGTAATATCAGTAGCTAAAACAAAATATTGGGGCCTGATACTGTATGTAGAAAGTGTGCATGAAGAAGAAGACAGTTGTTCAGGTAGATAGAGAAATTGTTTGCTTTTTCTTCCATACAAAAATGGTGCAAAATTAAAATCTCTCCAATAAATAAATTGATTTGTTTGCTTCACATTAAAAGTGCATAATAATTTGAGAGACCATGTACCATATAGTTTTTATAATATTTTTTCTGTAGTATATATAGTGCCTGCTTGCCTCTCTCAATCACTATCTAAAACCGACCATGCAGAGATGAAAGTATTCCAAATTCAGTGCTCTGTGTCTTTTCCCTTTGCACTTTTTTTTGAGAGCTGAAAAGCTCCAATAAATAGAGCGAATGCACACCCATGGAGAACAATGGCTACTACTACCATAACCCCATCTTCCCAAAACATGCATTTCCTTCCTTGAGAGAATATATTGAGGAATTATCAATTGGTGTCCTTTTTTCTTTTATTATGATAATGCTTCATGCTTTTCTCCATCAGTGTTGTTTCTTTATGAATTAGCTTTTGCTGCTACATTATAATAAACCACAATTAAATCTAAGCAAAACCAATTTTAAACACATCTAATACTAAATTAAATAAAACTATGTGCCAGCACATTCATTAATAACAATCAGGCATGTTATTATTTCCTTCCATTTTTTCCCAACTCTTTTTCTTTCTTTCTTTCCCCTCCTTGGACCCAGCCTCCTCCGCGTCTTCCGCGAGAGCCTTGCTGCCAGGACCCTGCCAACCAGCTGCCGCCAGGCCGTGCTCACCCTGCTGCCCAAGAAGAGGGACTTCGGCTGCCTGAAGAACTGGCGGCCCGTCTCCCTCCTGTGTGCCGACTACAAGATCCTGGCCAAGGCGCTGGCGAACCGTCTCCACACCATCATGGCTTCCGTCATCGGGCCCGAGGAGAGGTACTGCGTGCCGGGCAGGTCCATCCAGGACAACTTGTTCCTGCTGCGTGACCTGCTCACGCCCATGGAGCTTTTTGGCCTGGACGTCAGCGTGCTCTCCCTGGACCAAGAGAAGGCCTTTGACCGCGTTGACCACTGGTACCTGCTCAGCACCCTCGAGGCCTTTGGCTTCGGGCCACTTTTCACCTCGGCACTCCGGGTCCTGTACCATGACGCCTCCGGCCTGCTCAAGGTGAACGGCGCGCTGTGCTCCCCGTTCCCTGTGCGTCGCGGCATACGCCAGGGCTGCCCCCTGTCGGGCATGCTGTACGCCCTGGCCGTCGAACCGCTGCTGCATGCTCTGCGACATCGCCTGACCGGCCTCGCCCTGCCACCGGCGCTGGGCCCCGCCACCGGCCCCCCGCTCCGGCTGGCAGCGTACGTGGATGACGTGACCATCTTCCTGGGCAGCCAGGAGGACGTGCGGGCCCTGGTGGACTGCCAGCGTGCCTACGAGCTTGCTGCCTCGGCCCGCATCAACTGGGGCAAGAGCGACGACTTCCTGCTGGGGACGTGGGCCGGCACGCCGCCTCTGGACCTGCCGGGAGGCCTCACCTGGCGCCGGGAAGGCCTCAAAGCCCTGGGCGTGTTCCTGGGGCCGCCGGCCTTTGCGGCCCGCGACTGGGAGGACCTGGCGGAGGGAGTGGAAGCCCGCCTGCAGCGCTGGTGCCTGCCCGCCCTCTCTTACCGCGGCCGGGTCCTCGTCACCAACAACCTGGCGGCGGCCACGCTGTGGCACTGCTGCGCGGTGCTGGACCCTCTGCCAGAGCTCCTGGAGAGAGTGCAGCGGCTCCTGGTCAATTTCCTGTGGGACGGATGCCACTGGCTGCCCCGAGCTGCCCTCTACCTGCCCACCGGGGAAGGGGGCCAAGGCCTGATTGACCTGGCCAGCCGGGTGGCCGCCTACCGGCTGCAGGCCCTCCAGCAGCTCCTGTAGGCTGACGGCCACCTCCCGTGGCGGCAGCTGGTGTGCCTGTTCCTGCAGCGAGTGGGGGGCCTTGGCTTTGACCGGGAGCTGTTTCTGCTGGACCTCACTTTCCTGAACGGGGCGGTTCTTCCCCCGTTCTACCACAGCATGGTGCGGGCCTGGCGGGCGGCCTTCCATCTCTACCCCCAGGCCAGGTGCCTGTGGTTCCCACACCTGCTTCGGGAGCCCCTGGTCTACAACCCGGCCCTGCAGCATGTCGCGCCAAGCCTGGCCTCCACCAGCCTCACAGCAGCCCTCATCAAGGCATGCACCACCCGCCTGGAGCACCTCCTGGACCCTGCTCGGTCAGCGTGGCTGTCCCCCGAAGCCCTGGCTGCCTGGCTGGCGCTGCACTCCGTCCTCACCGTGGGCCGGCTTCTGCGGACCGTCAGGGGCGCCCTTCCGGCAGAAGCAGCGACCGCCGTGGAAGTCCATCTCCAGGCTCACTGGACCCTCCCCGCCGCGGCCGCCGTGCACGACGCCTTCCCACCGCTGCCCGTCATCCCAGCGGTACCCAGTGAGCTGGCCGAGCGGCCCGACACGCTGCTCAGGCTCCCGGTGCCCCCCAGCAGCAATACGGGCTGCCCTTTTGGCACTCTGTCCCGCAAGGCCCTCTACATGTGGGCGGTGCGCACCCGGCACGCCCAGGTGCTGGCCGGCTGCCCTGACACTGCGTGGCGGCGGTGCCTGGCGCGGCCCGGGACCCCGGCGTGGCACACGCTGTATAAGGCACCCACCGCCAAGAAGATCGGCGACCTGCAGTGGCGGCTCGTGCACGGCATCCTGGCCACCGGCACCTTTGTTCGCCACCTGGACCCGGCAGCCTCGGCAGCCTGCCCCTTCTGCCCGGGGGTGCCGGACGAGGACATTTTCCACGCGTTCCTTGACTGCCCCCGGCTGCAGCCGCTCTTTGCCACCCTGGGCGTGCTGCTTCGGGCGCTGGGCTGGAACTTCTCCGAGGACGTCTACGTCCACTCCTTCCCCTACCGGGCAGCGGAGAGGGCCGTGGTCAGCCTGGCCAACTTCCTACTGGGCCAGGCAAGATGGCCACCCTGAAGAGCCGGCGAAACCGGCTCGCCGGGACCGGGATGGTCGACGCCCTGCAGCTCTTCCGCCTGCTGGTGCAGGCCCGCCTCTCGCTCGAGTTTGAGCACGCGGTCCTGCGGCGGACATTGCCCACCTTCGAGGAACTCTGGGCCCTCAAGGGGGCGCTCTGCCGAGTCGAGGCGGGGCGCCTGCTCCTCGCCCTGTAACACCCCCGGCTGCTCAAGCTGCAGACACACGTCCAGCGGGCCAAGGCCTTGGACTTTGCCTCACGCGGGTCGAGCCCTAAGGCTCCCCATGGGTGTCCCCGCTTGTGGAAATGGAAATATGTAAATAGACCTTTGGCTCGCTATGGTTTTTAGTCTAGAGTGTACGGGCAGGCCTTGCAGGCCGTGAGCCCAGGACCATGTCCGTGAGGCCCAGGTGTTCGGGCCAACCTGTACATACTCTTTACTGGCCCCGATTTGTCACCCTCCCTGGAATAAACACCTCTTAAAAGTCAAAGTCTTTCTTTCTTTCTTTCTTTCTTGCTTTCTTTCAAGATGGCCGCCGACAGCTGAAGCCCTTCTAAGCTCCTCCAGCTCAGGTGCTTTCAGCTCGTTGCCTCGCACTCCCTGCCCCCCTTTTCCTGTCCCCCCCCAAAAAAACCCTTGCCTCTCCCCACCCTGTCCCTGGGGACCCCCTCCCTGCCCCTTCCCCCCACTTTCTGAGCCTTTTTCCCCTGGGCTCTGGCAGCCTCGTTTGCCTCTGCCCCTCTCCCACCCGCGCCTGAGTTGTCCCTTTGATTTCTGCTGCCTCCCTCCCCCAGGGCCCCTTCCCTTGGTCCCTACCATCTGCCCCTGCCTTGGGGCTTGCCCTGAGCCCCTGCGGGGTTGCTCTGCCCCCCCTCAGGCCGATTTTGGGGCGTTTTCAGCCCCCTCCCAGTCCCCCGTGTCAGCCTGAGGCTTTTTTTTGCTGCGCTTCGCAGTTTAACCCTGTCCTGGTGAGGAATGGCAGCTCCTACGCCTGGCAGCTGGCATGAGGATGTCTCTCGGGACCTCCCACTGTCTCATGGCCTGAGGGTTCATGCCCCTCTCCATGTGGGGCTCGAGGCTTGCGTGGAGGCTCTGGCCGCCCTCCTGGGATGGCGTACCATCCGCTACGCGGGGCGCGTGAACACGGTCCCGATGATCTATTTGAGCAAGCCCGCCTTGGTTGACAGGGTGTGTGCAGAGGGCCTGGACATTGCGGGCATCCACTACCCTGTCACGCCCCTAGAGACTCAGGCAGTGAGGGTGGTGATTTCCAACGTCCCACCGCACATTTCCGATCGGGAGCTGGCCAGGGGACTCGAGGCCTATGGGGTTCCTGCGAGTCCTTTTCGCCGCCTGCCGATGGGAAACAAGAACCCTCAGGGCAAGCACGTCCTGTCCTTTCGGAGGCAGGTCTTCATGCTCCTCAAGGAGGGCCCCCAGTCGCTGCCTCGCTCCCTGAGCCTCACGCTCGAGGGGCGGCGGTTTATTATCTATCTATCTGTGGGAGAGACCACGTGCTTCAAGTGCGGGGGCTCCTCCCACCTGGCTGCACAGTGCCCTCGGGGCAAGGCGGCCGGACCATCGCCGCCTGCAGCAGCGCCGAGAGACGGCGCGTCGACCTCTGGGGCACACGGCAGACCCAGGGAGGCTGGGAGCTCTTCCTCCCGACCTCCTTCCCCCCCCATTCCATCTCAGGGGACCGGGGTCTCCAGTGGGAAGCCATCGTCCAGCCGAGGGGCTGGTGCTACTACCATGGCCCCACCGCCCCCTCCCCCATCTGTGGCGCCCCCTGCCCTCGGTGCGGCAGCCCCACCGGGTGGAGGGGCGGATGCTTCCCTTTGCCCCCTGCCTGCCCCGGCCGAAGTGGCTGGGGTGGCCAGGGACTGCGGTGCTGGAGCCTCATCGGATGATGGGGCTCGGGCATCCTCCCAACCACCCAACAAAGAGAGGGAGATGAGGGGGGCCTCTCAGGACACCCCATCCCTGGCAGACCCCTCCTCGGACAGTGCTGAGGGCCCCCCCACTACAGAGCCGGACCCCACCCCGGCTGCCACACCACCCGCCCCGTTGGATGTAGCCACCGACGAGGCAGACTTAGCGGGTGGGGGGGAGGGGCCTTCAGGGGTCCCCCTCCCCTCGCCTGTCCCCCAGCCTCCGGAGTCGGGCGGCAGCAGGGATAGTGGCGAATGTCTCTCTTCCAGTGGCCTAGCCCCAGGGGTGGCGGGAGAGCCCGCTGCCCCTTTGGTCACGCCCCATCCTACCGGAGCAGATGGGGAAGTTAGCGAGATGGAGATCCAGCTCTCGGAGTCTCGCAAGAGACGTCGTGAGCGGGATGACCCCTCCCCCCCCAAGAAGACAGGGAATGTCCTCGCGGAGCCGGTCCTTGACTCGGACGACGAGAGGCGGCTGATGTGCCTGGACATCGAGGGGGTCGACGCTGCAGTTGCGGGCGAGCTCCCGCCGGGGGTGCGGCCTCACCGCTCTTCCGTAGGCAACATCCACCCCAAGCTGGCGGAGCCCCCCTGGGTCCCTCCTGACTATGGGGGACTCCTGTCCTTGCTGAAGCTAAGTAAGGGGCAGAAAAATGTAGCGGGGCACATCACCCAGTGGTGTGCGGACCCCAAAGTGTTTGTCAAGGCTGCCAGGGCGGCAGTCAAGCTCATGCAGCAGGATCGGGGCACACATCAGATGGCCTACCGTCTGGACAAGCTTGCCCAGAGGGTGAGAGTGGAGTGGGGCCTGGGCGGGTCCCTCGACTAGAGTAGGGCACAGTAGGCCTTCCCTGACCTGTCTGTATTGCCTTGCTCTGCTCTTGGGTGCTCGCTCTTCCACCCGCACTCTGCTTTGCTCCTCCTCTCCCACACCCACACCCATGGCAGCCACAACCATTGGCACCTTCAATGTCAACGGCTGTCGAGACACGGTGAAGCGCGAGGCCGTCCTGGAGCTCCTGCGACAGAAGAGGCTGGCCGTCGCCTTCCTACAAGAGACCCACTCTGACAGGTTCAACCAGGCGGCCTGGCGGGCTGCCTGGCGAGGACAGGTGTTCCTGAGCCACGGCACCAACCTCCGCGCGGGGGTCGCGACACTCTTATCGCCGCAGCTGCAGCTTGACGCGGCGGTGCCGCGGGAGGTCGTCCCCGGCCGCCTGATGACCGTCCGCGTCACCCTCGCGCAACACCGTCTGCTGCTCGTCAACATCTACGCACCCTCCGATGGCCAAGAGAGGGTCGCTTTCTTTGAGAGCTTGGCTGCCCTCCTGCGCGACGCTAGCGAGGATGATGACCTGCTCCTCCTCGGGGGCGATTTCAATTGCACCACTGCCCCGCGCCTCGACCGCACAGGGCCTGAGCCCCACCTGCCCTCCGCTCGCAAGCTGCAAGCTGCCCTGGAGGGGGCAGACCTCGTGGACGTCTGGCGAGCCCTGCATCCCGATGCGCGCCAGTACACCTGGGCCAAGACGAGCGCCGGTGGTCTCACCATGGCTCGCCTCGACCGCCTTTATATCACCAGGGACCACCTGCCACTCCTGCGCAGCAGCCGCATCGCTCCCTCGGGTCTATCAGATCATGGCCTGGCCTTCAGCGAACTGAGCCTGCCGGGGAGAGCCTGTGCACGGGCACCGTATTGGTGTTTGAACATTAGTCTGCTCCAGGACTCTTATTTCCGGGACTGCTTTGCCCACTTTTGGCGGAGGTGGGAGGCTGCGAGACCGAGCCACTCCTCCTGGAAGCTGTGGTGGGACGTGGGCAAGGTCCAGACCCGAGCCTTCTGCCAGCAGTACACCCAGCTGGCCACGAACGAGACGCGCCGCCGTGTCCGGGAGTTGGAGGAGGACGTGGCGGAGCTCGAGGCTGCTCTGCTGGCCGCCGGCAGCGACGCGGCACTGAGCGAGAGCCTCCGGCTCTGCAGGAAATGCCTGCGCGACTTGGCGGAGAGCGCGGCCCGCGGCGCGAGGATCCGCGCCCGCTGCCAGGAGCTGGTGGAAACCGACGCCCCGACCCGCTTCTTTTTCGACCTGGAGCGGCGGAGGGCAGCGAGCAAAGTCTTGGACCATCTCAAGACTCCTGAGGGCCGGGTCATTACAGAGCCGGGCGAAGTCCGCGAACGTGCCGTCGCCTTCTATCGCGACCTGTTCGCGGCCGAGCCGTCGTGCCCCGAGGCCACGCGGGAACTCCACGAGGGCCTACCGCGTCTCGATGCCCTGGAGGCCGGCGAGCTGGAGCGGGACTTGTCCCTGGAAGAGCTGGCGGCCGCCACGGCCGGCCTCGCCTCCGGCAAAGCCCCGGGCCTCGACGGGCTGCCTGCCGAGTTCTACAAGACCTTCTGGCCTCTCCTCGGCCCCAGCCTCCTGCGCGTTTTCCAGGAGAGCCTCGCCGACAAGGTCTTGCCGATCAGCTGCCGCCGAGCGGTGCTGACCCTGCTGCCCAAGAAGGGAGACCTGGGCTACATGAAGAACTGGCGGCCGGTCTCCCTGCTGTGCGCGGACTACAAGATTCTGGCCAAAGCGCTGGCCACCCGCCTCCGCGCGGTCATGGCCTCTCTCACCGGGCCCGAGCAGAGCTACTGCGTGCCGGGCAGGACCATACAAGACAACCTGTTCCTGCTGCGGGACCTGCTCACGGCCAGCGAGCTCTTTGGCCTCGACGTCGGCCTCCTCTCTCTCGACCAGGAGAAGGCCTTTGACCACGTGGGCCACGCCTACCTCTTCCGCACGCTGGAGGCCTTTGGCTTTGGGCCCCTCTTCACCGGGGCCCTCCGGGTCTTGTACCGGGACATTTCCAGCCTGCTCAAGGTGAACGGGGTGCTTTGCGCTCCGTTCCCCGCGCGCAGGGGCATTCGCCAGGGCTGTCCGCTGTCGGGCATGCTCTACGCCCTGGCCATCGAGCCGCTGTTACACGCGCTGCGCCGCCGCCTGAGTGGCGTGGCCCTGCCATCGGCCACGGGCCCGTCCGCTGGCCCTCGTCTCCGGCTGTCGGCCTATGCGGACGACGTCACCGTCTTCCTCGCCACCCGGGAAGACGTGCGGGCTCTGGCAGATTGCCAGCGGGCCTACGAGCGCGCCTCCTCCGCCCGCATCAACTGGGGCAAGAGTGACACTCTGCTGCTTGGCGCATGGACTGGCAGGCCTCCGCCGGACTTGCCGGGGGGCCTCGCCTGGCGCCGCGAGGGCCTCAAGGTCTTGGGCGTGTTCCTGGGGCCGACGACCTTCATGGCGCGCAACTGGGACGGCCTCGAGGAGGGAGTGGAGGCCCGCCTGCAGCGGTGGCGCTGGCGCCTGCCCAGCCTTTCCTACCGGGGGCGCGTCCTCGTCATCAATAACCTGGCGGCGGCCACCCTGTGGCACCGCTGCGCGGTGCTGGACCCTCCGCCGGAGCTACTGGAGCGACTGCAGTGGCTCCTGGTCGATTTCCTGTGGGACGGACGCCACTGGCTCCCACGAGCTGCCCTCTACCTGCCCACCGGCGAGGGGGGCCAGGGCCTGATCAATCTGGCCAGCAGGGTGGCCGCCTATCGGCTGCAGGCCCTCCAGCGGCTCCTGTACACCGAAGGCCACCTCCCGTGGCGACAGCTGGCGTGCCGATTCCTGCGGCGAGTGGGGGGCCTCGGCTTTGACCGGGAGCTGTTCCAACTGGACCTCACCTTCCTGAACGGGGCGGTCCTTCCCCCGTTCTACCGCAGCGTGGTGCGGGCCTGGCGGGCGGCCTTCCATCTCTGTCCCCAGGCCAGGCACCTGCGGTTCCCGCAGCTCCTTCGAGAGCCCTTGGTCCACAACCCGGCCCTGCACCGTGTCGTGCCGAGCCTGGCCTCCGCCAGCCTCACGGCAGCTCTCGTCGAGGCGCGCTCCACCCGCCTGGAGCACCTCCTGGACCCCGCTCGGTCGGACTGGCTGTCACCCGAGGCCCTGGCTGCCCGGCTGGCCATGCGCTCCGTCCGCACCGCGGGGCGGCTTCTGCGGGCCGTTAGGGCCGCCCTCCCGACGGAGGCAGCGACCGCCCTGGAAGCCCATCTCCAGACTCGCCGGCCCCTCCCCGCCGCAGACGCCGCAGAAGACGCCTTCCCACCGCTACCCGTCATCCCAGCGGTACCCGGCGAGCTGGCCGAGCGGCCCAACACGCTGCTCAGGCTCCCGGTGCCCCCCAGCAGCAATACGGGCTGCCCTTTTGGCACCCTGCCCCGCAAGGGCCTCTACATGTGGGTGGTGCGCACCCGGCACGCCCAGGTGCTGGCCGGCCGCCCTGACACCGCGTGGCGGCGGCGCCTGGCGCGGCCCGGGACCCCGGCGTGGCGCACGCTGTATAAGGCGCCCATCGCCAAGAAGACCGGCGACCTGCAGTGGCGGCTCGTGCACGGCATCCTGGCCACCGGCACCTTTGTGCGTCACTTGGAGCCAGCGGCCTCGGCGGCCTGCCCCTTCTGCCCGGGGGTGCTGGACGAGGACATTTTCCACGCCTTCCTCGACTGCCCCCGGCTGCAGCCTCTCTTTGCCGCCCTGGGCGCACTGCTTCGGGTACTGGGCCGTGACCTCTCCGAAGACGCTTACGTCCACTCCTTTCCATACCGGGCGGCCGAGCGGGCCACGGTCAGCCTGGCCAACTTCCTGCTGGGCCAGGCCAAGATGGCCACCCTGAAGAGCCGGCGAAACCAGCTCAGCGGCACCGGGATGGTCGACGCCCTGCAGCTCTTCCGCCTGCTGGTGCGGGCCCGCCTCTCGCTCGAGTTTGAGCACGCTGTCCTCCGGCGGGCGGTGCCCGCCTTTGAGGAGCGCTGGGCCCTCGAGGGGGTGCTGTGCCGGGTCGAGGCGGGACGCCTGATCCTCGCTCTGTGATGCCACCGGCTGCTCAAGCCGCAGAGACGCGTCAAGCGGGCCGAGGCCCTGGACTTTTGCTCGTGCGGGTCGACCCCGGAGGCCTCCATGGGTGTCCCTGCTGGCAGAACTGTAAATACTGTAAATAGTCCTTATGTTCGTTGTGTTGGTTGGTGTTTTTTTGTCTAGCGTGTACGGGCAGGCCTTGCAGGCCACGAGCCCAGGCCTTGTCCACGAGGCCCAGAGCTTTGGGCGTCCTTGTACATGCTTTTGACTGGCTCCGAGTCATCACCCTCCGGGGAATAAAGGTCTCTTAAAAGTCAAAGTCTTTCTTTCTTTCTTTCTTTCTTTCTTTCTTTCTTTCTTTCTTTCTTTCTTTCTGTTGCCTATTGTTAAATCTTCTCCATTTCTGATTTTGTTTTGTAGGTAGTTGGGAGATCTGGTTTACTTTAAAACAATGAAGCAGGCAGAATCCCCTGAGGTAAATTCATTGAGTACTGGGAGGTCTTGGTAACACAATTGAACTGGCACCAAATCAATAAAAACAGAACAGAAGAGAAAACAGTAATTAAAACATTCTGTCAAAAAACAGAGCAGTAATTAGAAGATGAAAACTATTGTTTTGCTACACTAATTACATTTTAATTTTCAATAGTTAGCTGAATAGTATAAAACCCCATTCCTATTAAATGTCCCTGTGACAGTACTTTCTGTAGCTAGCGTGATAACAGTGTTTATATGCTGTAGCTGAGTGGTATGCGCTTTCAACTCTGTGTGGGTGAAACTAGCTTCCTTGTAAGATAGCATGAGAAAAACATTTTGTTATTTTCTTTTCTGGTGTGGAAAATTATTACTCAATACGCACAACACACACACAAACACACAAAATGGGCTCAGTGTTACAGCCACCCCACATAAGGTACCGCTACTGACTTTAATAGGAATTTTGCGTGTAATGCAGCAATGCGTTCTGGACCAGCATGTTATAGTGTCTTTAAGTTCAGATTGTGTTGTTTTCTCATAGGAGAGAAAAAAGAAAATAAAGTCTGATTCTCTAAAAAGTACAGAATTTGCAACACTAAAACTTGCACTCAGTGGGCCTTATCCTGAAGTCTTTTATTGTTAAAAATCCCCATTGATTTCAGTGGGAGTTACCCAGAGCAGAAGACTGCAAGATAAAGCCCCTATTATGTGTCATTATGAATCATACCAGGCCTATGAGAACAACAAAGAGCATTTAGATGTTTTAGACAAAGGTTTGAGGGATGATTTACTACATGGATTTAAATAACAACTTACAATAAAAAAATGCAGACAGAGGTGTTCTTCTCAGTGTATCCACAATGACTGGCAGCCCTGTCAAAAATTTGATTCCATCAGATATGATCTATTTCTGCACAAGTGAAACTGACACCTTTCTCCTTTCAAATCCCATGAAAATTATGGACATCTCATCTGTTCAGATATTTGCTTAAAACAAGGGTGTCAAAGATATGGCCCATGAGCTGGATATGACCATGGAATCTTATCATCTGGCCTGCGTTGTTGCCTGTGGTTTTGAATGCAATGTGCAGCGCGGACTTGGAGCATGCTGAAGACAGATTGGAGCATAAGCTGCATGCAGAGCTTGTGTTGAACCAGCTCTTAGTGCTGGCTCCAGTATTCAGGATTGGTCTCTGGGCCCAATTTGGCCCACAAATTGGCCCCATGCCTCTCATCTGGCTTGCAGGGCTGGATGAGTTTGATACCCCTGCTTTAAAACAATGTGCTCCTTTGATTTATCAGGGGCAGGGAGGGGAGAGGAATTCCCAAAAAATAATCCATGAATTTGCAGTGGATTGAGAAGAAATAAGAAAACGACTAACAGATAATATTTCAAAACTGGCTAGCCTTGATATTCTGTCAAATTTCAAAAAGGAGGTAAGGGAAAAATACATGCAGACAAGGTTAACATGTCTTAGAGAATTAGTTAACATAACAAAATAAAACGTCATCACAATTGCAACAAAACCACGCATTAGGGAAACAGTATATTCATAAAGATAGAACGTTGCTTAAAAGTCTACTTGCAGTTTCACCCATTCATACCTTCTTCCTCCACCAAATTCTTCTCTGTTACCACTATTCAATCCCACTAAGCCCAAAGGAATTATCCAGGCACAAAATTTTGCCAGAAATGTACAAGTCATAGAAATAGGGATAGTTTGAATGACTGTGTACCCACAATGGACATCATTATAAGAATATTACAATATAATCAAGTCACTAGAAAATTTGTATAAGATGTATGTGTGCTTGTAGTGTGTGTGCATATATGTATATAAAACATATATCCCTGTGGCATTGTATGGCAATATTGATAACCTGAGCTCTTTCTGGGAGAAGGAAACAAGCCAAAACCATTTCTCCAAAAGATGGGAAAACGATTATGTTAACCACTATAAATAGTATCAGTTGCAACCAATGAAAAATTATAATTACATATTATCATGCATAAATATTGCAAAACAAACTAAATGCAAAACTCACAACAAAATACTGCAGGGAAAACCATAGTTTAGAGACAGAACCATTCTCCTATCTTCTGGGAACAACCCAAATTGAAGGTTTACTGGCCTGATGTAAGAATAATTGCTCCAAGAGTTATTTCATGGACACACAGTATTCCCCAAATCCCTATTATTATGGTGCTAGAGAAATGTCCTGATTTACTGAAATTAAACAAAGACAGATACTTGTTTAGAATTACTGTAACTGCTGCAACCAGTAAATGTGTTTCATCACTATGGTTGCAAAAACAAATACCTAACATAGGAATGCAGCACATAAGAATGAAAGATTTAATCAAGATAGAAAGTCTTATTTTACTGGTATTAAGCTAAAGGCAGAATTATTTGAGGGGAGAATGGAGCAAGTGAAAGGAACTGATTGAAAACAAATCAGTGATCAAACTTTTGTAGCAGTGGGTCAGGCAAATTCCTCTGCGTAGGTAACCTCACCACTGAGCTCAGAGGCAGATCAGACAGCTCCATATTGCCATTGTAGGAGCCCCTGGTAAACGAGGCATCAATGAGCACATTGGGGCCAACCAGGAGAGGAAGGAAATATGATTGTGCTATCTGTAGGCTGGCTTTTCTGCAATGCTTCAGTAATCTCTAAGGCCCTAGCAACACGTGTTAGATAAAACAGTCTGCAAAGGCTGTCCAACTGGTCGCTGACAGCCACATTGAGCCACAAGGAGTTAAGTTGCAGCCCTGGGCTCCTCCTGGCCACCACTCCATGTACCGCTCTAGCTGCAACAGCAGCTTCAGTCTCTGGGCTCTCCCTTCATCCTTCAGCTTTTGCTGCCTGCCTCTGCCCCAAGGAGTGCGGCAGTGAATTTCAGCATGGCTGGGGGAGCTTGGGGGTGAGGGTGAGCCTGGAGCTGCATGGTAGGCAAAGGGGTGGAGGCACATGTTGCAGCAGTTGGTGGGGGAGGCCCGTGCAGTGCAGCAGTAGGGGGAGTGAGTAGGTATGCAGTGTAGTTGTGGCAGGGTGGGGGGCAGCCCTGCTCTAACCTGTGTTGTCAACTATGCATGCCCCTTCACAGAGCCAAGATAAGAGTCATGTTACCTGTTCTGTTTATAAGTGTACAAGATGTTCATCTGTGCAAGGTTCATTCAGGCTATATCTGACCATCTGTATTACAGAACCTTTTTTGTTCTTGTTTAGGTAAGGCCCTGATATCTGTACACAGTCTCAGCAGATAAGACCAGTTCAGGGAAGTTCTGCTGGAACTGGAATAGTGGAATCCTAATCCCAGGCCAAGGAATGTCAGGACCCCTCCATAGTCACCACTGTTGACCTGATGCTTCAGGAGACACTGTACCACCTATGCAGAGTCCACCTATCTACCCCATCTATTCTACCATGGATTGACACCCATGAAACTGCACCTCGTGGCACACATGTGATGTGTAAACACTTGCACTTTCCATATATTTAACATCTACTTGCCACTTGTTACCCCAGGCAGGTTTTGAGTAGTCTCTCACCATTGCCTCCCCTAACTGTGCAGCTTTGCCAGCATGGGCAATGGCACATGGACTCATACAAGCATGGTTCATGCCTTCTAACTAGCACGCTGTCTAGACCAGAGGATGGCAATGTTTTCCACTGGGGGAGCCACAGTGACTCATCTTGGGTCAGAGGCAGGCAGGCATTAGGACGCAGCCACCACCTCAGCTTCTCCCCATTGCTCATCTGCAGCATAGCACAGTAAAAGTCCCATTTGCTGGAGCCCATGCTGCCTGACAATGGTGTGGCTTGGGCAGAGTTTCCCCTCTGCCAGAGCCACAGGCATGTGACTGCAGCATGGCACAGGGACAGCTCCTCCTCCACCGTAGCCCCAGCCAGCTAACTGTGGTGCAGAAGAGGGAGAGAACCCATGGCTCCACAGGCCAGATCCAAATACTCTTGTGGCCTGGATCCAGCCCACAGACTGTAGGTTGGCAACCTCTGACCTAGGCCTGCCATGGGCAGGAATAGGTGATAATGTAGCAAAACCACCAAGAATTCCAAGCACCCCTGGAGCTGTGCCAATGTTAGTACAACACTAGGGGATTTCTCAAACACACCCAGTAGAAACAAGGCTAGTATGGAACTGCACTGGGTCAGCTGCTTATTAGGCCCTATGTGCCTGTTAAGAAAAAAAGCAAAAATTTCCCTTTGCTTGGTACTCAGTGTGATATGAAAATAGCTCAGTCTGCAGTCATGTTGTTTACCCCTACTAGAAAATTCAAAGCTGTATACTCCCTTCTTCCATGAGAGAAGGAAGGAACAAAATCAAATTGGCCAACATGGGTAAGCAGCATTTCTGCCTTCATGCACCACCTACTCTGGAGCCTCTGAAAACCATATCTCAAAAGTATTATGAGTTGTGGTTTCAAAGCTTGGCAAAGGAGGGAGGCAGCCAGCCCATGTGGCATATACACCAAAGGCAACGTCAAATTGCTTCCAGTTTAATTCTGGTCCCAGCCAAGTGAACTTCCCCTTATCAGCATTAAGGCCTTATGGTTGGTGGTTGTGGTGTGCACTGTTGAGCTGCAAGAGCAAATGGCAGCCTGACAAAAGGCAGCCTCCCCTGATATGGTGTGTGAGGTTTGCCATTACAAGAAGAGTCAATTGCTCCAGCATTGTGGTCAAGGTTTCATGTGTTTTGGAATTACGTTTTCCACAAACAGCTACTCACAGTATTTTCAGATTGTATTTTCTTTTCTTGCAGTTATTTATGTTAAAGAAGACAAGCGAGGCACTAGAACGTATATGAATGCAACTTGGACATTGCCTGATCAGAAACCCAAGAGACTTAGTAAAGGAATTCTTCGTGTGTTGTCAACTGACTAAAGCTAAAAAGCATAGTAAAATTGTGTGTCATGCTATGCAACAATTTATCAATTTGCCATCAGCTGAAGCAAAGACTAAACAGCTTAAGAGCTCCTTCTCTCTCTGACTTGTGTCATTTTAAATATTATAGAAAATACTAAGCAGTCCATGTCCAAAAGAACAGGATCTCCTCTTCTGTCTTGTATATTTATGCACTCTTTTTTATCAACAAATGGAAATAAGCTACACATCCTAATTTAATTTGTTCTATAACTATGTTATCTTTCAATAGATTTTGAATGTTGTCACATATAAATCTGAAAATGTGAATTCAATATTTTAAAGATGCTTTAAAGATGGAAGAATGAATAAGCAAGTGTGGCAAATAAAGTTTTACACACTACTATAATTTCATTGTTTCATAGGCTTTAAGGACAGAAGGGCCATTAGATTATCTAGTCTGTCCTTTCTATCATAGGATTTTGAATTTTCAGATACCCCATATTGATTCCAGTGATATTAATTAGCTAAGTGCTTTGTAGTTCAATGGAAAGTAAAATTCTGTATGTCACAGATAAGGAACAGAGACCAAGTTGCCAGAATGCGCAGAGCACCTGTAGCTAGATGGAATTGATTAGGTGAGAGATACCCGCAGAGGACTAAACAAGCTGCTTAGTCTGGAGATCTGTGGAAAACAATCTTTAAACCTTTGACTACAATGCTTGAACAGTTGGGTCACTCTGCACTCTAATGGGACCCAGCAGCAATGTTGTCCTTTGGCAGGTACTTTCCCACACCTGCAGTACAGAACGATGTGCTTTCCTGGCCCAGCAGTACAGAACAATACCAGCCCTGGAGTTTTAATGGAGTCACTTGGTTGGGACCAGAGATAAACTAGGTTGTAATTTCTTTTGCTTTTGGTGTGTTTGCTACATGTGATCCTAGCAGAAGATCCATGCCCCATGGCAAATGAAAAACCCTCAAGGCCCCTGCCAATCTGACTGGGGGAAAATTCCTTCCTGATTCTGAATCTGGGGATCAGTTTGATCATTAGCATGTGAGCAAGAAGTAGCTGACAAGTATCAAAGAAGGAAAAAGAACTGAAACACCTCTGTTTTATTACTTTAGTGGGCATCCCATCTGCAGCTGAGGACAATCCATAATTCTTCAGAGGAAGGGGAAAAAGCTCAAGATGTATCTGACCAATATGCATCAGACCAAAAAGCTGTACCATGATGTCATCTTGGTAAGTTCTGAAGCTTGAGATTTAACATAATTATCATCTCAGTATGGAGCTGAGAGTTTAGGATAATGCAAGTAAACCTATTTTCCTCATAGTCAGGGATGGGAGGGATGACCAAGGGATTCATAGATTCCAGTGTGCACAGCACTAAAGTTCATGAGTTGAGATGAAAGCTAAATTAGCCTAGTAAATTCTTCTTTCTCTTCTGATTAGTCAGTTATTGAAGCAGAAAGGAAGTATAAAGGGCTGTAACAGCAGTCTGATCCACTGGAAAATCTCAGTGGATCAAAATCACATGTGGTGTAACTCCAGCTAAAAATGGTTAGGCAACTAGAACAGAAAAGAGGTAGGGAAGGGAAACTGGTGAGGTGCAGCAGTCTTTCATTAAAATCAGGCTTTTAACAGCCCTGTAAAAATATGCAATTATGCTTTTGTTCACTGACATTTTAAAATACCATATTTACCCAGATACAAGACATTTGAATCTAAGATGACACCTCCTCCCCCCCTCCCCCATGAGTAGATTCTACACTTGGAAGATTTAGGGAGAGAAGGAGAGCAGTGTCTGGGGAGCAGACAGCCTGCCCCATGACTTTTGTCTCCCCTACCACTTGTGTCCCTGCCACCTGAGTCCCTCCCTGTGCCTGCATCCCTGCCAGCTGTCTCCTCTCAGTGCTTTCCCCCTGCCCAACACTTGTCCCCCTCTGGTGTTTTCCTCCCTCCCTTCCCCACCAGCTGCTTACCTTTGCAGTTGTTGATATCTGTCTCTGTGAAGGGCATAGGCCAGGTAGCAGGGGGCATCAATATACATGCTGGGCAAGTGAGGGGGGTGCTTTCATTTGAGCAACTCTGAGACCTGCTCTAATTAAGCGCCTGATGCATCACATGTATCAGCATCCCCAAGCTGAAAAATGGCAGCGGGGGCACTTTAACTAAAGCTCATTGAATGCCATTTTTCAGTGCAGAGAGGCTGATAAACATGAGGCTATAATTACAGCGCGTCAGAGCAGCCTTCCTGCACATATATAGGTGCCCGCTGGTTCTAGCCTCCATCCCAGGTTGGGCCCAGAGCCACAGCAGCCTCCTCCGCCACTCAACGCTCACCTTCCCTAAACTCCCTTGACTCCACACACCCCTTCCCTGTGCTTCTTCCTTGTCCACACTACTTCCCACACTGTGCATCCCTTTCCCTGTGCTCCCCCCACAGCCTTCCCTGCATTCTCTCCATTCCGTGCATCCCTCCCCTCTTGCTCCCTTTCCTCCCCAATGCATCCCTTTCCCTATGCTCCCCCTGCATTGCATGGCATTTTCCCCACATGCCCCCATTCATCATGCACCCCTTCCCCATGCTCTCCCATGCATGGAATGCCCCCTTCTCCCATGCTTCTCCTATTCCATGTGCCCCATACCCTGCTGCATGAGCTACCCTGACTTTGTCTGGAGCTGCAGCAGCTGCTTGCCTGGCTGGTACCTGAATCTAAAATGAGAGGTTTTTCCTCTCCATGATAAATGGGGAAAAAACCTTTGTCTTAGATTCAAGTAGATATGGTATGTATTGATTTTGGGTATTACACATACTGCTGCCCAGAACTAGAGTATCATGGGTTTTTTTAATCATGAACATTCTCTATTATTTAGAAAGCAGTGACAGAGGAGGCTGCTGTTAGAGAAAGTCATTGAGGGAATGGAATTGTCTGCTAAATAGTTTCACACCTTTACTATGGGATAACTCTATCTCTTACGCAAGTCATTTATGAGTCCTCCTAAAGTTAACAGTGATGTGTCCACAAAGCTATGTAAAGAAAGGGAGACATTCTCTGTTTCACATTATGGAACTTAGCCTGACTTCTCCGTGGGAACTTCACAAATTCTTAGAAAGGATTATGGTTTCTTTAGAACAGTGATGCTCAAGCTTTTGGTCCCATGGGCTGGATGAGTGGCAAAAGGCCAGTCTGGGGGCAGATTGGTCCCATGCTGGTTCTGCTTGGGGCTGGACTGCCTAGATTGGATCTATGCCACCCACATTAGGCCCAAACCACTTCCACTGGGCACTGAGCTTCTGGATCAGGCCCACGCTGCCCAGATCAGGCCCCACACAACCTCCATTGGGCCTCATGCTGCTGGATCAGGCCTATGGTGCTGGATCAAGCCCTGTAATGCCTCTTCTCAGCCTGGCACACTTTATCTAGTACACAGGGCTATTCTATCTGCCCTGCAGTGGTTCCTATGGGCCCTGAAGATTGGCAAAAGGTTGGGAGCAGTACTTAATGCTGCCACCACTCCCCCACCGCCAAATTTTTGGCCAGCTGTAGTAGCTCTGTGGGTTGGATCTGACACACAGGCCAGGGCTTGAGCTCCTCTGCTTTAGAACACAGCTGTATCACATCCAAGCAAGGGTTAAAATACTGACTTTGAATGTGCTTAGCCTTTATAACAACAGAATAATTGTTTGTACGTACTGTACTTAATGCCTTTCAGTATGCAATCTCAAAGTGTTTCACAAGAATGGGAAAATTTTACTTACATTTTTCAGAGGCACAGAAGGATGAAGTGAATTGAAAACGGTCTCACTGTAAGGTGTTACTAGAATCAAAAAGAGAGCCTAGATCTCTTCCCTCATATCCAGGCCATGCTGATATCCACAGCTGCAGCAAAAGCTAGCACTGGGACTAATTTAACAACAAAGGAAAACACACTATCCAGGACAGCCTCCTGTGGGCAGTCACTTCATTTGCCATTCATTGTAATTAATAACATTAGTAATATTCTGTTATTTTATCTTTGTCATCTGCAACAGTTATGGCTTATAAAAATCCAAGGAAGCTCATAAAAAGTCTTAGCACCTTATAAAAATCCATAAGAAAATTAATATGATTGTCCTACATATACATATCATGTACATATTTTAAATATAACTAGATTCATAGATTCATATTCATAGATGTTAGGGGCTGGAAGGGACCTCTCACGATCATCAGGTCCATCCCCCCTGCACTTGGGCAAGAAAGACTGCTGGGGTCAGGTGAACTACTGTATTTACTTAAATCCAAGACAAGGAGTGTCTCCCCTCCTTTCCACCCCGTTTTTAACATGGGGAAAAAAGCCCATCATCTTGGATTCAGAGGGGGTGGGGGGGCCGGCAGCAGGCAGCTGCTGCAGCTGGTGTGACTTGGGCTTGAGAATGGTTATGTGCAGACCAGCTGATTTAATATAGAATCTTCACTTATTACGCATTTCTATGTGAAGATATGCATTTTTTGGTGGGCAAGTAGGTGTTTTAATGTGGAAGTAACTTAGACATGGGTACAAGAACAAAGTTAGCCCAAGATGTCTCCACTCCCTGTTGTATTCAGGAATATTTCTCAGCCTATCAAGTGTTTTTTTCCATTTATAGCCACCCTAGTTTCCAAAGGGTGCGGTGGTGAGGCGGGGAACGGGATGTTGGTTTGTTTATTCTTGCGAAGCTGCTTACTAAGTCATCGTACATACCTATTTTAACTCTGCAGCAAAATATACTTCCTCAATCGGCAGATTTGCTTTCCAACTACATGTGATCTGTCTGACTAAATAGGCAGACGGATGATGCCCTGATTAGTATGAATTTCAAAAAGCTCTCTGCAATGAGCAGTTGCAGCCAAATATCCTCTTTCATCCCCAAGCACTGTAGGTCAGGCATAAATTATATCATTCACTGTTATTGCTTTTAGGTATATCTAACTGGTTCTGATCAGCAAGTCTAAGATTCAAAATATTATTTGACATCTCTATTGTATTAAATAATTCAGCTGACCTTAATGCCACCAGAGATGGCAAGCAAAGTGGAAGCAGGATTTTCTGCTGGCCTAAGGTTGGGTAAGGTAAAAAGGGAGGCCTGTCAGGGGATTCTGGGAGTGAGGGAAAAAGCATGGTGTTGTTGAGCTATTGCCTTCCTCTGTAGCAGGGGGCATGGCCCTCTTCCTTGGATCTCTCAAGTGTATTTTAACAACCTTTGCAGCAGCAGAACACTGGCTGCTGCTGTTCCCCTGGCTTACCTATAGCAGGTCAAGTGCTGTGCCTTGTGATAGTGACAAGGTTGACTATGTAGTTTTAGTAACAGGTTAGACATGGATTTGTATGGGATGGTTTGGATAGGGATAATCCTGCTTCAGGTAGGGGGCTGAAAGAGATGACCTCCAGAGGTCCCTTCCAGCCCTGCTTTTCTGTGATTCTGATTCTACAACCATAGAACCATAAAATCATAGAAAATTAGGGTTGGAAGGGACCTCAGGAGGTCATTTAGTCCAACCCCCTGCTCAAAGCAGGACCATCCCCAACTAGTTCATCCTACCCAAAGCTTTGTCTAGCCTGGTTTTGAAAACCTCCATCTCTCTGGGTAACTTGTTCCAGTGCTTTGCTGTGTCCCAGTGGGCTCGCACAAGTCCCACGAGGAAACTTTTCCTAATATCTAACCAAAACTTCCCATCTAATAGTGTACCTCTTCTCTGGGGCCTCACATCAGGAAGGCTAAGTCAGAGCTTACCATGTGTAACTCTCATTTGTGCCAGGGCCAGAAATCTCAGGCTCAAGGAGCTGCAACCCCATAAGGCTCCCATCCTCAAAGAAGCCTAAGCAGAGCAGAGATTCATGGGCATGGAATATTAAACAGGGCCATACTCTTTCTTGTGCAGTGACTTTCAAGTTCTCTTTTTAAGCCACCGGCTGTCAGATGGTAACAGTTTCCATTCACTTGCTGACGTGAGCTGGTTTTGAACTTTAATCCAGTCCATGTCTTAACTTCTTTTTGGAAAAAAAACCAAACCCTTCAGAACAGTTTTAGAAAACAACCCTTGCCTGACAAAGCAACTTATAAAAAATTTGAAAGGTGCAAACAAACTCCCAGACAAAACAGAACCATAAAGGCCAAAGCAGTGGGCATTCACTAGTTGCCCACAGGGTTGTTTGAGATTGAAGCTAAGGGTTAACCCAATCCTGCCATTGTATTGAACCAGCACGGTGAATGCGTGGCAGATGCTGTAACCCAGGCGTTGGCAACTCCTGCATGCATGCCAAAGCATGCCATGTGAAGCCATTTTGCTGAGCACTCCACAGCTGGCCTCGGCTCTGGGCAGGTCCCTGTCACTGGCCACAGAGTCTGGACCGCTCACAGCAGGTGGCAGAGAGGCTGCAAGCCCTGCTACAAACAGCCCAAGCTTGGTGGGAGGCAGGGGCCAGTCCAGAGCCCAGGTTGCTTGCAGCAGGCAGCTGCAAGGCTGCAAGTGGTTGCATCGGGGTCTGAAGCCCCAGCCTGTCTTGCTGCCATCAGCGGCTGCATGCACACTTGGGGAACACTGCGGGAAGGGCCAGGGGTTTTACTTCCACAACAAGGATCGGGCCCCTCGTGGTTCCTCTGCCATCTGGCCCAGCACACCAGCAAATTCCAAGTCGAGGTTGTGGGGGTTTTTGGCATTCAGCCCCCAAAAAGTTGCTGACCCCTGCTGTATCCAATGGCTACATCAGAGTATATGACTATCATCATAATTGGTCACTTTTCAGTGTCCAGCCTAAATCACCCGTTTGCAACTGAATTGACTAGACTTCATCTCCCCCTCTGGAACTGTAGCAGGACACCTTAACTACTCTGACATTGGCATTCCCTGGTCTGAGATATCTAGATGTTATTCCTTTAAAGGAAACCTTGACATTGAAAATTAGGAATGTTATAGGTCAGTGGTTTTCCATGACTGTTCAATTATTACCAGAACTCCAATATAATAGGCAATGTACAGAGAAGAAAAGGTGCTTCCAGCTTCACAAAGCTTAAAATTTAAACATAAGATGAGATGCTTAAAATATATAAGTACAGACAGATAGGGACATGGAAAGAAACAATGAGACAACACTGGCCAGTGTGCTAGGAATCGGTTTCTCCGTTTACTCATGACCATTTTTTCCCATTTACTCTCCTAGTTTCATCTTGAATCCTGCCATACACAGACGGACTCCCATGCAGCAGAGTGCCTTTTGCTCCCATGAAAGTCAATAGGCTTTGAGGGATGTCATCACCATGTGGGAGGTGCTCAGTGATCTGCATGGTTGAGCCCAAAGAGCTAAATATTGGCTGTATTACATGTCCTGGAACAGTGACCTCTGTAATGGAAAAATAGTAATACAGTAATACAGCTGGGAAGAATTTGCCATGTTTCTTGGACACTGGCAATACTAGTTTCTTAATTAAATATATATGGATAATAGTTAAAATACTGGTCCTACTATATTTTATGAGTTTACCCTCAAAAAAGATATAATTTAATAGTGGAAAGGAAAATGATTTAATAGGGAAAAGGAAAATACTACAGTTCTAAATCTGAATCCTTCTTACTGTCAGTTGTTACTTGTGCTATGAACAGTGCTCTTCTGGCTACTGTGGGCTACTCTTCTATGTCCTCTAATTGATATCTCCCTTATGTGTTTCTCCCAATAACATAACTTGGTGAGGGAGGGGGAAGGGAGGGCAGTGGGGCACCAACCCCGGCTGCCAAATCAGAGTGGGCACCAGAATGGCAGCCCTAGGGAACCCATACCAGCACCACACTGCCACTACCACCACAGCCCCTGCACACGGCAGTAAGTGTTTGCCCCCCTTTCCCTCACCACCCAGGATACCAAAAGTTTCAGTTAGACCTTTAGTTTCTTTAGCTACCCAGTGGTACACCTGCTATGATCAGTGTTCTGGCTTCATTGTAAAAACATGTCTCAACTATTTCCACCTTGTCTGCTCAATATTTTTTCTCTTGGTAAGAACTTATTAAACTGTCTGGCATTTGTTACAAATTCGGTTAATTTAATATCAAGCATGCTTTAGGATCTTTGCTTTTGAAAGCCTGCTTGTACATTTGGTGAACATGCACTTATTAGGGCTTAATCAACTCTGAGTTAAATTAATTTAAATGACAAATTAGCCTTAGGAAGGACAAATATGGCAAACACCACATCTGCAAGCTAACCGCACCTTATGGAAATTCCCAGAGTAGCTGATTCATTGGGATGACAATTACCCCCTTCCCCCCACCCAGCCCCAGAACATGGTATTACAGGAAATGTAACAAGACAAAGTTTGCTAACAACAGTCATTAGGACTTTATTGAAATTGCTCATATCAATGTTAATCTTTGAAAAGTGATTTTTTTTTAAATTCCAATGGGATTTTCCTTCTTCCAGACACTTAATGGTTTCAATGGAAGCCTCGCCTGACTAAAGCCTGTGAGATCACTTTTGCATCACTGATGCCAATGGAAATTTTAAGAGAGTAAGAAAGCCTGTCAGATCAGATCCCTGGAAAGTGAATATGACAAACCAGATACCTGGACCGTATTTTCCTGCAATTTGCATGCCAACATGCACATACGCACATGCACATCCCAGGCAGGCCCATGATTAGGCAATGAGGAAAGAGATTTTAAAGATTCCTTTAACTTCCCCCTTCCAGTTCATGTCCTAATTATCAGCTGTCCAACCTTGTCTTGAACATAGGCCCTTTTACTTATCAGCCTACAATATGAGCAGAACTGGACAGACAATCACCACCTAAGCAGAGGATGTGACGCACACAGCAGAAGCACACCAGACCAATGTTCGCGTGATGCATATCATAGCCTGTATCCCAGTGGGCTCTCACAAGCCACATTAAACTGCTTTGTGGGCCACTTGTGGTTTGTGAGTTATGGGTTGGCCTCCTCTGTTCTAACTTCCGCGCTGGCCAGCTGGGAGATTAGGACAGCAATATATTACTTATTTCTGATTCCTTTGCATACATCAGTTTTGCCTAAACTGACCTCTTCTTTCCATTAACTTTCACTTTGGGGTTATTTTTTTTTCTTTGTACATTTTTGGTACTTGTGACCTTGTCCAGTTGTCTTGGCTAATGAGACAGTATATTTTAATTTTCTATTGTGGCCCAGCTGCTTACCATGAGGAGAACCAAAACCAGTCTTAGGGGTGGGTGGTGTGGGTGACCACCCAAGGTGTCATGGTCAGCGGGGTGCCCCCTGCCCCACTGCCTGTGCTGGGTGGAAGCCTTCAGGGAACTTTGGTGGCAACTAACCCCAGAGGCTGGACAGCAGGGCCTGCCTCTCCACAGCGGTACTCAGAGCTGACTGTAGCCAGCCAGTCAGGGCAGTGGAATAAAATCCCCTTGGTGGCAGTGGTGGGCACTGCCAGGCAGCATGATGGGCCAGGAGGAGGGCTCCAAGGACTGGGTTGGCTCAGGAAGAAGGCAGCATGGCTGGGTGGCCCTGGCTTGCGTGCCAAGGGCTTCACCATCATCAACCTGCTGGGGCTGAAAGTTGAGCTGCGGTGCCCCCCCACCCCTTACCCCTGGCCGCCAACAGACAGCTGGGCAATGCTAAGCAGTGATACCCTGCTTCTGGGGCTGGGCTTCCTGTACAGGAAGTCCTGCCTGCTCCTGCCTACCTGCCTTTCCTGCCACCCTGTGCCCAGCACCTGCTGCCCCTAGCCCTGGGTCCAGAGGGCTGAGTAGACATTTCAGGTGAGTAGACATGCACTGCTCCCCAGTAGTCCACAGGGTCCCCTGTCAGCCATAGCCACTGGGGCATATGTGCCCCTCACACATGCACCACCAACCTCACCCCCTCACCCCCCACACAAACCCTCCCACACCTTCCCACACACACACACACACACACACACACACCCTAACCTCCCCATACCCTGCATACCCCTCCACACCCCCCACATCCCCCACACCCCATACACACACCACATACCCTCCCACACACACCCCATGCACACAGCCCACACATACAGCGCTGATGACTTGGGGAGGGGGGAGCCAGAGGGGGAGGCACCAGGGAGAGGTGGGGGCACCAAACTATAAGTTCACCCAGGGCATCATTTTCCCTAAGGCCAGCTCTGAGGAAACAGTCCGCCTGAACCTAGAAGCTCATCATGTACACCAGTTTCTGTAGTAATGGGAGGGATGTGGTTAGCATCACGTCTGCCTGTCCTTGACTCCCCAGTCTGAATGACCCAGTGCCCGTTTACAGATGAATCACCTGGTGTGGCTTTTAGCACAGATCCAAAACAGGGCTTAATATTAACCTCAGGAGCCATAGCATGACACCTTATCTGCACTTCTACCTCTCAGATTGCTTGAAAGAGATGTATAGAAATCCATAGTAAAAATACTGTCCGGAAATGTCATATTTAACTTTACAAAGAGTTTTCTATGGTTAATGTAATAAACACTGTCCTGCTTTCAGACTTCCAATAAAACCATATTTTATATCAATTATAGTAGAATGTCAAATATTGTAAGTAATATACATTAAATATTGTTACCTCAGAACTGAAAAAACTTACAAAATAAAAGAAAGCAATTCATTTTTTAAAAGGAAGGGATGAGAAAATTCATAGTTGTTGCCTGACTGTGCCATTCCAAAACTAATGAGGATGATAAAATGATGAATCATTAGCTTAGCAATTACACCTCTCCCCTCCCCCCACAACCATTGCTATGCTACTTTGCATAGGAAAAAAAATTAAAGGGAAGAAATTTGTACACGGGCAAAATGTAATCCTAATTTTAGTACTTCTATTGATGTTATTAATATTCCATCTGAAAAGTAGTATTTTATTCTAATGTCATTTCTCCATTCTCACTCTCTTGTTCACTATGAACACTGTGAAATCTTGTAACATATATATATTTATGTGTGTGTGTGTGTGTGTATGAGTGTGTGCGCACGCATATATATATATATATATATATATATATATATATACACATATGTATATTCTAGTACAGGAAAAAGAGGGATCATGATAAAATTTTAGGAAGCTCTGTAGCTGGTCATGTTCACAGTTAGAGATAGTTAGTTGCATTAGTCTCAAATCAACTTGAAGGCAGGGTAGATTTGCACATTATAGACTAACCAAAGGGTGTGTGCACATGTATATATGTATATGTATATATATGTGTGTGTGTGTGTGTACACACACACACACACACACACACACATACATACACACACACATACAATTTGGTTAGTTGACTACAAAATCAGACAACTGGACCCGCAGAGGTACTAGAAAATCTATCATGTTAAACTCCTAAAACCACTGAAGGCTCAGAAGGGCTTCTTTAAAGCCTCCTATACTTCTAAACTGGAGCTAGGGCCACAGACAAGTTCAACACCCAAGGTGGGAACAGCGCAGTTTGAGACTGACCTCACTCCAGAGCAAATTAATGGTCCTGCATTGACTTTTGAAAGGTCTCTGAAGTCTTGAAATCTGATGCGTGCCCGATGCCATGCGCCATGGAGCTGTCCAGTACATTATGGGTGCTTCTACACATGCTGGGGTTTTAGTTCTTCCTAAATTGATACGGTGCGTTTTTAATTGTGTCCATTAAAAACCCACCATTTCAATTTAGGGACTTCTGTCACTATGATGGAATAGTGACAGCCCCCATCAGCTCACACCCCCCAGCTCACCTGCCACAGGCAGTCTCCACCAAAGAAAAAAAAGAGGTGAGGGGCCAGATCCTTGTTTCTTTTTTTTTCCCCCAAAGCCTGCCCGCCTCTCCTATGGCCAGAGGGTGAGCTGCTGGTGGGTCCTGAGCTGTGGGGGTGCCTGGTGCTTTCCTCCATGGCTGCAACACCCCTCAGGTAGCACCCACACACTAGCAGTCCACCTGGGCAGTCCTGGAGTATGCTACCATTGCAGAGGGAAGCACTGCCCCCTACCCCCCTCCCCCAGCTCAGGGGTTGCATGACCCAGTGGCAGCTTGCACAGGCAAGCTCCACTGAGAAAAAAAACCCCAAAAAGCGGCGAGGAGCCTGAACCTTTGTTTTTTAATCCTGGAGCATGCCCATGTCTCCTGCATCTGGGAAGCAAGCTGCTGGCAGGTGGAGCAGCTCCTGAGCTGTGGGGGGACCCAGTGCTTCCCTCCATGGGGGCAGTGTCTCCTGGGACCACTCAGGCAGGGTGCCAATGGGCGGGTACCTCCCGAGGGGCACTGCTGCCATGGAGGGAAACACGGGGGCCCCTGCAGCAAAGGGGCTGCTCGGCCCACTGGCAGCTCACTCCCTGGTGGTGAGAGATGTGAGCAGGCTCTGCTGGAAAAAATCAAACAAAAAAAGGGCCCCTTGCCACTTTTTTTTTTTCTTAGAAGAGCCTGACCATGAGAACTGCTGCTGGGTCACTCAGCCCCCTGAGCTGTGGGGGGTGGGGGGGGGAGCCAGTGCTTCCCTCCACAGTGGTGGCACTCCCCCCACACCCCCAGTGCTGCCTGGGCAGGGTGTTAGCTGCATGGGTGCTGCCCCAGCTCGGAGGCAGCACCTAGCCCAATCCAACAGTGCACAGGGCACTGGGAGCCCAGGCATGCTCAGGGAAGCTCAGGCTTGGCGAGCTTCCAGTGCCCCGTGCAGTCTCCCTGCCACCTTCTCACTGCCTGGGACCATCCAGGAATGAGCTGGCTTGCCCCTGGAGCAGTGCAGGAAGATGGCAGGAGGGTGGCTGGGTGTGCTGGCAGCCAGAGAAAGTGGTGGGACTGGTGCACGCGGTGCTGGAAGCCTGCCAAACCCAAGCTTCCCTAAGCACACCTTAGCTTCCAGCTCCCCATGCACCATCCCTGCCACCATCTCCAGATGTATCACTGTAATTTATTATGTAACAAACTAAAATACATCAGACGTGTGTTACTTTGCTATGTAAAAGTCATTTAAATCGAAATATGTCACCACACATGTACACTGTGATGAAATCTAATTGCAACACACCATTGCACGTGTATGCTGTGACCCAATTAAATCACTAAAAAGGGCGATTTCATCACATGTACAAGGGCCCTTTGTCACATGTACAAAGGCTCCATGATCCTTGATCTGACAAAAGGGTATTGGCAGATCCCATTAACACTGTAATCTAGGGAAACACAGACTTTGCCACCCTCTTTGCCTTACATCAGTTCTTAGCAATACCCTTTGGGTTGCATGGGGCCCCAGCCACTGGCTCCTGTAGCCTCATCAGAGCCATACAACAGCATAATGGTTTACAGCCAGACCTGGGCAGAACACCTGGACCACATGGCCACAGTGTTGTGGTCACTCCTGGGAGTGGGTCTAACCACAAACCCAGACACACGCCATGTAGTTAAGACTGAAACTACATAACTGGGGTACACCCTGAGGAATAGTTAAATATGGCCACTGCTGGAGAAGGTCCAGGCCCTGCAGACATTTCCAACACTGACGCCAAGAACCAGGTATGCTCATTTCCATGATTGGCCATGTATTACTGGCATTCTTTTCAATTTCAAGCCCCCTCACAGACCTTCTGAAGTGCGAACATCCACCAAAGGTACAGTGGACCAGAGAATACACCCAGGCATTCTGAATGTTGAAGGCTTGCTTATGCTATGAACCAGTCCTATATAACCTGGACGTTTCAAAAGATACTCCAGTTAGATGTTTCCAGTGTGGAGTTGAGAGTACTGTTCGCCCAAATGGTGAGTGGGGAGGAACACACCCCATCCTCCATTTGAGCTGGAAGCTATTCCCCAGGGAAAAGAATCACTCCATCATTAAAAAGGAAGCACTAGCAGTAAAACGGGCAGTGGAGGCCCTCAGATATTACCTGCTGAGTGGCACCTTCACCCCGGTCACAGACCATACACCTCTTGGCTGGTGGGCCAGAAAGGCCTACCTCAGTGTGGATTTTTTTCCCCGGGAGAGGTAGGATACATCCAAGGAGGTAAAGACCCTAAAAGGGGTCTTGAGGGGGAGGGTGTGTGATGGTGTGCACTGGCTAGCCCCTGGCAAGGTTGGGGTTAAAGAGCACTCCTGGGCTTGGTTGCCCCACCTCAATGTGCTTACAGCCAGTGCTAAGCCTGCAGGAGTGGTATAAAAGAAGGGAGTTAGGCTCAGAGAAACTGGAGGACTCAGTGGCAACTGAGCCTTGCTCCTGGTCAGATGTCTTCTATGGCATAAGCCATGTAGATTCCTAGGTCAGTGCAGGTGTCTCAGTAGATTGTAACATAGGGACCAGGGAGCTGCCCCAGTGCCTTGTTACATGTGCATTCAGCTCCACTCAAGAGGTACTTATAATGTAGGCCTAGTAGGTGAAGTCAGTGTTTGGCACGTCTCAGGAGCCATTTAGCAATGACAATAACTTTACCAAGGAAACCTGCAAACAGGCATATTGCACAAAGTAAACAAACTGCCTTCCTAGCAGGAGGTCTGCATGACCTGTTGGTCAGGGCACTTGCTTCCCAGCTGACCAAGCAGGCAAATCAAAGACTCTTTTAACATTACTCTTTTAACTCGTTATTTGTGAAGTTCTGCTAATGTGGCCATTGCTTCACAGACAGCCCTGAGGAATCCATAGCACTGCACTTCAAAAACTAATGAACTTACATTTATTATGAATTTAGTTCCCAAATTTTGATCAGAGAATTATTCATAAATCAACTTTGGATCTAGTTGCTCACTAAAGGCCAGGTCCAGATTGGACAAATAGCTGCCTAAACAGAATTTAGGTACCTAAATCACAAAAAGTGATCTAGAATAATCTCATCAGAGACCCACAAAACTAATTTGGCACCAACAGTTTTGATTGCAAAAACCCCAAAGCACTTACCTCTAATCTAAGATCTGTTGTGATCCAGAAGGGAGCTGGGACAATACTCCACCTGAGTCTTCAGAGAAGCTTCTATTAAGTATGTTCAGATCTTGGTTAATTAACACTGGGACTTGCGGGGGGCAGGGCTAAGCCAGACCTGCTTCTCCAGCAGCTTGATTCTGCCGGAGGCTCCCCCTGGGTCCTACTGCCCCAGCTCCTGTCATCTTTGACAGGCAGCCAGGGGTAGATAAATACTAATTTTCTAAAATTTTTATGGGCTCCACAGGCTGGATAAAATGGCCTGGTGGCCCAGATGTGGCCTGCAGGACACTTTTCATCTGCCTCTGTTCTAGCCCCTCCTCGGACTGAGAGCGTTCATAACTATATCACCAACCTCCCAGTAGAATGTCCTAACCACAAACCTCTAAAATAGCTTGAGTGGACACACTCTCCAACTTTCCCCTTGAAGCTGAGCTATTGGAGTGAATGGCCCTAAACTTCTGTGAGTCTGTGAATGCAAGAGTACTGCAGCTAGAAAGAAAAGCAACTATGAGGGAAGTTGACTCTGTAGCACAGCAATAAGGACACTTCCCTCACAGGGGGAGGTTCTGAACACTCAGCTCTGGTCCATACTGCCTAAGTTATGTCTGTTTTGTATTCAATGATAGTCTAATATAAAAATTTTTTACAGCTGTGAGAGAAGAGATGAGAGCTCAGGATACCCCCTTCCATATTGAATGTCCTCCTTCCCAATTTCTAGGCTGCAGAGTCAGGCTATGTCCTGCTTGTTGTCCTTATGATTCTTGTGTTCCCTTCTTCCCATTGGCCCAGCTTCAGTAGGAGTGTGAGGAAGGGAAACATATCTGTATACAAACACTCCTGTAGCTTGGCAGTCAGGACACTTTCCTGGGAGATAAGGAGTTCCATCTTGTCATTGTTTCCCATTTCCTGAGTCAGTGCTCTAACCCTTAAGATAACATGCAAAAGTAGGCAGCCACAACAGCCCATAGAGCACTAGTTCTTATATATTTTAATCACTTGCACTCTGGAAGAAAATGACAGACCCCTGCATTCAGTATTTCCTCTTACCTAGCTCTGGTACTCCTCTGTTCAGGACCTTGGGTGTTTTTATCCCTCTTTGTAGGCAACTCTCCCAATTCATTATTTATAGAGATTCTAAGACCCTAATCCTGTCTATCTGAACTGCCTTTCTGGGGAAAGGTATGTAGGTTTTAGGCACACTAAATGCTAAAATGAAGACACCTATTCAATGGGTTTGGTTCCAGAGGATCATGGAATCCTAGAAAAGTAGGGTTAGAAGGGTCCTTCAGAGGTCATCTAGTTCAACACCCACTGCCAGGGGCAGGATCATCTCTATCTAAACTATCCTATACAAATCCATTGTCTAACCTACCAGTAAAACTACACAGTCAACCCTGACAGCCACAAGGGATAACACCCTAGCCTGCCACAGGTTCTTCTTCTTCTTGTGTCCTTGTCTTAAACTAGATGTTTTTCCAGAACTGTAAACAAGCCATGGCTCTTCCATTGCTGCAGCAAGGTCCTCCTTCATACAAGTCTCACCAAGGAATTGGCAAATGAGCAGGCGCTCCATAATCTGCACTTCACTGCATTCACACACATTCATATTTCTAGAGTAGCCCCACTTGATCATGTTTATTTTTGAACTTTCAGTTTGCCTGCACTGACAATTCAGGCATTGCCATGTTGGCCATTCTAGATCCATCCATCTTGGAAGGTCTTCTTGGGGTTCCAGGTCCATTTCAGAGTACCTGATTGCACATAATCTTTCCTTCCATAACTTCAGCCATGCCCTGTCAGCCACGATGTCCAACAGTGAAACAATGGTCACAAAACTCTTTCATGTTTTAAGCCATTTAGTTACTTCTGTGTGACCACAGAATGGATGCCTGGAGTCTTCCATCTGCCATTATCTTTTTGGCTTGCTATCATTCTCCTGATATCAGATGGTGCAATGCCAGCCAGTAAGCATAGGCTATCTTTTTTTAGATATTTTGTTACTTCATGACAACTGTCTTTTAAAAATGGGTCTAATTTCTTGGCATGAACTGATCATTCCCATACTGGACGTGTACTCTGCGATGAAGTAAGAAAAGGCAATAGCTCATCACTTTGAGGTGACCAACTTTCAAAGTAAGTTGTTTCAAGTGCTGACTTTTCCTTTCATCTTCTCTACATATGCTTTGAAAGTAAGTGTTGAGTCCAATGTAAACCCCAAGTATACAGGGTTCAGGTGATTAGTCAATGGGATTCTATCCCAGATGATATTTAATTTCCACTTGGCTTCTCTATGGCATAAATGAAAAGCCATGACCTGTGTCTTGTTGGGTAGGTTCAAAGCTGGTTCTTATTGTAGTAATTTAAGAGGTTGCTCAGCAAGCATGTCAGTCTGTGCTCAACAGTAGCAAAGTCTTCTTCTTGTCATGTGATGCATAGATCATTAGCGTATATGAAGCTCCTTGTATTACTCTGTATGGGTTGGTTATTGGTACATATGTTTAAAAGGGTTGATGCTAGCACACTACCTGTGGGAAGCCATTTCACTGTCATCTCCATGGCTGTTTCTTGCATAGTTCTATATAAAAACATCTATTCTCCAAAAGCGATTGCATGAGCTGCGCTAGGTCATAGTGGTGCATCATATTGTAGATTTTGGCAAGCAAGTTTCAGTGGATGACTATGTTGTATGCTACTGATATGTCTACAAACACAGCACCTGTTATCATCCCTTTTTCAAATCCATCTTCTGTATGCTTGGTGGTGTATTTGTCCAGTGCAGAACTTGCCTGGTCTAAATCCAGCTTGTATTAGATATTGTTTGATATGAGCACATCTACATGTCCATTAATGTGCAGTGGTTACTGTGCATTTAATTTAGTACTTGTATAATCAAGTATTAAATAAATGTGCAGTAACCAGTCACTGCTCAGTAGTGCTGGCAAACTCTTTTTTAGTGATTCTACTGTGCAGTAGCCTAATAATACAGTGCAGTAGTGTATTAGCAATGTCCATGCTGTGACATGCTACTATACAGTGTTATTAGCCTACTGTGCAGTTAGTGTCTCATGTCGACACACCTTATGAGGTGAAAGGGAATTGAGAATAAGGCATTCCTAAAGCTTACAAAGATGGCACAGAAGTGACACTAGCCTAAGGTTCTCTGGCATCCTTCCCTGGCTTTAATAGATTTCTTACATGGGCCTGTCACCATAATTTAGGTATTCTAAGAGTTGATGAGCAATTGTTAAAAAGGTGTAATACCTAAAACTTGGTTACAGGACTAATGTCATGTAATTTCAGTCCCCATGATCTGCTCCATGAATATGTCATCAAATCCAGCTGCTTTGCAATTCTTCCAGTGACTTATTCCAGCATCAAGTTCATCCATTGTATATAGCATGCTAAAATGATTTTCCTCCAGATCAGTTTGCCATCTAATCTGTATTTTAGGCTGTTTGTTCAAAGCTTTACCTTTAAGCAGAAGTTGGTAAACCATCCGTTTGGCTGTGATGTGTTGTTGCTATACTTTCTTTGGGTCATTACTCCGCTTGTGAATGTTTAACCACACTTTCCTGCTAGTGTCAGTCATATCTATTCCTTCGATCAATTCTTTCCATTCTTCTTGGACCTTGTTAGGGCTGTCCCCGCCGCAACAGTGTTTTCCGAGAAGGGATCTCTCTGAAATATTTGCTAGTATTTTTTGTATCTAGCTGTTAGTATGGGAGTAAGCCCTGGTATATACTCAGTTCTGCATCCTCAAGGTACATACCTCTTGGAGGTTTTGTCACAGGTAAGGCAAGGGTATTACAGTGGTCCCAAAAGATTCTGTCCCAAAATGATTCGAAGTATAGCTCTATTAGTATTGGGCAACTGCTGCTTAGAACTAGTGGAATCCAACAGAGAATTAATATTTTTTCTAGACAAGCAGTGTGTTTTCATTTTTCTTTGCAATAGCCTGTATCATACTAATAATAAGACACTTTGGGATGTGCTAATACTATGAGGTATCCCCACACCCAGATTGAATGAAGACACTTGGCTTTTAGCCCAATGACTGGCAACAACCCTTGGGTGCGGTGATATATCCCACAGTATCACCACACCCTATCGTGTCTAATCGCACCACTAAAGCAAGTATGAAGGTCCAGTTCTACGATCCTTATTTACTACGAGTAAGAAAGGCAGGATCTGGTGCTAGGTAAATAAATGCCATAGTAATGACACAGCATTTTAACTTTATTATTCTATTGAAAAATCTGCAATCACAGCTTTGGAAACAAGGAATTAATTGGCTTGCAACAGTTGCAATCTAATGACCTCTTACTAAGAGCTCAATAGCGCATTAAGGTTTATGCCTGGGTTACTTAGATTAGTTTCAATTTCAGGTAGTGGGTATCTATCCAATTACTCTCCTCTTCTGCTCTGGATAAAGCACATGGCATTCCTTCTGCTACTAAATATTCTAAGCAGCAGGCTAGTTGGCAGGTTGTACTGAACAGCAAATTAGCATTATACAAACTGCAGGATTTTGGCACTCACATTAGGATCAGTGAGCTGGCAAAGATTCCTACCAAGCTGCCAAGCCTCCCTGAGCCCAGAGAGTACTGCACATGCTAATCCAAGAGGCCAGCTGATAATAAGGCAACAAAACATAGAAAGGTGAAAATACATTCTTATCAGCTGGGAGGATGCAGTTTGGAAGTTAGTAGGTGGATTTCCTGCTCAGAGCAAACTACTGGACTATAGTAATCTCAAATTAAAAGAAAAAGATTGCCTAATGCAGAACCAAGAGGGTTTTAGTATGTTTGATCTTGGCAATATGGGAATTTAAAGGATACCCAGGCAAGTCTGCTTATATTTCTTCCCTGACAGTCTCCAAGTTGATTACATTCATTGATAAACTGATAACTGAGCATGTCATTCCCCATAGTTTCACCTAAATTATGGCTACTAGGTAAGGTCCATAATCTTTACATCTTAATTTGTTTTCAGGGAAGAAGGAGGAAGTTTAAAGGGAGACTTGCAGTGTTACATATCTATCTCCCAATGACAGTCAATGCAAGTTGTGAAACTCTCAAATCTTCCCTTCATTCTACTATTGTTAATTATTATTTGTTTTACTAGAAAGCCTAGAAACCCTAATCTTGGACCAGAAATACTTTGTGCTAGGGGCTGTACAATGCAGAGCAGACTGCTTGAGGACTTAAAAATACTTCAATGTACCTTAAATGGTAAAATATATCTGTATGTAGGACTGAAAGGGGCCTCCCTGTGGAATATTTAGTCCCATGTCCTGTGTTTACCAGCACTCATCAACCAAAAGACTCTCCCAAATCACCAGAGGTCAATGTTAGGGGGACAGCAGCACTGCCACTGCAACAGCAAGGAAATTGGTAGTCAATATATCAGAAAAGCTAGTTAAAATATCAGAAAATCCCATATGGAAGACAATGCCCCTTACTAGAAAACCTTCTTTCTGCCCCAAGTCTGTACCAATATGATCTAGGGAAAAAAAACCCTTCCTGACTACAGATTTGGCCATCTGTATGACCTTGAGGGGAAGAACAAGGTTCTCTAACCAGGAACCTTTGTGTGTCTATTCCTTCAGTCAAACTCCCCTAGCCTCAGCTACGGCCATCCTCCCAGTGCCTCAGAGGAAGGCAAAAAGAACTCCAAGAAACTAGTAGCATTCATGAGCAGAAAAAATTCCTCTGTGGCCACAACTGGTGACCAGAAAAGCCCTAATGAATAGCATTACTACAGAGATACCTTTATACTTTAACCTGGGGACTGACATTACATGACTCCACATCACACACTAATAGAACTCCTTGTGTTAGCATAATAACTCCCTGCCCCATTATATCTGAAAAATTAAGAGCAGAGTCTATTTTGCCTAGTGGACAGCCAAAGTGAGGCTTGAGACTAACTAGACTGAGCAATTATAGAAATAGGATCACCATCTGGAGATGTGCAGATATCTTCCTTATTCCTAAGGACTTTCATTTACACCAGGGACAGGCAATTATTTCTGGTGGAGGGCTGCTTACCAAGTTTTGGCAAGCTATCGAGGGCCACATGGGTAGCCCTGCCCCTTGACAGGTGCTCCACCCCCTGGTCGCCATCTTGTGACTAGAAGTCCTGTCCTCTAACCCCTGACCTTTGCCACCAGAAGTCCCTTCCCTTGCCCCCAGAAGTACTCCTTTCAGCAAGGGATTTTGTTGTCTCAGAACCAGAAAAATACCAAATTATATTCGAAAAAGTGAACATCTACAACATTCATTAGTGATTTCAAAAAATATTTTTGTCCTGATTTACATGTGTTTGTGGAGTGTACACAGAGGTGATTGCACAGTAGCTTAAAATGAAGTCTTACTCTTGTATATTGGGGGGGACATGGAGGTGGGTATAGGTTGGTTGGGGGGCTGTGGGTATATGGGGTGGGTGTGGGTGTATGGGACGGTTTTAGGGGAAGATAGTTGTGGGGGGGTGAGGGAGCATGTGGGTGTGTGTGGCTATGTGGGGTGTGGGTGAGTATTGTGGGGGGAAATGTGTGTGGAAGGGTGGCTAGGGTGTGTGAGGGGGTGCAAAGGGGGTGTGGGTGCATGTATATGGTGGGGTATGAGTGTGAGACTTGCCCCATGAACATACACACACACACACACTCTGTCCCTCCCTCACTCATTGTACACACACACACGCGCGCGTACACACACACACACACACACACACACACACACTGTCCCTCCTTCCCTCCCTCACTGCGCACACACACACACACATACTCTGTCCCTACCTCCTTCATTGTGCACACACACGTACACACATACTATGTCCCTTCTTTCCTCATTGCACACCCATACACACTCTGTCCCTCCCTCCCTCATTATTGCACACAAGTGTGCGCACACACATACACACACACACACACTTTGCTCCTCCTTCATTGCTCTCCCTCCCTCCTTCATTGCATGGACAAACACACACACACACCCTCCTACTCCTGGCCCCAGGGTACCGGTGCAGGCCCTGTGCTCCTGCAGTCCAGCCATGCAGCTGGGAGCCACATGGTGCAGGGGCGGTCAGTGAGCAGGCAGGGAAGTGGTGCAAGTGGCAGCAGGTTGGGGAGTGGCAGGAAGCAAGTGCTGGGTGGGAGCACGGGGCCCATGCCGGTGTGCCAACCCCAGTCACAGTGGGGCCCACAGCAGGACAGCAGGAGCACAAGGTATGGGCCAGCAGGGGTCTACGGAGCCAGGCCGGGCTGCGCCAGCAGAGGGGGAAGCCATCCCAGGCCCCTCATTCCTGCCGCCCTGCCCTGGGCCCTGCCGGCACTGGCCCCACAACACCAGCGCAGCTCAGCGCTCCTGCCTGGCTGTCGGTCTTGCTGTGCTCTGCATGCCTGCTCGCTGCCACTCCCCCCACCCCCAAGCTGCCGCTTTCACCGCTTCCCTGTCCACCTGCCCACCGCTCCTGCACCACGTGGCTCCCGGCTGCGTGACCAGGCCATAGGACTCAGAAGGAGCTGGCCTGGCCAACATGTCCCTGAGGAGTGGGGTGATCTTTGCAGCCCTCCTCTGCCTCCTCTCCCTTACTTGAATTTCCATCCAGTGCAGGGAAGCAGGAACAGCCCCAGGCCAGAAGGCTCTGGTAGGCATCTTTGACAGGCAGCCAGGAGGAGATAAATACTCTTTTTTCTAAATTTTTTAGAGGCCCTGCAAGCCACATAGAATGGCCTGGTGGGCCGAACCTGGCCCGTGGGCCATATTTTGCCCACCCCTGATTTACACACTGCTTTATTAACAAAGTATTAAATTTAGGTCCATTAAATGAAGTTGATATTTTTATTCACTGTAAGAGGCATATTCTAGTTGTATAAGTGATTATAGAAACAAGTTGTGGTTGCAAGACCACTGGGGAATGTTCTTTCATATTGCTGAGGATAAGAAAGCAGGAGTCTCCAGCTTTGCTCAGACTCAATGGCTAGGGATAGAAGTTACATAAAAACTGGTTTAAGTGAGCAGAAACTGGTTTAAACCTGTAACAAAATACAAGTTCAGTGCACATAAACCAAATTCAAAATGGCCAAAACTGACTTAAGATAAGCCTGCTTTAATGTAGTATCAGACTTAACTGATTGAGGTCCAGCTAGTTTATGGACTTCTGTCCCAGACCCCTTCCTGGTTTAAGTTAAACCAGAGTCTCCAAGCATGCTAGGAGTTTGCGGAATAAACAGGATGAACTGGTCCTTCTGCTAAACAAAAATTATGATGATCTCATAGAGATCATGGAGACCTGGTAGGACTCCTCCTATGACTGGACTACTGGTATAAATGGCTATACCCTGTACAAGAGAGCTCATGCTGAAAAAATGGGCAGGGGTGTGGTTCTTTATGTGAAGGAGAGCTACACATCCCTACAAGCTGAGATTGGCACCCAAGGAGGATGATTGGAGATCCTTTGGGTTAGAATACCAGGGGAATATAGTGAAGGGGATACAATGGTAGGAGTCTACTACAGATCTCCAAATCAGGAACAAGTGCTTGACCAAGAATTCATCAGAGAACTGGCTGAGGCTGCACGCATGGTTGTCATGGGAGATTTCAACTACCTGGACATCTCATGGGATGAGCACTCCACCAAATCCAGTCGGTCACAAAGCTTCCTTACATGCGTGGATGAGCTCTACCTGTCTCAAGAAGTTTATAGGCTGACAACAGGCAAGGTGTTCCTGGACCTGGTACTGACTAAAGGGCGTGATCTAATCAGTGACCTAAGAATCAAAGGGAAGCTGGGTGACAGTTACCACGAGTTGATCACTTTCACTATCCAGTGCAAAGCTGGCAAGTCAGCCAGCAATGCTGTAGTCTTTGACTTTAGGAAACCTGACTTTCATAAGCTCAGGAGGCTTGTACTTAAGGCCCTGAGAGGCCATTATTTCATAGGGAGGGGAGTTCAGGATGAGTGGTTGCTCCTTAAGGAACCTGTCCTAGAAGCATAAGGGGAGTCCATCTCAACATGTAGGAAAGGTGGTAAAAGGGCTCAACAACCCCCTTGGCTCAGCAAGGAACTCATGGACCTTCTACATCTAAAAAGAGAGGTGTATAAAGGATGGATGACAGGAAATACGACCAAGGAGGAGTATACTGCACTGATCCACACCTGCAGGGAGCGAAATAGGAAAGCCAAGGCTGTAACTGAACTCCATCTGCGTACACAAATCAAGGACAATAAAAAGTCCTTCTTCAGATATGTAGGGAATCAAAAGAAAAACGAGGGCAACGTTGGACCCCTGCTATACCAGCTGGGGCAGCTGACCACCAACAACCAGAAAAAAGCCAATCTGCTTAATAATTACTTTGCATCAGTTTTTCACCAGCCCAAAGGGACCACCCTGCCTAACATGATGCAGGATCACCAGGGTGAGGGTGATTATATATCCACCATTGGCATGGATCTTGTGAGAGAGCTTTTTTTGAGAGGCTGGACCCCCATAAATCAGCTGGTCCGGATGGGTTGCACCCAAGAATGCTCAAGGAACTGGCAGACATCATAGCGCAGCCACTGGCAAGGATATTCGAGAACTCATGGCACTCAGGTGAAGTACCTGAAGATTGGAAGAGGGCCAATATGGTGCCCATCTTCAAGAAATGGAGGAAAGAAGACCCGAGAAACTACAGGCCAATCAGTTTGTCTTCAATCCCTAGGAAGGTTTTGGAAAAAATTATCAAGGAAACCTTTCAATAGGCTAAAAGAAGACAACATTCTGAGGGACAGCCAGTATGGGTTTGTTGTAAGTAGGTCTTGCTTGACCAATCTCACTTCCTTCTGTGACCAGGTGATGTATCACCTGGACAAGAGGGAAGAGGTTGTTGTCATATATTTGGAATTTGAAAAAAACTGGTGTCCCATGATGTCCTTATGGAAAAATTGGGCAACTGTGGCCTTGACTACTCCACAGTCTGATGGCTGGGGAACTGGCTCTGAGGTTGGACCCAGAGAGTGGCATTTGATGGAACTGAATCAACATGTCACTTAGTGATTAGTGGCATTTCCCAAGGTTCCATTCTCGGATGTGTACTCTTTAATGTCTTCATAAATGATCTGGATGCTGATGTCAAAAGCAGACTGGCCAAGTTCACTGATGACACCAAACTTTGGGGAAGAGTGTCCACACTTGAAGATAGGCTGGTGATCCAGGCTGACCTCAATAGGCTTGCAAGGTGGGCGGATGAAAACCTGATGGCATTCAATAGGGAGAAATGCAAGGTACTCCACCTCAGAAATAAAAACCCGCATCACACTTACAGGCTCAGCAATGCTACACTCACAAGCACCATGACAGAAAGAGACTTGGGGGTCATGATTGACTGCAAGATGTATATGAGCCACCAATGCGACACTGCAGCTTGCAAAGCAAACTCTGGCTTGCATCTACCGATGTCATCCTCCCACTGTACTCATTCTTGGTGAGGCTGCAGCTGGAGTACTGTATCCAATTCTGGGATCCACCAGTCAAAAAGGACGTGAAGAAGCTTGAGAGAGTCCAGATGAGAGCCATGCGCATGATCAAATGGCAAGAAAACAGGCCCTACAAGGCAGTGCTGAAAGCCATGGGACTCTTCAGCCTGGAGAAGTGAAGGTTCAGGGGTGACTTGGTGGCAACCTATAAGTACATAAGGGGTGTGCATCAGGACCTGGGGGAACACCTGTTCACCAGAGCAACCCAAGGAATGACAAGGTCGAACCATCACAAACTCCTCCAAGACTATTTTAGGCTGGACATAAGAAAAAACTTCTTTACTGTCCAAGCCCTCAAAGCCTGGAACAGGGCAGGGGGATGGACCCAATGATCTTGAGAGGTCCCTTCCAGTCCTAATCTTTATGAAATCTATATGAAATCCCAGCATGCTTTGCAGCCTATATCTGGGCTGGGCTGTCTGCTCCAATGAATCTGGGCTAGTCCCACCCCTCTGCTCCCTAGCCTGAGCAGGGGCAGGGGCAGGGCTAGATACTGACTCCCCTAAGGTGAAGAGGGCAGGGAAGAGGTTTATTCCCCTCTCCCTGCCTTGTCCCACCAGCATAGACCCCAGCCAGGGTCTGCCAGGCAGGGATGCAGCAGCCCCTGCCAGGCATTTCACTGTACTCACTACATCAGTGGTGTGGGGGGGGGGGGAAGGGTCATGGCCAGCTCCAGCAGCAGCATGAAGCAAATGGAGATAGGGGAGTTAATTCCCCACTCTGCCCCTGTCCCAGTGGCATGGACCCCAGCTGGGGTCTACTTGGGTGAAGTAGAACAATCCATGTCAGGGTCCCCCCTGCTTGCTCAGTGCCCAGAGGCCTGGGGGACACAGGTAATAGGGCTCAGGGCTGAGGGGGTGAGCGCACGCCATGCATGCCACTGTGTGGACCGGGGCCATCCTAGGCTCTCCAGTGGGTAGAAGAGGCCACCAGGCAGGAGCTTTCCTTTATAGAACTTTGCTCCTGGGCCCCTCCCTCCCCATCTGGCCTTTGCTCCTGGGCTGTCCCAAGCAAAACCTGGATGTGGTAGCTGGGAAGACACAATGGGATCACCCAATGGCTGGCAGTGGAGCTGTGGGGGTCCTGGGCCATGCTGAACCACAAGCAGGAGAAAAAAGCTGAGCAGAACCCAGCTAGGGTCCCTGCAGGCCAGGGTGGGGGTTTAAACCCCTTCCCAGTACTATTCATCCTGCTGGGGCTTTGCCACATTCCCCCTCAGCTCAGTTTTCCTCCAGCCTGAAGATAAGGGAGGGCTGCTCTAGCACCCTGCAGCTCCTAGCCTGAGCCACTGCAGGCATGTGCCTGCACTTCCAAAATCAAAAAGGGAATGTTTATTCACTTGCAAATCAGTTCAATCTATGCAGGTTAGACTAACCTGCAAAGATTGAATCAATTCAGGCTCCAACTTTGTAAATGTTTGTCCCTAGCCAATTAGTTTGAAAAGATAGTCCTAAACTGAACAATAATTAAACACAAAAGATAAGTGGAGTAGCAAATGTTTTTATTGGATCACTACTCTATAATATTGTAACCTCTGGTATAACCTCTTCCTCTTCTGAAAATGATGTCTTTTGACTGGTTCATGGATTCATAGATGTTATGGCCAGAACAGACTACATCCTTTAGTCTAACATGCACCCTCAAGTTGCACCAGTTACCTTTGCAGTGTGTTATTTATTCCTTTCCCTTTACAGGGGAATGTTTCTGCATATGTTTCAGTTTGATGCATGAAGAAATAGACTTAAACCAAAACATGATTTTATACAGTGACATTCAGATTCCAAATGCATAGTACAGTATAGAGCTGAAGATTAAGTAATGACAAAGTAAATAAGCAAATCTAGTAATGATGGTGCTTCTGTTAGCTGGACTTCACAATGTATCCTTGTGCATTGACGGCAGTTATGTGGAGGTAATCAAGCCAGAACAGCAGAATCATTTTATGTTCTTGTGAAAAGTACAGTGAAACCCCTCATTCCCATGTGGATGTGCATTAGAGATGAGAGAAAGTGATTACATTTCTGGGTTCATAATTCTCACCCAAACAATTGCTTTTTTAAGAGGACTATTTCTTTTGTGTACCCTATTAAATAGGAACACTTTGAAGTTAATACGTACAGTTCTGCATGGGATTGTCTCTGTAGGTGGCCACTGTAAACTCTTTTAACTAAAGTAGGAATGGAAGTTGGATTTTTAAGCTTTCCTCCTTCATTTCTTTTTCTGTGGTATTAGGGGCCCCTCATACAGCATCAAGATAGGAGATGACTGCCAGGCTATCATTTCTGTGCCTCTGATAAATGTGTCCAACCAGAATACCAATGTAAGATTACAAGCATAGAATCTAAAATCCATTAGCCCACTGTTCCATAAATACAGATGTGCTGATAGAAGAAGGCTGGAGATTTCATTTCCTTCCAGCTAGGGAACAAAGGTCACAAGATCATAACTAATTTGGTCACACAAAGAGAGAACCCCAAATGCCTTTGGATAATATGATTTCATGATGACAGACAAATAATCTTCCATAATGCATTTGGTATTGAAAAATAATACTGTTGCTATACCCCTCAGCTGCTTCTAATCTTCCCTTTCCCTCATCCAAGACCAACAGGTAAATTATTAGATTTTTAAGACTCTACTCCAGTGGTGGGGTGCCTTAAGATCCTTTCAAGGCTGACACAGGGTGCCATGCAATGTTAGGTGTACAAGCATGATGCACAAGATAAACCCAGAGATGTCAAATGAAACCATTGTGTTAAAAACACATTGAACTGCCTTGGTCTGAGTGCTTTGCAAGAACACAATTGTCTATTAATTTTTTATACTAAAAAAAAATGAAAATGAAGTGCTGGCATTTTCCAAGGAGTTACTCAATTCTATCCAAGGGTGCCTCAAGTCTAAAAAAAGGCACCCCTGGATAGAATTGAGTAACTCCTTGGAAAATGAAGTCTAAACACTGCTTCTAATCTTTAACTTCACTTTGATCCTGCCTTTGCTATGGAGCAGCAACTCCCAAGCGGTGGCTCACAACCCCAAATGGGGTCACTACATCAGTGGATGTGGTTGTAGGGGGCTGTGGGTTGGGAGTGAGGGGCCATGCTGAGGAAATGGGGCATAAATGGGGTCACACTGAGGAAAAGTTTGGGAAGCACTGCTGCAGAGACAGAACTGTCCCAAGGACACTGAAGCTTAGCCACTGACCTGTTGTGTGACTTAGGTGAGACACTATTTCTCTGTGCTTCAGTTTCCTCTACCAAGCATTGTCTCTATGGCCTACTTCCTGTAAAGAGGCCACATAGTGCCTGTGGAACTCTCACTGGGGCCTCCAAGACACTTCCATAATAAAAATAAGAATAAAAAGAGAAGGGCAAGAGGGAAGATAAGAAACTCCATGAACTTAAAAATAAACCCAAATCAAAATCTCAACCTGGAAGAAGTCTTAGAACTCAGGACATCAGAATCTGGATGTGGATCACAATTCGGTGGTTAAAGGCCATCTTTTCATAGAGCCGCCTTCAGGGGATCAGATTATGCATTAGAGCCAATGTAAAATCTTCTAAAGAGGCCCCTGTGACAGTAGGAAGGGGCTGCAGGAACTACATAACTATCAACACCAATGTGATCACTGATCACACTTTACACTACCTACCCTAAGCAGCTTGATTTTCAAGCAGCGCTAAGGTTCTCAATGAAGAGTGCCTAGAAATGATTTATCTTAGTGACACCATAGGGTACATTGTTTCTCTTTTGAAGAGCACACCAACTACTGCAGCTTCCTGAGCCTGACAAAGGGTTTTTGAACCCGAAAGCTTGCTTAATACCTATTCTCCAACCATTTGGGTTGGTCTAATAAAAGATATCAAATTCACCCAAGGAACCTTGTCTGCCTATATCCTTAAACCAACACGGCTACAACCAAAACCCTTGTTTCTCTTTTGGAATTTTCACTTTGATGTCTCAATGGCCAAAGGAAACTTTGTGGACAAAAGAAGGAGACCTGCTACAGTCAGAACTCAGTGTAAACAGCAGGTGCCCCAGCCAGTTTAGGAAAGTCACTGGTTTTCCTGCTTTTTTTTTGTGATGAAAGAAAGGGATACAGGAAACATTTGAAGCAGTTTATTTTTCAGAAGACAGGAGACAAGGAAACCACAAATAAAAGCCACCATTGAAGTGTTTCCTTTGGTCATCAAAATCACCTAATGCAACATGAAATACTATGCAAATCCTCTGTCTTTGTGTAATATGGCTTATTTTGGATGCAAAACTGAACCATTCTGTGACAGAACCTCTGCTGGTGTACACTGAAGCAACTCTGTTGACTTCAGTGAAGCTGTAGCAAGTCACATGAGCAGGAATTTGGCCGGCTGAGCGTTGTATGAGTTCAGGGGAGCTGCACCAGCAATTCCATTTCTCAGCAAACCCTAAGCAAAGGCTATTGTGTTGTTCTACTTACCTCTAGGTTTGGTCTCCTGGTTACATACGCAGTATATCTGTGCCTTTCCTCCTTAAAACATATAAACATGAAGGACTTGATTGTGTCTGGCCCCACAAAGGATGTACAAGGGTGTGGAGTTAAACAGCACATAGAAATTCTTTCCAAATTGCACCTTCACATGAGAATCAGAAAAAAAAAACATTACCCTTGCATTCCCTGATTGAGCCTGGCTACCCAAGTCATGCATGGACTGTTGTATTCTCCAGAAAGAGTAGAGGTCTGGTGTTGCACACCTTCCACTCAGGCCAGGAGCTGACCTCTCTTTTCAAGAGTGTACAGTGATGGCTAGAAAATTAGGATGTGTGCATATGATGGGTTTGTGAAATGCTGACAGGACAGAACATGGAAAGTATGATGACCACAGAGAGACCAGTCAGTGATGCCCAAAGGTGAAGAGTCATCACAGAGGAAAAAAGATACAAAAGGAGAGATTTCACAGCAGCAAATGGTGCCCAAGAGGGGAACCTGAGGCCACTATGGACAGATGGGCATACCATCAGCCTCTCTCACCCACCCCACTGGGAGCAGGGGGTGGGCCTCTGCCTCTGACCTCCAGGCTGCTGACATCTGGCATTCAAGAGAGAACCTCAGAGTGAAACTCACAGATTAGCCAGAAGTACCTTAACTCTGTGAACCCTGACACTGGTAGATACAGAATTGTTTGCATTATTCTTATCTGCTATCACTATGTATCAATAAAATTTGCCCATTAAATGGAGAGGTCATGGTTGGTCTGAGGGTTTTGGGTCCTCCTCATACAAGGTATCTGGGTTATAAATCCAGTGCCAACATACAGCACCTCAGCTTCAAGAATGGCTGTACTTCCTTCTGGGTTTTAGAGGTGTTGTGCCTATCTGTTACAAGATGCCATCTGAAGCTCTTGGAGGAGAAGTGAGACCTCTGTATTGCCTATTTCTTGTAATGGTCTGTGACTTAAAAGCAGGCATGATCCTTATAAAATAAACATCAAAACACGCCCCCTCCCCCCAAATAAGTTTTTATTATTAGCCATTGTTGTTTACAGAAGGAAAAATAGAAAAGGAGAAGTTACATGACTTCCTCAGAAAGTGTCCACCTCAGCAGAGGATTTGAAAGGACAGGAAGGGACTGCAGGAATTCCTGGTTCCTAGTCCCATGTTAATAGCAGTTCTCCCTGGTATAGGTACATACTGGGTCTGGTGCTGGCATGGCAAAATCATCCCTCTGACATCCACCTGGACCCCACCTTGCTTGCCCCCTCTGGTCTCTCAGAGTCCCACCGTGTTGTCTTTCCTGCCACATCTTGATGTTATAATTGGACAGGGAGGTTGCCCCTAGAGGCCACAGGGGGGCTGGGCTAAGGCCACTGGCCTTGGCCCACTTTACTCTAGCTAGAACTTTATGCCTGAAGTCCACTGTCTCAGCCTATGTCTCAGGACCATAGGCTTCCAGACCCCAACTGCAGCCATGCCCTCATGGGCCCTGGGCCCCTCAACCCATGTTCTCACCCTCATGGGCTCTGGGTCCCTTGGCCCCTGGTTTTGGCCTCACAGGCTCTGGGCTCATGCCCCCAGTTTTTGCTGTCTGACACCACAGGCCTTCTGCTAAAAGTAGCACTAGATCCTTTGAAGGGTTTAGGACCTAGGGTGCCCTTGGCACCCTTCTTGGTGGCCTCCTCTACCCCTACAGCCAGAACCTGGTCCTATGGTATTTAAAAACAAATGAAAAGTTATAAGCAACTGATCTTAAACAAAAGGTTCTGCATCCTGGATTAACACTACACCATGGTAAAACTACCATGCAAGGCTCCAATATATATATCTTTGGCTGCCAGGTGGTGCAGGGTCTTCGTCTTTGTCTGGGCAGGCCCTGCTCCTCCCTGGAGCTCTGCTTCCTGCAGCCTACAGGGCCAGACTGGCCACCTTGCTTCAGGTCCTGGGCTTATATGTCTTTCTCTGGACCAACTGACCCATTACTTCTGCCCCAGGCCTGTCAATCACTGGCTGTGCCGGGGGCAGGAGGTCATTTTATTCAAGGGCCCTCTACCACTATCAGTTTGTCCTGGAGGCTAGAGCTGGCCAGCTGATTCTTGGCTCCCTCTCTCCTTCAGTAATGGGGTAGGGGCCCGTTACAAGGTGAAACACGTTTTATAGGACCACGGTCTGAATTAATTCATTATACAAACTCTGACTGCCTTCAAAGGAATACTCACACAAATAAATCAAGTAGAATTCAATCCCATGTGCTGTCTTGTAGAGTTGAGAACTATCACAAAAGCCTCACTCTCCCTCATTAAGAAAATGTAACATTTCTGTGATTAACCTTACCTTTTGAGTCCATCTAGAGTATAGATAGTATAGTTTAGTGTAGATTGGTTCAAATTTGGTATATCAATAAATGCTTTCATTTTGTCTTCAAATGAATTGAAGCCACAGTGAACAAGAGGAATATACCACTTGCAGAACCATTCCTCAACATATCCAAACCAAAGGCTATCATGTTGTTCTACTTGCCTTTTGGTTTGACCTTATGGTTACACATAAAATATATTTGTGCTTTTCCTCCCTAAAACACATTAAGAAACATTAAGAGCTTGATTAAAGTACACAACAGTAGGAATACACTGGAGTCACTAGCCAGCCCTACTTCCTAGTCTATCAGCTTCTTGAGAACCAAAATCTTGGCTCTGTATGAAATATGGAGACTATACTTCAAGGTTAACATGAAAGTCAGTCTGTCTCAGAGCAGGATTACCTGGCACTGAGGTTTCATAATGTACTTTTAGATGGCTTTAAGACATCTAAAGCAGTCATACAACACAAGTAAATTCCTGGAAAAAGGCATGTTCCATGTTTTTAAACACAGAACCCATGTTTCTTAAATAATTATCATACTATCTATCCCTCTTCCTTTCCCTCAACCTCTCTTTCTCTCCCTGTCTTGTTCTTTCACTCTCAGTATGTCACTCAGCACCTTCCCATCTTTATCAATCCATCATTCTCTTATTTCTCTACCAGTCATTCACTTACACCAGACACCTAATCCCTTTCTATCTTTTCCACATTGTTTTATGCTGCCATGGAAATCCACACAGATTATAAAAATAAAATTGTTCTAATAAAACAATACAGCAGTTTTCACTGAAAGTAAATAGGGACAGGCCTTGCCAGAAGAAGCCTGGAGGATTAACAGCAAGGACTTTACTGTCAGTTAATTCCTCTTGGTTGAGTCAACAGGCCAAAACTCCCGACTGTGCCTTATGTGGTTAAGTTATACAGAGATTCTTTGTGTTCAAAGAAGTTAACAGAGTAGCCTCAGGTAAAGAAATGTCTTTCACCATGTATAAAATAAGCCCTGAAAAGTTCCTGATGTATGAAGAGAGTGTTGAAACACATTTTTGTCCAAAAAGGCTGTAAAATAGTAGCATGTCTAATTGTAATTCTATGGCTAAGACATTTGGACCTGTTTTTACAGCGCTAAACTTTGGTATATTACATTCTTTGATTTGTAGGGAAAGATTACAGATGTTGGAAGGGCTATTGGAGGTCCAGAACAATTGAAGGGCAGTGTCAGGAATCCTTAAGAGCTGCTGAAATTTTTTTGAGAGACTGAATAGTGGCTCTTGATATGAAGTGGTGTTATCTCTAGCTGTTTATGTACCTCTTGTCTATATTTAGTGTGTTCAAGGGTGTAGCTGATCCCTTCTTTCAGACAGGTTAATAACTCTGTTGGTATTCAGTCTCTTGTAAGGCTTTCAAAGCTCTCTGCTTGACTTCAGACTAACTACCTCTTTCTGATCTCCAGCCATTTGTTAGAGCGAGTCAGCTTTCTTGAATTATAGGGGTGATCCCATCTGTGAGCAAAACCTGGTAAAGAAAATTTTTTTATCAAATGTTATATGAGCCTCCTTAACCTTTTCACAGAACCTACTTAAATCTACCTAGTAATATCACTTAAATTCATCATCATTATTGTGGATGTTGTTGTGTAAATGAATAGGAATATGGTTACCATTAAAATGCAATGCTTTTAACTTAATTACACCATGAAATGGTCCACTTCTTGTGTAGACACATAGCCAGAATCCTATTTCACTTTACACACCCAAATGGCACTTACTCAGCTATATAACTGCTATATTGAGAGCTTATACACAGTTTATGATTCTGCTCCATAGGCAGTGTAGATACACAGTGTAGATACACAAGCACCAACCCATCTACTGAGTGTGTGCAGTCGTCTGTACATTGACTGGGCAGGTACTCTGTTCCATATGCTCTTGCCCTGAACAATTTTAAGTCAGGCAAAACCAGGCAAAACCCCATGACTAGCAGACATTAAACAGAGGAAGAGGAGGGAGGCCCTCCCTAGGTTTACCCTAATAGTCTAGTGCAGTGGCTCCCCTTTGAAAAATTCCAGTTCTTATATTTCACTGATTTTTTGGCAATGTAAAAGAAACAGAGCAATTCTTCTGTTGCAAAGAACTCAGAAAGGCACAACATGTCAGAATGTTTTTGGTATTATGGATTCCTATTTGAAATCTTTGGGTTTGTCTTGGTAATCATCATGTACAAGTGTTTGCCCACCTAACAATGTTAATATTGTATGGTATCCCATGGCACCCATAAATGGATGTCATGGCACCCCAGGGTGCCATGTTGCCCTGGTTAAGAATCATTGGCCTAGTGGAAGCAGGAGACCTAAGCTCTAGGCCCACCTCACTTAGACAGCAAGAAGCCAATAGAGGGAGATATGTGGAGGCTAGGGTGGCCATCATAGAGCACATTCTGTTTTTCTGCTACTCTGTCCTCTATTGATATGAAACCTGACGCCTTTATGTCCTTTATTTTTCTCTTCAAGAAAAATAGAGGACATAAAGACGTCAGGTTTCATACCAATAAAAGACAGAGGACAATTGGACTGTCCTCTATGATAGCCACCCTAGTAGAGACATATGGAAGAGAACAGATGAGAGCAGTAAAGCTCAGCCTATGGCCTGTGAGTCAGATCTAGCCTTGAAGCCATGTCATCTGGTCCATGAGGTTTCCCATAGGTCTGGGGAACTTGGCAGCAGGGGAGAAGTAATTAATGCTGCCACTGCTCCCCTTGCTGCCAAATTTCCAGACCCATGGCAAGCCCTGCAGGCCAGTTGACATTGACCCACATGCTAGAGATGGCCAGATCTAGCACACAGGGTTGGGATGGCATGTGGGATGTGCTGTGGCTGGATCTGGTGTACAGGATTGGGTCAGTGTACTAGATCACACCCACAGATGGATCCTGTGCACTGACCCTGAGATAGATCAGGCTCATGGATAGACATCACACATGGGATCTGGCCTGTGGACCAGTCCTGTACCACTCTTCTGACCCAGTTGAGCACCACTGAACCAGGAGGGATGTGGCTCAGTGAGGTAGATACTTTGCTGGAAGAGAGGGGCCCCTAGCTTGTAGCCTGAAGCTTTGCTCCAAAGAGGGGCAGAAATATCCCCACTGTTCTCCCTCTATTTTATCAAAAAAATAGCAAAAATAGGATTGAAGAGAGCCTAGTTAGCCTGTAGCTTGATGGCTTGAGTACTGTGCTGAGAAGTCAGAGAGATGTACGTCCCCAGGGTGAGAGGTTGCCTACATTACACCCTGAATCTCCCGATTCCTAGGTGACTGCACTAACCATTGGGATGACAGAAGGGCTGGTCTGCTCCTGATATTCCAGGGCCACAATTTCAGACCTTGCACTCAGAGGTATATGTACAGAGCCACAAAGCTGCCCATTAAGAGCAGTTACTGTACATTGACTCCAAGATGAACATGGGCCAACAATGTGAGGTCACGGTTGGCAGGGCTAACCAGACCCTATCATGCTTCCACAGGTGCATCTCAAGTAGGTCCAAGGAGGTGATCCTCCCCCTCTATGAGACACTGGTCAGTAGTCATGCCAAGTAGAATCACAGACTGTTATTAGTGCCAAAATGGTAGTTACATGACTGGGTAATTGATAATTGGGCATATAAAGTGAAATAGGATTCTACCTGTAGACTTTAGGGCAATTCATGTTCACCCTCTTCAGCCCTGGAGAGCCTCAAGTACAGCAAACACATAAGGTTTGAAGACATCTCACAGGGGGCAAGCAGCCTCTAAGTGGTGTAGAATGTGAGGACTCCCTCCATGCTATTATTACCCAAAGGTAGTTTGCAAGATGAAGCAAAAGATGGATAGGTATGGAGCAAGAATAAGGCATTCCTTTACCAACCTCCAGGCCATTGGAGATTCCTTTACCACTCCAGGCCACAGTGCAGTGGCACAGGAGCTACAAACGTTACAGATTTCGAGGTACTGTGTAATAAATTTCTCTGGTCTGGAGGAAAGAAGATTCCTTACACAGTGGCCATGTCTACACGAGACGCTGACTGCACAGTTGTTAATGTGCAGTCATTTAGTACTTGCATAAACAAGTACTAAATGACTTGTTATGTGACGGTAACCAGAGTTATTGCACAGTAATGTCCCCAAATGGCTTTTTGGTAATGCTGACTGTGCAGTAGCTCATTACTGCTGCACACTAGTGTTGCATCATGCTTCGTGCCATGAGATGATACTGTGCAGTAGTAACAAGCTACTGCACAGTCAGCATCTCATGTAGATGTGGCCAGTGGTCTCAGTGAAGAATGCCAGTGCCCAGCCTAGCACAGTTCTTTAGATTATGTGCTCAAGATCTTCTTCCTTCACTTAAATAAATTCACAATATGTCCCTGAGAGTTTTCCTAGCATAATAACCCAACCATGTTGAATGTATGAGAAAATTGACTATATTCATTTTATTGGTTAAGTTCTTTAAATCTAATTATATTAAATCATTTCAGCAAATTGGGACCTGACTTATTCTTTCTAATACAAATTTAGGCAAAGAGTTATAAAACAGAATGTCCCACGTAATAACTAACAGAGTAAAATATTGTTTTTATCAAATACATCTAGTATAACTAATTCTAATATTCATGCTTACATGATAGATATAGGAAATGGAACCACAGAAACATATGAAAATCATATTTGGGCCTCTATAACATTTCCATTTTTCTAGAAATGTCAGAGTTTTTGAGCATTAACACAGAGACTGTTATTGGAGATTGAAAAACTGTGTAAAGTTACAGTCATATTGGGCAGATGCACAAACTTTGTGAATGAACTGCTGGAGTGAAATAAAAATTCTCCAGTGACTCTGAGGTTGGCTCTAATGAATATCTCTGCTGGAGACAACTCTGTTTTTTTCAACACAGAGAAAGTTCTAGTTAGGCACTTTTCATGTGCAATTCTCAATATTAAAATGCAAAAGAAAACCAAAACGGCCCCACGAGTGCCTTATGGCTGTCAGAATTCTTCCAGCTGTAACCAGGAAAAAATTGGTTTATAGACTGAGAAATAATCACAAATTGTTTTCTAATCATTGGAAATCTCAGCTATCCTTCCACCACTTACTAGAGTCGGACTTATACACATGCTTAGTTTTACATACTGTGAGTAGTCACACTTAGTGCAAGTGCAGAGATGTAAGGTATATAAGGTGCACTTGCAGGGTAGAGGCCAATGTTTGTAATATGCAAGTTTTCTAAAGAGCAAAAATCTTAATGATGCTTTAATATTTATTTTTATAAAATGTTAGATTAAGTGTATGAATATTGGGGCATAATATTCCACTTCCCAACCCACAAGCAGGCTAGAGAACCAGCATGTTCTCCATTCCAAGCTGTGTCTCCAGTTTTAACTATCCCCAGGACTCAAAGTCTCTGCCTGATGTTGATGCGGCCTGCCCCAAACTGCACATCCCCCCTCCCTGCTCTTCCCCTATAGTATTCCCCTCCTCCCTCATACCTAGCTGCTGCTGCCACAGCATGGACTCCCATGGAGGCTGCTATTCCGGCATCCACTTTAAGTCAGGTCCCAGGGCTGGTGCCCCAGGCTCAACCCTAGTTATGCTACTGCTAGTTACAGCCCCTTCAACCCATGTAGAACTTTACTGTTGATGAACAGATATAATAAATCTGGTTCTTCATATCATTTTACCATCTTTACAGCCAGAGAAAAGCCACCTTGAGTACTGGAGTTACAACTTGCATTTTGCTCATGATTTTCTCAAACACAAAATAAGGTGAAATTAAACAAAATAATATTCAGGAATTATTCACTCTGTTTAGTTAACTCTTTGATTACTTATTTTAAAAAAACCTTTCCAAAGATGTAGTTATACTTCAAAGTGGCATTTTACAAGTACTACAACAGCAAAGGAAATTCTTGCTACTGAGGGGTATTCTTCAGCTATTGTTAAATCCATATATTCAAACTTACTGTTAAATAAATTGCCCTTAGAGGCCATGACTCAACAGGGAGGGGTGTTCATGATGAATGGTTGCTCTTTAAGGGAGCAATCCTAGAAGCACAAGGGATGTCCATCCCAACCCATAGAAAAAGTAGTAAAAGAGCACAGCAACCCCCTTGGCTCAACAGGGAACTCGTGGACCTCTTACATCTAAACAGAGAGGCTTATAAAGGTTGGAAGACAGGACGCATTGCTAAGGAGGAGTATTCTGCACTGGTCCACACCTATAGGGAGAAAACCAGGAAAGCCAAGGCTGTAACTGAACTCCAGCTGGCTACACAAATCAAGGACAATAAAAAATCCTTCTTCAGATATGTGGGGAGTCAGAAGAAAAACAAGGGTAACACTGGTCCCCTGTTAAACCAAATGGGACGGTTGAGAACTGACACCCAGAAAAAAGCCAACCTGCTTAATGATTACTTTATGTTGGTTTTTCATCAGCCCAAAGGGACTGGGTAGACCTGGATAGGTTGCAGGGGTGGGCTAACAAAAACAGGATGCGTTTCAATACTGACAAGTGCAGGGTGCTGCACTTGGGCAGTAGTAACCAGCAGCACATTTATAAGATGGGAAACTCCCTTCTTGAGAGCACAGAGGCAGAAAGGGATCTTGGAGTCATCACTGACTCCAAGATGAACATGGGCCGACAATGCGAGGTCACGGTCGGCATGGCTAACCGGACCCTATCGTGCATCCACAGGTGCATCTCAAGTAGGTCCAAGGAGGTGATCCTCCCCCTCTATGAGACACTGGTCAGGCCACAGCTGGAGTACTGTGTCCAGTTCTGGGCAGCCCACTTCAAGAGGGATGTGGACAACATTGAGAGGGTCCAAAGGAGGGCCACCTGCATGATCCAGGAACAGCAGGGCAGACCCTACAATGAGAGGCTACAGGACCTGAACCTGTTCAGCCTTCACAAGAGAAGGCTGAGGAGGGACCTAGTGACTGTCTATAAACTCACTAGGGAGGACCAGAAGGGTTTGGAGGAGACCTTGTTTCCCATAGCGCCCCCCAGGATAACAAGGAATAACGGCCACAAGTTGTTGGAGTGTAGGTTTAGATTAGACATCCATAAGAACTACTTCACAGTTAGGGCGGCTAGGATCTGGAACCAACTTCCAAGGGAAGTGGTGCTGGCTTCTACCCTGGGGGTCTTTAAGAAGCGGCTTGATGCCTACCTGGCTGGGGTCATTTGAGCCCAGTTTTCTTCCTGCCCAGGCAGGGGGTCGGACTTGAAGATCTACAAGGTCCCTTCCGACCCTACTTCTATGATTCTATGATTCTATGACTGCCCTGCCTAATATGATGCAGGATGGCCAGGGCGAGGGAGAATATACACCCACCATTGGCGTTGACCTAATAATGGAACACCTTGAGAGGCTGGACACCCATGAATCAGCTGGTCTGGACAGATCGCACCTAACAGTGCTTAAAGAACTGGCAGGCATCATAGTGTGGCCACTGACAAGGATATTTGAGAACTCCTGGCGCTCAGGCAAAGTACCTGAAGATTGGAAGAGGGCCAATGTGGTGCCAATATTCAAGAAAGGGAGGAAGGAAGACCCGGGGAACTACAGGCCAATCAGTTTGAACTCAATCCCTGGAAAGATCTTGGAAAAAATTAAAGAAACCATTCTGGATAGGCTAGCTAAAGGCAACATTCTAAGGAACAGCCAGCACAGGTTTGTTGCAGGTAGATCTTGCCTGACCAATCTCATTTCCTTCTATGACTGGGTGACATATCACCTGGACAAAGGGGGAGAGGTTGATATCATACATCAGGACTTTAAAAAAGCCTTTGATCTGGTGTTCCACAATGTCCTCATGGAAAAATTGGCCAACTGTTGCCTCAGCTACACTACAGTCTGATGGGTGGGGAACTGGCTCCGAGGTTGGACCCAGAGGGTGGTAGTTGACTGAACTGAATCAACATGGTACTCGGTGACCAGTGTTGTCCCCCAAGGCTCCATTCTCGGACCTGTACTCTTTAACATCTTTATAAACAATCTGGATTCTGGTGTCAGAAGTGGACTGGCTAAATTTGCTGATGACACCAAACTTTGGGGAACAGCGTCCACACTTGAGAATAGGCTGGCTGTCCAGGCCAACCTTAATAGGCCTGGAAGGTGGGCAGACAAAAACCTGATGGCATTCAATACAGAGAAGTGCAAGGTTCTTCACCTCGGGGGAAAAAAACCCCGCATCACAATTATAGTCTCAGAAGTGCTACACTTGCTAGCACCATGGCCAAAAGAGACTTGAGGGTCATGATTGACCACAAGATGAATATGAGCCTTCAATCTGATACTGCAGCTGGTAAAACAAACAAAAATCTGGCTTGCATCCATCAATGCTTCTCAAGCAAGTCCCAGGATGTCATCCTCTCATACTCAGCCTTGGTGAGGCCATAGCTGGAGTACCGCATCCAATTCTGGGTGTCACCATTCAATAAGGATGTGGAGAAGCTTGAGAGAGTCCAGACAAGAGCCACGTGCATGATCAGAGGGCAAGAGAACAGGCCCTACGAGGAGACACTGAGAGCCTACAAGGAGGCACATGGGACTTCTTCAGCCTGGAGAAGCGAAGGCTCGGGGCTGACTTGGTGGCAGCCTGTAAGTACATAAGGAGTGTGCATCAGGACCTGGGGGAACATCTGTTCACCAGAGTACCCCAAGGGATGACAAGGTCCAACGGTCACAAACTCCTCCAAGACTGTTTTAGGCTGGACATAAGGAAAAACTTCTTTACTGTCCGAGCCCCAAAGCCTGGAATACACTCCCCCCAGAGGCAGTGCAAGCACCTACTCTGGACTCTTTTAAGAAATATTTGGATGCTTATCTTGCTGGAATCCTTTGACCCTACCTGACTTCCTACCCCCCGGGCAGGGGACTGGACCTGAAGATTGTGCAAAGTCCCTTCCAGCCCTAATGTCCAATTAAACAATGAAATATTAGCAATTAAACTCCAATCAGAGGTTGTCAGTAATAAGTAAAAATTCATAGTACCTCTGAAATATTATTAGTTGCCTGAAATTAAGAAAATCAGCCTTCTTAGAAATGCATATTTTATTAGAAATAGGATGATGAACAAAGATTTTATTATGTGTACTAATCAGGGAGCATCAGGATTTCACTTTCTCACCCTTTATAAATTAAAACCAAAGTTATGAATTGGAATGGGAAGAGTAAAACTTTCTGGATGATTGTCTGGGCCTTTAAAGGAAATGGTAAAATTCCCTTTGACTTCAACAGGTACGTATGTATCTATTCGTTTTGTTTACCATTAATTTAGTAATAATTTTTTTTTCTTAATTTTGACATGGAAACAGAAATCAGGTTATATCCCAGCTCTAAGATTACTCATTTTGATAAATATCAAACTCCAGCTCCTAAATTTGTTCAAAGGAGTTGGTGCTCTACTTGGCATTGGTGAGGCTGCAGCTGCCTTACTCTATTCAGTTCTGGGTGCCACACTTCAAGAAAGATATGGGAAAGCTTGAAAGAGTTCAGAGAAGAGTCACTGGTATTATTAGAGGCCTGAAGAGCAATCCACATGAGGAAAGGCTGACAGATATGGGACTGTTCAGCCTAGAAAAGATAAGACTTTGGGGGGGTGTTGGTGGCAGCTTACAAATATATCATGGGTGAAGATCAGGAGCTAGGTGAACTACTATTCACCAAAGCACCCCAGGGGAAAACCAGCAGCAACAGTCATAAACACCCAGAAGAAGGTTTCAGACTGGATATAAGGAGAAATTTCTTCACGGTTCATGTGACCAGACTCTGGAATAGACTCCCAGTGGGGGTGGTGCAGGTGCCTACCCTGGAGATCTTCTAAAGGAGACTGGATGCACACCTTGCTGGGGTTATTTGACCCCATCAGTCTTTCCTGCCCAGAGCAGGGGGCCTGGGCCCTATGATCTCATGAGGTCCTTTCCAGCCCTAAACTTCTATGAATCTCTGAATCTGTAAAGCAACTTGCTTTGTACCAAGTTACCTAATTCAATTTGACAAAGAAGATGCTTCCAAACTAGAGTGCAATGGTAATTTTTGGCAGCCTTACCTGCATGGAGTCTTACAAGGCTTTGAATGATCTTGAGGTCCCTGCTCTGCTTCTCATCATCCGTTGATATTGCTGGTCACTATGAGTTTAGAAAAACTACGTGGCATTAACATTTGAACAAATACCCTGCAATCACTGTTGTATTTATGAAACCATATGTCTTATAATAATGAAGACCACTATTCACATCTTGAAATCATTATCTTTCTTTGAAAAAGAGATTGGCTTTTTTTATTTAGTATTCTTACCCTTTTTGTTTTATTTTTGTACATTCAGGTTTCTGTTATGATTTTTTGACACTTATAAAAACATATTGTTTTCCATCCTGCTTCTTTTATGCTTCTGTAACATGGCTGTATGGGCTGCTCCAGATTCCTGCCCCTAGAAACAAATTGCTTAAGAAAAATAGTTACCAGGACCAATGCTGTATCCCATTAACAGAAGATTAGAAGAGGCTGTAGCCCAAGACACAGAAAGTACAGTAGATATCGGGTTGTAGTTTATTTTAGTTTCATTCAAATGATGCAGTGGACACTGTGATCTTGGGAGGTGGCAACACTCCTTCTGCTGTCTTGGCCTTCTTATGTGCAACCATTAGACTGCCTATACATGTGCTCGGTGGTGGGAGGGGGGCCTTTTTAATTAGAGCAATTCCCGGACAGCCGCTTTAATTAAAATTATTCACCATCACATGTATTACGTCCCCATGCATTTCAAAATGGCTGCAGGACCCTTTATCTAAAGAAGTTTATTTAGATAAAGAAGGCCAAGGTTTAGATAAAGTGTCCCTGCAGCCATTTTGAAATGAGCAGGGGCTTGGTATACACATGCTGGTGAGGTAACGCTAAAGCGCTCTAATTAGAATGTGGAGCAGACTCAGTTAATAGAGTCTGTTCTGATGCATTCTAATTAGAACACGAACAAGCAAATCTATAGGCACCCATGATGTATGGTCAGCTACATGGCTGATTTTGGATTTGTCATCTTGTAGTAGTGGTGGCACCTTTATTTGTTCCAAGAAGCAATGACAATGATCAATTTTTTTCTCATGAACCAATTACTAATGTACCGCCTTGACTACATAATTATTCCATTTGATGTTCTTTTGTTGATGTACTCAACAAGAACCCAGCACCCACTTGTGATATGTTGGAACATTTCACTGAAAGTTTACATAGTCTGCACACATCAAGCACACTTTTTTCTGAGTAAATTTCTTATAATAATTATAATAATCTTGTCCTGGGTGGTATAGGCAAAGCTCTCCATTTCACCAAAGGGCACACCACCTTCTAACCAAGCAATCAAGTGCTGGAAATCTGCCAATGGGGTGAAATTATTCTGAAGCTATCCCTCCATGTTAGCCAATGTTTATTACATTCAAAATACAGAAACACATTGAGGGGGCAGTGGTGGAAGCTACAACTGAAAGCCTCATCTTTTCAAGGTCAGTTTCTCTCTCATTAAGGCGCACTTACTTGACTTGCCCTCTTACTGGCCCCACATTTCTCACCTCCTTGGCTGCCCAGTAAGCCAGCTTCAGTGTGAGAGATGGAGGACATTCTTGGTCAAGACTACAGATGTCTTGGTATTTAGGGAACTTTGAAGGGAAGCAGGGACTATAGGTGATTCTATTCCACCCTACTTGAGTCCCTAAAAACAATTAATGCAAAAGGTGGACCTCCAGGCTTTTTTTTTGTGACTCAGTCTTAAAGGCAAGATGATGGTGTACTCCAAAATTAAATGGATTTTCAGGGATTTGGATGGGGTGTTGTGATTAAGTCGACTCAGCCACCTAGTAGGTGGAATAGAATCTGTCTCCAGGTCTCCATAATTCTAATATAATAAAGGGCTTAGTCTGTCTGTCTGTAACACTCTTGGAGCACTCTGATTGGTCACTGAAATTACCAATCAGAGTGCTCCAAGAGCATTACAGACAGGAGGCAGTGGTGGCTTGGTGAAGTGCCACCATAATGGCGGGGATGGAGGGGACAGAGTAGGGGGGAGCAATGCTGGCCTCACCCCAGCCTTGCTCCCTGGAGGAGGCGGAGTGCCACCATGATGGCAAGGACAGAGGGGACGGAGTTCCCCCCAGCCTTGCTCCTTGGAGGCAGCAGTGGTGAGGAATGCTGGCAGAGGGGGATGGAGGGGCCAGCGGGGCAAATTTCTACCCCACCACCCCGCTCCTGGGAGGCAGCACGGGGGTAGGGGGCGGGGTTAGGGTTAGGCTTAGGAAGCTCCGCTCCCCCTCTGTCCCTGCCCACCCCCCCACCCCCATCATTCTGGATGGACAATTCGCTAGTATATATATAAAAGTGGTTATAAAATTATTATGCTTTTCATATAACCTTACCACAGAAGCCAAGTAGAATTTTATGAGTATTTTAGCCAGGTTACTAAAAAGCTCCTTTGCTTTTAACTTCTCTGATTTAAGATTACATTCTCAATCTACAGCTGTTTCTTATATCCACATAGGCCCTGTTTGCAGCCTTTTCCCCCCAGTGTCCAGCCACTGTTGGTAATCACATGATTATTCATCATTTTGGCCAAGATGACAGTGAACATTTTACTCATAGTTGGCAGGTTTATTAAAAGTCTGAAATCTTTCAGGTTCCTTAGGTCAAGGGCAGTGGTGGGCAAAGTCTGACCCATGGGCCAGATCTAGCTGGCAATGGACTCCATTTCCCAGGAGCCCCTGCCTGCATGGCTGGGGTTGGTCTCCATGGAGACCCCAGTGCAGCTGTACTGTGGTAGCTCAAGACTGGGGTTGCCATGAAGACTGGCCCCAGCCATGCTAGAAGGGCACCAGCAGGCCAGGGCAGGGGCCTGTTCTGGAGCCACTGGGATCTTGCAGCAGGGGCTGCTGGGTCAGTTCCAAATCTGCTCCATGCTTCACAGGGTACAGCTGTGATCTGCTACCTGCAAGCTCCGGGCAAGGGAGCGCAAGCAGCAGATCGCAGCTCTGCCCTGGCTTGGGACCATGCTGTCACCACTGCAAGGAGCCAGGGCAGAGTCACGATCTACAGCCTACACACTCCGGGCAGGGGTGCATAGGCAGTGAATTATGTCTCTGCCCTGGCCCCAGACCAAGCTGTGTGGGCCAGGAGAGGTCCCAGGTTCTCGGGGGTGCGCGGCGGGCTGTGGCCAGCAGCCCTGGCACGCGGGTCGGGGAATGCAGGCCGGCGGGCTAGAATTAGGCACGGAAGCTTAGCGGTTGATTAACGATTATTTTACTTACACCGAAGATGGTCGCGGTGCAGGCAGGAAAACTTGCTTGAGTTGCAGTTACAGACAGAAAAGAAGAGAGGCGGACAAGAGTTCCTTCCATGTGAACCTCTAGCCCAATCCGGTTGAAGGCTCTAAACACGCGAGCCCGTCGCGTCAACCGAAGAAAATAACTCGAAGCAGAGAGCTCTGGATACACTCACACGAAGTTCGCTAGGCTTCGTGGAACTTGCGCGCAGGGAAGGGGTTCGTCGAGGGATCGTTCGGTGACGGGGAGAGGCCAGAGGTTGATCAGACCCCTATAGCCTGCGCTGGGTTTGATAGGCTCCGCAGCGCTTAGAGATCTTCACAAGACGTGAAGTTCTCCTCCTCCAGATGGTTGTGGAGTCCTCCCTTGTGGGGTTCTCCTCAGAGTTCTCCAACTTGGGCGGAAACCACTCAAGCCTCTTATACGGCTAGCAAGCCAATCGCTAGCCGCCACGTGGGAATAATTTAGAACTGGCCAATAGTGGGACACAAATTTGCATGCGAATGGCGGGAACTCCTTTGCACCGTGCATTTCTTCTTTTGCAACTAAGAAATGCACCCTGCAAAGAAAGCTCCTAGTGGCGGGAAATAATTTAGCAGTGCCGAAGCACACACAAACAAAATCACACCCTTGGGTTGTGACACAAGCTGTCCCCACCACAAGATCCCAGCATCTCCAGAGTAGCCCCCTGCCCTGCAGAGCAGCACCCTGCCAGTGTGGCTCAAGCTGGTCTCCATGGCAACCCCAGCCTTGCACAATCATGGTGCAGCTGCAGCTGGGGTCTCCATGGAGATTGGAGCCAACCATGCAGGCAGGAGCTGCTGGGAAATGGAGTCCGGCTGCTGGCCAGATCTGTTATTTTGCACACCCCTAGTCTAGAGTGACCATATTATTTTCAAGGAAATCTGAGACAGTGCCCTCCCCCCACAAGTCAGTGGCACTGCTGCAGGCAGAGACAGGCAGGCAGGTAGGGGCACAGCTCACAATCTGGAATGGAGGCAGAGTGGCATGGTGCACCAGGCAGGTGGGTAGGCCTGCACCTGCACATCCAGCCTAGATCCTCCTGAGCAGTGTATGGAGGAGGGGGTGGGCTGAGCTGGGGGTACTGTTCCTCCTGCCTAGGGTGGGAATCAGCCAGGGCGGAGCAGAGTAGGGGAAAGCACTACTGTGAGTATGGGCAGATCACACGTGTGTGTACGTGTGTGTGTACGTGTGTGTGTGTGGTTGACCACGGTGCTCTGGGTGGTCACCTATACTGCCCACCCCTAAGGCCAGCACTGCAGCAGACAAATTGACCCCGCTGAATTCTAGTCTCAGTGCTGAGAAAGCATCCTAACACTGTTAGAAAAACACTGAGAAAAGAATTCAGCAGTGTGAACTTGTCTGCTGCACAGTGCCGGCTTTAGGGGTGGGCCATGTAGGCGACCTCCCAGGATGCCATGGTCAGGGGAGTGCCACACACACAAATACACACAGACACAGACACTCACACACACACACACACACACACACACACACACATACAGGTGAGCTACCCATGCTCACAAAAGCGCTCCACCCCCCACTCCACTCTGCCCTGCCCCACACTGGCTGATCTCCACCTCAGGCAGGAGGAGTGGTGCCCAGCCCAGCCTGCCCTGCCTCCAGCTGCTGCTCAGAAGGATCTGAGGTGGGCATATGAGGACAGAAGCAGTGATGCCTGCCTGCCTGGCTGGCTCACCACACCACTCCACCTCCCTGCTGGACTGCACCCCACACCCTTGTGATACTGGGACTTTTGTTTGAATTTTCACCAACCAGCTGGGCCACTAGGATGGCCTACAAAATCTAGGACTGTCCCAGCCAAACTGGGGCATATGGTCACTCTTCTTATATATGATAATTTTGGCTTCATAAATTTCGGTTTTCACCGTGAGTTTCCTTACATCTTCTTTTCTTTCCAGAACTTTTCTGGCATTGTCATGCATCACATTTAGCCCGTGATCACCTCCTCCTCTTCTTCCTCCTCCTTCATCTTCTTCGTCTTCTTCTTTTTCTTCTTCCACTTCTTCTTATTCTTCCAGTAATAGAGCTCCCAAGGAGATGGAGCTCTGTTATGCTAGGTACTGTGACTACATAGAGAGACAGTTGCAGCCCTAAATGACTTGCTTTCTAAGATTAGAAAAGACCAAAGTAAAGGATAGGAGAAAGGAAATACTGATGTCCTATTTAGGACATGTGCAGCTGAAGAGCAGAGAGATCACATTGGAAGTCTAGGAAGACTCCCATTCTAGCATGTGATCACAAGCTTTTGCTTCATCAAGCTTCCTCTAAATGGTAATCAGCACACAACTCCATGAAGAGCAGCCATGAAGAACACAAATGCTAAGGCATGTGTGGGCCGGGAGCAGTCCGAGGCCCTCGGGGGTTTTTTGTGCAGCGGGCTGCGGCCAGCAGCCTGGACACGCCGGGTCGGGGAAGGCAGATGGCACACTAGAATTAGGCATGGAAGCTTAGTGGTTGATTTAAGATTATTTTACTTACACCGAAGATGGTCGCGGTGCAGGCAGGAAAACTTGCTTGAGTTGCAGTTACAGACAGAAAAGAAGAGAGGCGGACTAGAGTTCCTTCCCGTGAACCTTCTAGCCCAATTCGGTTGAGAGCTCTAAACCACGAGCCCATCGTGTCAACCAAAGAAAATAACTCGAAGCAAAGAGCTCTGAATAGACTCACACGAAGTTTGCTAAGCTCCGTGGAACTTGCGTGCAGGGAAGGGTACGTCGAGGGATCAGGCGGTGACAGGGAGAGGCGAGAGGCTGATCAGACCCCTATAGCCTTCTTGATATACACGCTGGGTTCGATAGGCTCCGCAGCGCTTAGAGTTCTTCACGAGATGTGAAGCCCTCCTCCTCCTCCAGATGATTGTGGAGTCCTCCCTTGCGGGGTTCTCCTCGGAGTTCTCCAACCTGGGCAGAAACCGCTCTAGCCTCTTATACGGCTAGCAAGCCAATTGCTAGCCGCCACGTGGGAATAATTTAGAACTGGCCAATAGTGGGACACAAATTTGCATGCAGGTGGCGGGAACTCCTTGCACCGTGCATTTCTCTTTGCAACTAAGAAATGCACCCTGCAAAGAAAGCTCCGAGTGGCGGGAAATAATTCAGCAGTGCCGAAGCGCACACAAACAAAAATCACACCCTTGGGTTGTGACATCCCCCCTTGCTGAAGGCATAGCTAAATTATGCTGCACGCTCATCACTCGAGTTATTAAGAGCTCTTACCACGGGTTGTTGAACTAAACGAATAAACACAAAATTCGCTAACATAAGAAGTTCGTCCTCTAGGGATCGAATCAAATAATAACCAGCACAAATACATATACACATAATCAGATTTATAATGAAAAACTGCACGATCAGGGCTTCAGTGGGCGTCATGGCAAAGTCGCGCGTTAGGCCCTCACTTCTTCCAATGGCGTTATCCTTCTTGGGGCTTCTCTTCACCATGCACTCTGAATTCCAGATCTGTAAACAAAACTCTCAAAAAATAAGTTAACGTATCTCAAAATATTTACAAAATTTCCATGGAACTATACTATCAATTTTAAAACATATAATATAGGTGTTTGCTACTTTGAACTACCCTCTCTTGCACACTCAACTAGATGAAATCTTCGAGGAGCCGTCGTCTAATTCTTCTAGGTAATGAAAACCTAACTCATAGGCCAGTTGCCATTGGCCTGCGTCCCCTAAAATCCGAAGTTGTCGCTTATTGAGTCCAGAACACTGTAGGAGAAATCCAAACATGTATCGCTTCTCTGGGGTTCTCTGTGGCAATGATGGAAGATCGGATTCGCGGTGTCTTGTGCCTTGAATCTCGGTCGGGTGTCGACGTTCCCGATCACTAGACAATCTTGGCTCCATCAGGATACGCAGTCGTGACAACTGACGAAGGAGGTTACTCACAGGCTGGTTAACCATTGGGTTAAGCAGAATCCGGAGGACAGCGATGTTCTTTCATCCATAAACCTCAAGGCAACTATCTATGCTGTGAACGGTCACTGGATCGGTTCCAGGATCTTGTAGATGACGGTGAGGCCATGGTCTTATTCGCTGGAGTGATGTCAATCCCAGCGCACATGCTCTGGGGTTCCAGGCACAGTACAAGACTCCGATGATCGCTAGTATGAGTTGTTCTGCGCTGGTATGTTCTGGCCGTCCGTCATGCCATGCGTGGGCTTTCTGACTGATCAGTCCTGCAACAAGCGCTGGCAGTGGAATAGGCCAGTGAACATTAAACGCTACCATGTCAATGTCAGTGACATGTCCTCTACTCCACGAAGCTTGTCTGACCAAGAAGCTTGCTTCTTCCTGGTTCAGCAGGTCGGATCCAAGTTCCATGACCAAACGTCCCAACCACACAGCTAGAGTTTCTTCAGGTTGGATTCTTGATTCTCTGCACAAATCCTGCAGTTCAGTTCTGGTGCGAGCATAGTAGCCAGTAGCAACTCGGTTAGTTGTTGTTACAGGCTGAACTACTGCTGCGGGAGTCATTGCTGCTGTTATTGTTTCAGGCAGGAGGGGCGGATGCACTCCTCCGCTCGATTCTCCCTTTCGTCGGCAAGAAGGCGTGGCTGCCGGAAGCAACGCTGCGTCAGTGGGCGGGATCGCCAGAAACGACGCTGCGTCGGTGGGCGGAGTCGCTGACCGAACTCTCGCGGGTTCCTCCGAAGCTCCACCCTTCTCTTCCGGTTCTTCCACGCAGTCTCCCTCTTGCTCGGTGCCATCTTGTCGTGGCGTTTCAGGATTCTCTTTCGCAGCTGCTTCTTTGACCGCTCTAACAGCCATACGCAGCTGGGCTTTTAAACTTAAATTCTTTTGCATTAAATCAGTTACAGTGCGAAAAGTTGCAGTTAACACTCCCCCCTTGTTGTATTGTGGGGCCACCCTCTCATCCGTGGCGCGTTCCTCCGTCTCCAGATCTTTGCGGAGCTCGGATGGAAGCTCGCGACCCCTTAATCTAGACGCCAGCATAAAGGGGGCAAACCGGTCGATCGGTACTGGTTCTTCACTCTCCCGAGCACATCTTAGGCAACGGGCACACTCCCGGGTGAGGGTCGGGTTTACTTCGCCCGCCGGGTTGACTCTGGCGAGGGACACAGTGTCGAGGGGCCTGAACAGGACCTGCTCATCGCTCATTATACACCTGAATGCCGCGGGGTGCAGATACACTTCCCTCTCCCTCGGGGCTCCGTCTTCAGAAGCTCCCTCTTCTCCCTTCAGCGAAAGACGTCCGCTGATAAATCTCTCACCCGTTCCGCCTGCCTGGTGGTAAGCGATATGCGCCTCCAGTTCCATAAAGCTTTCTACTTGGCGTTTTCCACTGCGCCAAGGGCAGTTCTTAACTAATTCTAGCTCCAGCGTGCCTTCCCCTGATCCCATCCTCGTCGCCATGTGCGGGCCGGGAACGGTCCGAGGCCCTCGGGGGGGGGGGGGGAGTTCACGCGGCGGGCTGTGGCCAGCAGCCCGGACATGCCGGGTCGGGGAAGACAGGCGGCACGCTAGAATTAGGCACGGAAGCTTAGTGGTTGATTTAAGATTATTTTACTTACACCAAAGATGGTCGCGGTGCAGGCAGGAAAACTTGCTTGAGTTGCAGTTACAGACAGAAAAGAAGAGAGGCGGACTAGAGTTCCTTCCTGTGAACCTTCTAGCCCAATCCGGTTGAGAGCTCTAAACCACAAGCCCGTCGTATCAACCGAAGAAAATAACTCAAAGCAAAGAGCTCTGAATAGACTCACACGAAGTTTGCTAGGCTCTGTGGAACTTGCGCGCAGGGAAGGGTACGTCGAGGGATCAGGCGGCGACGGGGAGAGGCGAGAGGCTGATCAGACCCCTATAGCCTTCTTGATAGACACGCTGGGTTCGATAGGCTCCGCAGCGCTTAGAGATCTTCACGAAACGTGAAGCCCTCCTCTTTCTCTTTTTCTCTCTCCAGATGGTTGTGGAGTCCTCCCTTGTGGGGTTCTCCTCGGAGTTCTCCAACCTGGGCAGAAACCGCTCTAGCCTCTTATACGGCTAGCAAGCCAATCGCTAGCCGCCATGTGGGAATAATTTAGAACTGGCCAATAGTGGGACACAAATTTGCATGCGGGTGGCGGGAACTCCTTTGCACCGTGCATTTCTCTGTGCAACTAAGAAATGCACCCTGCAAAGAAAGCTCCAAGTGGCGGGAAATAATTTAGCAGTGCCAAAGCGCACACAAACAAAAATCACACCCTTGAGTTGTGACAAGGCACAGCTGAATTTTAAAATCCTGCCACCTTAAATTTTGCATTTCCAAGTAAATGTTTTGTAACCAGTGCACTGCTATTAGTGCCATAGGCTGTGTCCAGAGGGACTGGCTTAATTTCTTGCCTGCAGTTATTTCTGAAACAAATAATGTAATAGTAATAATAATAGTATGTCTGAAGGTAGGGAAATTAATTTTACACCATAAAAGCAAACATATAAAATATAACTGTAATACAACACACCAGTCATACAGTGAAACAAGGGGAGATCTGGAATGAAAATCTTGCAGCCACATGGAAGAGAACAACAGGATAGTAAAAGTCTGGCAGTGAAAGATGACACGATCCTTTCCTCTCCCACCAACTGGCTATGATTGTGCACTATGGACCCAAACAAATTTTCACTGAAATCAGTCCTATTGACTTAAATGAGCATTGGATTAGGACAAGAGTGAAATCTTCCAGTTGGTAGCTTGATACTGAATCACATGCTGGAGTAGGAGTCAGAGTTGTTGATTTTATCATTTATCAAGATACTCTCAGAACAGCCTAGCACCCTCCACGCAGCATCTCTGCTATATGGAGTTGTTCCTCATCTGCAGGCACAATAATGGCAAAAACGACAAATGGGAGGAAGGAGGAGGGAGCAGAGGAAGAGAGGATTCAGCTATTACCTGAGTTGTGATCATTTTGCACTAGAACCTTCTTTAACAAATTACATCGTGCTTTCAGAATGATGCAAAGATGTGATAAAACAGATGCAACAGATGCAGGAAATATAGCACTTCTAGCGAGGCAGACTTTTGGGGGTAATTCAGTTTATTAATGACATGTATTATGGAATAACAAGTTGCAGATGATCATTAAAATTTATTCCTAGCAGACATTCCTTGGGCAGTCATCTTTTGTTGTTTCCAAAGCAGGGATAGAAGACTCTCATGTAGACTTCACTCACTAGTCTTATTTTCCCAGCGTTCACATTTGCACACCATTTTTTTCTTGCAATTTAAAACCAAGTAAAGTTTTTTTTAGGGATGATTTAATTATGGAAAAATTCTATCACAAAGAAAACCTGTGATATATTTCAGGACTATAACTACCTCTCAGGACCCTATTCCTTCTTTCCTCCCTTTCTCTTTCTCACGAAATCTAGGAGAAAGCATGGGAAATGTTCAGCTACCATTGGTGACCCACAGCCATTTGAGGGGCATCCAAGGAAACTCTTTTTGGTAAGGGTTACCTTTCCGTTAAGAGATTACAAATTCTTTTTTATCGGAACCCCTTGATTCCTTGTTGAATTCTACAATGGAAGAGCAGAGAGTAGGTAGATGGTCATGAATAATTAGGAAGTTGACAAACAGTCTCTGAAGATTGGTTTAGAAAAGGAACACCTTCATGCACATACTGGTCAGGATTTTCTCTCTCACTCAGTGGTTGACCACAGTGCATCCTGATACTAACTCAAGGTTACCCATTTGTCATAAAGGAACAACTTTGCTACCCACTCTGGGCATGTGGGTGTCCCCATTATAGGAATAAGATCACAGTGTAGAGATGTGCAGATGTCTCCCTGTTCCTATAATGAGGGCATGAATGATCCACCCCAACTCAGGAAATGTGTGGGAAATGTGCGCCATGATGGCTGGCAACAGCAAGCTGAACAGCAAGTATTGAAATCCACACACATGTACACAGGAGGAAGATGAGCCACATGCTGGCTACAAGAAGAAAAGCCAGCTGGTGCGGGGAACCAAAGAACAAGTGGACATTAACCATGCAAGTGTACACCAGTTATCTTCCTGTCCCCCATAGACACCATGCAAGATGATATCTAGACTCATAAGTTTTAAAAACCACAAACATGCTTCTACACAAGTTGCTCTCAGGACATATTATGCATGTACAGTATTGAAGTAAAATGCCAAGGATGTGTGTAGAATAGGAAATGCTGTATAGGTTACACAAATGCAACATGATACCATGCATACAAAAATGACATTGCTGCACTCCTACCTGTGTGGCATGTTAATTAATATTGTGTACAAAACCAACTTCACATAAATATCAGTCTGGTATCCCTAATGTTAGCAACTGAAACTTGGGCGGCTGAAGAGAGACAGGGAGCAGAAACTTTATGATATAGGCAAAATGTAAATAAATCAGTAACCACTGACAATGCCATTCTGCATAAAAGCACTGACAGATGTGCAACACTATAAGTGTTAAATGTACCCAAAATAAAAAGACACAGATGTGCTGACAGCAGGCAATCTGTGTGTTTCTTCTCTGTGCCAATTATATATAGCACTTTAAAGTCCCCAGCTGTGAGCCCACACAGCTTGCTCCAGACACAAAGTTAATCAGCCCCAAGCTTCTGTACCTTACCATACATCAGCAATGTCACTCCAAGTGCCAGCAGTCACTGGCATTGAAGGCCACCTGGATTGCTGTGACATGGAGGCTCCATGTACAAAAAAGAAGGAAAGAAAAGTGAGGCTGGTATGTATAAACAATGTTGGGAAAGAAACCAGGATTCTCCCACTTCTGAGGACACTGTCCTCCTCATTAGACCATAGGCTCACACTCCCGCTTCCTTGATCTCCTTCTGGCCTCATGTATCTTGCACTCATGCCTGCCCAGTGACTGAAACTCTCCTGGAAGGGTGGAGGGCTTTCAGCCCTGTCTCACCCATGTTTGAATAGTGCTGTTCTAGTAAGTGAGAGATGTGGGCTCAAATCCTCTCAAGGTGAGGTGAGTCTAGTATCTGAAATCTCTTGGTTCTTGGGAATGTGCCTTAACCACTAGGTTATCAGGTCAAAGGTGGACATGCCTCCATATTGCACCATCAGACAGTTGGTGTGTGTAGCTTTTCTCTGACTAAGGCTTCAAGGACTAATGTAAAATATATATTGTTTCCCAGATAGAATTAGATCACAATCCAACGTAAATGGAGTTATATGCCTAAGTATCCATACTAGTTTGCTCTCGAGCTTAAGCAGTAGCCCACATCACCTAACAGGTAGAATAGGATCTTGCCTCAAGTGCTATGATGATAAGTTAGCTAGCTCAAAATTTAGCTGTAGGACATCAAAGGAGCGAATAGTTGTGTGCAATCAACAATAGAATGACCAACCAGAACTCAAGGTGACTGTAGGCTTACTCTGGGTTAGCTAATGAAATCTCTTGTCAAAACCATCCTGAAAAAATGTTAGCCTATGGCCAAAACAACCAAGCTGTGACTGCAGACAATGCCACAGCCCATAGGAAAATATTTAGAACTCATGCCGTGTCTCTGTACTCTTCTAAATTTGCTGAAGTTGTTGATCTACCAGTGTATCTCTTACTGACTGTACAGATGCTGAGGTGTACCCAAATGTTAATTCAGAAATTTTGCCAGCCAGCTGCACTAGGCAATGCCAGATTTAGGCTGAAGCTACTTAAGCTACAGCTTAGGGTCTCACAATAAGGGCCTCTAAATAAGAAAAAAAACAAACCTGACTCAATAGCAAGTTTTATCATAATCAGTTGATAAATAAAGGAGATAAATGAGATATGGGGAAATGACTTCCTAAATATGGACATTTTCATTCTAATATGAGAAAAATGTACATACATTGAGTTATTCTTATCATATAGGGCCTTTTAAACTGGACATAGTTCAGGGCCTCAGCATGTCTTAATCGGCACTGGCACTAGGTCTAAATAAATAGAGACTGAGAGTTCACAATGGGAAAAGTCTATAAGCCAGGTCTAAACTAAAGCAAAAAAACTGTGACAGCAAGGTTAGGAAATGAACTATTGCCCAATGAAACCCTAACTGTTAAGTCAGAAATGTGCTGGTGGATTAAATTTGTTCATTTTAAGTGTGAGAATGCTCTCAATGCAGACCAGTGACCAATCAGAAAACACATGGAAACAACAGAGGCCCAGAGAAAAGTTAGAAAATGGGCAAAGTTATTATAGAGCTGCATGCACACAGAGTACTGTCACCTAATACAGTATGCAACCACTTTGGTATGTGTTTTATGTAGCACTCACACACAGCACTTAGGTTGTCTTCCAAGTCCTATGCGTGCTCCTCCAGCACTACCACACATGCATAGAAGACCACAATCAAAAACACATCTTCCTGGCAAATTTTGACAACCTACAGAACATGCGCTGTAGCTCCCCACCTACAACGTGTGATGTTAGAAACTGCCTTTGCACTCACCAGGCTCTTCAGTACATTAAATATTGATTATCCAAGAAAGGTATTTCATGCATTCTCTGTACAACCTGTGACTACCAAAAGGAGATGACAAACTATGCTTATCAGGGAAAGCTTGATGGTACCTTGTATCGTAACCTGCAAGTGCCAAAGGCAATATCAATAAATATGCTAACCATTAATATGGCTACTTTCATATTTTGGGAAATATAAAATATTATCCCACTCATAAAGTTCAGGTAAAGATTTTAGGCATAACACTGATTGTGATGATTAACCCACCTCTAGGAAGTTTTGCAACTGGGCATGTATAACTGAACATAGTGCAGTACAACCACATATAATATGTCCCATAATAGGGTTGCCATGGGGTCCTTAGAGGCCTCTTTGTTGTGACCTTTATGATTACGTAGTATACAGAAGTTCCAAACTTTATTCCAGAATGTAAGTGAATTAACATGTAAGTCAACTGCTGTATATCCCTTCTAGCACTGGGAAAGAGAAAGGTGAAGGAAGGCCTGAGCAATGACAACCTTTGCTGATGGCACACAGAATGGTGTCACACTATTGTGTTTGTGCACATTCAGAATTATTACAAGGCTTCATCATGAGTGGAAGAAGTTGAGTGAATGGTATGCTGTGCAGCTACCAGGTATATATAACAACTATAATAGTGTCAAAGGCCAAGCTATACTCATCACTGACCAACATGTCATTCTCCAATTATTTCTGTTCTTACTACATCAGATCTCAGTACTAAACACTGACTTGACTTAACTATCTGCCTTCTTTCTCATTACACCACCATGTGTCTTAATCTGCAAAAGATTTGGCTTGTGTGTTGGGCCTGACTGATCTATGTGAGGCAAAACTCTGAGCATATTCATGGCGCTTGTCATTATAGTTCCAGGAATCTGGAACATGTTATATAGTGAATAATGTACTTGATGCCAGGGCACAGGGCACACCCAACTCTCTCGGGACTGGTGAGCTTAGCAGGAAACACCTCTTCTTGGCTTCCCCTGGGCACATGCTTCCACTCAAGCCTGAAGGAATCTGGACACTGGCATACTGTTCAATGAGACATTAAGGCTGTAAGAAATTTGTAGCAGGGCAAGAAGCTATTCTTTCCAGCTCTGTTACATCCAGCAGGACTGTGGAGGACTACATTCCTATTGGCTGTCATATGTAAATGGTTGGGTGGTGTTAACCATTCCTGTCTGTGCAATGTGTGTAGCTCTTTTGGAATTCTGTTCAGAAACACCATGAGAATATTAGACTGAGTACTATTTATGCTGGTTATTAGAAGCAGATGCTCCCATTTCTTTGCTGCGATCTCCCAAGAATCCTGTCTTTTATGATGTGTGGCATGTGTTTGCAGTGTGTATAGCTCTATATCACATGCAAATAAAAGGTTACTTTCACCATTTGTGTTGTATTCATTGATAATGAGGACCTTACAACCCCTTTCTGTGGTATTGCCATTGTGCAGATGTTGACTGGGAGGCTGATGTAAGCATCTGTAGTAATGTGCAGCGCTGCTGTATGGTGCACATGTGTGAAGGCCTGGCACACCTACAGCATCAGGGGTAAGAGATGGCAAAAACAGTTCTTTAAGGTGGATTGTGGCACTCTGTAATGCAAAGGCAATATCATATATGCTGTTCAGGGTTCAATCATGGTAGAGAAAGCTAAGACAGTGAACGTCCAGGCTTTATGCCCTTCTCCACATTTACAGTCCTCACTCACCAAACACTTTCTGAATGCAGAATTCTCTGTGTTCCTAGCAGTCCCTACACACAAGCATAGTATAACCCTATAACTCCCTCTTTTGGGTAGCTATCCAACAAATACCAGCAGGCATTGACCCCGTTGCTCTGTAATTTCTTTTTTGTACATATGCTATGCATATGAATTTTTGCAGTTCCAAACTGCTGTGTTCTGCACCATCTATGGTATGCCAGGCAATGCCTTGGCTGTACATTTATTCAGCTTCAAAGAAAAGTTAGTGCTCTGTTCTTGAGATAAGAGCTCAAATCATCCCCAGAACAACTGCAAGAATCTGTAGATAATCAAGTGTAGAGAGAAAAACCAATGGGGCTGCCTCAACCAGAATATTACTGCTGGTAGGACAAGGGACCCCCTTGTCAAAGAGTTAGTCAACAAACTACTCATTGATTGGGAGAGGGGCTGACAAGGTTTCCTTGAAGTAAAGGCAACTTGGAGAAAAGAGCAGATGTCATGAATTTTCTACAAGTAGAAAGGAATGGCCAAGTCTTCCTGAGGAAAGAGAAAACCTAATTATGACCTGTATGTGTTTTCCCTTTCTAGACCTGACCCTAGTCTAAATCTAATTTTGGGGAATGGTATTGGTGTATGGGTACTGATGTACAAGATTAATAGACCCTAGGTCTCTGCGGAAAGAATTTGGTCTCTTCTGTCAAATCATCTTAATGCCAGTTGCATGAATTATACACCCAAGTTATTTTTGCTGAGCCGTGCTAGCAAGTAGATAGCTCATGCCAGGTTTTAAGAGCACTGGGAGAGTTACTCTGAAGCAGAAGGCACCACATTCTATTCTGTCTGGGTCATCTAAGTGGCCAGGCTTTCAGTCATCTACAGAGTATTGTTGCACTTACATACCCAGCAGAATCTATTCCTGGACCTGTAGCCCTGTGCATGTGGACAACTATGTGTGACTGCATAGTCTTGTAGACTGAGCATGCATAGTAGCAGCCATCATACATTATGTAGATCCATTCTGGATGTGTAGCAGCCTTATGCACCTGAAAATGGAATCAGTCAAAACCCATGGTTACCTGATTTAGCTTCAAGAACAGAGCAGGTTCACATGTTTTGTGCACTCTCGCCCCTGACCCCAATAGCTTAGCAGATGGGAAGCTGAAGGTCAAAGCTTTTAGGCCCTCTTACCCTAAGAGAATTTGAATTTGAATCACTCTGACTTCCCAGAACAGGCCCCTATCCACATGTCAGTCATTGCTCACTCTCTGCAACTGCTTTTGAAGCTGAACTACTAATACAGTCATGGGATCAGACAGAGGTGGGAAGCTTCTGACTCACTGGAAACAAGGGCTCTAGCTAGAACTGGGGACACCTTTCCTTCCAGGCCAGCATCTGCCTCACTGAACTACGCACTCTCGAACTTGCACCGTCTCTTCTGGACCCCAAGTTCTCCCACATACCACCTTCCCCCACAAAATGTTCCTGCTCTGGGGGCCAGATCAAAAGGAGTGCCAGAGAGAGGACTGAATAATGGTTGATCAGTCATGTGGTGGTTTGAACACTGTGCTAGAAAGTCATAAAGATTCAGATTCACATCTCCTCTGAGCGAAGGGACATAGGACATCTGGCTTCTCAGTCATTCTCAACCATGTTAGACACAAGCACACCTCAGAAAATACCAGCTCTTACTTTTCACTAGTTTTTTGACTAAGAAAAATTAATAGAGTAATTCTTCTGTTGCAAGAACACAATGTGGCAGAATGTTGTTGATATTATGGATTCCATTTTGAAATCTCTGTGTTTACCTTCTTAATCATATGTAGATGTTTACACACCTAATAGTGCTAATATTACAGGGTATGGTGCAACACCCTTAAAAGGATCTCACAGCACCCAAAGTTGCTGTGGCATCCAGTATAAAAAATCAGTGCCATTCAGCTACAGGGGAGGAAAGATGGAAGATCATTTTCATTCATGGTTTCTTGGCCAATCTGGGTGCATTTGTACAAATCATAGAAAATAAGGGCTGGAAAGGACCTCAGGAGGTCATCTAGTTCAACCCCCTGCCCAAAGCAGTACTATCTCCAACTAGATCATCCCAGCCAGGGTTTTGTCTAGCTGGGTCTTAAAAACATCCAAGGATGGAGTTTCCACCACCTCTCTGGGTAACCTGTTCCCATGCTTTACTACCCTCCCAGTGAGAAAATTCTTCATAATATCTAGCCTAAACTTCCCCATCTGCAACTTGAGACCATTGCTCCTTGTTCTGTCATCGGCCACCACTGAGATCAGTCTAGCTCCATGCTCTTTTGAACCACCCTCCAGATAGTTGAAGGCTTCTATTAAATCCCTTCTCAGTCTCCTCTTCTCTAGACTAAATAAGCACATTCCCTTGGCCTCTCCTCCGAAGTCATACATCCCAACCCCCCACAATTTGCATTTCCTTCCACTGGACACTCTCCAATTTATCCATCTCCTTTCTGTAGTGGGGGGGCCCAAAACTGAACACAGTACTCCAGATGTGGCCTCACCAGTGTTGAATAGAGAGGAGTAATTACTTCTCTTGCCCTTCTGGCAACACTTCTATCAATGCAGCCCAGTATGCTGTTAGCCTTCTTGGCAACAAAGGAACACTGCTGGCTCATATTCAGCGTATTGTCCACTGTAACCCCCAGGTCCTTTTCTGCAGAGCTGCAGAGGCATACAGAGTTGTATTCATACTCATTCACATGTACAAGGATATACATTCAGGACTAGAATCCTTTTGGGTGTGTAAGTACCAAAAATACCCTGTAGATAACCCAAAAAAATCTTAATTATTGTTTGCTCCATCCTATATTGAGATTTCAGGTGTCTAAGTCCACTAAGACAGTCCTGTTGCCTTACCTATTTCCACCAGAAATGGTATTTTGTCTAGCCTTGTAATGCATGGCAGAAAAAACTGAAGGGGGCCCAGAGGTCAATAAAGGTGAAGTGGGGGCCTGGGGCTCAGAGGCTGCGAAGGGTGAGGCAGGGGCCAAGGGGCCCAAAGGCCCCAAAGGGTGAGGTTAAACCATCTAGACAAGGAAGCATCGATCTTGGCAACAAGTGGTAGTAGGTCACACCCCAGGGTGGCCAAGTCACTCCCTAGTGGCTACCTAGGTACCAACTTACTCACTCACTCACCCATTTTGGCCTTTCAGGGTCCCACACTACTGTCTTGCTTGCCCATTCCCATGTTATAAATGGGACTGGGAGACTGCTTCTAGAGGTCGGGGGGTTTCACTTCAGGTCTTAGAGATCCTTGTCTTGGCTGAGGCCACCTGACCTTGGCCCACTTGACTCTGGCTAGGTCCCTCCATCCAAGGTCCACTGCTCCAGGACCCAAGGCTCCCAGGGCACCTCCACCCCTGCCTTGCCCACCATAGCCTCTGAGCCCCTCAGCCCTCACTTCACCCTTTGGGGCCTCTGGGCCCCTTGGCCCCTGCCTCACCCTTCGCAGCCTCTGAGCCCTGGGCCCCTGCCTCACCTTTATTGACCCCCGGGCCAACCTTCAGTTTTTTCTGCCATGCATTACATCCTCATGCAAACAGCAGCTCCCCCTCCTCAGGCACTGCTGTGGCCTCCAAGCTTTTTGGGGCTCGGGACTAGGCCTTGGCCTTGGCCTTGGCCTTGGCCTTTTCGGCCTTAGCCTCCTTACACTGCTTGGCCCCCCTTTGAAGGGTTTAGGACCTGCGATGTCCCTGGCACCTTCTCAGTGGACTCCTCTCCTACAGCTACAATCCAGTGCTCCAGTTCAAACTGCAGCAGAACAAAAAATATGCGCATCCACTCCCAAATAATTATGGGGCAATTATGGCTTATGAGAATGGGGAAAATATAAATGGTAATCAAGGTCCTATTGGTGGAGGTCTTCAGAAGGAACATTGTTCATAATGTGTAATGGGTGTGGAGATGAGGTGTGAGGCTTTTCTCTTGATTTGAGAATGCAGCATTCGCAAAACATATTGGTGCTGAGAAATGCTTCTTCCATTTTCAGTGTTTAGACTGTTGGAATGAATAAATTGGGTGAAGAGTTCCTCTCAGGTCTCAATTTAGCAAGATGCTAGCTTTAAGCAGATGTGCCAAGCATGCCATTAAAACAGTAACTGAAATTAGGCATGCGTTTAACAGTCATGATGAACTGCAACCTAACAAAAGAATAAAATGAATCCCTTTTTTTATACTTAAGACATGCACTTCATGAAATATTGCCTGGAAGTAACACAAGCAGTCACTGTGAAGATACAGTATATAGTCAGTGAGTATTATTATTGCACATCTAGTGGGAGTGGAATTTTCTTGTTTGAGTCATTTTAAATTGAATTGGAAAATCACAGAAGAATAGACTAGGAGGAATAATCCTGAACTGGGGTGAGAGAAAGCTAGACAACCCAAAAAGCCTTTTCCCTCATTAGTTTTTATGATGCAGTGATTCACAGTAATTAATGTATATCAGGTATCTGCCATGCTATCTGAATTGACTACAAGTTTATGACCTGAAAGAGATCTTTTACTAATTATCTTGTCAGATTAGATTGCAAAACATGAGCTGACCTGACGTGACGTAACAGTACATGGCATTCTGTCTAACACAATGTACCTTCCTGGTGTAATGCAACCGCTCAGGAGTGGAAAAGAACAAAACAAAAACAAAAATACTTTCATTTAGATGCCAGTGATTCAGGCTGTGGTCAGCTACCAAGCCCATTCTGGGGGCAGTTAATTAACAAGAGACAGGTTGTATGCTTTCTTAATGATACATTTGTATGTTGCAGGGGAGGGGCATATATATTTACTGTAGCAACCATTGTACTGTGTCATTGTGGATTTCACTCTAAGCATAGGCAATCCACAGGATCTATTATTAGGATCAATATGCTACAATCTTGGGTATAGTTGCAAAATTTCAGAAGAGGAAGGTTGATGAGCTATGACAAATGGCTGAGACATGCTGTAAACAAGCAGCATTGAACCCGCCATCGCCCAATATGGAGGAAACTGGGGGAGGTTTTCCAAAACCCAATGCATGTCATTCATTTTTGTTTTCCCCAAACTAACCCTTTTTACATTGCCACAGGGTCTTGCTGTGTCTGATGTGTTACAGTGTTTTCCTTATAGTGGAATCAGATGACCTAGTTCTTCTTTTACTTAGGCCAGTTATATTTGGGGAGACATTACTGATTTCAGAGCACATCTTAATCCTGATTCACACTGTTTTAAAGTGAGGAGGTAGATACTCTGAAAATGCACTTGTTGCCTTGTTCCTGAGATAGGTCCTCTGTAGATACCCTTCATGACCTCCTGTCAATTCTAACAAGAAACAGACAATGATTTTAAGATTTTCATTAATCTAGTTACTTACACCAGAGTTCATTTCCTAAAGGAACTCACAAGCAGGTAACCATGGTGACACTCAAGGTCAGTCACTCCTTCAGTCTGTTGTGTAACAGCCATTTTGATGGTCAAATAAAGGTGACTGTATGCAAATGTACAAATTACATAATGCAATGAGTAAAATCCAGGGGGTGCTGTCACCTTCTCTACATGACAAACTTGAATGTCAAACGTTAATAATAAAACATATCTCCACCCTGTCATCAAGGTGTGTCAAGTTTGACTCCTGTTTGGCATAAAGTTTTCAACTGCTCAAAAAAAATGGCCTTTGCAATCTTGGGCAATGGCTGTACCAGCTGTGTATGATGAGTATAAAAGAACAAAAATCCTAAAAAACATCATGCTGCCCTATGTTATGCTTTGTGGGGTGGTGAGAAATAAAATGGAAACAGGTTTGAAAGTTAGATAGGTTGGGTTAATTACTGCAAAGCTCATTAAGCCATTCCAGGAAAAAATTTCCTTTGAGTACCTCCCTGACAAGGCATAAATATAATTCCCAATATCCCAAGGCATCAATATAGCTATTTTTCAACCCAGAGACAAGAACATAAAATGCGATCCATGGGCCGCATGCAGCCCACCAGGCAATTCCATTCAACCTGCGGTGCCCTTCCGTAAGCCCCCTGCAAGCCCATGCCTCCATGCAGGAGGTGCAGTTCCAATTGCTAAGCACGTCCCACCCCAGCCAGGTCTGCCCCACCCCCAGCCCCGAGCCAATGGGCGCTAGAGACAGGATCTTCTGCCTGGCAGAGGCCTTTGCAGGGCCATCCTGAGGCTGTTTCCAGCCTCCCTGTGAAACTGGAAATTCAGGCATGGGCCCCACAGGGCTGGGGCCAGGGCCTCCCACTGGGGAAAAAGGAGTGGAAGTGCAGGGAGCCATGCACTATGAGGCCAGGTGGGACTGGCCCAACATGCTGCCACCATGTGTGACCAGGGACTCAGGTGGGAGGCTATTGGACTGGATGGGGCTGGCCCCACATGCTGCCACCATGCACAGCCAGGGACTTGGGTGGGAGCTGCATGTTACGGGGCTGAGTGGAGCTGGCCTCGCATGCTGCCACCATCTGTGGCTGGGGACTGGGGTGGGAATGCAGGTGCTGTGCATTATGGGGCTGGGTAAAGCTGGCTCCACACCCTGCCACCACATGCAGCTGGGAACTTGGGTCAGAATGCTCCTGGACCAGGTGGGGCTGGTTCCGCATGCTGCCGCCATTTGCCATTAGGGACTGGGGTGGCAGCACAGGGAGCTGTGTGATATGGGGCCAGGCAGGGCTGGCTCTGCTCACTGCCACAACATGCAGATTCAGGGATTCACACACTCTGGGGACCCCCACCACACACACCCACCCACATCCTCCCACACACCCCACCTCCCACCATACCCCCAAAACACACCCACACCCTCCCACAGCCCTCCACACACTGCTACCCTTCACCATAACCCCACAGCCCCCACACATACTTGCACTCTCCACCTCACCATACCCATACATACACACACAGAGCCATATCAGTCAAAAATTATACTTTATGAAAGAACAAAAAAGTGAATTAATTGGAAAGCTAATGATTAATAATAATCTTACTTGGTTGGCCATGTTCTGAACAGTAAGGGACAGTGACTGAAATCTAGTATCCTGGGGTCTGCATTTATTCCTCAAAGAAACGGTAATATAGACTACAAAGACAGTTCAAACAATCTGTAATGAAAAATAAAATATGCTGATATCTCTATTCAGGATGTTTGATGATATAATGTCAAAGGAGACATTTAATTTGTGGCCAATTAATAATTCCTCACTTTTAAGGTTATTTTTATCCTAGAATATTATTAAAGTTGTTACTGTGGCATTCTTCTTGCAAACACCTGACTTGGCATTTCTTGAACATTGCTCCTTCTCACTTGACCTCTCAAATTTAGCACAGCTAGTTCCAAACATCAGTAACAACATAAATTCTCAGACACCACGTTGGGAGGGGGAAAGGAGAGGAGGTATACACAAGGTACCTATAGATAGAAATAAGAGGAGGGATGGTGATAATGAAAATGGGGGAGATTTGGGTTGCATAAACAGAAATAAAAACATGAAAGATTAAATGGGAAGAGGTTAAATAAGTAAGGAGAAAATATAACTGGAAAGGAAATAGAATTAAGTAAAAATTATACAAGAGCACATTCTCATTCAAGCCAAGGCCCCTTTAAACCATTGTGGCAATGTTAAGGGGGAACATATTATATCTATGCATGGGTTCTACAGGAAGAACAAAGAGTCCTTTGTGTAAATGACAATTTAGACTAGAATTTTGAGTAGTTTGATAGGCCCATGCCCTAGATCATGCCTTTGATAGGCCCATTTTTAAAAACTACTTTTATTCTCACCTAAGGAAATATGTTCAAATGCAGAGTGGGCTTTTTGAAAATGTATATATTTCTTCAGAAGAAATAATAATCAACTACTACTAATGATGATAAAATAATTCAAAGGCTTGGTAAAAGGCTATAACATATTTTGCTTCTATGTCAGTGGTTCAAATCTTACTCAAGATGAAAGTAAAAATGTATAATATGAGTAAGCTCTTTTTTCTCTTTTGCAAATTATCTGCACAAAGATTGTGATTTTTACTGATGTGTTTTGGGCCTGTGAGCTGTACCTGAACTGTCTGTTGCAAGTGTTCTTTTGAGTAGTTAGGATTGGAACTGACTAGTCAAGTGGAGTGATTCTCTTTAATTTGTGATACTAAAAGGTGGATTGCATGAATTTCCACAAAAAAACCAAGTCCCAAAACAACACACAAAAAGGTAATGGCCATGATAAGAACAAATCACAAACCACTGATCTTACATTTCTATCAGTTTGTCATCTTCTAATGACTGTTTGATGTCCATGATAACATGAGGCTGTATTCTCATCACAAAAATTATCATACCGAAAATAATTGGTACCTGTTTTGTAACATTGGCAGTTTCAGGATGGAACACATTGTCCCAAAGTGAAGTCTTTGATGCCTCTCTCAATTACATAAGTGTCAAAGGGGATGGACATTGTTATTTTTAGGACTTGTTTCCCTACTTTCTATATTGAATTCAGAAGGTGCGGTTCATTACTGGAATGGCAGATTGGAAAATCTGGTCCAGAGTTCTGTCAGAATTTCAAAGGCGGATCCTTGCAAAATCTTGATCAATGTGAAAAACAAATTGGTATGATTAAATAAGCTTCTACAAAATTTCCTTCTGTTATTTCTAAAATCTAGTCAGTCAGTGCAAGGTCCAAAATCTACTGAAGTGAAGTCAATGAAACCTCACCTAGTAAGTGTGTGTGAGATATGCCTCAGGTTTTGTTTTGTTCTCTCATGAATAAGGATTATAGAGACTCCATTGAATGTAATGGGCATTTTAGCCACCTCAAGGTGGTTTTCATAGTACTTAATGTAGCATGTCCTGTGGGAGGATCAGATATATAATATGGCACACCATGAAAAGGTTTCCTGTTGAGATGTACTAAAAATCTATTAACACACTAAAGACTTTTTTAAATGATAAAATCGGGTACCCCAGAACCATCATTAAAATTCTTCTGAATAGGAGAGGGAATCTTTCATTCAGGGGGAAAGAAGCTAAAGTGGGTTTTAGATACATTTCAGATTTCATTCATCACACTGTGCTTGAAACTAAAGTGTCTGTGTTGTAATCACATCCCTGGTCTATTACAGGGAGGTTTAGAAGTAAGTCAATGCCTTGTGACTGGTTAGCCAGTATAACACTACTACAGTAGATTAAAGGCATTTGCAAAAGTGAAACCACAGCTAATCATCTTGTTCACACATGCTGACTTTTCCCCCCTGACTAATTTCTCTTGTAGTGGGAGTAATTACCTTTATTAGTAACACTGACTACACTGTTACCTTCAGGCAAATACTGATAGAGCTGCTTATTAAGTATCACCTAGTTTCACTTACACATTGCGACCCCGAATGCTTACTCCAGAATGAAATGCCTGCTGGATAAAGGGCGTATGCTTCAATTCCCCTCTTATAAAGAAATGATTCAAATTAAAATAGGGGATTTGTGGGAAACTATGGAACAAAGGTCAAATCCAGACCAGCCTTGTAGGTGCGTTCATTTAGGCTTCAGCCTGCCTCAATAATAATGGGTGCCTTGCCCAGAGAAAGTGATCCAATCACATGGGGTGAGCTACCTAGGTGCCTGTGGCTGGCAGAAGCTTAGAATTAGCCTTTAGGGAGCTCAATATAAAGAAACACTGGTGAGCTCTTGCCCATCCCTTTACCTCACTCAAGGCCTGAATATGAGCTTTCTCTGTTCATTTGGGATCCAGGACACACAACTGAAAGGTAATTGTGCTACTCATGTCTAACATAATATCCTATGAACCGGAGCACTTCCCCGCAATGTGAGAGACCTGTGGCTAAATCCTATTTTGCTATATGCTGCTAAATGTCACATATGCAGCCACGTAACTGCAGTTTGGGTCACTTATGCACTGTTTCAAATTTCTATTTCTCGCTGTTGCTAAATAAAAATTCCCTGTATGCGTATCTGCCACAAGTAAATTGGAGGAGGGGTGGCTTGGGATCTTTTAGCCCACTAGTCAAGTGGGTAGGGTACCTGCTGAGGAAGTGGGAAAGCTAGGTTCTAGCCCCCACCAAGAGAGGTTTGAATGTATGTCCCCTGCTTTCTAGTAAAGCATGCTAATTACTAGACATTGCCAAATTTCTAGCCCTTCTCTTGAAGGTAGCCCACAGCACCTTGTGTTCAATATGTATTGTTTAAACTAAATAAAGAACATGGAGAACATTTCTGTCCTACAGAAAGCAGGGACCCAGGTTAAAACTCAAGTCCCTTTCCCTTTAGGGAAGCATCCATCTCACTGAACCACAAACCTTCTGACTTGCTCTCCTCTTCCTGAACCCACATATCTCCCTCTCTTGGTTATCCATTGGGCTAGCTTCACGGGAGGTCTGGAGAAAGATCTGGCCAATTCCTTTTTGATGCCAAGTGCTCACACTACAAGGCTGAGGGCTTGTATTTTGAGAACTTGGTGACAAGAAGTCACAGATTCAAACACTCTCTGAATGAGGAGTGGCTTAGAACCTGGGCAAGTGCCCTAACCACTAGATCATTTGGCTAAAAGGTGATAGGAACCCACGCTAGCGGTGATTTTTTCTGCAACTAAAACAAAGTGATTTGCCCATCTTTTTACCCTTATATACATAGCTAAATGAGTCCATTTCACCTCAAAGCTTCCTGGGCAGACTGTACCCTTGCTAAGTAAATTCTGTGGACTAATATATGCAGAGCTGAATCGGACTGCACCTAAATGTCAAAAACTGCAGTTACACCATGATACAATACAATTGTATCATGGTGTAACTGCAAAATACAATTTAGTGCCCCTCCTCACTTTGGCTTCAAACCCACATCACTTATAAGAACCCTAAGCATCAGCCTATAGAATAGGCTGGGTTGGAGGAAACGTCTATCCCTCCAGTTGAAGCACAGCCAGGAATGTGAAAATAATATGGCTGGAAGGGGAGTAAGCATGAGACAGCTTGACTCTATAACCAAGTGATGAGGGCAATATCCTTGGAACAACCTTACTCCCAGGGATTTCCTTTATTCTTCTCATCCAATGACTACCCACTCTAAAGTATATAAAAAATGTGAAGAACTAGGCCCCTCCCCACCCAAGCAATTCAGAGCTTGGTTGTCAGGGCATTCTCACAGGAGAAGTGGTCTCAAGCTGAAGATGGCCTAGAATGGAGGACTTCAATTTCCTGGGTAAATAAATGTTCTAACCACTAAACTATTATGCAATAAGTGAGCAGTGGTGGCCCATCCTCTCTTGACTGTAATTTTTGAGTGAGAGAGCCATGGGTACTATTTTTTTTACTAAATTCAGTGGTGTTGGTATGAATTAGGAGTGTCCTGAGCATACCTAATACCTCAAGCCTGTCTGAGGGCTGAGGCAGAGTTTAGTTGCTTCCCCAGTTCCAGTCTGGATTACAGTCCAGAAGTTGCATACTTACCTGCTGAAACTTCCAGGTGCCAAGGGATGTTCTAGGTGCCTAGGGAATCTGTACAAACCAAAAGGTAAGTCGCAAAGTAATTTAGGCCCATTAAGGGGTTTTGCAGCTGCTAGAGTCAATTGATTTGGATTTTTTTTTTTTTTTTTTTTTGTTACTTAGAATCCTAGCTTCCCTCTTAGTCCCATATAGATGTCTACTTCATTAATTCGAAACTAACTCATAGTCCTGAATTCCTTGCACAAGAAAACTAATGATTGATTCCAGCCAGCTTTTTGATTTTGTGAGGACAATAAGAATAAAAACTTTAAAATAATCCTTACGTAGACTCTTGCATTTGTGTACAGTCCAATTTTAAGTCAGGCTACATATGGGTTCAGGAATCCACCCATATGGGTGTGAATGTGGAACTTTGACCTAGATTTCCATCTTGCCTAGCTGCTCACAAACAGCAACAAGTTATTCAAGCCACTAGACAAGCCCATGAGTGATGCAGTGAAACCAAGTTCTTTGTAGGGTGGAAGTCTAGTGCAACTGTGTTCCCCACAACAGCTTTAGACAAGACCCTGCTAAGTGAAAAACTTTGTACCTATTCTGAATAATCATGCCAATGAATACTTTCTCTAAGCAAATGAAGCACCGTCAGGAGCTAGATTGCTGTGAGATTATGAAACAAATGTGACATTTAAAGGAAAGAAGGTTATGTACCCATTCATTAATTCGGCAGTACAGTGCTGACTACAGTAATATGTGGTGATAGTCAATCAGAAGTCCAGATTCAGAGGTGGTGTAAATGGCGGTAAGTTAGATGCCACCTATAAGTCATTGCAAGTTCAAGTTGTCATCATTGACAGTGGTGGTGGTGGGGTAGAGCCACTGCTGAGAAAATGACTAATAGGAACATAGAAGAACAGATTCAACAAATAAGTTCCTTACTGCTTTTTTTTTATACTGATGGTATGCACTTTTCCTGCTACAACTCCTTAATGGGTTAGTTACACCACAGTGACACTTTTTACACTACTCCTAAATTTGCATCCAAAGGCCACATCCACACAAGCAAAAGCATGCATTTACAGCAGCACAAATAGTAGTGGCACAAATTTGTGCTGCAGTGAGTGCCCCTGCCCATGCGCTTTGCAGTGGAACACATTGTCCCACTGCTCCATGTGCTGCAGTAGGGGGCTGGCTGGGGCACAGTGCCTCAGTGCAGGCCTAGCTGGCAAGCAGCCCCCGTGCTGAAGCACCCTCTGCTCCAGCCAGCTGGGTAGTGGCATGTGGAGATGTGGGAGCAGATAACCCCAGGCTGGTTCTTCCCCTGTCTCCGTGTAAGCCAGTGCAGGGGCTCCGCTGCAGAGCACCTGTGCTGAGCTACGTAGAGCCCCTGCACTGAGGCACACTGCATCCCAACTGGCCTCAGAGCAGTTGGCTGTGGCACAGTGTGCCTTGAGACACAGCAGCAGGCAACCTAGGACTAGCTGCTCCCCCATCTCGAGGCACACTGCACCCCAGCCAGCCAGGGAGTGGCTAGCTGCCTGCTCCTCCATCTCCATGTTTGTCATGGCACACACCACTTTAGCATACTCTGTGCCACCTTTTTCTACACACTATAACTCCTCACCTGTTGGAGTGTCTCTTTAGGGCTGTGAGCTGTTGGCATTATTTAGAGCAGTCCTAAGGGCATTAAAGCATGTAGTGTCTGGCTGGGTCTGTGAGTAGGGAGCTGCAAAACTGGTTAAAACACCTTTGCTTCTCACCTCTTTCACAATGCTAAACACAACTCATGTGCAGCACAAGTGGTACCATGCTATTTATAAAGAAAAGGTGTGTGGGTGGAGTTTATAGTATGTAAATAATAAAGAAAGCATGGACTCATACTATAGGTCATATTTTATCTCTAAAAAGATCTATTCTTTTACAGGACAGCATCATCTCCAACTATCCAAGGAACACCATTTATTTGATAAGATATTTGTACACCAAATAACTAGCCCTTTTTCCCTCAAAAGTGTTATTCACTGAGTTGAACTTCCCAACAATTCTGGAGGAAATACAGCAAGCAGAATGTAAAGCTTTTCCATTTAAAGTTTTTCAAAATGAATCATTTTCCAGTCTCTTAATTTGTACCTGAGCAGCTGTTGCTTCTAAATAGTAAATGCATGCACACTAGACACGGCACTCCCTTGACTCTGATTGGGTGCGGCATAGTAACACAGAACATGGAACTGAGTCACTGAGTCCAGTCCTCTGGAATTACAGGCAACTACATCCTCTAATCCCATTAATATCTTTTAAACTCAAAAAATCACATAAAACCCTATCTTAAAATACAGAATCTTACTGCTCTAAAGGTGAGAAATGTTCCCTTGATTTGAGATCTAAGTGTATTTGTTGAAGGTTTTTACCCATTTGTTTTTAAGCCAATGTCCTTTAGTTTTAAATAGTTCAGAGAGATCTCAACCTCCTTTTTCCAAAGGGGCTTAAATCTTGCTCAGGGACATTGTTGTGCAATGATTAGCAAAGGGTCAGGCCCAACCTACACCCACTTCTTGCAAACACAGTACAAGGGATGAATAGGTAGTTTCCACCCAATAAATGTTTTATTTTAATTATGAAACTAAAAGTACAAGTTATATAACAAACTTTCAACATCATCTGACTTTCCTGTTCTTCTTACTTAAGTGCATATTATTAAAGGACAAATTTGTTCTTTGGTAAACAAAGCAGATAACTACTTAACTCTTTCAAAATTACTGGGATATCTGGCCTACCCACAAATGTGTTTAAATGGGCCACATGTAATAGAATGGTTCTAACAGTTACAATTTTTATGTGATTATGGTTGCAGACTGAAAAAACGCCTTGCCTTGGTATTTGGGTTGATCATTTCACACCTATGATTGAGCACACAATTCTAACCAAAGCAAACTAGTGCCAACTAGTTTTAGATACAGTATCTTAATCTAACCCAACCATTTTTTTAAAGATTTATGCTAGTTCAGGTTAGAAGAATAATGCTAAGCTAAATCTTGCTGAGTTTACCAGACAACAACTCTCATGTAATTTAATGGTAATATGTATATACAGCAAACAGGACTGAGCATTTTCCATTTAATAATCAAGTTCATCTCCAGCAATTACTCTTCTCATTCTACGAGAAGTGTTCAATAAAAAGATCCTAAAGCCTGCACATATTAGCTAGTGGAATCAATTACTTGCAAGGCTGTTTTGCCATTTTTTCAATATCTAGATGCTCTTTGCTTCTATAGAGGGCCTCCTGATCATCTTCTTTGGTAAAATCATGGTGGCAAAAGTCACTCCAGCTGAAGAATCCCCTCCTACCATGCTTCAGATAGCAAAGCCCTAGAATCAGTGTGACTGAAAATAAGGAAAATAGCCAGCTTCAAAGACTGGCTTTACTTGTATAAGCGGTTTACCTGAGCCACCCCCACAACACACATACATCTATACTTTACTTTGCAGTGGCTGCATACCAAACACCAAAGAAAAAGCCAAGAAAGGGGCAGTCTGCTTCCTAGATTGGCTCTGCTTAAGGAACAGGCAGCAAGAAAATGGGCAAAAGAGAGAGGTAGTGGGGTACGTAAGGGTTTGAAGTAAAGAACAGGAAGTTGTGGGATAGGGCTGCGCTAGCTTCAATCCCTGATTCGATTCAGCAGAGATTCGGCCTGATTCGGTGGCCATATCTCCAAATCTGAATTGAATCAGAGGACCCTTTAATCTCTCAGAATCAAATCAGAACCCTCCGAGTTGATTTGGAAAGATTCGGAAAGATTCGGTGATTCTGATATAGACACAGCTTTAAATTTTTTTTCTACATACCTCTAAGTAGCAGGCAGCTCATGAGTGCTGCAGTGCTGGGGTGCATGGAGTGTCCCACAGAAGCGTGGGTGGCTCCCCAGCATGCTCAGCAGCAGACCCGGAAGTGGACCAGAAGCAATTCCGGGTCCTCCAGGGAGCATGCTGGGGGGCCCCCCCACACCCACCCGGCTTGGTGACTGGTGCCTCCTGGGTCTGGGGGGCACCCAGGGTCCCCCCATGGCCAGTCACCAAGCTGGAGAGGTGTGGGGGGGAGCCCCCAGAGTGCTCCCCAGTGGACCCAGAAGTGAACCAGAAGTACTTCTGGGTCTGCCTCTGAGCTCCTGTGGGATGCTGCATGTGCCCCAGCATCGCAGCGTTCACAAACTGCACTGGTACCTTGAGGTACGTAGAAAGAACATTGATATTATTCATTCATATTAAATGAATATACTAAAATATTGACAAATAATTCCCACATACAGAGTCAGCATATGTGACTGCTTGAATTTGCTACACTTGACATTAAGGTTCTCTGCCTTTTTTCCATATTTCTTTAATAAACTTGGCATTAGGCTTCCTGAAAATTTCTGCTTTCCCAGAACTTGTCTTAATAATCAGCCTGGAAACTCTGGGCTTCAGTCATTGAACATTAAAAACCAGTTAGATCAGTTTTCTTTACGTCAAAAGGTGTAATTACTTAGGTGTACCAATGTGGGGCAAGAGTATGTGAGAGCAAAATAACTAAAATGTCTTGTTAGTGCTCAAAAGAAGTAAGTTCAAGCCCTGCTCTAGACTTCTGCTGAAAGCTGCTTCCAATATGAACCAGAAGTAAATGGCTACCAGTCATTCTGGCTGGGCAGTCAAAGGAAATCAGGTGTGATACTAGTCATATCTCTCTTGTGTGTGCTCTAGCCTTACTAGTCCATAAGACCTTTGACCCTTTGTAACATGGAGGAAAGGCCCAGAATAGTTGTTCCACAAACAGTTATTGCAATAGCTCCCTGTGTGCATGTTCTTTGGCCTTAGTTAAACCACAAAGAGGTACTGAAGGGTTAATAATAGGGTCCCCACTTGGAGCTAGTGAAGAAAAGGCATTGAGCTTTAAGATTACACTCAAATTTATTATACAATAGGGACGTGTCTACATGTGCTTTTACTCACGCCTAAACGTAATGTATATTTGCCTAATGTGCATTAAGGCGATGTAGGTGCACATCTACTCATGCACGTGCTAAGGCGCAATAACGCGGTATACAGATCAACTTGGGACTAAAGTTAGTCCCAAGTCAGTCAACATACACAGCATTAATGCTCCTTAGCAAATCTACACATGCATTAAGGCGCTTTAACTATTCGCACCTAAATTTGATACCTGCTTTTGCAGGTATCAAATTTAGGCTCAAATAGCTTAAAATAGCCATTTTTAAGGTGCATTAAGGGCATGCACATACAGATCCACACCCTTGATGCATCTTAAAATGGCTAACGTGCCTTAAATCAGTACACGTAGATGCACCCTAGGTTCCCCAAATAGATAATCCCTTATTTTCTATATCACCATTTTTAACACGAAAAACTCAGAGTTAACTTTTAATAGAACCATGAAATTAGAATGAAACTAAAGCTCCTACATCAGGCCAATCCATCCAACCCTGTGGGCCAGGGAAGCAGCTTGGAGCTAGCCTGCAGGCCAGATCCAGTGCAGGGCCAGCATGTGGGGCTAATCCACAGGTGCAACCCCACACATTGGCCCAACCCCATGGTCCAAATCTGATCAAGGAGTGACTCCAGGTGCTGACCTGGCCCTGCACCCCATCCTGGCCCTCTGTGCCAGATGCAGTCACAAAGCAACTCCACGCACTGAATCCAGCCATAGCCCAACCCTATGTGTCAACCTAACCCCCCATGCTGAAGCAATCTGGCAAGCAAGGACATGTCAACCAGTCACTGGGGCTTGTCACAGGTCTAGAAATTTGGTGACATGGCAGAAGTGGCAGTGTTCATGCCCACAGATCCCATGGACACTAAGAGAGCTTCTAGAGCCATCACAATTAACATATCTGCTATTCCCCCTCCACCAAATTTCTGTATCTGTGGAGAACCTGTGGAATGGAGGGAACAGCTCCCAGGGATGGATCTGGCCTACAGGCCATAGGTTGACCACAATTGATTTAGATCATCTTCCTCCCAATAAAACATCATTTCCTGTTGTTTTAAGTGCTTTGTCAAATCCAATTTTAAGTGACTGGAAGAATGAACTTCTGGCAATTTCTTTTGAAGAGGACTTTACAGCATAATAGACTTCACTGGGCATGACTACATGTACCCCTGACTGTGCAGTTGTTACTGCACAGTCCAGGCAGTGAACAGGTCTTTTCCGACCCTACTGCACAATAGCGATGAGCTACTGCACAGTAGCTCATTGCTACCACGCAGTAATATTGAAGTCATGGTTTGTGCCCACTGACACTATGTTGCCATTGCTTGTTGCTACAGAGACATAGCATCTCATACAGACACTCCCACTGTGAAGAAGCTTGTCTTGGGTATCATCCTAAATTTACTTGCTGTGTCACATTACACCTAGCTTTGTTTTCATTAGGGAAAGGTTGCTTTGCTAACTTTGCAGAATGTGTTTGAAAGATCAGGGCATTGGGGCTACAGGCAATCCTTGGACTTACGACACAACTGGTTCCTTAAAACTGCATCTTAAGTCGAAGTGTTGCAACTCGGAACCAATTTTCTCATAAGAAACAATGTTATAAATGAGGGATTGCTTTCTGAACCAAGGACCAATACCCTATCTTCACTAAAAATATCCCAGAATTTTGTACTTGATCAATTATAGATGAGTAATATAGCTACATTAATGTATTTATATTGTAAATAGCAATCATATTGATTTGGAAGGACTTCTTTGAGGTGACTTTGCTGAACTTTTTGAAGGGCTCTTGGCTGGAGTCTTCTCAGGAGTTTTGGCTGCAGGTTCTTTTGGAGTCTCATCTGCTTTCTTAAAGAAAGTGTCCAAGGAAGTTTAGGCAGATGTTCTCCAGGGAGATGGGCAACGCAGCGAACTGTTTTGCTGGTGTGGCGTCGCATCAGATCAAGCATTGTAAAGTCCAAACTGATGACAGAAAGTTGAAACAGGGTGTCAATTTATAAATGTTGTAAGTGAGAAACGCTGTAATTCAAAACGTTGTAAGTCGAGGACTGCCTGTATACCTTTAATGAAATTGAGGGAGGCTTCCCCAGAAGTGCTGTGATGCCAATGAACAGATCAAGATGAGTCACTATAGGTTTGAACCTGCATCTAATGAAATCAATGGGAAAAGATATAAATAACATTTTCTTATTATTCTAAGACAAAGCTAAATAACTCCTGCTGCTCCCTGTTAAGTATCTGAACATTGAGTATTCTGTTGTTTTGTTGCCAGTAAAGTGTATTACCTCCCCCCCAACCTCTCCTTATGCAACCTCATAAAGATTGAACAGTCCTGAACTGTACAAGTAAAAACAGACCATGGTTTGATACCAGGGGTGTGTGAATTGGGTCTGTCAAACAGGTCTTCCCTCGCTGGAATCTCAGGGACTTTTATTAAAAAGGAGAGATCAGAATCTTCTGTCCTGATATAAGAATATTCCTTGTAATAAGCATTTTCATCAGGAAGTGTAAAGTGTTTGTATGTGGGAAATTAAAACTAAAACACTGCAGGGTTCTCAAGAGTAAGATTTGTTCAGATTGGTCTTGAGAATATTGGTCTATCCTTATTAGGATATAAAGCTCTGTATTACATCTTCATGATTCATTAATACTGTACTGTGGCATCTCCATGTTTGGATCCACCACATATATTAAGAATACTTGTGACACAATGGGCTAAAACTAGACTAATTCAAGCATGACTATGTCTGGTCTTAACATTTTCTGGACCTGGACTTTGAGGTTGGTCAGAAATCTATGTATTAGACCAACTGATATGTTTCAGGACCCCAGCATAAAACAGCAGACTTACTTTCCTCATAGGCTAGGAAGAGACATTACACATAAACTGGTTTAAGTGATCAGAAACTGGTATAAAGCTATAACAGAACAGATGTTCAGGGCACATAAACCAGTTTGAGAATGGCTGAAACCAGTTTAAGATAAACCTGGTTGAATGTAGTATCAGACTTAGCTGATTTGGCTCAAACTGGTTTATGCAATGTTTGTCCCAGGCACCTTGCTGGTCTAAGATAAACCAGACACCCCCAGCATCCCAGCATGCTCTCTAGGCTGGGCATGGCTCTCTGCTCCACAGCAGAGCTGGCCCCTCCTCTACCCCCTTCACCACTCCTTGCTAAGCAGGAATTCCCCCCTCCCCTCTGCCGGTGTCTGTGTATTAGCTAGCACAGGGGTTTCAACCGTTTTTAATAAGTGTACTCCTGGCAGCCCCTTTTTTGGTAAGTGTACCCTGGGTGTGGTGGAAAGTGGCCAGGCACAGTGTGGTGGGGGTGGCAAGTGGCCAGACATCGAGCTGGGGTGGGGCACCATCTGTGTGGCCTTGCTCTTTCCCTAGCCTGGCCCTGCTCCTATGAGGTAGTGGCATGAGGTGGTGGCTCTCTGTCCCCGTGTACCCCCTGGGACCTTTCAAAGTACCAGGGTGGTGGAGTGAGGAAAAGATGTGAATAGGTACCTTGGGACTTGAAAATTATTTCATAGTCATAATCAGCTGTAACATGGCTGCCAGAGTGAAATGGTAAATTCATTATAAATAAGACCAAAGGAATTTTGCATACCTTTAAAGTCATCCCAGCTTCTCCCATTCTTGCCAGTTCCCTGTTTCACAGAGGAAACCCCTTTCTTTTGCCTTTTTTCTGCCCTTCACTCCTATTGCAGTTGATATAATCTAATGCACTTTAATAGGGTTCAAAGCACAGCCACATTAATTCCCTAAATGACTTTAATAGCTTTCAAATGTTTCTATCTACAGCCTATGCCTTTAGTAACAAGAATGTGGAAGTATTTGTAGTCTGTAAAATAATAGGAAAAATTGGCTTCAGACACTAGTTTTACTGCCAATAAAACTGTATATAATCATTTGCCCATTTATTAACATAGATGTACTGGTAATACAAAATTTAAATATACTCTGGAAAAAAAACTAGTTTTGTCCTCTTGCCATCTTTGTCCTCTATCATGATGAGGTGAAGCCTAATAATGCAGCTTTTCATCAATTTCCTAGAGCTACCTTTTTTGCTCTCCTTTTTCTCTCTGGTAGAGGATAAGGACAGGCCAACCATACCTTGTCATTCATCCACAGATGCATCTCAAGCAGGTCCAAGGAGGTGATCCTCCCCCTCTATGCAACACTGGTTAGGCCGCAGTTGGAGTACTGCATCCAGTTCTGGGCGCCGCACTTCAGGGGGGATGTGGACAGCATCGAGAGGGTCCAGAGGAGGGCCACTCACATGATCAGGGGGCAGCAGGGCAGGCCCTACAAGGGGAGGCTAAGGGACCTGAACCTGTTAGCCTCCACAAGAGAAGGCTGAGGGGGGACCTGGTGGCCATTTACAAACTAGTCAGAGGGGACCAGCAGGCATTGGAGGAGTCCCTGTTCCCCCGAGCACTACCAGGAGTGACAAGAAATAATGGTCACAAGCTGGCAGGGGGTAGATTCAGACTAGACATCAGGAGGTGCTACTTCACTGTTAGGGCGGCTAGGATCTAGAACCAACTTCTAAGAGAAGTGGTGCTGGCTCCTACCCTGGGGGTCTTTAAGAAGAGGCTGGATGAACACCTAGCCAGGGTTGTTTGACCCCAGTACTCTTTCCTGCCATGGCAGGGGGTTGGACTTGATGATCTGCTCAGGTCCCTTCCAACTCTACCAACTATGAAACTGCCCTTATCAAGAAGTCATGTTGAAAGTCGATCACAAGCCCTTTGATGTTACTAAAGGAAATATGGCAAGTGCCAACTCTAAGCTTACGTTTGGTTTTCACCTTAGAGACCAATTGGAATGATCTGAACTGGGATTAGAACTGAACAGGTTTTTTATAACAATTAATATATCTAATGGATTTAATTTCCTTTTCTGCTTTTTCTTTTTCTGTTTTTTCTGACACTTAGGTTACCAAATAATCATTGAATGTATGAATGATTCAAAACTATGTAGTCAATTTATTTTCCTTTTCGTAAACTTTGTAGCTGGATCATAATCTGTCTTCTGGAAGTATTTGATATTCCCTATTCAAGACCTGCATTGGAACTAAATCACTTGAAATTGTTTCTGATCCTTGATTAGATGAGCATACAAACATTTCTGGCATGAATTCTCATAAGTGCAAATGTAAAATTTCATTCAAGCAAATGAAATGTGGTTTGAATATGGCTGAAGCTAATCTATGTATAAGTTCAAACATATACAAATGGAAAGTTTTTTAAGACATTACTCATCTCTAATTTAGAATTATGGCATTTTCACACACCTTCTTAAAGAGATTTGCTGTAAAGATAGGTGCAATCTACAGTGTTTCAATCTGAATTTAAGTCTCATCTTTTGCAAAGTTGTTTGGATCTGGGTTTTGATTAGAATTCCTTTCTAATGAAAGCAGGATGCTGTTTTAAAATACTTCAGTTGAAATAGGACAGCAGTAGACTTTCTGGAATGTCATGTAAATTATTTAAGGCCCTTTCTTTATCTGATAGTGGAAACCATTATCATTGACCCTGATCATCTCTAGCTGGCAATCACACTAGGATATCTGAGCCATACAAAAACCATATTTCACTGGGGGCATTCCACAATCAGAACTGAGACTTCCCCATTCAAGTATAAATAGTCAAGACGTGTCTACAGAAAAAAAATATATAATGCTAATACCTCCATCTCAGTGAAATCCCAAAGGAACAAATATCCACACATTTCTTCGCACAAAGCAGAATCTCAAAAAAACGTTCATTGAGATTTCACTGAAATCGAAAATGTAATTTTATGTACATCTTGTGTGCATGATCTGGATATACCAATGCTGGCTATGCATGGGCTTTCTGAAAGCATTCTTGAGACATGTGGCTCTTCACGGCTTCTTTCCTAGCTAAGCATCATCACTACAGCATGTCTATTATTGGCCTAATGGAAAGTAAGGCCAATAATAGACCTTACTTTCCATTAGTTCTATGGAAAGTAAGGTCCATACTTTCCATGGACCTTACTGGAAAAGTCCATGTAAAGTCCTTTGAAAACAACTTCCACTTCCTAAGATTGAAACCAGGCAATCAACGTAAGTCTATATGAAAAATCAGTGTTCCATACCAGCCAATATTCCCATGGAAAACTACTTGTGCGCATTGGAACACTGGAGCTTTAAGAATAATTTAGGAGAATTTCTTTTATCATTTTTAAATTAAAGAACAACAATCCTTGTCTCAGCAAAGGCCCCTGGCAAGATACTACAGATGCATTATTTTGTAACAAAATAGAACAGGACAGTGCCAGTGGTGTGAGGGCATTGCGCAAACTTGCCAAGGAAGGGATTGGAACCTGAGAATAGGAATGGAATATTGTACAATATAAATCAGATTAGGTAATAATACAAGGCAAAAAGCCCAAATGATCCTCACTGTTCTGTTTAAAGAACTTGAATACCCAATACCCTTTTTAATTCCAGGTTCACTTTATTGCCCCCTCACTACCCTTGTTCATAAAAGACCAAAAAGAGACTTTAAAAAAGCAGAACTTCCCAGCTCCAGCAAAAATAGGTGATGAAAGTGAATTGAATCCATTAATCATAGCAAGTTATAACCTTGTCCTCTGATGAAAGGGAAAATGAGAACACAGCTGACCTTTCCATAAACATTTGAGATTTTTAAAAAAATTACCTGAATTTATCAATCTCAGCCTCCAGCTTTATTTTTAAATATTCCAGGGTTTCTTTCATCCCCTTTAAATAGTTGTCACATCTTGAAAACTTTTCCATCTTAACAACATTTTTCATGTGGGAATATGTAGCTGAGAACTGCACTATTCTACATCATCTGATTTGTTTAAAGCTAATTTTGAGACAATAGTATTTCCCTTTTGACATTTGTTTTCCTGTTATAGATAATGTTGGAACCCATGACATGACCACATCCAGCTGCATCAGACACATCACAATCAATGACAGGATGGAACCAAATTAGTAGGCCTTTTTGTGGCTGTGGAACCATGGGATGCCTCACAATGCAAGATGACAATTGAAACATTTTCAAATTGCAGTTTAAACCACAGCAAAGAAAACCTCAGAACTCAAGATCAGAGTAAGCAAGAACGAGTGAGCGAGGGAGAGAGGTGTTTACAAATTCTAAAAGAGGAAGGGATTTAGTTCACTGCCTCTTCACAGGTTTGCCATCTCTGTTTTGTTGCCAACTTCAAAGCGGCTCTGACATCTGCAGGGCATTATAAAAATCTGTAGGATTCAAGCACATTGGAAGGAGAAAAGGTGTCACTTGGGTACAGATAAAAGAAGATAGTTGAGTTTTTCTACACAGGCAGCAGCCAAAGTTGGCAGGACAAGCATCCAGTGTCTGGACAGGCACAGGTAACCAACCATCTGAGCTGTGCTTTTTGTATACAGGGAAAAAGAAGGGTGGAACTACAATGAAAGACAGGAGAAGAGTATTCTGGCCAGTGCTCTGTCAGAACAAACAAGGTGTAGTCACCCTGATAGGTATAAAAGTAGACCATTGAAGTAAACTAAGCCTTCATAATATGCATGTGCAGTCATCAGAGATTGGACCTGATTAACTCTTTTTTGTATGGTTAAATTTGGTAAAGTTGCCCAAAAAAAGATCAAACACCAGGCAATGCTTAAGTACCATCCACATAAAAGATGTTCCCTTCTCAACTCAGAACTGACCATTTTTCAAAAGAAGAATTTTGTTTTTAGATAGGCTGGGCTAACATCCAAATTCAACTGTGAAAACTTACTATCAAAACTCATTTTGCCTGTTGTGTCTCAATGATCTCCAGACCAAATGCTCAGTTTTCAGTTAACAAAATGTGTTGTTTTTTTTCTTGTGATCAGCTCTGCAAACTCACCTGGGGAGTCAAATTTTGCTATTTGCGGCCTGCATGTTTATTCCCCACTAATTAAGATTCCACAGATCAAGTTCTGGTCAATCAAATGCCTTGTCCTTGTTTTCAAGCCATTACATTGTTTAACTATCTATCTTTGCCTTGGCTTCTGTGTTTCTGCCTAGCTCTCCTGCTCCAAATAAGCTGCTAGCCACAATACTGCCTTCCTATCTCACTTCCTCCTTGACAGCTTCTATGCACAGTCCAATCCAAAAGGCCTCAAACTGCCTTTCTCACCTCATTCAGTTCAATATAGATATTCACTTCTGTATCATCAGCAATGAGAAGTGATCCACACCCTTAACATTTCTGGTAAGAACCTGCCTCACTGTAATTGCTCCAGAATAATTAATAATAATAGTCTTGATTCTTCTCTGTTTCAACTATTCACACTCATTGTCTTTATATTGTGTGAACAATTTCAACCCTGCAGATCCATTGTAACTGAGGTCAGGATTGGGCCCTGAACTTAGAAATTAGACCCTGATCCAGCCAATCCTTTGTTGGATCAAAGCTCTAATTAGCAATGTTGGGCTTGTGAGAGCCAAAAGAGAACTACTTTCCCTCTCCCAAAGCAGTCTTGTCTCTGCAGGAATAACTGAGAGGGATGAAAAAACAACCCAATAAGTTCATCTTTGTCTCTAGCAGTGATGATTCACAGACAGAACAGGCTTCTTAAGTACATAGCCACTTCTCAGCATAGAATCACCTCTCAAAAGATTAATTTTGAATTGGCAGCCATATGTTTCAAGAGTAAAGATCCCTATGACCTATTATATTATCACTTTGAAAAGAAAGGTCCATTCAATAGGTTTGTTTGAGAGTGTTGCTGGCACGGAACGTTGCTGCGTTCCACCTCCAAGATAGTGATGTATGATTGATCCCATATGTCTGCAGCACAGTGAGAGCTTGGGAGCTCTGACCATGAATGATTTGCTATGTAAAGATTCTATTTTGGGTATTTTACTCACCCCCAAGGCAGAGAAATTTACCTTGGTAGGAAACAGAGACAGGAGTTGAAGGTAAAGACCCTGGAGGCTGGACTCTGCTGAAATTATGCTGTCATGAAGATACAAAAGATGAGAGAACCTAAGGATTTGGAGGGAAGCCAAAGGTCGTCACACAGATATTAGGGCTGTGCGAAGCTTTGGTCCCTGATTTGATTTGGCCAAGATTCGGCCCAATTCGGTGACTGAATCTTCAAATTCGAATTGAATCAGGAGATCCTTTAATCTCTCTGAACCGTATTGGAACCCTCTGAATCGATTCAGAGAGATTCAGAAAGATTTGGTGATTCAGACATAGACACAGCTTTAAATGTTTTTTCTACAGGTACCAGGAGGCTCGTGAATGCTGCGATGGTGGGGTAGATGTAGCATCCCATGGGAGCGCAGGGGGAGGTCCCCAGCATGTTCAGCAGCAGACCTGGAAGTGGACCAGAAACACTTCTGGTCCACTTCTGGATCTGCCGGGGAGCACACGGGGAGCCCCCCCTGCACACTCCCCAACTTGGCAACTGATCTGGGGGTCTGGGGGTCCCCCCATGGCCGATTACTGAGCCGGGGGGCCATGGGCCCCCCCCCGCGTGTTCTCCAGGGGACCCAGAAGTGGACCAGAAGTATTTCTGGTCCACTTCTGGGTTCCCCACCAAGCACACAAAGGGGCCCCCCCATGCTCCTCTGGGACACTCCATCTGCCCCAGCATTGCAGAATTCACAAGCCATGCCTGATACCTCGAGGTATGTAGAAGAAACATTTTAAGCTGTGTCTATGGCCAAATTGCTGATTCTCTGAATCAGCATTGAATCTTCAGATTCAGATTTGAATTAATCGAACTGGGGAAAGTGAGCTGAATCAGCAAATTGAATCACTGTGCCCGATTTGGGCTGAATCTGAATCCAAATTGAATACAGCCTGTTTAGTACACCCCTAATAGATACGGCCTCCACCTGATCCCACGACAGATCTGGGGGTAATTCGCAGGTTCTGTCTAGTTCTACAAAGGAGACAAATTCCACCTACCCAATGGAACAAATGAAGGGAAAAATGCTGCAGGGAGAACTCGTGGCTTCTTTCTAATGGAAAAAAAAGCAATTTGTCCCATTATTCATTTTCTCTCTTATTATTTATATAGCACAATGGGCACTTGATACACCACCTACCTTCATTATGCTGCTTATTTATTTCGCTCAATATATTTATTTGTATTTTTCCCTCAAGATCAGCTTAATAGCTTTAAAAAACATCATTCCAAACTCTTTAATGGGGGGGGCGGGGGGGGGGGATGCTGATGAGTGACTAAAATTATTATAATCACCTCACTTTCACCAAGGTATGTCTATGCCTCTTGGCTACAACCACATATTGTCACCTTAGCTTTTTTTAGGGGTAGGAACCATTTTCTTTTGTTATGTGCTTGTAAGGTATCAAGCACAATGGGGATTGGGCCTTTCACATGACTGCAAGAGTGTACATATAATAAATAGCAACAAATGGTAAAGCTAAATTAATTTCAATAGCAGAGGCATAACAAGCTCTTTCAGCATCTGGAGTAAGGGGGGATTTGTGCTGACCACTGGAGATGGGAGGGAGAAGGGAACAGGCAAGGAGAGGAGTCTTACCCACCAGGGTTCTCTCCTCTTGAGGGACTGCTGATGGGCTGCTGCAGCTGAGGGATAGGCAGAGGCACGGACTCTCCAGACGGCAGCCCTGCCCCATTCTCCCCCCACCCTCGGGGGCAGAGCTGTGCCTCCCATGGCAAAGTTTCCAGGGTGGGGTCATTTCATCCCTCCCCTCCTCCAAATGCACTGCTGGGCATGGGACTATACCAGTGCCCTTAGCTGGCACCTGGGGCTGATGTCCCTCTCACCTCACCCTAGTTATGCTACTGCTTGGTATCACTGTACTTCTGGGGATGAAATTCACTGCTATGTATCACATCCATGCACAACTTAAGCCCTGTTTTAAGGTCTTATATGGATCTAAGGCCTGAAAATAGCCTTTTACACGGGAAAGAATAGAATGTGTAAGCACAAGAAAGCAGAATCTTTTAGCTCACAGTCTGTGTATGCTGTGTGCAGTCAGAGCACTGTCTTTTTTTTTTTTTTTTAATAGAAGAGCAGCGTGCCAGATTCTGATGTCAGAACGCATAAATCAGAAGAAATTCCCCTGACCCCTACATAAAAGCTGTGTCAAGCCCAGGCCCTTTCTAAGGCAAAGAGGTCTAGTCAATAATTATATCAGTGGATCGCAGGGTATGTTCATACCACAAGTGACGTTTCTTCACAGCCTGGGTAGACAGACCTGACAATCTCATTCTAACTAGCTTTGGTTAACAATGACTGGTACCTCAGCAGATCTAGTTTCAGTGCAGGCTCTGAAAGCTCACATAGATTCATAGATTCATAGATGTTAGGGTCGGAAGGGACCTCAATAGATCATCGAGTCCGACCCCCTGCATAGGCAGGAAAGAGTGCTGGGTCTAGATGACCCCAGTTAATTGCTCATCTAACCTCCTCTTGAAGACCCCCAGGGTAGGGGAGAGCACCACCTCCCTTGGGAGCCCGTTCCAGACCTTGGCCACTCCAACTGTGAAGTCTTCCTAATGTCCAGTCTAAATCTGCTCTCTGCTAGCTTGTGGCCATTATTTCTTGTAACCCCTGGGGGCGCCTTGGTGAATAAATACTCACCAATTCCCTTCTGTGCCCCCGTGATGAACTTATAGGCAGCCACAAGGTCGCCTCTCAACCTTCTCTTGCGGAGGCTGAAAAGATCCAGTTTCTCTAGTCTCTCCATGGACTCTGAATATTTTCTGGGTGACCGAATATTTTCTGGGTGTTGCTGTGAGTTTACTACCACTGTTACTGCTGGATTAAAGCTTCCTTGGGAAAATCGAACATGCTGCAATCACGTCTCCCAAGTGCAGGAGAGATACAGCAAGGGTGGCTGGCTGTTCTGAGCAATGCTTACTGTATATCTTACCAAAGAAATGTACATACTTGAGAAATTCATCAGGTAATTTCCAACAAGTTTAATGATACTGTAGATGATAAACTCTTTCCATGGATGAGAAGTTTCGGGGGCGGGGGGAGGCTGTTTTTTTTTTTCCTTTGGGCAATCAAATGACCTGCAGGATGGTTTTGATTCAAAATCTGGAGCAGATATGGTGAGGATTGATTCATGGCCTTTTTATTAAGGGTTTGGCAGACTGTCTTCCAAAGTCTCTGTTCCAAGGACCTGATACAAAACCCAGTGAAATCAATTGAAAGACTTCTATTGAGTTAAGAATACGTAGCTCAGACCCCAAAGAAATAGTTTAGCTGTCTGTCTGTGTACAATATTCTGCTCACTGCTAACAAATCTCAAACAAACACCAAAATGTTTTAACACAGGTGACTCCTGCCAACATTTTGTTTCCAGTTTGCACTTATTTTTCATCAGCTCAGCACACCTTGTCCCTCCTTATCTCTGTGGATAGAATATGTCCCCTGACCCTGTAACCAAGTGATCTTGCTCTTCTCCTTGAAATTTCTTCTCACAAATCTCTTTTCAGCCTTCACAGGTTATTTGAACATCATTATACAATGTAATAAAAATGAACTAGCATGATGTGAATGTCATATGAGTGGATCTTATGGTCCATGACTGTTGCAAAAATTCAAATGAACACACTCTCACAGAACCAGATTTAGTTCCTCCCTTTGCCTAAGGGGATTTGAGCACTTCCCTTCCAGGAGAGTACCTTAGCTACCACACTATATTATATTCTGCGGTAAAGCCACTTGGTTTCACTTGCTGAAGCTGTTCCACTTTAGACAAATAATTAAACCTTCACTGAAGTAGGGCTTCGAACCCCTTTGTTCCTAACTGCTGTTCCTAATTTCCTAACTGCTATGCCAGCCATTCTCACTCTCTTTCCCTGTGACTATTTAAATATTCTTTTCTACAAAATGGAGCTCCACCAGAAAGAGACTGAGGGAGACCCCCTCCTTATAGCTGTGTGATTACAGTGCTCCTGGGAGAGGTGGAAGACCATAATTCAGACTCACTCTGACTGACTCAGGGTGTGACTTTGAACAAGATGTCTTTGGTGAGCATCCTAACCACTAGCTCATAGGTTCTTCTGAGATGGGCTTCCCTGGGTCTCCTCTTGCGGAGTCTATTCTACTTTTCTAAAATACTTGAATAGTCACGGCAGATGAGAGTGAGAATGATTTCCTGACGTGGTGTTAGAAAATTCCCCTGAGGGAGTGGGAGATGTGAGTTATAGTTCCTGCTCCAGTGAATGCTTATTTATTTGTACAAGTGGAACAATGACAATGGGAGAACACTCCCAGAATATCCTGCAGCCTGGTGTCTATGACACTCTCCTAAGAGGTAGGAAGTGTGGATTATAATCTCCTTAGGCAGAGAAGGGTGTTAAACATTGGTCTCCCACATTCTAGATGAGTGTTTTCACTCCTGAATTACTGGTGAAAGAGGTTCTCTGCCTGCAGCAGTTTTGAAGAGACAGCTCAGTGTCTTTTTTTCCAGCTGAAACTATACAACAGATCTGACCCAAATTCATGAATATTTCCAGGCTGACCATAGACAGATTCAGAGGGCTCCTAGAAAGCTCACTGGCTGCCAGAGTCTGTGTTGGTATGTCTCCAGTACCCAGGGGCAAACACCAATGCCCTTTGCCCTCCATGCCCCACTGAATTTGATGACAAGAAAAAAGTAGGGGGTGAGCAGGGGCTGTGTTCATCCCCTGAGTTCTGGAGCTCTGCTTACAGAAATCTCACTGCATAGGCAACACCCCCCCCCCCCCCTCCTCTCCCCTGGATCTCCTGCTAAGGCTAACCAAAACTAGACTTTCTCCAGTTGACCATTCACAGACAACACTTCACTCAGCTCTCTGAAAGCCCACAGAGGTGTAAGTCCAAAATATTTGCTCAACAACACAAATCCTTTGTTAATACTTATTTACTGATGGCAGCAGGACTACTGGTCTTATCCACACCCTATTTTAATTTCTGTTTCAGTCAAAGGTAAAAGCATTTTCCAGTGCTTTGAGTATTATGTCAGACTATTTTAGAATATGCATGGTTATTTACTGTTGTTCATACAATACCAAGCGCAATGCAGTCCTGCCCCTTGATAGGGGCTGCTAGTCATTGCTTCAATTTAAATAACGAACATGAATAAGCATTCAAAATATATTTCAGATAATGATCCAGATTCTTTTGTTCCAGCGGAGGTGTTGGAGAGCTCTAACTGGGCATAGTGGCAGCAGCCTTCTCATCACCTCCCTGCCCTAATACCGAGTACAACAAGGTAGGAGACAGGGAAAAGGCTTGGCCAAAGTATTTCACAGTGCTTTTCCTTATGGTTTGTTGCTGGCTGGCATAAATTAGAATAGCCCATAGTTTGCTTTAGTTTATGCTGGGGCCAGTACAGAAGCACTATATAAATCAGAGAGCTGTTGCCACGGGCCAGATTCCACTTAGGCATTAAATGAGTTTAGGCGCCCACATGCAATTCTATTCCACCCTGTTCAAGTCCCTGAAAATCTAGCAATGCATCTATTTTTGTAGTTCACCATCAACTTTCCTTTAAGACTGGGTTACAAAAAAACCAAAAACCAGCATTTACATTTTTCCATTGTTTTTCAGGGATTGAAATAGGGTGGAATTGAATAGAATAATTCTAGGCACCTACCTAAATCCACTTATGCTTGTAATAGGTGGAAGAGAATCTGTCACCAAATACTTAACAGTCCCTTCTCTCAGTCCAAAGGGAATCTGAACTATAGTGTCCAAAGATAAATCACATGGTAAGCTGGAACTATTAAAACAAAACACAAACTATCAACTGTTGTTTTTGTCCTCTGGAACTTATTGGATATTTGCAAACTAGTAAACATTGTAAAATGGTGAAAAAAAGATGCCTGCTCATTTTCATGTGCCCAAATAACAGTCTGATAGTTTCTGCTTTGTTTGTTCTAACTCATACTTCTAAGAGCTAGAAACAATGTAGTGGAAATGATTTTAGAGATGGGCTTCCTCATGTTTTATTAGGATGTTCTAAATAAATATCTTTGGACTGTAGAATAGTCAGGGTCAGTGGAGCTCAAGGTTTTGGCCTTGTGGATCAGATGAATGGCACAGAGCCAGTTCACAGCCTAGATCGGGCCCTGAGCTGCTCCACAGACCAGCATCAGGCTCTAGGGCCCTGTGCTGTCCCCACCTAGCCCCATGCGCCAAGATTCCCCTCCAGGCCCTGCACTGCCCTTTTCCAGCTCCACACACTGGGACTGGGCCCTATGCCACCTTGTGCATCCAATCTAGCATGCGAGGCTATGGCCCACAGAACTCCCCCCAGAGCCATGGTGACTTCTCAAACATGATCCAGAGGGCTCAATGGTTGCCTACTAGTTTTAGACAAAGCAGAGAATTTTAGATTCTTAAACAATCAACCTGACTGGGGTGCTGGACCCCCAGCCCACGGCCCAGACTTGGCCCCCAGTGCTGCCTCATCCTGACTATTTCTATTGAGTGGATATGAAACCTTCAGTAGGGGTTGGAATAGCAACAGTAGGGGGAACCATGGATGAGCTATTCACTGTATTTATTGCATGCATCCAGATAATTTAGATGCAAGCACTTCTCCTGAGCTACATCTATGGAGGGTGAATGGCATTATTATAACAAACATTGGATCAACTTTCAAAGTCTTTTCAACTGCAGTTTGAACTTAGCTTTTGTCAGGTTGCTCTTACTGAAAGTAGAACCCAGTTTAACCCAACTATGACCTTAACTGTAGGAAAATAATATTTCCATTGAAATGCTAATTTTTTTGGTCACTCCCTTGTGTAATACTTTCAACCTGTTTATATGATTCCTAATTTAAAAAAAAAAAATGCAGCATACCATCACGAGCCATAAAATTACCTAAACTGGTGGTGTGGCTCTGCTCTCTGTTTTGACTTCCAAAGCTGATTTTTTTTTTCAGCTGGGTCTCTGAGCAGAAGAAATCCAGCATTGCAGATGGTTATAATTACAGGCAACTGGAGGGAAAAAAAGCAGGCTTCATTTATCAGTTGGGGTTTTATTTTTGTTTGTATTTGATGTGATACCTGCTTTTGGGCTTTCCATGCAGTTGCACAATAGCAGCTTTTGGAAGATTGTGTTTCATGGTTACAGAAGAAGCAAAAAAGAAAAGAAAAGAAAAGAAACGAAAAGAAAAGAAAAGAAAAGAAAAGAAAAGAAAAGAAAAGAAAAGGTTTTAATAGATTTTCACAATCCTATTATCTACTTAACCTTCCAGCATCATTAGTCACCTAATTGCAAGCCCTAGCAAAGAAAACATAGGGTATGGTTTATGCTGTGAGTTCGTAACAAAAACTCTAAACAATAACTGGGGTTATAGCCAAACCAAGCAATTCCAAGTTATTCCTATCAGTGAACATCAAGCTGTAAGGACTGATCCTTTCTTTGGCAGAGAGGCTCTTTTCCCATTCCTTTTGCCTTCTACATGTCTGGTATTCTGACTCCAAACTGCAAGATGTTGAGTAATTCCAGAGATGCTGAAAAAAGACTCCTGTTCTCTTAAGTGTAGGTTGAGGATGCTCAGCACCTCCACATTTTGCTCAGAGCCATGCAAAATTAAGCCACTGATATAGATAGTGTAACAGTGATGTTATCGTGATAGTCCAAAAATTGTGTCAGGGGCAAGGATAAAGTGGTATCTTTTATTGGACCAATTACATAGCATCAATAGAGTGAGAGACAAGGATGTCTTAGGGTGCTATCTTTCCCTGGACCAACTACAGTATGTAGATATCACCCCCAAAAATTCTTTCCATTGATATAAGAAAAAATAATCATGATATAAAAATACAGTGACCTGGGTAATTAACTGGGGTAACTGTGCCTCCACGAAAGTCAAAGACTAAGTTATAGCAGTGAAAGATCTGCCCCAATGTATGAAAATGCTAGTTCTGTTCCTTAAAAGCAGTAGCACCTAGCATAGTCAGATTCATGGTGTTTCCTACCAGGCTTTTAGATTTTCTTGGAGTATCCATTCCCCAGTGTATTCATTCTCCAGTAATTGTCCTGTCCATGACGGCAGCCTGTAGCCAAAAAAGTATACAGAATGCTGGTCCAACCCAAGTGAATGGAGTACCTGCAGAAAGGATTAACAGAAAAAATAAACTGAGAACACAGAGAAGTGGAGTGTAGGAGGCAATCCTATTGATGTGGACCTGCCCCAACTGCAAATCCTCACTGGTGTTTTCCTACAGATCTTTTGACTGCCTTCAGGGTCAGGATAGTGCTTGTCAGATGGTGACAAACTCAGATGTGTTCCTGAGGTGAGGGAACTACAGCAATTTGAAGATTCCTGCTGCAGTTTTAAGATCAGATTCTACCTATTGAGCATCCAAGTGGGCTTAGGCACTGAGGTCCAGTTCTGTTCTACCTTGCTCAAATCACTGAAAATCTATTCATTCAGGATGTAGCAGTCATCCTACCCCTCAGATTGAGTTACAAAAAAGCTACAAAGTTAATACCTTCTGTATTAACTGTTTTTCAGGGACTCCAGAAGGGTGTAATACAATCGCACTTAGCCACCTAAGTCCACTCATATGCCTAATATGTGGAATGAAATTTGGCCCTTTGTCTCTGCACTAAAGGGAATACAGGAACTGTGCCCCGTATGCAGCCTTGTAGGAACCATGTCCCAAAGTGGGAACAGCAATAAGAAGATAAAGTCATGGAGTGGACTTGTGTATATCAGTTACAGATTATGGTGTGTAGACTTTACATCATGAAGGCAAATGCATGTTACTATTACATTTTAAAAACCCACTGGACTGCAACATAAACCAGATTCAACATTTAATATTTATTTTAATGAATTCCCTCTCATTTATCACCTGGGTGACCCTCAGCAGTCTCCTGGAGATTTATATCTAATTGCTAAAGACTCCAGGACAATCCTGGAGGGCTGGCAATCCTAATGCGATTGTGGAGAACCTTGTTACTGCCATCATCCATTCTATATCCACAGTGAGAAGTATTCAGTCTGAAGGACTGTCCATCTCAAGCTGTTTCTGCTTATTTGTACTCAAAATAAATGTATATTCCTGATCCTAATTGCAAAACATAGGAACATAGGTGCCAAATTTGGTTTTTGCCACTGAGTGCTTTGGGGTTTTTTTTTTCACATTCCTGTGCCAAACCCCGTGCATGTCCAGAAGAGGCAGAGTGTTATTTTAAACTGGCATGCCCGATGTGGCTCATCGGTGCTAAGCACCCACTAATATTTTTTGGTGGGTGCTTAAGCCCTGGAGCACTCATGGAGTTAGCACCTATGCATGGGAAAGAACCCACTCTTCAGCCAATCTTAATATGAAACTACCTTGCACTGTCAGGAGAGTGGGCTAATGCCAGAAAGGATTCTGGCAGGCAAAGATGTTCCCTTCTATCTATAGGTTAATCATGCAAATACTTTTCTGTCTTCTCTACATAAATAAGCTCTTAAAGGGTTATAAAACTTAATTAGCAGATTAGGCAGAGCACAAATTAATATTAGCTTGAGGATAATATAGCAAATGTTGGAGCACGTTAAAATAATTACATTTTTCCTTACTGTCATCCTGTTAAAAATGTGCCACAAGGCAAAAAGGCAGTAGTCTACTGGGATCCTTCATGATAAAGTGGAGCAATTTCAACATGACTGTGGGTCAGTTTGGGGGCCATAGGTTTTTTTGCCACTGGAGCAAAATAGGTGGATTCTGGCTAGACAAAATTGGGGAAAGAGATTGATTCTCTTATCATTTATGTCTAGAATAACTCCACTGGAATCTCTAAAGATTAAAGCAGAGCCAGGCTTCAGCATACCATTCTCAAACCTACTCCAACAATCTTCCTGGCAGGCAGACTCTCCTTGGGAGGCACTATGGATTTTGCTGGTTGAAATCAAAATTTATGAGTATCAGACTTTACAGCATCTGCTGAGCCAGATGTATCCCTGCACCAATAACTTGTCACTGTCTGTGCCTGTACCACAAGGGGATGGGAATCCATAACAACTCTGAGCCACAAACCATTATGTTTTACCTTAACATGTAGCACCTGCTTTGGTTCTGGAAGTCTTTTCCAAGACAACAGACATCACACTCACAGGAATACAAAGATGAAAGGTAGGCACACTATTCATTAGCCTCATGGCCAATGGAACCCCTGGTGCCAGCTAGGGTGTCCCTGGAAAATACTCTATATCACTGACGCAATGTTGTATTATATGAATAACATATGGGAAAAATTCTGGTTCCATTGGAATAAACAACAAAGTTCCCATTCATTGCAGTGGATCTACATTTGACCAATGCTCACTCTTAACATGACCACATTTTTTTATGCAGATGTCTCAGAACTTGGTGCATTTGCAAGCTAAAGGATAGCAAATTAAATAAACTGTGGACAATTGAAAGAAAAAAATCTCAATATGCCTAGAAGTGATATAAGAAGATTTTATTAATCTAATGACACTTTGTTGCTTTATGACATGAAATACAGAACATAAACATTGTATACACCTATGCTTAATATGACAAACAGCTGCTGGAGACTCTGCATCAGAGGTAGACAATGTTTTTTGGCTGGAATGCCAAAAAAACCACAATGTCTACCTTGGAAGGTGCCAGAGTGCCCACATCCTGGAGCCTGGAGCAGCTGTTTGCAGCCTCCCAGCTGCAGCTGGCCCACAGAGCCTGGTCTGCTTGAAGCAGGGCTTGCAGCCTCCCAGCCACCTGCTGGGAGCAGCCTGGGCTCCATGGCTGGCAGCAGCTGCTTAGAGCCCAGGCTGGCAGTGGTGTGCCGAGCAAAATGGCCTTGCGGGCCATGATCAGCATGCATGCCGGGGGTTGCTGACCCCTGCTCTACATTATGGAAGAGACAACTATATTACTGTAGCGTGCATTTACTCAAAATGGCCCTGATCTGGATTAAGGGCCAATAATAAAAAATGAGACTGATTTTAGCATCTAAATAGATTTATGCTTTTTTCCTACAGAAAGATCAGTATCCTTTCCTCATCCTAATCACCTTAATGAGATCAGAGCTACACAAGCCAAATTAAATCATTTAGTCTAGAGAAGAGAAGACTGAGAGGGGATTTAATAGTAGCCTTCAACTACCTGAAGGGAGTTTCAAAGAGGATGGAGCTAGACTATTATCAGTGGTGGCAGATGACAGAACAAGGAGCAATGGTCTCAAGTTGCAGCGAGGGAAGTTTGGGTTAGATATTAGGAACAATTTTCTCTCTAGGAGGTTAGTACAATACTGGAACAGGTTACCCAGAGATGAGGTAGAATCTCCATCTTTGGAAATTTTTAAGACATGGCTAGATAAAGCTTTGGCTGGGATGCTATGTTTGGGAATGGCTCTGCTTTGAAAAGGGAGTTGGACTAGGTAACCTCCTACGTCCCTTCTAACCCTAATTATCTATGATTCTATGGTTTAATTATTAACATTATTACACACAATTTAATGCTTTCTTTTTCCCTTCCTCCCTCCATCTTACTTTATAAGACTATTGAGTGCAAATCACTGAACCAGGGAGCCTGCTGAGAGGATAAATCCTGACAATCCTCAGCCATGACTAGCCCTGATCATTTCAGGGACTGACATAGGCTTCTACAGACCAATAGTCAAAACCTGGCATAAACCTTCCTCTGAATTTACAACACAATGTAGTTACAACTTGAAGATGATACATCTCAGGTTCTAGTGAGGAACTGCAAAGCTTCAAAGCTTTTCCACACAGTGATGACTTGCACTTGTATATGACCTGCATTTTTATGGTATACTTTTGAAAACAAACACATACATTGAGCAAGAGACAGCAATGGAAAATACTTCCACTGTACAACACAGCCAAGAGAATGTTTCTGTAGGAGCCATAGCTTTCCACTCTTTAGTAATATTTATTTTAAATGAGCAACTTCAATGTTGCATTAATGTTTTTATCTCATACTGCTCTGCTTAATAAAAAAGCCACTCCCGGCTACTTCCAGCAGGGACCCTGTATTAGGCTTTCTAACCAGCAACAGGAAACAGGTTGAATACATTGTCTGATATGAAAAATATAGGACTTACTTTTTCATTGCAGGAAAAGTCTCTGACCCCATATAAAGTTCATTTGCCCCACAAATAGTGAACGGCACCTGTGTTCTGGAACTTCTCCTACATGCATATTTGAAATTGGGAAATCCATTACTTAAATAGATTCAAGTAGAACTAGTTAATGAAATGGAGGCCAAACATTTGGCAGACATACCACAAATTAGTCCCACACCCTTCTTAATTGCCACTCCATCCCTCTCCCCTGCTCTGCTTTCAGCTTCCTGTCCTATCTGTTACTGCACTGCTTGTCTGTTCCCTGATCTGCTGCATGCCATACACAGTGGCTGTCCATGCCTTTTGTGGCACATGTCACAGGTTGGCCATCCCTGGGTTAATGAATTCATCATTGATACAATACACATAAATGATTTTTTATTCCATAGAAACAATGACTTTATAACTCTATTTTTAAGTGTCACAAAAACTTTGAGTAGTGTCGGGTGTGCAGACCTCTGAGTATATTTGAGGATTTACTAAATGGACTAAGGGGAAAGGCAATGAATACTTGAGAAAATTCTAGCTCCTTCATTTTCTGGGTAGGAGTGTCAATAAGCAACATGTGTCAACATCTAACAATTCTTTTTTTTTTCCAGAAAAGCTGCTTTACCATGCCAGATGACATCATTTTTGCATACAGTGCACATGTGTCTCTTACAAAAGTGTAAACACAGATGCAAACCATGGATTCTTTGGCTCTGTCTCTTGGTAGTGACACCCGTGCAGTGATTGTAGCTAGAGAGAGTTTTCTTTCTAAAAATGGTAGGGGATGTGCCAAAAGGAACTCTCTCCATGGGGAAGCAAGACTAAAATGTTTCTGTGGTTTTTATTTCTTTAGGCATTTTGTCTACAGTCAAATGTGTAGAAGGTCAGGATACATGATTTCTTTCTAGCTAAGTATTACCAACCTAAGCTGCTGGAAGGATTAATTGAGCCTCAGGTCAATTCATTAAGGCTTCTATGTATTTTATTAAGATAGTCAAACAATTTCAGTAGTGAAATGGTGCTTTACCTTTCCACTGAAACACAATTCTTGTAGATGAAGACTGTTATTCTACCAATGAGCCTTTTCCACAAGTCAAGAAAAGAAATCTATGTATGTAAGGCCTGGATCACAGGTTATAAAACAGAGCTCAGAAGCATTTTGTTTTTAAACGTTTTTCTTGGTGTTTCCCCCCTTTGCATCACTTTGAGATTTACCTAACTTTCTTGTAGTCTTGGGGTTGACTTTTGACATTGGTCCTTTCCCCATCGGAGGGAATCCAGCCTGCAGAGCCACTTTATCTGGCCTATACATATGGGGCTTCAGCAGCATGAAGTGCTGGGGCACTTTGGCAGCAGTTGCTTTCCTGTGCCACTGCCAGGAAAAGCAGCAGTGGAAGCTGGGTCCTAGCACCTGCCCGTCTGTCTGCCCATCTCCCTCTGGCTCAAACTAGGTCAAACCAGCCTGCTACCTCAAAAGGTTGCCAGCCACTATTCTATGTAATGCTAGGCATAGTTTAAAGACATAGGCAGCCTTTAACTTTATTCTGATGCATTCTGCTCCTCATCAGTCCACCTTTGCTTCCTTTTAATACAGTTATTTCATGCACCCTACTCACAAGTATAAGGGTGATTCCACACCACTGCTCCCATTCTTGAAATAATGGCAGAGTAAGGGAGGCCCTCTGATTGGTACACTGCTAGGGTGGAGCTTTACCCTGATGTGTGACAAATCCCAGAAGCCCCTGGTGCTTACCTGAGGTTCTACATGCTCCTTATAAATCAGCTTTCCTACTTCAATTATAACCCTTGCCTGCTTGTTAGAACTGTGCAAATACCTGATCCTATGCTTCACTAGATGAGCCAAAAATAGAAAAAATATATTGTTTGGGTTGAATTAAAAGGTTTTTTTGACCCACAATGAAACATTTCATCCAATTTTTAAGCTTAAAAAATGTCCAGTAGATCTGTGTTTTCTTGACTGTTCATATCTGCATTTTTCAAAGAAAAAGGCTTCAGTCACAGTATTTCACCCGTCTCTACCACACTACAAATTTAGTATACCATTACTTTACTACAGATTTATCCCCTTGGGTCCAGATTCTATTCCTCCTATGAGGTACCTAAGTAGACTTAGGCTCCTTAGTGCAATTGTAGTCCACCTTGCTGAAAACCATGAAAAACAGTTAATGCAAAAGATGGGTGGTACCCCCTCCTCCTGCTTCCTCCACACTATTTTTTGGTGACTCAGTTGTATATACATTAATGGATTTTCTAGACTTGAACATGGTAGAATAGAATTGCACTTAGGTACTTAAGTCCACTTAGCTAGTTAACAAGCAGAATAGAATCTTTCCTTAGTGTTTAAAGCAAAGGTCATAATGATGTAGCAAATGCAAGGCACCTAAAACTTAATAGGCATAACTTAATCTGCAAGGCTAGGGACAGACGTTCAAAAAGCCTGAACCTGAATTGATTCACTCTTTGCAGGTTAGTTTAACCTGGCTAGGCTAAATCAATTTGTAACCATACAGACATTCCAGATATGCAGACACATTCCTACAGTGGCTCAGGCTAGAAGCTGGGGAGTGCTAGAGCAGCCCTCCCTTCCCTTCTACAGGGCTGAGCTGAGGGGGGCATGACCAGGCCCTGGCAGGATTGAGTGGGTTCTCCCCTTCCTTGATAACAGAGCATTTATCAGCTCTGTTATCAGCATTTATCACCCCATCAGAAAACAAATATCCTCTCTCATTAGTTCAAGCTCTTCTTAAACAAAGAAGGAATAGAGGGACATTACCAGCTGAGCTCTTGATTAGCTTCAAAAAGTCCTAAACTGACACTGCTGTCTGCCACGGCACAGACCATAGCCAGCATGTGGTCTGCTAGCTAAAGCTGAGGTGTCTGTTTAAGACAGAAGGGACGGAGGATCCCTGCTTAGCAGGGAGTGGCAAGGGGAGGGGGAGAGCAGGAGGAAGCCAGGCAGATGGTGCTGTGCCTTCAAGTCTCTGCTGGAGCTGCATCCAGGGAGTGGAGGGGAGGGGCCAGCCCTGCCGTGGAGCAGAGAGCCCTGCCCAGCCCAGAGACCATGCCGAGATGCTGGGGGAGTCTGGTTTATCTTAAGCCAGCAAGGGGTCTGGGACAGATATTGCATAAACCAGTTTGACCCAAATCAGTTAAGTCTGATACTACATTCAACCAGGTTTATCTCAAACCGATTTCAGTCATTTTCAAGCCAGCTTATGTGCACTGAACATATGTTCTGGTACAGGTTTAAACCAGTTTCTGATCACTTAAACCAGTTTATGTGTAATGCCTGTCCCTAGCCCAAGGGAGGCACATGAGTGGATACTCATTGACCATTCCCTCTACATGGGGGAAAGTATTGTCTTCTCTCACTATCTTGTGGTGATTGTTTTAAAATTAACTCTCGAATCTCTCCTCTCTCTCTCCATCATCCAGCCAGCATACTATCTGCAGAAACAACTTTGGTGTGTCTTGTGCGTCTTATTGCTTCCAGAACTGTCTGAACTGTTATGATCTTGTTCTCTGCCTGTGGCATATTTTAGCTTTGAGAAGTCTGCCTTCTATTTGTGCTCAGGTCTGATGCAGGATGTTACAGAGGGGACAAACATACACTGTGTTCTGTCAGAGAGACCTTACTTCAGTTCTTCCACCTTGCTTTTTCTCTTAATTTAAAATAAACTACTTAAAATGGAAATGGCCAGTTCCTCTTTGTGTACAGAAAACATACCACAGAATCCCTAAGAAATTTAAGGAGTAATTCAGTGGGGTAGGAAAAGGTGAGAAATGTTTATACAATCTTTATTGTAAGATTAGTGTTTGATAGACCATTATGGTTTGCCCAGCACAGGGTCTTTTTATTATTTTCCTCCACACCCTGGTTCAGATTTTTGTGCCAATCCAGAGACACAAACAAGCTGGATTTCAAAGGTTTTTAAGTGCATAATTTCTAAATCAATAAAAAATGGGAGTTAGGTAACTGAGCGTATTTAAATATCTGGGCCAAAAGAACTGTAAAGCCAGCTAAACCACGTATTTGAGATATCTCCTGGCATGGGTGGAGTCCCTGAATGGCATACAATTTGCATAGCCTGAGCTAGGCTGGAAACTCTGCTGGGCAGGGCCTGTCGTTTTAATATCTATTTGTTCAGGGCCTTGCATAATGGGGCCCCAACCCTTGACTGAAGCCCTTAGGTGCTAATAGCATGCTAATATTACCAACAATATTAGCAGCAACTTTATCTTGCGCATACAAACACCCTAGCTGTAGCTTCAGTATGGCAAGCTGTAGCTAACTATACAGAAACTCTAAAGGTTCCCAGCACTGGGAAAAAAAACTCTTGTGGCCATGAGCAAAAATTATGAAACACCCTACGATGGTTGATGTGCCCTGGAAACACTGAAAGCCCTCTTTGTCCCACCACATGTTAATCACCAAGGTTTCCCCAAATTCAAGAAATTAAGCTTGTTCTAAGGCATAACTCTGTAGAACAAAGTCTGACAAACAAAGCGTTTCTAGTGCTTTTAAACATGCGTTATTTGCTACAATAAGAATGAATGCACTGTCCTGCACTTTGAAGGCAAAGTCTTTGGAGAGACTCCTAGGTGCCTCCCTTCTTGTGATTTCCTTTTTAAACAGACTTTTCATGCTTTTTTCAACTGAGCCCAAATGTATCACTTTTGGGTAGGATTTTAAATTTGTGATCTCTGTTTTGAGCAGGTACCCTCTTTGCTGTAGTGCAGGTGTGAAATAAGCACCATGGAAAGCCCAGATTTGCAGGAATATTAGGGTTAACCTACTTCTGTATGCAGCCGGCAACTCTACAAACAAAATGAACCTATGCTCAGCCTTCTCCAGATGCAAAATCTACAGATTTCCTAGCTTGTTACTCAGTTCTTTCCTGTATATGGTGTAAGAACAAGTGGAGAAGGGAAGTGGCAGTTACTTTAAGTCATAAACCATCTTTGTACATCCTGTAATCTGTGAGTAGCCAGGGCCTGATGTGTTAAAGACTGCTCTAAATTATGCTTGTTGTGATTGCTGTTGCCCACTAGGGGCCATAGGCTGACAGGATCAGGCTCTCTGCCTACATCCCCTTTTCTCTTCTTCCCCTAGCATTCCCCTATGCTGTGGCTCCAAGAGTGTCTGCTGCCTGCTCCACACTGCAGTGAAGTCAAAGGGAGTCTTCCCATTGACTTTGTGGATCAGAACCCAGGATGGGGCATTTTGCCAGGTTTGTCAGCCAGAGAACAGACTTCTGCCAAGCATATTCGTAGCAGAGACCTATTTCTTTTAAGATCCCACGGCATGGCATAAAGGAATCATAAGACAAGGGAGAAACCAGCCACCATTTTTCTCTATACTGTTCACTTCAATCACATCAGTGAATACTTCAGGAAAAATGTTTACCAAAAAATGTCTTGTCTCCATTAGCAGCAGATAATTTGGAAGCCGGAAGCATCTACAGTCAGAGTACTGGCACTGTAATCTAAACTCTTCTCCCTTTCCAAGTCTAGGTGTGCTGAGATAGTTAACAAAGAAATATAAGGAGAGGATGGGAAAAGAAAAATCTAAGTAAAGAGCCAAGGATTCCAGAGGGAAGAACACAGACAGTAAAGGGTGTGTTCCTGAAATCCTACAGAGGGTGTTAACTCTTATAGTGATAATATTCATGCCTCCTCCCCACCCCCCTTTAAGATAATAGTGCCACTGTGAGTTATTAAAGTGAATGCACTGGGTCAAATTAGTTGCTGGAGTCATTCCACTGAAGTCAAAGGAGTGACACCATTAATGACTACAGCCAAGCAACCAGCCAAAGCTACTAAAAGAGTCACATTTGAACACACCATGACACAGCTGCATTGTAGCACAGTATTTCCTTGCTTGCTTAGATAAAAAAAAAAAACGTACTACAACCAAGTTAAGGAACTGTGTTTCAGCTAATTGTCCATCAGGGCTAGAACAAGGCTTTTTTATTAGAGAGCCAGATCACCCTTTCTCTGGAGAAACTTAAAGGAGGGTTGGGTATATCTTAATATGTCATTCCCAGCTTTCTCTTTCTGCTTTCCATTCCTTCATTCTGGTTTTCTCCTCTCTTATTCATGCAGCATTTGGAAGTCGGCCTATATTTAGAAGGAAAACCATTAGACAAATGAAAAGCTGACAGGGACATGCCCTCTTTGATTCCCATCCTCAGGAGCTGCACCTACATTTTTCATAAAGCAGTTTCCCCTAATTATATTACATTTAAATAATGAGCCACCTCACAGGTTAGAAGCTGTTTTCTGTATTTGTCTCTTTCCCTATGATGTAAAAGAGATTGCAGGGTCTAGCCTGCACACTAAGGGAGATACTTGGTGGATTTTTTTCTTTAAAATAGAGCTAACAGATTATTTTTGTTGGAGATCACAGCAAGAATAAAGGGCTATTGAACCAAGAGTTAAAGTTGAAACAGGGCCAAGAGCAGCAGGTTAAGAATAGCTGAAATTCATGGAGATGCACCAGTGTCTGTGGGTTTTAACAGAGGAGCTGTATCCAGTTCCAAAACCAACCCATTTGTGTTTCTGGAGAGAAAAAGAAGAAATGGGTTATGTGCTTTGCAGGTCTTGGCTTAGTACTGCTTTTCAGATAGAAACACATCTCTTCTTGTTCTCTCAGCAGGTCATCCAAATGCTGCCAAGCACCAGATGTTTAGAGTGGCAAACTGTTTGTTTGATGTTGTTCTGTTTCTGATAGGCCCTTTATTGTTTTTCTTTTATAATTATTTTTTGGAATTTTTTCCTAAACAAAAGTTCAAGTTCAGCTGAAACTTTGCCCTGGAGAAGTGGGAGTGAATGTCTTGTGGGGTGGGACTTTCTCTGTAGTCGTGTCTTAGATTTTCAGAGAGATTGCATTCTGAAGACTCAGAGTCGGCTCACATTTTCACGTTGGAAGCCTGACTCATGTCCTCCCCTCCAGGGCAATGGAAGGAAGAGGCAGTGTCAGGAGGAGGGGCAAGGAGTATTCTCTGGGCGCTGACTTATGTAAATGGGTATATGCATTCTCATGACTGTCCTCAGATACCATCAAATTCTCCTATTTCTTCATAGTCCTGTGACCTGTTAATGTAACCTTGCCTGACCCCACATGATACTTGTATTTCCCAATTCCCCAACTCTGGCAGACCTTTATAGCTGAATCTCCTTAAAATAATCACTTTAAAGACAAGCCAAATGTGTTAAGATATAACCTGAATACATGACCTTTCCACCCCCCAAAAATTATAGTATCTGCAGTAATTATTCCAATTTTTTTCCCTGTGAATTATAACTTTAAATTTCTACAAAGTCTACAGAGTCGGCTTGTGGTACAAGGACAACAGCCATTTTATGAGTTAATGTTAATATAGCATGTTACAAAGAAAATACCCAACAAACTGTATGCCAATGCCTACATTTTCAACCACCTGCTTCTTTCCTAGTCTAGATAGCACCTTAGGTATTGCCTACAGGGGGAAAATTGGCATAAATTTTAGTATCATTCATATATTTCAGAATAACTCCCTCATGTGGATACTCTGTACTGAAATAATAGTAGTTTTATTCTAGCAGCAGAAGAAATAGCAACTACAAGGTAAAAGTGGGTAAGCCTTCACTGTACATCAGCTGATATGCAGTAAAACCTCGCCCATTTTATCATGATGTAACTTGCTTGTTTGCCCATCCATCTTCTAGGCAGATTACTTATTCCAGAATAAAGATACTTTTCATTCAGAGTAGTGTGTCTTATTCCTGAACAGCTTCAGTGTGGTCATGTTTACATATGCATTTACTGAACATTACATTTATTGTGCAGTAACTTACTGTGCAGTAAGTGGAAATAGGCCGGCATCTACATGTGCAGGCATTAAAGTGGATTAACGCTGTGTGTGGTCTGAATTGGGGATCAAGTTAGTCCCAAGTCAGTCCACACACACAGTGTTACTGCGCAGTAAGGTGTCTACACATGCACTACTACTCAGTAACTAATTGGGCATCATGCAGGTAGCAAATTTATGCCAAGGCAGCATAAGTCACCACAGTAACTGCACAGTACATGTATGCCCATGTAGGCACGTGCCTGTACTGTGCAGTAATTTTTGGTTACTGTACAATAACCTAAATTACTGCACAGTAAATGTTCACATGTAGACGCACCCTGTGTATAGTTTATTCCACAACTGTTATGCCGGGCAATACTATATGTAAAGAAGGCCTTACCACAAGCATTCTTCAGAGATCCTATCTTAGCGAAATGTAGTGGTCTTAAACATGTTATTTTTATCACCTTAATTAACTCATTTTTAAACACTAGTTAAGCACAATGAGAGCTGTGTTTAAAAATGAATGCATCTACTGTAGACACAGTTTAGCACTTTAAAAATGCGTTCACTTTCCAGAATCAGCCCTAGAATGCCTCCATAACTAATCACCACCTGCTAACATATTTTAAACACTAAATCTTTGCTTATATTGAACAATATAAAATCCTGTTAGCTAATGCATATTTTTAAAACCTTATTTCTTGGCCTACAAAAACTTTCAGGTAACAGGTAGCATTTGTCTGTCTTTGGCTAAGTCATTTTTTGTTAACCATTTCTTATAAGGAGTACTTAATGTAGTGTATAAGCCAATGCACATGTATAAGGACTTTTACAGAGGAAGCCTTATTGACAGTCTTGGTAAGACCAGAATGTGTATACGTGTGTGTGTGTGTGTGTGTGTGTGTATGTGTGTGTGTGTGATAATTATGTAAAGCACCTTGCTGCAAGAGGAGCTTTGGGTGTGCCAGGGCAGTGAAATGCAGTTAAAGAATGGGCTTTGTCTCCTTGATCTTCTATCTCTCAAATGAATCTTTTGGCATCATTGCTTAACCTTTTTTTTCATAACCTTGCCAGTATCTTAAGGCTCTGTATCTTCTCAAAGGGCATGTCCTTTTTCAATCAATTGCCATAGCCCTAAGTAAAACAAGATATTGGGTGAAATACAGGAGTTGCTTGGGTAACACAGAGTAAATTTAATGACCTGTGCTCCTGGGGAGGTCAGATTAGATGGTCTAATGGTCTCTTTTGGCCTTAAATGTTGTGCATCTGAGTCTATAATTTTAATTCACAAATTAAAAATTGATACTTCCCCATATGAACACACCTCTCAGAGTCAACAGAAGTATTTGTATGTGTAAGGCAGGGGCGGGCAATTATTTCAGGTGAAGGGCCTCTTACTGAGTTTTGGCAAGCCATTGAGGGCTGCATGACAGGCAGCCAGGGGCAGATAAATATTAATTTTCTAAATTTCTTAGGGGCCCCGCAGGCTGGATAGAATGGCCTGGCGGGCCACATCCGACCCATGGGCCACATTTTGCCCACCCTGGTATAGGGCGTATATTATATTCATAAACAGATTTCTCAAGGTCTGGGTAATAAAAATTTAATCTCTGGAATATTGTTTATAGATTCATAGATTCATACATGTTAGGGTCGGAAGGGACCTCAATAGATCATCGAGTCCGACCCCCTGCATAAGCAGGAAAGAATGCTGGGTCTAGATGACCCCAGCTAGATACTCATCTAACCTCCTCTTGAAGACCCCCAGGGTAGGGGAGAGCACCACCTCCCTTGGGAGCCCGTTCCAGACCTTGGCCACTCGAACTGTGAAGAAGTTCTTCCTAATGTCCAATCTAAATCTGCTCTCTGCTAGCTTGTGGCCATTGTTTCTTGTAACCCCCGGGGGTGCCTTGGTGAATAAATACTCACCAATTCCCTTCTGTGCCCCCGTGATGAACTTATAGGCAGCCACAAGGTCGCCTCTCAACCTTCTCTTGTAGAGGCTGAAAAGGTCCAGTTTCTCTAGTCTCTCCTCGTAGGGCTTGGTCTGCAGGCCCTTGACCATACGAGTTGCCCTTCTCTGGACCCTCTCCAGGTTATCCGCATCCTTTTTGAAGTGTGGCGCCCAGAATTGCACGCAGTACTCCAACTGCGGTCTGACCAGCGCCCTATAGAGGGGAAGTATCACCTCCTTGGACCTATTCGTCATGCATCTGCTGATGCACGATAAAGTGCCATTGGCTTTTCTGATGGCTTCGTCACACTGCCGGCTCATGTTCATCTTGGAATCCACTAGGACTCCAAGATCCCTTTCCACCTCTGTGCCACCCAGCAGGTCATTCCCTAGGCTGTAGGTGTGCTGGACATTTTTCCTCCCTAGGTGCAGCACTTTGCATTTCTCCTTGTTGAACTGCATCCTGTTGTTTTCTGCCCACTTGTCCAACCTATCCAGGTCTGCCTGCAGCTGTTCCCTGCCCTCCAGTGTGTCCACCTCTCCCCATAGCTTTGTGTCATCTGCAAACTTGGACAGAGTACATTTGACTCCCTCGTCCAAGTCGCTGATGAAGACATTAAAGAGTATCGGTCCAAGGACCGAGCCCTGCGGGACCCCACTGCCCACACCCTTCCAGGTCGAGACCGACCCATCTACCACGACTCTTTGGGTGCAACCCTCTAGCCAATTCGCCACCCACCAGACTGTGCAGTCATCCACGTCACAGCCTCTTAACTTGTTCACCAGTATGGGGTGGGATACCGTATCGAAGGCCTTCCTGAAGGCTAAGTATACGACATCCACCCCTCCTCCTGTGTCCAGGCGTTTCGTAACCTGGTCATAGAAAGAGACTAGGTTGGTCAGGCACGATCTGCCCACCACAAACCCGTGCTGGTTTCCCCTCAGCATAATCTGCCCTGCCGGGCTCTCACAAATGTGAGCCTTGATAATTTTTTCAAAGACTTTACCAAGGATGGAGGTGAGACTGACTGGCCTATAGTTGCCCAGGTCCTCCTTCCTCCCCTTTTTGAAAATGGGGACCACGTTAGCCCTTTTCCAGTCCTCCGGGACTTGGCCCATGCGCCACGAGCGTTCGAATATTCCCGCCAGTGGCTCTGCAATGATGTCGGCCAGTGCCTTCAGCACCCTCGGATGGAGCCCATCCGGTCCTGCCGATTTAAAGGCATCCAGTTCTTCCAAATGACTCTGCACCACCTCAGGATCTACGTATGGAAGTCTGGCACCTTGCTGCTGCCTCTCTACAACCCCAGTGAGAGACTTGTCGTGCCCCTCACTTAGGAACACTGAGGCAAAGAACTCGTTGATGAGTTCAGCCTTGTCCCCCCTGTCTGTCACCAATTGTTTCTGCCCATTTAGCAGTGGTCCTATTCCTCCCTGGGCCTTCCTTTTACTCCCAATATATCTAAAAAACAATTTCTTGTTGTCTTTTACTTGGGTTGCCATCCTTAGCTCCATGGTAGCTTTGGCCCACCTAACTGCCTCCCTACAAGCACGAGCAGAGGAGGCTTATTCCCTTCTATATGTCTGTATATTTGCCCTGACTTTTGGAGTTTATGCTTTCTAGAAGTCCAAAGGTATGCCCTAATTTTTTATCCATACAAACAAGTATACCTACCCATACTACAACACTTTAAATTTACAAAGCATCTTTCAGATGTTTGTTAATCCTCAAAACAACTCCTGAAGTGGGAAATTGTAAGCACTCTTGTACCTTCTTTACAGATGGAGAGTATGAGGCAGTGACATTAAGTGATTTGTCAGAGGCTGCCCAGCAAATTTATGTCAGAACCAGAAGCACCTGAATTCTGCACCATAGGTGAACCCCCTGTATCATACTGCCTCTGAATGAATGTCTAAAGTGGCACATGCCCATTTTAGACATGAAGTGCCCCCACACTGGCCATGTATTCACATTCAACCACATATGTGCCAAGAATTTGTTAACCTAAGGAAGACATGCTAAAACATGTCCATTTGAAAATTTGGACCTAATACTTTATCAAATGATACAAATTGGGGTTTATGTAGACAACATGTAAAACTTTTACATAACCAGTCACTTCCAGCAGAAGCCTGGAGGGCAAAATACCCTGTACTCTGTCAATAAATGTGAAAAGGGTTATTTTTTTAAAAAATCAGTGTTTTCGTGTACAAAATTTGGTTTCTGAGAAATACATAAATTGACTGAATTCAAGAGCACACAAAGCTCCTGATTCCCTACCACATCATGAGAAGTGAGACTGGGTTCTTATCCTATATCCTAGAAATGGAAATACATGTCATCAGACAATAAAAGAATTATAATAAACTTTTAGACATTCATTGAACTTTTCTGAACATCCACTAGCAAGGCTGTTTGATTTGCTACATGGTAGATAAAATGATAGTTTTAACTGATCCAGTAGCATTTGGGATTTGTGTTTCTCTAGATTTTGTAGAGTTTTCTTTTACCAGTTGTACATTCAAAGTACAAATCACAAAGGCTTTGTTTTTGTAGCTGTCCTGTCAGTACTTGCCAGAGTGCATATTCATTCATTTCAGTCACTAAAGAAGAGACTGATTTATTACCTACAGGAAATGAAATGCTTTAGTTGCTGCTTTTTGTCATATTTTGCACATGAGCTATTACTGACGGATGCTGAAAAAGCCAAGAAAGAATGAAAATGGCAATGAAAGGGAGGGTGACATTTCCTCTTTCTCCATAACAACTCTCCCCTTTCTTTTCATTTGCTTGCATTCCAGTGTTCATAAACTCTCCTGCTCAATAGAATAGCCACTCAATCAACTCTGTCCCAATAGCACAGATCCTTCCCTAGTCTCTTAATATCCATGTTTCTTCTATTTTGGACCACAGCTTCATCTATTTTAACATAATCTACTGGTTTACTGTCCAGATATTCCATAATTTCCAAATATTCATTGTCCATAAGTAGTACCAATATCTCAAAAAATGCTGGGATGTAGTTATAGTATGAAGAGGGGAAAATGGAGATTTTAGTTGTAAAAGTAAAGGGAAACTTTCCTGGAAACAGGGTAACTAGCAGCAATTTTGCAAGGTAGGCTTCTTAACAAGCTGATATTTTTAACAGTTTCTTTGCCTCTGTTTTCCTGAACAGGGACCAGGATATCCCACCTACCAGAGGTAGGGACAATCTTGGGGATAGTTCTATCAAGCCTTCAGTTAGTGCAGATTTAGTTAGGGATCTTCTGGAAGGGCTAGACTTTTTAAATCTGCAGGTCCAAATGCCCTCCACCCAAGGGTGTTGAGGGAGCTGGCAGGGGTCATTGCGGAGCCCTTGGCCTGGTTATACGAGCATTCATGGTCATCTGGCCAGGTGCCGAGGGATCGGAAACTGGCTAATGTGGTCCCCATTTTCAAGAAAGGGAGGAAGGAGGACCCAAATAACTATAGGCCTGTAAGCCTCACCTCAGTGCTCGGGACGATCTTGGAGAGAATCATCAAGGAGCACATCTGTGGGGGGCCTGCAGGGGAGATCATGCTCAGGGGCAATCACCATGGCTTCACCAAAGGCAGGTCCTGCCAGACCAACCTGATTGCCTTTTAAAAACAAGTAACTAAATCCTTGGATGATGGTGTCACTGTGGACATAGTCTTTCTAGACTTTAAGAAGGCCTTTGACACTCTCACCCCATCCTCATCAATAAATTAAGTGACTGCAGCATTGATGCCTGCACAGTTGGATGGGTAAAAATTTGGCTGATGGGATGCACCCAGAGAGTAGTGGTGGACAGGTTGTACTCAACCTGGTGAGATGTGAGCAGTGGGGTACCCCAGAGCTCGGTCCTCAGGCCCACACTGTTTAACATCTTCATCGACTACTTGGATGAGGGGGTGGAAAGCACGCTGTCCAAGTTTGCTGATGATACTAAGATGTGGGGCGAGGTGGACACACTTGAAGGGAGAGAGAGGCTGCAACTAGATTTAGACAGACTACAAAAGTGGGCAGACGAGAATAGGATGGGGTTCAACGTAGACAAATGCAGGGTGCTGCACCTTGGGAGAAGGAATCCACAGCATACATACAGGCTGGGGAGTTCCCTTCTTGAAAGCACAGAGGCAGAAAGGGATCTTGGAGTCATTATTGACTCCAAGATGAACATGAGCTGCCAATGCCAGACCGCAGCCAGCAAGGCTAGCCATACCTTGTCATGCATCCAAAGGTGCATCTCAAGCTGGTCCAGAGAAGTGATACTCCCCCTCTATGTGACTTTGGTCAGGCCGCAGTTGGAGTACTGCGTCCAGTACCGGGCGCTGCACTTCCAAAGGGATGTGGCCAGCCTGGAGAGGGTTCAGAGGAGGGACACCCGCTTGGTGAGAGGGCAGCAGGACAGGCCCTACGAGGAGAGACTGAAGGACCTGAACCTGTTCAGCCTCAGCAAGAGGAGGCTGAGGGGGGACCTGGTGGCTGCCTACAAGCTCATCAGGGGAGATCAACAGCAAATAAGCAGAGCCCTTTTCTCCCCAGCACCACCTGGGGTGACGAGGAACAATGGTCATAAGCTGATGGAGCATAGGTTTCGGTTAGAGATCAGAAGGCAATATTTTACAGTTAGGGTGGCCAAAATCTGGAACCAACTTCCCAGAGAAGTGGTCCTCGCCCCTACCTTGGGCAAATTCAAGAGGAGGTTGAATGATCACCTGTCTGGGGTCTTGTGAACCCAGCATTCATTCCTGCCTGTGGCAGGGGGTCAGGCTAGATGATCTGTTCAGGTCCCTCCTGACCCTAGCTACTATGAAACTATGAAGGTGCTCTATCTGCTTGAAACTCCCTCCCTGAAATAGGCTGCCTCTTAATGTGCTCACTCATGTTCTAATTAAAACGCTCCAGTGTTGCCTCACTGTTACATGTATTAAGTCCGCCTCCCTCCTGCCCCGCACCTGTTTCAAACAAGCAAAGGAGCTTTAGTTAAAGCACCCCTGCAGCCATCTTAAAATACAGGGGGTCTTAATACACATGACAGTGAGCCATTTTAATTAGAGAAGCTGTCCAGGATCCACTCTAATTATAATGCCCCATTCTCACCTCCGAGTACATATATAGCCAGCCATCAATCCCAGACTGCACTATTTAGAAAGTCTTCAAGTGGCAGTCTTCTTTAAAGTACTTCTTCATTCAGGAAACGCTTGTTGGAGGACCTTACCCAGACTTGCTAACAGGAATGTTACTATGTTTTAAAAAGGGAAAGGATAACAGGTGGGTTGCTAGCCATCACTCTGGGTCATGGACAACCAGGAGGACAAACTGAGAACTGGGTCTGGGTGATGCTGAGCTGGCCAAATAGTCATCTGGATAGTAGCAGGCTGGTATAAGTGAGCAGGCGAATGCCTCAAGTTCAAGGGTGCAGCCTGACACTAGCTAAAAGCAGCTAACTCTCTCCATTCTCAAATTTCTCCTGGAATCACACTTCTGTGACATCTCTTCCCATACCAACAGGTTACTCAGAAGGGAGAAAGAGGCATACCAATTACCAGTAATCAGTTTCCTTTCAGATCACCTTGTGTTCTTCAGGCCAGAATCCCCTCTCACTTGCACAGATGCAACTCCAAATGAATGGATTACTTCCCTGTAGTTACAGTTGTTTTCAGCTATTTGTGTTCCATAGCTTGTTGGTTAGGACACTTTACTAGTATATTAAAAAGAATAATTCTAGGGTTGAACTCCCTGGAGCCTGAGGGATGGGTCTAGAAACAATGTCTTGGGCACGTGTTCTAACCACTCAACTATTGGAGGAAGAGCACCTTTATGATGCTTTCTGTATAGATGTCAACCTGCATAGGTCAGAAGCCCCACTAAAATACATATACAATTAGGAACAAGTTGAATTCTGAGCATAGAGAGCCATCTTAGCATGGGTTAAAATTCTTTACTGAAATGAATGTAGAGACACAGCTGCTGGACAACTGGTAATCCATCTCTGGAGGCATCTAAATGCTTCCCACTGAAATGAATGGCAGGGCTAATTGGAAGGCACTTATAGGAGTGTGGTAAATTGGTGCTGAAAGTAACAGAAGAATCACACATCTGCATAGGTGAAATACAGTGCCTCCTTAATCCTAGTTGTGTAAGCCAGGACTTTATCCATAGTTACATGCTAGATGTCTAATGGGTAAAATGGAATGTAGACCTTATTCCTGATCAGGTTCTGCAGGATTCAGTTTTAATGATGAGTGATCAGTTGTTATGTAGTTATACCACTTGAATCAAAAAATAATTCCCGAAAACAACTGATACTGTTGTCCTGGGCCTCAAAAATTCAGATTAAATGCTCAATAGTAAGTATCATATTGGATTTTTTATTTTATTTTCTCTCTTCTGCTTTCAACTGTATGCACATCACATTGTTTTAAGTCTCACTCAGCTCCATGAGGAGAATGTCAGTTCGTGGGTGTGCCACCAAAGTTAATTATTACTTGACTGACCTGATTTAGCATTACAAAGTCTAGTAGAACTGTCTCTATTCTTGCAAAAGGGATATATTTCTTCTCCACTTCCCCCTGGTTTGGAAAGCTCACTGTTGGGAATCTGGATCTCTTGATCATCCAGATACAGGGTTCATGATCAAAACCAATGATGAGTTCCCCAATCATTAGTTATATATAATGGTTATAATGGTCCTGGCCTTGTATCTTATTGCTTAAACACATTGTCACTGAGTGGCAGATCCCTGATGCTGGACCCCTAGTGGATGGATCATCTCCACTAAGATGAGTCTTTTCTTTTCCACCTTGTTGCATGGCTTTAATTAGTGCTATGCAAATAATTGCTTATTCAGTGTCTCTCAACTGTAAAAATTAATTTGGGGTCAACCCAAAATTACAGTATTTTTTGGATTACACAGGAAAACAAAATTGTTTACAGTGCACCAAAACATTTCATTCAACCTAAAATGAAATATTTCATTTTCAGGTTTTTCTTTCCCAATAACATGTTAGGATTAAATTTAGGCAAATTTTGAAATAAAACAGTGGACCAACATACATATCTACACAGAACCAGCAATCACCCTAAACACACCAACAAAGCTATAATATACAGCTAAGCCCTCCAATACCACCGAATTTGCATTGAGGAGAACACCCATGTTTGTCACCTTGCAAATCTCAAAAGGGCTTTCACTCAACAAGGACACTATTCCAGAGAGATAGATTGCACTTTTGAAAGAGGCACCTGGATACCATGTAAAGAATTACTGCAGTACAAAAAGAAAATCCCCATGAATCGCATACCATTAGTTATGACATACCATCCCTCCCTGGAACCTATATGAAAAATCCTCAAACAATTGCACCCCATACAAGAAGACCCAATTCTTAAAGAGATTTCCCAGAACCACACATCCTAGCCTTTAAACAAGCACCAAACCTTGATAACCTCATCACCAGAAGCAAACTTCCTATGGTCCAAAGCACACCAAATGGATCCAGACCATGCTGAGACAAGAAATGTAAAACCTGCTAACACATCTCCACCACTCCCACAATAACTACATCTCACAACAGAACCATCTCCATTCCTGGGTCTTACACCTGCACCTTCAGAAATATAATACATCTCATGCAGTGCACTGAATGCCCTGATGGAAAATATGTAGGAGAAACCAAACAACAACTGCCAGAATGAACACACACTGAAAATCTATCAAAGACAAGAATACCTAATTACCTGTGGGTACACACTTCTCATAAGACAACTGGTCTCTCTCCGCACTTCAAAAGGGATGTGGCCAGCTTAGAGGGGGTTCAGAGGAGGGACACCTATTTGGTGAGAGGGCAGCAGGACAGGCCCTATGAGGAGAGACTGAGGGACCTGAACCTGTTCAGCCTCAGCAAGAGGAGGCTGAGGGGGGACCTGGTGGCTGCCTACAAACTCACCAGGGGAGATCAACAGCAAATAGGTAGAGCCCCTTTTTCCCCAGCACCATCTGGGATGACAAGGAACAATGGTAATAAGCTGATGGAGAATAGGTTTAGGTTAGAGATCAGGAGGCAATATTTTACAGTTAGGGTGGCCAGAATCTGGAACCAACTTCCTAGGGAAGTGGTTCTTGCCCCTACCTTGGGCAAATTCAAAGAGAGGTTAGATGATCACCTGTCTGGGGTCTTGTGAACCCTGCATTCATTCCTGCCTGTGGCAGGGGATCAGGCTAGATAATCTGTTCAGGTCCCTCCTGACCCCAGCTACTATGATGCAATCTCTCAGGTCTAATCCTCAAAGAGAATTTACAAAACACCTTTCATAGAAGATCCTATGAACTTCACTGCATAAAGCTCCTGGGTACAAAAAATCATGGACTAAATATAGACATTGAATTTATGGCACATTATAAACTGTCTGCCATCTGATAACCCCAGGTAACCTGTCTGCATTTTACCAGCTACATTCTATCCCCAGATCAACATTCCTCCCTTTCCCCACCCCACACCTGCACACTTATTGTTTCCCTTCCCCTCTGACCCTCACTGCCACACATTTGCATTTTCACAGACCTGCATTTTGCATATGGGTTTCTATTCCATCCAGGAGAACACAAAACACCAGAAGACTTTCCCTATGCCTGAAGAAGGGTGTTTGTGCCTGAAAGCCTGTAAAGAACAATTTTTCCAAATATTTTGTTAGTCTAATAAAAGATATCACATTTACCCAGCCCTGTTTGCCATTTGTTTAAAAACACTCAAAAGATTTTACCTTAAAAATATTTAAAATAATTTTTTATAACTTTCTCAAAATTCAAGACATCATGGTGCTAACAGAGTCCATTGAAAGGAAGTGTTAGTGTATCATAGTCTTTAAAAAAAATACCCACTTCTTTCTTTTGCATTTCTCATTGTACTGTCTTCTGACAGTGTTGTCACAATCACTGTCCATTTTCCTCTGCGTGCCTTTCTATTATTTTGTTACTTCTCCCTTAATTGTGCATACTAGTGGGACTGTGGGAGGTTAACACTTATGTATCCTTTCTTGTTCTCATAGTTTTCATTCCCAGAAGTGAAAAAAAGGAGTGGGTGCTTGTTTAAACATTTCCATTCAAACATTTGTCATATAGTTCATAAGATGATAAGGTCTGTGGTAATTTTTGGAATGAGTTCCTCTATCTAGATCTGGTTCCTATGAATATGGTCCCTCCTACTTTCTTGAGGTTGCCCATTATTAATTCCCATAATACTCAAGAACATATCAAATTTGCACAACCCCCCTAAGAAATCATTAAAAAGTACTGCAGGGCATCATTTATCCAAAGCCTCTAAATGCAAAAAATTAACAACAGATTTATATAAAATACCTTCCCTATCTTAGTTTTATTACCATTTTGCTTTGAATATAAGGAAAAGGGAAACAAATGCATTTTATAGAGCTGATCCTTTGCCTCCTACCTGAGAGAAAACCAATTCAAAACATGGGTGCTACAAAGTTTTTAGCCCTGAATCTGAAAGGAAAAAAAAAATCTTTTCTTGGGTCCCATATGTTCTCAAATGTGTCAAATATTTCCACGATCACTGCTATCTGCCCACATAATTCTCAGGTGTCTAGTGGAGTAAAATCACTAGAGAGACACAGACTAACTGAAGATATGAACTATTTCTGCTAGGAATCAAATTTGCATCAGATGAAGTTAGTTGCAAGCAATAAGTCCAGTCCAGCATCAGGTGTTTTCATTGACTTAGAGAAATATCCACTGTATTCAGTCATCTTTATAACCATCTGAATTCATGGTATGCTGTTTCATTACCACCAGAACATGTTATGCTGAGTAGTCATTGCCACAGATATTTAGCACACTCTGGAATTCTTTGCCAACAGAAATTTCCACTTGTTCTAATGGGAAACTTGCCTCTTTTGCTTAGACTTGGCACAACACACTGATTATCAGATTATGGCATGCCTTTTGTAAAATGTAAATGTAAGATGTCTGGACATGATAATTCACTCTTTATAAACTGAAGCTTCTGATGGCAGTGTCATCAAAATCAAACAAGAGTCGTTGGAGCTGACCTTGAAACCCCTTTCATGTACTAACGTCTGGATTACTAACAAGGTTATAAGAGAGAAAATAGTAGAACTTTAAAGAAGGCATTTCTCAGAGGCAGTGGTAGTAGTGAGACCATGGTAAACACTGAGCGCCATTTTCTACTGACTAGTAGCCAAACATTGGATTCGAATTTGTACACGTGTACTGAAAAATCTATTGAGTTGTATGCCTTTGTTTTTTCTGCTTCTAGGCTACATCAGAAAACTCAGAATAATTCTCTACAGCAAGAATGACAGAAACTCTCTCACAAAAGACTCCTCCTGCCCATTATTTATAATGTTGTGTAACTCTTACAGCAATATATTCTGTAAAAATAGATATGTAAAGACAATACATGTTTGTATTACATCTCATCTATCTACCTGACTGCACAAATGTGCAGACTATCATCAATACTGCAGGAATAACAGTGAATATTTTCTAGGAACATCTTTACTGTCAGCAATGATATTTCAATCACAAAATCATCAGAAGCCATAAAATCTGGTCTAATGGATCCTTGTTGATTATACAACCATTCAACTGGCTCCTGGAATGAGGGAAAGATGACTGAAATTCTAGGCAGATATAGCAAAGCAGATATAGCCATGACTTCCAATTACTGGAGTATGATAGCCAACTTCAATAAGGTCATTAGGGAAATTTGTTTCAATGAGGCACCTTGATGACAGGTACCACTATGTAACAAACTACAATATCTTTTTTTTCCCCCAGAAGAAATAGAAAGCCACTAAAAAAGTTATAGTGTTACTGTGAAAACACTATGAGAAGATAAAATGGTCTTTTTACTGTTAGGTGAAAAGACAGAATCAGAAACTGTATCAAAAACAGATCAGATCTGGGGAACTGGTCAATGAAGAAGATGGAACAGGTTTAACCAGAAAATGTTCTTGGAAGATGAAGGACTCTAATCAATATGTTCCACAAAAGGAGAAAAAAAAACTCCATCACCATTTAACTCTTCCTCCCATCCTACACCCGATACCTCTATTCTTTTCCATTTCCCTTTTATCTTTCCTGTTCTTTCAGTCTCTTTTCTCTTCCCTATCATTCACTCATTTTTTTCATCGGCTCTCATGCCACTGGATTCCAGTACTTTCTCATCTCTCTTTCCTATGTCTACTGCCTTCTTTCTCAGTCTCATTCTTTTTCATTCTCTGTTTCCTCACTCCCACTCTATCACTCATTCATTTCTCCTGTCCTATTATTTACTTAGTACTCCTTGCCCCATGAATACTTATGGCCTGAATTGTAAGAAGCTCTATTAGGGTAGATCTAACCTGTGCTAATGGATGTTAGCTCCTAAACAGCTGCTTTACTGCCCCAGGATCATAAGGCCACGCTGCAATTTTACTCTGCTCCACTTTCCATTGCACTTAGGCTTGGCCCTGATACTGTTCGAGGGTATATATACATTGGAAGAGATTTGGGGAAAATCATGAAACAGACCTTCCTCTCCCCCCTCCCATCCACAGAGCCCCTTGTAAAGGTATTCCCTGCTGCAGAGGGATAACTTGGGCCAGTCAACTGCCCTACTCCCTGTATGCATGCACTCCTAACCCTAATGGAGGGTATGGGACCACCAAGGGGCTGTGCTAAGGTAACTTACAAGGAGCAAATGATCTGGCCCATCATTTAATGGATGAGCAGAGAGATCATGTTTTCCCAACTTAGAGGGAAACTACTGACCATATGTATAATAAAGTGAAGCTTGAAGGAAATATACTAAAACTTCATGGAAAGATAAAACAAAAATGCTTTCCTAAAATAACAGAAACATTTCCCTGATTATAAGTCACCGGATTTGCCCACCTGTGGAAACAATGAGTTGGAAGTTGACCACACTGAACATTTCAATAGGAGAAGTCAAACTTCAGTGAGTTATTCTTCTATATATTCCTAAAGCATGCTCTCTGAATCAGTGATAGGTGAAGTATATGATACCCCTTACAAGCATTCTTTCAAAAAACAAGAGGTGTGCATGGAGGTCTGATGACTTGGTTGATTCATCTGTGGCTATTGATAGTTTTAAATCATTTTGCTATCATAGATTAGGAAAGTGTCCAAAGTTTTCCCATCTTAAATTACATCTTGCAACCTACATGCAAAATGACTTAGAAAACAATTGAATTTCAAGTATCGTTGCAGCAGTGTAAAACTCAGATGCAAGGTTTAGAAATTACAGAGAAACAGTCCAGGGAGATCTACTATATAGATCTGACCTTGGGGTGATTATAGATGTTTTTTCTATGGTAGTCCACCATTGCTAACCTCAGTGCAGTTCTACTAGAGACAGTGAAACCCACTAATCGGTGTATCCTGGCTATCTCCTGCTGAAACTAAACCTAAATGAAATGATACTGTTACCGCTCTTAGCAAAAAAAGTATGGTCCTTTAGCTAGGGTTAGAAAAGCTTGTACCTTTGTCTGGAGGGCCTTGGTTCAATTTCTGGTATCAACCAAGGTAGTTTCCAATGTAATATCAGGTGTGGGAGTCTTACAGACAAATCCTGTTCACTCTGTGTGCCTAAGTGGCATGTATGCAGCCAAATAATTACATTTGTTGGCACTGGAGACCAGTTGGAGGTTTAACTCTGCTCACACAAGCCTGCACATGACCACAGGGCATGCTCAATAGAATTGTACTCTAGCTGGGCAACCATATGTGACAAAATAGAATTGCTCAGGTATGCCATAACATTTTGATCACCAAAAAATAACATCATGCAAGTGTTAGCTGGTGGGGGAAGAGGGCCCCTTCTAACCCTATAGCCCCAATGCCTAGGAATTAGGGTACTTTCCTAGGGAGTAGGAGTCCCAGGTTCTAGGCTTCCAACACAGAAGCAGTTTAAACATGCATCCCCTCCTTCCCAGCAAAATACTCAAACCTGTGTGCCTTGAGTTAGGTGGCCTACTGGGCAGTCAAGAAAGAGAGATGCTTGGGGTCATCCATCTGCTGTGACAATCCATCTGGGTTGTCATCCATCTACCCTAGGTAAGAATTTCCATGAAGACAGGGCACCACAGGCTTCAGGTCTTGGTGGGCTTGTACAGGCCTCTGCTACTGCTTCTTCAGTGCCATCATTACCAGGCTGGCTAAATTAAAGCATCTGTCACAACTCCAATGACTCTGAGTTACCCAGGGAAAAGGAGAAGCTCTAGGAGCAGAGTGAGGAAAAATCACAACAAATACAGGGTCTGCCAAGCTAAGACTTCTGGAACACTAGCAGCAGAAAGGGGAGCTGAACTGTGACATGCCAGACAAAGACCTGCAGCAGCAAAGTGATTAAAAACATGAGCCTTATGCCACCCCCCCCCCTCCAGGAAACAGTTAGGCTTGGGTTTAAGTCCTATGCTGAAGTGAGGCTTAAGCATATAATATATCATCATAATGATAGGTCCACGCAGAAAGTAAGAGCATGCTTCTACTACCAGCTGGTTCAGTTGGTGCAGCTCAAATGGTAGTGTACATAAAGGTCTCGAGCTTTCTCTCTGCTCAGTTCCCATCACAAATATTAGCTTGCTGAAACTAGAGAAATACAAAGGCTCCAAGTTTGAGATTTTTTTATTTATTTTAGTTTTTCATGCCATAACACATAAACTAAGCTACTTAAGTTAGACAAATGTATCTTCAAGTACATTCTGAGTAATTGTATGTTTGTCAAATACTTCTGTGTGTTTATAGCAAAAAAGCCATTATTTCTCTAGGTGTTTCTCTGTATATAGCCCTAATTTATTGTCTCATAGTGGATTTGAAACTGTGAGAAAAAAAATTACATCGACTTTACAGCTATAATTTATAAGGAACATAATGAGTCATTGTCACAGACTGTTTGCCTTTGTTCTCTTCTACTTCCTTCTTTCTAAAGGGAATTTTCTTAGAAAAAAATATTCATTTTTATAGATAGTTTTTCTGGACTGATCTTATGATAAAATAGGAACTTTTGCTGGAAAATAATGTGAGTCAAAGCTAAGGTTATATCAAAGAACAAATGCATAATTGATGTGGCCCTGCTGGTAAAACACTAAATAAGAGTTGTATAAAAGGACATTACACATTTCTTAAAATCACAACCACCCACACACACATACACCCATTGCCTAACAATAGCTCAATTCTTCTAGTAGTGAAAGTAGCAAAGTATAGCTCACAGAAATGTTTACACTTTGCAATGCTTGGACGCTTGTCTATTAAATTTAACTTGAAGAATGATTCAATAAGTACATTTCTCTTGAAACAATCTCTTGAATATTTTTCTCTTAATCGTTTTCTACCTTACATCCAAACATGCAAATTATTGAGGGAAAATAGGATGGTTAGTATTACTTTAAACCCCTTTGAAAAACAAAGACAAAACATAAGCAACCAGTATCAAAATGGTCGTAACCTGATAATTATTTAGATCATTTAAAGCCTGTAGAATGACATGTACTTGTAAATCCACATCCAGTGCAATAAATATCTTGTTCTTTCACAAAATACTTTTCCTGCTTTCTTTGCTTTCTTTGCCTTTAGAAGTTTTGGAAAAAAATACAGTGTGACAGCTAGGGTCGATTCTTCAAATCCTTTCTAAGCAAGTGCTAGGACTTTCACCAATAAAGGCACTTAAATGCTAAGGACCCTGGTCCGCTTTTGTAGCTCAGCTGCTGAACTGGCACTGACAACCCTTAAAGTAAACTGCAAAATTACTTACATGTTGAAGCATGCCTAAGTCCTTAGCTGAACTATGGTCCTACTTGGTTTCCTGTATTTTATTGTGATGACTGATGATAATGCAGAAACAACTTATGATAAATATATTAGCTCATCAGAAACCTTTGTGTGTATGGAAGAAATAAAAAACATGCACAATGAAAGAAATGACAGGAGATTGAGAACTACTTCTGACAATAAGGCCTAGTCTACATGAAGTTTTCATACAACTCTCACAGTTTCGGGAATAATTTTCTACTGGGAAAGGGGGAAAACAGCCTACAGTATAGTCCCTAACACAGATGTAGTCCTAATTATGCTGATATAAAGGCATATACGATTACACTAACTCCTCATTCACTTACAGAAATTGCTATACAGATATAAGTGCACTTATGCGGGACTCATGTCATCCATAGTGAGGGAAAGGAGAGTGTACTGTTTTAACTATACCCAACTTGTTAAAGCAGTGAAACTTGGGTGTGTAGTTAAGACATCAGAAGGGTCTGTTTTTGCTCCTGCTAAAACCAGCCGTAAAACCCCCATTGACACTCATGATGCAGAACAGGATTTTAGTAGCATCATCCTTCTTTACTGTAACAAAATTTGCAGTCTGGTCAGCATAAGAGTAGCATTTTTTATCTTCACAGTCTGCTACAATCTCATACATAGAAAGTAAAAGCATCTTTAGCAGCTGTTAAAAATAGTAATGTTGCATCTATTTCTTTCTGGGAATGCCTGGTCATGCTCTTGATTCCAGCAGCACGGCTCTCTGTTTTTCTAAGAAAAGTGATGTCAGAAGGCTGCAAATAGTATGCATTGTCTACAAACAATAAACATGTTCTGATTTTAAATGTTTAGAGAAAAACTGGAGTTAATGTTCTGGAGTAAAGAGTTAGGCTTGATCCAATGCCATTGAAGCATGGGCAGATCTAGGATTTTGAAAAGGGGTGCAGAAGATGTGACTGGCACCTCAGGACTGCAGCTACACACCCCCAGAGGCAGACATTACCATGGCTGCAGCTACTGAGGACTTTTTTGAGCACCCACCCCGCTCTGGGCACCCATCCAGTGCTCAGTAGCAACTCTCCTCCCCATCTCCAGCAGGATTTGGCCCTGGCACAGCAAGCAGGCACCTGCCCGCTGCTGCCACTCTCCTTAGCTGACCGAGGGTAAGGAAGCCCCAGGGCTGTTCCTGCCCCATCCCAACTGGGGGCTTCAGTTAGTGGCTGTGGGTTCAGCCTGGAAAGCTGTACTGGTGGGTGGGTCCCCACTTCCAGCAAAACCCTAGTAACTGCTACCCACAGCTGGAGCCTCCAGGATGGCAAGGGAAGACCAGGGGAACACGGACCCACGAACTGCCACTGGGCCAAGCACCCCATGCAGCCACTCCCTGCAGCCCCTGGATGTAGTGTGGCATGAGTAGCCTGGGTCTTCCCCTACCCCTGCCCAGTCAGGGACAGTAGCCATGGGGTGCAGATTCTTAACACCCCCTGCTTAACACCCCCTCCAGGCATCTATGGCCATGGCAGATGAGCTACACTGTTGAAGAGAGGTCTGACCATGCTGCTGTACCATCTTCCCCCACCATCCCTGCAAATCCATTTCCACAGTGAAGTCAGCAAGAATCTTTCAATGGCAATCAAAGTGCTTTAGATCAGGCCCTTATGTCCCAATCTAGGAAAGCACATAAATGCATAGTTGAACCTAAAGCATGTGCTTAAAATGAACAAATTCTTCTTAAAAGTGCTGTCCCACATTGGGTCCTTATAGAACAACTTGTGTTTGTGTACAAAAGATACTACATTCTTCCCTAATTCCCAGGAATGGCTTATGTGCATATACATATAATGCGATCATGGGTTTATGATTAGTTAATGTCGACTATCTGAGTGAAGATGACAGTAGGATGAATCACAGCCACAACATAAGTTGCTCAAGGTCAGGTTTGTTTTATGTCTTCTTCTTCTTCTTTTATGGTAGAACTTTTGTTCAAGGACAGTCGATTAAAATATGAAGAAACAGAAAACAGTGCTTATGCCTAATTTGTATAAATGCGGAAGCAAACTTTCTTTGGACAAAAGAACAGGCATATGTTATTTACCTAGAGGAAATTTAACCTTTTTTTCTGTATAATTCCAGGCACCCATCAAGAGTGTACAACTTTCTCAGGTGAAAAAGGAAAGAGCTGTTTTTTTTCAATTACAGACATAACATAAATAACACATCAAGTGCACACTTTATGACTTCTATGTCATATTGTATAGAACTGAAATATGCTGCATAGAAGAAAAGGAAGAATATATTGTTGAAGACATGATTCAGAGATTACCATTGTAGTGTAAATCAGGAGTACGGCAATGAAAATCAGTAGAGTTACTACAGTATCAATGTAACGTAGATAAATCCAGAATCAAGCCTCATTCAGCACATAGGTACTGAAGGTACATGCAATTAAGAAAAATGTGGAATGGGAGTGTACAATTAAAAATAAAACATTGCAAGTGTAAATGCCATCTTCATTTTTAAGAACTGTTGGGGTTAAAAGCAAGGGATTGCATAGAAAGGGACATATACATAACAGTAGTGGTATGTACTAAAGTTAATATTATATCAGCATAACTTCAAAGTTCAATGTAAGATCCACATCAGGCCCAACAACCCCAGAAGAAAACATCCTTAGATGGCTATACCATAATTTCCTTAAAAGAAAATGAGTCCACAATCATTTGCATAAAGGCACAGATGTCCTTTAGTTAGACTAGATCTACATCAGCTGACACTGATGAGGATATTTGACAAGAAACCAAGGTTTCCTGTCACCTCAAAGCACTGACCTCCAGCATTTAAAGAACTAATAACTCTTTCATTTTGAGAGCTATTTTTCTCATGCAAGCCATGGCAGCTGGTTACCAGTTTAATGTACACAAATTAATTTGTAACAACAAATGGGATTAACGTGCTAACCTGGTTATAAAGATGAATTAGTGATAAAATATTTATAAACAGTAACATAATGGGAACATCTACATGTGCCACTATGGCGACTTTGTTACTAGGCCGTGATTTAGTACTTCCTTCCAAAAGGAAATACTAAATCATAGTGCAGTAACAGCCCATACTGCACCATACATGTGGCGCACAGTTATTTTTAGCAGCTACTTTGCCGTAGCAGCGCGCTATACCAGGGGATCATGTCACTATGGCAAAGTAGCTGCTGGTCACGTGTAGATGTCCACAGACACCACACTGCTATGGTGACGTAGCATCATGTATAGACACGCCTAACAACACACTGTTAATAAGGAGCTGTACTGGGAGTAAAGAGACCTAGGACCTTTGTACGCACCACAAAATTGGTCTTTAAAGTGGCTTAAATGCCCTTTTGCACCACTTAAACATGTCCGAGGTGTTTTAGTTTGCTATCTTAGTAGCTAGGGAGGGAAGCACCAGGCCCTGTGCAGCTCAGGGGCTGTGCAGGCAGCCCATGGATTCAGCCCAATGGCAGCCTGTGCAGGCAGGCTCCACTGAAGGAAAAAAAAAAGCGGCGAGCCTGATCTTTTTTTTTTCTGTCTTCCTGGAGCCTGCCTGCCTGAGCTGCGTGGGGCCCGGTGTGGTGCCCCCCGGGACCACGCAGGCCAGGTGCCTGTGGGCATGTGCCACCTGGGGGCCACCACCATAGCAGAAAGCACCAGCCACCCTTCTCCTACCCCCACAACTCAAGGAGCACTCAGTCCACTGGCAGCTCTCCCTATCCCCCTGCCACCGGAGAGACAGGTAAGGCTCAGGTGCCACTGGGGTTTACTTCAGTTTAAATTGAAGCAGGGTTTTTAAAAACCCACCATTTCAATTTAGGAAGAATAAACCCGAAGTAAACACCTGTGGCATGTACAAGGAGCCCTGGACTCTATTTCCAGCTCCATCACTGATCAATCCAGTGGTGCCCAACAAGTCACTTTACTTTTCAGGACCTATCTTTCCACTCTCACCACTTTTCTGTCTTTTTTCTAAGCATTTTGAGGCAGTGACCAACAGGAGTGAACCTCACTCTAGGCTCTGCCCATTGAGTCCTGAAGATGTTATTCTTTGTGCTTCACAGCTCCAGCAATGCAATGATCACTGCATAGCTCCAGCAATGTGTAGACATAAAAGAGACATTGAGCCTGTCATGATTATACATAGTTGTCAGGTATAAACATCATCAGAAAGTGCTTTGTCTTTTCCCTCTGGACAACAATTCTGAATATGGAAGTCAAAATGAACGGAGTTCTTACTCTGTCCCTGGAAATGGGAGGAGCAAGGTGACAGTCTATGCTGCCTGAGGTCACCTCAGATGACTATTTTTCACTTGGGATGTAAAGAAGTTTGTGTAGTGGGGCATGAACCCACCATGGACTCTGATAGTCACAGGAACTGTCGCACTGGGACCTGAACTTAAAACCTGTCAAAACTGTCACCAAGTTTCTCGTCTGGTATCAGACTTTTAAACAAAGCCTAAAAAGAGAGAGTTGCTTTAGCAGTTAATTGCCATACATAACATAGTGTCTTTTAACATGGAGCTGTATTGCACTGTAAAATGCACATGACTGTCCACTTCCCAAGTACCACTCATAAGATCTGAATATAATAAGTAAAGTTACTAGGGATATTCCAATTAAACCTTTTCCTCAGAAAATGTCTTTTCATTAGGAAAAGTTTCTCAAATCCAGGAAGGAATTTGGGGTTACAATTAGACAGAGGACAAATACCGGAAGAGCAAACAGTCAGGGGCAGGAGTGTGAGCATGTGGTGTGCAGGCTGGGTGTAGGCCTCAGAGCTGCGTCATCTGTCCCACAGGGTTCCTAGAGGGGCTAGGAGTTCAGAGGTGGGGCATGTGGAGGTAAGTCTGCCACTGAAATATGCGGTATGGAGGCCTGCTGGGCACACATGTTGGTGGTGGGTGGTAAGCAATGGCTGCATTAACCCCTGCAGTTAACTGATACCACTTGCCCCACCATTGTTCAACCCGCCACCAAAGGTTGGTCCAGATCCAACCAGCAAAGAACCCTATAGTCTGGGTCCAGCCCAAGGTATCAAACTAGTTTGACACCCATGGTCTGGGGGATCAGATATTCCTCAGATGTGGTAAACCCAGCTTCAAGTCTCTGATTCAAGCCAGGAACTTGTATCTGGGTCTCTGTCATCCCAGTTGAGTGCTCTCTCATTCTCTTTTTTTAATATTTCAAAAGGTTTTTGTTTAATTCCAATATAGAACTAGAAAACTGTTGAAAGCTCAGAATGTTTCTCAGAATGGGAAAGCCATTTCCTGCCCAGATCTAATAATATCTAATAAAACCGATTCTTATCTCACTTGCAAAAATGTTCTTACATTCCTGTAACCACAAATAACTTCTGCAGAATTATTCCTGATTTCTGCCATTACAGATGCTCTCAGGGGCAGGCCTTTTCAATGAATGACATATAGTTTACCATGAATATAAGCAAGATGGCCTTTTCTAGTGTCACTTGTCTAGAATTGTCTAGCTCCGTTGCTGCTCAACATCTTTATTGTCCAAATTTTAACATGGATACCTTCCATCTGCATTTTTTTTTTATCTAGCTATAGGATCAATCTAGCTATAGCTAAGGTAGTAAGAATTTAGCCTTAAGTCCAGGAAACCACTGAGACATAAATAAGATGAGCTTCTTGTATGCTTAAGCATATCCTTAAGTGTTTGCATGAGACAAATCAGAATGAGTACAGGCAATGGAGAAGTTAAAAGTTGATGAACTCACACAGGACACATCTACACATGCAATGAATGCAACTGAATAAACTCCAGTGCAATTTGAGCCAAAGTAAACTAATCCCAACGTCACCTTCTACACATGCGTTTAAGCACAGTAATTTATTCCGCTGTCAGATACTATCTGTGTCTAACAGAATCATCCAATGGTGCTGTAAATTAGTCTACACCAGCCCAATTCCTGCACACTGTTGTGGTACCATGCAGCATGGCCACAGCCCATGCCTACCTGACGTCTTACTCACATATGCCTCAGGGCGCCTGACAGCACCACTGCCCCCACTCTCTGCAACTCCTCTCTTGCCCACCACAACTTAATGGTCTTTAACTTTTAGGAGCTGGATGGGTGAGATGGCGGTGATCCTGGCAGGTCCTTTCTGAGGGGTTTCTTCATGGGGCTCATACTCCACCCTTACCACATCCTGGATGATACCCGTCAAAGTCTGGATCTCATATCACCCCACTGTCATTGTCAGCTAGGTACTAGTTTGTCAAATGACTGTCTGGGGGTTTAAACCCATTTATTTGGGTCCCCGAGATCATTCTTTTATGCAAGGCCTTCTTGGGCTCATTGGTCCATCAACAAAGGTCAGTCTGCCTAAAGTCCATAAGGCATATGACCTTAAATCAAGTCCTCCCAGGCTCCTGGGTTACTCAGTGTGAGTCAACCCTTTAAGGACCCAATCAAATACTAGAGTGAAAAAAAAGAAATGAATTTAATGAACTCCCAGTTCCTCGGTTAATCGGCTCCTTTCAGCCTCTTAAGGTTCCAAAATCAAGTAGTTAGATAGTAAACCAAAGTAAATGAAATCCAAACCTCCCAGGTTCCAGAGTTAATCAATTCAGGCTGGTCCCAGCTCTCATTGACTCTGCTGCTTTAATTTTCATCCAGCCATCCTCAGGAGATTCTCTCCATTGGCACACCGCAAGGCTCATCAATGGTCCTTCAACCACTCAGACAAGTGGATCTGGTGCCCTTACCAGCTGGTGGCCATGGGACACTGTCAGCAGAGGAGGCCTCCAGTGTTACCTCAATACACTGGATGTGGTCCCTCTCTGGCTGCCCCTCTCTGGGGTCGGAAATACCTTCCTGGATCTTCTGCCCACCTATCCACAGGAAGCACATGTTGTGGAAACATGGCAACATGTTCCCTGCTCCAGCCAGGCCTCTTGGTATACCCGAGGTGAGTGTTCTCCACATGGGTCTTTTGGGGCTCGTTTCTTGCCCCACTCTTCTCCCCTCTGTAAAAGAGAACAAGAACACAGGAGAAAACTCACTGTAGGGAAAGAGGAGCCTGTGAAGGGAGAGATGACAACAACAACAAAATTAGGAGTGCCCCGGGAGTTGTGGTTTTGGAGCAGCTGCTTCGTCTGGCTAGAGTGGCCTCAGGGAAAGGAGAGGACAGTGCATGTGCCAGAAAGGAGACCAAATGGAGAACCAGGGAGTGGAGAGGTACATCCCAGCACAGGAGATGTTAGGTGGGACCCTCCCAGTCCCAAAGAGCTGGCAGGGAGACGGAAAGAGAGCTCCAGAGAGCTCATTGAGGCCGGGAGACACTGGCAGTAAGGATGCCCCAGGGCAAAGTGGCACGAGCAACAGGGGACTCCATCAGAGATGGGCTGGCCTCGGAACAAGCAGCCGGGCCCTAAACAACAGTTTAACCCTTTTAAAAGTTTTTTTTCTGTTGCTTTATTTAACCTGGGCAGGCAAGGGAAGGGTGCCAGTCTGGCAGCAACCCTCCTGAGGAGACTAGGGAGAGCGAATCACTGGTCTGGTCAATTAGTTCCAGGAAAAGGGACAAGAGCCCCAGGGAGATTTTTGTTTCTGTGAATTTGTTGATTTTTATTTATTTGTTTTTGTTTACCCTGGAAGGGGCATACAACCCCTCTATGTGGGATCAGTGGCACAAAATTAACATAGTACCTATGAGACTTACCTGTGACTGAGAGAAAGTCCAGCAGTCTGCACTATTTCATTCCATTGCAACTGTCAGTAGAGATGCTCATGAGCCTATAAGAAGAAAAGAAAATACAAGAAAGAGAACAGATACAGATTGCTCAGGAAGACCTATGAGTGCAAGCAAGCAGTGGCATAACATCTGGGTGGAAGTAGGATAGGGTGTAGGGGAGGTTGGAGCCCCAGAAGAAAGCCCTAGCAAGTCTGCCATTGGCCAGCTGTGGTGCAGAGTAACACCTCCCAGTTGGTAACATCACAAAAAGAGCAAGATCTGGCAGGCAAGAGTCGGGCCTCACCACAGTGAATACCAGGCAAGTGACTGCAAGACCAATGGGCCAGGCAGGGAAGGTACTGAGCATCCAAGCACATAAACGTAACCAGGCTAAGCCCCAGCACCTTCACACATACCAGAGATGACCTGAGCAGGGTGCAGGGCCTGGGGCAAATCAGCTCATGAGGGCCCTGCCCCCACCCTGATCCCATGCACCCAGATGCAAAGAAGCTGCTCCCGTCATTGGCAGTGGCAGTGGCAGCGGTGGCAGGGCAGTAGCAAATGGCAGGATGTGAAGCCAGCGATGGCAGCGCAAAGTTGCCACAGCCACTCCACCCTGCTCCATGGGGCCCCCCAAAGCACAGAGTCCGGGGCAGTTGCCCCAATTCACACCCCCCTCCCCAGGGACGGCCCCACACACACATACAGACAGTGATGCTTTACTGTGTAGTAAATTGGTCTACTATGCAATAAAGGGCATATGAAGACATGCCCACTAACAGTTTTTTAAAATTCTATCAGTTATACGTTACAGCACAATTATAGGCCCTCTAAATACCGACATTAAACGAGCACTAGCATAACTGAGGGGCATGACCAGGGCATCAATCCTAGTCACTGACTTTGGGGGAGGAGAGTTCAAAAATAGCTGCCGCTGCAGGTGGGAGCTGGACATGGCACTACCAGCAACACAGCAGCTAGTGTTGTCCCATGTGTCGAAGCTGCTCAGGGGATGGAGCTGCCCTGTTATGCCTTTGTAAATGAGTAACTTTGTTCAAATTAATTGTTCCATTTGCATTATGATATCAATTATACATGATGGTAGAATCCAATAGGACTATTCCAATGTGTAAAGTTATTTACACATCTACATATTTTTCAGATTTGTAATTTTTTTTTTGGATACTGACCTTCATTCAGCTTATCTCAAAATAGTTTAAGAAGAAATAAATAAAGCTAACAAAGCTAAAATTAAAATAATAAAAATCATAGTAAAGGAAGAAAGAAGCCAAGGGAGAAAAAAATGTTTCCAGGTGAGATTTCAAAACAGATGGGAATGCTGATATGTCGTTTACATAAATAGTGGATTAAGCTACATTTTAGTAATTCAGCCAGCATCAGTAAGCATAAGTCTGCCAAAGTCTGAACTCTGATCTTTCTCAGGGGACTCTTTCCTAGTAAAACTACAATGATGTTAGGGTTTAGAAATCTCACATACTATATATATAAAGGAATTCCAAAGCAGTAATAACTGAGGCAGTTCCAGACAGTAGGACTAGTAGCCTAAGGGTAAAAAGCTTTTTGCCTGATTCTTCTCTCACAATCTCACTTACACTAGTTTCACATCCCTTTAACACCACTGGCTTCAATGAAATTACTCCTTAAACACCAGTGCAAATGAGATCACTCATTTAATGCCTCTGATTTCCTTTGTAAAATTATAGCCAGCTACAATGCGAGGACAAAAAAACCCCACCTAATGCAGTTTCTATTACTGAGGGAGTTTTAAAATGTGCAAGTTGCTGAGATTTTTTAACTCAGTAAAGAAACAGTTTCTCCCTCTGGGAAAATGAGTGAAAAAGGGCTTCTGCCAACATTCATTAGGACATGAGGTCAGCTTAGCTAATTAAGGTCCCAGAAGAAATACTGTATTATTCTTAGTCATAACCAACCCTCTTTGAAACCCAAAATGTGCTTTGAAAAGCTGCTTTTCTGGGCATCCAGAAAGTCAAATAATGTGTGTTATATAAAAAATATTAAAAAATCTAAGTCTTGTGGATGCAGCTCTGACTCCACCAAGGAGGGATTTGGGAGTCCCATGTCAAACACTCATTGCAGCTCTACCTTCAAACAATCTTAACAAAACTCAGCACCTGTGCAGGTGTTCTTTGTGTAAGCCAGTTACAGCAATTACCACCTTCTTCCTAGTTAAAGAAAAGTTACAGTTCCACAAGACCCTGAATAAATGTGCTTTGTGATCAACAGAACCATTTCCTCTTTGAAGAACTTGTTGAAAGCTTTGCATGATATCAGATTAGGTATAAATGGTTTGATGAGTCATGGCACATGTCATAATTTTATTATTTGGGTGCATAAGTTTCCTATTTTATAACCTTCCAATCAGTTCAAAGAAGCTGACAGTTTCTCCCAAACTCATTCACTAGCCACCTGTTAATCTAAACATAAGCCTCCAGGCACTTGTAAAGGTTGATGCATTGCAATTATGTGGGAGGTCTGCATGTTAAAATAAGGTAGCTGCTTAAAAGGAAGACTCAGAGGACATCTAAAATACAACTAGGATGTTCCAAGTTGGAATCTTTCTCTTTGAAAAGCGATTATGCCAACAACTAGAAGAAATAGCTTTCTCCATTATTTCTGCTTCTGAGAAATGGATTTGGCTAATATTTAAAATGGAGTGGCTTTAGACCATTTAAATGTTATTGTTACTATTATTAAACCTGTTTATCACAGTAATGCTTAGGCAAGAATGCGGCCACATTGTGCCAGGCCCTATACAAACAGAGACTGTAAGCTCTACAGAGCAGACACTATCTTAAAAGAAAAGAGAAAGAGAATGGAGGAAGGAGAACACACAAGCAGAGTGAATAATGTGATGATATCAGTCAGTTGTGGGATAGGAGTTGGGCAGAGCATAAATTTGAAGGAAACAACAGTGAAGAGAAGGTGATAAGGAGTTCAGGGCACAGGAGAAGAGGGGCACATATACAAGTGTAATAATTAGATTTGGGGCTCCTGAGGCAGCTCTCGGAGACCATAAAAACTAGGGAGGCGGTAGTCATGGGGGACCTAAACTACCCAGATATCTGCTAGGAGACGCAGACAGCAAAGTCCCACCATTCACACAGGTTCCTATCCTGTGTACAGGACTCCATCTGACACAGGAGGTACATGGTCCCACTAGGGGGAATGCCTTCCTGGACCTGGTATTGGCAACGGGGGATGACATGATAGGAGACCTACAGATCGGTGGTCACCTGGGGGACAGTGATCACCAAATAATAGAATTCATCATAAGACGTCGAGTGGGTAAGGTAACTAGTAGGGTGAAAGTGCTAGACTTTAGGAAAGCTGATTTCAATGAACTCAGGCGTTTAGTCAAGAACACACTGCAGAGTAAGAGTTTTAAAGAGTTGGGAACCCAGGAAGGGTGGCTGTGCCTTAAGGAAACGATCCTTCGGGCACAGAGGGAGACGATCCCGATGCGGGGAAAAAGGGGGAAAAGGGACAAGAGGCTTCCTTGGCTGACCAGAGAAATCCAGAGCAGTCTACGGGCTAAAAGGGGGGCATATAAAAAGTGGAAACGGGGAGAGATTACTAAAGAGGAGTATACCTCCTCTGCTCGCGCTTCTAGGGAGGCAGTTAGACAGGCCAAAGCTACCATGGAGCTGAGGATGGCATCCCTAGTTAAGGATAACAAAAAAATTGTTTTTTAGATATATAGAGAGTAAAAGGAAGGCCCAGGGTGGAATAGGACTTCTACTAAATGGGCATAAGCAATTGGTGATGGACAGGGGGGACAAGGCTGAACTCCTCAACGAGTTCTTTGCCTCAGTGTTCCTAAGCAAGGGGCAAGACAAGGCTCTCACTGGGATTGTAGAGAGGCAGCAACAGGGTGCCAGACTACCAAGTGCAGACCCTGAGATGGTACAGAGGCACTTGGAGAAACTGGATGCGTTTAAGTCGGCAGGCCCAGATGAGCTCCATCCGAGGGTACTGAAGGCACTGGCTGACGTCATTGCACAGCCACTGGTGGGAATATTTGAACACTCATGGCTCACGGGCCAGGTCCCGGAGGGCTGAAAAAGGGCCAATGTGGTCCCCATTTTCAAGAAGGGGAGGAAGGAGGACCCGAGCAAATATAGGCCAGTCAGTCTCACCTCCATCCTTGGTAAAGTCTTTGAAAAAATTATCAAGGCTCACATTTGCGAGAGCCCGGCAGGAAAAATTATGCTGAGGGGAAACCAGCACGGGTTCATAGCAGGTAGATCATGCCTGACTAATCTAGTCTCTTTTTATGTTATAAAACGCCTGGACGCAGGAGTAGGGGTTGACGTCGTTTACTTAGACTTCAGGAAGGCCTTCGATACGGTATCCCACCCCATACTGGTGAACAAGTTAAGAGGCTGTGACTTGGATGACTGCACAGTCCGGTGGGTGGCGAATTGGCTAGAGGGTTGTACCCAGAGAGTCATAGTGGATGGGTCGGTATTGACCTGGAAGGGTGTGGGCAGTGGGGTCCCGCAGGGCTCGGTCCTTGGACCGGTACTCTTCAATGTCTTCATCAGCAACTTGGACGAGGGAGTGAAGTGTACTCTGTCTAAGTTTGCGGATGACAAAACTGTGGGGAGAAGTGGACACACCGGAGGGCAGGGAACAACTACAAGCCGACCTGGATAGGTTGGACATATGGGCAGAAAACAACAGAATGCAGTTCAACAAGGAGAAATGCAAAGTGCTGCACCTAGGGAGGAAAAATGTCCAGCACACCTACTGCCTAGGAAATGACCTGCTTGGAGGCATGGAAGCGGAAAGGGAACTTGGAGTCCTAGTGGACTCCAAGATGAACATGAGTCGGCAGTGTGACGAAGCCATCAGAAAAGCTAATGGCACTTCATCATGCATCAGCAGATGCATGATGAATAGATCCAAGGAGGTGATACTTCCCCTCTATCGGGCGCTGGTCAGACCGCAGTTGAAATACTGCATGCAATTTTGGGCGCTGCACTTCAAGAGGGATGTGGATAACCTGGAGAGGGTCCAGAGAAGGGCAACTCGTATGGTTAAGGGCTTGCAGGCCAAGCCCTATGAGGAGAGACTGGGGCACCTGGGCCTCTTCAGCCTCCGCAAGAGAAGGCTGAGAGGCAACCTTGTGGCTGCCTATAAGTTCATCATGGGGGCACAGAAGGGAATTGGTGAGGCTTTACTCACTAAGGCGCCCCTGGGGGTTACAAGAAATAATGGCCATAAGCTAGCAGAGAGCAGATTTAGACTGGACATTAGGAAGAACTTCTTCACAGTTAAAGTGGCCAAAGTCTGGAATGGTCTCCCAAGGGAGGTGGTGCTCTCCCCTACCCTGGGGGTCTTCAAGAGGAGGTTAGATAGGCATCTAGCTGGGGTCATCTAAACCCAGCACTCTTTCCTGCCTATGCAGGGGATCAGACTCGATGATCTACTGAGGTCCCTTCCGACCCTAACATCTATGAATATCAAAGGGAATTGAACTGAAGAGGCTGTGGGCAACAACTGGAGTGAACAACCAGTCAACACAGGGCAAAGAAAGTCAATTCAAAACTGTAAAGAGTTTTCTGGGTGTGGAAACATCCCAGCTTTCCCAGATTCTGCAACTTCTGCTAGTGGCTCAGTCTCCAGCTGGCTCTTCTCTGTAGTGGCAGGGAGGAAGAGGACATGACATAGGTCTTAGTGGGCACATGCATGTACATATGCACTTTAATGCACAGCAACCTATTCTGCTACACATAAAAGTGGCATGTAAAAAAAATTCTAATATACTAATGCACTGTAGACTAGGCTACTACACATTAAGCCCCTGGGGCAGGGGGCTGGACTCAATGATCTTCTGAGGTCCCTTCCAGCCCTAATGTCTATGAAATCTATGAAGTGTCACCTAAAAACCATGTGCTTATGCTGCTGCACATTAGCACACCTTAATGCACATTTATTTAGTACCTCATTTTGGAAGTACTAAATTTAATATGTATTAGCAAAAGCACATTAATGCACATGTAGATGCATCCAGTGTGCCTATTGCAGTAAGATCTACCTGGCCCACTTCTTAGTCCAGCAGGATGCTAAAGTGGGGGGAATGGGGGAGACAGACCTTATATTGTTCAAGCCTGATCAGTCCTTACTATATGGACCCTGCAGTTGAATTTTCTTAACTTATCTAACATACACACCTTATGAGAAATATTTTAAATTTAACCAGCCTAGAAGTTAGCAAGGGTTTAAGGGAAATCTAATGTCTCCTGGGAAGTGGCCTTTTAAGACAGCAGGGTCTCTAGGGACATCTCCTTGTCAAGGGTCCCTTAAGCTTTGATTCCCAGTATCCTTCCAGAAACCATCTAGGACTTGGCTTCACAAGCAGCCTAAAGGCATTAGGGAGCTGCCATTGAGCTGAAGATGGATCCCTCATGCACAGAAAATCCCACCCTCAGCCATGCCTTGTTTCCCTGCTAGATGCTGCACAGGAGCCACCTGCTCTCCCTTCACACTTCTCAACCCAAATTTCCTCTCCCCTCCATCACAGTGAAGGGACCTAGGTGCTATTCATTGATGGCTGCCCCCTGCCTCTCCCTTTATTCCTTTTTCATGTGGTGGTTGTGGCCTCTTCCCTTTGTTTCCTATTGGGGCACAGTGGGGTTTCTTTAGCCATGGAGCAACCTCTGCCCTGCAGGTCCCAAGGGGCTTTGTGTAGCAAAGGAGCCATTGCCAGGGTTGGACCCCAGGATGAAAAACTCCTGCATATCTTGAGCAAAACCAGGGACATCATTCTCCCACTTTACTCGGCCTTAGTGAGGCCACAGCTGGAGTACTGCATCCAGTTTTGGGCCCCCCACTTCAGGAGGGATGTGGGTAAGCTTGAGAGAGTCCAGAGGAGAACCACCCGTATGATCAAAGGCCAAGAGGGCAAGCCTTATGAGAAGAGGTTGAGGGACATGGGACTCTTCAGCCTGGATAAGAGAAGGCTCAGGGTGGACTTGGTGGCAGCCTACAAGTATATAATGGGGGTGCATCAGGACCTGGGAGAACAGTTGTTCACGAGGGCTCCCCAAGGAATAACAAGGTCTAACAGTCACAAACTCCTGGAAGGCCGATTTAGACTGGACATAAGAAAAACTTCTTTACAGTCCAAATGTCCAGGGTCTGGAACAAACTCCCCCCAGAGGTGGTGCAAGCATCTTCTTTGGACTCATTCAAAAGGCATTTGGATGTTTATCTTGCTGGGATCATTTGACCCCAACAGACTTCCTGCCTATGGCAGGGGGGCTGGACTTGATGATCTGGCGAGGTCCCTTCCAGTCCCTAATGTCTACGAAATCTATGTAGTTTATGAAATGCAACAAAAGACTTAAGGAACGGACTTCATTAGGCATATTTGTGTTATTGATTTTGCATTGATTCTACTGCCAGCATCACCAATGAGAGTTTTGCAGGAGCTGCAACTAATGAAGGGCCAACCTAAAAGTTTGGCACTCCTTCCCCAGCTGCTCCACTTTGAAGCTTAAGCCCCAACCACCTGAATAACACAGGATCCAGGTGACCAAGAAAAATGCGTGGAATGAAACTGTTAAAAAGTTATTTGTTTGTCCTGGGAATGAGCCAAAATCTTCAGAGGTGTAAAAACAGCACATTACACCTTCCCCACATAGTACTGTTTTTGTTTTATAATCCTTAGCATTGGCTGATTTCGGATCAGTAGTCCTCCTTTTAGCATTGATGCTCTACAGCTTGAGTGTTCTAGGTCCCAGGTTTTATCCCTAGATTTGTTTCTGGCCACAACTGAATATATGTATTCTTGCCAAGTTGCACATACAACAGTAGGAAATTATTAAGGAATCCTGGATAAGTGTTTTAGTCCTAATTTAACCAGTTCTAGGCTGGTTAAATTAGGACTGAAAAAACAGCTGTAAAATTCTGATCTGAATCCAAGCATCAGAAAATGCAAGGTACCTTGGTGATTAGCCCAGGGTTAAGATGTGCCAATCATTGTATTTTAAATTTGGAATTTAGGTCCAAACTTCCTCAAGTGTGGGGGATATTCTAATCTAGGGTTGTGTTTCAAGTCTATCTCTAAGATAACCAGATAAATATAGGGACTGATTCTTTTTACCTTTATACTAACTTTATACAAGAGCTGGTTAGAACTTGTCTCTGATTTTTTTTCTTTGTTTAAAAAGCCTAATTTGATAAAAATCAGTTTGTTCATGAAATTGTGTAGATGTCAGTGGCAATTTTCAGTTATAGATATTTTAGACAAAAGTGGTCCATCTTGGAAGATTCTCATTTCACAAATTTTTGTTTCCAATTTTATTTTATGGGTTTTATCATTTCTTATGTTTATATCATTTAATGGTATGTTATTATTAATAATACATATAACGCCCTGATACTTACTCCTAGTAGTGATGTCATAATAGCATAATAAGTTTTAGGCAGCACTGTATCATAATGATTGGAACATCTCATCTTCTGTTTTAGATCAGAGTGTCTCTTGTTTGGGGTGTGATGAAACCAGCTGATACTGCAGTTGCTGTCCTGTCATAAGATAATGGAAAAATTAACTAGTCTTAAAAATAGTTTTAAAATGTCCAGATTCTGAAACAAAAGAAAAATTCTGAATCTATTTTTTTTCAGAAATTCTTTTTAATGAGGAACTGAATTTAAGTTCAAAATGTGAAAATTATCTGCAAAGCTTCACTTCACCTCAGTGGTGTTATTCTTGATCTATGCCACAGTGGGAAATGGATTAGATCTATAAAATCTAAAACAGACCCAAAAGTGTCTGTCTCCCTCTTGCATTTTTCCATATTTGAGATCAGCAGAGCTACTCAGGTTGATGCCCTCTCAATATGGTTGCAAATTGAATGGAACCATAGGCAACGTGTAGGGTGGGCATGGGGGGGGAGGGGCATGTGCTCACCCTGAGGGCACTGCCACCCCCCCTGAGAGAGAGCTCTCCAGGTGGTAGTGGGGCACAGAAAGCACTCCTGCCTCCCTGAAATTGGCTCCTCTGGCGGGACGTCAGCAGCGGAAGTGCCAGTGGTGGAAGTCCTGGCATTTACACTACTACAATTCCACATGCAGAAGTGCTGGCACTTCTGCCACCACCATGCCATTGGCATACTTGGCAACCGGTCTCTGGGGGACCACCCCAAGTCATGCCCCGCTGATGCCCCCCCAAACTTGGGAGGCACCAGTCATCCATTAATGGAACCAAACAAGTCAAATCAATTAACCAATTATAGCTATGACATTTAGGCAAAGTACAGATGGTCAAAAAATCTGAGGCTGAATTGATTCAGTCTTTGCAGGTTAGTCTAAACTGCACAAATTAAATTGAAACAGAAATGAACAGACATCTACCTTTGACTCAGGAAATGCAGTCACATGCCTGCAGTAGTTCAGGCCACAAGCCCAGGGGTGCTAGAACATGCCTCTCCGGCTGTGTGTTCACTTCTTCTTCCTGCTGCCTGCAAGGTCTCTGGGATTTGCAGTCCAGGCTTACAGCAGCAGGAGTCTGCAGGGTTGCCTCTGGGATTTGTAGTCCACAGACACAACCAGAAGTAAGTTTGAGCGGGGGAAGGGGTGTTTAACCCCCTTCCCTGGCCCCAGATCCCAGCTGGGGTTTACCTGGATGGGGACAGTCCTCCCCCTCCCCCCGTAAACTGGACTGCATCCCCAGCTGGGCTTGCCCCCCTCCCCGCCCCCCTTGTCAGCCAGCCTTCACTGCTCCAGCTAGACAGCAGAGGGGCAGGGCCAGCCTTGCTCTCTGGAGCAGACAGCCCAGCCCAGCCCAGCCCAGGGTTGCAAAATGCTGGGATGCTGGAGGACTCTGATTTAACTTAAACCAGAAAGGGGTCTGGAACAGATATTGCATAAACCAGTTTGACCCAGATCAGTTAAGTCTGATACTACATTCAACCAGGTTTATCTTAAATCAGTTTCAGCCATTTTGAAATGGGTTTATAAGCACTGAGCTTCTGTTCTGTTACAGGTTGAAACCAGTTTCTGATCACTTAAACTGGTTTATGTGTAATTTCTGTCCCTAGCCTTAGAAGCAATTTTGAAAGCATGAAAACTAAAAATAGAGCGCCAAATTCTCTCTTTCTTCAAGATTTCAGCAATTGCATTTCTGGTGAAGGCTAATGCAGTCTAGAGGCTGTTTTAATATGTACCAACTGGCAAAAGAGCCAGTGAGCCATATGCCATATCTTCCTCCCTGAATAGACCTCCTTCCCTGCCCCAACATGCACCTTGAACAAAGAATTAAAGAGGGGTGCACTGGAACTGCCTGTGTTGGTTTTATGTATGTTGAAGACTCCCCCAGAAAAAGGGAATCCAATATTTTCTCCTTTTTTGATTAATATAATATTACCGTGTACAAGAAAGCACTGAATACTTTTAGGAAAAATATATTATTTATGTATTTATTTACTTATTTTCTTATTTATTTATTTGATATATATGCTATCATCAGATAATACAAGTACAGTTGACATCTTATTAATATTCAGGGATTGTTCATCAAGAAAACAGTTCAACACACAAACCACTCTAAACAGGACATATTAATGTACATATTTTGTAAACTCCGTATACAAAATAGCATCACTAACTTCAGAAGAATGCATCAAAAACTAAAGTAAATAACTGGAAAATCACTGGAGTTAGGACACAAAGAGTTTACTGTCATAGCCATAAGAGTCTACAAATACACATACATAAACGTTAGTAACGTGATAATTAATTAATCCTGGAAAACTTTTGAAAAAGAGAAATGTTCTTATGTATAAGTATGCACAGATATCACAGACAAAACCTGGAAAAATGACTTATATGGTAACTTTTTAAATGTAGCATTTTACATTAATCACTTTCAGATGGATTTTTTTTGGTCTGCCCAATTTGTATATGAGGAAAACATGCCTGATTTGGAATCCAAAAATACACTTTCAAGTTCCTTTTAGTACTTCTGCATTTTGTATATGTAGTGCTTTCCTATTAGCAACAAATGGAAATCTCACTAGAAAAAATGCACTTTTGAATCACTTCATATTAAGTTCCTATTATCCTATTATAATGCTTTAATTTTTATTGGTATTAGATTAAAACTAGTAAACTTAGGTTTGTCTCATATATAAACAAGATACAAATTCCCTTATTAGCAGTGCCTCATATTTATCAATAGACAACGTTTTCATCTGTAAAAGATAAATATTGACATTAAAAGAGCACTTTTAATTAAGGTAAAAGTTATATTTTGAGAAATATATTTCCTTATTTGTGTAACAAATACAGCACAATCAGAAGAGAAACTTTGAAAGAATGAAGCATACCCAGTACAAGTAGAATTTTCTGAGAATTTAGGGTGATAGTCTATTCCTTCTCTAGTTACCTAAGTGGCAGCTTTTGGTCATATATATGACATTTTTGACGCACCAAAATCTATTCCTGGGTATACAGCGGACTATATATACATGCAGATGGTACATGTATGTTGGTAGCAAAATGAGAGAGAGAGTTCCTGTCTTTCACCATCAATTACTGAATGATTAAGTTAGGGTAGAATATGTTATGCACTTTGGGGGCAAACAGAAGTGCAACTTCCCAGTCTGACTCATGGCGCTTCACAGAATCCACCATAAGTTAAACTGATCCAATCTAACAGATGTTAGCTGTTGGGTTGGGAGGGTGGGGGATCAAGCTGTAGTTTGGAGCCAATCCAGGGAGAGAGGCTGCATCTTTGCAGCCTCTTCTGCTAGCTCCATCCCACCTCTTTAAGCTCTGCAGCTATCTCTAGGTGGGAAAGGGGGAGAAGGCAGGGGAGTGAGGTCTGTTCTGGGGTTTTCCCAGCCACAGGGCTCCAATCCACCCCCCTCCCCCACTCCAGTGCAGCTGGAAAGACCCGAGAATGGACGTCCGTCCCCTGCCTTCTCCCCCTCCCATCCAGAGATAGCACCAGAGGCTGGGCTGTGTTGCAGCAGCCCAGCACCAGAGCAAACAGAAATTAATGAAGGTTCTCTGTTTTGGAGCATCTTCATTTGAACCCTCATGCAATGAGGGTTCATTTGCCATGCAATTGGAGGGCTCTGCAGCCATGCTCTTTTGTTAGGGCATAGCTTTAGAGTGCTTTCAAGAGGCTGATCATGCAACAAATGTAATTCTGTCTAAGCCCTTACGTGCAAGTCAACTCAATCCACAATAGTAGCTTGGCAGAACTGAATCTTTTAGAGGGACTTAAAAGTGGACAATGTAACCCGGATCAGATTCATAGCCAAGTTACTCTATACAGTTGGTCTATGTATACTCCATGTATACTCCAAGGACAAAAGACACTCTTCTGGGAAGCTCTAGGTTCCCCCTCAGTCAGAGAGGGCCCCAAACTGGCCCTCCAGCTTCCCAGTGCAGCACTCTAAAGACCATACCACAGGTTAACTATTATTCAGTTCCTTCTCTGATGCTTCTCTTTAAGTTGAGCTACTAATATAGTCATTGGAAAAATGGATGGGATGCAGTGAAGGGGGAAGCAAGGGCCCAGGCTAAAACAGAAGGCACCTTCCCTTCCAGGCAAGCAGCCACCTCACTAAGCCACACATCAGACTTGCACTCTTCTTCCTGCCCCACATCTCCCAGACCCCTTCCTCTTAAAGCTGCCCAAGGCACCAGCTTTAAAAGAAGCTCCAGAAAAACTCGATATTGACTAGCCCGTGGTGTGGTGGTGACAGTCCTATGCTAGGCAGTCAGAGAAACCTATATTCAAAGACTTTTTGGTTGCTGGGGTCCTAAAACCCAGGTCCTCCAGCTTCCCAGATGAGTGTTCTAGTTATTCAACTCCTGGTGGGAAGAAAAAGAGGAAGTTGGTCCCTTTCCTGCACCACCCTGAGTCTCCCCTCCCCTTTAGTCTACATCTGGCTAGTCCTGGATTTTGGTCAACTACATTTCTGGCCATCTAAGGTCACTACATGCCCACACGGATCATGTATACATTCCTTAGCTAAGTATGCAGCCTACTGTATGTGCCCAGTCTCCACACATATGTAGCACAGAGCTACATGCCCAGGAATAGGATTGCTCACTGCGTGTAAGTACCAAAAATGTCATGTAGGCAGACAAAAACCTACCACTTGGATAACAGAAAAGAAAGAGAATGTCACTCTTAGCTACCAACATCTAGAACATGCAAATCAATTCACAATATTAGTTTGGCAGAATTGAATCTTTTATTGCATCTGGCCTCCCAAAGGATTCTATCCAGCCCATAGAGGGTCCTTCAGTTCCACCCAGCCCAGACATGGGGGGCAGCCTAGGCTGTGAAGCATGAAACCAGTCCCACCACCCCCGGGCACACAGCAGGGTGGAGATGGTACACCGGCCAGACTCTGTTTCCTGGCAGCACCCGCAGTGGTGGTTCTGTCCAGCTGTTGCTGCTCATGTCTCCCCTGTGACCAGACCTAGCCCTCCTGCCTGGACACCCCAGCCCATTTGCACCAAAGCCTGGGGTGCCAGATGGAGAAGGTGGGCAGGCAGGCAAAGTCTCAGTGAAGACCGGCCCAGGACTTCTGTGCAAAGAGTGCACTTGGCTGGGTGGATGAGATTGGGCTACAGGCAGGTGGGAAGCAGAGTCTGGGAGCAGGATGGGCAGGCAGAGGCCAGGGTCAGGGCCAGGATTGCTATGTGGTGACAGCACAGAGCCAGGGCCCAGGAAAAAGCTGCAATCCACTCTCCCCCTGTCCCTGCCATGCAGAGAGCAGATCTTGGCTCTGGCCCAGGCCCTGACCCCATACTGTCACTGCCCTGTAATCATGGCCCCAGCCCCTGACTGCCCATCCCGCTCCCAGATGCTACCCCCCAACCACCCGCAGACCCATCACATCTGCCCAGCCAAGTGTACCCTGTCCATAGAGCTCCCCAGACGGTCTCCATGTAGATCTCATCCACTCACTTGGTTCAGTGCCCGCCCCACCCCCCCCGTGCTGTGCCAAGCCAAGTCAGAACCTCCCCCCCGCCCCCACGCCCCACAACAGCTCACCAAAATTCCTAAAGTGTCCCTCCAGCTAAAGTAATTGCCCATCCCTGTTTTAGAAGGAATTAAAAGTGTCAGTGGTCATACTGACAAGACCAAACACAGTTTGGAATCTAGCCAAATTATTCCATACATATACACTGTAACTGTGTGCTCTATGTATACTGGAACTGAGATTTGGCTCTACCATATCAAGTTAAAAATAACTGTTTGACTATCATTAATATTTATAAGTAGAGTAACTTTGTTAATATTTACATCCTTATACTTGCTGCGAAACCAAGTAAATTTCAGAATTAAAAAAATGTCCCTTAGAAGGGATCGGTTAAATTAATTAGATACAATGAAAAATGGCCTGATCCAAAATTCTTCCTAAAGGTCAAAAGAGATTAGTCTTGTCCCTCTATTTCTTAGTTTTGTCCAGGGCTCATACTGACAATGACAAACAGGCCACTGGAGAAGGTAGTTCCTCATTCCATCAAAAATAAAATCAACTAGAAATCTTTTGAGAGACCTTTACCTCAAGAGATTTCCAAAACAAAGAACTTTAGATAAGTTCATATGAATTTATGAAAGTGGGTAAATGTTGGCATAATCCACAAACTAAAGACCCAGTTACAAGGATCCCAAGACATATACAAAGTTATGAATTTTACCATAACACCAAAACATGGGAAGTTACATTAGGTTGTGTTTAGTCACGATCTGAATTTGGGATATTAATGGCAAAGCATTAATATATGGGACATGCTTCATTCTATACACTACACAGCGAGCACTTCTATAACATTTAAACAGGTGCAAGCAATAACATAATTTAACACAAACTGTCCTGTCCTCAGTTTTATCTTCTTCTAAGATTATGAAAAGATGTTTTTATTTGATTTTTGTTATACATCATGATACCAAGTGGTATGATTTTACGGCAGGAAGTCTGCCTGTGTATATATAAGGAATTAAAGATAAAGGTACAGGCAAGCTTTATTTAACTCAGGACGCACCCCTTGGCCATATCAAGACAAGTGTGGTTGTGTGGTATGTAGCGCCCGCACAAATTCAGACATTTCCTGTGCTGCTACCTTGCAGCACAGGAGAATTTTTTGACCCCAGGAGATCCAGAGGGCACGTGGCACAGGTATTCCCCAGAGACAAGTAGCAGTGGCACAAGGTGTGCCGCTGCTTCTTGTCCCTAGGAAACCAAATGTCCATACTTGTCGGGACATGACCCTTGAGTAGAATAAGCAAGCCAAATCATGTCACACCAGTAAAAGCTCAACACTGTCTGAAAACAAGACAGTGCACCACAGGGTGGACTCTCAGTCAGTAGTAAATACATTAGACACAGCTTTGGTAACATTTTGAGCTAATGAGAATAACAGGAATTGAAAGCAGTACTAAATAAAATGAAAGGGGTCACAAGTCTATGGTCAAAGTGGAACAGTAACCATAGTAAACTGTTGGGCAATCAGATACAAGAAGTTACATTTTTCCGCCTGTGCTTGAATCGTTTCTGCTTTGTGTCAACTGCTGGACTGTGAAAATATATTTTTTCTGGAATCTTCCCAGTTAGGTGCATTGAGATGCGGGCAGTGTTCAAGCTAGACACTTGAGGCATATTTCGTATTTATTATATAGAAATGCTACATCCACTTCTTGTATTAGAAAGGTCCTATCCCATACATATCCAAGCTACAAAGAGGTTAAAATCTGCAGCAGTCAAAAAGCAGACATATAAAGTAGATTCTGACCAAGGATGTATAGGACACACAGTAGTTCATATATTTTAGGTATTCAGAGATAGCATTGTTTATAACAGTATAGTTTTGGTCCTGGGCTGTCCCTTCACTTCTCTTCTAAAATGTATGGCCTAGATTTACAAAGTGGTTGAGCAACCAACACTTCAGTTAAGTTTAGATGCTCAGTTTATCCAAATGTTGGGCTCTTGCTTAATGATCGTCTCTGCACTAGTGAAATATTCAATAGCCTGTTAAAAGAGTATCCTTTTGGAATAACTGAAGCTGTTTGCCAGATTTTTTTTCTTTTCCCTATATATATGGAAACTGACTTCTTGGTCTCTGATGCTATTTTTTGTGTGTGTGATATCTTTTATTGGACCACCTATACTGGGAGAAACACTGGACAAGCTTTAGGCACTGAATGCCCTTCTTCAGGTCTTAAAAGAAGCAGACAGTCTGAGCTAAATAACAGAAAAAATGGTTTGTGTTAATTCCATGCAACTGAAAGCAGTCACTTTAGCAGCAACACAGCTACAACGGCACTCTATATTACTCTCTCACTTGTTCAAATGCGCACTGCTAGAATTTAGATTTCCAAGACATTATTTTGCTGTAAACACAGTTATATTCAGCTAGCAATATTAGGAGATTGGATCAAATTCAGTCCAGTCTCTTCATCTGTGCAGGAGTTTATATCACTCCAGAAGGCAGAAGGTAAAAGGCAAGTCTGACAGTGTGCATGAATCTACTGCCATAAAGAGGATGAAAGCTTACGCTCAGGTCAACTGCAAAATACACAAAGAAACTTACATAAGATCTTCAAGTCATGGCAAAATAGGGTTCTTCATTTTAAGTCATTTTTTGTAACTATTGATGATAATTGTCTTCATCTAAATTAAGGCTAAGTACAGATATTCAGAAAGGCCAAGGCAGAAGTGATCTAAGTATCACCTTCTAGATTAGGTCAGGATTGAACAGAACACACATGCGCTGTTCAGTGGGGGAGGGAGGGAGGCGAGCTTGGAGCTTGCCTGCACTAGCCAAGGCCAGCAGCTTGGGGGCACTCTTGTACACTTCTCAAAGTGCCATGTGGGCTCCACAAGCTACCAAGAACAGCCAAATGGGCAAGCTTCCCTATTTGGCTGCCCGGTGCTGGGGAGCAGTCCCCACCCCATCTCCACCTTGCTACTCTGTCAGTGACAGGAATCAGAAAATTACAGTACTGGGCGCCGCACTGCAGAAGGGATGTGGCCAGCCTGGAGAGGGTTCAGAGGAGGGCCACCCGCTTGGTGAGAGGGCAGCAGGACAGGCCCTATGAGGAGAGGCTGAGGGACCTGAACCTGTTCAGCCTCAGCAAGAGGAGGCTAAGGGGGGTCCTGGAGGCTGCCTACAAGCTCATCAGGGGAGATCAACAGCAAATAGTCAGAACCCTTTCCTCCCCAGCACCACCTGGGGTGACAAGGAACAATGGTCATAAGCTGATGGGGAATAGGTTTAGGTTAGAGATCAGAAGGCAATATTTTACAGTTAGGGTGGCCAAAATCTGGAACCAACTTCCCAGGGCAGTGGTCCTCACCCCTAACTTGGGCAAATTCAAGAGGAGGTTGGATGATCACCTGTCTGGGGTCTTGTGAACCCAGCATTCATTCCTGCCTGTGGCAGGGGGTCAGGCTAGATGATCTGTTCAGGTCCCTCCTGACCCTAGATACTATGAAACTATTAAACTATGAAACAGTGAAGTAGGGCTGGAAAATACCTCCGGGCTGGGCAGGGCAGGGCTGGGCTGGTCATGCCCAGGGGCCAGGACCCAAGTGGGGGAGACCATCTGCTGAGTGCTGGCAGGGGCAGGCTGGGCACAGACATCTCCCTAGAGCTACACTGAGGGCTTTTTCTTTCTTCTTTCATATGGATGAGATAGATACAGAACAGCAACTATAATTTTACATTTAGGTGGTTGGACCAGACAGTTGCATCAGGACCATCAGAGCATATCACTGTGATACCACCTTCTTATTTGTGCATCAGGCATTGGGTTGGTATATGTACCGTGGTCTGTTCTGGGTGACCACATGTGACAGGTACACGATCTGGGCCGACCTAAACGGTGCCTGCACACCTGTTCCTGGGGCAACCGCCCGCCTACTGTCCTGCCATGCCTTGTCATTAATTGGTGTTAATTATCGGGAGGCTGCCCTTGTACTGCCCCGCTGCCAGGGGGTGCTATCTGCGGCTCCGTTTTATCCCCTACACCGCAGTCCACACCTCGCCGATGGAATGGATGTTATGTCTCAATCTAATTACGCACAGGCCCCCTTTTGTTCTCTCTGGGCCTCCCCAGTCACGCCGCCCCCTTTCTGGTCTCCCCAATAATTCCCCTTCCTCTGGGGCTCCTCGGCAACTGCCCCCTTCTCTGGGGCTCCTCGGCAACTGCCCCCTTCTCTGGGGCTTTTGCCCCCTCTCAGGGCGCTCTGCCCTCTCTCGGGGACTTCTCTGTCAAGCTGCCCTCTCTCTGGGGCTTTCACCCCCTCTCGGGTGCTCCTCAATACTACCGCCCTCTCTCTGGGGCCTTCTCTGTCACGCCGTCCCCCTCGGGATCACCATGCCCTCACTGGGGCTCCTCAGTAATGCCCCCTTCTCTGGGGCTTCTCAACTGCCGCTCTCTGGGGCTGGGGTCTATGCACCGCAAATGCTGCACCCTCACTGGCACTAGGGTCCTCACACTCCGCGTGAGACCCCTATGAGGCCTCCTCCAACCCCTAATAGCCTCACCCAAACCACCAGTGTAACAACAACAACACAAAACACAAGCCCCTAGGCTATAACTTAACTTAAAGCCTACTGGCCGAAACCACATTGCTCACACGTCCCAGAGCTGCCATCCTTTACCCGGCATGGGCTGTACCTGCAGTTCTTGCATCTTTGCTCATGGAGCTCCTTTCTCTCTGGCTGCTGGCAGGGAACTGCCTCTGGCCCCAGCCCCTAGGTTTTATAAAGGGAGCCAGGCCCTGCCCCTAGTGGTCAGCTGACCTTCTCTGGTTGCCCTGGCAACCCACAGCTGGGCTCCTTATTCCCTGCCAGGGCTTCCTCCCTAGCAGTTTTCCCCTCTTTGGGAGCAGGGCACCTCAGTTGTCTGTGACACCACAGTAGCACACTATCGAGTTTTTAATTTTCCATTTGTGCATCAAGTGTCCTCATCTCCCATGGTTTGTGTGGATGCAGTTTAGAGTTGCCCATGAGCTTTGTGGGAGATCAAAGCCAGGGACCTGCTGAATTGGATCTATCCCCATGTTTTTTGGGGACTTCGTATGAACTCCATTTGGTTTTCCAAGCTTCATCAGGGTTGAGGTCACATTGTTGAAGGTTAAGTGCATGGATCCAGAAGGGCTTGCACAACTTAGGTAATGGTGAGGAGAACTGTTGAGGTCCTGGTAGATGGGGAGACATGTTTTCCTTAATTCACTGGACTTCCCCTAAAGTTGCTGCCTTGCAACAAATGGGTGGAGGAGCAATGTGCGACAGACAGCATGGGCAGCCAAGGTGTTGGGGCTGACTTGCATTGCAGAGTTCAGATGGGTTTCAGCAAGTCAAATGTGACTGCTTCTGGTCCATACGAGTGCACAGTACTCGGCTACAGAGTATGCAAGGGCTAGCAGTGATGTCCATAATACTGATGGTGGTGCTCCCCATCTTGTACTTACCAATTTCTGAACCAAATTGATCCTTATCTTTGTCTTGGCAGTTACCTTCTTCAGGTGGTCATGGATAGTTAATGTGAGATCCAGCCCCACTCTGAGATCAGACAGAATGAGGTTGTGCCGCATACTGTTGCCACAGAAAGTTACCTTCAGGGTACACTTAGCATTCCTGTTATCAAGATTGAATGTAGTGACTGTTTTGTGAAGATTTGGCTTGAGTCTCCATTTCCAAAAATATTCCTCCATAATATTCAGGTACTCATTCAAGCTGAACTCAATGTCATTGAAAGTGGCTGGTTGTGTTGCCAAAGCAAGGTCATCTGCATATACAAATTTGCATGACTTTGTTGACAGCATGTTGCTTGTGTCGATATTAAAGAGCATTGGTGCGAGTACTGAACCTTGTGATAGTCCATTGCTGAGGAACTGGGGTGAGTTGACTGTCCCCCAGATGGACAAGTAGCCACCTATTACTCAGCATTGTTCATGTTAGGTGTAGTGTTTAGTGGCAAGGTATAATCTTTGCAAGCTTCAGCATCAGACCTTTAATCCAGACCATTTCATAAACTGATGACAGGTCTACAAAGGCTGCACCAGTTTGGATTGTTTTAAAAACCAGCCTCAATATGCATTGCAAGGGCCAAACTTGGTTGCAGCAACTTTGCTTAGGCTGAAATTTCATTTGTTCATCGGGGATCGATAAAAGGGCTGACTCTCCTGAAGATGATACATTCCAAGAGTTTGTAGGTTATGTAAAGGAATGATATTGGCCTATAGTTTCCTGCGTCATTGATTGGCTTACCCAGTTTGAGTACTGCAATGACCATCACCTCCCACCATGCTTTCGGTATGCATCCAGATTCCATAGTTTTGGCATGCAGTTTTGCCAACCATTGGAGTCCCTTGGGGCCTAGATGAAGGAGAAATTCTGGAAGGGTTCCATCTCCACTGGCTTCCTTCTGTTCCTTTGTTGAAGTTAACTACTCCTTCACTTCATCTATGCTAATTGAGTAGGTACTTGCATAGGGATTGATGTCATTATCCAGCGTAATTGACGATTGACCTCTTGTTTGGTGTTTTTGTTCAGAGGTCTTTTTCTATTATCTACCAACTTAGAAGTTATGGAGGTGGGATGGAGTTTTGGGGTCTGATATTCCACTGGATTAGCAGCTCCAAGGCATTGTTAATAGCCCTGAGCACATTGCCTAGAGTGTGTGAAGTCCAGACCTTCAACACACTCAATCCACCTTTGGCATCTAACTAAATCTAGAGCAGAGGTGGACAAAATGGTGGATCCAGCCAGCAGCCAGACTCCATTTCCCAGGAGCCCCTGCCCACATTGCTGTGGCCAGTTTCCATGGAGACTCCAGAAGCAGCAGCAGGGTTTCCATGGGGACCAGCCCCGGCAGCACTGGCAGGGCATACAGCTAGATGAGGAAGTGCTCTGTGGGCAGGATTGGGATCTTGCAATGGTGACAAAGTGGTCCCGAGCCACAGTGGAGCTGGAATCCACTACCTGCACACCCCTGCCTAGGTCATGTGGGCAGCAGATCGCAGCTCTGCCTCAGCTCCGGACCACACTGTCACTGCCACACAATCCCAGCTGCAGACCAGCTCCCCATCCATCCATGTGCCCTGCCAGCGCTGCTGGGGCTGGTCTCCAGGGTTTCCATGTTATATAACTGGCAGGGCACATGGTTGTATGCACAGTGTGCACCACTGTTACTGGGGTCTCCATGGAAACCAGATGCAGTGACATGGGCAGGGGCTGGTGGGAAATGGAGTCTGCCACAGGCCCAATCCAGATCATGGGCTAGACTTTGCCCACCCTGATCTAGAGATTCTGGCAGGTCCATTGCAACCTGTGGGTTGCCTGACTGGTTGTACTGCTGGAGTAAGTCCAAGTCTCTCTCGTCCAGCAGGGAGTATATTCCTCCCAAAAGCCCTGAGAGATACTCTTCTTGGCAGTGGAAATCAGACCAATGAACCGGTGATAACATTCCAATATTGCAGGGACTCAGGTCACCGCTTTTTCAACAACTTCCCTATAGCAGACTCAGTCAGCTTTGGCTAGGTTCCACCATGGGATCCATTTAAACAAAATCACAGGGATTCTGATGCTGATGTAAGTAATGATGGCCTATTTTAGCTGTTGGGAAAGTCAAGGAGTAGATTGCAGGATGCATGGATTGTGCTCCCACTTAGATCACTGGGCACAATGGAAGATCTGGATTATAGTCATGTTGCCAGTCAACTGAGTGGAAGGTTGCTTGCTGTTTGGAATTGAAGACCAGTTGCAGATCTTCTGTGGACATCCAGTTTGGAAGATCTTCACTTTTGGCTTCATTTGCTTCATAACCTCACATAGTGTGGTTTCTGGTAAAGTACAGGGTTGGGATTGGTGCACTTGAGGTGCTGCCTTTAGCCATTCTGAATTAGGAGCTTGGTGTATGTTGGTAATGTGCAACTCCCCTATTTTGATGGCAGTGGTGTAAATACTTTTCCTTCAGTTGAGGAAAAGATATATAAATCCGTGATGGTGCTCTTCACATATACGGCTAAACCATATTTCAGGTGATAATGGCTAGTCATTAAGCCTGTGCAAAGAGGGAAGTATTCAATTCAGATTCGGCCAATTCAGAGGACAGTAATTCAATCTGGTAATTCAAATCACTGTCCCCATTCAATTTGGCCAAATCAGAATTGAGGATTAAGTGCTGATTCGGCACTGATTCAAAGATTCAGATCCACCAGGGAGAAGCAGGTGCAGCCGCACTCACCAGCTGTAACAGGGACCATGGGGGCTCTGGGGCCTCCTGGCAGAGCCCCATCTGTGCAGACCCCATGCTGTGATCACCCCACCCCTGATACCCCCCCCCCACCTGGCCCCAGCAGTCCAGGAATAAACAAACAAAAAAAACCTACACTCACTGGCAGTAGCAGCAGCTGTGAGGGCTCTGGGGCCACATGGCAGAGCCCTGCACACAGCCCCTGCTCCCCGATTCCCCCACCCCACCCCACCCAGCCCCACCCCTGATGGCTGCCCTGCCCGGCTCCAGCATCCTGTCAATTAAAAAAAAAATGCCCCGCACTCACCAGCTCTGGCAGTGGGGCTCAGTGACTCTGAGGGCTCATGGCAGAGCCCCCCCCATTCAAAGCGGGGCAGTGAGGGGCAGCAGAGATCACCCCCTCCCCTCCATTTGGCACCTGAGTGGCAACTTCCAAGTCGCACAGGTGCAGCGCAGCTCAGCAGGGTGCTGCACACTGCCTGAGAGCTGGGGCCAGTGGGGCTGAGCAGTGCTGGGCTCCAGCTGACTGCTGGAGCCACCCTAGCTACCAGACAGCTCATGGCATTCTTCCAAGCCGCACTGCACCCGTGTCATGGGGCAGCTGCTGTGCGGGTGCCAAGTGGGGGGGCAATCCCTGCTGCCCCCCACTGCCCTATGCTGCATGGGGGGGCTCTGCCATGAGCCCCCAGAGGCCCTGATCACTGCTGCTGCAGCCTGTGAGTGCAGGGCTTTTTTTTTTTTTGGCTTTTTTTTTTAAGTGCCAGGACTAGGCTGGGCCAGGCAAGGGATGAGGCTGGGCAGGGCAGCCATGGGGGCTTCTCTCGTGGCTCCCCCTGCCCAGGGAGAGGCAGGCACAGCTGGAGGAGCTGTGGGAGAACCTGCAGCTGCCCGGCTGTGCCTGCCTCTCCCCAGCTGATACAAATCTCTCTGAATCTCTCCAAATCTTTTCCAAATCAATTCAGAGGCTTTGGATTTGATTTGAGCCTTTTAATGGCTCTCCCAATTCAGTTCAGATTCGGCTGCTGAATCAGACTGAATCTCCTCTGAATTAAATTGGTGACTGAAGCTTTGCACAGCCCTAGTAGTCATAAAATTGTATCCATGTATACAAGGGTGACGCATAGGGGGTGCACATGGGTGCACACCCTGAGCATGGCAATGCACCCCCTACAAAAAATCACTGCCACTCACCACCCTGCTGACGACACTACCGATGGCATCAGTGGGCAGTCTGTGATCCCTGCTGGCCGCTGCCGACGCTGTCGGCGGTGACTGCAGGTGGTTGCCGCCTCTTGGTCGGCACTCTCCACCCCCACCCCCCGCTGCCAACAGCACCAGCGGCATCTGCGGGAGCTCCCTGCTTACTACCACCACGTTCTCACAGCTTCTGCTGCCACACTCCCACCACCGCCACGCCCCTCCAGTTGCTGGGGGTGCAAGTTGTTCATGCACATATATAGTAGCAGCTGGCCTGTACATTATTGGAGATGTGGGTTTCTTGGAGCGCAAGGATGTTGATGTTATGTGTCTTCATCATATTTACGGGATACTCACACTTCACCCAGGAAAGTCCCTCAATGTTGAAGGATCTTTGTTTCAGGATCTGTCTGGCATGTTACTTAGCCCTGAAAAAAGCCATTGAGTTGCTGCTCTGAAACACTGGGAGATTGTTGTTCAGTCACCAAGTTGATTAGTTGTGATTTCTCACTTAACAGAGTATGCTGCATGAAAGGGGCTGAAGGCACCTGTCTCATTTGCATCTGCCACAGATCAGGGCGGAAAGGGGAGGGGTGCAGAACAGGATCACTTGGAGCCAGGCTGGACACAGACACAGATGCAGACACAGACAAAGACCTCTTTCTCCCACATGCATACACACATCTCTCTTTGTCTGTCTCTCACTCACTCACTCATTCATGGCAGAAAATGTGACCTACCTTGATGCACAATGGGATGTAGTACAAACATTCAATGAAGTGCTGTAACTTAAAGCACTTTAGTCTGATACCACATCCAAGCACTCTATGAACAATGAACATCTGTTCAGTTACAGCTTTAGAGCATTTTCTGCAAGCTCAACATGCAATAACAGTAACGTGTGTACAGGCCCTAAAGGGACTAAATTTCATGACAAAAGGGAATAAGTTCTATCTTATATGTAGCTTTCACTGGGGCCACTTGAATAGATGAAAACTGTAGAAATAAGAACAGAAAGAGCCAGCCTTAGGGTAAATGACACCCTGGGCAAACTTGTATTTTGGCATTCCCACCCCACCCTCCCCCACCCCAGGGGTCACTCCAGCCCAGCCTGGGTCATCATGTCCTTTTTTCTTCCCCCACCATTTCTCACAGCCCTGTTGGACAGAGGGAGCACAACACTCTCCTTCCTGCTTCCCGTCCCTGTGACCTAAAGATATGATTGTGCTGCTTGGAGCCTGAGCTACAGAAAGATGCAGCTGAAGGGGGAATAATGCAGGGGGGCTCAGGGCTCCATGCAGACACCACTGGTGCCCCCCTACTGCTACAGCTCCTGGCAGCAGTGGCACTGGCAGCCCAAGGCACATGAGGCACCAGCCCCCACCCTGGCCCCACCCCCAACCCCAGTCCTCACCCGCCATGCCTGCCAAGCCCAGCACTGGCAGCAGCCCTGTGGTCATCACCTCACAGCAAGCAGGAGCTGAAGCTGGGTAGGGTGGGGTGGGCAGGGCTTACTTGTCAGCTGCACCCAGGGCCCCACTTCTCACTGGGCACCCAGGGCCCCACTGGACAGGCAGGTGTGGGTGGTAGGAGCTGCACTAACCAGTACAGTGGGTGGCCTGAAGTGTGGCGCATGGCCCATTGTCACCCTCTAGGCCAGGGCCTCCTGCAGGCAGAGGGTCAATGAACAGCACTGCCATGACTGCCTGAGGTGGTGCTGCAGGGACCTGGTTGGGGTGGGGGCTACCAGCCTTCCCAGATACCCCATGCCAAGCTCCTCCTGAGCAGCAGCTGGAGGCAGGGGGTTGGGGATTGCCCAGGGTGGGGCAGGATGGGGCAGGGTGGTGCCCTCCGACCATGGTGCCCTGGGCAGTTGCCCATGTGCCCACCCATAAGGCCAAAAACACTTTTGCTTCAGTTCCAACACTTGCTTACAGAAATCAGTATAAGTAAGAAAAGGTGGAAATCTTTCTAACTGAACAAAAAGAAACCTAAGAATTGGAAGTATTCCAATAACAAATGTTTTCAAAGACACACATGCTCTCAGATAAAAGGTACAATTAATCCCTATGCTGAGGATGAATGTCCTTGAATATTCTTATTATTAAACATAATATTGGAAATTCTAGAGGCTCTAGTCAGATATCAAGTTCTCACTATGCTAAACACTTATGTAATTGAAAGGTAATTCCTATTCCAACAAATTTAAAAAGTTGGTATAGGACAAGACAAGTACATATACTAACCAGTTGGGAAAACACAAGGAAACAGTGATATCATTACTATCAACATCATAAACAGCAGCTATAGCACACCAACTGCCATTCACAAGTATTTTGTTGGTATCCTTGAATCCTCTGGGCCTATTCAGATGTATAACATTCAGTATGCATCTTAAAATTTGGGCAGGATCTGGGGCCTTGTTATGTTTTGCCATTAATTCATTTGATGAATACGGCTCTTTGTGAAGATATTGGCTGTGATTTATTTTTTTATGCAGGAATTCATTAAATATTATGAATAGAAAGGAACTTTCCTTTAAAAGATCACATTTTTTTTTAATGCAAAATATCTCTATTAGATATTTTGGCATGTTTGTTTGTTCCTTTGTCCCCAGCCAAATCTCTATTAGCTCATTTTTACTAGAGTTATTGATGCATCAGGCAAAAAGTAAGCAACCACTGAGTGTTCTTTAAACAGATAATAAAAATCCACATTCTTAGAATCTAAAACAGATTGCTCCATGGTTGAAAAAAACCCTAGCTTCATCTTAAGGATTGTTTTACAAGGAAAATAAGACTATATTCAACTGTAAAATGAGGAACTTTCACAAACAGTAAAAACCAAAAGTGCTGACACAAGAGAGGAAGAATGTTACCACAGTGAGATACAAAGAAAACAGACCAAAAAAAAAAAAACCTATACACTTTCAACCCCATATGGACACGCACATCTCTACTCTCTCTTTCTCTTTCTGAAATGATTCAAGTTGTTCAAGAACAATATAAAAAAAATTATCCAGTTGGAATTCACACGGGCAAAACTGTACACCTACAGACAAGCAATTTTCTTACTTTCTGGCTCATGTCATTTCTGTTCTGCTTATTTGTCTCCTTAACAAAACAAACATGCATCCTTTAACCACAAACTGTGAACATAGGTAGTGTATATAAAAATATTTTTGTAACTTATTTTTTCTTCTGTTCTACTCTTGTTGTTCCATTTGGATCTTGTCAGCTGTTTGGAGTACAGAATGCATTTTCTTAGGTTTGTTCAGCTCTAAGAATAACTGGTCCCTAACTTGGGTGCTCCTATAATGCAAATGATTGCATAGAAAAATAACAAATTAAGAAATACTAATAAGAAGAAGAGCTTTTTCTCAAAAACTCATCTCCCATCCCCATTCAGAGAGAGCAAGCTATTTCTTCATTTATGGTCTAATCATGCTCCCACTAAAGTTTTATATTTAACATTTGTAGAAACAAAATCCACCTTTAATGTCTTACTGTGATTTCCTGCCAAAGTTTTGATGTTCACATTTCAATTCTGCAAGAAGGACATACCTTCAAATTCACCTGCTGTGCTTTATGTTGAGAGAACCCCAGTGAAAGGAGTGAAAACTGATCATAGATAGTTTGGATCACAATAAAAAACAATCTGTTTAAAGTAAATAATATTGATTATCCAACAAAGCTTTAGTCCAAGGCTAAATTTCAAAAGTGTAAAATTACCCCAAACAAATCTCCAAACATTTTGACACAACAATGTCCCTTGCACAGCTCTGCTTTAATAGTATACTTCATATATTACACATAAAAAGGCCCATATATCTAGAAAATGCAGTTGAATTAAGGACTCTTATTCATATGGGAGAGGTCTGATAGAACAGCAGCAGCTATGGGTATGTAATATAACAGAAGCAGACTACATAAGCTGCTAACAAGGAAAAATTTAACTGAGATCTTGTCATATATTTAAATTCCATTAAATGAAAGAAAGAATTTTATCCATGTTTGCATATGTTGTGACCTCAGTTCAATCATAATATATTGTTAACAAGATCAATCAGATAAATCTTGTGTGTTTATACTGGGGCATCTCTGATATAGGGTATACACAAGAGTGAACTAACTTTAGGTTGGCCTGCTAGCAAGGGATAATCTGACCTAGTTGAATGCCTGCACAGCACAGTCCCAGAGCCAAGAAAGACCAGCCATTTGCCACAGCCCTCCCACAAACCTTACTGGATTATCCCCCCCACCCCAACTACTCTCCATGGAATGGGCAACCCCCCATGGATCTACCAAGCCTCCCCTCCCCTCAGACACACCAACCACCCTTGGACTCACCAAGGACCTGGCAGCTGCCCTCATAGACCCAGCAGCACCCTCAGACCCACTATTCCCTCTCCTGTGGCTGCCCACACTCCCCCCAGCAAGCGGCAAATGATTGCACACACAGGCTAGGGACAGACATTACATATAAACCGGTTTAAGTGATCAAAAACTTGTTTGAGCCGGTAACAGAACAGACATTCAGTGCACATAAACCAGTTTCAAAATGGTCCAAACTAGCTTGAGATAAATCTGGTTGAATGTAGTATCCGACTTAACTGATTTGGCTCAAACTGGTTTATGCAATGTCTGTCCCAGACCCCTTCCTGGTTTAAGATAAACCAGACACCCCCAGCATCCTGGCATGCTCTCTGGGCTGGGCAGGGCTCTCTGCTCCAGCCGCAGGGCTGACCCTGCCCCCCCTGCTCTCTAGCCAGAGCAGAGACTGGCCCTAGCAGAGACACCAGCCAACATGGCCCTGTTAAGGCAAAGTGGGCAGAGAGGAGGTTAATTCTTCCCTCCTTCCCCCACTACAGCCAGTTTCAGCCTGTCTGCCAGGGAGCAGAGGGGAGGGGGATGCTGCAGTTGCCCCTGGAGCTGGCCACCCCGGATGCAGGACAGGAAGGGAGGGAGGAATTAACCCTTCTCCCTGCCCCTTTCACTTTAATGGGGCCATGCTGGGTAGGTTGTCCCTCAGGGTTGGAAGGGGGGCTCTGTTCCATGCTGGGGGGGGACTCTTCCCCCTCCTCCTCCCAGGGTGGGGAGGGGGACTCTGTGAGGCCCTGGATGGGGACTTTTCCTCCCTCTCTCCTTCCCACCGTGCCAATGCTGCCTGGCCCCACAGCAGAGGCAGTGGGAGCAGGGAGCTCATCTGGGCAGGGTGTGGGTGTGTGGGAGGGTGGGGGGTGTAGGGACCTCCACACACTCCTCCCCTGCTGTGAAGCCCCTGCTGCCTGGCAGCAGCAGCAGGTGGGGAGGTCAGGGCACTCGTGCCTGGCACAGGCACAACTCCGACCAGCGCTGCAACGAGGAGGGAGTGTAGCCTGCCTTATTCCTGTGGCTCTGCTCCTTGAGCCTGCAGCTCCAGCCCTTGCAGTGGGCAAAGCCCCGCGCTGAAGCCAGCTGTTTCCCCCAGTCCCCACTGTGCCAGACCCCACACTCTGCCAGGAGTATAGGGGCTGCTGCTGGTGGTGCCAGGCAGTGGGGGCTGCATGCCATGGGGGGAGTGTGTGGAGGTCCCTACACTCCCCACCCTCCCTCATACGCTATACACCCACACCCTGCCCAGCTGAGCTCCCCACTCCTGCTGCCCAGGCAGGGGGGGTGAGGAGGAAGGGGAAGAGTTCCCCCCAGCATGGCACAGAGCCTTCCCCTGCCCTGGGGGGGAGGAGTGGGGGGAAGAGTCCCCCTTTGGGGCTGGGCAGCATCCCATAGAGCTACCCCCTCCCCACCCTGCAATGATGGGAGAAAAGCAGGGGAAGAGTCTCCCTCTGGGGCCAGGCAGCCTCACAGAGCCCACCTCCCCACCCCACAATGGTTGCAGGGGAGGAGGAGGGAGAAGAGCCCCCTCAAGCACCAAACAGGGCCCCCCTCCTGGCCCCCCAGGCAGCTCTGTGTGCCCGGATTGCTCCCAGCTGTCAGGAAGCCACTGGGGAAGGCCTGCTGGTGCCTGGCTATGCCCCCACTCCTCAGCTCAGCCTCCCTGTGGAAGGGAGGGCTGCTCTAGCACCCCCAGGCTTCTGGCTTGAGCCAAATGTCTATCCATTTGCAAACCGGTTCACTCTCTGCAGGTTAAACCAACCTGCAAAGACTGAATCAATTCAGGTTTAGGCTTTTTGAATGTCTGTCCCTAGCCATGGGAACCAGCTCAGCCTTAGGCAGCTTACACTAAGCCACCTAAATTTGAGTTGGGTGCCACAAATGCTTGTTCACATCCACAGAAAGCATGCTAGGTACACAACAATTAGGCAAACTCATCCCATTTACAATGTCAGTTGAGTTACATTACAACATCCAGTGACATCAGTGGGAAAGAAGACTTAAATGGATGTGAGAGTAATGTAACCCAGTTTATTCATTTTAAATGTTGTGATTACCACTTTGAGAAAATTATAATTCACTCTCTTAATCAATATCAGAAGAGAGACTGCCACTTCTCCAGAGACTGAACTGTTAAAACTCCAGTTCCAGGAACCTCTATATAGCCAGCAGGAATTAACAGACATGCAGCTCTTGTTCCAGCCAAAATAACTTATTCCTGAAAGTGCTCAGCTGTGAAGAAACTAAAGGAACTTCAGTAAGGCTCAGTAAGGAAAACGATTACATTTTTTATTAGTAGCTGGAATAAACATTTATGCTAGGGAAGAACATCCGGGACATTGCGGAGAGGATCCCCAAGCTCCTCAAACCCACAGACCGCTATCCCATGCTCCTTATTCATGTGGGCACCAATGACACGGCTCGGAGCACTCCCAGCCAGGTCATGAGGCGCTACAGGGATTTGGGAGCGGGGCTTAAGGGTCTGGGGGCACAGGTGGTGTTCTCGTCGATCCTCCCAGTCTCAGGCTATGGGCTGAGAAGGGACAGAAGGATCTATGTGGTCAACCAAAGACTGCGGCGCTGGTGTCGTCAGGAAGGCTTTGGCTTTCATGACCACAGCCCGCTCTTTGGCGAGAGAGGCAGCGAGCTGCTGGGAAGAGATGGTCTCCACCTCTCTCCCCTAGGGAGGAGGCTCTTCTCAGCCAGACTGGCTGACCTGCTCCACCGGGCTTTAAACTAAGCCCACTGGGGGACGGGGGCACGACCACCACTGCTGGCCCGCTGAGCAAATCTTGCAAAGCCAGCGGATCATGGCACTCAAGGGAGCCTGCCCCAGCCCCAGCCCTGGTAAAATCTGTGGGCAAGGAAGGAGCCCCCAGGGGGCGCTTGCCTGCCTGTACACAAATGCCAGGAGCTTGGGGAATAAGCAGGAGGAGCTCATCCTCCTGCTCAGTGCAAACAATTACGATGTCATAGGGATCACGGAGACCTGGTGGGACTCCACCCATGACTGGACCACGGGGATAGATGGCTATACCCTGTACAGGAGGGATCGTGTAGAGAAAAGGGGCGGGGGTGTAGCTCTCTATGTTAAGGAAAGCTACACGTCTCTGCAAGCCGATATTGGCGACCAGGGTGGATGGCTGGAGACCCTCTGGGTTAAAATCTGTGGGGAACACGGCACAGGGGACACAATGGTGGGAGTCTATTACAGACCTCCCACCCAAAGTCCTGAGCTAGACCAGGAGTTTGCCCAGGAACTGGCTGAGGCAGCTTGCTCCAGGACCATGGTTGTCATGGGTGACTTCAATTACCCAGACATCTCGTGGGAGGATCGCTCAGCAAAATCTGAGCGGTCGCAGAGCTTCCTCTCGTGCATGGATGACCTCTACCTGACTCAAGAAGTCTATGGGCCAACGAGAGGCAAAGCGCTGCTCGACCTGGTGCTGGCTACTGGGGAGGACCTAGTCGGCAACCTAATGATCGATGGGAAGCTGGGTGACAGCGACCACGAGCTGATCACCTTCACCATCCGCCGAAAAGCTGGCAAGTCGGTCAGCAACACGCAAGTCCTTGACTTCAGGAAAGCCGACTTTGACAAGCTCAGGAGGCTTGTCAGTGAGGCCCTAAGGGACTGTGACCGCAGGGAGAGGGGAGTTCAAGAAGAGTGGTTGCTCCTCAAGGGAGCGATCCTCAATGCACAAACTAAGTCTATTCCATCTCAGAGGAAAGGCAGCAAGAGGGCACAGCAGCCCCCCTGGCTCTCCAGGGACCTAGCAGACCTCCTGAGGCTAAAAAGAAAGGCCTACAAAGGATGGAGGATGGGAGTCACCTCCAAGGAGGATTATTCTGCACTGGTCCGGTCCTGTAGGGAGCAGACCAGGAAAGCCAAGGCTGCAACTGAACTCCAGCTAGCTTTGAGCATCAAGGACAATAAAAAGTCCTTTTTCAGATATGTGGGGAGCCGGAGGAAAAGCAGGGGCAACGTTGGACCCCTGCTGAACCAGATGGGGCAACTGACAACTGACGCCCAGGAAAAAGCCAACCTATTAAATAGGTACTTTGCGTTGGTCTTTCATCAGCCCCATGGGACGCCCGTGCCTGCTACAGGGCCGGGAAGTCCGGGTGAGGGTGATCCCCTGCCCTCCATTAATGCTGACTTTCTGAAGGAACATCTTGAGAAGCTGGATACCTTCAAGTCAGCCGGCCCTGACAATCTTCACCCCAGGGTACTCAAGGAGCTGGCGAGCATCATAGCCCAGCCTCTAGCGCGGATCTTTGAAAACTCTTGGCGCTCTGGTGTAGTGCCCGAAGACTGGAAGAAGCCCAATGTGGTGCCTATCTTCAAGAAAGGGAGGAAAGTGGATCCGGCTAACTATAGGCCCATCAGCCTGACTTCTATCCAGGGGAAGATCTTAGAAAAGTTTATTAAGGAGGCCATCCTTAATGGACTGGCCGACGCCAACATCTTAAGGGATAGCCAGCACGGGTTTGTTGCGGGTAGGTCTTGCTTGACCAATCTCATTTCCTTCTACGACCAGGTGACCTATCACCTGGACAAGGGAGATGAGATTGATGTCATATATCTTGACTTCAAAAAAGCCTTCGATCTGGTGTCCCATGATCGTCTCTTGGAGAAACTGGCCAATTGTCGCCTTGGGTCCTCCACGATCCACTGGCTGGAAAATTGGCTCCGGGGTCGGACCCAGAGGGTAGTAATTGATGCAAGTCACTCATTGTGGTGTCCTGTGACCAGTGGGGTCCCCCAGGGCTCTGTCCTTGGACCCATACTGTTCAACATCTTCATTAACGATGTGGACACTGGAGTCAGAAGCGGACTGGCCAAGTTCGCCGATGACACCAAACTTTGGGGCAAAGCATCCACGCCAGAAGACAGGCGGGTGATCCAGGCTGACCTGGACAGGCTCAGCAAGTGGGCGGATGAGAATCTGATGGTGTTCAACGCCGATAAATGCAAGGTTCTCCACCTTGGGAAGAAAAACCCACAGCATCCTTATAGGCTCGGCAGTACTATGTTGGTTAGCACTATGGAAGAAAGAGACTTGGGGGTCATCATTGACCACAAGATGAACATGAGCCTGCAATGCGATGCTGCGGCTAGTAAAGCGACCAAAACGCTGGCTTGCATCCATAGATGCTTCTCAAGCAAATCCCGGGACGTGATTCTCCCCCTGTACTCGGCCTTAGTGAGGCCGCAGCTGGAGTACTGCGTCCAGTTTTGGGCTCCACAATTCAAAAAGGATGTGGAGAAGCTTGAGAGAGTCCAGAGAAGAGCCACGCGCATGATCAGGGGTCAGGGAAGCAGACCCTACGATGGCAGGCTGAGAGCCCTGGGGCTCTTTAGCCTGGAAAAGCGCAGGCTCAGGGGTGATCTGATGGCCACCTACAAGTTTATCAGGGGTGATCACCAGTATCTAGGCGAACGTTTGTTCACCAGAGCGCCCCAAGGGATGACGAGGACGAATGGTCACAAACTGCTACAAGATCGTTTCAGGCTGGACATAAGGAAGAATTTCTTTACTGTCCGAGCCCCCAAGGTCTGGAACAGCCTGCCGCCGGAGGTTGTTCAAGCGCCTTCATTGAACACCTTCAAGATGAAACTGGATGCTTATCTTGCTGGGATCCTATGACCCCAGCTGACGTCCTGCCCTTTGGGTGGGGGGCTGGACTCGATGATCTTCCGAGGTCCCTTCCAGCCCTAATGTCTATGAAATCTATGAAATCTATGAACCCAAAGGACACAACTGGGAATAAGGCCTCATTTAGCCGCTGACTAAAACACAGAAGAGAAATCCCTATCCTGGAGGTCTTATAAACTGCAGCATTAATCATTTTAAATGTGTGTGTTATGCTATATATTTATATTCTATATTGTGTGTTAGATAGTATAATATACCATGTATTTATAATATATAATTATATATATAATTATTTGACACCATTTGGGGCATAGGATGTAGATATAATATTCAGGCAAATAACTGGTGAAAAATAGGGACAGATTTCCATATCTTGAGGAATTTGTTTTGCTAATTGAGGGTATATGTAGACAAAAGGGGTAAGAATAGGAAAGAAGATTTGTCACACTTTATCATCTCTACATCTATGGTGATTAGGCTAGATTTTGGGAGCACAGTGGAAGAGATAAGACTTTCTGAAGAAGATGGGTTTAATCTTTGTCTGTATCTCCTAGCACTGTCCCATTCTCACCCCACCCCACATCTCTCTCTCCTGTCCTTTTCTATAATGGTGCATAGCTACCCTGCTATCTCCTGATCCTAATCAGATTCTGCCAGGGAACTGTACACATGTATAAGGGTCAGTACAGGAAAACGCCTGGAAAAGTTTAAGGTAAATGATATATGAATAGTAAAAACTGATAATGATGAGAGAGATATGACATCACAATAGGTAACTAAATCATTTAGGCAGGTTATTAAGGGCCTTCACTATTAAGGTATAAAACTCATTTTATTAGATGTAGAGGTGAAGCAGTCTGACTCTGATTATATTTTAGAAATTTTTTCCTTCACATTTTAGAGTTTTTAGGTTGTAGAATGGTTTCTACTTCTTTCATCTAAAAACAGTGAGTATTTAACTGACTTTATTTTATTTATTTTAGAAACTCTGTCCAACTTCAAGTGGACTGAGATAAACATATTGCTAAACTTTAATTTAAAACTTTAATTTAAAATAATCTAAATATGGCTGCTTTATCTCAGTCCATAACACAGGCCATTATGACTTTTCTCTTTTACAAGTGAAGAGATCTAGATGTCCAACATAGATGAGATTTCTTAGATCCCTTTTTACATTCCATTGATAGCCATTAGAGTGGTCAGTATTCTCTTTTGTTGTGCAGGCAGCATTCTTTATTAAATATTCTAGACCTGTGTTTGGTGGTTTTGTGCATGATAAGTAAACGTGTTCAGAAAGTGCTGCAGTTCTAGGAGCAGAGGATGCTTAATTAACAGCACCTCCCAAAAGGAAAAGCAAAAGTAGATGTATTATTAGAAGCAGTGGCAGGAATTTAAGGGCCAAGTGGTCACTTTTCAGAATGGAAGGAGGTCAAAAGTGGGGTCCCACAAGGATCTGTGCCACGCTGTATTTTGTAAGATTTTCATCATTGACTAATGTGAGTACACAGTGAAATCTCCAAGTTTGCAGGTGATGCCAAATGATTCTGGAGAGTCATGTCCCAAGTTGATGGAAAGGAGATGCAAAAAGATCTCACCACATAGGTTAGTGGACAAAACAATGCCAGATAAATAAAAATGTTGAAATGTTCAAGGTAGTACACTTGGAGAAGAATAACCTCAATTATACGTATACAATGCTGCGTTGTGAACTAGCTGTTATGACTCAAGAAAGAGACCTTGGAATCATTGTGGATAGTTCTCTAGAAATGTCAGCTCAATGAGCAGTGACAATCAAAAAAGCCAATAAAATTGTGGGCATCATTAAGTAAAGGAATTGAAAACAAAGTGGAGAACATCTTCACACCATTATACAGTCTAGAGATATCTGGTTCAATGCTCTCCCTCTACAGCATCCACCCTGCCACTGTTGGAGACAGGATACTGAGCTAGCTGGATCATTGATCTGACCTAGTATGGCACTGCTTATGTTCTTGTGACTGTTCTTTTGTAGGATAATATGTTTTTTAGACAGTACTAGTTTTCCTCCTGTCAACTAGTACAGAGGTACAGATTTGAGAAAAAAAATTAAACTTTGTGTATGACTTTGCAGTTGCCTTAATGTGAAGTTATCAAGACTGAATAAACCTTTACTAAAATAAACTAAACTTGAAAAAACTTCACATAGGATGAAATTCACCCTACTGAAGAAATTGCAGGAATTCCAGAATTCCAATATGTGGTCATTTAAGCCCTATTTTGAGGGTGTATGTGGTCATTTAAGCCCTATTTTGAGGGTGTATGTGGTATTCAAATAGTAGTTAGTTACCATGCATAGAACAGAAATTCATCCTTAATACATGTGTTGTTTTGTTTATGTTTATGTTTGCAAATCACGGTGTAGCAAATTGTCTGTATATGAACATAGAACATGGGTATAAAAGGGATCTACGGTGTCAGTGGATCCAGTTCCCTTATATAATACTACATCACATAATTCCCTTTGTAAACTGATCAAGTTCCATCTCAGTGCTAGGTTTTTTGTCCCTACCATGACTAGTCCAGAACCTCACTGTTCTATTAGTTAGGAGCCTTATAATTTCTATCTTCAACTTCATCAAGGGCCATTTGTATTAATTTGTTCTTGTTCCAGCAAGACTGACTCAACATTCTCCTAATCATTCTTAGCCTTTCTCTATACCTATTGCACTTTGAATTTAGCTTTCTTGAACATGGATGACTAGAATTATACATGGATGAAGTCTTCCCAATGGCTTGTACAAGGGCATTCTAACTTCTCTCTTTCTAATACCTTCTAGGATTGCAACTGCCTTTTTCATGACTGCATCACATTGGTAGCTGAGTCATCCTGCAAATCAGTAGTACGTGTAAACTCCTATTTTTTTGCACTGAAGTAATTAAAGAAAATATTTTAAAAGATCAGTCTCAAGACTGATGTTCCAGGAACTGTACTAGTTACCTCCATCTAGCTGGACACTTCCCCTTTCAACATTATCTGTTGTTCTTTTTCCTTTAGTCAGTTCCTTATCCATCATATAATTCTTGTACTAATCTCCATTTCTTCTAGTTTAATCAATAATTTTCTATGTGGCACAATAGCAAATGCTTTGCTGAAATGCAGATAGATGAGATATGCCACATTTCTTTTGTCTACAAAATCAAATTTCTTCTCAAAAACATATATAAGTTTAGTCTGACACAATCTGCCTTAGAAAAGTTCACGTTGAATATTATTCCATTTTCCAATTACCTCCATGTCTATAATTACTCTTTCCTTCAAATCAAGAAGCCTGAAAAATTGCAAAGAATATTAAATGTGTATATATAAAATGTATATAAAATTTAATTTTATATAAATTTGAAATATCAAGAAAACTCTCTAAATGGCTACACCTGTTTGGCAAAGCAAATCATAGCAGTGGACAAGAATTACATTGCAATCGAGGTCTGGGTAATTTGAATGTAGTACAAAAAAGTAGGCTTCCCAAAAACTCTCTATTATTTTATAATTCATAACAGATTTTACATTTACAGGAAACCACTTCTAAAATGCACCATATTGCAATATTTTCCATGTCAACTATTTACAGTGTTCCCAAGGGACCATTCCCTCGGCCTCCCCTCCAAGCTTCTTTCTCCCGCTTGAGCCTGGAATTCCATTATAATTGAGCTGATCCAACTTTTGCTTAAACCACTTTCACCACTGGCAGTCACCAGCCTCATATGAAATGATTTTGTGATGCTGAGAAATATGGAATTTGATCTTCTAAGCAGGTCCATGCTTTCCAAACACATTCTAGTAAGACTAGGAAGAGATTGCATCATTAAAGCCTGCAGTCAATTCAGATGAGTTTTTTTAGCTCTGCATTGCACGCTGTGACTTTGCAAAGAGACATACAGCAAGTTCTTATGCAGTACAGAGCAAAGTTGCCCTAAAAGGCCTGTTTCCTTCATCATCATAGGCTGGAATTAAAAACATTTGGCCAAGTTAACATAATAGACAGCTGCTAGCAATTAGATGAACCATTACATCCATTCTCTTAACTAACTTCACAACTGGATAACTACAGTATGAGCAATATACCATGAAAATTTGCCAGCATGTTTAACTTATCTCCATTTCTAGTGGTTTCTGTACCTTGTCTTCATTTTTTCTGTCTGCCCGCACACTGTCTGACTTAGCTTTCCCATACTGTTGCAATATGGCTGCTAAAAGGTTTGAGCAAGTCTTCTGCCATTCTTTACATAGAAGCCCAGGTCTGTGGCAGGCCACTGCTACATGTATCCAAATGGATACATATGATTTTTCTAAAAATAGTATAAGCTTCTTAACAGAAATCTGGTGATACCATTTTTTTAAATGTTGCACTTTCATTTCCTTTGCTAAATTGAGGTCAAATCTTATTTGCCTTGCTCACACGAATAGTCTTATAGACGTGGCCTTTAGGAAAAGCAGAAACCACGTTCTCATGCTTCTTTCCAGCTCTGGAAATGAGGTGGTGGGATGGGGTGGAATAAGGGAGAGGAAGAGGAATTCTACCATTTAAGGGCAGTGGTAATAGTAAATGTTTGTGGAGGATGTCAGAAACTTAAGGAGGGTTTACTAATGGCAGAATACATTTAACTCAAATTATTACTTATGTAACAGAAGATGCATCAGAGTTCAGAGAGGAAACATTCCTTATTGCTATTAAATAATCCCCTCACTACATGAGAAAAATCCATTAATAAGACAAAGTCTGTAACACACCAAACTCATATTAATAAATTGTTTTGCTTGGCTTTTCTTTCTTTTACCTGTGAAATGAAAGTGATGCTGTTCAGGTGAAATTTTACTTCCTCTTGTACACTAAATGCCAGTTTCCTAGGAGCGTATCTGGCTGCTCGTGACTCCGCCTTTATGCCATTACGAATACTCACATGTGCATGCATATGCTAAGCATGTGCAGTAGAGCTACATGTGGGCAGAGTATGTGTGCAGCTACATACATGCATCCCTGAGAAGGAATCCAGGAAAAAGCATAGGGAGAAAGGGGCTCTTAAATTTTGGTTCTAATAGCTGAGTGCATTGGTCACTTGCTCGCAAGATGAAGCCCTGGATTCTAGTTCCACCCCATTCAGAGGGAGCTTGAATCTGCATGTCTTGAATCTGCATGTCTTCATAGAAAGCATAAGGCACTATCTATTACACCACATGATGTGAATAATCCAAGGCCCTCTCCAACACTCCTTTTGCAACTGAACCACTGCCCCAAACATTTACTAGTCATTAGATGAAGTGGATAGAGAGCAGTGCAGAAGTTTCTTCCCAATTAGGAATAAGAATCAAAGATAGAACCCAGGCTCCCCATCCTTCTACAGTAGCATCCATCTCACTGAACCACACATCTTAGCCTTGAGGCAGATAATATGCCTAAATCCTAATTACATACTTAATTCAGATTCTCAGAAACTCTGGTGGCATATAAATTCCTTAGGCAGTTTATTTTCAACTAATAAGTCCTGTAGGTCCCTACATTTGCACTAAGAAATGGTGGCCCAGAACTACCACATCTTGTGGGTTCCAAACAGTACAGCACCTACTTCAGTGCCTAAGCCCCAGCAGGATTCATAAACTAAGTCTTTTGCCATGTACTCTGACTGCAAATCCTAATCCAGTAAATGTGCTCAGCCCACACTAACCCCTCAAGCAATGCTAGAGGAAGGGCAGCACATGATAGTAATCTCTTTTGAGCAGTCCCAGTGATGAGACCACTCACGTGAGTTGTGGGAAACCAGGTACCAAATTCTCTTCTTCTTGAGGAGACTTGAACCCACATCTCCCAAGTGAATGAACTAACTGCCAGAGGGCGAGCCATTCTCACACTTTTTCTGGGTCAATATTTAATATTCTATGCATGGTGAAACATTTAATAGGAGAGACTGAGAAAATTCGGCCCCAGAATATTATTAGTAAATGTTTAGGTCTGTGAATCCAAAAAGATGAGAAAGCCAGTAGGGAAATACAGATCGCCTGAGTGAGGGACTAACATAAGGAGGATGGGGGTGAGGAGGGGAACTCAACTAGGTTACAGAAAATACCACCTTAGCCAACTAAGCCCGGAGGTGAGGAGGGGAACGCAACTAGGTTACAGAAAGTACCATGTAGGTATCAACATTTCCAGTTAGCTAGCTGAGACAGCATACAGCTCAGCATACTGTTCACCATTCTTAGGTGCCTGCCTTTCCATGCATTGTTTAGGAGAGTCTACCCCCTATTTGGGATTGTGAATTCCACCAGTGACAAGGCATCTAAAAGTTAGATATTGTCATATGTAGCTTAGACTTCTGACTCTATCCTCCGAACCAAAATTCCTATGAGCCACCATGCAAGCAGACCCATAACAAAATCTCAATGCTCAGGCACTTGCTTTTTTCAATGGAAATTCAAAATTGTTCAGAAATTGAGAACATACCTTTTTACAAAAATGAAACAAATCAACGACAAAAAATATTTTATCAAAACCACCATGCATACCCTAATTCTCCACCGAAAATCAACCTTAAAGTGAACCAAAAACTAAGATGTAGCCAGGACAATGAGAAACCACAGCAAAAACGTTACAGTGGAATTGAAACCATGATCAGTTGGAGAGTGAGAAGAACCAGGATTCTTTATTAATACAAACTTCACCTCTTCATCCTTTTTCCTGACATTCTATTACTATGTATTTATTACTCCTTTAAACATGGGTTCTGGTAGAAACTCTAATAGGCTACAACACTTGCTTACTTTATTTTAGCCATGCCTGCAAGTATTCACCCTTACTTTAAACACAGAAAGAGTAAACTACTAGAAAATACTGAAGGTTTTAATTTACTAACCAAGTGGTTTGACTTTGAGAAGTCATTTTAGTGAGTATGAGGAACACAAAGTACTCAAAGGTGCCATGGGAGGAATGAAAGCAGAAATAGGCCAGATCAGTTCACTGGTGTGTATTTAGAAAGATCACTGCAATAGAATTACTGGATACTTACACCTGTGTAGCCAAGATCAGAATCTGCAGCTGAGAATGCACTCTAATACCTAGTTTTAACACTGAACTCCGACAAAGTGCCCTTTGATACAAAAGACTCCATGCCAGACATCAGACTTTTACCACAAAACGTGTGATGTCTGTCAGCAACAAGAAAGAACTACCCCCTCATGTGAAGTGATGCTATCTCAGGCCCCAGACTTGGAACATATTAGCAGATGTCAACACTTTCTCCTTCCACTTTCTAAATATTGCTGATCAAGCCAAGTTTCATTTCACTGAAAGGCCACTTTCCTTGAGGGTGGAGTTAAAGATATAAACTCAAAAGGATCCAACTTTGAAACATCTATATAAGCGTAGGCTTTATTCATGGCACTTTTAAACTGCAAATTTCCCTAAATTGCACAACATGGAGTAATATACAAGGCAGCAGTGACAATATCACTTCACTTCAAAATTCATACTTGGAGTATGTTTACACTGCAGCAGCAGCATATCCCAGCTCAGATATTCCCAAGCACATACTATCACCAGGGATCCTGGTTTTCTCTGATAAAAAAATCCCCAAGTTTTAAATCTAAAAAAGTAACCCAATATATATATAGATATAGTTGTGTTTCATTTTAATCATGGACAAATGTGGATTTTGGGTTACTTTTTATCTGAAACTTGGGGATTTTTTTTATCAGAGAAAACCAAGTTCTCTGCTGATCACCTGCTCCCATTACTGCCCACATGCCCCAAACACAAAATTACTCCAGTAAGGCCACTCCAGGGCTATTCCTAACAGACAGAAAAACCCCAAGCAGCCTCACCAGGTTATTTCTGGTTTTGGAGTGGAAGATGGAGTGGGTAGACAGAGAGTGCATCTACATGAGATGCATTACTGTACAGTAGAGCTAATTACTGTGCAGTAAGTGTCTGTGTCTACAAATGCTGATGCTTACTGCACAGTAAGTAATTGGCTCTAATTGTGAGCAAATTTGCTACCTTGAAATGCAAGTAGCAAATTTACTTAAGATTACTTACTGCACAGTAGTGCACATGTAGATGCCTGACCAGGAGCAAATGTGCTCCCAGTCAGCTGGGCAACGGGGGTGGGGGGAGATTGCTGCCTGCCCCCAGGAGCTGCCTGCTGGGGCATGCTCTGCCACTGGAGCCAGGGCAGGGACAATGTCCCCCCATCCCAGCACTAGGGAGCTCTGAGCCCCTGCTCTATGATTGCAGGGCCTAGGCTGGGAGATCCTTATCTCCCAGCACCACCTCCATGGTCATGGGGCCAGTGCTGGGAGATCCTTCTCTTAATGTCCCAGTCCCTGACAGGAGACAGCTATCTCCTGTCCCCTGGGCTAGTACCCATTGGCAGCCTAGAGCTCCCCCTGGCTCCTGCAGGGGCCCACTGCAGGAAGCAGGAGCAGCCTGTTGCTAGGAGCAGCAAATCTGCTTCCATGTCCCTGCACATGTAGACACATGCCTGGGATAGTTTACTTTCAAGTAGTTGACTTGAGAGTAAACTGCTCCCAAATTATTTGCACATGTAGACGCACCCAGTGTGTACTAGAATCCCCCTGTAAAGACACATTTGCACTGGACTATAGATACACCCTTGATGTTCAGGTGGTAAAGTTAGTGCTCTGTTATATGGAATCACATTGACTGAGAGTGCTAGGTTGTCTTCATTACCCTCAACTGTTAGTCTTCTAAGTGTCAGCTTCAATCCTCTCCTGTCACATCTAAAGAGATCTAGTTAGTTGTGTTAGTCTGAAGTTAGGTAGAAGGTTTCTGTCCCATCTAAAGTAAATATTTATATGCTTCTCATCTATCACCACAGCAACTAAATTAGTTATTTTAGTCTTGTTCACTTCCTTTTCTTCATACATGCATATATCTTCCCTGTCTTATCAACTCATTTAAGTCAAACTATCTCCAGGAGAAAAGGTAGCATGCATCTTCTATACAGATCAGGTTTTCTAATGATACAGAAATTACTAGTGTTCAAAGAGCTCCTCTAGTCCCCTCCATGTTCTGTTTTTTACTGCCTCTCATGTGCCTTCTCTCTTTTTTCCTAGGAACTCTGCCAGCACTCTATTATGATTATGGTATTTTACTTTCTTATAAGAAGAAAAACCGTATGATGACAACAATTTGTTCACTTGCAAACACTTGTTTAGAGTTCATTTAGGTGGAATAAATGGGCCTTGAGAGTCAACGGTATTAATATGACCCTGACATTGCACAACATAGAGCAGTTAAACATAGTTTTGAAAACAGAGCCTTGGACTGCTTAGTCATGCTATAGACACATTAGATACCTCATGCTCAAAGCAGAATTCTTTTCCCTCTTGTGCACCTAAATGGAAGTTTTCTAGCTACATGTATGATTGTTTTGGGACCTCCTTCTGTGCTGCAGACATATAAGCATGCATGCATAGACTGAACATATGAAGTAGGCCCTGCACTGGCCACATGTGTGCACACATACCTGAGCAAAAGTCCAGGATAAAAAAGTGAAGGAGGACACTCCTATATTTTAGCTCCAACAGCTGAGTGGTTAGGGCTGTTGCCCGGGGAGTAGGAAACCAAGTTCCTAGGTCCTCCCACATCTCTGATTTGTTAACACAGTGCTCTAACCGCTAATGACACAGGTGAGATATTATCCAGTCCCCACTCTGAGCTGAACCACTGACCCTTGCATTTAACAGTCAATGAATAAGATGGCTGGAGAGCAGCACAATGGGAAGTGTCAACCACATTGGGAGTAAAGGCCTGAGGTAAACACAGGGCCTTTCCCCTTCCAGACTAACATCCATTTCACTGAGCCACACTTCCAACTTGTTCCCTTCCTCTTTTTGATCCACAGTGGGATCAGGGTGGGAGGAGGGAGGACAGCTTCAAAAGGAGCGCTGGAGCAGGGCTGGATAATGACAGTAATTTCCAAAAAATACCATTTATACAACTAGAAAGCTGCCATTTGGATGCACAAAGGGAAATAGAATTCCTACCATACTGATTAAGATGCACAAGAAAAAAAGAATCAAAAGAAAGTAAATGATTCTGAAATTCAAAGAGAGTGATATTTAAAACCCCTTAATCCAAGTCACTGGGTTAAAGTGAAGATACCTAGCTAGAAATTCTTACTCTGTCAAACAAATCCTTTTCAATGGGGGAAAAAAAAAGATTTAGTTCATCACTGAACCTTCAGTTCTGCAGTGTCAGGATGATCATGACAGAATTCTGAATTGCTCTGAATTCCGAATGTACTTTCCTAGTCTGGGATGTCATCTGACTGGTCTCATCACATCTCTCTTTCATTGTTACGGTGGAAAAAGCTATATAGGCCACTTGACCCTGTCATTCTGATGCCATGATGTACAGTTACATTTGGAGTTGGGGGAAAATTTGAGACAGGGCAAACAGAAGCTAGCTGGAAGTGAACAGAGCGAGATGCACAAAGCAAGATCTCCCAGATTTCAGGTTGGAATCATCATTAGACCCATACTGATAATCGGACATCCTTACCAGAATGTTGGCCTGGATATCCGGTTGACCAACAATGAAGGACAAATTCTCTGAAACAAAGGAAAGATCAGCAAGTTCTTGCCCAGTAAAGGTGTTACTGGGGATATTTGACCCCAGCAGTCTTTCCAGCCCAGAGTAGCGGGGCTGGACCTGATGATCCCATGAGGTCCTGATGAGCCCTAAACTTCTGTGAAACTTCTGTGAATCTGTGACTAAAGTTGGGTGACTCATAGATTCATAGATTGTAAGGCCGGAAGAGACCTTGGAAGATCATCGGGTCTAGCCCCCTACACCAAGAAAGAAAGATAACTGGGGGTCAGGTGACCACAGCAAGGTGACTGCCTAGTTTCCTCTTGAAGATTTCCAAGGTAGGTGATTGCACCACCTCTGGAGGGAGCTTGTTCCAGTCTGGACACCCTGACTGTGAAGAAGTTTTTCCTAATGTTGAGCCTGAATTGGTCTTCCAGGAGTTTGTGGCCATTACTCCTAGGTTTCCCCTCGTGTGTCCTGGTGAACAGTTGCTCACCAAGCCCTTGATGTACTCCCCTAGTGTAGTGGTAAGCTGCTACCAGGTCCCCTCTCACCCTTCTTTTCTTCAGGCTGAAGAGTCCCAAATCCCTCAGCCTTTCCTCATATACCTTGTCATGTAAGACTCTGATCATACGGGTGGCTCTTCTTTGGGCTCCCTCAAGCTAGTCCATGTCCTTGTTAAAGTATGGTGCCCAGAAGTGGACTCAGTACTCCAGCTGCAGTCTCACCAGTGCTGAGTAGAGCAGAAGAATCACCTCTTTGGTTTTGCTGGAGATGCATGGATTGATGCACGCCAGAGTATTATTTGCCCTACTGGCTACAGCATCGCACTGCCAGCTCATATACATACTGTGGTCTATTATTACCCCCAGGTCCCTTTCATTCGTTGTGCTGTCAGTTTAGTGCCACCAAGCCTGTAGGTGTGTTGGGGGTTGCTCGTCCCAAGGTGGAGCACTTTACATTTCTCAAAGTTGAACTTCATCAGATTCTGATCCACCCAAGTTGCTGGCCTGTTTAGGTCTGCCTGTATCTGTAGACTATCTTCAAGTGTGACCACGCTTCCCCACAACTTGGTGTCAACTGCGAACTTGGCCAGTGATCTCTTCACCCCCACACCCAAATCATTAATAAAGATGTTGAAAAGTACTGGACAAAGCACCAACCCCTGTGGAGGACTGCTGCCCACTTCTCTCCAGGATGACACAGATCCTATGTTTTTAGACAAATAGGGTGCATCCAGACAAGTGCACCCATGTATTTCCCTGGGGACAAATAGCAGCAACACATAGTTGTGCCGCCGCTACTGGTCCCCAAGGAACGCTGGTTCACACACATTGTGGCACACAGCAGGTTGCCCCCAGTGGAGTAGGGGAGGGTGGGGACAGCACCAAGGCTAGCCCCAGAAGCCATACCTGGTGTCCTGAGGACCTCCCAGGGCTGTAGCAATGGTAATCTGGCAGCAGAGAGCCTGGCCGGCAGCCAGAGCATGGCTCTGGCCAGCCAGGCTCCAGTTTTGGGAGGCACACATTGCTGCCATGTGCGCTGCCCCATTTTTTCTAGCACAGGTTTTTCTGGCACTGGGATCTCCAGGTTAGCAGTGCAGGGAACACCTGCTTGTGCAGTGTATTACGTGTGTAGCACCGTAGATGGGAGTGTGGCGCCTCATACTGCATGTCCATGCTTGTCTAGATGTGCCCATATACTTTTGCAAAATATTCAGTGTCAGGTCAACCAAAACTATTAATTCAGCAGTTGAATTGAGCAGCTGTTGAAGAAAAAGCTCAAAAAAGATTTTGCTCCAAAATTTCACTGGTTCAGTTTGAAATAAAAATTAATTTTGAAAATTGCCTAACAAGGCTGTTTTGTTTTGTTTTTTAAAAAGGAAACATTCCATCTCTTTTTGAAGAAAAAAATATACTTGACCCATATTCTCTTTACTTCAGGGGATGAGGAGGGTGTGGGCAGTTGTTTCACTAAGAAAACTAAAAAAAAAATGTTTTTTGGGACACAGATTAAAACTTTTTTTATTTTTAGTTCAGTAAGCAAACCAAAAAACTTATTTATATACATAGCTATAACTATGGCATATTAATTAATTATTCCCTAAAGATAAGTGACAAATAAAAAGTTGAAGGGATATGCTAAGGTTATGCATGAATATTTCCACTTCATGCATGCTTTCAGTAGCTCCCCAATCACTATAATATTTGTGCAAGGAAAGATCAATTATATTTTCAATGGTTTTCCCATTTAATGCTGTTCTTATATTTTATCTTAATTAAGTACAATAGAAACAAACTAATGAGTAGAAGCCATATAATAGATTTTTGAAGTTTGAAAATTCGCAGGTCATCAAAGAATCAATCAATACAAATCTGCAACACTAAATCACAAAATATATTGTGTTCACTTGTTTTGACTTGTATAATATTTTTAACTGCTCAGGTTATTCCTTCATAGGAATATACTCTTGTAGATATATTTTTCTCAGAAGTAACTTAAGGAAGTCTTTGTAATATCAGCTCTTCCCTTGGAAGTATGGGCCTCCTTTATGTCTCTCATAGGAAAATTCACAGGACAGGCCCAAAGGTAGGAAGTCTCAGCCAAATTCCCCTTGTGATGTCCCTCCTGAGAACCAGGAAAACAGGATTTCCTCTCAGATACAATTTACAAGTTCATCTTATCACCCTTAACAACCACCCAAGAGCATATTATGTACCTCTGTACTGTCTATAGATAATTCTCCTTCCTGCTTCCCAATAGCGGGACCTCTTCAATCTGTCTCTATCCGAGTATGTATATGGCCCTTTTTACCTTAGTACCTGAACAGCTGACTCTGGAATCCATTTCAAATTTGGCTTTCTGCAGTGATAGTTGTGGCTGTAATAGAGATTGTAACTATGTTAAGAGGAAATCAGGATAGAGATGCACCTTAAACACTAGCTAAATAAGACATGCATAATCTCTTATGAACAAGAGCTCACTTTATCAGACGTGAAGAAAGGTGATGCAGAGCAGTCTATCCAATAGAGAGATTGCTTTAAATACAAAAGACAGAGAAGGGAGGGAAGTGGGGAGGAGGGGGAGAAGGCAGTGAAGAGAGAGTCAAAAAATATAATGAGACCCCTTAGCCATTATGGATTTATTCTTTGTTTGCCTCTCTCAGCACTGTTGCCTCTCCCCGCTCCCCCTGAATCTTTTGTATTCAAGCAGAAGGCAGGGTAGAGATGCATCTTATAGGCTAACTAAATAAGAGATGCATAAGCTTTTGTGAGCTTGATCTCGCTTCATCAGATGCTATGAAGGGACATGCACAGAGCAGTCTGTCAAAGAGAGAGTGATTTGAATATAAAAGACAGGGAAGGGAAACTGAGGGGAGAGGTAAAAATCTAATCAGGTAATGGGATAAAAATCCGTAGTCTCTGTTTAGATCATACTTAACACAATCCAGTCTGTGGATGATTTCTCGCTCAATGTCATGTTCAAATTCATGCAAGTCTTGCTGTCTAAGAACAGCTGCTCTGAGGTCAGTGATGAAATGTTCAGGGAGGCTGAAGTGTTCTGCCACAGGCCTTTGTGTCTTCCTGAAACTGATGGCAGATCAGTGTTCATTCATTCATACACATATGGATCACCCTGTCTGTCCAACGTAGATAGCCACTGTAAGCACATGATGACATAAATGATGTTGATTGAGGTGCAGGTGAATGAACCTCAGGGCTAAGTACAGACAGTCAAAAAGCCCATGGCTGAATTGATTCAATCTTCGCAGGTTAGTCTAAGTTGTATATATTGAACTGATAAGCAAGTGAACAGCCACTCACTTTTGAGTCTGAAAATGCAACCAGGTGCATGCAGTGGCCCAGGCCACAATCTGGAGGGCACTGGAGCACATCTCCCTTCTTGGCTAGAGCAGACAGCCTGGGCTAAGGCTAGCCTGCCCACTCTCTGAGGGGGAGTTTTCAGGGGAGCTGCAAAGCATCCTGGGATGCTAAGAGGTGTGGGAGTTAACTTGAATCTGAAGGGGATCTGGGACAGAAGTTCAATAAACCAATTTAACCTAAATCAATTAAGTCTGATAGGGCTGATAGGTTTCAGCCATTTTGAAAGCAGTTTATGTGCACTTAACTTCTGTTGTGTGACAGGTTTGAACCAGTTCCTGATCACTTACACCAATTAATGTGTAATTTCTGTCCCTCCAAGAGCTGCTTTAATTAAAGCTCCTGCAGCGTCATATGTATTCAGCATTCCACGCTACAAAAGAGTGGCAGGGGCACTTCAACAAGCTTTAGTTAAAGTGCTCCACTGCCATTTTGAAGCTTGGGGATGCTGAATAGATGTGACGCAGAGGCTGCCGGAGTGCATTTATTAGCAAGCTCCAGCAGACTTGATTAATCAAGTCTGCTCTGATGTATGCTGATTAGCAGGCATCAGAGCAGGCATCCAGCAGGTATAGCTTCCCAAAAGCTTATACATCTCCAATTTAATTAATCTACAAGGTGAGTTTCACTCTCTACTCTGCCTTCTGCCTGATTGAAGACTAACATGGCTAACTACTTCTCTATGTCGAGAGGATTCTGCAAGGTTATCTCATTCACTAAAGGTTCCTTCTCCTACACCAGTCTCAACACCTTCAGACAGCCCACTCTGGAACCAAAGGTGGTAGGTGGTATCACCACAGGTGTGATTATGCTCTCCTCTTTCTATAAAAGATGGGTGGGAGCTCCACTTTATTGTATATGCTCAAAGTTGTAGCTCAACAAAGTGAGAATTAGCAAGGCCCTGAAACTGTGAGTGAATGGAGAGACAGAACATATATGAAATAAATATAGCATAATATCCTTCTGTTGAATGTTAGCAAGAAAATAGTATGTAAATAACACTGGTTTTCTGAAATTTCATTTGCTGTATGTGGAAATTATATAAATCTGTAGTAATAAAAATTAAACACTACGAAGAAGGTCCCTTTACTTTAAAACCCCTACCAAACATCTATAGTTCCTTTGCAAAATAAACAGTGACCTTCCAATATACCTCCCTTATGTCTCCCCAGGTACTGATGAAATTACAGCAATTCTGCTTAATTACAATGCTCAGTTCTAAAAAATGTTTATTCTGGATCATTTATGTATGCCCCTTCTTCTGACCAGGTATGTGAGTAAGGGCTGGAGTAAGAGTTACCGTAAAGCTCTCAAAATCTTCCCATCAAAACATGAATAAACTGGCCTTTTTTAGGGCCCTAACCTTAAAATCTTCCCTGAGGACATGGAAGAGGTGGGGGGTTTTGGGAAAAGGGGCCTCTTTGTAAAACTTAATATTTAGATTGAACAGAAAATAAAAATATCTCTAATTAAGGTCTAATGGCCCCTTGCTGTCCCTAGGAGAATTGTTTCGATTACGCTGTGACCACTGCATATCAATAGCAGGAACCTCTAATAACTCCAATAAACTGTTTCCTTTGTTCCCTTTGTTAAATTGTTTGGTTTGAAGTTATAAATTAATCAGGACTGGCAACATCAACTGTCAGCCTAAGCTTCTGAGACCATTATCAGGGAAGCATATAGTTTAGAACTGTATAAAGTCCATGTCCACTACCACACACTTACCTCTTCAGAGTACATTCTCCTGTTTTGCCTGTTGTTCCAAATGTTCACACTCAAAGAAAAGGCAAAATTAAAAGATTAGCAACTTCAAATCCATATTAAATATGCTACCTCAGTCATGTTGCTCTGACTCTGAATCCAGAGTCTGAACATAAAGTTGGTCTTATATTTGGGCTTTTTAAAGTGAGCTATTTATTAAAATGTTGCATATCACAAATAGTGAAACTTTAAATAAATAGGGTTATCTAAAAAAAAGAAATGATAGGTCTTTCCAAAGAAGAGAACTACCAATATCTTACTGAGAATGTTTAGCTTTTTAAACTAGTCTAGCTAACTAGGGCTAGAGGTCTAATACAGTGATCATCATCAGCCACAGTACTGGGGCACCCTAGGGTACTGCCAGAAACTTTGAGGGGTGGTGTGAGGAGAGGAGCAGATAAACACAGGCTTTTCCTGCCTGGATAATCCCCTATCCTACTGCCCACCTCATCTGCAAGGTGGCAAGCACTATCACATAAAAATTAGTTTTTGAAATTGGGTGCCATTCAGTTTAAGTTATAGAGGGGTAACTTGAGAAAGCTAGATTTTGTTTTATGAATCTGAATAAGAGATTTACATTTAACTATAATGACTACAGGATCAATGATGCAATATCTTTTGACTATATCAACTATTTTTTGCCTAGTTTGTTGTGGTTTTTTAAACTTTATATATAATCTGGCAAATTAATGCACATTCTAATGTGTTATATTTGTTTTGTCTTTGATCTTAAACTGAGTAATTAGTGGTAGCCTCTACCATATTGGTAAAGCATCTAGTTTCTCTGTAACTGAAGAAAACTGTGTGTTGTTGTAATGGGACCCATACCACATTACTTAAGAAGAGAGCCAGGGAGCAACCATCTAGCCCCAGGTCCCTGGAGAGACTAGCAAAAGTAAAAAGTCCTTTACGATGGCTGCTCACCCCCAGTACAGACAGCACAATCAGGCCACTGATCGACAGGAGCATAAGTGGTGGATCAGGTGACCCAGAGAGATGGTAGCAGGCTTCATAAGGCCCAGACCACAGCTGCGAAGGAAGACTCGCTGTGACTTGTCAGAATAAAGGAGCTCCAGGGCATGGGAGGACTGCAAAGAAGCCCAGCAGCACCCAACATTGAAGCTAAATTATTTGGGTTATATCTTTATTTGTTACCATGGTGTGACAGCCCCAGGTTAGGGGAAAGGCTCTTACTTTGGAAGCAGTAGTATCTTGGATCTGTGTTGATGTTTAAAACTAGAGGGCTGGATTATGGATATAGGGGGGAGGAGGCCACTGAGATGGGTGCCTGGGACACCCCAGGTCCCGAAGCCTTCAATAAGGGGGTAGGCAGCATAAGAGGGCTAAGTCCAAGAGGGCCAAGGCTAGCCAAGAGCCTTGAGAGGTTTGGAGGCCACAGGTAGTGCCTGGTGAGGGAACATTGCTATCAAGTGAAGACTGTAGCACGCAGCACAAGGGAGAGGGGCTGAGGAGCCCAAAGCCCACGAGGTCTTGATGGGGGCTGAGGGGCCCAGGAACCTAAGGTCCTGTGACAGTGAATTTCTGGTAGGGGGGCCCAGTCAGAGCCAAGTGGGCCAACACCAGGGACCCAAAACCCAGACAAGGATCTAGGACCTAAAGCAAAATCCCCTTGACCTCTAGAGGCAGCCTCCTACTCCAATTATAACATACGGGTGTGGCAGGAAAGACAACAGGGTAGGAACATGAGAGGCCAAAAGGGATCCAAGTAAGGTGGGATCCAAGTATCTGCTAAGGGGTGACTTGGCTGCCCCAGGGCCTGACTTGCTGCAATTGTGTTGTATGTGATGATGTGCCACATCTGCTGCACCCCTTTTCAAAATCCTAGATCATCTGTCCATGGTTACATCTCCCAACCCCTGAGTAAAGTGAGATGAAGGCAGGTATACGTCATTTCTCCCCTCACCTAGCAAATTTAAAAAATTGTGAAAAATTTAGCCCTAGTGCCCTTGCCACTGTTCTATATGTGATTATTACCATTGCAACTTCCAGGGAAGTCTTTAATTTTTCTGAACCTGATACACCTAGTGAAGTAATCTCCCTCATGGAGCATTGGTATATTTCAGCTATGAATCAGTCACTCATCTTTTGACCATGTAATGCTCCTGAGCACAACTTTCATCTGTAATGTTGATTTACAAATAATTCAAGTACTCTGAAGCCCATTTTCTTTCAGCAGAAATGAATAACCAGCTGTTGGAATCAGTAAGGCAACTTACCATGGGTACATGCATTAACAGTGTAACAGTCATTTATACACAAAAATAACTCTCTGCCTCCTTGCGATACATTCACAGGATAAATGATTTAGCTCCCACAATCAGTATAAAATTAATAAAATTTCTTACCTGTTTCAGGACTTTTAAAATTAAAACCTGCAGAATTCAAAGCAGGAAGTGAAAATACTGCTTCATTGTAAACACTTTAACATAATGTATATGAGAAACTAGAGCAAATGAGCCAAATTTATACCTGCTGCAATTTCACTGCTGCTCCATCAGATTGAATGTAATTTGTCCTCACAAAATGGTGAGTTAAAATGTGAAAAGAGAAACACTAATTATATTCTGTTTTCAAATGTAAAATCATTAGGTCATTAAATGGTGTAATTATTAGAGCTTGTTGAAGAGGTTTTACTTGGATTAAGTCTTTCATGTCATGACACACTGACCTGAAACACCAGATTCACTTTACATGAGTCATATTTGACACTGAAGTCTCTATGATAACAATCAGGTTGAATTTCTGAAATAAAAACTTCCACAAACAGAAAATAAGATGGGCTCACAGTAGGTAACCACACCATTACTTAAGAATATATTTGCACTTATAATCTACCTTGTTACCTTATTTGAATATCATCCCTGTAAAGTATGTGCAGTTATACCCATTTTACAGAAAGCTGCACTGAAAAAGAAAGAAGTTAAGGCTCCTTGGCTGTTCTGAAGTCAACTTCCCTAGAATTCAGGGAGCTGGTAATGTTATCTACTGAGGCCTCTTGTGGGGCTAGATAGACAAGATTAGGGGAGAAGGGAGGGAAAAGGAGAGAATGTACCAGAGACTCTGACTCTGTAGCAAGGTAGTTAGAGGGTCACACTCCTTTTGACCCATCAGGTACAGGCCCAGGTGTTTACAGGTAACAATTTCTCCAAAAAGGTTCCCAAGATCATTCTCTCCAACCCTTCTTGCACAACACAACCACAAAGCACCCTATGGGAAAAAAGACCCTGCATCATACCACAAGCAAAGAGAAGAGGAGACCAAGAAGCTGCCAAAGGCTTACGTCTGAAAGAGCATAGAATTTGTTAGGTTAAAATATGCTCAGAGGATCCTAGGAAGAGAATCATAAACAAAAAAACCATGATCCTTGCCGGTCTGACCTGAGGGAAAGATTCCTTCCTAACCCCAAATCTGGTGATTGGTTTGATGTAGACAAGACTCTGCAGTCACATCCTTGGGAGGCTTGTAAGTACCAATGGGAGTACCAGCAAACCCAGCTAAAATCCCACCTTTAGCTCCTCACTAGTGAGTGGAAATGCTTGAGTTCCAGTCCCTACTGCTGATACTTTGTATTGAGCAGTTATTGACAGAGAAAGGTATCAAACCCAGGACTCTCAGTGCCCAGGTAAGTGTTTTAATCACTAATCCAGAGGTTTGACCCCCTGGGCAGAATTCAGACAGTGGGGTTTCTCACAGTCCAGACAATCCAAAGACTATGAAAGAAGTTGTTGCTCTGCTGAGTGCTGAAAGTGCAAAAAGAGAGATTCACACAAACTTAGGACCCCGGATGTTGAGCACTCCTGTACCTCAGTTCTAGGTGCCCAGTTCAAAGAATGGAATTCACACGCCTAATTTAGGCACTTAATTTTTGTGTACTCTAAATGGGAAAATATAGGGATTTAGAATTGAGATTCACAATGCACAGCAAGCTGTAAAAGGATCACCTAAACCACTCAGTAGGAACTATGGAAGAGAGAGGGGTGTCTAAAAGTCAGCCTCTCTGAGGTATTGGTAGGCCTGATTTAGGCACTATAAGAGAGTAGTACACACAGTCTGAAAACACCACCTACCCTTAGCTGTGTAAGGAAAAGATGTGATGGTGGTGTTCTTCTTTTCCCAGTAGCCTAGTGCCTAGAGCACTCACCTAGGAAAAGGGAGACCTGAGTCTTGCTCCTGCTTCCAATGCTGTTTATACATTTTATTCAATACCTCTTTAAAAGAAAATGTATAAGCAGTCTCAGAAGCAGGACCTCTGCTTGCTAGGCTACAGAATCAGGCTAATGGCAGCCAGTTTCAACAGGGGTGCTCCCATTCGAGCCTAGACTATAGTCTGTTAGTTAGAGCAGCCTATCTCCAGTTAAAGCAAATGGTGGATAGAGCCTCCTCCAGCTTACTACTTTTTGGGTGTGTCTACACATAAACTTTACTGCACAATAGACTAATTTACTGCTCAGTAAAGTATCACCATCTACACGTGTACCACAATTCAGATGCAGTAGATTAATTTACTCCAGCGTAGGATAGTCCCATCAGACACAGGTACTATCTGACAACAGAGTAAATTATTGCACTTAAACACACATGTAGATAGTGATGTTGGGATTAGTTTACTCCAGCTCAAATTGTGCCAGAGTTTATTCAGTCACATTAATTTCATGTGTAGACGTCCCCTTTGTGACTTAGTGTTAAGTGTGACATGATGAAATGTTACTAAAGTAGGTGCATTAGCATTCTTTCAAGACTGAATCTTTAAGTATCTGAGCACCTTCAGAAATCTGGCCCTTAGTCTCTTAAATTACATAGGTCCTTTTGATATTTTATCCCTTCTCTACAAGCACAGTCTTTATGATATTCATTTGTGAAATAACCATTTAATTCTGAAATGGCAGGCTGAAAGTAAATTACAAATAAGATAGGTTTTTCTTGAATGTAAGATAATCAAATCATAGTTATAGAGCTCTACTGCCAAACATCATACAATAAAATGCCACAAATGGACTGTTTCTATTTCCTTCGCTGTTTTTTTTTCCTACTTTTGCCAAAGTAGGTCCCAAAATGTGTAAGGGCTTTGGACTTGGCCTGGTTAGGGTTACTGTGAAGGGATCAGACTGGAACAAATTGCCAATGGAGATCAGGTAAATTCATAGTTGTTTTTAGGAAATACTGTAGGCTCTTAAAAAAAACCTTCTTGCAATTAAAATGACTTGTGATGCTGCCCCCCAAAAGGCTCTATCAATAGAAAAATGAGGGGTGGAAGTATTAATAAAAATTTTAAAATCCTAAAACACTGGCTCAAGCAGAGTTTGGACCCCGAAAGATAATGTCAGACAATGTTAGCCTGATTCTACATGTAAGGTACACAGCTACTATGATGATGGGCAACCTCATAAAAACCTAAGGTAGAGACAAACAAATAGAATTTTCTTTTTTGTTTGTTTGGGGGTTTTGTTTTGGGGGGGGTTGTTTGGTTGGGGGGGGTTGGTGCTTTTGTTCCAAAGCGCCAAGATAAAGATCAGGAGGGGAAAGACAGACAAAGGAGACTTGGTGGAAAAGAAGGCCTGAAAATGACATAACCCTTCTCGACCCCAACCTTCACTTCATCTCTGAAAATGGGGAAGTGCAAGCAGCATTCAAAACACTACTTTTAGCTCTTTATTTTTGTTTTAATAAAAGTACATTCCCTTTCACTACATGTGCACAGGCACTATTAGCTTTAAAAATAATGTAAATTACATCTGTAAATGTCAGAGAAAAAAATAATTCTCAGCAAGGAAAAAGACAGATTTGAGATACTACACTATGATTCACAAGATATTTGATTCTCATTTGTTAAATTAATCTATGTGAACTGAAAAATATTATTATGTTTCCAAGTCCAGGTGTGTATACAGCCCCCAGTCACTATAGTAATTGAATACTTGTAAAAGCTTAGCTGTGCAAAATCGACAAGTTTCAGATCTTTGTTTAAAGGTCTGTGTAGAAATTAGGTCATATTTTACCCTCATATTTTAAATGACTTCCTCTTCAACTGAAACTTAAAACAATGACAAACTTTTTGGAAGACGCGAATGCTTATACAATCTATTCCAAGAAATCTCATTTGAATATGCACGATTCAGTGCTGCAAGTACAGCAAGTAGTGGAATCCTACTGACTTTGATAATCAGCACTGTTAGTACCCTCCACAAGTGAAGGTACACATCCAAAGCAAAAACTGAGTGGGGACATTCATCCATCACTATGGCACCTATCCCTCCACTTCTCCAGACTCCATTGAAGTACAGGGCCCATATAGGTAGGCAGAGAATGGGTGGGTTTGTTCTCAGTAGACACAACAGGCATGCTCTGCCTGTTCATAGGACTTGTAGCACCCATATATGGGCTGTAGTAATGAATGAGCTTTTTGATACTTCTGTATCACATGAAAACGTTGTTATTCTAGGATTTGAATTCCTAAACAGAGTAAAGCTGGAATGTAATCTAATATAAAGTTTCTGTAACATTGGTTCAACTAATGGATTGCAGAACAACACAAAGCAATGTGGGTCTAGTTCTGTACATTATCTTAAGCAGATTTATACATTATTCTGCAATAATACCAAGCATAATCTCTATTGTCTGTGAGCTAGTCCCCACAGCAAGGATTTGCCCCTTGTTGTAAGCAAGACTGTAAGTTTCTTGCTCTTCTGCCTGAAAGTTTGTCCACTGCCAGTGGCATCTGTTCACAACAGAAAAGTCTTCAAATGATGAATCTAGAAGGCATGGTGGGATGTATCCATGAAGAGCAGATCCACTTTGACCAATAGGAAGCCCTGCCAAATCTCATACAGAACAACATAGGTGCCAATTTTTATTTTTGTGTGGAGGAGGCAGATCTAAGATGATGGACATGTGGAAAGTTTTACACATTTCAGGTGACAGCCCTCTTCCTGAGGGGAGCTAGGGCTCTCAGCCCTGCACATACTCAACACCCACGCAGAACAGACTTCATAATTAAGCGGTGGCAAGCAGAGGGAAGCCTGTAGCTGAACCAATACTTTGCTCCATAAAAAAAACAACCTTATTTTCCAAAATCATGTAGGATCAGGAAATACAAGCACAGAAGACAAAAATGCATGAAAAACGAAGATGTACTATTGTCATTACTGCCAGCTTCCAACTCAAAATTGACATGTGTACAGTTCCCCCAAGAAAATCTGTGTGTAAAGTAAGTGTCTTATAAAAACATACAAGTGTCACTAGAACAAAAGAAAACCACTTTGCTAATCTCCATATTCATCAACTTTTTACTCCAAACAAACTTTCAGTCCACTATTTGCTTTCTGGTAAACATAGAATGAATTTACCTCAGAATAGCAATGTGCCTTGAGCAAATATTTTGACAGATGAAATGAAAACCAAAGACTTTTCAGGTGTCCTGAAAGAAGTTCCTGGGAGATAAGGATGTGAACTAGAAAAGCAAAAAGTGTGAGACCCCAACTCAATTGAAGAAAATGGCAAAACTCTTGGCAATTTCACAAAGGTCTGGATATCACTTGGGATTGTTATAATACCCTGGTATCACCTCCACTTGAGTTTGGCATAATTTGTAATTCCTTTAATCATAAAGACAGAACAATATGATCCTTTGTCTAGACTGCTCTCTCAGAATGTGGAGTGCTGCTGTGAGAGGCACAAGCAATAAAGATGCATTCCTGACTCTTACCTTATAGTGATGCAAAGCTCCTTTTGAAAGCAAAGCTGCAGAACATTAGCACCATGACTGTCCTGCCATGTGATCTGCATTATTAGCAACCTTGCCACTTTCAAAGCTTTTCAGGGTATCTTTACTGAGACCTCAATGCAGCTAATCCATCATTTATTCCAGGAGCTGGTAGATAATCTTTTCTGTGGTTGTTGTTGCTGTTGTTATAAACCTCTCTCTTCTGGTGCTGTCCTTACTTTTGTTTTAATGTTATTTATGCAGCAGAAAGTTCACAATTTACAATTCAGAGTAAATCACCCACTTTAGGACAAGCAAATAAAACAGAGGTGAAAGTAAATACCTTGCTCAGAAATAGCTCACCTCAGAATAATATCTGTTTAATAATTTATGTTGGATCATATGATACAATCTCACTCACATAGGTCAGTGTGGAGGAGGACTGTGTCTGGCAAACAAGACAAGGGTGAGCAAATGCTGCGTGCTATACCCTGCTCAGAAAAATAGAGAACACTACATGTCACTGAAGGGAGCACTGAGCCATGAAGAGACTCAAAGGAGAGTAAAGGTTCATTGGGAGCACAGACAGTCTGCCCATAAACTAGTAGTCAGTGCCTGCCAATTTCCTTGCATGCTCATAGTTCTTAGCACTTTATGACTCAGTGTTGGGTTTTCTCTTGGTAATGAAAAGAAGAATGAAAGAGAGTAAGTAGCAGCAGTGGGCTCCAGCAGAAATGAAGCCAACAAAGCTGAAATCTTGGCTCTGGTAAAGTTAATAGGAGTTACACGACTGACTTCATGAGGTCAATATTTCATCCTTTATCTGCACCACTTGATAAATAATTGTATCAATCTCTGAAGCTTCCTGCAGTTCTCGATATCTGCAATAGTATCAAGCCTATTAGAATGGGAGCCTTGGATGGGTGTAAGCCATACAAACAGGACAGTGAAAGTCTGTAAAAAAGGTCTATGGAAGACCACTGTTGCATCCTTACCTCGCTTTCAAATATGTGAGAACTTTGAGCATGTCAGGGAGATATGAAGACAATGAACACTGAGCCAAACAACTGGGAGAAGACTGCTGAGGATCAAAGCACTTGGAAACAATCTACTAAGCATGGAATGAAGGCTTTTGAGGAAAGAAGAGCCCAACATGTAGAGGCAAGAAGAAACCTCAGAAAGAACCTGTTGTCATATTCAGGACTGTTAGATATGAACTTCACGTGATAAGTGCAGAAGGGACTGTCATTCAAGAATTGGGCTCTACAGCCACGCTGTCAGATATTCAATGAGCTGATGCCTCACTCATCACAAATCTCATGTCTCACAAGACAGTCAGATGCCTATTTCCTATTATGTCACAGACATAAGCCCCTGTAAGCCTGCTGACTGAAACCTACACAGTCAAGAAGGTCAATCTGCAATAAAGGAAGGGTGCAAACATGCCCCACAAACTACTTGAGAGACAGGAAGAAGTGATAATCAATCATAAATTAGGCTTTTTGGTCAGACAGCCTCTTTTTCTGTACTGTGAATGGCTGCCATTTTGCCATTGCAATGCCACTCATCTGTGCTTCTTTCAGCTTGCCATTTTTATTTATGTTGCACCATCTCCATAGTATCTACTAGAAGCACATTTCTTAAGGACCCTTGGGCATGTTATATGTTTCTGCCTTGCTGTGTTGTAAATATTGACAGTTGGACATTTTTTACATACAACTCTTAAGTCAGTAATTTATATCTGTCTACATTCTTCATAAGATCCTTCTTGTCATTAGAATATACAGGCAAAAGTTCTCTTTAATTGTGTTAAGAGGTAAATCGAGTATATCCTGACATCTAGAATACTGTTTACACTGTATTACATCCCCCTGGATGAGGACTCCAGACCAAGGAGTCTACTCACATTGTCTTCCCTGGCAGCTCCATAACTAGAACACTTAGAGCTGTGATTCTCAACCAGGGTGTCAGGGCACCCTGGGGTGCTGCCAGATCCTTTGAAGGGTGCTTTGAGCTGTGAAGAGATAAGCAAGATGTGGGGGAATAAACAGATAAATTAAGCAGATAAGCATAGGCTCAGGCTTTCCCCTGCTTGCATTATTTCCAATCCCACTGCCCAGTCTCTCCCCAAGGAGGTAAGTGCTGTAATACATAAATTAGTTTTTGAACTGGATACCACTCCATTCATAAAACCTATGGAGGGTGGCTTGAGTCAATGTAGGGAGCCTCAAGTCCAACAAGTTTGAAAACCATTGACTTAAGAGAACAAGACTTCTTAGTGCTTCTTTTTCATAGTCAACTTGTAAATATGTCTTCCTCTTTTATTTTCATTATTATTTTATTTCGCTGTTCCCAGTGATTTCAGTAGTAATGTTCCTATTGCCTTAAGTGAAAGCAACAGCAGGCCCATAAAGAGAACTTCTAAAACTACTCTGTGTTAAAACTAGGGGCATATGTAGATGAAATAGGGGCCCTAAATTGAAACGGTGGGTTTTAAATAACACCACTTCAATTTAGGGCTGATTAAACTCCCGTGTTGTGCACACATCCCGCTGACTTACCTACCTCTCTGGTGGGGAGGGGAGGGCAAGCTGCCAGTAGGCAGAGAAGTCCCTGGGCTGTGAGGGGGCTGGTGCTTCCCTCCACAGCAGCAACAGCCTCTACACAGGTGGCAATCACCCATAGGCACCCAGGTCTGGTGGTCCCGGGGGGCACCGCAGCAGCAGAGGGAAGCACCAGGCCCCCATGCAGCTCAGGCAGACAGCCAGGCTTGGGGGAGGGGGGAGACCAGGCTCACCGCTTTTCATGGGTGGAGCTGCTTTCCCGGGCTGCTGCCAGGTTGCCTTCATGGGCTTCCTACAAAGCTGTGGAGCTGCATGAAGCCTGGTGCTTTGCTCCTTGAGGGAGATTTAGTTTGCTGCACCCCAAGTCATTTAATGCGCATTATGCCACCAAATTTCCTACAGAGACTGGAATTAATGTGCAATACGCTGCTGAGGCATGCAAACACTGACACCATTAATGCAGTGCAAAAACATTTAGCCTGCTTTAAAGTGTCTTGCACACATGCTTCTCTCTTCATCTACACACAGCCTAGTTTACCAGATTTATGCCATATTTATTGTGTGAATGGAGTTTTGTATAGATTCCTTTTTAGTATTTAAATTAAAATATATAGCAAACACAAACATTTATAAATTGAAGTAGAAAGAAAGTAAGAGGGTGATGTCAAAGATTAATGTTCAGTTCCAGTTGACCTCGGAATCGCCGTATTAATTTTGTCATCATGGAAACAACAGGTTAACAGTTTTCAAAATAGCTGAACAATGTAAACAAACATTTCCTTTGACTGAGCAGAGACCCTCCATTGCCCTGAGATCAGCTTCAGGACATTTTCAGAAAGGCTTTCTTTATCTCCTGACAGTGTGAAAAAACTCTACCTGCAAATTGACTTGTGTGTAAAAGGAAGCCATCATTCATGCTAATGGACCCCATCAGCTTGCTTTCACTGTACCATGATACCCTGGAGCAAAAATGTGAATCCCGTTAAGCCCAGGGCTTAGCAAAAGGATTTAACAACTCTACAATGCCTGCCTTCCTCTGCACTAGTACTTTAGGCCACTGTCCCACACATTTCTGTCCATTTCTTTTACAGCTGGTCAGTGTAAACTAACTCTTAAGAGATTTGATGTTGATTTGTCTGTCTTATGAGCTGTTTGTCTAAAATAAATCCTATAAATAAAAGCAAAAGCACAAAAAGAGAAGGAAGAATTTAGAAGAAAATTGCACAAGAAGGTATCCGGAAGGCATTTTTGAGGAGCAATGTTTTTCTTAACTAAAGTTATCACTTTAAAAAAAGTTCAACATCATGAACCATTTTCTCTGCTCTTTGCACTCATGGTATAAAGTCTTGGTGGGCACATTCAGAAAGGATTAGAGATGTCCCTTTGACATGAGTAGGCCATATGACATTTTAAGGCAGGAAAAGGGTTAATTCAGTACCAAGGAAAGAGAGAGCATAGACTAGCTTGGCCCAACTGTAGCTGATACAAAGGCTTTGATCATGGCACTCAGAGATGTGACAGGCAGCAGTTTTATTAAAGATAATTTAACAGCTAGGATTAACAGTATCCCCATACTACCTGACAATGGAAGGGTACAGTGCAGGAGGAAATGGCTTTAAGCTATAAGCAGTAAATGGAAAGCAACCCTACCCTGAACTTAACTTCCTAAAATCTGGATCTAGTCCAGCTGCTGTGATCTCACATGTTCAGCCTCAGGGAGAGAATGAGGGCTAAGAAGCCCCAGGTGGGGTGGAATATGTTTGCCAGTAGTAGGACCACTTATGCTTCTTGACTGACTCATGGATTTGGAATTGATTTGGCTGATTTGGATTGGACCATGAAAAAATCTCTTTAAAAAATGGATTCATTGAGGTGCACTAGACTTCAGACAGGGTGAAGCCTCTTGCCCCTGTGAGAAGCACCCTCCATCCACAAGTAATAGTTAAAGCTGGCCATAAGCTTCCAGGTTCCCTGCTCAGATCTGACACCTAATTAGCTGATCTAATCCCCATGGGAAAAATGAAGTTGTGAAAACTGTGCATGTGCCTAAGCAGTCCTCCACTGGAAAATGTAACTTGTAAATGGCCCTCAATAGAGTTGTGAATTGTGCACCCAATTTAGGACATCAGCCAGTTTGGCCCAGAAAGAAAATTCCTACCTATGCTGCACTAAGGCCATATGAACAGACCTGCTGGAAACAGGTCCAGAGTGTACCTGTTCCTGATGGTCTGATCTCTGCCTCTCATTCAGATGAGGCTTTGTTTTTGGAGAATGAAGAGGACTGAAGTAGAAAAGAAAATTTTCTCTGAGAGCAGTAAGGAAAGAGATTGGGGAAGCTGCAACCAAAGGACAGTGCTAGTGCCCATGTGAAGATGAAGTAACAATCCTGGTCAACCAAAAAAATCTCTAACAAGGGACTGGTGTGGGCCTTATTCTTTTGGATAGGGTTGCAATAACTCTTTAAAGAACATATGAATTTAATTGCAACCACTATAGCCAACTGTAGCCTGGGTTAGAAACCCAAGTTGATTTTATCTGGCCTGAAGCCAGGGGGCATCTGCAGTGTATCTGCAGGGAGGGGGCTTCACCCAAGTGGCAAGGAGAAGCAGTGCCAGTGTAGGGTCAGGGGGAATGGCAACTCCAGCGCTGGCTAGGGCACAGCAGGTAAGAAGTAGTCCACATTGGTACTTAAGCTCTGTTAAAACATCTCCCTGCTGCAAAACCTTTCCAACCCTGCAGTAGAGAACTGGTTAGTGGTGAATAATTAGGTGGGTGAACCACCCAGGAGCCACAAATGAGAGAAGTAAAACCACCTTTTGTGACTCTTGATTTTAGACCACTGAGTTTGTTTGTTGGTTTGTTTTGTTTTTTTTTAAGAAAAAAGAAAGGATGAACAGCCTTTCGAAAAGGCACTAGAAATAGGCTCCTGTTCTTGCTCTGTGAAACTATCCAATAAAAAAAGTAAAATTCCTGGCATGGGAAGCCAAGGTCCAAAAGGAGCAAATAAGAATCAATAGAAAAAAAACACCAGCCTTGAACTTGCAGCATTAGGTGTAGAAGTACAGCTAAATGTACAGTAGAAGCAGCAAAATAACAGCAGAAACATCATCCACTAACCTGGTAACGGGGCAGGTTACACACAAAGGCCTTTTGGCAAATAATTCTCTGTTCTCTAAATTTTAATGAAGGAACTATCTTCTAAATTGTGTTATCCTAGGGTGACCATATGTCCAGGTTTTCCCAGACATGTCCTCTTTTTAGGTCCTCTTTTTCGGTCCAGGCAGTTTTTTAAAATATCAGCAAATGTCCAGGATTTTGCTCTGCCTCTGCTTTCCTGGCACTTCCCAACTTGCCACAGCAAGGAGCTAGCTGCTTGGGGCTGGGGGCAGTGGGAGAATGTGACTGGAGGCTGGGACATCACATACTCTGTGTGCAGGGCCCCAGCAGCTTCAGGCAGGTAAGGGTGTGTACACCTGCCAGCTCTGGGGCTGCAGCAGGGCAGGGAGGTGGGGGAAGGAGGTAGGAGGGTTCTTCAGGGGCAGCAGGGAGCTATGTCAGCAGCAGGGACGTGTGGGGGGCAGGGGGCTGTGGGTCAGGAGTGAAGGGTATCAGCACGGACAGAGGGACTGTGGGTTGGGAGAGAGAGACATTAGCATGGTCTGGGGGGCAGGGTACTGTGGGTTAGGAGTGAGAGGCAGCAGCAGGGCTGGGAAGGCTGTGGGATGGGGGTGAGGGACAGGGGCAGGGCATGGGCATCTCGCTCCTCCCCCCCCCCACCCATACACACATAGTCATATACCCAGTTCCCCACAGAGGTGCCCTCTTTTTTGAAACTGGAAATATGGTAACCCTAATTATCCCCTGAAATACACACCCAGCTCTTCTCCATCAAAATGAAAACTCAGCAGGTTGTTAGCTGAAAAAATTCAAGATCAGCTGATGAGTACTGAAAAATAAATTAGAAATAAAATTAGTAAAAATTAAATCAAAAGAAATTAAAACCATTACAACCCAATTTTTTAATTCAGCACGTTACACTTTGCCAATTACAGAATGAAACAAAACTAAATACAGGTGTTCTGCATTTCACTCATTGGTCTTCTATTTTGATGCCTCACAGTGGCTAATGTCAGATTTGGAAGGGATGTATTTTTGCAGAATTTTCTCCTTGTGATTTGATTATGCAACATCCTCAGTTCCAAAGTAAACTTTGTGTTTATTTATGTACTTATTTTAAACAAAGCTATGCAATAGCTTAATCATTTTGATAGTATGATTATTTCTCTCCCTCCCTCCCTCCCTCCCTCATAGTGCTTTACCACTGTACAACAATAGTAGGCCAGATGGAGTACCAAGGGCCTAGAGATGAGGGTTCCACTAACTCATTTACTATTAATTAATGATTCCTAAGGTCTGGAATAGTTCTACCAATCTCTATCACTTATTATCCAGTGATGTTTGCTTTTTGGCTGCAAGCTTGGAAAGACTCCTAATCTCCATCTCCATCTATAACACCTTGTTTTAAATGTTGCAGACATGTGTTATTACGCACATAGGTTATTCATATATATGGGTTTAGCATTGTAATTAAGTGAACTAGGTGCCTCTTAACCAGTCCTATTGTATGTGTATTGATCTGTCTGTGTCTCTCTTCAGTCTAATTTCAGTTCATCTGATGCCACCATGTCTTTTGCACCAGCATGCAGTTCCTCTTCAAGTTCAGTTATCACTCCCAGTCTTTACAGCATGGTCTTCCTCCATTTCTTACTTTCAGCTCAAGGCTCATATCTCAATGCATGCTGCACCAAAGGATTGTGAGGCTGGAAAAGAACTTAACTGTTAGAGTCCTAGTACTTGATGAAGGATACAGAAGTCCTATAGAGACTTAAAAAATGCAATTCTTTGTATTCTGTTATACCATAAAAATACATCACAGACTATGGATTGTCTGGATTTGCAAATTAATTCCTAATGTTTAATCTATCTGAATTTCTTTTTTGTGGTTTTTTACATCATTGTAACTCTTCACTAAACATTTTTCTGTTATTAGCTCAGAACTATACATTTTTCATTATTAAACTGCCTCTGTTTTCATTCTATCTGCATGTCATTTTTTTTTTTACTTAGGGATAGATCAGTGGGATCAACTGTCATATGACAGCATATGAATTTGAAGAAATACATTAATTTCAAATTAAAAGGGCTCTTTAATGCTAAAATGTCACCAATGGCTACATTCTGCATTGTCTTTAATAGAAGTAACATATTTACTTCAATCCAAGACAAGGGTGGGGGAGGGGGAAGCCCCATGCCTTGGATTCGAGTACAAAGTGGAGCGGAGGGGGGGGGGGGGAGGGGGCAGGTGGTTGCTGCACCTCTGGCTCTGGCTCTGGCTCTGAGCCTGGGTTGGGGCCAGAGTCAGAGCCACAGCAGCTGGCTACCCTTCCCCTGCTGCTTGCTCTCTACAGCAGTGGTTCTCAACATTTTCTATACCAGAACCCATTTGTAAACTTCAATGGCCAGTCCTGACCCAGAGCCCCTCACTCCTAACCCACTGCCTCCTGCACCCAGCCCCCAGTGTGTGTGGGAGGAGAGGAGGGCGGTGCTCCTTGCAGTCAGGAACTCTGCCAGCCTGAAAGCAACAAGCCACCATTTCCCATGTTTTTCTCCTTTAAAGGAGAATTCATTTTTAAAGTTTGTTCATGACCCTTTCATATATTCTTGCAACACACTTTTGGGTCACGACCCATGGGTTGAGAAACACTGCTCTACAGCCTCTGTCCCCACCACCCCAGTCCCTCCTGCCCCAGCAGCCTCTTCGAGAGTTCCATGCATCCATTTTTTCCCAGACATGGCCTCTTTTTGGATCCTCCAATCTCCATCTGGCTGGGGTTTTTTTTAATCTGAACAAGTGTCCAGAATTTTGCTCTGCTTCACTGGTGGGAGTTGGGGGAGGACGATTGAAAGCAGGGGCACCCACATGCAAATGCGCATGCACACATACATGGCTGGCATGCAGCCAGGAAGGGTGGTGGGAGCAGCTTCAGCATCTGGATACAGGTAAGTCTATGGGAGGGCAGGGGTTGGAAGGCCAGGACTTGGGGACTGTCTGGGGTGTGTGTGTGTTGTGGGGGGGAGGGCAGAGGTGTGTGGAGGAGCTGGGTGTGTAAGACAGGGTGGGTGCCTGGCAGTGCTGGGGAAATCTGTCCAGATGCTGGGGCTGCAGCAGGGTGAGGGGGAGGCTCCTGCCCCTTCTGCGGGGGAAGGGGCGGGGGCACTTCGAGGACAGTGGAGAGTTCCATGGCTGAGCCAGTGGTACAGGGGATGGTGCCCATGCTCATAAGCACAGAGTGGCCAGGAGAGGCTGCCTGGGGGAGTGGGGAGCATGGCCAGGCTGCCTGGCATGGCACTGGAGCCCAAGCCCAGGGTGAGAGGTGCCACAGGCCTCCCTTCCTCTTCCCTCCCACCCATGCCAGGTCTGGATTCACTCCACCACTACCCACACAAATTGGAGTCACTGTGCAGGATGGCAGCAGCTGGGGGCCCCCTCCAGCAGGGCTGGGGGGAACAGGGAGCTGCAGGTAGGAAATGATGGGCACTGGCAGGGCTGATGGGGCTGTGGCTTGGGAGTGAGGGCATGGGGTGGGTGGGAGGCTTGTGAGTCAGGAGCATGGGGCCCTGGCAGCACCAAGGATCTGTGGGTCAGGAGTGAGAGGGACCAGCAGGGATGGGGGCTGCAGGTCAAGAGTGAAGGGCACCAGCATAGCCTGGGGGGGGTGGAGAACTGTGGGTCAAGAGTGAGGGGCACCAGGAGGGCCGGGGGTCTACAGGTTGGGAGTGAGGAGCAACAGCAGAGATGAGGGGCTGCAGGTTGGGAGTGAGGGGCACTGGCAGGGTCAGAGGGCTGTGGGTTGGGAGTGAGGTATCCTCTTTTTTGGAACTGAAAATATGGTAACCCTAACCTCTGCCACCTCCCCCAGCTTACTTTTCAGGAATAGCTCTGGCTCTGGCTCCATCCCCTGCCTGGTAACTCAGCAACAGTCCAGCACCAGCTCCAGGATACTGCTTCATGGGGCAGGGCTCCGCTTCCATGTGCTCCATGCCCCTGGAAGAAATGGAGCCAGAGCTGCATCTGACAGTAAGGGATAGGGGGAGGACAGGGCAGAGGCTATGGGGAGCAGGAGTGGGGAAAAGGAAAAGGCTGTGGCGAGAGGGGGTAGGGCAAGGGCAGAGACTGTGGGGAGTGGGGTAGAGGCTATGGGGTGCAGGTGTCAGTTGGGCAGGCACTGCATGGGGGGCAGGCTGCAGAGGGAAGAAGTAGGGAGTGGGCAAAGGGCAAGGGGGCCACCTGTAGTAGTTGGGAGGGTGAAATTAAGGTGATACTCTGATAATTATATTCTATACCTGGAAATTATAACAAATTTATAAATGTTCCATATATAGAATCTAGTTATTGCAGGGTTGTCTTAAATTTTAAGTTGTCTTAGATTGAGTAAATATAGTATATCTCATACACATCTTATCTTCAACCAACGTTACGGCTATCCAAAGAGCATATTGTACAATAAATTATTCTTAGTATTAAGCTAACCCTTAATCAGTTACCATTAGTAGCAACAACAGTCATATTGTTAGTTTTGTTACAGGACCAAGGATGACTTACTTAATACTATATACTTCTATACTTATACTTACTTACATATACATATAATTATATTAACTTAGTAATATTCATGCCTGTAAGACAGAATTCCTGCCTCATTAAGGCACAATGAAAAAGAACAAAACAGACAAAAGATGTAAGAAAGGAAGTGTTATTGCCCTACATTACAGAGTGGGAATTGAGTCAGTGATTAAACGATCTGCCTATAGTCACAGGAAATTTGTGTCACAGCTATTTATTAAGCCAGATTTCCTGATTCACCATTCAGTGCCTTAACCACAACACCATCCTTCTTGGCTCTTTCAGTGCTACCTATAATGTATCTAGCCAGCTGTGGAATGCTTCACATAAGTAAAAGATGCATTCCTAGCTTTCACCTTATATCTTAAACCATGCTATTTGATTACTTCTGTCATTGCCTTTATTTTGTAATCACAGGGGATAAGAAACTGCATTGTCTTTCTCTCTCTAAACCAGGGGTCAGCAACATCTGGCTGGATCTAGCCTACAGGCTATAAGAGCCATTGGAACTGACCCATGGAGCTTCCAACCTGTCCGCTGCTGCTGTACTGTTTTTCCTGGATGTCCAACCACATGGTCCAGAAGAAGCCAAGGTGCAAGGTGTAGATCTGCCCATGTCATGTGGCTAGGCAGCCAGGAGAAGCAGCAGCAACAATAGTAGCACCAGCTGGGTTGGAAGCACTGGCTCACTTTAGACCCAGGCCAAGCTGGCCTGGTCCACTGCTGCAAAATCATGCTGACAGCCACTCCAAGCTGTTGTCCTTCCCCAAGTTCAATTGTTCCCTTATGTAATATTCCTTGTTTTCTAGCAGACATGTTCTCTCATGTAATATTCTTATTATTTGTTAAGCTGCTCTCTGCTACAGTTCAACTTATATCTCTCACTTCAAAGTCTTGAATTCATATCATTGCTGGACATTGAGTTTTTTGTTCCATTTATTGTGGGATCCATAGAGAGGTAAGGGAGAGGTTGCAGAGCCTCATAAACAGATGAAATAGATGGAGCGAGTCATAATGAGAAAACAGCTGAGTATAAGAAAGGGGATGAAGATTCTAAAAGGCATTTTTCTAACCATGTACCTGGACATTTTTGGCACTTATCCCTATATTGTGGACATAGATGTTTAGGGTCAGAAGGGACCCAAGTAGATCATTGAGTCCAACCACCTGCCCTGAGCAGGAAAGAGCACTGGGGTCAGGTAACCCCAGCCAGGTGCTTGTCCAGTCTTCACTTAAAGACCTCCAAGGTAGGGGAGAGCACCACCTCCCTTGGAAGCCCATTCCAGATTCTGGTAACCCTTACTGTAAAGAAGTTCTTCCTGATGTCTGATCTAAATCTGCTCTTTGTAGTTTGTGGCCATTGTATACAGAGCATCTCCTATTCCTTGCTTTCCCCCCCTGATGAATTTGTAGATGGCCAACAGATCCACTCTCAGCCTTTTCTTGTGGAGGCTGAAGAGATCCAGGTCCTTCAATCTCTCCTTGTAAGACCTTACCTCCAGGCCCCTAACCATCTGAGTACCCCTCCTCTGGACCCTCTCAAGGTTTTCCACATCCCTCTTGAAGTGCGGTGCCCAAAACTTAATGCAGTACTCCAGCTGCAGCCTTACTAATGCTGCATAGAGGGGAAGTATCACCTCCCTAGACCTGTTCATGATGCACCTGCTAATGCATGATAGGGTGCGGTTAGCTTTACTGAGATCACTTCATCACAATGACGACTCATGTTCATCCTGGAGTCAACTATGACTCCAAGATCCCTTTCTGCTGCTGTGCTGCTTAGGAAGTCATCTCCCAGTCTGTATGTGTGTTGTGTTAGTGTGAACACGTAGACTTAGCAAGTGCAGTAGGTTATGCACTGGCTGGTACACAGTTTTTGCATGCACGTAAGCACATAGCAATTACTTTCTTATTCATTCTTTATGCATTAATAATGAGAAATGAGAGAGACAAAAAATAGTTTTCTTAGGATAGGGAAGAACCTTTTATGAAGACTTCTACCAGTAGAGGGAGGAAGTCATGGAGCTTAAACATGCAGACAGAAATTAAATTTGTTGTGCGATCGGCCCCTTGAAAGTGCTCTACAGCCATGTCCTTACAGAAGTGCATGACTACAGAGCACTCTGCTTCTGTGACAAATTAACCCTCATTGTATGAGGCTTCAGATGAAAGCACTCTGAAACAAAGTGTCTTCATTAACTTGTATCCGCTGCAGTGTATCTCTTGTATTAACTTGTATCTCCCCCTCCCAGCCTGAGACAGTACCAGAGCTGGGAGGTGAGGGGCGATAGGGGAAGAGGCTGCTGACACACAGCCTCTCTCTCTCTAGATTGTCTCCAAATTGGAGCTCAATAGCCCTCCCTCCCAACCCAATATCTAATGTCTGTTGGGTCAGCAGGATCAGTCTAACTCATGGTGCTTTCTGTGAAGCACCATGAATTAGACCTGGGAGCTGAACTTCTGTCTGCACCTTTAGATAGCCATCAGCTCTCCTTCAAATAATAGTCTCAATTCAAACCCACCCTTAATAGCACTTAGTAGCCATGTAAGTAGCCTTTTGGGCCACTTACATAGATTTTAAAGCCTATTGCCTCTGGGAAGCTGCAAACCCCCATGGGCATTGCAAAAACAACAGAAGCAAGAGCCCAATAGTGCTTAGAGCCAGAGGCATAAGGAGCAGGATTTGTGCCCTGGACACAAAGCTAAGATAAAGCAGGAAAGTGGAATGCTGAGGAGCATGGAGGGATGGTCATGCTGAGAACTGGAAGGGCAGGGGTGCCCAGAGCAGGGGAGAAAAGGAAGGCTGGGAGTTTCACCTACATCATGGATTCAAAAATAGTCCCCAGCTGTTGTTGCCACAGTCTGCGCACCCCAGCTGTTGCTCCTACAGCAGTAGTGTTGTGTCGTTGCATGTGGCTGCTTCTGCTGCTGGAGGTTGGGTTGAAATTCTACTACATTGTTACTTGAGCCTGGTGCCCCACTTACCCATCTCAACAGTTATACTACTAGGGCACTTGCCAAGTGGAATCCCAAGTTCTAGGCCCCTCTCACGCAGACAGGGTTTGAACTTACTTCTTCCTTAATAAAGTCTTCTAATCACCAGCCCATGAGTCATGTGGGGGCACTTCCTTTAGAAGCTGGTCCACTGGAGCTCCTGTCCCCAGTTGAGTAAAGCTGTCATACTGGTGTCCAGCCTTTTTTTTTCCAGTGACCATTACATGCAAAATGCAGAAACACTGTTGGGGAAAGAACTCAAGACATATTCAGAAAGGCCAGATGACCTGCAAGGAGAAGAGCAGCATCTATAATCTGCGTAACCCAAAATGCCATGTATGCAGCTAAAGTTAGTGAAATAAGTGCCATTTACCCTTCAAAAGTTTGCATTGTGTTTGGGCCTATGAGACTTCCAAAACTCAGGAGATAAGGGAAACTGGTAGTGAAACACTAAGACAGCAGACATTACTCAAACAAATCTGGAAAAGGAAGGATTTAACAGCAACCAAAAACTATCCCCCACCAAGAAATATGCATTAATAATAAGAAGCGGTGTTAATATTAATAATATTAATTATTTCTAATAATTCATTGTTATAGTTATTGTTACTATTATATAATCTTGCAGATATTCATAATTTTCTGAAAAATAAGAGTCAGGTGCAAAATAAAAAAGAATCTGGTTCCTTTCTAATGTCTTTAGAAATTGTTAAATCTGCCTTTTAAGGAAATAAAAATGTTTTGACATGCAGCTTTTTCTAACAAAGAAGCTGCAAACTCATTTTCAAGTTTAAAAAACAGGGACATATGGCTGGGTGGTAATGCTGGGATGAACCCTATTTAATATCAGCATTAGCTGTATAGAAGCTGTTGCTATAGGAGCGACATCTGGAAGAAACCTTCTAATAGATTAGTCTCTAACCTGGAAGAAGGACTCTGTCAGTGCATCTGCCAGAGAGCCTTCACAGGAAATCAATAGCAAGGATACTATTACCTGAATTCAGGACTGTTTAGGGGCTAACAGGCCCAACAACATTAAAAACAAGACAATTGGAAGAGCAGAAAAGAGGGATATAAATCAGGAGTTATGAATAAATTAAAGCCAGGAGGACAGTAATGATTCCAGAAACACAATGAGAAGCATCAAACTTTTATATGTTACTATCCACTGAACTTCATCAGTAAAATCACACCTTTAATCTAATCAGTTCCCAGTCTAGTTGATAACTGCTATTTAAGAGCTTCAGTCAGAAAGCAATTACATTGCCAGTGGATTGTATTACTACTAAGAATGAGACCTGCATGCACAAAATGCTGGTAATTGTTGGAGCAGTGGTGGAAATGATGTCCCACCATTGTTTAATGCTAATTTGAATACCTGTTTATCTTTTGTTTGAGTCAGAAGGTTTCTCTTGCCTAGTTAAAATGAGCTACCCAGTACAGTCATTCAGCAGCTTCCGGAAATATAACTCTTCTTTGTACCAGGCATCTCTGCCTGGCTAAATGTTGTTAATATTCCTAGAAATAAGGGTTTTAGAATGTGCAGACAGACAGTGCATTTGTTAACACAACTTCTGAACTGCCCCAGGGTGAACACAAGCAGTTAGTTCTAGTCTAGAGGTGTATCTGGGATGACCAAAATCACTTTATACCTGGGTGTGGTCTATTTGTTTTCATTTCACTTATTTCCAGTAGATCCACTGAAATGGTTGGCCCTAACTCATTTTGCACCTTATGTCATTGCTGAACTACAAAAAAACATACAAATGCATAAGGTAAAATTTTACATTCACTTTACACAGGCTGGGTGCAACGAAGTATCAGGCCCACTAATATTAAATTGATTAAGGGAGAGCTAAACCAGACTTTGTAAATCATGCAGTAGGATGATTATAAATTTTTAGAGGATTAAGAAATGCATGGGAGTAGAGAGAGCTTAATTCTGGACCTGGGAGGAAAAAGAAGAAAAAATCATGGGAATTTTAATGCCCATTGCTTAATTATTTTTTTTTTCTTGCATTTATTGCCCCTCTGCCTTTTTCTTAAATGTTTCTAACTCTCCATGGGGATTTGTCTCAAAAAAACAGTGTTCATATATTTCATATTGTGTGTTTGTGTATTGTAGTTGGTAGCCCATTTATATCAGAAATAGTTAAGGCCAACATTGTGGTGATTTGAATACCAACTATATTATCCTTAAAATGTCACAACCTTCACGCAAAATATATTGCTTGGTTTTATTATTTGTGCAGTATACAAAACAAAAAAAGAAGAGAATGTCTGCTCCAATACATTCATGCTATTTAAATGGAATCACTGTTTAAATCCAAGGTAGGTGATCATCACTAATTACAAAAAGTTTGTGTGGAATGATGGTGTTTGCGTTTCTGAGAGGCACTCAGTTACTCTAGCCCCCGAGAGCCAAAAAGATGAAGTAAAAAATAGATGGAGTAAAAAAGAAATAAAAAAGTAGTTCCAATTCAAAGAGAGTCATTAAAAATTCCCAGGATGCTCCTGCTGTCTATACTCTGACAAAACTCCCATTGACTTTAATTGTAGTTCACTCTATAGAACCAGACTGCTAATCAACTAAGCACTTTTCATTTCGTGGTAATAAGTAGGTGTGCTGAAAATAACATCATATCTTTAACCGTCTTCAAAGCCTAAAATGCCTTCACACCATTTCATGGGTTTCCCCTTTCCAGTACTAAAAAAGGACGCTATAAAAGTCATGATTTAAATGATATATTGCAATTTTATGGACTTGGAAGCTAATTTTGCTTAGAAGCATTTTTATGGACTTTGGAAGCCAAGAGAGAGGGAAGCAGGACTCATAAGATCAAAAACTTTCTTTCTGTGTTGAGAGAATTTAGAGTTTTTTCCTGCCATCTCTACATCAGGCTCAGTTGCCTCTTGGGTTTTCAATACTGAAAGGCATTGGCTGAAAAATACATGTAAAGAGGGAAGTTGTTTGCCAGGCAAATAAAAGGAATTATTTTATTTTTTTTTACTAGGGAGGATCAGAGAATGTCTTTCTGGTAAAAAGCTGAGATGTTTTGCCTAATTAATTTCATTCCAAAATGCACTAAGGCAATGAGATGAACATTAGTCTGTTTCCAGGCTTGAAATAAGCAGTTGTTCGCAGGATTATATCAAAAATACTTTTTAAAAGCTTCTGTTTTTCTTTATTTTTAAGACCTTATATTGGAATTAGAGAGATACTGTCATTTTTTTCATTTGATCATTACTGCTCACCTTGCTCATGCAAGTTGACCATTTGAGCAAAGCAAGCAGTATTTGGACAAGCAGTATTATATTTCTGGTGCCTGATGATTTGTTTGTTATTCATCCATTTTCTGCTAAACTCTGATCAAATTCTAATTCTAGCCAAATTTATGCTATTGTTTCCAGAGGAAACTAACACATTTGATGCACTTGGGGAAAAATAAAGAGATAATTGCTTAAAAACAAGAATTATGTAAAGGGAATGAAAGCTATTTCTAACATTTTTGAGGGAGGTGAAAATATCTTGGACACAGACAATCTTAGTGGCTCGAGAGCTGACTAGTAGGAATCAACTGCATAAGTTAAGGTATTTTATATTCCTACTTCCTGTAACTGCATCTGTTATGATAGTAATATTACCTTCACACAGATTAGCACTGGATCTCTTAGCAATTATATTTTTAGACATTAAAATAGTATGTAACTCCATAGTATGAACTATGAAACATCTGTGTTATCAATTATAAATTAACAGAAGTGAATGACAAATAAAAAAGTCACTGGATGCAAATCATAACATGTATGCTAGGAGTCAAAATTACTGGAAATCACTGCCACCTAAAAATGAATGTGAAACTAAGATCTAAAATCAAGTAATACTAAGCAAAGAGGTAAATAGGAAACAGGGCCAACACACTATTCATTATCTGTACATACATTCACAATACTTAATTGAAACTATTGGAATTACACCAATAATTTATAGCAGTAGCCCTTCATTCATACACCTGTATAACCATTTTGTCATTATACGGTCCAAGAGTGACAATCCAATAAAAATGCTTCTAACAACATTCATCAGTCCTAAATTAATATAGGACTTGAAAAACATAACAAAAATCAAGATCAGTGAAAAGGGCTACTTCTTGTACATTTATCTACTTATAAATTTCTGTCATATTGCTCGAAGATACACACCAAAACAATTAAATGAAAGGTTGTAATTTATTCTTACATACGGGTAGAAGGCATTTTCCAACATTTTTAAATGCCTAAATTGTGTATTTTACTGTGTTGCTTCCCTCCTCCCTACCCCTTCCTGGGTACACCAGTAAGCTGGAAATGCAAACAGCTTTCTCATCATCTAATTTTCAAAAGAAGCTTTGACCTTGTGATTTCACTGTCAGTTTTTTGCCTTCAGGACTGTTCTCTGAATATAAAAGTTAGTTCACTATTTTCTCTCTGTCTTCATCAGCATCTACTGAAAAAACAATACCAACAAAACTCAAAATGATTAGGAATGAATAACATCATAAGCAATCCATAAAATATAACCAGCCGCACTATGGAAAAGCAAGATGGTATTGCAAGGTATTATTAGCCTAATACGTGCAAGAGGACAGGGTCCCATAGATATTCTGGTGTGTGTGCACATATACACATTATTCAGGGGACACACACAAATTCTCTTAAAAATATTTGATAAAAGAATACTAGCTAAACATTCCCTCTGTCTGCACAAGCTGTGCTGTGCTTCCTAACAAAGAACTATTATCTACTAAGCAGTGTAATGGGATGGCTCTCAGATTTTGTTAAATGATTAAATCTATTAAATGATTAAATCTTTAGAAGTGCCAATTCATGCCCATGTAAACAGACAGTGAAACACTTTTAAATCAATTACCTGATGATAAAGGAATAATCTTCTTACTTAAATGAAAGCAATTACTGTATGTCAAGGCTATGCATTTGCAAGCTTTCCAGGATCAGAACTATTCTGTTGTGTCTGAACTCACATTTTGAGTAGTTAAACTATTATTAGCATATGTTATGCAGTGTCTGAATCCAGTGAATTGGAATGCTGCAAATGAATAATTAAGCAATAATTTAAAGTAATGTTTTGATGTAATACATTTCATTCCATGGGATTTCAGTGCACTACGCATGCTGCATATTTAAGGCAGTATTGAAGTGCACCCACGTCTCTAGATTTTGCCTTTTTCTTTCTTTCATTAGCACAAAGCATAACAGTAAGCCAAGAAAGCAGGGAGTTTAAGAGTGGTGCAGCTGCTACTGCTAGCTCTTGCAAGTGGAGGAATGGCTATCCATTCCTAGCAAAGGATATACTATATGATATATAGAAGAAAGAAGAGAGGTGAGCATTTCAGATAGCATGACACTACCAATGCATCACCTATACATGGTGATGAGTGATGACAGTGGTTAAATGACATGAGACACACAGTTATGGACTGGATAAATATTGGTAGTCTGTTTTGATGCTTCTAGTCCATAATAAATTTGAGGGTTTTCAGTGGTCATAATCCCAGACTCAGAAGACTGTCAGGTGACATCCAGGCCCTTTTTATTCATCCAAGGGCACATATATACAATCTGTGCATATAAAGACCTGCCCTAGTTTTAGTACCCCATTTTCAATATTTGTCACTGCCTTGTTGCCAAAACCAGGACTGGCTGCTTACAGCTTCCCTTCAAACTCACTCATTTCTGTGCAAATTAACATCTTTTCCTGGACATGAAATCCCCTGAGGACTTGGGGAAGGGAGAAATTGCAGGCTGCAAGCAATCCAAGAACCAGAGATTTTAGCTGTCAAAAGCAGCTACAGAAGCAATGACAGCAGATGTAGGCAGTGTCATTAGACAGTGCCTTTTATAGTTTTAACTCTGGACACCCTTTTCCCTCTACTGATTGCTTTTGGTTCCAGGCCCCTTCCACAGCTTTCCTCACTTCTCTTTATCTCAGTCCCATGCCAGCTTTCATGTACAATTCTTTCCAACTTTGTCCCATCTGCACTTTTCTTCCTCCACCCCTTTTACCTCAATGATTCCTCTCTCTGACTTTGTTCTGTATTTCAGATTATCCCCTCCTGCATTCCCTCCTTGCCCCACACCACCATGTAATACGCTCAGTATGTAGATATAATAAATATAAAGTGAGAACGAAAAATTCCAACCAAAAATTATTAAAGCAACAAACAAAGGAGAAAAATCCTGGCACTAGTATAGCATCTGCAAAGCATCATCCCAGGCATTCTGCTTTTATGCAATGTTCTTCTTCCAGCCATGTCTGACTTGTCTATGTATGCAAAGTTCTGAAACAGCACAAAGCCAGTCGCAAATCAAGGCCTTTTAAATGGCACACCCTTTGGAGAATGAACTGTTTCCTACTCTATAACCCTTATCCCATTTCAAGAGTCATTCTCTGTGCAGAGGTATAGCATGCACAGTAAATGTGTACAGTGCTTGGCACAGTGTGACCCCAGTCCTGGTAGGGGCCTCTAGTCATTGCTATAATACAAATTATAAATAAAAAAAATTTGCTTCCTCCCTCTCAGTGTTATGAAGCATCACTGCCGATAGTTAGTTACTTCCTCCTGTCTCCAGGTTTCACTACCAGGTAAAAGAAGTTCTGTATATTGAGTATAAAAGCACTTGGGGATCCTTAGGGAAGCGGTACACTACAATTAACATGTCCCCCCCGTGTGAGGCTTTGGTCACCACATTGACTTATCAGGTTTGCCCGCCTCGTGCCCACTAATCCCCCATTGGCTCCACGTGGAACTGCAGATATTCTGGAGTACTGCCAAGATATGGCCTGTATAGCATACTTAAATGATTAAAGTAGTTTTAAATCCCTTCCTACTCCTTTTAAAATATACCTCAAAGTTTGTGTGTACTTTAATGATTAGGCTCAACTTTATAAGGTGTAGAAGCGCATCTTCAAAGTGAACTACTTGAAGCCTTTCCTTTCCTTCTGAGTGATCAAAATGTCCTTTAAAATTGAGCTATTTTTTTAAGTTTTAAAGAGAGGCAAATATACGTTAAACTGACGTCTTCTGTTTCCTGTGCACTCTTGCAAATCCAAATAATTGACTGAATTACTTAATTTCTAAGTCTTTGTGAAAGGAAAAAATGTCCTGGTTAAGACCTTGCATGCCAAGTTTGAACCACAAATACATTTTTACTGTGACCTTATATAACAGTGAAATCTGTGGTTTATAATGGAAACGATTATACAACCTTAACTATGGATAGAGTGAGCTCTGAGGAAAGGTGAGTAACCAATGTAGGGAGCTTTGATCCTGCACACACATCAGCACAACCAAAATATAAATGTTCTACAAAAATGATTCATTGCTACATCTACACAACTTGCTACTTTTAGGGATCTTGCGGGGGGCCAAGGTTGTCAATTGTCAGGCCTCACTCCAAAATAAAAAAAAAAAAGTCACAACAAACATTGATTCCTACATGTATATTCAGGTGGGTCTGACCTTCTTTTCTCTCTCCATCAAATCAAAAGTTTCGTATCTGAGGTAAAAGCATCACCAGGAAACAACTGTTTGGAAACCAATCCTAAAGCAGAAGCAGTCCATTCAAAAAGCTGCATTTCTCTGCTTAGGACTCTTTTTTTATTATTAATCGCATGTTTGTCTTCAGTATGTCTCAAGATAAAAACTCCTTTTTTTCCCTTTTTTTTTAAAGTGATGAAATGAAGAGATTTGCAAGTGCTGAAACCCCCTGATCTCCCCCCTCTCTCATCACCTGATATAGGCTTAAGGGTTTGGCTGTTTGTCAAATTCAATGGGGATTTTTCTCTTGCCAGTGACTCGCAGCCGGGGTGGATTTAATATAAGCACCTGGAAAGAGAAGGGGCTTGTCAGGGGTGTAGTAACCTTTCACCTGCCAGACCCCTGTGACCAGTGCACCGCCCTTCACGGGGCGAGCGAGAACAGGGACACATTGTTTTACTCCCGGCAGCAATGAATGAGCAGCAGGGGCAGGTTTCTCAGCTGAGCCCGGGACCCGACTGGAAACGGGCTTCTGTGGGAGGAGAGGTTGAAGTTTCCGGGCCTTTCTCCTTTTGAGGGTTTGTCGGGGCGGGAGGAAGCGGGGGACACGAGTTGCAGGGCCAGGGGCTTGAGTCCGGGGCTGGGACGCGGCTGCCTCTCTTTCTTCCACTCCAGCCCAGCACCGCTTCACGCGGCGGCTTCCCCTGCCCCTTCAGCCCCATCCTCCGAGCCGGGCGGGTCCAGGCGGGGCTCCGCGAGGCGGGGCAGGGAGCGGTGGGCTCAGCCCCGGGCAGCGCTGCCTGCTTCAGCGCTTCGTCTGAACTCTCTAATGTCGGGGAAACTCAAAGGAGGGGGTCTTCTCTGGCCAGCTCCTCGCACCGCTCCGTGAATCACTGCCCAGCCCCGGGGACAGCGCGACCTCTCCCCTGCCCGAGCGGGGTCCGAGCCCCTGGTGCCCGGGAAGTTCCCGCGGCCGCCGCACGGATGCTCCCGTGTGGTCCGGCTGCGTCGCGTCTTCCCGGCCCGGGGGCCCGGCTTCTCCGGCACTCAAACCAGCGGCGATGTCTCCCGGGACCGGGGGGGGGGGGGCTGTGGGAGGCGGGGAACTTTTTTTTGAAGCCGGCGAGTTTCGTGCCGTTCCAGCTCCGGGCCGGGGAAGGCAGGGTGCAAACGGGACGGGGATGGGGCTTGGGACCGTCTGGTTGGGTGCAAACGATTAGCCGAAGCCGCGGGCTGGCTGCCCAGGCTGGCGCGGGCCGGGAGGGGCGCGGGGTCCCGCTGGGCGCTGCACCCACGTGGCAGCGCCGGGGCCACGCTCGCGCTCTGGGCTTGGCTACGAGATGTTTTGCAGCTGGACGGCTGGGTCCCTTCCATTTTTCTTTCCCACCCTCCCACCCCCACTTTCGGCTGATGCTGTCCTAAGTCATTGTGCCCTTAGGTGAAGCCTGGTTTCTCCCCTTGCCTCCTCGGTCATTAAAAAGGTCTATTCAACGCCGGCTTTCGTCCCTCTGCCCGGAGCAACCCCGCGATCGCTTTCGAAGAGGCTGGGAGCGACGCCCCGTTGCCCATCCGATGCAAAGACTGGTTTAAAATGAAATAAAAATCAAATCAAATAGTCCCGGCCTCCTTGTTTGGCTACTGGGGGGGGGGGGATCTTGGGAGGCGATCTGGCTATCACCTGCTGCCTCCCTTCGCCCACAATGATTTATTTATTGCAGGAGGCAGCCTCGTGGGCTGGCTTCTGGCTGCCTTGACAGGCACGGAGGTGCGAGGCGAACTAAGACAAAAAGGCGCTGGAAACGACACCCCGCCGTCCACTAAATGCAAAGACTGGTTTAAAATAACGGTACTGATCACAGTAATGATGAGAATAATAGGAATGATAATAATACTACTAATAATGCCCTAGCCTCCCCGTTTGGCTACCCTGTGACTTGGCGGCAGCCCACAAGGACATCGGGGTGTGCATCAGGACCTGGGGGAGCGCCCGTTCACCAGAGCGCCCCAAGGGATGACAAGGTCCAAGGTCACAAACTCCTGCAAGACTGTTTTAGGCTGGACATAAGGGAAAACTTCGTTACTGTCCAAGCCCCCACGGCCTGGAACAGACCCCCCCCCCCCCCCCGGAGGTGGTGCAAGCACCTACCCTGGCCTCTTTTTAGAAACATTTTCATGCCTATCTTGCTGGGATCCTTTGACCCCAGCCGACTTCCTGCCCCTGGGCGGGGGGCCGGACCCGACGATCTCAGCCCGCGTGTCTGTGAAATGAATGAAATCTACAATGATGTTTATCATCCGCTTGTCTCCCTTCACCCGCGACGATTTCTTGCACGAGGCAGCCTTGTGGGCTGGCTTCTTGGCGACTTGACAGGCACGGAGCGAGATGTGGAGGGGAAAGCAAAACAAAACAAAAAAAACCCGAACAAAAAACAACACCCCCCACCCCCCCAAAGCCAACCCCAACCCCTTGACAAAGCGGCCCAGCAGGAAGAGGCTCATTTTCTTCTGGTGAAGAGAAAGCGCGGGAAGTAGCAGAGGACTTGCCGCGGGGCTCGGGCTGCGGGGCGGGGGGCGAGCTGCCCGGGGTCCCTCTCTCTCTTTAGTGCGGCCTCTTCAAGCACCTGCCGGCCTAGCGGGTGGGAAGAGTATTTGAGCTGAGGACGTGTCAGACCCTGGGGAAAGAGAGCGCAGGATGAGGATCTATCATTCCCCAGCCGGGATCCAGGATCCAGAGGATCCCCAGCCGGGATGCTCTCTCTCTCTTTCTCGCACACACAGGCGCGAGCGCCCCGGTGCATCGGGACCGCAGCCCTGTGCAAGCTGAGCCGTGGCTGGCGCCGAGCTCCCTCAGGTTATGTTATTTGTGCCGCCCATGTGGGCCGGCGGGCTAGTGCCGCTCTCCAGCGCAGGGTTCAGCCTTTCCGGCTCCCAACAGCCTCGGGGCTGCGTGTCCTGGGGGGTGGATCAGCCCCGGAGATCTCGGGCAATTTCTAACTGGCTTTTCCTAACATCTAACCTCCGCTTCCTTCGCTGCAGCTCGACAACCGGGCACTTGGAAACCAGCTTTAAAAAAAAAAAAATGATTATTCGAAGAATGTCACCCTCGGCGAGTTGGGCAGGCAGGTCCATCAGGGGCCGAGGGTGACTTTCTTCGAGTAATAATAATAAAAAAGAGTCGGTTTCCAAGTGCACGAGTATCAAGTTGCAGAGGTTAGATACTAGGAAGAGCTCTCAGGTAGCGAAGCACGGGACAGGTTCCCCGGAGCGGTGCTGGACTCTCCGTCCTCGGAGGTCTTTAATGCCCGGGTAGACAAAGCCCTGGCTGGGATGATGTAGCTGAGGATGGTCCTGCTCTGAGCAGGGTCCTGGACGAGGTCCCCTCCACCTCCAGCTTTCCCTGATTCTACTTTAAAGCAGAACTCCCTTCGGAAGAAAAGCTTGGGGGCAGTTTTGAAGCGTGGAGTCGTGAATGCCCCGTGGTTTTGCTCCAGGCAGGGGGAGTGAGGAGTGGCACCGTGTCAAGTGGGGCAGAAGTGCTTTGAATTTGAAGCCATTGGCAAAAGCGACTGTAACTGTTTGCCTCACACTTGGTTAACGAAGCCGGTCTCCCGCGGGAAGTCATGTTCTCATCAGAGGCTGAACACGCACGTGTTGTTATCGGCTCTTTGAATTTACCACCTGCCTTTGCGGGGAAAGAGCAGCACTAACCCGCTGGCGAGACACTTCTCTTTGAGGTGGAAGCTAGACTTCAGTGCACACCCCGAAGGGCTGATGCTGCTTTGCCGGGTTTATTCCCAGCGCAGGGCAGAATCTCTCTGACCATTAACTCTGACTGAAGGATCTGGAAGGGTTCAAATGGCCCTCGCCTCTGCACAGGCAGAATTTACACTCCTCCTTTTCACTGCTTCCCTTGCAGGTCTGAAACAGCTCTTAACTCCTGCGGCTTTTGAAACTCCTTACCTTAGTGCTGGGAGGAAAGGAAGGAAGGAAGACTTTGACTTTTTACCTTTTATTCAGGGGTTTGGAGTACAAAAAGTTGGCCCCTCTGGGGTCCAGGTCCAATATACAAAGCAAAGACAAACAAATTACCATCAAATCATGAGCACCATGTCATTATATTCATAACATCACACTGTGACAGACACCTTTGCTGAATTACACGTCATGCCTAACATGCCGTTATGCAGTTGGGACACCTGCCACATGGTGGTATAAACCAAAGTCCTCTATAAACAAACCATTCCTACCCTGCTCTATCCAGTCATACACATGACAACACCTTCAACTTCCCACACAAAGAAAAAAGCAAAAAGCAGCCTAGTGAGGGCATGGCACGACCTGGGAGTTGCAGTCCGACACCAAGCCTGCCCAGTAAGAAAGAAAGAAAGAAAATCTCTATCACCCACTTGAGCTTTATTCAACTATGTTTTCCCCAGTTGATCTGTTACTTCCAAACCTGCACAAAAAGATTTTAAAAATTGAATCCAACAGTCATAAATATGTGGTGGGTAAAGAATCAAGATGCTTTATTGTCTCTATAACACTATACTCTGGTGAGACTTCCAAGGTGCTGAGCACTCAAGCACTTCTTGACATCAGTGAGACCAGGGGACTCAGTACATTACTCCTCACTGTCTTTCTCTAGGATTTATAGAGCAGGGCCTCCCTGTCACTCCTAAAAATATAATCATCACAGCAATAAACCCCAAGGGAAGTATGAAACAGCAAGTGTTTTTCCTCAGAGCTAATGCAGTGACCTTTGAGTTACATACTTAAACGGGCCATTACCTGAAAGCAAATCAATCCCCTTTTTAACAAGCTGGACAACAGATACATGTAAGTCTTTCCTAGCACACGCCACATTTTGTCACATTCCCAGCCTATCCCAGTGGAGCTGCTGAGCTGCACCCCTTTGTAAGATACCGCATGCTCCCTGACAATGTAGGGCTGGTGTTCGAGGGAGGGGAAGATGCCTGTCTTATTTTGTTTCACCAGATGGGAAAAGTGCACCAGAGTTTCTGAAAGAAACATTTCCTGTCTTCTTTACAAAAAATGTATTTTATGGCCATTTTGCTGCGCTTACTCTCCCTCTCTGGACTCTGGTAATTCAACTCATTCAAGCTGTGGACCATACTTCTGCTGGCCTTGATTTTTTTTATCTCAGAATATTCCTTTGTCCTTCCTTAACCTGTTCTTGCTCCTGGATGAAAACTTGCCTTTTACAAGCTGTCAAACGTAACACTAACAGCTGAGCACTGCTTGGAAAAAAAAACATATTTACTTAAAAATCACTTAGTATTTATTGCTCCTTGATTTTTTATTAGCCTTTTAACAATGTCTCTCATTTGAACACCAATCCAGAGGGAATGGATCTCCTAGACATAGAGCTATATCAGAACATCCAAATGGGAAGGATAATTTCACCATTTCCAGTCCCCGCATACCTTCCTCTTCAAAGCCAATTTTGGAATAAATAAACCTAACTCAGCATGCCCACAGCTTTTCAGGTTGCTTGGAAAAGCAACTTAGTTGGATTATTAAATGACATGCATTTTCCAGTAATAAACAGAATGTAAGTAAATAAGAAAACAATGAGCATAAAGACAGACTCAGAGTCCACTTAGCTCCACAAGTGAGTATTGAGAAGATATGAAGCATAAGAAGGCATAAGACCCTAGTTTCAGCAGTTGAAGTATATAGATGTCTGCTCCCAGCTATCCATGTAGTTTAATGAAGGCTAGAGGAAACTGGGGAATTACAGAGAGGTCTAACCAGGCCAGATAAATGGGCAATACGATGTCAAATGCAAAACAATACACGTATGAAGAAATAATAAGTGCCACACAGGAATGGCTCATTCAAAGTGGCTCTACGCTGTTGTGACAGTTGGGGAAAAGGGGAATTCTGGGTGTATCTGAAGACAGTTAAGTCAAAACCTCTACTCCATGTGCAGTGGCAGTCAGAAAAAAAATCCCTGAATATTCAGTTGCATAAAGATTTGGATAAAGAAAAATGGTGAAAATAATATAATGACATTACATAAATCAATTATGAATCCACATCTGGAATTCCCATCCTGGTGTTCTATTCTGGTCACCCTACCCTGGGAAAGAAGGAGCAGAAATAAAGCAGATTAAAAGATGAGCAGCAAGAACAATTTAGAGGCAAGGGAAACATTAATGTACAGAGAAAGGATCTGATCCTTTTCCCACTTAAGTCAATAGCAAAGCTCTTATTTACATCAGCTGGGCAGTAGAATCTCATGGGCATAAAACATGCTGAATCAGGAACTCCTCTTTACCCTCCGCAGAACACAACAGCATAGCATTATGGAGGAAATTTGGAGGAAATATGATAAAAGGAATTTTTCACACATTTTTATGCCTCCTTTTTGGCTATGGAGCCTGAAGTCAGCAGGAAACAGTACAAAGCTGTACAGAGATACCTAAGCTAGCTCAGAAACTGAAAGAGGTATAACATTTGCATAGTTCTGCTGAGAAGAGGGTAAACTAGCCAAGGTAGTACACTGTGTTAAACTTACTGCTTCTAGTACTCACCCAGGTTCATTTATCACAGGTGTCTCTACATGGCAGTACATCATTGAATATAAACATGCCCTGTCTGCCAAATATGGTGCTAAAATACAACATGTAAAACCCCCTTCCCCCCCAAATAGAAATTATTTTCTACTACCCTCTCTCTTTCTAGTAACAGCACATAAGTGACAGACTAAATCCAACTGCTTGTCTAGTGAGACTTGGATTCTGAAGTATTTATGTGATTTTGTAAAAGGAGCTTTCAAAATTTTTATTCGTTGCTTAAAAGCTAACGTATCTACACAAATTGTTTCCTCCTCAAACTGCTGGAAGCAGAGGCTAAGCTATTTTATAGTTGTTCACTTGTAGCAGAATTATTGTACCTTTCTGCTCATTTCATGTAAATTTTCCTGGAAATACTGTTATTATGGTTCAGCATTTTGTTTTGCTTTGTTTTTGTATTTTTTTAATGAAAGCAGAATATTTTCAGGCATACAAGACCAGGAAAAATGATACTGAAACTATAGTTGTGGTCATATTAAGAAAAAAGGCACAATGGTTATTTATGGGTGAGGGGCTTTCTCCCTGCCCATATTTTCTATGTTCTGCTAATTTTTTATTTTGATTGGTTTGCTTGTTTGGATTTTTTACAAGCTATAAAAGACTGCTTATCCTATTATTTGGGTCCCTTGGCAACCTTTTTAGAAATAAAAGACACTCTGTTTAATTCTTTACATTGAGCTAACTAAGTGACAACTTAAGTGTAAATTCATTGACCCTTGTTTGCATTCAATATCCCTAGGGTGCCATACCACTACTACCCAGGCATACCCAACAACAATCTATTCTGGCCAAGGGGCAAAGGTGTGTAAGGTGTGTTTAGCCTTTCCTAAAGGGTCAAACTGGAAGAATTTAGGGATGAGGTCGACTTCAAATGCTCAGTGCTCTAACATAGCCACCCCCACCAATTATATCAACAGGGTTCCAGCTCAGAGGCCTCTGCTGGGTGCATATCACAGTAAGTCTTTGGCCATTTCAAAATGCGTAGGTTAAGCGCATTCCATCTTAGGCATCCCATCTTTGGTCTTTTCCATGGCATCATGTCCATGCACACCTAAGATAATACTATGTATATTACATATTGATTATCTATACCCTAACAAAAAGAGGATCTAGGAAGCAGAATATGGAGCCAACCTTACCCCACCCAGAACATATTTTCCTAGTTTCCCATTATCAAAACAAGATACTATTCAGGCTTCTGCATGTCATAGGCACCTAGAACAGGAACATGATTTGTTGGCATTTTAAGATGGAAAGACGTATTTTAAGGTGGAAAAATGCCAGGCTCATGACTCACACTTATCATAATTTGTCATCAGATGTTAATGCCAAATCTAAATCAAAAAGCAACAAATTAGATTGAGCTTTGCTTGGTCTGAGCTTGCTTTCCTTCTCAGTCAGCTAATGCAAATTTATTGTGTGCCTTGATTCTTGGAATACAATCCAATCTGATTCCATATCACACTTACTGTTAACACACTCCCAATTCCAATTTAGGATGTTGCTCCTCTGTAATCAGAGTTTGGGGACTGGGAGGAGAGATCTGCTTAGTGACAGATTTGGCCATCCACACTCAGATGTATCCTATTCTTTGAGTTATCCTGAAGATTTCAGGGGGACCTGTAGCAGGATGATGAACTACTCACCTTGACAAAAATTGTCCCTGTGTTGGAAATAAGATTAAGGGAAAACATGATGGAATTCTGAACAGGATGGAGTGGTTCTATTACTGGGAGTTCTTAATGAGAGTTCTACCTAATAAGATGCTAGATAAGGAACGAGTTACAAATTTAAAACAGTTTGAAGGGAATATTTGCTCTATGAACAAGAGAATCCTGCTTTTTACTCACAGAGCACAATGAATCAGTGGGACTCACAAGTCAGGGGATACTGTTGAGGAGGCACTATTTCAGTGTCAAATAGAGATGAACTGGGTCAAAAAAAATCTCTGTCAGTAAAATATTTGTTCTTAATAGTTTTTACAAAGTTGATGTCAGTGACCACTGGTGCAGACAGAATCCACAAGGCCTATTCATTAGATCTTGTTCTTTTTGTGGCAAGTGTTTTATAAGTCTTAGGCCCTCAGAAGCAGGATTCTCCTGTTCAAAGAATCTAGAACTAGCGGAAACCGGCTCAACCTCTGTAGATGTCTGATAGGAAAAGCAGCACAAGGTTAGTCTACTCTAGTGTTTCACAACACGCATGAACCAGAGCTCAGCATGGGTGACAGGGCTCTGACTAAACCTAACTGCTCTTTGCTGCACTAGTGAAGGGAATGTGGCTGCCTGCTCATTCATGAAAGGCAATGAACATGAGCTGGGCCTTGTTTGGCAGCTGCTGAGAGAGTGCCAGAAGGCAAGAGTTTAAATAAGGGCATTAATGAGCGGATAATGCCAACTGATTCCCTGGGCATCTTCTCGCTGCATGTTTCACACAAGAGAGTAACTGGCAAATGAAAGGCTAGCACATCTCTGGGCGATGGCTGAGCTCTCCACACTGCCACAGGATACATATGGCAGTCTATGTGTGTGTATACATAGCACTATTCTTCCATTCACGGAACAAATATTTCCTTCAAACGGTTTTAAATGTGTAACCTGCTCATTATTATTTACTGTCCTCTTATTAGATAGAACTCTCATTAAGGACACCGGATAGTAGAACCACTCCATCCCCTTCATAATTCCATCATGTTTCCCCTTAATCCTATTTCTAACACAGGGGCAAATTTTGTCAAGGTGAGGTACACTGAGTAGCTCATCACACTGCTGCAGGTCCAGGTGAATCTTCAGGATTATGTAAGAACAGGATACATCTGAGTATGGGCAGGCATATTTGTCACTAATTAGATCTCTCCCCTGCCCAAAACTCTGACTACAGAGGACCAACCCCCCTAAATTGGAATAGGGAGCTTGTTAAAGTAAGCCAGATACAGTGAAACAACAGGATAATTTATCCACACACACACATATATATACACATGCACACACATGTATATACACATACACATATATGCACACACACACACACATATATATATATACATATATATGCATAATAAATACACATACACATATAAATATACATATACACTTCTATATATACACGTATAGATAATACACACATATGTACATATATACACACATATATATACATACATATGTGTGTATGTACATATATGTATATAGGCAGACAAGGTTCTTTGGATGAATCTGATATTTTTTATTAGAGCAACTTAACAACAGGAGGATCTGGGAAGCAGAATTTGGAGCCAACCTTAACCCACCCAAAGCATGTTCTCCTACATTTCCCATTCTTATCAAAACAAGATACTATTCAGCAGTTGGTCTAATAAAAGATATCAAATTCACCCAAAGAACCTTGTCTTCCTATGTTGTTAGACTAACACGGCTACAACCTACACCACTGTATATGTATATACACATATGTGCATATTGATATATATGTATACACACGTTATAATAGATATATTTGTGTATATACACATATGTCTATATACACATACACACACATATGTGTGTGTGTATCTATGTGTATATAGACATATCTATCTATCTATCTATCTGTCTGTCTGTGTGTGTATGTAGATGTAGGTGTGTATGGGTACATACCTATGTCCAGTCTCATCCCTAGTATAAGGGGGCTGTGCTGCCAGTGCAGCCTCCTCGGAGGTGAGCGACCTGGGCCCGGGGCTGTGTGCGGACCTTTCATCTGGGGGCCGGGGAGGGAGGGGAGCGGGTAAAGCAAGGCCCTGGGGATTGCCCTGGGGCTAGATGGGGTGCAGCCTGTCCCTCCGGAGCCAGAGCCCAGCCCTGCCTCAGCCCCCGACATCCCCCCGGCTGGAGAGACGATGGCATCCTGTCCAGGGCCAGGGGAAGGTGGCGCAGGGAAGCACCCGGAGCCGAGGAGACCCTCCCCGCGGGCAGCCCCGCGCTCTGTGCCACGGGCAAGCGCTGCTCGTGGGGAAGGGAGGGCAGGGCAGGGGAGGGGAGGGGAGAGGGCGCCCATCGGCTCCTGCCCCCGTCCCGGATTTCTGTCTTTACGGTGGGGGGGCACTTCCTGGCGGAGCCCATGCCAGGCACCCCGCTTGCAGCCTCCCTCCCCCGGGACCCTCGGTGCGGCACCAAAGTGAAAGTGAAGCGGCTCCTTCGCATCCCGGTGGGGGGGGGGGGGGAGTCACGTGGCGACTGGGAAAGTGCCCAATGGCAGGGGCTGGGGGAGGGGGGGACTGTGTGTGTGTGCATATGTGTGTGCGGGCACGTGTGTGTGTGCGTGCATATGTGTGTGCATGTGCCCCCCCAGTCAATGAAGCCGGGGGCGGAGGCGGCTGCGGGGCTGCGCTGTGCCGGGCGTCGCGCGTGACCCCGGGGAGGGCAGCAGAGCCCGGGGGCCGGTGCCTGCCCCTGTCTGTGCCGGCGGAGCAGCGATGCGGCGGGGGCCGGCAGGTAAGCTGCCCCTGGCGGGCTGCGGGGGAAGGGGAAGCAGAGGGGGTCGTGGCCGGCCCCGGGCACTTGCGAGGTGCGCGCTGTGCCACGGCGGTGGAGGGGGATCGCGCCCCTGCCCGGAGTGCCCCCCCACCTCATTCTTCGTCCCACCCCCAGAAACCTGCTGCCGCCCTGCCCTGCCCTGCCCTGCCCGCGCCGCGCGCCCCGGGGGAGACTCCTCTGCAGCCCCGTGGGCGCGGGCAGAGCCGCCCCGCTCAGCCCCCAGCTCCTGGGGCGAGTGGGGGGGGGGGGGTTGCTTTGCAGGTTTAGGGGGAAGAAGTCGCCCGAAAGGACGCACTTGGAGTTTCACCTCGGAGCAGGTGGGGGGATATCCCGTGGGGGAGGGAAAAGCAGAGAGGGAAGGGGAAGGGGGGTCTGTCTCCCTGTCCACCTAGGGAGGAGGCTTCCCCCGGGCTCCCCACCAAGCAGCCCCTCCAGCTGTCTGCCGGTCTTGTCGGTTTCGAGAAGTGGATTCTCTCCGGGATGAACGTAAAAAGCAAATCGAGGGGGGGAAGCTCATGTTTGAGGAACTGCTCTTGCTCAGCGCGTAAATCAAGCGGGGAGCCTGACAGCCGGGCTCGCCCCCCGGGCGCAGGGAGCCCCGCGCTCCCGTCCAGGAGCCGGCGGGCGCCACGGACCTGGCTCGGGTGGGAAACCGGGGCAAGCCCCCCTCGGCACTGCTTTTCCCCGCTCAACCCCCACCCCCCCGCCCCCTTCTCCCTGGGGAGGGTGACCAGCTGCGTGGAGACGACGGTGCTCGCTTTCGCCTTCATTGGACAACCGGGGGGATTTATTGCTTCCCAGGGAAAGAAATAAAGTGGCCACGCGAAAGTTTGCGCAGTTTCATGGGAGGGGGGGGGCGGGAAACTAGCCTAGGCAAAATAAAAAACCCCCTCCCGAGTGGGAGCTGGATGCACATTCCGGGCTGTTACATTTGCTCCTTTTTGCTTTGTTTTGTTTCCCCAGGTCTTTGCCTTGAAGACGCCTGGAGGGACGGTTTGCCAAAGGTAAGACACGTTTTTGCCAAAGGTGAACCTTCAGGGCCGCGTTGTGTGCGGCGATGCGGGTGTTTGTCAGGCGGGCCAAGGGCCCGTTGCGGGAGCCGAGCTAGGAGACCTGCCCGATCCCGGCCCAGGGCAGAGCCCTCAGCACCCTGGGGCTTTGCTGGGCTTGCACCCTGGGATGCTCAGCAGCGCTGGAAGAACTCTTCCTGTCTAGGAAGGATATGCTTTTCTTCCCCCCCTCCAGAAGAAGTGGTAGACTAGGAGATGCGAGATCTTGTTTTTGCACACTTGCAAAGTAACATGTCCAGCTCACAAGCCTCGAGCTGTCCTGCATATAAATTTAGCTTTGCTATAATCCGGGGGGAAAATAATAAACCTGCTTGTACATTCAATGCCACCCTTACTGCTGCTAGAAGCCTTCTAAAACTGTTGTGCATTGCTGTGTAGCATGAATCTTGTCTGAACTGGAAGCGAAGTAGAAATAAAGACGAGTCTTTTTGCAAATAAACAGCAAGAGAATCCTTCCTTGGATTATTCATCAACGGGGTTTTTTTTCTGCTTTCCATGGGTTTAGTTAAGTGAAAGCAAGAGTTTTTTTAAGGTGAGGAGGGTTAGGCGAGGCAACTGCAACGTTGACATAAGCAAAACTGAGTGCTCCCATATGTAACGCAAAGCAAATTCAAATGGGCTCTCCAACATCCTTCTGCCTCTTCATTTTTTATCTGTTGAGGAAGATAATGTTCCTTTATTTGTCTGCCCTGCTTTTTTCTCCCTCCTGTCTAGCAAAGGAAAACAGGAGGACACAATGCTGCTTATTCTCCTAGCCTGGTCGCTTAATTAGAAAGAGAAATGTCTATGGTATGTTTAGTTTCGAGGGAATTCAACTCCCCCCACCTTTTTTTTTCTTTTTAAATGAGTCTCTGCCAGCAACAAGTGCGTTGATATGCTGATCTGAAGGATTTGGGCGTAATGCCAGCTCAGGCTATTTAAACGACGTGGTTAATAGTATCTACCCCATCCTTATCACACAGTAGTTGCTTTTAATAAACTGAATGTCTTTCCTAGTGATAATCGGGACTGACAAATTAACTCAAATCTTAACACTTGTCCAAGTGAATTTATATTTTGCCTTGCGATGATAAATATTAAAACTTAATTCCAACACAATGATCAGAGGTTGTAAAATACATATATAATTTTGACAAGATTTTCTGGCATGACCAAATTGAGTTAATTAAAACAGTTCGATGTGGATTATGCCATGTTTCACATGCGTTTAGTGCTAAATATTTCTATTGTCCTAAGTTTCCACATTTATATTTTTGTTTGGGACTCTGAATCCCACCAACTCATACTTACACAACCATGTACAAAAAGAGCAAATTACTTGTGAAAAAAGTAGTTAAGCAGGTGTAACATGCCTGCCAAATGTAACAAATTCTGTAACTCTTGTAAATTGTTCTGGGAGGAAATGATCAGGAATGTGTCTGGTTTCTTTTTTGTTTTGTTTTGGGTTTTTTAAGGGTTTATTATTCTTATCAATCAGCTACTATATAACAGCAGGACACTGTAAATTCTCTAAAATCATACTTAATTTACTTTTAGAAAGCAATTAATATTAGCGGAATTAATATCCAGGGGGATGTATATTTCTCTCTGCCGGATCCTAACCAACAATATGCTTTCCTTTTTTGGGAGGTTTGTGGGGGTTTTGTTTTGTTTGTTTAAATTAAAGCAAATCTTCTAGGTTCTTAGTTTTTGATTGTTTCTATTCTCATGTAATTTTTCCTCACAGAATTAAAAGATAGCATTAAAATACAATGCTAAAATGTAAGGAAAAAGAAACATTACCTTAGGGTATGACATTTTATTAAGAGGGTTACTACAGAAGATTCTCATTAATTTTCATTTTTGCTGAGTCATAGGCCTGCTAAATCTTGCCAAAAGTCCTGTCCTATAACCATTTTTTCAGTTGTACAGTCATTCTATATAAATCAAATAAATAAAAAGTTACAGGATCACCCATGTTCTTAGCAAACTCTTTATAATACAGTATTGTACAGTAAGCTCTCATGTTTTTAAGTTTTATTCCTTACATAAAATATACTACTGTATACTCTATAGTGCTTTTTTGTTATGTTTGCAAATACTCAGAGTATAAACTATATTTTAAAAACTAAAAGTAGACTTCTCTGGTGAATAGATTATATTTCATGTTTCTGCAATTGCAAAATGAACAGCACTGGTTAGCAGACTGATGCAAATCAACGAGGTTCTAAAGTATGCCTTAAAGATGGCAATAGCCAAGTATTAAAATTCACTGATTACTTCTCTGAAAATTGTGCATAAATAAAACACACTACAATATTTCTCCAGTTTTATAGTATGCTGATCATATAGTAAGCCAGAACACCAGATAATATAATGTTAACTTTTTAAAAAGTAAAATACAAAACCTGAAGTACTACTATGAAGTGGATGGAGGGCAGAAGATAGTACAAAGAAAAGTAATAGTCACATGGACACAGACACACACACATACATTATATGTTAGATTATACCGATTTCAGTGAGTACATTTTATATATTGGTGTTAGCGATCTGTACATCTCAGGCATTAAATCCAGGAGTTCAATGGTTTTAACCTATACATAGGAATATATCTGATGTGTAGGCACGACATTTCCAGCTGATACTTTGGAGAGTATGATAATATGTTCCTGTTTCTTAATATTACGATAGTGCTTTACTAGCTTTAAGATACTTAGGTAAATAGTGTTTATTGGTGTTTGTTTTTGCTGTCAAGAAATGAATCGATTTTTCCCTCCTCCTTGATACTACTCACTTTGAATCTAGTAGATATTTCATTTTCAAAGTTAGCATAATTTTCCATTTTTCCTTTTGTTTTGAACACCAGACAAATGTTTGTTCGATTGTACAGTTATTCTTTTAGTGCAGGAGATGTATGCTTATATGTGAAACAGCAGAAGTGCTACTATTTAAGATTTTTGGCTGATATTCATCATTTTTATTAAAGGCACTCTTACGAGATATATTTACTGAAACTGTATCATGTTAGACTCTATGTTCCATTTATGCTCATAATAATATTGTAATCTGATAAAGTTTTACCTTAAAGACCAAAAGCCTTTAAGATCCATTTCTACAGCATCATGTATAAAGCAAACATGCACAAGATTAATTTTGATGTACAAGGATGTATGTACATATATGTGTAAACTGAATCAGGTTATTACCGTTTTTCCATGTTTTTCTGTTTGTTAACCTTCTTTGAGTCCATCACTTAGTACCAGATCTTACTATCACTAACAAACAGAGAATCATTACTGTGAGGAGCTTCACTGAAATAATTGGGACTATTTTCAAAAAGCAGCAGAAACACTCTTAGCTGAATGATTGACCCGTGTATTTTAAGTTCAATCTTGCAATACTTCTGTAAAGTGCCTGGCACACCTGTGGATGCTATAAAATAATAAATAATAAACAGTGATTGATGATGTACTTAAGCTTGTATCTTTGATTAAAGAGTGTCCCTATAAGGCTACATAAAGCAAAGAGGGCAACATGAAAGAAGCTTCTAGTTAGTACAAGATGTGCTTTAACTGTTATAGAAACACTGTCTCTAGGTAGAGCACATATTTAACTGACTGTACCTTCTGTAAAGCTGTCAGGCCAGAACCTCAGCTGGTGTAATTGGCACAGCCCCACTGAAATCAGTGGAGATACACTGACTTACACCAGATGATTTTAGTGTCCTTTTTGGCTTTAATGATTTTCCTTTAATCTTCTTGCCACTTAAAGTTTTACTATGATCTACCCACATTCCAGAAGCATGCAACCAAAATGGGATAACGTTTTCCTTATTTCCCTCCCCCATGTAGTCTGTGGTGACTTTTCTTTTATACTAACATGTATGCCTTATTAATTATATATGTTTTAATCCCTCTTGGAGCCCTTAAATGTATTTGCCCTTCTTAAAATCAGACATTTTTAATCGCACCTGAATAGGACTGTCATTACATCTAGAAACATTCCAGTCTTGCCTCCTTTACCAGATGTAGGTGTGTTATAAATAGCTTCCTGATGATACTAAGGTTGTGATTAAAGGTTCCAAAATACTGTTGCTGGCAACCCTCTTATTAACAGCTTGTTTGATGTGAAGGAGTTTAGAAAGGTTGCCCCCTACATCATCTTCCTCAAAAATGATATTGCTGTGACTGTGAAATATCATGAAACTTCTCTTAACCAGACTGCCACATCAATAGTAATGCTTTAAAATTTAGAGTTTGTACATCTTCTGCATTAAAAGAGAAAGCACTATTTGCACTGTGGAGCTGAGAAAAATTGATTCTCGTTATTGTTCAGTTGACTAATGATCATTTGTGAGGACAGCATTACTAAACTGAATCTTGACAAACACAGGAACACTGTGTTAGTTTTCTTTCATAAAGTTTTCCTTCATATTAAAAGTATAGTGCAATTTGAAGGCTTTTTGTCCAAATATTTTCAATAATTCTGTAACAAAAGTTGTTTTTCTTAACACAGTCAAATATCGGTAGATGGAGTAGACAGCTGTAGACAGCTGTAGGTATGATTTTGGGGGACTGGGAGGAGACATTTGAGGATGTGTGTGTGCATGTGCAAACAGGAACGAATTTGGAAGAAGGGAAGTAATCACAAAATCTTCCCTTTTTAGGATTTTTTTCCCTTTTTCCCACCAACTTCAATGAAAATAAAGGGTATTTGGTACTTCACTATTTTGACCAACCCTTAGTTATTCCTTAAGCTTATAAACAGTAGTAATAGCTGCAAAGGAAAGAGCATAACAAGATTCAGATATTGGGCCCAGATGTTATGGTGAGGGAGGCTATATAAATGCCTGTATAGCCAGATGCAGTGTTGTTTTTTATCAGTACTCTTTGTAAAGTAAATTCTCAAAGGGGAAATGAGCATACTCAGTTTCCTTTTAACTCACCAGCCTTCACATTTCTCTTCTCGATTTTCCTGACCCTCCAGAATTCCAGAATACTATAGTACATACATTTTATAATTAAGAAATGTGTTAATATTTTAATTAGTTTATAAGGTAATCTATTCCAATAATAGTTATTAAAGTAGAAAATATATGAAAGTAAAATATTTTAACTGGCAGCATATAGATATGTAGAAAACTAATAATATATGGAATATATTTTCTCTTACTAGAACTGACGTATAGCTTTTCCTTTAAAAAAAAACAACAACCCTCCCCTTCCTTGGTGGAAACTGCTGTAAAGGGACAATTACTTGATGCCTTTTTTTAACTTCTCACGACATGTTTAGATTTAATTTTTCTCCCGGTGATGTGATTCTCCTGCGAGATGAAAATATTCTTAAGAAATTCTAAACTGTAAAACAAACAAATGTCTGTCTCTGATATGCATAAAATCTGTTTGGAGGAAAATGCTTTCAACCTTTCATGTCCATTTTTCTGTCAATAAATACCAAGTTACTTTCCTCCAAATTATTCTTTAAAAGACATTAGCTTAATTAGTGTTTTAAGAAGTTATATCAGCCAAGGATTTGCCTGCAAACATGTTACTTGATGGCTAAGAGCCCAATCTTGTTAGTATTAACTTCTGATGAAATGGTGGGGAAAAAAATAAGCCTTTCATTTTAATCTAACAACATTTCCTTACAAATGAGTAAGAGATATTTGTATATCAAAGAAGAAAACTTGTTGTTTTATTACTTTTATTAGTTTGATTAACTTTTTTATGTCATTGGGTATCTGTGGCTAAAGAAGAACTAGTTTGATTAATCGTTAAAGTGACACCAAATGCATCATGGATTTTTGTGCCAACAATATGTTTTTTTAGCTACAAAATGTTCCATTTGAATTTATTACATGTATAGATAAGATAAACCACTCCTGTCTTCAATCTGTAAAGACTGTAAGAAAAGAACAATGGATGTAACAGAATAATTTCTGTAAAAATATTTTTGAAGTGAAACTGCACAAATGAAAAACATGTTTTGGTGAATAGTGTTCTTTTAAACAAAAACAAGAACCTTAAATCCTGAAGAAAATTTCTCTAAAGTGTTAAGTCAAATTAGAAACGCTTAAACTTGTATGTGAATTTTGTCCAGTGTCTAGCAGGATAATACTCTTGTGAGATTTTAAAATTTAGAAAGATTTAAAAAATTTGAATTTTTAAAACAATATGAATGATTTTTTTAATCATGCAAACTAGATGGTTTTATCTAAATTATTTTTAGGGATTAATCTTGTAGGTCTTGAACATTAATTTATAAGTTAAGGATGTATTTTTCCCAACACCAGCACCAATCCAAATAAGTCACATGTGTAAGGTCTGTTTACATGAAGAGAGCGAGGGCATTCAGATCAGGCCTTCTTGTTTCAGTCTTGCAAAGACTATGACTGCAATTAGACTGTGACTTATTTCAGTTCCCATTGCCTTCACTAGGGAAAGGAAAGATATAATCCTTACACACTCATTATGCAGTAAGTTCTACACAAGTGCAAGTGTCCAGTCATATGGATCCAATTGCTGAACTTGTGATCATGCACAATCATAAAGCTGCTCGTGTGTGATTTGTTGTAGGATCCGATCTGTGCTGTAACTCACTCCTTATAGTTTTAAAATTAAAGTATGATAGGTTTTAAGGTACCTCCTTAGAGGAAACTTAAGTAACCTTCTCTTAAATTTGCCTTTGGCAGAATCCTAAAATGTTCTGCTTGGGTCTTTTTCTGCTGTTCCTTATATATTAGAATATGACTTCTATATTATAGGGGTGTAGGTTCTTCTATATTATAGAGCATTTTTATGGGCTAAAAGGAAAACCCAACATATCTAAGGAAGATAATTGTTGGAAAGGACAAAGATCTTTTCCAAAAGATCATCTCCCTTAAAAAAAAAAACAGGCAGTTTTACTGAGGTAAGACCAGGTAATAGCTTTCTACTGTCCTTTTGTTATTTAAGGGGAAAAGGAAACAATTGGTGCTGTTTAGAGTCAGGAGCTGCCCTTCTAACCTCTGCTGCTCTTAAAATGCCTGCAAGTAATTACATGGTTCATGGTGGCTTTTATACTTTTAATTCAACTTTTCATTTTTTTAAACAAAAGATAGATGATAGTAATGTAGTACCAAACGAACAGACTGAAATAGAATAGAGTACTGGAAAGGAAAGCTAGCTACTAACTCCTCTTATTGGTTTTTTTCTTTTTTCTCTCCTCCCCTACATGGAAATGTCTTAATAATGTATGTTTTAAAAGAAAGAGATAAGTACTGTTTTCAATACCGAACAGTCAACCAGGATTCAAAGGTAGAGATAATTTCTAAACACATTTTTTTTAAATGTCCACAGTCCAAATCTTTCAGTATGTGTTTAAGGAAGTATTTTGCATGCTTTTTCTGAACAGTTCTTTTTTGTGAAGGTTGATGGAAGTGGTATTTTCTTCCCACACCATTTGAAGGAGAAAAGCTGAGTATCCTTTCTATAATCCTTTCCAGCTGAAGGAAACAGGGAGAGCTTATACAACTGAGCCAGCTTGTGGTAGCTGCTTTTTAATGAACTCTTTCAAAGTTTCCAGTAAAATATACTGTACATGGATATAAGAAACTGATGCATCTCAAAGCTTGTGCAGTGAACAATTCTTGACACAGAAAGAACATTTGTTTGTGGGAAAGAAGAGATTGTTATACATTTATATTCTGTTTGTAACCCCCCCCCAGCATGACAGGATCCCAGGTGCTGTGGTGGCAGTAATAGCAGCAGCAGCAGCAGTAGTAATAATATAGTAGTGCACATTTTTACATAATTGTAACAACATATGAGTAATAGAAAATGGGTATACTTAACACTCACTCAAAATAGTAAGCTAATCAGAAACAAAATTGGAGGTGCAAAACTTTTTTTTTAGCCTCACTATCTAAACTGCTATCAAAAGTTATGAACTATGCCTAAAAGATATTTTCACATACATCAAAACCATCATCATATATTTCTGTACATCATATACAACTCTGCTACATTCGCAAAACTTTTGCTAAACCAACATGAGAATTAAATTAATCTCTTCAACACATGTGTAGATGCTGACCGTGGGTATAAATTATGCCTAGTCAGCTGAGCTCCTGCCTGCCACCTAGCCACATGGCTCTGTCTTTTCAGTACCCTTGTGCCCCAGCCAGTCCCTCTGCCACCCAGAGCCTGGGGTTGATTTCGTGTGCCTTTGGCCCTGGCGTAAACTGCTCTGCCCCAGCTCAAACTGCTGCTGTCCTGGGCACAGCCTATGTAGATACTGCTCCTGGGAGTAGTTTACTCTGGCTTAAACTACTCCAGAGTTTATTGTTTCAAATTAATTTCACATGTAGATGCACCCAGTGTGAGTAACTCTAGAATTTGGCCCTCAGCCAGCAGACAGGTCCCATCCTTCTATGGGATGCTTGAATTTATGCTTACAATTATTGTCAAGCAGTTCCTGAGTATTTAGAATATTATACTGATTCTTTGTTCTGTGATACTGGTTTGATCTGAGGAGAGAGAAGATCACTTTTTTAAGGTATTGATTTCCAGCATGGTTGAAGGTAGTGGAATGTAACAGTTTTAGGAATGTACACCTGCAAGTATATAATAAGGGAGTATCTGTTTGTGTATTTTTACCACTGACATTTAGATCAAAGGTCCTGAAGGTGTTGCTGTAGTGAAAAAAGGGAAAGGGGCCATACAGCTCACCCACTCCGACCTTTCAACTTGCTCATTGTTAGCAAGTTTTCACTAGAAATCCAGTCACAACTCTCTTTAGTTGGGATAACTTTCTTACAGAGATTCCCTTATTATGTATGTGTATTCAGATCAGGATGTGGCAAATTGAAGCCTTCAAAGTAATTAAAAAAAATAGTAGTAACAAACACCACTAACCAGATATTGAAACTGATGCCTAATCTTTCATTGGAGTGCATTAGCTTATTGTCAAAAAGATTTAAAACCATTTTGTTCCGAGGTAATGAGTGTTACCACTGAACTCAGGAAGCTAAAAAGGCCAGTAAGTAAACTGAATAACATCTTCAACCCTTGAAAGAGATATGCAACTTAACACATACACACACTACCCCCCATAAAAAAAATCTCCAAGAAAGAAATAGTTGCTGGATTTCTAATTTGCTTATAGCTAAAGAAAACTTATCTCAGGAGGAGTATTTTTTACTTCCTTCTAGTAATTTAAATAATCCCAACTTTTAAAAGTGATCTTTCATTTTTCGGTGTAATGAAGAAGGATGACCTCATGAATGAAATGGTGACACATGTTTAACCTGCCTCTTCTGTCCTTTAAGCCATTGTAAAATGTTTTAAAAAATCAAATAGACTTGGAACAATATAAATATAACCCTGATTTGTTTGTCTGATACTTATATCCAGAATATGCTGTACTGGGCTAGTAAGTAGTTAAATGTTTGACTTTTACAATAATGATGAAGGCAGGAAGATTTTCACTCTTACTATTATTTGCTTGTTTATTAGGATCAGATGTATGAATGGATTTTATGACTTGCATATCTTGGATGAGAATCATTAGCATTTTGACCATTTTGACCATGATGGACTCCAGGACAGTTTTTGCCATGTTTGATTGACCATGGTTTGTTGCTGGAGCAAGTGTGCCCTGTCAACACTAGGGAGTTGGGGGAGGGAGGGAAATTCACCAGATTCAGTTGAGTCAAGGGTCCCACAATGAGAATCTTAGAAATTCTAACAGAGACATGACTAAGGAAATTGAGCATTTACAATATGCTTCCAATAGCTCAAGGTATATCCTGAAGCAAGGAATTCAGCAGTGATGTTATATAACTATATATCATCACCACTATGTACCTCAAGGATCTTTCTTACCTAACACAAATAGAACTTCTTGCCAGCTTTTCTAAACATAACATAGATTCTCCCCACAGATGCAGCAAATTCAGTCTCTTCCTGGATTTGTTCCTAGATGATATTGCCTAATGGCTATATGCAAACCTGGGAAATCACAGAATCATATTATAGAAAGTTAGGGTTGGAAGGGACCTCGGAAAGTCATCTAGTCCAGCCCCCTGCTCAAAGCAGGACCATTCCCAAAATCAAGAATCTTGTTTATGGGTAGAAGACACCATTGGGATGATTTACTGAAGGAATTCTTTCAATCATTAAGAAACTTGGTCTTACTTCTGTTTAAACCCATTTCAGAGAAAGTCACACATTGGAAGTGATTTGCAAATGTTTTTTTCAGTGGTGCAGTTTTCATGGTGTGTTCCTCTAGTTCATGATAATCATGAAATAGCAACACGTGCTGCTGTAGTCTCAAGGCTGGATTATTGTAATTCCTATTTATTAAAGCTTTTAAGAGGGCTGCCCCATTGCTTGCCACTTTTTCAGAAAGGAATGGCATGTTTGCTCACTAGCTTGTTCTACTGAAGTCTTACTATGCCAACCCCATTTCTTACATTGACCCTCTGTCAACTGGTAGTCTGACTTTAAGGTAGCCCTACCAACTTCTTTTTTTAAAAAATCATTATACTATGTGGTCCAGCTGTATTCAAGAATAGTTCCTTAAGTGTCAATGAATGTCTATGTTCTTGACATTGAGTGTCAATGAACGTCTATGTTCTTGTTCCCACTATCATAGCTGTGCTACATAGGGGTTCTAGGATGCTTGTTTCCCACCTTGCATTCAAGTAGCCATCAGTTTATCCCACCCCTTCCCATTTGTCAGAATCTTTTACTGGTCCAATTAATATATTTTGGTGTGCCCAGTGCTGCACTCATCTACATTTCTGTCCCGCTTTTTCCCCCTCCCTCCCATTTTTACTTTTATACATTCTAGACCAGTGTTTCTTAACCCATGGGTCGTGACCCAAAAGCGGGTCACAAGAATATATGAAAGGGTTGTGAACAAACTTTAAAAATGGATTCTCCTTTAAAGGAGAAAAACATGGAAAACTGTGGGTTTTCCTTTGCAGGCTGGCAGAGCTCCAGCCTACCCGGGGCTGCTTGGTGCCCCCCATGCTTCACACAACCCGCCTGCCCACAAACACACCCTCTGCCCCACACACTGGGGGGCTGGTTCCTGGGGGCAGAGGGCAGCAGGTAAGGAATGAGGAACACCGCTAGGGACCTGTATTCTACTTAAACTATTTACTAGGTTGGGACTGGCCATCAATGTTTACATATGGGTCCTGGTACAAAAAAGGTTGAGAACCACTGTTCTAGATTCTCTTACTATGCATCTGTATACATAATCATGAAGAGGTAAGAAAGTGCGAGTTATTTTGTAAATTGCTGTTAGGAAGGAAATATTCCTTTAAAACTTTCCTTTTTAATAACTTAAAAACAATCCTTCTGGCAGCTATCAACTAATGTCTGGTTTTTATGAAATACAACTCCTCTAAAGTGTCCACATCAGTATCAGTGTAGTTATATAATTAGGTATCTTATGCTGATATCTTATTCACCTTCCTTTACAGGGGCAACCACTACACTAGTTGCAAACACTTTAATTATATTATGCACTTCACATAGAAAAGCTGAAAAAAGAAGCTCTCAGTTTGTCCATCTCAGCACTTCTGCAATTCCTGCTTGCTGTTTAAAACCTGGCAATACAATTGCAGTATTTACATATAGAGACATCTTTCTTCTGGTGGAAATGTCACTTACTTGGGTGACTTCACTTCACTTCATACTTGGGTGATCAGTCCAAGGGAAAAAATGAATTTGCCTTTTAAGTTGTTAATGATTGAAAGAAGATCTAAAAGATTTTTGCCTGTGTTTTTCGTTTAAATATCAAAGCTGATGAGTTTGGTCTTCCCTAGTTTTGGTAAGGTGCCAATGAAAGACTAAATAATTGAAGTGGGGAAACTAGAAAATTGAAGTGGGAGCTTTCTCAGCCTGTAACTGAAGCATGGAAATGTTGAATCTTAAATTAGATTTTTTTTTTAATTTGAATTAAATGTGTCCAAAAATATCTAAACAAATGAAAAGACTTATTTTTAGCCAGTTTCATTAAACGTATTTCTCTGTCTATTGCTCAAATTTAATTTGCTTGATACTTGTAATGCCCCATCTAGTCAATCAGAAAATCTTCCCAGAAACAAACACAGTAGACAAACCTGAATTTCTAATATAAAAATTAACTGGATAAAAACATATAAAGTTTTACTTCTTACTTAGCATAGTGTTAAAGTTTTTAAAAGGATAAAAGTGGGTTAAACCGAATAATAAAGGAAGAGGGTTTTCCCCCTTTTTTTTACTTAAAAATATACAGTTGGATTTCTCTCATTAGATGGTCAGAATGACACACATTCACGAAATCTCTGCCTCATTTAAACACCCCACCTTATCAAAACTCCATTTCCATGAATGATGGATCTTGACTTTTGATGGGAGAATGAAGTATTCAATTACCTTATTTTCATGTGCTAATGAAGCAGAATTTTGCTTTAGGGGGTTTCTTTTCAGAAAGGTAGCCTGTTTGGTTATGCACATGCCGCCTTCTTATGTTTCCTTCCATGTCTCTGTCTACACTCAAATGGTGGTCTTAATGGGTAACAGTGGCTAATCTGTCTGCTTGACAAGAAGTCTTGGCCTTCTTCAGCTCAGCAGGAACAGTGCTGGCCTGTAATTAGTGGAGCCATCAAACCAACTGTTTAGCTCAAAGTGACTTTTTCTGGCACCTCTTACAACAACTTTATATGCTAAAATATCTGTGTAGTTTTCTCTCACTTATTTTTTTTACATACCCCATATCGAACATAAACTGTAAAATCTTCAGCATAAGCGACAACTTTAATATATAGTAAGTCTAAACAGCTGCACTGGGAAGTGGGAAATGCAAAGCTGAAATGTTTAAAAAAAAGTGAGCATGAAAGTGCAGGTGTATTTATGACTGGGAATCACATGATCCAGTCAAGACTATTAAAGACTTCCTCCAGATAAGGGATGCCACTTGCACAAAGGCATTCTTCTTCAGCACCACTGAATTCTGTTCAGCACCACTACCCTGAGATTGCCAAGTCTTTATGGCATCCACAGATTCACTCCTGCTGAGAAGCCCCAGGGAAATCCAGGGGAGCACATGGGAGCTTTAAAGCTAAGCGTGTACATAGCTATTTGACTAGAACAGGTCTTGAGTGTTTGGCACCTAGCACAACTGACCCCTAAAAACAGTAGCAGGCCCTGGTAGCACTCTGTAATGAAGATTAACACATCTTCAGGTTTTCCTGCTCTGGAGTTAAGTCATTGCCAGTTACAAAGGTGAGAAATTGGGAGAAAGCAACAAATTCCCCTGTCTTCCCTCCAGAGAAAAAGGAATGCAAAGAACTATAGAAGGCACAGTACTGCAAATATCAAAGTCAGGATTTTACTTGTTGTGGTGTTAAGGAAAGTGCAGAGTTAACTAGGTATTTTTGTTACTAGCTCAACTTAATATTAGAAGGTATTATCCAAGATAACCAAGACTTTGATAGTATGGTTCATACCTTTTAAGATTGATGAACAGTGAACCTGGGAATTATAGGGCAACTTGAGCCTCCAGGACCAATCATTAATGACAGCTACTAGATAGAAAGACAGGATGTAATAGTAGTGACAGGCGCATTTTTTGTGAGGGCAAATCACTCCATTGATCTTTTAGGATTTTTTGAACGGATGAACATATAGAAAAATGGAATACATGAATAACATCTGAAACTTTCAGAGATTCTTCACAAAATAATAGGAAAAGCTACAAGTTAAAAGGTAAAGTTCTACAGGAACTAAATATAGCTTAACTGGAGGTAGGTGGTAATAGGTAGTCTATTGTCAACAGGTAAGAAGGCTAAAAGGGACAGGGCTTCAGGGATCACAAAAGCTAGTGTTAAATATATCTTAATATATAGATGTTATATGAAAAGTGATCTAGAAGCAGGTGTGAACAGTGAAGTGAAAATATTGTGTCTATACATAATTTCAAGTTATTAATACAGGCCAGAAAAAAACAGTACAGTCATTTCATCATAAAATTAAGTGGCTGGATGACATGAATGGTGGCTGTAATACAGTGCAGGCAAGTTCTGGTCAATTAATTCAGAAAGAGACCTTTTAAACAGTGGCGACATGTAGGGAGTACACAGAGGTGCATATGCACCCCAAGAGTGCTGGTGCGCCCCCTGACAGGCCACGTTCCTTGCTTAGGCAACAGGCAGGGGGGGCAGGCAGGAGTGTCGGTGCCCTCCCTGCGAGCACCAGCCAGGGAGTGGGAGCACCATGGCCGCTTCCTGGCTGGCGCGATCGGCCACTGGGGGACCCTGACTAAGGCGGCACCAGTCGCCCATGCTTTTAAACTATTTTTCTTCTTCAACAATGACGACACATTATTTTATTCAGCTGTTCCCCTTTGCATCATTCTTACCCAGAGGCTGGTAAACCAGAACATAACAGCAAGACAGCCCCCAGGACATTCCACTGGTATAATGGAAATTTTACCCACCCAGGTCTCTGTGTAGCAGGGATTCCAAGATTTAAGCTACCCTATCTCTAAGTGTTCCTGGTAAACATAGGATATGGCCAAAATTTTGCTGAACTCTGCCTATCCTTGGCTGCCAGAGTGACTTATTTGGATCAGAGGTAAACTTGGAGTACCCTGGCATTTCCTACAGATGACAAATGGAAGGCAGCTTAAGTGGGCCATAGCTAGAGCTGGGTGAATGAGTTGGAAAATAATAATTTATTTTCCAAAAAGTACAGTTTTAAAGACAAAAACAATTGAAGAATTATGATGAATTCAATCAATTGTTCTGACAAAAAGAGAAAGAAGAGATACACACACACACAAATAAGGGTTTTAATTTTTCTCAAAATAACTGCATTTTTTTGTTTCAGAAATATATTTTCATTTTGAAAATTGCTGAAATTAAGCTTTTAAAGGGTTTTAAAAAGTTAAAGAGTCAACAGTACAACACACTTGATTTGACATGAAACAAAACTCTTTCATTTTGCTGAGGTAGAGGGTTACTGGTCAATCTGAAACAATTTTTAAAAATGTTTTGGTTTAGCTGGCAGTTATTCACATAACTCAGCTTACACGTTTTTTTTCCCTACACCCTGCTCCTTTCCCAGAGTTTAGCCTGATCTCTGAGGATGGACTCACACTATTGGAGACAATTTGTGATACTTTTGGAAAAATAAAGACAACAACATAATGGAATATGCTCTGCCTTGAAAAAATATGCTCTGCACACTACTGGTTTCTGGTCACTTATACTAATTCAGGAAAGAGCTGTAACTGTCATTATGGACTGCATAGTGAAAACATACACTCAGGCCAGGTACAGGCATTACACTTTTACCAATATAAGTGACTGCAAAGCAATCTATACCCATAACAGAACAGAAGTTTGGCGAACACAGCCTGGTTTTAAAATGGCAGAACCCAGTCTAAGATTTACGAAACGCCTGGACGCAGGAGGAGGGATGGATGTCGTATACTTAGACTTCAGGAAGGCCTTCGATACGGTATCCCACCCCATACTGGTGAACAAGTTAAGAGGCTGTGACTTGGATGACTACACAGTCCGGTGGGTGGCGAATTGGCTACAGGGTCGCACCCAGAGAGTTGTGGTGGATGGGTCGGTCTCGACCTGGAAGGGTGTGGGCAGTGGGGTCCCGCAGGGCTCGGTCCTTGGACCGATACTCTTTAATGTCTTCATCAGTGACTTGGACGAGGGAGTCAAATGTACTCTGTCCAAGTTTGCAGATGATACAAAGCTATGGGGAGAAGTGGACACGCCGGAGGGCAGGGAACAGCTGCAGGCAGACCTGGATAGGTTGGACAAGTGGGCAGAAAACAACAGGATGCAGTTCAACAAGGAGAAATGCAAAGTGCTGCACCTAGGGAGGAAAAATGTCCAGCACACCTACAGCCTAGGGAATGACCTGCTGGGTGGCACAGAGGTGGAAAGGGATCATGAGCCGGCAGTGTGACGAAGCCATCAGAAAAGCCAATGGCACTTTATCGTGCATCAGCAGATGCATGACGAATAGGTCCAGGGAGGTGATACTTCCCCTCTATCGGGCGCTGGTCAGACCGCGGTTGGAGTACTGCGTGCAATTCTGGGCACCACACTTTAAGAAGGATGCGGATAACCTGGAGAGGGTCCAGAGAAGGGCAACTCGTATGGTCAAGGGCCTGCAGACCAAGCCCTACGAGGAGAGACTAGAGAAACTGGACCTTTTCAGCCTCCACAAGAGAAGGTTGAGAGGCGACCTTGTGGCTGCCTTTAAGTTCATCACGGGGGCACAGAAGGGAATTGGTGAGTATTTATTCACCAAGGCACCCCCGGGGGTTACAAGAAACAATGGCCACAAGCTAGCAGAGAGCAGATTTAGATTGGACATTAGGAAGAACTTCTTCACAGTTCGAGTGGACAAGGTCTGGAACGGGCTCCCAAGGGAGGTGGTGCTCTCCCCTACCCTGGGGGTCTTCAAGAGGAGGTTAGATGAGTATCTAGCTGGGGTCATCTCGACCCAGCACTCTTTCCTGCTTATGCAGGGGGTCGGACTCAATGATCTATTGAGGTCCCTTCCGATCCTAACATTTATGAATCTATGAATTTGCCCTCCCCTCCACCAGAGCATGAATATGTGTTCTGTTTGCTACTGATCTAAACTATGCCACTTACAGAAAACTGCCTAACTTAGATTGATTCTGCCTAAATGTACAATAAGATGGCTGTTTCATTAGAGGATCTCTATCAATTTTACAGCTTTATCTATTTGTTTTTCAGAAAAAAAGCTTATTTAAGAAAACAGAAATTTAAAACAGAAACACACAAAATAAATATTCTGTTGGTATTCAGGGCATTTTGCATTTCCCTAGATTTCGACAAAGCAACTATGTTTGTCATTTTCATTTCTGTTAGTTCCATTTCTGGTCCTCATAAAATAACACAATGCTGCCATGAACTCCAAGGAATTTCAAGAAGTGTTAAGTTTGGTTAGAGAGAATGGCAATTTAGACCTTTCATTTGTGAGCTAACTTTTATATTTTAAAACAGTTATGTTACTGAATCTTACAGTATTAGATGAAAGTACTGGAAGGAGGACACAAACAGGTTGGATCATCATGCTCAATGAATAGCTATCAATGGCTCAGAGGTCTGACCCAGGGGTCTGGGGGCTGACCCAGGGGTCTTTCTTGAGTTTCATATTGTTTAACATCTTCATTAATGATTTAGACAATGGGATTGTGAGCATGCTTAGCAAACTTGTAGATGACACCAGGTTAGGGAGAGTTGCAAAGGGTAGAGTTGGGGTCTGGACTCTAGAATGGTCTGGAGTAATGGTCTGAAATCAATCAGATGAAATCCAACAAGGACATGTGCAAAGTCCTGCACTTGGGATGGAATAATGTCAGGCACAAATATAAACTGGAGCATGACTGACTAGGCTGCAGTGCTGGGGGTCGCAGTGAACCCCAAACTGAACATGAGCCGAGAGTATGCTCTTTTTGCAAAAACAATGTTAACAGTATAATGGCGTGTATTAACATAACTATCTCTTGCAAATCAAGGAAATAATTCTTCCTCTCTGTTTGGCATTGGTAAGGCCTTAATTCGAATCCTGTGATCAGTTTTGGGGGTCCACTCATCAAGAAAGATATAGACAGATTGGAAAGAGTCCAGTAGATAGTGACAGCAATTATTAGAAGCTTGGGAAGGATGACTTATGTGGAAAGGCTGAAAGAACTAGGGTTATTTATTCTGGAGAAGAGAAGACTGAAGAAGGATTTGATAAAAGTCTTCAAATACCTGAAGGGGAATTATAAACTGAATGGAGATAAACGTTTCTCTGTGGCTGTAGGGAACAGGACTAGGAGCAATGGCTTCAAACTGTAGCAGAGGAGATTTAGGTTGGAGATTAGGAAGAACTTTCTGACTATGACTCTGACAAGCAGTCTGTCCTCTGTCCAGCTATATTTTCTGCAAAACTATTACATCAGACACCTCTGTACAACAAAACATAAATATAAAACATTCAGAGGGGTACTAAAAATTAATTGAAGGCATGCAATGAGGTGATGAATTGCACAGGTGAAGTGATTGCAAAAAATAAGATTTTGTCCCTGATCATGCAAACACTTGCATATGAATAACTTTATGCAGATTTGTAGTACCACTAAACTTGTGGCATGGACAAGGGCAGTCTCTCAGGTAAGCAAGGCCATTTAGAAAATCAGTACCATTGCCTTGAATGTAACCTGTTAGTCTTTAGGCAATGTGAGCATAAAGCTCCACTTAATAAGAAGGCTGCCACATTACGGATTTTACTTCAGCTTCTGCAGTCCAAATAAAAGTTTGTAATATAGCCTATTCTTAAGGTGGCTGAAACAAGGAAGTGTGGCAAATCCACATCTGAATCAAAGGGTGACACCAGCAGTTTCAGGTTTAATGACATTCCTAAATTGAAAATGTGATTTATATGTAAGAGTGGCACTAGAAATGAGAAGTTCTCATAGAATAAAGACTTATTTTTCTTTTATTCTCTCCCAGTAAAATGGTATTCTTGGCCTTTTGGCCAAGAATCAAGTGTGATCTCTGTTAGCTAGCTTGAGCCTCAGTCAGCTAACCTTTATCTCAGCCCCAATAAAGTAACTATACTCTTGCCATTCCATTCCAAAACAGCTAAAATGAAGATAAGCATTAGGGAAGCACCTATGTAATGCAGGCACCCACACCCAGTACTGTTTAGCTGCCAATCTAGTTTAATGGTTATATATACCAATGAGAATGCATCTTTCTTTAACAAATAACTGAAGTGCAAATGGAAAATGAGAATATCTAATTGAACTTTTCCACTTCATGATTTAAATATAACCACTCTGCAATATATGGTTCAACCATTTTTTACTCTTAATTCTTCAGGAAATCCTAACTCAAGAGTTTGAATATATGTTAGAATGAGACCTACAATTTCTTTTGTAGTCAACATGTCATTTAATGGATCAGAGATGAGATGACTTAGACATTTTAAAAGTAGATTAGAACCTGGCCCATGGGGCTTGAGAGCGGACACTTCTCTTAAGAACAAGGTTCACAGCCTGTCACCTTAGTTTTTATTCTCTTCTTGCTACCTGTTCCTTTGTGCCTTTCCTCCACTATTGGCCTTCACCTAAGCTTTCTCCCCACTGTCACTCTCCTCCTGGTAGTTGTTTCACCAAAGAAGAGAGTTCATTGGCACTCTAAAAAGAGGTCTGCTGTTGACGAGAATAAAAATTACCCTGGCAGCAATGCTAACTACTTAAGGGCTAAGTGCAGACATTGCAGGAGGAGGGGAGGGGATGTTAGATTGCATTAAAAATGGCCACCTGATCTAAAATAAGTCAGGGTAGGGAGAGCTAGTGGCAGGTGGGGGGCAAGAAGGCTTGGAGGAGGCTCAGGGGTCCACAAGGAAATTAGGGGAGCAGTGGAATCTGTGAGAGCGGGGCAAGGGGGGGCGGGCAGGTAAGATCTGGTAAGATCTGGTGAAGGGATCAGGGATACAGGTGGAGTCCACAGGAGCAATGGGATGCAGGCAGCATTCTCAGAAGTGATGAGAGTGCAGGAGGCATCTGCAGGAGCAATTATGGGGCAGGTGGTATCTGAAGGAGTGATGGGGGTGCAGGTGGTGTCTGTAGGAGGGATTGGGGGGCAGCATCTGCAGGGGGTTGGTGGGGTCTGGGAGGGTTTGGCAGGATTGTGGGGGGTTGTGGGGTCTGCAAGGGGGTCTTGGTAGGGACCAGGGGCCATTTTTAACTCCCTGCCCCCCATTCCTCCTACCCCCCACCCCCACAACCAATACTTATTTCTTCAGCTCCCAGCATTGGCAAATATTGATAAAAGCAGCACTGGGAGCTGCTTGCAGAATGGGGGTTGGGGGTGGGGGCTGGTCCACCAGGAGGGTGGGGTTGCTAAAAATACCCCAGTGCCAGGGGGGTGGGTAGGAAAAGCGCAGCTTGACGCTGGAGTCAGCAGTGGGGCTTTTCCAGCCCCAGGGTTGCACAGGTAACTGTACAGAAGTTAGATGCACTGGGCTGACCTAGATCAATTAAGTCTGAATGTACATTGATCCAGATCTATCTTAGACTGGGTTCCACCATTTTTAGAACAGCCTATGTGCATGGAACTTCTGTATAGTAATGGGTTTAGATTGATTTCTGATCATTGAAACCAGGTCTCACTGTAAGGTCCACACCAGGACAAACTAAGTTAGATTGTGTGGCTATTTTTAACACAAGCTAGGTTCCCTCTAACCTCTCAAATGTCTGTACTCAATCAAAGAGTTGTGTGGATGATGCATCCTCATGCTTCAGACCGGAAACAGTGCACAAGCTGATGATGAGCAGGAATTTTCCCAAGCCTGTATGTACCATATATCTACAGATAACCAGTCAGATGTCAGATGAGTAGGGATGGGAGGCAGGAACAGGTTGTGCGCATTGCGGGAGGGTTGTTATTTTTGTTTGGTTTTTGTTTTGTTTTGGCTTGGTGGGGTTTTTTTTACTTTCTTCTAAACTGAGGGCTTATTCACAGTATGGCTACATATGAGATCTGGTGAACAGTTAGGGACACAGTCACCTTAACTAGTTACAAACAGCATGTCCTGTTTAGGTCTACACAGTGGCATTTTGCCATTCTACCATTTTGCTCTGCTGTATGTTTTGTCATTGTATCTAGAAAAACATGGGCTGCCACATCACACTATCTCAACAGTAGGCAGGGTACATTACCAACAGCATAGGGAGACAGTGTATTCTGAGATGTCCTACTGCACAGATGGCTAAAAGGAGGGAGAACCAACCAGACTGTTTATACAGGCCTAGGGGCTGTATCTTCAGAACTAGAGAAACACCTATATAGAAAAAGCCATCTGCCAGCTTAGAGTGTGGGTTAAGGTTAGCTCCTAAGTTATTGAATTAATGGCACTTATGAACAAGAGGCATTAACTCAGACATTCCTATTTTCCTGCTTCCTTTTGCAGTGGAAATGCTTCCTTGAATTTTTCAGCCTCCAAGCACTCTCCATTTAATCTGGACATATCTATATAAATCAATTGTTAGTTTTAAGAAATATGAAACTTAATATACTGCCAAACAACTAACATGGAGATATTTGAGAAAAAGGATCATATGGCTCCCCTTTAGGGGAGCAAGATGCTGAAAATGGTGTAGCAATGAGGTGTGCCCATGGCCTTGTCCCCCTCCACCATGCAGCAAGGCTAGTGTACCAGGTAGACCCATCTGCAGATGCAGTTACGAGTTCTTGTGTTAATATTCTTCTGTTTTTTCAAAACATGTCACAAAATATTTACTAGCATATAAAATAAACTATGAGGAATGGTCCTAAATAATTACAAGAACAGCTGCCAAAATAAATAAAGTGCATTTTGTGAGGCATTTGGAGTTGCATTTTGATTTTTTTTCACTGAGTGATAGTTTACTTGCTAATTTGTCAAACACCAAAATTTTCAATGCATTGTTAATGAGGGTCAAACTCTCCTAGATATACTTTTCTTTGGTTTTTATTTGCTGATTTTGTTTCAGTTAAAATTGTGAACTCAAAGATGTTGGTTCTCCTTAGAACCACATGGCTTTTCTTCAGTACAAATGGATTAATGAAAGCTTTTCTCTCCCTCCAGTATTCTTCTTAACAGTGGATGCACAGTAATACTGGAAAGGTAACAGGTTTGATTTCTGCGCTGGGCTGCCAGGCAGGCAACAGGTGTGTTTTGAGGAGTCTGTCTCCACAGCTGAAGCTGTAAACTATGGCAACCAAAATAGAAGACAGGTTCAGGGAGTTCAAAAGGCATCCTCCTGATACATGTCCACTGGGCTGCTTCTAACCCTGATGAGGTCTGCATTTAGAAAAATAGAAACTGTTCTAGTCTTAGATTTCACATGTCAGCCAAGCAGTTGTTTTTTCAAATGTTCCCCTTGCTGAGAGAGATAACATGAGGGTAAGGAGGTTGAATTTCTTCTTTTGTTTTACAAGTTAATTATTGCTTGGCTGCTGAGGGTAGTAATGGCCCAATGCAAGAGGAGCTTCACACAGCATTGTAGTAATCCACAAAATCCTGTAATCTCCTCTTTTGTTTGTTCTTAATATTTTTGTTTATATCACAGAATGTTATCCCTGTCACAAACCCATTACATGCCCATGAAGCCAATACAATTTAGTTCACTCTAGATCAGCTATGTAGACTCATTGGGCCGTACTTCACCTTAAACCTTTCCCTTATGGACACACACCCAGACACAGGACTCCCTGATGTGGACTAAAGCTGATTATATCCAGGTTTTGTCCCATACCTCTTTAAAGGACATATGAGAACTTGAGGGAACTAGCTAAACTCTGTCAGCTGAAGCAGCCCTGACCTTGTTTGTTTACAACTAGTTTTCAGATGAAGGAAACATCAATATTTTTTCCCTTCTGTTTAGACCGATGGGTGGAAGTAGTTCCTGGGTTTTGGCTATTTTCAAACAAAATATTTCAGCTGAAAAGTAATACTTATGGCAGCCAGCTAATAGAAAACACTCCTGCCCTCCCTTTGTTGTGTGTGTGTGTGTGTGTGCATGTGTGTCTATGTGCATGCGTGCACACGCTGAACTCCCTTCTGGGTTTGACCTGTCCTGTAAGCACTATGGCTTCATTGACTTCACCTTCTATTCCTTTCTCTGCTGACATGAATCGTTTTAAGAAAGCAGCTAAGTTTAGCACAAAGGGAAACAGGGTGCAGGGAAGTTCATGGCAGGCCCTTGCCATTTTGACCCTGTGCAAATGTCTGCTCATTCCATAGTGATGGATGGTGCAGCAGTTAAACTTAAGTCACTTTTGAATTCTGAAAGTCATCTGCAGGAACTTATCCTCTTTTTAAAAAGAGACCCTGAAGGGATGTTGATTTAGTGACATGTAGCATGGGTTGACCCAGTCACTCACTATAATAATGTTGTAACAAGGGATGACATTAGCATTGGGTCACTAGAACTGAAGCAGGAAAAAACAATGGTTGGACTTCATAAAACTACTTCTCCTGGGGATGCTGATAGGACCTGGCAGGTGGGAAGGGGTTATTTTGATTTATGTAACTGGTAGAGAGGGCTACTGCAGTCTCCTTTACACCTTCATTCTTTTTCAATTTAACTATTTTTAGTTAAATTAGAGCAGTGTGAACCCTTTCCATAGATTCATAGATTCATAGATGTTAGGGTCGGAAGGGACCTCAATAAACCATCGAGTCCAACCCCCTGCATAAGCAGGAAAGAGTGCTGGGTCGAGATGACCCCAGCTAGATACTCATCTAACCTCCTCTTGAAGACCCCCAGGGTAGGGGAGAGCACCACCTCCCTTGGGAGCCCGTTCCAGACCTTGGCCACTCGAACTGTGAAGAAGTTCTTCCTAATGTCCAATCTAAATCTGCTCTCTGCTAGCTTGTGGCCATTGTTTCTGGTAACCCCCGGGGGCGCCTTGGTGAATAAATACTCACCAATTCCCTTCTGTGCCCCCGTGATGAACTTATAGGCAGCCACAAGGTCGCCTCTCAACCTTCTCTTGCGGAGGCTGAAAAGGTCCAGTTTCTCTAGTCTCTCCTCGTAGGGCTTGGTCTGCAGGCCCTTGACCATACGAGTTGCCCTTCTCTGGACCCTCTCCAGGTTATCCGCATCCTTTTTGAAGTGTGGCGCCCAGAATTGCACACAGTACTCCAACTGCGATCTGACCAGCGCCCTATAGAGGGGAAGTATCACCTCCCTGGACCTATTCGTCATGCATCTGCTGATGCACGATAAAGTGCCATTGGCTTTTCTGATGGCTTCGTCACACTGCTGGCTCATGTTCATCTTGGAGTCCACTAGGACTCCAAGATCCCTTTCCACCTCTGTGCCACCCAGCAGGTCATTCCCTAGGCTGTAGGTGTGCTGGACATTTTTCCTCCCTAGGTGCAGCACTTTGCATTTCTCCTTGTTGAACTGCATCCTGTTGTTTTCTGCCCACTTGTCCAACCTATATATTCCAGTTAGATTCCAAATGGGTTCACGTTTTTTCTTAGGAAAAAATGTTTTTTCTACAACGAGATGCCTAAAACTGCCTTAAATGGCTAAATAAATAGCCATTATTTAGCTCAGGCTGTATCTACTTCTTTTTCAGACCTGACAAAGAGCACTTTGTGTTCAAAAGCTAGTTTAAAATCTCTTCCAAGCACACAGTCAGTCCAATAAAAGATATCAGTTCTCACTTATTTCTTCTCTGTGTTTCTTTTCTCATTCTTCTTATATTTTTTTTACAACAGATGCCTCTTTTGCCCTTCTAATTCCAGCATGCATCTTTCCTTGCTCTGCTCCCTGTATTCTAATTGCTCCTTCCCAACCATGGCTTATCCCTCTCCCCTAGCTTTTTACCTACCTAAGTTCAGTATCCTCTCTGCCTCTACCACCTAGGGCCAGGTACAGACATTACACTTTTTACCAGAATAAGTGATCAGAAACCAGTCTACACCCATAACAGAACAGAATTTTGGCACACACAGACTGGTTTAAAATGGTGGTACCTGGTCTAAGATTTGCCTTCCCACTGAAGGGCGAATGCATGTTCCATTCACTACCAATCTAAACTACACCACTTACAGAAAACCGCGTAATTTAGGTCGATTCTGCCTCAGGCTTTTTGTCTGTCTGTACCTAGACCCAGTGTAAAGGATTTTGTTATCTGATTGAGCTGCTTCTATTAGGCCCCAGTGCTTTTGCTGCACAGCCTGTGTCTGTTGTGACATCTTCATCTCCTGCCTCCTCTTCCTTGAACCCAATTGATCGTAAATTCACTGCCTTCCCCTCTGTTGAACTTTTATTTTTTTCAATTGGCCCTGATTTCACTACATAAATCCTGGATCACCACAGACTGCATCTCTAGCAGCATAGAAAGAGGTAGGAGAGGGTTTTTTGGTTTGTTTGGGGGGCGGGGGAGGTGAGGGGGGGACTGTTCTACAGCACAGAAGGAGAGCAGAGAGAAACAGGTAATACAAAGTCAAGCAAATTCCTGAGCTATCTTGCATAGTGTAAATACATGCTGGAAGGAGCTACATAAAACAAATATAATGCAAGTTGTAGATGGCAGCAACAAGTGATGAGTTATTAAACAGAGACACAGGGCGTGTCTACATGAGACGCTACTGCGCAGTAGCAACAAGCTACTGAGCAGTAGCTCATTGCTTCCACGCAGTAGCGCTGCTGGGCACTAACCATGATGTAACACTACTGCACAGTAGCATCAGAAAAAATGCGTTATTTAGTACATAAGCAAGTCCTGCCCAGTCTGCCGCTCATGTAGATGCAGCCACAGTGGTTCAGTTTGAGCCATTTGTAATCTGTGCCTCTTCATTTTGGATGTGTGGCCTTTAAACCATTGAGTGGAATAGGATACAGTATAACAAAATGATAGACTAGCCCTTGTCCTTGTATTTCATACAGCTAGAACCAACAACTGAACTGAAAAAATGGAGTCCAGTGAGTTTCAAAATGAGCAATGCACTTATAAAAGGGCTGGAAAGAAAAAATGTTGCTTTTATCATTAATGTTTCTGTAAACAGAACAAATGATTCTGTAAACGAATGTGGCAATAACTCCCTACAATCAGAAAGCTTCACGTTTCCCGTAATACTACTTTATGTTTATAAGGGGTCTCTTGTCTTTCTGTTTCTGGACCTCTGAAGTGCTTGTTCAGATACAAAATACTGGAAATCACAATCAGACTTCTGAAAGTCTCCAACCTTTCTCATTTATTCAAATGCTGAAGTGGATTGATTTCCTTTGTCTCCTTGTTGTCAGACTATTATGTTGGAAGTTTTTGGTACAATTGCTAGCTATTCTTCTTTGAAATTCTATGTGGTATGGACATTAATTACCTTCCTTACATTGCTATATTAATTATTGCTGTAATTAACCATTAAAGTATTGTGATTTCAATTTTGTATTTGTATTGAAGTGGTATCTGGAGGCTCCAAATGAGATTGTTGATTATTTTGATAGGCATCTCACAGGCAGGTTACATTCTAAATGAACAAGATGAGGAAAGAGTGTTTGGAAGAGTGCTTGATAGGGAACTCAACAGCAGACAAACTAAAACTGATACTGGTTATTATAAATTAGAGAAGGAGGGGCCCTGAACTGAATTACTGTATGAATTCTAGACTTATTAGAAAGAAAGGTTGGTCTTGTAAGTTGACCAGCTGGTGTTCATTCTAGGCCCTTAAAGGATTGGGACCATAGGTGGTGGAAGGCTGGGACTAATGGAGCTTAGCCCCACCCAAATATGGAGCAGTGGGTAGGGCCACAAGGCAGCCCAGCCGTGGGCTCCAGGCGGCTGCAGCAGGGGTGGGGAGGGGCGTGCACACAGCAGTGAGGGAGGGAGTGGGGCTGGGACTGAGGCAGGGGCAGGCACTGCACTGCTGGGGCAGGGTGCGGGACAGAGCCATGAGCGGCTCATCTAGGGAGCATGGCTCCTGCTGCCATGTGCACCCCAGGAGACATGGGGAGGCGTGTGCCCCCAGATCTGCATGTGGGGCACAGGTGGGCTGCCACTGTAGACTGGGGACAGGGCCGTGCTGGGCTCTTCCTGGAGGGGCCTAGACTGGGCTGCACTCAGGTCAGGCAGCAGCAGTGCTGGGAGGGGACTATGGGGGGGGCTGCAGCCACCCCAAAATTCACCATGGCCCCCCCAGCCACCCCCTCCCAGCACCACTGCCGCCTGCCCCAAGCACAGCACAACCCACCCCTCCACTAGGAAGAGCTTGGTGCAGCCCCCTAACTCCAGCCTGCAGTGGCAGCCCACCCTTGCCCTGAGCACAGATCTGGGAGCACATGCCCCCCATGCCTTCCTGGGAGCCACCACCTCCTCCCCACACCAAGTGCCCCCCAGAAAAGCCACTCATGGCTCTGTCCCACACCTCACCCCAGCTGTGCAGGGCCTGCCCCTGCCCCAGCCCCACTCCCTTCTTCACTGCTCAGGGTACAGATTGAGGCCCCAGCAGTGAGGGAGGGAGTGGGGCACAGAAAGGAGCAGGGGTTGGGGTGAGTGAGGCCAGGTGGTGGGACAAGTGGAGGCCAGGAGGGCACATGCCCCCCCAATCTGTTCACTGCACACTGGGCTTTGCTCCCTGCTGCAGCTGCCCTGGGAGCAGCTGATGCCATGTGCCTGCTGCAGCTGGGCTGAGCTGTGCCCCCTGCCCACCTGGCAGCAGGACGCTCATGGCATTGCATGGCTCTCGGGGCAGCGGGGCTCAAAGCTCAGCACACATCAGCAGCTACCTCTGCCCCGCAAACAAATTAGGGGGCACATGCCCCCTGGGTCTTCACTTGTCCCACCACCTGGCCCAGCCAGTGCCCCACTCACCCCAGCCCCTGCTCCTGCCTGTGCCCACTCCCCTCCCTCACTGCTGGGGCCTCACTCTGCCCCCTCCTCCACAGCCCTTTCCCCTCCCCCCACCCCTTCCCCAACAGACTTACCTGTGTTGGGGGGGGGGGGGGGTGCATGCCCTGAATTAATTTTTTCTCTCTCCGCCTATGTTCAGGACCCATACTGTTATTGAAAGAATGCAACTGATTTTATGTCATAAGCATTATCAAAAGATTTAAGTAAAATAAATTAAAAAGATCAACAGAATTATCATTGGTAATAGTAATCTAACAATGAAACTATCAAATAAGAATTGTATCAAAATAAATTTAGCAACTCAAACAAGTTAGTCTCAATATTGGTGTGGTGAATCATTAAAGTAGTATAATATTATTTCTCATATAATATTTAATATATTTAATATATTTTAAGACAACCTAAAAAGGTAGCTGCTATAAATTCCAACTAAAGAATTTTACTAGAGTCACTCACATTTAGCATTTGAATCTAGCTGAGTAGCTTCATACTGAAATCAAATTATTCAGTTTTGGAATCACAAATTCAGAGCCAATCTATAAATTTGCACTTCTAGTAACATGGCTGCTCCTCTCCTCCCCCACCAGAAAAGACAGATGACAGTTTCAAGTCTTTTGGGACTTTTAGGCACAGAACACACTTACATGTGTATTTAGGAGACAGTTTGCGGCTGTTAAACCCACTAGGCTTTTCATTTGGTGCCTTCCACATAGGGGCTTTTTGAGTGCCCACACAGATACATGTTTGTACACAACTAGCCTTTCTAGTTCACACCCTGAACATTAGGAAAATAAAGTCTTGAGCATTTTTCAATTAACAAAAGACAAAAACTAGGAAAAGGAAAAATAAGAATCTTAAAATGATGTGAGATTCACAAATTCCTTGGCTCTTACAGTCTTCTGAACTATCATATAGTTGGAGGATTGGTGGATAAATGCTGGCCCAGACTATCTTGGTAGTGGTTTTCTTCCAGGTGCAAGAGAGATTGGTCAAAGGCTTGTATGTTCTATATGTTATGTCTTCTTCTCCCCAAGGTGATCTTTCTTGGAGGTTCTAAAAACTACAGGTCCATTGATCTGAACAGAGAGGCTTCTCAGCTTTTAGCTGTAATTCTTATGGTTTAGGAATTTTGCTCACTCTGCTGGAGAGCAGCTCCAGCTAAGATAACTTTTGGATACCTCCCATGTGTGGCCTATCTTGGCACCATGCAATTTGGTCTGATTTAAGCTGAATTATTTAACCATTGATGAGTGTTTAAAAGTTCTCCTTAAGCATGCAATGTTAAAGCTAGGAAGTGTTTTCGCTATCAGAGGATGCGAACCCTTCCCCCAAAATATCAAAACTCCAGATAAATAAGACCACTTCTGAGGATGCTGGCATGGTTTTATCTGGGTATAATCTGAGTCCAATAATAAAAGCCTTGTCACCAGTTCTTGGAATATTTAGTATTAAAATAACAAATTAATACAGTTAATAAAAATAGCTAATGGCAATATAAAAATATATTTTGACATGAAACAATCAGTTATCTCCTTTCTCTCCTCTCCTAATCTAAGAAAAATGCTCTTATTCTTCTTGAAAACAAGGCAATATAACAGTGACTTTCCTACTTTGGAACTGGATTGCATGTCTGTTTATTTTCTGAAATCTATATCCCGAGAGAGAAAAATTAAAACTCACTAAGACATAGGGTCTGTAATCCTCTCCATACGGTCCTGCTGTTATAGAGTCTTATTATACCAACAAATGAATAAGCATAGCAGAGCTAAATTCTGTCATGTGCCCTAATCCTATATCTTTTTGTTAGACCAGTAGCATAATGAAAGGGGATAACCAGGGCATCGGCTGCAGGCGCCAACACTGGGGTAGGGAGAGGCACAACGAGAACAGCAGCTGTACTGCTGGCCCAGTAGCCACTGCTGCCACTGCTGCTGCCTTCAAAGTTGTTCTTCTCAGGGGATGCCTTACTTAGACTGAAGTGGCTGGTCTTAGAGAAGGCTAGCCACACAGAAATTCTTCCATCGGGGCAATCTTTTAAATTATTTAAGGCCACTTTGTGCTGTGTAAGACCCCGGCCCTAACTTTCTTCCCAGGTCACTCAGGAAACTGGAAATTCAACCCAGATTTCCCAAGTCCCTGCGCTATTCCTTATCCCCAAGATTGTCTAATTTTAATTCTCAGCTGGAAAAAAAAAATAAAGTTTGCTTTTCATGGGTTTGTACCAAATCTTCACTTTGGTTTGTGCTGCATTTGTGTTGCCTGAGATTCAGGTTCTAAAGGATGTCAAAGCTCCAATCATAAATTTAAAGCTTTTAGCTTGATTTTGTTGTGAAAACTATGAATGCCAGTTTCAATTGTGCAATTTCAATGCAAAACCATAAGCTAATGCAAGTTCTGAAGACTGTCAGCCTTATTATTCAAACAGGAATCAAAGCTCAACATTTGACAAAACTTTCAGCCAGTGAAGTTTTATTTGGTCCTTACTGAATTGCGCTATGCTCTAAGAAAAATATGTATATTTTCTCACTCGCATGATTCTTTTCTCTGCTTGTGTCTAACAGATCATTTAATTGTTACAGGTTAATGAAAGATATCATACAAAACAAAGGTTTACTTCTTTTGTTAGTGGTAATGGAGCAATGAAAGAATCTGCATGAACAATGCTATGTGGTTAACACATCTTGAAACAAGCGTGGGTTTATAGTACCGTGTATATTAATTCAGCGCCATATTATTGTTATCCAAGTGAAAATGGTATTTTTTGTTTACAGAGCCAAACATAAGTTAGTCCCCAGTCCTGCAAACATTTAATAAGGCTACCCAGGATAGTAAACTTAAGTCTGTGAGTGTTTCCAGGTTTGGGGCCTTACTGCATTAGATGGTATCATTCAGAATTGTTTTTTGGTTTTCCTCAGTATTATACTTTGGGTCATCTGATTCTGTACCTTTTATGAGGTGAGAACAGCTTGGTTTCATTTGAAAAAATGGCATAGATTTTTGTTTTGCTTGAAATGTTTAATAGGCACAAATGACGCTTGTCCTAACTTGTTTTGTATTTACATAATGATTAATAATATATTAATTGCAAAACCAACCTAATAATATTTTTTTTCCTTTGTCTTCCTTTTTAAATTTTTAACTGATTTCCTTTTATGTAAATATCCATTAAAAAAACCTCATGCTGAAAATGTCAGGTTTCACCTATTATTCACTTTTGATTTGACTACTGTTTTCTTTATGGTCTGATCCTGAAAACACTTATGCGTCAATGTTCTACATGGTAGCTTGTTAGCATACATTTTAAGATCAAGTGACTTTTAATAATTTTAGTCTAATATCTTTATCAGAGCCTCACAGAAATTTAGAGATGGAAAGGAGCTATTAAGACATCTAGCACACACCTTTCATTAGTATAAATGCCCTCTAAATTGTTGGCTTTCTCTATAAGATTCTTGTTTGTTTCTGAATACTTTTATCATTTAGCAGCTGTCTATCTTCTAAGAGATAGTTAGACATGGTATTTTATTTGTACGAATACACTTTTCTGCTCCTTTAGTCACAAGCAATCAGCTATGTTACTGAAGTCCACAAAATACTATTTTTCCTATGGCAAAGAACTGCTGGCTCTACTGTTTTATAAGCTACCCAGAAGGCGTAAAACCCCATACTGTTCTGACTGTTCCTCTGTATGTGGAAAGTACAAAATAATTTAAGAACTCTGTTTCTCTTTTTTACTCAGTTGATGTTCCGAATAAGATTTCAACAGAATTGTTTTTGCACTGGAGTAAAAAATAACTGTCCAAGGACTCCACTTTTATTTATCTTTCTCTCTCTCTATATATATATATATAGATAAATAGATAGATTTCTATACTATTTATACAGCTGTCTAACTATACAGAACACACATATAAGTTTGTGTCTAAATGTACATGCACACATGTGCATATGTATATATGCATATATATATACACATGTGTGTATATACATAAATAGAAACACATTATACATAGATAAATATATATTATATCATATAAAATATGTATATATGCATCTATGTGTATATGTATACATATGTGTGTATATATACACACATGTATCTCTATTTATTTATTCTTGTATATGTATATCTTTTTGTGAGTATATACTACATACACTGAAGTTACCAAATTCATCTTAATCAATTTTAAATTTCTTTGGATTTTATTTGCATGTCTATCTGGGTGAGGAGAGGAGGGAGCTTCCTACCATATAGCACAAATTAGGCCTTTAAAAACAGTCTTCTCTTAAGAATAGCTGTATTTTTGTTCTGACAAAAGAAGGAAAAACACAAGTGTGGACACTAAATCAAGTAGTCAAATGTGTGTAATCTGATGCCAAGTGTAAACATATATGGACTTTACAAGGCTTGCTGACACTAGATACTCTGATTTACTTTGGTCTGAAAAAATGGTTTTGACTCTTCACAGTAGTGGTTACAAAGGGTGGTCCGAATCCCAAATGGAATAGGAGCAGATCCATGCAATCAGCTAGCTCCCCTTATGTCTAGCTTTTTTCTGAGTTAGTTTCAGCTTCGTCGTGGGTTAATCCAGGATTTAGACCAAAGAAACCTTTCCCTTTTCCATTAAAAAGGTACTAGGCCACAGAGGTAAAATATTTAACAATTTAAAAACATTTTTTAAGCCTCGCTCTGAAGCAGTGGGTGTTGGCTACAGCCAAAGCAGAGGATTTTGACTGGAGTGTGCCAATGCTCCTGCTGGAGCCAAAGCCAGAGGTTCCTGGCTGGAGGGTATTGCCCCTGCTTTCAGAGTCAGCCTGATTGCCATATTTGGGGTCTGGAAAGAATTTTACCTGACGGTCAGATAGGTATGGACTGTGGGGGTTTCTGCCTTCCTCTGTAGCCGGGGGCATGGCCCTCTACCCAGGATTTCTTGAGCATATATTGAGAACATTTCATAGAATCAGGAAGATGGCTGGAATGGTTCCCTTGCTTTACCTGTGGCAGGTTAGGATGTTATGCCTGTGTTGTGTCAGGGTTGACAGTAGTCTTATTTAGAGTTTAGATTATGGATTGTACAGGATAGCTTGGATAGGGATGATCCTGCCTCAGGCAGGGGGTTGGACTAGATGACCTTTGGAGGTCCCTTCCAGCTCTACTTCTCTATGATTCTATGATTGTCTTGTTGTTACTTCTTCACTGGAATACTAACAACCTCAATGGCAGAACTACTTCACTTGTACAAAACCACTTCTGGAAAACTGTAAATTTTCAGACTGCTTAATATCTGCACTGAACTTTTCAAGCTGTGTAAATGATACAGCCATAACTGCCATAACACAGCAATATAGGCTGTGTAGTATTCAGATGCTTGTAAAGGAATTCTTGACAGCTTTGCATGTAACATCTTTGTAATTAAGTATATATTTTACAGACATCACTGTGGTAGCTGAACGCTAAACTTTTTCTATTCACTGTTCAATGAGAGACACTTGTATGCTTCAGTCTGCCCTCTAGTTACACCACATGAATGTAGGTGGAATAGATTTTTTTTGCTCACTCTCATTCCAGGGGTGTTGCCAAATCATTCTTATATTTTTGTTGTGGGGAGGAAAACACAGTGAGATGAGTCTTTACATTTCTTTACTTTTCAAGATAGCGAGACTTGTCATGGTCCTTCTGTCCAGTGGAATGGACAAAATGCAGTAGCACAAAATACAACATGCTAGATCCTTGTGTGGTCTGGGATTTTGCCTCATGCAGTGGAAGAGAGAGGGTACAGATATGATAGTATACCATCTTTCTACATAGGAACTGCTCCAGTTTTATCAAATAAAACAGTCCTTTGGAGGCCAATTTTCAGAAGTGTTGAGCATCTATAACTCCAAATTGAAGTCAATGGAAAATCTGAGTGCTCCTGAACTCAGAAGATCAGGTAACAGATACAGGTCCAGTGTCCCTGGTCTTGCCTCTGGTTGCATCTCTGATATGCCCTGTATGTAGAGACCTAGCTATTCTGCTTTACACCAGGAGTGGGCAATTATTTCGGCTGGAGGGCCACTTAAGGAATTTTGGTGAGTTGTTGCAGGTCAGGGGGTGCGGGTTGCTGACCCAGCCTGGTGCGGTGGGGGAAGGGTGCAATTGATCCTATCTGGCCCCCAGCTCATATGCCCTTCATCCACCACCAGGGGCACTAAATGGAGTGGGTGGGCAAATGGGGTCAGGGCCAGGATCACAAGGTGGGCCAAGACAGAACTGCAATCTGCTCCCCACACATCCCTGCCCACAGAGCTAGTGCCCATCTAGGGATGCATGGGGAATGGATTGTGGCTCTGCCCTGGGCCCCAGCCCCATGCTGCCACCACCCTGTGATCCTGGGCCTGGATCCTGCCTGCCTGTTCTGCTCCCAGACACGTCTCCCTGCCTGCATGCAGCCCCATCCCAACTGCTCAGGTAAGCACACCCTGCCCGTGGGGATCTGGGGCTGGTCTCCACGGAGATCCTGCCAACATGCCCACTCCATCTGGTGCTCCTGGCAGTGGGTGTAAGATAAACAGGCCAGAGTGCCTGGGTAGTGGGGCTGGGTGCTGCCACCACGGGGGCTGCTGGGAAGCTGAGTCAGGCTGCTGTACCACCCCTGCCCTGCTGTGCACCTGGGGGTAGCAGGATTGGCTGCATGCACCATGGCCTGGGCTGCCTCCCACACCCGGGTCAGGTGAGGCCAGGGTCCCACCACAGGCTGGATAGAATCCCTTGGCGGGTCAGATCCAGCCCACAGGCTGTATTTTGCCCATCGTTGCTTTACATCATTCTGAACATTCTGATCCCCCCACCTTGAACATAGACAGATATCCAAAAGGCACCAGACCGCCAAAGGTTAGTGCTGACTTAGTTAAAGAGCACTTGGAAGGGCTGGATGGGTACAAGTCAGCCAGCCCGGATGACCTCCATCCACTGGTGCTGAAGCAATTAGCCAGTGTCATAACTGAGCTGCTGGCAGAGCTGTTTGATCTTTCATGGTGCTCTGGATAGGTCCCTGAGGACTGGAAAAAGGCCAACGTGGTGTCCATTTTTAAGAAGGGGAGAAGGGAGGAGCTGGGTAACTTTAGGCCAGTCAGTCTTACCTCTATCCCTGGGAAAATACTAGAAAAAATCATCTAAGAGCGTATTTGTAAAAGCCCAGCAGGGGAAATGAGGCTGAATGGAAACTAGCATGGGTTCGTCACAGGTAGATCCTGCCTGACAAACCTTATAACCTTTTATGACCAGGTCACACACTGCCTTGACACAGGAGCAGAGGCCAATGTCATCTACCTGGATTTTAGGAAGGCCTTCAACACAGTTTCACATCCTATTCTCATAGGGAAGCTAACGTGCTGTGGAGTGGATGCCTACAGTCAGGTGGTTGGCTAACTGGCTTAGGGACCTCACCCAGAGAGTGGTGGTTGACGGGACATTTTCAACCTGGAAGGAGGTGGGCAGTGGGGTCCCCCAGGGTTCAGTCCTTGAGCCAGCATTATTTAATATCTTCATCAGTGATTTGGACGAGGGTGTGTTGAGCACCCTCTCCAAGTTTGCAGATGATACTAAATTATGGGGCAAAGTTAATACACCAGATGGCAGGGAGCAATTACAGGCCGACCTGGACAGGTTAGATCAATGGGTGGAATGTAATAGGATGCAGTTCAACAAAGATAAATGTAAGGTACTCCACCTAGGAAGGAGGAATCCCCAGCACACCTACAGGTTGGGGGATGTCCTCCTCAGCAGCTCAGAGGCTGAGAGAGATTTTGGAGTCAGAGTTGACTCCAAGATGAACATGAGCCAGCAGTGCAACGAAGCCATCAACAAGGCTGATTGCACCTTGTCGTGTATTAGCAAATGCATGACCAATAGATCAGGGGAGGTGATGCTCCTCCTCTATGCAGCACTAGTCAGGCCGCAGTTGGAGTACTGTGTCCAGTTTTGGGAGCCGCACTTCAAGAGGGACACGGAGGATCTGAAAAGAGTTCAGAGGAGGGCCACCCGCATGATTAGTGGTCTTCGTGAAAGACCCTACAAGGAGAGGTTGAGAGATTTGGATCTCTTCAGCTTATACAAAAGATGGTTGAGGGGTGACCTTGTGGCTGCCTATAAATTTATCAGGGGAGGACAGCAGGGAATTGGGGATGTGCAGTTTACCAGAGCACCCCAGGAAGGAACTAGGAATAATGGGTGCAAACTAGTGGAGAGTAGATTTAGGTTAGACATTAGGAAGACATTTTTTACAATAAGGGTGGCCAGAGTCTGGAATGGGCTTCCAAGAGAGGTGGTGCTGTCACCTAACTTGGAGGTCTTCAAGAGGAGGCTAGACAATCACCTGGCTGGGGTCGTCTGGCCTCGGTCATCTTTACTGCCAGGGGCAGGGGGTCAGACACGATGATCCATTGGGTCCCTTCCGACTCTATAATCTATGAATCTATGATTTCCCTAAAATATGGGAGGTCCCTGCTGCCAGTTCAGCTAAGCCTGCTTTGTATAGCTCTAACAGCACAATGTAGACTTAGTCTTGGCTAAGAATGGATTCCTAGCTCTACGTAGGGCTGAGGATGGAAAGAAAACAAACACCGTGGGTTAGTTTGCTAGTAGGATTCCTCCAGAAGATGACAATATGTAACAGTCATGGCTGCAACTCTGTTACTAAGAAAGGGCAACAGCTGAGGATAGTTGCCACGGCAGGGAAAAGGCGTGCCACACCCGTGAGAGCCAATGAGGCTCTGGAAGGAGGAATAAGAAGGTGAGGAAGCCGGAAGGAGGTTGCCTTTGGGCACCTCCACATTGAGAGAAGCGGGTGAGAAGCCCAGTGACCCAGGATCCACAGGCAGGTCCAGAGGTCGAGACTCACCACACAGACAGAGACCGGACTGGTGGATCAACATCCTTTGAGGTGCTGTCTGCCCTAAGAAACCAACTGCAGTGGTGAGTCCCTGGGAAACAGAGTGTCGGTGTGGCAAAAGCCACTGCTCCAAGTCAGGATGCAGCGGGGCTGCCCAGGAGAAAGGGGCATGGGGAAGAAACGCCCTATCCTGTCGGGGAGAAATGGGACCCTGGTCCCTCACCCAGAGACAGAGAGAGAGAGAAGATGAAAAAAAGAAAAGAAAAAAAAGAAAAGAAAAGGAAAACAAGCTAAGAGCCACGATCTGCAGGTCGGCACAGAACGATGCCAGGGAAGCCTGGTACCGGCGTTAATCAGCTGCTAATGAGGCAATTAACGGCTGATCACTGAAACTGCCTCTAATATTTTAACCTCTGAGCCAGATGACAAGGATCCCCGGAACTCCGGAGAGTTTTTGGTGGGTGGTCCGGCAACTGCTCCTTTTTGTTTTCAACTGATGTTCCTAGAGAGAGGGTTAGAAGAGTAATAAAGCACCTGAATCAGAAATCAAGCACGTGTGGTCATTCTCGTGGGTACCCACGATAATGACATTTCCTCCCTCCCCCAATTTTGTTTAAAGATCGAAGTCGTGGCAGGCGAGAATAGCAGGGTGCAGGGGTACCCAGCTCGAACCCTCTGAAACAATACATACAGCTTGTTCTTAACATAGATAGTTTGCTTTTTGTATTGCCAGTTATTCCTTTCTCCCTTACTTGGCCTTTCCACAAAAACCAAGAGAAGAAAAAATTCTAAAAGAGGTATAAGAAAAAACTCCTTTGAATATCTCAGGGGATTTTCTCCCCTTTCTAGGCCCATCCATATGCAAATCAGATAGCTGACTCCTAAAATTGACTTGAATGAACACAAATTCCTGAGAGGGTCACTTAGCCCCAGGAATCCCAGCCTATTTGGAAAATTGCATCTTGAAAAAATGTACAAACATTGGTCTTGATCCAAAGTCGTTGAAATAAATAAAAAAAAAATTTTTATTTGGCTTAAATATGCTTCAGTTCTGCTTCCCGCCCCCCCCCCCCCCAAATTGACTAAATACTGGTTTGGGCACAGGAAACCTTTTTAACATCTGCTGGTGATATTTTGGTACAGTGTGTGGGAGAAAAGAGGTATAAGACAGACTTCAACCTTCCTTCCAGAGAGTTTGATGATACACTACACACAGAAGCGATGGTGCACTATGACATAGCTAAGTCCTATTAGTTTACTCTGAATTTCAAATACTTATTTTCCCTTTAAAAAGTCTGAAGATACTTGTAACCACTTAGACTGAAAGTGATAAAGGCCTATGCCAAGGGCTTATGACATTTCTCATTTTTTCTTAGCTTACTTTACTAACTAGTTAGAACCTGTTACAAGAGGAGACAAGTATAACAGGCCTCATCCATCTAGCCCTGTGGACACAGCCTGATTGCTGAGGTCTTTCTGAGGGTGTCATGTGCTCTCAAGTGGAGGTTTGCCAGGCCTGCAACTTTTCGAGCCCCTAAGGGGTTAAACTGCCACCACCTGGCTCCTGGTTCAGGTGCAGCACCCCTCCTTCCCCTCTTACTCTCCTCCTGCTGTCACCAGGGTCTCCAGGCTCCCCCTCCCTCCTCCATTTTCTGTTTCCTGAACCTGAGCTGGGGTGGGGCAAGGCATCTCATCCCACCTGGCTTTAAGAAGCTTGCAACAATGGAGCTCAGGGGGACCTGGGGACTCTACACAGTGCAGCAAGCAGACACCTGTCACAGGGTAAAGGGGGCACATGGCACAGGAGAAACTGATGCAGCACACCACACTGCATGGGCTCCTTCCTGGTGTGCTGCATCAGTGCCTCCCGTGCCATGTGCCCCCAGCCACTCAGAAGTTGTGCTGCTCTGTCCTAGAGTATCCAATTGTCTCAAACAGCCCTGGCTGGAAGACTTTCTTGGGAGCCCCTGGTAAAATAGTGTCCTTCATTTGAAGGATGGTTCTCTTTCCTTTTTCAGTCCCTTTTTTGGTTCTGAACTGCTCCTACCATCCTGGTACTTAAGCAGTTCACGTAGAGTGATTTCCTTGCCTCTTAACTTGCTTGTAAATCTGTTCCTGACTGATGAAAAAATGCATTAACAAAACTCCTTTCTGCCTCTAGATGTGCCGTAATAACTTGCTGTTAAATAATAATGTTAATATCAGTTCTTTCAAATTTCAGCTTACTCAAAACACAGGAGTGTTTACCCTCCCCAGTGTTTCTGAATGAAACAAGGGTTTGAGCTTGTTTATATTCATTTATAATAAAAGCAGAAATATGGGGACATTTAAGAATGATAAATATAGCCCAAGATAATCACATGGGAGATAAGTAGTGAGAAAGAATAACAAGAAAACTCTCCACTTCTATGGGAAAGCATGGAGGGGCAAAGCCACAAAGAAGAGAGAAACTGCTGAATCTAAACAATGGCTTGCAGCAATGAGTCGCAATGATGTGATTTTAGAAACAGAGTGTTCGCAGCAGATTTGCATCACAGCTGAACACCAAATGTGCCAACATTACTTCCTTTTTCCTGTACCCAGTGCCTTCTTCGAAAGCCTGACCCCTGTTATCCACCTTATTTGTTCAGCAGTGGACTTCATACGATTGATTCAATTCTCATTAAACTGATTTACTGGGCTCGCTGGCTCTGCTCAACTTCAGTTTATTCCTACTTTGTTTAAAATTCGGGAAGTGTAGGGGGAGGGGGAGGGGATACTAATGGCTGCACTTGTGCAAACGGAGTGGCAGCTGATTTATTGCAAAGGTTATAAAGGAAAAGTATTAAGTGTGTTCCATTCTGCTTGGCAAAAGCCATCCTGCACAATGTCCAATGAAACCCTGAGAGCACTGTTTTGTAAAAAGAAAGGGAGGGGGAAAGCTCCACGAAAGATGTGTTCTTCTCCTTTTGAGCATTAATTAAGACTGTAAATCACAAGCAACATGAAACAACTGTATCCGACAGAACGTGGACAGTTCTGAAGTTCTGCTGCGCTTGTGTGATCAGTCTGAATACCTACACTGAAGCACTAATGGGAGGGCAAACTTCAAAGGGAAATTTTGGCATGAAGGAGAGGTCTGCAGGACTATTACATGGATAATGTTGTAAAAGAGACTCTTCCATGCAAATTGGGTAGGGAGGAGGAATGAAAGTTTGAAAGGTTTATAGGAACTCAGACTTCTTTTCTTTAAAGTACAAAATAAGCCCCATAATAAGTTGCTATCACCATGCAGTCTTGAGAGATGTGCATGTATTTATGTTTTGATTATTGAGAGGGAGGGAAAAAGAATATCTGATCATTGGAAATTATGTTAATAGCCTCTAAAGTTAAATTGTTTTCCTCTCTAAATTGTTTAATAAAATATTTATACTGATTTGCCATACTGTGGACACAGTGAGTTAAATTCTCATTCCTCTAATATAGATGAATTTGTAGAATTTAAGGCCAGAAAATATCGTGAAGATCATATAGTCTCATCTCCTGCCATAGAGTTCTCCGCAGGGATTCCTGCACCAAACTTGTACCTTACAATTGAACTTTTTGTTAAAAGAAAGAAATCCAGTCCTGAGCCAAAGGCCAGGTAGAGACATTACACTTTTACCAGTCTAAATGATTGGAGATTAATTTATACCTATAACAGAACAGAAGTTTGACACACACAGGCTGGTTTAAAAATGGTGCAACCCAGTCTAGGGTTCCCCCTACTCCCGCATCAAAGGGTGAATGTGTGCTCTGCTCACTACCGAACTAAACTATGCTGCTTATAGAAAACCACATAACTTAAATCAATTCTGTGTTGGGCTTTTTGAATGACTGTACCTAGCCAAAAACTTCAAGTTATACAGTCTAGGCTCAGCTTCTAGCTACTGTGAATCCCCTATTGCAACTATAAGGGCTAGTGAAGTGTAACTCAAAAGAAAATTCAGCCCATTCATTGCTTATTTTAGCTTAAACTATAGCTGTTTACATGTAGTGTGCTGATGCTGAAGTGGCATGGCCTCAATAGTTAGTTCACAAGTAATGCATTTACCAGCAGAACATATTTTCATCATTATAAGTAAACATCTGTCCAACTAATTGTTGTCCAGAATTCCTCAAAGCATTCTTGTTCTGTAATGTGTGGTTTTAGATGTAATTTGCAATGCTGGGGATTCCAGATTGGATGATGAGGTTAATTTGCCCTCTAATAGAACATTCCATTAGAACAGAGATGTTCTCCTTAAGCATGCAGGATGTAGGGAAAAAACTGTGAAGCCAGTCAACTCTGAAAAAAAAATCTGGGATGATTTATTTATTATATGAGATTCCCAAAGACCTCTTGGCAGTGTGTCCCTTTGTTTACAAAAGAGCTGTCACTGATGCTGAATTTTGTTTGTAGTTTTATATCATGTAGAACAATACTGTGAAGCCATACCAATATCCCTAAGAATATTCCTTTAAATATATAATTTTTTTACAATTGTTTATATGCAACAAGGAAGAACAAGGATTTTTTCCTACTATAGGAATATTTGTGCTAAGGAGTTTATAGTATGGGAACAATGCTTCAGAGCAGAGGTAGGATTCATCATAACTGGACTTGTTCCAATTTGCTTAAAAAACCAATCTGTGTGTTACTTACGTTGTCAAGGAGGCACACGGGCCAAGTCCCGGAGGACTGGAAAAGGGCTAACGTGGTCCCCATTTTCAAAAAGGGGAGGAAGGAGGACCTGGGCAACTATAGGCCAGTCAGTCTCACCTCCATCCTTGCTAAAGTCTTTGAAAAAATTATCAAGGCTCACATTTGTGAGAGCCCGGCAGGACAAATTATGCTGAGGGGAAACCAGCACGGGTTTGTGGCGGGCAGATCATGCCTGACCAATCTAGTCTCTTTCTATGACCAGGTTACGAAACGCCTGGACACAGAAGGAGGGGTGGATGTCGTATACTTAGACTTCAGGAAGGACTTCGATACGGTATCCCACCCCATACTGGTGAACAAGTTAAGAGGCTGTGATGTGGATGACTACACAGTCCGGTGGGTGGCGAATTGGCTGGAGGGTCGCACCCAAAGAGTCATGGTGGATGGGTCGGTCTCGACCTGGAAGGGTGTAGGCAGTGGGGTCCCGCAGGGCTCGGTCCTTGGACCGATACTCTTTAATGTCTTCATCAGTGACTTGGACGAGGGAGTCAAATGTACTCTGTCCAAGTTTGCAGATGACACAAAGCTATGGGGAGAAGTGGACACACCGGAGGGCAGGGAACAGCTGCAGGCAGACCTGGATAGGTTGGACAAGTGGGCAGAAAACAACAGGATGCAGTTCAACAAGGAGAAATGCAAAGTGCTGCACCTAGGGAGGAAAAATGTCCAGCACACCTACAGCCTAGGGAATGACCTGCTGGGTAGCACAGAGGTGGAAAGGGATCTTGGAGTCCTAGTGGACTCCAAGATGAACATGAGTTGGCAGTGTGACGAAGCCATCAGAAAAGCCAATGGCACTTTATCGTGCATCAGCAGATGCATGACAAATAGGTCCAGGGAGGTGATACTTCCCCTCTATCGGGCGCTGGTCAGACCGCAGTTGGAGTACTGCGTGCAATTCTGGGCGCCACACTTCAAGAAGGATGTGGATAACCTGGAGAGGGTCCAGAGAAGGGCAACTCGTATGGTCAAGGGCCTGCAGACCAAGCCCTACGAGGAGAGACTAGAGAAACTGGACCTTTTCAGCCTCCGCAAGAGAAGGTTGAGAGGCGACCTTGTGGCTGCCTTTAAGTTCATCACGGGGGCACAGAAGGGAATTGGTGAGTATTTATTCACCAAGGCACCCCCGGGGGTTACAAGAAACAATGGCCACAAGCTAGCAGAGAGCAGATTTAGATTGGACATTAGGAAGAACTTCTTCACAGTTAGAGTGGCCAAGGTCTGGAATGGGTTCCCAGGGGAGGTGGTGCTCTCCCCTACCCTGGGGGTCTTCAAGAGGAGGTTAGATGAGTATCTAGCTGGGGTCATCTCGACCCAGCACTCTTTCCTGCTTATGCAGGGGGTCGGACTCGATGATCTATTGAGGTCCCTTCCGACCCTAACATCTATGAATCTATGAGTCAAGGAAAGTACTGCTTGGGTGCACCTACACATGCTTAACTGTGCAATAGACTAAATTGCTGCAGTGTAAAGCGTCACAGTCTACACGTGCAACTCAGGCCACAGCAAACTAATTTTTGCTGCAGTAAGATAGTATTGTTGGGGACAGCACTGTCTTACTGCATTGAAAATAACTGTGCCTAAACACACATGTAAACACTAACCCAGGCATACATTGCACCTGGTCAGCCCAGGCGGCAGAGGACCAGATCCCTGCCTGCTGCCTAACCACAGGGCTCCACATGCTGGGGCACTCTGGTGCCCCAGCCAAACCCAACACCACTTCCTGGAGGCCAAGGCTGACCCCTGGGGTGTCCTGCCAGCCCAGGTCTGCTCCACCCTGGCTTAAACTGCTGCAGTCCTGGGCGCAGCATCTGTATGTGCACCCTGGACGGCAGCAGTTTGAGCATGTACACAGACTATTCAGGCGCCATGATAAACTCCGGCACAAACTGTTCCATAATTTATCACATTGCCTTAATAGAATGTATAGATGCATGCCTTGAGATGTAAAGCACAATGTGTCATTTATTTTAGCACTACAGTGGTATTTCAAAGCAAAATCCACAATGTTTTCATCTCCTTAATGATAGAAAGGGATATTACTTAACATTTTCATTTTAAAACAATATCTTTATTCTTACTTGGGAACCAGAGCATCAGTGGTTTATTGTATCTTTATCAAAGGTACTCAGGTGTTAATGATCGGCTTCTCTTTTTCACTCAGTTGATGCTCCAAATAATATTTCAGCAGAATTGCTTTTGCACTGGAGCAAAAACATTCAGGCAAGAATAAAAATATTCTGTTTGTTAGAAAGTCAGCAGAAACCTATCCTACTGATAAATTCCAAAAGGCTTATGCTTTTATATCCAGCTATAAATATTGTAGAGGGTCCCCTGCCTTGTATTGTACCCATACCAGAATAAACTTTTATCAGACAGATTAAAAAACATACGTGTTGTGCCACTTTCTTCCTTTTCTCCCCCAACTCTCTTTAAATCCTTTTATCTCAAAAGGGATATGTGGTGTTCTCAACATCAGTTTCTCTGAAAAATAAGTCTGGATTACAATATGCTAATTTAGAAATCCATATAAGGGGCTACCCTTCATCCTGTATAAATCAGTGGCTTTCCATGACTGTCAATGGATTTAGGCTGATGGATATAATCAGAATAGACAGATTATATCTTCAGGTTCCACCATACTTTGAGTGTGTATATTCTGTTTCATTAACTTTCTAAGTCAGTGGCGCTCAGTCCCAGCGTACCGGGGTACTTTCATCCCTTCCCAGTCTAGCTGTCCATCAGGTATGTAGGGCACTTTTCCTAGCTGGAGTGGCTGTGGCAGCACCCCAGTTGAGTACCACTGAGGTAAACTGAAGCAGTGCAACAATGATTCTCAACCAGGGGTACCACCAAATTCAAAAACATTGTGCTAAATCTCAAAAGGTTGAAAAACATTGTTCTATACTATGGATGCTCAATGCCAAGTCCACAGGCCAGATCAGTCTCCATAATCAGCATTGTGTTGTCTAGTCTGTGGGGCTCCCTTGTGGGGACAGATCCCTGTTGGGGCAAATCTGTGGGGAACCCCACAGGCTATGGCCCTGTGCACTAGATTGGGTGCCCAGGGTAGTTTGGGGCCCAATCCCAATGTGCAGGGGCCAGGCAGAGGGAGTGCAGGGTCCCAGAGCCTGATCCTGATGTGTGGGGGCTAGGCAGAGGCAGTGTGGGACCTTACCTGGCCCATGGACTGCATCCACGCCATTCACCTGGGCCCCAGAGACAAAAATTTGAGCACCACTGCTCTATTCCATCCAAATAAAAGAATACCCTGTGTTTGGCTGCTATCTTATACTGGCTAACAGATAATAAATGCATGTAAGGGATAAACACAAAATATTACAACAATAAAAGTGATAAAACCCTGGAACAAACTACCCAGGGAAGTAGTAGATACTCCATCCTCTGGTGACTTTGAATCAAGTAGCCTTTCTGTAAGATGATTTAACCAGGCCTAAGTTACTGGGCTTAGTGCAGGGATAACTAAGTGAAATATTGCCAGTGACATACAGGAGATCAGACTAGGTGATCTACTGTTCCACTGCTGGCCTTAAACACTATCAATCTATGAAAGTGGAAAAGTATTTTACAATAGCTAAATAAACCAGAGTAATTTACATTTTTAAATATTCTTGTTGCTGTTATTATATAGAGCATGCAGGCCTGATTGTGCAAGTACCATTGCATACACGTAATCTATTTTGCATGAGAAGAAAGATGGACTACTTGCAAAGGGTTCCTCTGGGTCTTCAGAGACTTAGGTTTCTGCTTTACCACAGACCTTTTCTGTAACCTTGGGCCTCTAGGCTAGGGACAGAAGTTACACATAAGTCATCAGAAATTGGTTTAAACCTGTAACAAAACAGAAGCTCAGTGCACATAAACCAGTTTCAAAATGACCAAAACTGGTTTAAGGAAAACCTGGTTGGATGTAGTATCACACTTATCTGATTTGGATCAAACCAGTTTATGAAACTTCTGTCCCAGGCCCCTTCCTGATTCAAGTTCAGTCACAGTCCCCCAGCATCCCAGCATGCTTTCCAGCCCTGGGCTGGGCTGGGCTGAGCTGTCTGCTCCAACAGAGAAGGGCTGGGCCAGGGGAGGCAGGGACTGCACACCCCCCTAGGCAAATCCAGGCTGGGGTATGGGGTGAGGGAGGGGGGTTAAACTTCCCTTTCCCCAAGTACAGAGCGATGCTGCCCTGCTAAAAACTTACTGCAGGCTGCAACTGTGGTCTACAAATAGATATCTGTGGTCCCAGAGATACCTGCAAGGAGGAAGAGGAAGTGATGAGCAACCCTGCAGAGTCCTGCTGTTGTGATTCTAAACTGCAAATCCCAATGACCTCGGGGGCAGCAGGAAGAGGAAGTGAACACAGTCTGTGCTGGCTTCCTACCAGAGAGCTATGCTCTGGTGTCCCCTGGTTTCTGGCCTGAGCCACTACCAGGGTCGGGCAATTATTTTGGGCAGAGGGCCGCTTACTGAGTTTTGGCAAGCCATCGAGGGCCACACGACAGGCAGCCCAGGGCAGATAAATATTAATTTTCTAAATTTTTTAGGGGCCCCACAGGCCAGAAAGAATGGCCTGGCGGGTCGCATCTGAGCCCCGAGCCACATTTTGCCCACCCCTGCACTACAGTTATGTGGCTGCATTCCCTGAATCAAAAGTGAATGTCTCTCCATTTGTTTCTCAGTTTAATCTCTGCAGTTTAGACTAACCTGCAAAGACTGAATTGAATCAGCCTCGGGCTTGTTGAATGTCTGTACTTAGCCCTGGTGCCTAATGGAATTTTTAGAAACTTCTAGGCACATAACTTACACATCACCAAAGTACTTTAGAAAGTCCCACTGGGTGTATCTTTTGGTGATTAAATGCTTTTAGAATCTGGCTTTTAGCCTCTCTATGACTCAGCTTCCTATTTATAAAATAAGGGTAGTACCATTCTCTGCTTCAGAGGGTTGTTTATGAGGATAATATATGAACAATTGTGAGGGGCTTAGATATTACACTAATGAGTAGCAAATACCTAAGACAGATGAGTTTAATCAGGACTATTCATCTGAGTAGTGATTTGCATGCATAAATGTTTGTAGGAAGGGGCCCTTAATTTGTACCAGTTGGGTACTACCTCTTGCATTCGATTCCTTTCTTAAATGTATTGGTTTTTTATTGATTTAGTATTACTGTTAAAAGGGCCCCTACTAAAAGTTGGGTACCTACAGATTATGATCAGCCTAAACCAGATGTGAGAGTCCAGGCTCAGAAAAAGAAATTATAACAAAGATTACTTCTTCCTTTTCACACAGGCTTGATTTTTAAAAAAAATGTTAAACTAGGGCTGTCCAATTTTGAGTGACCAGAGGCTGTATGTCATCGCATGTGCCCCCTACTGCATTGCTCTACATTGCATGGGTCTACTGTGCTATAGGCCCCATCCTGCCACACTGCACAGTCCTCCCCCCTCACCTCTTCTGTGGCTCTATGTAGCTGGCAACTCCTGCTGCACTAAACTAGGTCCTCCAAATCCCCAAACTTCCTCAGCTATATGGGCCCTACCACCTCACCCTTCCCCCAGGGGGAGGGAAGAGACAGAAAGCAGAACCTGGAAACCCAGAAGGACAGACAGAAACTTAATTTTGCCTTGTGAAAATCAAGTGCACTAGTTTCCTTTTCTATGGATTATATTGTTTCTGGTTTTCATAACTTGGTAATACATTTCTGCAAATAAGGTTGCTTATTGACATGGCTGTATTAAGAAATAGTCTCATGCTATCAATTCATTTGCAGCTGTAGAGGGCCTGGCAGGAAATCTGGTGGGACCATTTTTCCTTGTTCTCCCAAATACTGAGAATTCTGTGACAATGGTTTTATGGACTACACGTGCAGGACCTGGATAAGGGACGATTGTTAATAACGTACAATCTTTGCAGACTACTGTATTGATTTACATCTTCAAAACTATATTTGCAGGAAAAAGAGATAAGTAATTATCTATGTTTGTCTGAAGTCAGGCAGAAGGCAGGGCAGGAGTACACGCACTGCCCCCCACTATGCCAATATATTTATGACAGGTCTTGAAGCCCGCTTCCTTTACTGCCGCCCTCTCATCCTCCCCATCTCCCTGGTATACCTAGATACATCAATGACATTTTCATCTAATGGACACATAGGAAAACATTTCTAGAGAAATACTACCAGGACTTTAACAACTTCCACGCTTCCATCAAACTGACTCTGGAATACTTCACTTGGCAAATTCATTTCCTAGACACTACAGTGCAAAGGCCACAATTGCCACCACATTGTATCAAAAACGAGCCAACCACTACTGCTACCTCCATGCCACCAGCTTTCATTTAAGCACACCAGTGAATCCATAGTCTACACTCAAGCTCTGCATCATCATCTTCTCTGATCCAGCAGAATCTCTTTTGTTGTTGCCTGCAGTCCTGATCTTGAACACCTTGCATGCATTGGAAATGGCCTTTGTAACTGCTCCTGGAAAATGGCAGATAGCTCAAGGTAGCCTTTGGATACAAGTCTGCCTTTGCTTACAGGCAGCTCCCCAACCTCCAGTGACATTTCTCTAGAAACAGACTCTTACCAAGCCACTGGCCTTGCAACAGACCAGATGCCAGCTACAACCCCTCATCAACATAGACCGCATCATCACTGGGCCAAACAACATGGATTATAACATCTGGGGTTCATTCTTCTGTTCCTCTACCGATGTCATGTAAGCCAGCAGCTGCTTACAGTGCTCTTCTGCTGTTTGCATGGGACAGTCGGTGCTATCCCTACATGAAAAAATGAATGGACACCAATTTGATGTTAATTCCAGAAAGACACAAAAGCCTGTGGCAGAATACTTTAACCTGCCTGGAGCTTTCATCACTGAGCTTAGTCAAGTCAAGTCAAGTCAAGTCAGACCTGAGGCCACTGCAACCGTTGGGGCACCTTAGACACTGTAACCACAATCCTCCACTCTGTCCTGTGTTTGGCTAGTTTTGTGGACTCTGTCAGTTTAAGCACGGATCAGTCCTTAATAGTGGTTCCCCAGCTCTTCTTGGGTCTACCTCTTTTTCTCTCACCCTGCATTATAGTGTCAACAAGGGAGTCCAGCCTTCTCATGATGTGTCCACACCATTGCAGTTCTGTTGCACAACCTCCAACAACAGTTCATAGGTTCCAACATCTTGGCTGGTTTGCTGCTTGACAGACTCATTCATCATGTGCTCAGTGTACGAGACACACAGCAGTCTCCTAAAGCAGCACATTTCAAAAGCCTTTATTCTTTTCTCTAACTTCTTATTAAATGTCCATGCCTCCTAGCCATAAAGGATCATAGAGATGTCCACAGTATGCAGCAGATGTAACTTTACCTTCAGTGTAATATTGCTGCTTGTCCAGATTTTTTTTAGCTTTGTTAGCTGGCTGGTGGCAGTGGCTATTCTGGTCTTGACTTCCTTTTCAGATGTTAAGTGTTCTGTGATGGTGGTTCCCAGATATGTAAAACTTGTTACTCTTTCTAGTTTTTCATTGCCGATCTTCACATCAACATTGCAGTTGGTGATCTTGGAGGCTACTGAGCTCAGTAATTGTTCTTAAACCAATAAAACTTTAAAAATCAACCTGACTGTAAAATTGTGGAACAAGAAATCATCCTCAGACTGGATTGTGTTAAGTATGGTCTCAACAGAGATTATGGATTTTTATTCTTAGACTAGCTTTTATAACCCTTATATCCCTCAATGGGTTAACTGCTTTGTTTATCCCTTTTGATCTTTTCAACCGACCCTTCACCTCTCCCTCCCCCCCATCCTTTCCTCTCCCTTTCCCTACCCTTTGTATTTAAATTACTTTATTCCTTTCTATTTAGTATCCTTGCTCCCGCAAGTCAATGCATAGCATCCAACTAAGTACACTACAAAAGCATATGCCTCTTAGGTGCCACCCTGCCCTATCTTATGACTTCTCAGGAACAGATTTAGAATAAAAATCAAAGCAGAGCATCTGTTTTTCTTACACCTCTAGGCAGAGGCATAACTGCAGTTCTGTGCCCTGGGTAGATGCACTGCACCGGGCAACAGCAGATGCAGAGGCCGACAGAGCAGTATAGTGGCTGCTACTTTTCTAAACCCTGCAGTCAGTGTTCTGGTGGTGTGCCCCCTCAACTCCCCACTCCTTAGTTATGTTACTGTTTCTATATCTCCCCAAATATAGGAGTGATCGGCAGACCACAAAGAACATTTCTGGACTTTGTCTTTACCAGGGAACTACAAGAGACAAAAGGATTCTAGGAAATACAGGTATTTCAAAACTCCATATAGCCACTTAGCAAAAATTAATCTAGATGGTTTATCATTTGCCTGCCAGTTCGTGATAGCTTGTATAATTCAGAATATCAACCTCAGTGGGCTAATGGAACAAAGGCTCTCTGTAAAAAACCTGAGTTTTTCCTTACTTAGATAAAACTCCCATTGATGTCCAAAGGAGTTTTGTATGATGAAGGATCACAGGATAGTGACCCACCTTTGTAAGAGGCACTGCCAGAAGCTGTTTTTAAGAGCTGCCTATGATTTGTATGGTTGTGTCCATTCGGAGTAGAACATTTACAAGTTGCTGATGTTTGTCTAACTTTCACCACTGCATTTAATGAAAGTTTTGTCATCAATTTTAATGGAAGCAGAATAAGACAGCACTAAGCGCTTTTGAGAAAAAAATCCCATCCTCGGATTTTAGACTTAATGTGGGAAAGAGCCCCAAAATGTTGCTTGTTGATGACAGCATTAGAAAGACAGATCTTCAATTTAAACAGAAAAGCTAGTGACATGCAAGCTTCTTTTCTCCCTCTATCACACACACAGTTTTGTGAATATGAGGAATTCAGACCAGGATGAGGTGTTTCTTTCTACAGTTCAGTTCAGTCTAAAAGGGCCTATTCACTTCCTGAAACAATTCTTAAGCTGTCTTCTTTCCCCCCCTAGATTGAACACTTGGCTCTGTCTCAGGAGCATCAGGGCAGATAGATCCCATCTCTAATTTCTATGATTCTGCAATTACTTGTATTAGTAAAGCAGGCCTGATGTTATAGTACCTGCATTCTGAACACACCCTAGCTGGTATATGCCACAGTTTCTATTTTCTTGCATAAGGGATGAAGGCATCAGAGGATTTGGCTTCATTTTTTCACCTGGAAGGCAAATGGTTAAAATCTAAGCAATACTTCACACCCATTCTATGTAGTAACACAGAAGAAGAACAATGAGCTAAAACAGTTTCTAAAGGCTACAAGAAAATAAAAATTCCCCGCTCTGTCATATAATGGAAATGAGGATCCTTCAACAGCCATCCCTTCTAATCTGTTGGCCAGTCCTTAGCGGCTTACCAAGCCTGTATTTAACCTATTTCCCTAATGGCAATTAAGAAATGTTTTCATTTCCCAGGGAGAGGATTGCCAATAAAATCTCCTTGCCTCTGTCACCCCTCCCCACCTCTGCTCACTAGTGCCCTTGCTCTCACCCTCCCCCTCAACCTCCTCTTCCTTTGCCCTAGGCATCCAAAGCATTCCGTGTGTGTTTGGGCAGCATGCAGTGAGGAAGAAATGATTAAGCAGCTGAATGTTTGAAATCCAGCTAAATGCACCGATTATTATCTGCTTAGGGCTTTCTTATCTTGAACTGTGTGGTGTTTAATGGCAGGCCCATTGTTTTCAGCTCAAAGGTATTAATGAAGGAATCAGGGCAGCAAGCTGATGTCATAAGTGGCTGAAAGGTGACTTGCTGGATTGATTTCTCTTACTCCACCCCTTTTAAAGTCCTTTCCCACTAGTACTACAGAAGGTTTAGTATTTTTAGAAGCTTGGGTAAAAAGGTTGCATTTGTATGTCTGGTAAAAGGATTGAAGAGTCTCCTAAGTATCCTGCTTAAAAGATGTACTCTTAGCTTCTGCTCTACTTTCTCACTTGATAAAGACTCCACAATGCTTGCGTGGGGCTCAGTATGAAAGCAGTCTGTCCTTGCTCCTATCTGCAGTAGGCACTGGCCAGCATGTCCTGACCTATACTGAAGGTGAGGTTTACAGTTTCTTTTTACTTTGAAGAAAAACCCATAAAAAAAGTGATGTTACCAAGATTTGCTTCTTGATATGGGAATTTTGCAGTAAGGCAGTTAGTTCATTCTTCTTCCAACAGAAAATAGGATATTTTAAAGAAAAATGAGTCCACATAATCAAGTGTCAGTTTTACCTTTTACAATATCCAAAAGTTAAAATGATGTTTATTCCAAAAAGTGCATTGTCTGTTAAAAACACATTTCAGCACAATTTGTACAATCAGAGTCCACCGTTTATATCTGAAATGTGGTGGTGATAGGCATATTAAGTTTTAGCATTAAATGACACAGCCAGAGTGTGAGAAAAAATTTGAAGCAATTTACATTTCACCCTGGATGTTTTTTATGTGACCTTATCCCCTGTCCGTTATTTTTTTTCCTATGGCCTTGAAGACTGCACCCACAATTCTTTGTTTTGAACCAATTAAATCATAATTAATATTCTCACAAAAATTATCTTTGAACCATTTGGCTTTCCCAAAAAAGTTAAGAATTACACTGTTTTTTTCTACATACCAAGCTAAGTTGTTTTTTTTTTTTAAATCTGTTACTCAGTTTCTAAATTCTTGTGGCTTGGAATTGGAACAATTAAAGAAAAACTGTTTTTAAGTTATGGTGCTGCAGGGTAGCAGATAAAGAGCTCAGAATGGGCCTCAGATCAGAATGAAAAGCATACATCTTGGTTCTTTTGCTTTTTAATGAGACAGCTTTTTCTGTAACACATAATTTAATCTGCATCTTTGCAACTGCACTTAAAATTAATGTCTGTGCTGGTGTGTGATTAGTGATTTAGGACTTTTGTTTTATCCAAGTGAATGAGTGAAGTCTTTTTTTTTTTGGTTCTTCTGTTTCAGTTCAATTTCAGTCTGTTGGGCATGCATGCAGCAGGTTTGACCACCCATTGGAAAACTTTGTGATCACTTGAAGGATCTGTCTGAGTAGCTCATTAGCAAAGACTAGATAGCAGAAGAGAAAGTGAAGGGAGGAAAAGAGAATGGTATTTAATATTAATAGTCTGTTTAATAGCAGCTAGGCAACATATATCAGTGGGAATAATATATTCTGTCACCAGAAAAGGAACGAACTGGATTACCGTACATTTATGTTTCTCTACCCAGCTCACCTTAGCTTATAATTATTTCTTGCCTTTGTCATCAAAATATCTAAAATAAAGTCTAATAACTGTAACTATTTAACTTAGACAAAAGAAAATAGGTTTTTAAAAAAAAATCAGTAATAGAGGACTGATTTGCTAGCCCAAAATCTGCTCCATCATGACAAATGAGAGTGATAACACTTTTCCTTTCAAATTATAACGATTTGACATTCTTATTTTCTTCCCTTTCCTTAACAAAGGAAAGTGTTAAAAATCATTAAGCATGTTATTAAAAGCATTTAATAATTAACTAAAACCATTAATAGTCTCTGCATTTCTGATTTAAGCCTATAATTTTCTAAGACTTGGCATAGAAAGCATTGAAATATAAGGTTACCAAACTGAAGCAGTCTGTCTGAAATAAGTAAAAAGGATAGATCTTTTTCTGATACATTCTAAAGCCATCTTGACCAGAATTTCATACCTTAAAACTGGTATTTTAGAACTTTTTTAAAGGTCGTCATTATCAATCAAAATTGGAGGGAACATGCTTTATCTCTCATAAATGTGCCATTACCATCACATCTAAAATACTGAATCCATCTCTTCTCACAAAATTGCTTTGAGATTTTCTCTATCAAAAGTGTTTCATGAACTATTCAATAGTTTTAGCCCATTGTGTATCAACCAACTGGGTGAAATTTTGTTTGCTGAACTTATCTTATACCTAAGAGGAGGAAGAAGGTTCTGTTTAAAGGTCAAAGTGTTTCAGGTATGAATTCAGTGTGATTTTACTCTGTGTTCCCCACCCTACCCTACCCTACCCAAGAACTCGGACTTTAGGCACTTTTAAAATGTTTTATATTTTTAGTTCATTTAGATAAAAATACTTAAAACTATTAAATGTTAAATTAAATAGCGAAGAATTTTTTTTACATCATGTTTTGAACAAAAATATGATGTTCATTGTGGGAAGTAATACAACACTCAAGGTTGTAGTCTCTTCAAGAGTTGATAAAATTCAAGAAACATAACTTGATGATGATTAATTTATATAGTGTCCTGTATGGAGGCATTGCTATGTGTCTTTCAGGTAGATAAGACCTGATTCTTGTTTCAACACACTTGCCATCCAAGGCCCATTTTTTTCAAATGTGTGTATAAATAGTAGGTTCACTTAAACTGTCCATGTATGTCAAGTTTCTTACATCTGTACTCACTTTTTAATCTATTTCATTGGCTATTATATTATTTTAAATAAGTGTTGTTATATAGAATGTAGGAAGAATACAATAGCTGCTTTTCCTAGCATAAATTGAGAAATGTGAGTGGTATTTTTTGCTTGACAGTGTGCAAAAAGCCTAAGCTAGTTCTGGCAATTATCTTTTGTGTATGGAATAACTGTCAAGCTGACTTACCTTCTCTAGTGTTACATTTATTTGCTTACCATTCAAACTGAGAAGAAAATAGCGATGATCAAATCATGTGGTAATTTGAAGGGAAAAGTGTCATCTCTCTTCTCATTTGTTGTGATGCTGATCTTGGACTAAATTAAAACTGTTGCTGCTGACATTACTTTCAAGTCTGGAAAATTTAATCAGGAAAGTCCTTGGTAGCTATAAATTTGTGGCAACAATCCCTAATTCATCTTGTAATTTTATGACAGGCTCTGAATTGCCTGCATTTGGCCAGGGATCACCTCAGTGGACCGTTGATGAAAGAAGAGAGGGAATATGAAGGTCAGTTGCAGTGACTTCTTTTTCCTTCCTTACATATTGTTACAGATCTTAACCTATATGGTATCATTTATTTAACAGAACTTTTCTGTTCTGTTTCATATATAATGGAAGATGAATGTTTTTCCTTTTGGTTTATCTCTTCTTTCCCCTCATTATTTATAAATATTCTATATTGGAAGCCTCCCATGGAAAAAAATGCATCCCTGTAGGAACAGCCAAACAAAAATCACACATTTATCCTGATAGTTTTACATTCCTATCTTTAATTGGATATTAGAATAACTTTATTGGATTTTGTACATGTGCATATATTTGAGAGTAGAATTTGGCTCGATATGTGCATGCATCTGAAAACTAGCCAAATGCCTCAGCTGCACATAGCTGCAAACCTTCTTAATACCATGTGTAACTAACTATATGGTAATGAATCCCTCATCAGAGTGAAAGAAAATTGAGATTCTAACATCAGAAAAACAGCATTAGGAAATTGAATTGAGAATCGTCAACAGCTAAGTCAAAATGACTTCTGTTTATTGAACCCAGTACAAAATGACCTCCAAAACAAATGGCTCCCACAAGACAAAATGCAGGATTTTCTAATGGTATTTATAGCATAGTGATTACATTTATTAGTGGTTTATTAACAAAAGGGTGTGGGGTAACTAATAAATTATCGTTGTCTTTTTCTGTCCTGCGCTATATCTCCTTATTCCTCCTTCTTTGTGAATTTTTTAAAATGTGCTTGTTAACACTATTTTCTCTTTTTCAAAATAGTTTTACCTCCTCTTACCTCATTAGTTCTCCTCCCTCAGGCCCTTTTCTGTCTTGCTTTTCTCTCTTTGGCTTCTTACTTGTCTCTTTCCACATCCTTCCCTTGTTCTTTTCTTTTCCTTTTTGGCTTTCACTCTTCCTTAGAAGGCTTTTAAGCTTGAATTCTTTTCAAAGTACAATTATCTTACCACCTTGGATTTGTTTTTCCTAACTCAGCAGTTGCCAGAATGAGTAACTATGGAGCTCAACATGACTGAAGCTTTGTAAAGAACAAGTGTGTTGACACTTCTCCAGAAACAAAAGAAATTTTGGGAGGTAAAGCCACCCAGTCCATCAGCTCACCAACCTCACCTCAGTTACAGCAGGAAGCCCTGCTATTCTTGATAAGGTTGAATCACGAATCTCTTGATAACCTCTGGGTTGCCTTCCTTAATAGCAAATTAAAACCAAAAAAATCTTCTGTAGAGGAAAAACAGGTAGTGAGAGAAACAATAGCAAGGAAAGTTTTGGAGGGAAAGCTTGGAGCCAGTTTACTTTTCAAAGTAATTTAATTAAAAATAACTATAAGACTTTCCTTTTGGTTGTTTTTTTGTTTGTTTATTTTTGTTTGCTTTTTTTTAAAATTACCATAGTTAGTGTATACTAACATATAAAATCTTTAAACATATGTTTCTATCAGATTCTCAATTTAGGGAATATTGGATGCCATTTTTTTTTTTAAATAGGCTGCTGAATGGCATACAAATTTTCAAGCTCTGTCAATGGCAGACATTAAGAACTCAATATTCTCCCACAGTCCCCCCAGCTCAGTAACAGAGGCATAGGCAAAACTGTGCAGGAACCAAAATTACTGTTTCATAGGAAATGTTGTGTTTTTTCTAATTTGTTTATTCTGAAACAAAATTAAAATAAAATCAAAGTGTTCCTCAAAAACATTTTCTGAAAATAATTAGTCTAATTTCAATTTCAAGCAATCACTTTATAACATAAAAGAAAAGAAATTGCAGAAGGGAAATTAATATAAAAAATCAAAATGAAACATTTGTCAAAATGTTACTCTTAGTAAAATACTTTTCCCCCCAGTTTTTTCCCTCCTAAATGAAATTTCATCAAAATGTATACATTTCCATAAAAAGTTTATTTTTCAACAATATAGCATTTTCTGATGGAACAATTCACTGAACACCTACCCGATCCTTTAGGTACCTATTAATATGTGTAATGCAACAGTCAAACAAAAAAATCTGACAAAGTCAACTCATTCCACCTAAAAATATAAAAGAATACATAGCCACTAGAAAATACAAAAACAAAATTCTAGCATGCATAGTAAACCATTTTGTCCCTCGATCTGTCCTTTCATTAAAAGCCTAAAAAAAGGATGAATTCAGTAGTGATCTGGGAAGATAAAAAATACTTAGTTCTAGCAGACCTGAGTCAATGTTCCTTCAGGGAGGACACTGTGCCATCATTTGCTACTCATCCGTATCAGGGAAGTTCCTGATCAAGCAGTTTAGGACACACAGTGAAGCAGGAGGGGTCAACCTGAGACACGTGTGGCACAGGGGGCCTCCATTTGGCACACAGCAGATTGCGGAGGGACAGGCAGCACATCAGCAGATAGAACAGGGAGCAGAAAGCATAGCAGCAAATCAGGTAGTGAGCAGAAAGAGCAGCAGATTGGGTAGGGGAAAAGGATTGGAGAGGCACTAGGCAAGAGTGAGCAGCTGCTATGTGGCACACCTGCCAAAAAGTTTGAGCATGTGAAGAAAAAGGGTTTCTGATACTACAATCCTGTAACTTGTTACATAGGCAAAGATTTGCATCCACATGAGCTGTGTCCACACCAGCAGGGGCATGCGTTTGCAGCAGCACAAATAGTAGCGGCACAAATTTGTGCCACTACTTTGTGTCACAGAGCACTCCCCTTCCCATGCACTTTGCAGTGAAACATATTGTCCCGCTGTTCTATGTGCTGTGGGGGGTGGGGGGCCAGGGCACCAGCAGGCAGACCCCACACTGAGGTACTTTGTGCCCCATCCAGCTGGGGAGTGGCACGTAGAGATAGGGCAGCAGGCAGCCATGGGCTGGTTGTTTCCCTGTTTCCATGTGCTTCAGCATGGGGGCTCTGCTGTGAAGCCCCCATGCCGAGGCAAGTGGAACTCCCATGCTGAGGCACCCTGCACCCCAGACAGCCATGGAGCAGCTGGCTGGGGCGCAGGGTGCAGAGAGGCTGCCTGTTCCATGTTTGTCCCAGCACACACCACTTTGACATGCCTCGCACTACTTTTTTCTTTGGTAGCAGTGCTGTGCATGATTTAACGTGCAAGGAGTGCAGATGGGGTTCTACAAAGAGGTTTGTGGTGCCACAAACCACGCAAACCTGCACACCTGGACCGGGCCATGGAGTCTTTTTGTAGTCAGTGGGTGCATCTACACACACGCTTTACCGCAGAGGTGACTAATTAGCTCTGCAGTAAAGTGTAACTGTCTACACATGCACCCATATTAGGGCACAGTAAATTAATTAATTCCACTGTAGGATAGTACTGTCCAGGACAAGTACTATTCTACAGTGGAGTAGTTATGTGCACTGAAATGCATATGTAGATGGTGACTGGGGCTGGCTGGGGCACAAGGGCGCTACAGTGTGGGAGCTGCCTGCTGGTTAACATGCCTCAGCCAGTCCCTCTGCAGCATGTTGAGCAAAGGTGGAGCAGCTCCAGGCTGGTAAGCTGACCCCCCAGACCCTCTGCCAACCCAGGACTGCTCTGTCCTGGCTCAACATGCCACAGTCCCACGTGGACATGTATATACTGAGCCCAGGAGAAATAAATTCAAGCATGATCTGCACTGGATTTAATTGCTACATGCTAACTGTACATGTAGATCGGGGCGGGCAATTATTTCGGGCGGAGGGCCGCTTACTGAGTTTTGGCAAGCCATCGAGGGCCACGTGACAGGCAGCCCAGGGCAGATAGATATTAACTTTCTTAATTTTTGGGGGGCCCCACGGGCCGCATCTGGCCCCCGGGACACATTTTGCCCAGCCCTGATGTAGATGCACCCAGTGGGTCTCTGCATGAGCACTGAAGTCTGTCCACAGTCAATTGCAAGATTGTGATTGTAATTCATAAGGATATGCTGCCTTTGACTGATATATTCCATCTTCCAGAGCCGCACAGATTTAGGGGTGTAAGTGGTCCTATATTGGTGAACACCTCATTGCTATTTTGTCATTATTGATTATAATGCATCTTTGCTTTGATGTGAATGTAAGGGATAAAAGTGAATTGTTATTGTCAGATCAGTTTCTGACTGCATTGGTAAAATGTACCTTCAGTTGTGTATCTCCTGTGTTTTCAGAAGAGCTGAAAGAAAAGGCAGAAGACAGGGTAGAGGTACATCTTATAGATTAACTAAATCAAAGATGCATACCCTTCTCTGAGTAACAGCTCACTAGCATCTACTGAAGTGAGCTGTTGCTCATGAAAGCTTATGCATCTCCGATTCATTTAGTCTATAAATTACACCCGTACCTTGCCTTCTGCCTAACTTCAGACTAACATGGCTACCTCTCTCTGAGTTAGTGAAGTTAGGGAACCTGACTGGAAAGGACTAGAACTTATATCTGGTGTTTTTTATGGAAATACGTTGGACAAAATGATTGTTTCTATAATGTTGGATGGTAGGAGTAATTTCTGCAAAGCACAGTTGCTTGCAGAAGAACTTGAAAATGTTCTTGTTATTGTTACTAGGCTGTTGTAATAGCTGCTAGGGTTTTTTCTATACATCAGACACCATCCATTTATAAAATGCTAATTACTAATTAAAACAAAACAACAATGAGAAATTCCTCATGGGGAGGGGGTATTAGTACTTATGCTTGCTAGGTTTCGTTTCATAAGTGATTCCTTCATGGAATGCTAATCAAGTCCATTCAGAAAAGCCTTAATTAATTTAATTAAAATCTTTCAGATCAAACTGATTAGCCTGACATCTAGGTCTCAGCAGAGGAAGCAGGCTGGTACTTCTGTTGATGCTTCTGTTGAGGTGGGCTTACTAAAGTCAGTTAAAGATGGATGGTAGCTAAGGTGGTCAAAGCATTCTATCTGACATTACCATAGGAATACATTTTATAGCTGCCCCAAGCAATCCAGTTTCTTTTTTGTTAGAGAGCGTTCCATAATTCTGCAGGACCAGTAGTTCAGGTAATGTCAGGCACCCCAGTCTGATTATGATTGAAAGAAAGTGGAGTGACCTTTCTTACCCCTTTGAAGGCTGGAATACAGATTAATCGTTTTTCATCCTTTTGCTACCTCTTGTCTTAATCATTGGCCATGACCACTGCCACACTGGCAGAAGAGAGACAAAGGATATGTCATGTGACCCCTCCTGATATTACTAGAAGGATGACATAGAAGGTTTTGAGATCCCCAGTTTAAAGGGGCTGAACAGCAAGTAGCTTCTGTTGAAAAGACGGAAAGCAGTGCTCAAGTTCAGAGCTCTCCTAAATGTTCTGGGGATCAAACACTATTAGAAGCTTCTTGAGGAGAAAAGTGAGTATTTGTTTGACAGTGGGAAATAGTCTCTTGCTACCAATGATAAAGAACAAGTTGAGAGGAGAGAGGGAGAATGAAGTCTCTATTTGTTAAAGGCAGTCATCCAAACTACCAACTTTCTGTTGCATCCTTACTGATTTCTGCAAGCAATCCACTGTCATAAAGAAACATTTTATATTTCTAACAATAATAAAAATTAATTATTGCTAATCAATATATGTGTTTGCAAACAGTCTTTTTTTTTGTAGATCAGAAAGGTTATATTACCATAGGAATGGAGTTCTGACAAAGTAGGGAACATGAGATAAATGCTGAAAACAGATTGATTTTTTCTTTTAGAACACATTCTTAGATATAAAAGTCTGCCTGACTGAGAAAAAATACAAAATATTTAAAATGTTCCTCCCTGTTCCTACATTTGCCAAAATTCATAGTGTTTCATAAAGTTTAATTTGTTAAGACAACTGATATATGAACAAAATGTCCGTGAGGGCAAATTTGGAAATATATTTATATCATTCTAAATCTTTTGAGGCTATTTTTTCCTGGGCCAGTAAATCTATCCTCATTCCTTAAAGTATGCCATATAAAGTTATACGTACATATACAGACCCTTTATTTTATGACTGAATGTATTTTTGTGGAAGACGGTATTAATTATAATTATTCCTTCTCCATTTTTCATAAGCCTAGGCAGGGTAGCACCTCAAAGACTAATTGGTTCAAAGAGATGCCATTCTATACCAATTAGTCTTCAAGGTGCTACCCCACCCTGCCTTCTGCCTTACTTCTGATGAAGTTAACTGCCTCTATCATTTCTCAAAACCACCCATCATATTCCTGAGCTTTTCATATGAAATTGTTGCCAGTGGGCACATCTACACATGACCATTTACTGTGCAGTAACTGAAATTTCTGCACAGTATGGGTGCGCATCTACACATGCATGCCCATACTGTGCAGTAAATATGGCGACTTATGCCAACTTGAGCATGCAGGTATCAAATTTATGCCCAATTAATTACTGCGCAGTAACACTGTGTGTGGACCGACTTGGGACTAACGTTAGTCTCAAGTCAGTTCACACACGGTGTTACTGCGCTTTAATGCCTGCACATGTAGATGTCAGCCTATTTCCGCTTACTGTGGAGTAAATTTAAGCCAACGTAAATTCATGTGTAGACACCCAGTAAGTATACATCACTACAGCAGATACTGCTTGTTCCTGGAGAGTTATCTGTCTTTCTTTCAGAGAATAGATTTAAGCTTAAAGTTGAGGACCTGCACATTTAACAGTCTAGTAGCTTTAACCAAATAGGAGGAACTTTAAATTTGTAAGACTTCACAACCCTACAGCTACTAATGATGATGTGTGGTTTCTATGGCAATTGTCAGGCCAGTCAGTCTTTCTAGCCCTGCTGTCCTTCCACTTGCCCATGTAATATACGCACACATGCATTTGTATAATACTTTTCATCTTCAAAGCACTTTAGAACATTTTTTTTATCCCACAGATACAGTTGGGTTGGATTCATCAAAATGATAATGGCTAGTTGATATTTAGATTTTAGGCCCCTGTCCTTCAAAGAAGTATGTATGTATTTGAATGTTATTCAGTGTAACCCCATCAGCTTTAAGGGAACTATTTACAGTACATAAAGTCAAGCTCATGTGTAAGACCCTTTAAAAAGGGTCCTTAATCATTAAAGAATATTTCTATCCAAAACATTCAAAAAGTAGAAGAAATCATTTAGTGATTACCAATGTACTCTATAGAACACCCACACTTCCTAAGGAGGGTAAGAACAGCATCAGCTGATAGTTAAGAAGTAACAGGAGTTTAGAAATGTTGAGTAATTTTTTATTGGAATAGTTTATCTACTCTTAGAATTATAATAATCAGAAATGCTATTTATCTGTAAATGGAAGCCATTCTTCTAATGCAGTCTGGATGGGGCCTGCACTACATGTAGCATAGCTGCTGCTCTGGCTAGACTGTGCCTGTTCTGGCCCATTCTGGTTGCTCCAGAACCTGTACTGCACGTAGTGTGGGCTGAAGCAGCCACCAAATCAGGGATGCTGGAAGTGAGGCAAGGAGGTGGAGCCTGTAGGCTGGATCTAGCCTGTGGACCAGCCCCATGCCACTCATGCTGCCTACATGACTGGATAAGTTTGATACCCCTGTTTTTAAGGAAATCCAGTTCCATGTATCTAAAAAGGAAGTATAGTGAATGGATCATAAGTACTTGCTAGAAATAGAATAATTTTAGTACTTGGGTGAGAGCAAGTGTCTTCAGGATAATTCTAGGGGTGAATTGTTAGTAAAAATAGAAAATATGTCTACATCTTGCCTGCAGGCATATTCCCTGACTACCAACTTTTCACCTTTATAGTAGTGTCAATCAAATTGATACGGATATCCTTGAAACAGGCAACGTACCTTTAGTTTGAACACTGAACTCTGCAGTAAAGAGAGTATGTTTGGTCAGTGTCTCTTATCACTGAAGAACCAGCTTTATTGAAGGCTTGAGGGTCAGAAGGGAAGGGCATGAAAGTGCATAAGAAAATAAAAGCATTGGCAAATATACTTAACTTTTTTTTATATAATGCATCATTTTCTCTTCTCTGATATAACACTGACTGCCACCCTGAAAATCTCAGCGTTGCTGTTTTTAACTCTAAAGGTTCCCTAGGCCATGGTCCTACAATGAGCTTGATCATTGTTATGCTTGATTTCACCCATACAGCTCAGTGAAAGATGGGAGATGTATTGCACAGCGTTTAAAGTGGTATCTACTGATGGTGACTATGTCCTGGCACTGGAAGCTTGTGTTCACTTGAACCTCTTTACTAGTCATTACAGAATTACCCTCAAAATCCTGTCATCCTATTGTGCTATAATTTTTTCCATATATTCTCTTCCCTTAAAACCTTCCCGTTTTTCTGTTAATTTTGTCTTTAAACGATTTATAATTAAATTATAATTTACTTTACTCATGCAATTGAATACAATACTTTACATGTACACTTTATACTTTATACTCTGGGTCTAAAAAGTCTAAAAATACTGTTCCGCACTCATTTATCTTCTTATTTCTTAACATTAAATCTGTAGACAAACTGCACTGGATACAATTTTGATCTAATTTTTATTCTCTTAGGTCACAGTTTAGGTAGGCCCCAGTTTGAGAAAGCACTTACGTAGGGGCTTACCTTTAAACACATGTTCAAGCCTCATTGAAGTAAATGAGAATTAAGTACATACTTAAGTGCTTTACTAAATAGGGGTGGAATTAAGCACGTGCTTATGTGTTTTGCTGAATCAGGGCCCCAATTTATTTATTTTTTTAATTTTATCTGTGCTAGATAGATGCAAAAACCTGAAACCCAGATACTGATCTTACAGTGATGGAAATCAGAAATACAGTAACCCTAGCTGGTACAAAAGAAGCTGCATGCACATAAAAAAGTGAAAAGATGGCCTTGTATTTAGGGCCCCAAGGGATGCAAGCTCAAACCCCAGATCTCTGTAGGTCTTCTTGAATGACTTTCAGCAAGTCATTTATGTTTCAATCCTGCAGGTGGCTCTGCCTAAGTAGGCACTGGTACTCACAGAAAAGTCCACTGAAGTTGAAAGCTGATAAGCCACTGTTACACGACTAAAAGTTTAATGTCTCCGGGCTTCAGTTCCCTATCTGTCAAATGGGAATAACAACACTTCCTCTCTTTCATTCTTTGTTCATCTTCTCTGTTAAGATTGGAAGCTCTTTGAGGCACGGAATACCTCTTACATTGTATTTTTGCAGGGTCAACACCCTTCAGTGATGGATAATTTTTATAAGGCTAGGTACAGGCATTCAAAAAGCCTGAGGTGGAATTGATCTAAGTTACACAATTTCCTGTAGGTGGTATAGTTTAGATCAGTAGCGAACAAAACACACATTCACCCTTTGTTGGTGGAAGGTGCAAATCTTAGACCGGGTTGTGCCATTTTTAAACCAGTCTGTGTGCGCCCAACTTCTGTTCTGTTATGGGTATAGGTTAGTTTCTGATCACTTATTCCAGTAAAAGTGTAATGTTTGTACCTGACCTATAACTATAGAAACCTACAAATATAAAATTTGTAGAAACGTGTTAACATAAAATGTATATGTTGACAGCTGTTAACCTGGAGTATTAAATTTAGACTTTGAATACAGATATGTCTGTAAATGTATCAGAGGAAAAGACAAAAACCCTTTTTGTACTAAGTGGTGTCAGCAGAGCGGGCCCAAGGGAAAATGGCACCCTGGGCGAACTTGTATTTTGGCACCCCCCAAGTCAGCGATGCTGCTGCAGGCAGACAGGGATGCTGCTGCAGGCAGACAGCAATGCAGTCTGGCGGGAAGGCACAGCAGCATGGTGAGCCAGGCAGGCACCGCTGCTGCTGTGCAGAAGCAAGGTGGGCCAGCTAGAGCAGGCACCACCCCATCCACATGTGCCTGACCTGGCTCCTCCTGAGCAGCAGCTGGAAGTAGGGGCAGGCTGGATGAAGCAGTGCTCCTCTTGCCTGGGTTGGGGATCAGCTGGGGTGGGGCAGAGGGAGAGTGCTGCTGTGACAATGGGCTGCTCATGTCTTTGTTAAATATGAAAATCTGCAGGTTGCATTTTTAGTGCTTTTCTATGTATTTCTTATCATTTTGCAGTGTCTATATTAAGCATTTGTGATGGATAAGTGACATTCCAAATTATATGTATTTAGATCTAAGCAGTGCCACTTACACAAACATGAAGCTATTATCCACCCTTAATTCAGGTGACATCGTGATTTTCACTTGTAGGCATTGGCATATTCTGCTATGTCGTACCCATTCACTTATTATGGCACTTTGAGATGCCTGATGGAGAACTGAATAACAAAAGTGACTATCCTAAACTGCACAGGAGTTTAAAAACATGTTAACAAGCATGTATGACAAATGTAATATGAGCTCTGTGAGGGTTAGTTAATGGTTAACTGTCTGTGTTGAACCTGTGCTCCTTAGACAAATACTGCTAGCATAAGATGAGTTGCCTTTTCCCTGCAGACAGAGGCTTAGTGCAAGCAGGGAGACTGGGGCTTTGGTCCTGGGAGAGTAGAAGACAGCTTCAATGCAGCAGGAGGGCTTTCACTGTCTTTCAGACAGGAAAGGAAGGCATCATATTACAAGAACTGCTATTTTCAAATAGAAATGGGATGGATGGGGGTAGTGGGGTCTCCCTGTACATCCTAAAGTTCATAGGGTAGCTGACCTCATTCAGCTGTTGTTTTGCTTTTTTAACTAGCTCTTGTCTGAACAGGTGCCCGATGCAGTATAAAGCTGCTTAGGATAGCTGGCATAACTCTGCTTTCACATTTCAAGGAACTGGGAAAGAAATAGGCAAGAAAATGTTTTGCACAGGAAGCTACTGTGTGGAGATACTCTGCACAGCCATTGAAGGAGCAGTATAGTACCGAAACACCACATGTTCTATAGAAGACAAAAACCCTGTAGGTCAGGTGAGTGACAACTCTATGGAACTTGATTTAAAACTGTGTGTGTACTGTGCTGTGAAAACTGCTGATATTCAGTTGTAATGGATGAAATGGTTGTTTTTTTAATTACTCGAGACGATAGAAAACCTTTGAACTCCACTATGAGGGGAACTCCTCAGACAAGTAATTTTTTTTCAGAACAGAAGCACTGCAATAGCAGCCCATTCAGTCTAAGAGGTTTGGAAATTCTGCCTCTGAACAATCCCCAAACTTTGGAGAACCTTTGGGCCTTAATCATATTGTTAAAATTCAGGCATGACTATTATTTAAAGAGCAACGTTTATTTTATATACATGTAAAAATAATTAAAGATTCTCACAAAACATTTCCAAGCTCTCACTTTCTATACGAAGATGGTTGAAATTCAGTATGTAATATTTTTGGCTTTAAAATGTGTCTAACACAGAACCAATATACTTTGGTCTTTTTTCAGTTTTTGGCACAGTAATTTGGTATTCCACCTTTGTATATTTGGGATAGAATGCTATGATAGAGATCCAGCACTTTATAATTTTCTCCTCTTTGCTTGTGTTATCCTGCATTTAGATTCTATAACCTTTTTCCCTTAATAAGATAGAGAATATTTTCACTACAAATGAATAAGATAGTTTAGCCCTGAATAAAGCAGTAGCATTGTAACCAGGTGGCCTCTGCAATAGCAATAGCTGTTCACAAGAAAACTTTAGAATGGAATTTAACAAGTTAAAGGTATTTTTGCTATTCAAATAAACATTCCCTATCCTATTAAGATACTGTAATCTAGGCATGCAACTCTTTTCAGTTAAACAACTATAATACTGTTACATTTAATGAATTTACTCCTGACTTCTGCTATTAAAAGTGAAAAAGGATCAAAGTATAATGTATAAAATACCTGATTTTCTTTTCAACTGTCATGCACTTTTATTTGCAACATACACTCATTTCACTCTGACTGCAGAATGAAACTAGATTGGTCAGTTTTACTTTACTTAGCAGTAAATTTTACTTTGTTTGTCATGTTACTAAAGCTGCCAGTGGACAATGGGAATATTTCACTGCCTTTAAAAGAAAATCTACAAAACACCTCTATATATTTTTTTTTATTTTTTTTAATCTGTTTTGGGGGCCCAAAATTAATTTATTAGTATCATTTTATCTTAACCAACTCTTCAGACATGGGTGTTATTTGGTATGATGACTAAAAGCATTGTGTTGATGTAAATGATCAAATACAATAAAGGTGAATGTACGTATTTGAAATGGATCAAATATGGATAATGCCAATCCTAAAAGCATAACTACTCTGTTTTCTGAATTTCACAGTGGCTTTCACTTAATTTAAGTGGAAGATGTGCAACATTACTCAGGAGATATAGCCATACTCTGAACATTTAAATGGATTTTTCTGTAAATCGTAGATTAGGTTTAAGTGAATTTGTATAGAAATGGTAAGGTTTTTTTCCAGTCAAAAACTAAAGGAAGTCTGAATGAGTTTCAGGATTTAAAGTAAATCTGAGATTTCAGAATCTGAAATGAGAGAATGTCCTTATGCTAAATATTTATAATTATTAAATAAATATAACTTGGGCACTTCAAAGCAGAGTCTTCATGTACTGCCCTGCTTAAGACCCTCCTTCTTTCATTGTAATAAGTAAATTCTAAAATTGCTTTTTGAATAGGTTTCTTTGCCAATATCCATTTTACAACAATGTAATCAGTTGCAGCATACCTGCTAAATATTTACGATGGTCTGGCTGGGTGGAAGATTCATAATCTCTAACCTTAATAGCACAGAGAGTAAGTTCTAAAGACTGTCTGGAGTACAAAGGTTATGAACTGGTTGTAAACAGCCTCCAGAATAAAAACCTGTCTGAGGCTCCACTGCAGGAGAACATCACCATTTGGTTCAGGTTCCTTGTTTTTTTCAGTAAGATTTTAGAATAAAGTCTTAGATGGTGTAAATTGCTGTAGGTCCATTGATTTCAATAGAACTATGCTAATGTATGTCAGTTGAAAATCTGGCCTAAGAATTTACAGGATTGTTAATCTAATTTGTAGTACCAGACCTGCATTTATAGCAGGGGTGGGCAATTATTTCGGGCGGAGGGCCACTTACTGAGTTTTGGCAAGCCATCGAGGGCCGTATGACAGGCAGCCAGGAGCAGATAAATATTCATTTTCTAATTTTTTTAGGGGCCCTTTGGGAGGGATAGAATGGCCTAGCAGGCCACATTTTGACTGCCCCTGATTTACAGTATCTGCAAGTAGAGAAAGCTAATGTGCTGATTTAGCAGGCTAGTTAATCATGTACCTAATTTGACCCTAAGTTTTTAATACTGTAGTTAGTCCCATTGATTTAGCAGAACTACCCTCATGCTTAAAGTTAAGTCTCTGCTTAAGTACAGAGAAAACTAAGTTCTACCCTCTAAGAGAACCAAAAACAGATAAAGGAGGAGGTGATTGACAGTCGCCTTTATCACCAGTATATTTAAATCATTTTTTTCTTTTAGGCCTAACACTATATGGATAACATATATTTGGAGTACATTATATGGATCTTATCCAGTGACTGCTGAGGTCAATGGAGGTCTGTCCTTGGGTACCAGTGTGGTTTGGAATGAGCATAAGGCCCAGAGTTTTAAAGTTATTTGGATTAGGGGTGTCAAATTTATCAGGCCCAGTGGCCTGGAGCTAGTCTAGAGGCTAGTTTGGGCCCACAAACCAACCCTGCACAGTGTGGGGCCAGTCCTACATGCAGCCTGCAGATCAAATCCAAGACCCACAGACAGTATTTTAGTGGTGGTACAGCTCCACAGGTTATCCCATCCCAGCTGGGTCAGTCTTTTCTCACAAAAGACCAAAAAGATACCCACAAACCGTATTTTATCCAATATCATAGGTTGTAGATCCTCATCTAAAAGTTGGGAGGCCTGCTTTCAAATTACCACTGCCTGATTTGGAACAGGGGCTTAAACCACAGGTATGTTACTTCCAATGGGAGGTATCCTAATCACTAGGCCATTGGCTCTTCTGGGAATGTTTCTCCATTTCTGCAGTTGAAGTTGTTCCACAGTGCACGAGTAAATATCATTTGCAGTAGGGATTTGAACCTGACCATCCCCCATTACTTCCCTAGCTACTGGGCCATAGAATCACTCTCTCTAGCCCAGTGATTCAACCAGGGAGCCGTAGGGCGCCACACAATGTTAGCAGAGTTTTCAAAACATAATGATCTGTGGTGGCATTTCTAAGTTATTTGCAACAGATCATTTTATAGTGAAAAAAAAAAAGAGTGAAAATGAAGAGCTGGCATTTTCCAAGGGGTGCCTCAAGCCTATAAAGGGGTACCTTGAATCTGTTGAAGGGTACTTCAGATCTGAAAAGGTTGAAAAGTACTGCTCTAGCCAGTTGACTTTATAGGTAAAATTAATTAGGGAAAATGTAATTCAATGAGTTAAGGAGCCAGGAGCTTTTGAAAATCCCCTTGGGTGCATCTGGTGGATCCTTAGATGTCTAAATACTCTAAAAATCTAGATCCTGATTTTCAAAGATAAAATAAGGTTCTTAACTTCTATTATATTCAATGGCATTTAAAGAAACCACTTGCTTCTGTAGGTTGTAGCATACATCTGTTTTTAAGAGCCTCTTCCAAAGGGCGCTTTTTGATTGAGAGCAAGTTATCAGTTTCTATTGATTGTTTCTATATTTAAATAAACAAATTATTTATATATGCATTTGCTGTTTGCCACAAGAATTCAAGTTACTGTACTATACTCTCTTTCTGCTCCTATTTTTATTGGTACTGAAAATAAATTTATTTCTGTTAAATTTTGCAGAGTCTCCATAAAGAAAATAATTTTCTTTCAGTGTATAGCATGACAAATTTCACATCTCCTTTTTCTATTTGTTTCATATAATCTAAAGTTTAAGATAAAGTTGTAAAAATCTACCAACCACTGTCCATCTCTCTCTATTTTTTACTGGTAGTTGATTATGATAGCCTATAATACCCTATGGGCCTAATTCAGAGCTCATTGAAATCAACTTTGGAGCTCTGGGAGAGCAGATATTAAACTTGTCACCTTTATCCCCAGAAGCTACTTTATCTTTGACATCAGATGTGGCAAAACTTAGTAATTTTTTACTCTCTTATTTTTGGCCATGTATGCATGTACAAAGTTAATATATACCAAATGTTCATAATAGTAAGTAATAGTTACTGGTACCTTTCAGAACAGACAGGTTTTCAGTGAAATAATTCAGAGTTCTGAATACTAAGCACCTTGCAGAATTAACTCCTCATTTTCATTTTAAAGTTTATTTTGTAGAACATGCAATTTTGAAATATGTTTGCCAACTTGTGTAATATGAAATACAAAGGACAGCTTCGCACATGTCAACCTAGTTTTGCTATTAATCTGCCTGTTTTCATTTTCTTTCAAAATATAAAGAACTGTGCTGAAATAATATTTTTTAAAATTATTTTTATGTCATTCCATTAATACAAACGTTGATGAACGAACAACTTTTGAAAAAGACTAAAAAACCACTAAGGTATACTTGGTCTATATGGTAAATCTGAATCCCTGCAGAAAGCAAGACAAATACCAAATAAATACTGCTAATTCTTAAGGGATCTTGTGGCCCTCAGACCTTGCCAATATCTGTTTGTCAAGTGATGCAACAGTTTGCTAATTAAACAGTTTGCAGTGATGTTTGGAACAAAACTTGTGGACATATAACCAATTGAACAATTTATTGCTGTAATTGAAGGGATTAGTTGGTGTTTATTAACTAGCCTTCCTGCTATGTTTACTGATGAATCATGGTAATAACCCTTGGCCCCTGACTTTTGTTTTTAAAGATTCCATAGGTATTATTGACACTTCAGTATTCAAGTTGTTACTTCAAGGCCACAGCTGTAACTTAACACCATATTGTAAATTCAGCAAAGTTATGCTGTTGGGTTTTTTTCTGGTGGGTGAGGCATTATCCTTTCAGTACAAAAATGGATCTGAATTAAAAATAGCTGTATGATAAACAGTGCTTAGTCTGAAAATTAGTCCATGTATATAGTAGTTTATTTTCCTTTTACAAGCATTGTCTCCCCTACTGTCTCCATCATCATTAAAGTAGATTTGCAGCTAGGAGAATGGCATTATTGCTGTCATGTACAGCAGGGATGCCAATGAAATGTCTAAGGCACATGAAGTTTTGAGCACAGATCTATTCAGTGGAACAATGAGTCCTGATGATGATAACAGGCTGCTTCTCCCTCTTCCAAATGAAAGCTGTTTAACTAGAACTAATTGGCTGTTCCTAAAGTGCAATTAGCAGGGGTATTAATCTAGGCCTGATGGGTGTGAAAATTAGTTTCTGGTAGACCACTCAACATGGGGATGCTTGTACCAATTGTGATCATAAACTTGAAGGGCTTTAATGTGCCAAAACTGAATAGCCCATTTTTATCCACAGCATTTGACTCAAACATTAACTGGAGAAAAATTGATGGGAAGGAAGTATGCTTAATACTGCCAAAATACTTTTTTTACTCAGTTTCATTACCAGCAAGGAAATGTTTGCTTCCTTCTTCATTTTTTTCTTTTTAATTAGCAGTATGAATTTGAAATACAATTCATATTGTAAATCACTTGTTTTCTTTTAATTCCTAAAGTTATTTATAAATATTGAAATCCATTCTCTTTTTTTTGCTGTCTGCATTGAATGTTTCTTCATTCCACTTTTTGCTGGGTACACATAAGCAAACCTTCTCAACCCATCTGCAGTGCACCTATTAAATGGTATGAGAATTGTTTTCTGGTTTTGAAAGTCAGGAAGTGCTTGAGGAACTTGGGCCAGATCCTTAGTTTCGGTAGATCAGTGTAGCTCTTCTTCAGCTGGGGTATATAGCTCAAAGGATCTAAAATGATTGATTTTCACTGAGGATCTTGGTCCTTGGGTCCAACCAATTCATTCTGAATTGCTATGAATTCCATCTGAATCTGTAGACAGCTGCATGCACTAGAGGGCTTTAGGCTGAGAACTAGACAAGGAAATTTGTATTTCCTGTTGTAATTAGAAGAGACTTCAACTATGCAACAATAAAATACAAAACATACCCCAGAGATATGCATCTGTTTTACATAAAATAAATGTACTATAAGTGTAAGAAAAAGTTTAGAGATCCTCTTGATATCAAGGAAATGAATATGTAGTGTGTACATAGATATTATTTATGAAGATACAGAGTACACATTTCGTAGTCAGCTAGTGCTCTCTCTCCCTAGCTTTTTTTGGTTTGTGTTTTCCCTGGTAGGACTAGGGACCTCTAATTTTTGTGTTCTGCTGTGGGAAAAAGTGCATAATGATACTTTACAAATTCACCCCTTTAGAGGTATCTCAAAGTCTAGACTACCATGCTATTCTTTAGAGGTATGGGAAGATTGACAAGTAAAGAAAAATAGGACTGAAAAAGACACTCTCAGGCATTGTGTCCAGTTACCTGTATTGCAGGCACCCTACATCCCAAAATCCCTTTGTGACTTGATCAACCTCCATCTTAAGAGTAGTTAGGGGTTTTTTTGCTCCCCTATTACTGCCATCAATTGTTTTAGAAACTCATTGCTCTGATGGGTAGAAACATTCTTCTAGTTTTCAACCTGAATTTATTCATGGGTGTTCTATACCCCTTTATCCTTATGCCAACTTTGTCTTTTAGCTTATGCAATATTTTTCTTTTCCTATAATATATTTATCGAGTAATCATATCTCCTCCCAATGTTTGTTTTGCTAGCTAAACAAGCTAAGCTCCTTATTCTCCTCTTGTAAGACACACTCATTCATCCTGCAGTTGTCCTGGTAGAACAACCCATGTAGAGAAGAGCTCTCTCAAGCACAAGTGACCAGAACTATACACAATAAGAAAGGAGAGCTGCTATCTTCTTAGACATGTGGAATACTTCGGAAGTAATTTTCTTCTCAAGTACAGATGCCCAATGAAATTAATCACCGTTATTTGCCTGATCCATAAAGATATGAGAGTGGTGGTTTTCAATAATGGATCTATCACAGACCCATTTGAGGTTAAAACAGGAGTTAAGCAAGGCTGTGTTGTCGCTCCAACACTCTTCTCAATATTTCTTACTGTGATGCTACATCTAGCCACCAATAAGCTTCCAGTCAGAGTGGAACTAAACTACCAAATGAATGGTAAACTGCTTAATCTCAGCTGACTCCAAGCCAAAACCAAGACCACCTTGACCTCAATCATTGAGCACCAATATGCTGATGATGCTGTAGCATGTGTTCACTGAGAAGCAGACCTTCAGGCAATGCTCAATGTCTTTACCAAGGCATACAAGAAAATGGGACGGATGCTTAACATTCAGAAGACTAATCAACAAGCTCTTAATGAGCAGTCCCCAGTTTCAGTAGTTCAGATTCATGGCGAGACTTAGGAGAACATTGAGAATTTCCCATACCTCAAAAGCCATCTCTCACACTGGTTGACATTGGTGAAGAAATCCAGCATCACCTCAAACGTACAAGTGCAGCCTTCAGCCTCTTGCTTGACCAATCTCATTTCCTTTTACAACTAGGTGACCTATCACCTAGGGAGAAGAGATTGATGTCATATATCTTGACTTCAAAAAAGCCTTCGATCTGGTATCCCATGATCACCTCTTGGCAAAACTGGCCAATTGTGGCCTTGGGTCTGCCATGATCCACTGGCTGGGAAATTGGCTCCGTGGTTGGACCCAGGGGGTGGTAATTGACGGAAGTCAATCGTCATGGTCCCCTGTGACCAGTGGGGTCCCCCAAGGCTCTGTCCTTGGACCCATATTGTTCAACATCTTCATTAATTTTGTGGACATTGGAGTCAGAAGTGAACTGGTGAAGTTCGCCGATGACACCAAACTTTGGGGCAAAGCATCCACACCTGAAGACAGGAGGGCGATCCAGGCTGACCTGGACAGGCTCAGCAAATGGGTGGATGAGAATCTGATGGTGTTTAACACTGAAAAATGCAAGGTTCTCCACCTTGGGAGGAAAAACATGCAGCATCCTTATAGACTCAGTAGTGCTACGTTGGCTAGTACTACAGAAAAAAGAGACTTGGGGGGGGTCATGATTGACCACAAGATGAACATGAGCCTGCAATGTGAGGCTGCGGCTAGTAAAGCGACCAAAACACTGGCTTGCATCCATAGATGCTTCTCGAGCAAATCCCGGGACGTCATTCTCCCCTTGTACTCGGCCTTGGTGCTGCCACAGCTGGAGTAATGCGTCCAGTTTTGGGCCCCACAATTCAAAAAAGATGTGGAGAAGCTTGAGAGAATCCAGAGAAGAGCCATGCACATTATCAGAGGTCAGGAAAACAGACCTTATGTTGACAGGCTGAGAGCTATGGGGCTCTTTAGCCTGGAAAAGCACAGGCTCAAGGGTGATCTGATGGCCACCTATAAGTTTATCGGGGTAACCACCAGTATCTGGGGGAACATTTGTTCACCAGAGCGCCCCAAGGGATGACGAGGTTGAATGGTTATAAACTACTGCAAGACCATTTCAGGATGGACATAAGGAAGAATTTCTTTACTGTCTGAGCCCCCAAGGTCTGGAACAGCCTGCCATCGGATGTGGTTCAAGCACCTACATTGAACACCTTCAAGAGAAAATTGGATGCTTATTTTGCTGGGATCCTATGACCCCAGCTGACTTCCTGCCCTCTGGGCAGGGGGCTGGACTCGATCTTCCAAGGTCTCTTCCAGCCCTAATGTCTATGAAATCTATGAAACCTGAGGAAATTACTTTTCAAAGATTGTGACATCAGATTAGAAACCAAGCTCATGGTTTATCAAACAGTCATGATCCCCACCTTATTATATGAAGCTGAGATGTTGACAGTGTCCAGGAAACATTTCAAGATTCTGGAGAAGTAGCATCAGTACTGCCTTCAGAAGATCCTTTGAATCCAGTGGGTAGACAGATGCACCAACATTAGTGTCTTATTGCAAGCAAACACCATGAGCATCAAGATGATAATCATCCAATGTCAACTTTGCTGGGCTGGCCATGCCATCTGGATGTCTGATACCCGAATCCAGAAGCAAGTTTTATTCTCCCAACTCAGTCAAGGCATATGCTCAAGGGGAGGGCAGAGTAAGGAGAGCCTCAAGGCCAATTTGATAAAATGCAACATCAACATGAATTCATGGGAGACTATTGCCCAAGACCATACCAAAAGGCAGAACAGTATTCTGCAAGGATCTTCGTAATTTGAAACTTTACAGTGACAACAGGAGGTGGAAAGTGGGAGTGGCAGAAACAGCATGTTACAGATTGAATCAAGAACCCACTTTGCACAGAAACATGTGCCCAAGGTGCAACAGTCTCTCAATCCTGGATAGACCTTGTCATCCATCTTTGGACTCACAGATAAGACAATCATGGAAGAAAATCCTTGACTGCAAGGGATTGCCAATGATGATCACCTTTGCCACAGAGGTGTAACTAGAAAAATCAGGCAAGCAGTGGAGTGAGGTGGGGGGAGAGAGGGGAGGGTGCTGAGGGCAGGGGTGTGGTCCGAATGCTTAATTCCTCATACAGGAGCAGCTGCTACTATGCATGGGTGACTGGTGCCACCTTAGTCAGCGACCAGTCAGTGAGCAGTCAGCGACCAGGGAGGAAGATTCCCGCGCATCCAGTCTCACCAACTGGTGGGAGGGGTCCCCTGTGGCCAATCTTACCTCCCAGTGTGACCACAGCACTCCTGGAAGTGGCTGTGGCACTTCGTCCAGCACTCCCACTCCCCAGCTGGCACTCACGGGGGGCACCAGTGCTCCCACCTGCCCATCACTTAAGTGGGGAGCGCAGCCTGTCAGGGTGTGCACCAGCACTCTCAGGGGGTACACATGTACCCCCTATACATCGCCACTGCTACTATGGCATGAATTCCCTAAACACAGGCCACTGCTGTGGCAGTGTGACACTTGCTGCAGCAGAGGCACAGGCTCCCTGGCAACTGCCAGTCTGGAAGTCCTTCTAAATCAGCACCTAGGACTGGTGCCATATTCTCCTATCCTTAGATCCTTTGTTGCCCAAGCATCTGGAAAATAATTTACTTCTATTCTATTCTTGATACCCGAGTTTGCAAAGCAGCCTGGAGGCTTACACTCAAGTTATTTGATAGTTAAAAAGGTGCCCCACTCAAAACATTTTTCTTTGCTTGCTTTGGTCGATTTATCTCAGTTGGTTATAGTATAATGCTAATATTGCCCATGGCACAGATTTAGTCCCCCATGGTGCACAAGACCATTCCTGCCTCAGGCATGGGGTTGGACTAGATAACTTCTCAAAGTCCCTTCCAGCCCTACTTCTCTATGATTTCTATTGTGCATAATATACAAAAGGAAAGAGTCTTGTGATTAAACCATTAGACTGATTCAAGAGATTGGTGTTCAGTTCCTGTTTCTGCTCTGGGCTTTCAGTGAAACCTTGGGGAAGTCATTTAATTTCTCTGTTACACTTCCCTGTCTCTAAAAAATTATTCTTTATCTGTAAATTATTCTTTATCTGAAGTAATTTTCAATTACCATATTTGCTCAAATGCAAGATGAGGTTTTTTCCCCCTAATCAGCACTGGGGGAAAAGCCCCTCATCTTACATTTGCACACAAGGAAACCACATTAAATACATTGTCTGTCTTTGAGCTGCTACTGAAAACAGCATATCCTCAATAATGGAAACCAAATATGAAGTTAATTAAATGCAGCTAACACCAAGCATGACCATAAAATTCATGGCCCATAGTGGGCAAACATGCCACAAAAATAGATCAGTACAACCCATCTGAAAAAAATATTTGCTAGTACCCATTGAGTGTGGGGGGGGCTTGTGGGGGGCGCTAATTAGCACATGAATCCTTTGTGTGGATGTATCTGGAGTTGACACACATATTGTCCACTGCAGAGCTGTGGGGTCACCATGGCTTGAAATACTGTTGACCCTGCTGGGGCCTAGCCCAGTTAACTATATGGTAGATCATGAACCTTTTGGCTTTGGATTAACATCATGCATCATTTGTACTCTCTCTCTCTCTAAATATCTATCTCTATCCATCTTGCTTCTCTGCCTACTCTTGAAGGCTCAGGATAAGTATAGTTGCTTCTTAACCTGGCAGGTAAAATACCATGCATCTGTGTCCATGAAGGCAGTTTCCTGAACTGCACTGTGGGAGAACTGCTCTTCTGGTGTGGTTCAGTACCTGCCAAGGTGTAACAGCTTTAAGCCCAGTTTATGGAAATGGGAGTCACCCCCCTTTGCCTGCTCCAAGGGCCTTATGGCTAAGGGCAAGCAAAACTCAGGGGTATCTGAACCCCAAGCCTGCAGACTTGGGCCTGCAAGTAGGATGCTCGCCAAAGGATTTGGAGAGATCTAAAGCCCCAGGTGTGGGTGGAGGATGTTTGCTGGCAGTAGGGCCATTTATGGTTCTGGGCTCTTGGATTTGGAATTAGTTTTGGCTAATATGGCCTTGGATACAATTATTTTTTTTTTTTAATTGTACTCTATATAAGTAGGTGCTCAAGTGCTACTTGAAAGTATGTTTATGGAGTACCCATCTGCTAAACCTTGAGCAATTTCAAGAAAGGTAAAATACATCAATTCTAAGTCTATGGGCACTATATTAAGGTCAGTGTTTTCAGGTTTGCTCCTCCACATGCTCAGGGTTTTGATGGTAAGGAGAGGGAGTAGGGGCTGTAGGGGAAATAATTTGGGGGGGAGGCAGAGGGCAAAAGGGCTTCCTGATCTCACCCCCCCCCCCCGATTTATTTTCTCTGCTGTAGCAGTGCAAGGGGAACAAATTAGAGGCAAACCTCCAATAATTAGAAACTATACCTGGATAATTAAAGCAAATGTGTACGTTTTTCATCTATAGAATCTAATTTTGGGGGAATCATCTTATAATCAGGTAAAGTACGTATGGTACTATGTATCTGCATGACACATAGTATAAAATACTAGGTCTTAGCTGAGATATCCAACATTACTGTAATAAAAATATATTGCCGTTCTCACTATCCAATCATGTGATTTTGCATGTTTGCTTAGAAAAAATTTGAAATGGGACCTTTGGGACAGTTATTGGAAATGGAGAGCATATTGGCACAATTAAAAATATTGCCACTAGAATAACTTCCGTGATCATCTTCCCACTTGTGGCGAAGTGGGAGTCCCTGGCTAGCCACAGGGCTAGCTTCCCACCTGCCTCTGGGCATGCCACCCACCTGTCTTGCCCACCACGCCTTGTTGTTAAATAATGTTGTTAGTTAAGGTGGAAGGCTGCCCATTGTACACCCTGATATTGAGGGAGGGCTATCCGTGGCTCTATTCTACCCCTACACCACAGGCCAAGCTTTGCAGATGGCATCTCAGACAGTTAGCTCAACCATCGCCTTCGCCCATTAGCTGTGACCCCCAACCCTGGGGACCTTTGGCTTCCATAAACCCTGGCCCTGTCTCAGGCCCAGTCGGAACCCCGAGCTCCTTAGCTCTTCATGGGCGTCCCTCATGGTGGGCCCCTGGCCCTTTTGACCCTTTGGTCCTGGCCCCTGCATTAACCGGTCAAGTACCTCAGCAGGTTTTTCACCTCCTGCCTGCCTTAGGGATCGGGGTCCCCCATTCCCAGCTCAGGTTCTCCTGGAAGCATGCCTGGCCCTGCAGGGTCACTCCCCCAACAGGCTCAGGTACCTCCAGAAGCTTATCTTGCCTACCCTGCTTTGATAGTAATGGAATATGGCCCATCCAAATGTGAGGGCTAGGGTTAAGGTGCTCCTACTCACCTTTCACCAGGGTGGTAACTAGCCTGGCATTTTCTGGGGGCTCCCATACCACTGAGAGCCCCACCAGGCCACCTACTCCCAGCAGGGTGCAGTTTTAGGTCATGCCCAGGACCAGGAGCCTCCAAACCATCCCATACAGCTCCTGCCCTTACCTCCAGGATGTTCCAAGTAGCCAGGCAATGTTACTGCCTAGCCTACCAGCAGCAAACTGCTCTGCTTATATAGGCAGCCATGGATCTAAAATGGCTGCCGCAATTAAGCACCTACTGGCTGCTTGGCTTGGCCCTTAAAGTGGCAGGTACCTACAGTACCCTGCCACACCACTCTTTCCTCTTCCTCCTTTTTTCTTCCTCTCATGATTTTGAACCCCACACAAAATGAAGTAAGTGTTTGCAAAATTTAACTCTTTTGGTAAATTCACTCCCAAATTGGAAAGTCTACTGGAAGGGAAGTGAACTCCTTGGTACACCCACTTACAAATCCTGTAAAACCTAACTATAACATCAATATTCTCTCTATTTGTCAGACCTGATTAGTCAACTTGATGTCATAACTGGGTAAAAAAAATAGGTGCAGTTTTGCAAGTTGGCAAGTTGAACTCTTTGAATTACCCAACAATGAAGGATCTCTTGAAGATAAAAATCAAACTGTGTGTGATTGTTAGTGGTGGGTATACTGCATTACATTGTTTTAACCTGTCCACTTAGATACAAAAACTGGAGTGCAAATGGTTAATGTTAAAGTTCATTACCACTCAAAACTTCTGTATTAGCAAGTTATTTTGCAACTACACATTCAGGAATAACATTTCAAAATGGCATTTAGATGCTTTTTCTCTTAAAATGTAGAATGCAGTAGTAATGATAATATCCTAATGCTTCCTGCTTAGAACAGTAAACTTTGCCTTCTGCCATTTAAGCAGAAAATCATTGGCCAACATAAAATTTTATCTATATAGGAATTATTCTATCTATGGGTGGAAAGCTTCAGCTATTTGCTGAACAGACTGCAAAGAAGCACAATGAATAATAGCATCCAAAGTCTCAAGTTTGAAAAGTCAGAGGAAATGGCAGCAAGAAAAAGTAAATGAAGATGGATGAAACTCCAAAAGGGTGAAGGAGATGTCCCCCATAGTGGACAAGGATGGACGACTGACTCCTGGGTCACTTCAGCTGTTGCTTTTCATAGTGGTGTTTTGAAAGGGCAATGTTTCAGAGATGTGTTTCCTGACTGTGACCGCTGCACAGCACTTACAGATCCTGTGCATGGGTCAGTCAGAGGTCATTGCAAGTTAACTCAACACCTCAGATTGAGAGAAAGCTCTAGGGAATAAATTGTCTAATATCACTCTGTCTCAAAGGCGCTGTGAAAGTTCACATACAGTTATTTTACTGTTTTTCTAACTAAAAACGTTATCTCAGTGTTAGCTGCCTGTGGCCTAGTACTTTTCTGCCTGCCAAAAAGTTGATCCAAAATTGATTTGGTTTTTCCTATCTTGTTCATTTTTTGCTTTTAAATAATACATTTCTTCCTTTTATTCTGTTACTATGAAACTCTGGGACCAGTTCTGGCCTCCCTTCTACCTGGTATTTGCTGCTGTGACACAGTGGGCCCATATAGAATCTTCAAGGAGCCAGGAATAATTAACGCTTTAATGCACATTAGCCTATTTTAATGCAAATTAAAGTGTCACTTAAAACTGTGCTATTTAGTTAATGCACATTAAAATAGACTAATGCGTATTAAGCATCACTTAAAACCATGCTCTTTAGTCGATGCTAATTAAGACAGGCTAATATGCATCTTCCTCGTACCTCACAATGGAAGTACTAAATTTAAAGCACATTAACTAAAGCACATTAATGCACGTGTAGACACACTCCCTGTGAAAGCAGCATAGCCTGCATTTTTGTGGTAAAAGCAGACATCAAAAATGAAGTAGATTAGCTGTGGAAGGACACAACCTACCACTGCTGATTTACTTCATTGGGTGAAACACACATTGCCTGTTGTCCTGTATCAGGCAGGACCCCAGTGCACAAGCTGAATATAAACAAAGATTATACTCCTGTTGCAAAAAATACCTAGGAATATAATGGGGTGTATTAACAGAAGTATCTCTCGCAAATCAAGGAAAGTAATTCTTCCTCTCTTCAAGCTTCCAAGAAAAATATAGACAGATTGGAAAGAATCCAGTGGAAAGTGACAGACAGCAATGATTAGAAGCTAGGAAAACATGATTAATGAGGAAAGGCTGGAAGAACTAGGGTTATTTAGTCTGGAGAAGGCAAGACTAAGGAGAGATTTGATAAAAGTCTTCAAATACCTAAGGTCAATTATAAATAGAACAGAGATAGATAGACTTTTCTCTGCAGCTGTAGAACTAGGAGCAGTGGCTCCCAACTACAGCAGAGGATATTTAGGTTGGAGGTCAACATGGGTCCTGGCATAGAGGTATGGGTCACCCAGAATTCCTTGGGTCCCAGGTCACCCATGCCTACTTGTGGGACCCATGCCTCCATATGAAACACAGGTCAACACAGTACCTGGCACAGGTCTCAGCATGGAGGCACAGAAGCATCTAGGTCCTGGCATGGAGGCACAGGATTCCAAAGATTCCTCCCATCCTGTGCCCCTACACTGGGACCCACATGACCTTTCCTTATTTACTGAGATGTGCCTCTGCAGATCCTGAGGCAGATCTCCATAGGCAGGGAACCTTGAGTTTCCCTGCTTACAAAGAGATTCCCCAAGATTCCCTGGGGGAGGTCTCTGTAAATGGAGAAAGTTGAGCAGGTGCTCCTAACACTTGAGGGGCTTGGTCCTGCAAAGAAATTCTTCTGTGGATTGCACAGGATTGGGCCCCAGAGCAGTAGCCCAGGTTGGCTGGAGAGTGGGAGCAGCTCCAGGCTTCCTGAACTCTCCCACTACTGAGCAAATAGATGTCCAGTGCATTAAAGCAGCACCATTTAGCACTACCTTTTGTCATGGCCACTAATGTGGCCCAACAAAGGGTAGGGTCATCTATTTACTCACCATTTCTGCTTCTAGAAATGTTTTTGTGGCTGCACAAATGCAACATCAGGCAAAATCCATTTCTACACTTGCAGAACACAGCTCAGAGTATGTGCTAGGGACAGTGTGTATCAAATGCCAGACAGGGGCCTATATATAGCCCTTGTGCAATAGGGATTTTAAACTGTTCTGAAAGGCCACAGGCAGCCCTGAGAAGGTTTCTGTACACCCCCACAGCTTGCCCAGAAGCATTAAGGAAGTTTATCATACACTATAGATGAGGTTATGTATAAACTGTAAACAGTACAAATGTAGACTACAAAACTGGGAAATCGAGATTAAATATTACTGGAGATGGGTGTGGGTAATGTTTGCTTATATAATTAAAACCTCATGTATTCTGTAGCAAACTGGACCTAGCTTCTGTAACTCCACTGTGTTGCAGACTGTAAGTAGAACAGCTGCATTCAAATGAAAAGGCGATAGGTATTATTAAATGTGAAAATAAATTATACAAAAAGTGCACCAATACCTGTACTTATATTTAAACTGAAATTAATATAAAATAAAACATACATTTCACACTGCTCTCATATTTAGCTTGTCATTGTAGAACACCAGTTGTCCTTGTAGAATACTTTCCCTCCTGAGAGCCAAGACAGACACTATAGGATTGGTTTGCACTTAGGTTATATTTCCACAGCCATGGGGGCTAAAATCCTATCATTTTGAGCCTGAGAACAAGATTTGGAAAAGCTTAGACACTGAAGCATAAGGGATAAAATCTACAATAAATTCTGCCAACCACAGAACTCTTTTCCCTTACATGTTAAATTTTACTATGCACATCCCCTATTTTATATATATGTGTGTGTGAGTATCTTGAAAAGTATTTTCAGAAATATTTTTTTGCATTCACAATATATAACATCTTATGAAATCTTAGCCTTTATTCTTTTTTGGACAACTTATGTGGGAGGGGAAGGCTATAGGAAGGGGTCTGACAAGATTATGGTGTTGTTTCTATACATTTCCTTTATTCTTGTGGCTACAAGGAAATTATGTGTTGTTAAGTCAAAGCATGGCCTGTGAAGTTAAACTAAAATAAGCCCTAAAATTCTCCTTTTGATAAAAGAGAAAACTACACAGCAGAGACACAGGATATCTTTAATTTAAATAGTTGGTTTAGGTATATTAATTTGAGTTCAAAGCACCTTTCAAAGAGTATGATGCCCACATTTTTAATTTTTCCTAATACCAAGCATCTGGTGTAGACTGGTTTGTGGTACTGACAGCAAAAGGAAATACATTATTCATAGATGAAAGGAGTGAAGGAGAATCACTGTCCTAACTAAAAATAGCCTTTTTCCACCAGTTAATATCAGCTGGAGGTTTGATTAAACAGTAATTGTCTAGCAAGAGACAATAATTAAGTGTGAATGTTTCCTCTAGGAAGCCAGACCCAGGTGGTGAAAGTTAAGTATTGTCCTTCAGATAAGGTCCTGAAAGCAGTTTTCCTGGATGTCCACTCAGCCCTCCTGTAAAATGCTCTTTCTGGGTGCTGAGCTGCAGACAGACATAATCCAGGCCCATTCACAGGACAGCAGCAGCTCTTGGAGACATAGCACTGGAGGATTTTATGGCTGTATTTCAGATACAAGCTGGCTCACCTCTTTAGCTAGAACTCTAACCCAGAGGCTCAGAGATCACAAGAGACAAATGGCTTGAATTAAGAAATGGAGTTGACATCTATAAAAGTCAGAACACGTCTAGTAGACAACATGTGTAATAAGACTCTAACATCCTAATAGGGATGTTGGAAATCTGTCTTAAAAAGCCAGCTTCCATATGAATTTGCAGACTCAGAACAAAAGGAAAAGAAAAATTAGCTCACAAGTCCTTTCCCTTTTATACATTAGGCTCTCGTAATGCATTTTAAAACATGCCTTTGGCTTTCAACACAAATGTTCCCTTAATTGTAACTGCAATGCCTCCCCAGGGTTTCCCCTCACAGCAAACTGGCTCTGATACTTTTCTGTACAGGAGTGTTATTATTCTCACTATTGATAGCTGCTTCTCTTTGAAGGACCTCCAGGGCTTGTGGAATGTTAGCTCTTAGCACTTGGATATGACTTTTCATATGCTATGTAATTAACCTTTGCAATCATTTTATGAATGAAGTATTAGATTGGACATGTCAGGAAAATAGTTTTCCTGCTCTGTGAAAGTTTTCAAAATGGTCCCATTTCCTATTCTGATCCTTTAAGAGTCTTCAAAGCTTTATGCAAAAAAGAATGGAGGGGAGGTCCCCTGGCCTTCCTCTGGAGTAGCCCAGTGGGTAGGTAACCTAATGTTCAATTCTCTGCTCTGCCAAATTCAGACTGGAGACTTTAATTACAGTCTCCCATGTTATAAGTGAGGGTGCTATAACTATGGAGTTATAGAGTCAGACTTTATCTTATTATAAATTATATACAAAGTGGAACAGTGATTATGTAACACACACGCAGCCTGTGGAAGAACTGAGAATAGAATACCCATGTGATTAGTGCCTGTGATTTAATCTTTAGATTATGTTGCTTCCTGCTACTACTTGAAAAGGCATTCAGAAATGGGGTTCCTACTAAATGGAAAAAAATAAGATTCCATATTGCTTCTGCTCTTGTTTTCGCACTTTTGGTATGCTATAAAGAAAAGCTGAACTAAAAATCCTGCTAGGTTTTTCAAAACAGATGTGCCTGTCCATTGCAATTTGACCTCTATCTCTTCCAGGAAGCCCAGTAAAAATGCTAGTCCTTTGCTATCTGCAGAATGGTAGGATAAAAATCTGGGAATACCCACTGAACAAATAATCCTCATGTGCAGAGGGCCCAGCGATTATTTCATCTCCAAGAAATTACCTTAAGTATAGAGCTTCTAGTCTGCGAGACTGCTTCAGCTCAGTTCGCTGTTCTTACCTAAATTAACATACATTGACCACGTTAAAAATTAAGAGGGAAGTCTTTGGTTAATGGTAGAAAGTTGAATAGTGTAATGCTAGTGATCTGATTTATAGCTTATAAGAACTGCTGAAATTTTTAAATGATTGTTAAAGTACATGTTTTAAATTACCTAACAATAGAAAATATTTTTACTGAGTTTCTCATATTCCAATCTCTTAAATATAACTATACATTTTTATATTTTATTTCTATACATCAGATTTTGAGACTAAAAACTGGGTCAATAAATCCTAAGAAAAAGAGGTTAAAATAAAGGAAGACTGAGAGTTCACTGATTCCATATTTTGAGCCTATGACTTCCAAAATCAAAGGGCTGCCCTAGTAATCCTAATGGATTGACTTCCAAAAGTCCTTGGATTTGTACTGCTGGACTTGTCTCTCTCCAGGGCTTAACTAGATCCCTGTAGATAGATTTTCAGGTTTATATGCTGTAATTCCATTTAGTCCAGCTGTAAACTTGTGACAGCTGAATTAATACATTATAGGAAGAACCCAGTATACCTACAAAAGTCTGAGAGTGTATATCAAATCCTGAGCAAAAAATGGGCATTTCAATTAGTTGGTTGTGTGGCTGATTGAAGAACAGCCCAGTGGCTAACAAAGCTTTGTCTGTAGTATCAGCTTGCTCCTCATCCAATAGGACAAATAGAGTGATTCTGTGTGGTTGGTCATTAACGGGTTAGCCATCGGGTGAGGGTTTTGTTCTTAAATGGGGGCTTTGTCTTATCCCTGCTGTTTAAGCCCCCTCCAAGCACTCCTCACCTGTCATATCTGTCATACATTTAATTCATCACGCTCTCTGGTCAAAAGCTACACTGATAGTATCAAAAAGAGAGGAGGGGGCTTCTTATAACTTTAGCGATCAAAGGAGATTACCAAGAAAATAAGATTTTAATGAAGAAGGCAGGTTTGTGAAGGAGAATTTACTGGACTGATTCACTAACATGTAAAATTGAATTTTATTTACATGGCATATCAGAATGGAATATGAAAGTACTCCAAAAGGATATGTAAGTATTTTGTTTATGGTTTTGGCTAAAAACTGAAGTGGGAGAGATGGAGTGGAATAATTTTTTTCTTACTAAAATGCCTATTTTTTATTTGTAAATAATGCAAAGCATAAGCAGACTCCTTAAAAATAGCAACTGTGTTACAATGACAACTTCTTCACCAAGTCATTTCCATCAGACCTTCATCAGCATGCCAGTAGTTTCTGCACTGCTTAGCTCAGCTCTCTAGGATATTGGTAACAGTACCAATGTAATCTTGCCATAACTATGACAACTTCAGAGACAACTCAAATAGCAATTTCCAGTTCCAGATTTAGACAATAAGATATTACAGTGACGAACAAGACCAGAGATGGAGAGAGATGCCTTCTGTGCTTGACAACAGTTTTTCACGACACCCATCCTACATGGAACGAGTCTGGATATTTGGAAGTCTTTTGCTTAAATGTTTACTATGAAAAGTTCCAAGAGCATCCTTGCTACTTTTGTGTACTTTGTAGTGAACTTTAAATGTGTAATATTTATTGTGCTGTGAACTAATTTAGGATTCTTTTTTACTAAAATGTTAGTCTTTCCATAGAGTGCCTATGTATATCAAGGCTTGAACAGTAACTCCATTTTTCTAGTAACTCAAAACAGCCATTGATGGATTATCTATAGCAGATGCTGCTGCTATTTGAGTATAGTAGTATAGCACTGTGTGGTCAGGGTCATTGAAAAAATCAATTAACTGCACAGATATTAAACTGGAAACATAAAGCAGAGATTCAGTAATTGTTTAATCTCACTACAATATATATCCAAATGTACATGTCAACAGAAGAACCATAGATTTATTTTAAAGCTCTGCATAATGATAAAAAATCTCTGCTGAAGATTTTAAATAAAAAATAACAATTGTTTATATTACCACCAATGCTACTATCTTTTATGGAGAGAGGGGGAATTATTGGAGAGCCTCAAACCAAGAAGTCTAGTTTATGCTAGCTAAGGATCTGACCCATATAATTTTTTAACATAGTATTAGACCAGGGGTCAGCAATGTTTTTGGACAGAGTGCCAAAAACACCCGCAGCCTTGACTTGTAAGATGTTGGCGTGCCAGGGGCGGACGATGGAGGAGTCAAGAGGGGCCCAATCCTTGTTGTGGCAGTGCAACCCCAGTCCCTTCCCTGCCATCCACCCCAAGGTGCACACACCAAGCAAAATGCCATGCCATGCTCTGGCACCTGTGCCAGGTGTTGCCTACCACTGTATTAAACCAAGTTCAGTATCTGAGGAACATGAAAGAGGAGTTTGTGAAATCATGGTGCAGCTGACCAGTCTTATGATTTAGGAGGAAAACCAGCTTTCACTTTCCCACCATAGCTTGTACAATGTTAACCTGAATGTGGATTATGATATTTATTTAGCTAGGAATTTAAACACTGCAGGCTTGACCTTCAGCTGGTATGCACTGATGCCATCAGTAAAACTACTGATTTCTACTGGCTGAGCATCTGGGCCTTAAACATCTTCCTACGTTGGTAGCTGACTTCTTGTATCTTTGCTGAAGCAGAAATCTATGACGAGATGACTAGTCTGTTATTTTCAGTAGTCCTAGTAATATTCACACTACAGGTGGAAGCATCTTTCATAGTGGTTACTTGAAAAGATGAAAACTCTCTAGAGCAGTAATGTTCAACCTTCTGGCCCCAGGACCTGGAGGAGTAATATGGGGTCAGTCCACGGGCTGGATCTGGTAGGTCCGTCGGTACAAACTGGTGTGCTGGCCCAGCTTCGCATTCCAAATCTAGCCATATATTGCCAGCCCAGGCTCACGTACCACCTGATTTCACATGCTGCATTCAGCTGTGCCCTGGCCCAATCTGGCTGTGGGGTGACCCTGCATGCTGACCTCACAACACACTGGAATGATCTAGGGTGCTGGGCCATGTCATCCAGCCTGCTGGAACCCCCATGGATCCAGTACTTTGGCAGCAGGGAAGTGATAATTAATGCTGCCACTGGTCCCCCACTGACAAATTTCTGGACCTGAAGAGAGACCCACGGACTGGACGGCATGACCTTGCAGGCCAGAGGTTGAGCACCACTGCTCTAGAGCCGTGCCTGTGTTAGAGAACATACCCATTGGTGGCAATGGGTATGCTATGCATGAACCAAATCTGAGAAGAGTTTATCTGCAGATAGTGACAGGATCACGTTCAGCACCATTTCAGAAACTTTTGTGCCTTTCTTAAAGCAAGGTATTCTGGACTTTTCTTAAAATGTCATATGTGGTTACACCCATTTAATCACATAGCCTCTAAACCAGTTTAGTTAAATCAATCAAAAATGTGGGTAGAAAAGGGTCACATTTAATGGAGACAGAAAAAATCTCAGAAACCAGAAGCCTTTATCCACTAGTGTTCTCAGCGGTGCCAACACTATAAATGAGGTTTAGCATCAAGGAAAACAGTTCTATAAAAGTCTCTGATGTAAATAGAGCATGTGTGTGCATGGGAGACAAACATACTGTATCAAAACTAGTGTAGATATAAGTACTTTCATGTGTTAATTCACCTGGAAACCCAACTGCTTTTTTTTCTCTTCCTTTAAACTAACGATACCTATGGTTAAATACTTACATACTCCTACTCCCTTCTCAAATTATGATTTTAGCTGAATTACATAGTACTTGAAGTATGGACCAGAAGTTTTTTAATGCTTTTGTTCTGATTCTGGGCTATTTATGTTAGGAAGTATCTTTTGAAATATTCTGAGTTCCACATAGCAAAATATAGAAGTCAAATACAGAACAATTCACTTTGTTTACATTTACAGAGCTATTTTTTGTTTTTTAATAAGTTTCTAAAATGTTCAGCAGGTGGAGTTTCACTTTAGAGATTTATTTTTAAACCACTTTTTCTCCAACTCCAGTGTGACAAGAAAAAACCTAGCTTGCATAGTCTTAAACCCAGAAAATATAATGTAATGCTATACCTGTATATGTGATTAGTTTCAAAACATTTCTCTGCATACCTAGTGGGAGGAGGAGAGGCAGAAAAATCTTTCTTTTGAAATGAGGCAAAAGTTTTCTTCAACAGAACAAAGTTACCACACAGCACAGTAACACAACTCATCAGCTGTTCTTTTAGGCCATACTTTTTTTCTATATCAAAGTTTTGATGGAAGGGAAGAAAAACCCAGCAAGGGAGTGAAAGAAAGAGACAAGCTCTTCAGAGCCTCTAATGACGCGTGCCAAACACGTGGAAGGTAAATCCCCTAATTCAGCCTATTCTTCCAGCATTCCCTGGCAAGCGGCCAAGCTAAATATTTCTGCTGGATAAAAAATGTACCCGTGTTTGCAGCACTTTCTTAACAGGATGGCTCTTTAACTGTGTGTGGGGGGTGGAGGGGGGGAGGAGGATGGGGGGGCAGCGGGGAGAGAAGGGAGTGCTTCTCCATGGGGAAAGCACCAAGAGAACCAACATGTGTGTTCTCTTATCTATTTATTTATTTTATTAAAAAGGGGCTTTATGGTCTGTGATTGGATTAACTTAGTGAACCCTGGAGGAAGAGAAAAACAAATTGGGAAACTGGTTTAGCACCCCCACCTTTTTGTCATCTTCTTTTGGGATTTCCTGGCTGGCTGCCACCTTGAGTCTGTTGAATGTTCTTTAGATAAATCAATTAAAAAGGCTTTAATATTTGGGTGATTGGAACACAACATATGGACTGCCAGTGCTGGTGTCATGTGGTGCTTAGAGTTAATTGAAATGATTAATAGAGGTGTTAGTTTCTTCAAGACTAATTGAAGAAAAGAATATAATTAGAAGCATGGACTACCCATTGTTGTTGAATCTTTTTTTACCAAATGCGTCCCTTGAATATATTTAAATGCATTTTTTTTACACTTGTTGCATTTAATGAGTTGTAGAATACCCTGTAATTGTGTGTGGATATATAAACAGTTTTTATGCAAAATCATCTGCAAAATACTTTTGTGGGTTTTGTGTATTTCAACAACCAGCACATAATCTGTGCTCATAATAGTGTTTTCTTCAGACCCTGCTCAGTGTACAACGATTGGATCTAATAATGAAATTGGTAAATCGGTTTGCTTTTGGGGCTCCTGCACATACCACCCAGAAATGCACCTTCAGAAACATGTCTAGATTCTTGTAAAATGTTTACGGCCATATCGTCACTAAATCCTGATTTACACCAACCCTGCTGTTTTACACCAGCAGATATATGATTTACTGGTGTTCAAGTACACCCCAAAGATGTAGCAAGCAGTTCTGTTGGTATAAAGTTATCTAATACTGATAGCTGATTCCCCCTTTCCTCATGGAATAAAAACCTTCATCACTGGTGTATTTGTCTCCACATTATAATTTTGTATGTAAACAAAAACTTTAAAATGTATTGTTTCATACATTTTAAATGCTCTTTCTACCTGTATTATCCTATTATTATATTGATAATGTATTATCCTCCTCTCTAGAGAGAAGAAGAGAGTTACAAGGTTCTTTCCCGCTTGCCTTTCCTCTTCCTTACTCATATCCAGCAGATTCCATTGTCTTTTGACCCTGTCAATTGTTAACTCCAGCATTATGGCAGATGGGCTTAAAACCAACTCACCGTGTATCGTGCACTATACGGTTTCCCAGTCAGAGGTGCCCCAGAGTTCATTATGTCTATTATGCATATGCTTTTCTATCTATGGTCATTCTGTAATACTCTTCACAGCAGCTTTCTAGGAGCTGACCCTGTAAATTACAGCTAGGTGCTGACAGTTCATAATTGATTCTGCATTTCACTCTTTTCAAGATCTAGGAAACTGCTTGATCTTTCTCCAGCCCAAGTCCCCACTGAGAATACTACAAGAAAGAGTTTGCAAAAGAGTCAGAAATTTCAGCTTGCTGTAAAAGCAGTTAGACTTTGGTTGACTACTGTTTCCTCAATGGCATTAACTAGATGAGGTTTCAGAAGGTGTCAGCAAGTACAGGTGGTATTTGTTATGTGTTGGCTGGCACGACTTGATCAGTTTAACATAAAAAGATGCTGCCTTGTCTGCATGAGGCTGTTAATATGTGTTATCTAACAGCTTGGTCCAGATGAAGCCTGGTGAGTCATTCCACAATTTAGTCTGTTCAGTTAAAAGTGCTTTATTTCTGGCTCTTGCACACCTTGCCTTTGGTCTTGCTGCCTGCCTGGGCTAAAATGAATGCTGTTTTGGTGGACCCTAGATGGGAAAAGTATTCTCTGATACTGCTCAGTAGTGACCTACTGAAATGGCCATGAATCGGCATCAGAAGAGAATTCGCAGCCAATAGATGATGCAGAAGTCTGATTCTCGGTGACTCATCCTGCTGAGGGGCAAACACTAAAGCTGATCTGCTGGAGTCCCCAGTAAGAGGGATAATACACAGTTACTAAAGTGACTGTCACTATGAACAATGTAGAAAATCTTTGGCTGGGAATTATTTAAAGACAGAAGGGCATGAGGTGAATAAGGCAGTATGAGCCTGTTAGAAATTAGGTTATCCTGTTTGATATGAAAGGAAGACAGGATTGTCAAAGGATTTTAACCTAAGCCAAAATAAAGGCATTCAGATTTCAGAAAACAGATAAAGCACGGACTATATTTTTCTAGAAACTAAGGCTAGGTACAGACATTCAAAAAGCCCGAGGTGGAATCAATCAAAGTATGCAGTTTTCTATAAGCAGCATAATCTAGATAGGTAGCGAACAGAACATACATTTGACATTTAGTGGGAGGGTGCAGATCTTAGACCTGGTTCTGTCATTTTTAAACTGGTCTATATGTATTGAACTTCTGTTCTGGGTATACACCAGTTTTGTGTACCAAACTTCTGTTCTGTTATGGGTATAAACCAGTTTCTGATCACTTATACCAGTAGAAGTGTAATTTCTGTACCTTGCCTGAATGTCATGTTTTCTCTTTGACTTCTTTGTCCTAATAGCTAACGTGGTGGGGTGAAGGAGAAAAGTTCCTAATAAAACATCACATTTAGGGTCAGAACTAATGTTTTTGAAAGCACAAGCAGACCTTCTATACTGTTTTTTCTTTGCATATGTGTGACTGCTTGAGTATATTCATATCTGTTTCAAAAGTCAAAACATTTATGCTGTTAGCCCAAAACAAATGAGAGCAGAGGAGTTGCAGGGCAAATGTAAATTGCTTTTTAAAAAAAAAAAATACAGGATGGTTTTAATATTTGTGGACTTCCCACACAGATTTCCAGGGATGCTTTGAAGGGAGCTGTATGTCTGCACAGACTTTAAGCCTCCCCGGAAGATGTGGCCTGTTTTGTGTACAGATCTGACTGAAATGGATTGTGGAAAGGAAGTGGCCATCTTCTAAAGAGGGAGGGGGGCTGGGAGGGAGGTATGCAATGAGGTCCTAGCTGTCTTTACTCCCAATTGCCTCACTTGTAAGAAAGTAATACTGATAATTTTTCATGAGGAATATGCCCATATTAAATTGACACAGGCTAATCTTTTGAAAATCATTTATATGACCCTTTTAATATAAAAATTAAGCTAACCTTGTAAGGGTATTGACTTACCAGAACAGGCTTCTCCCATTGTATTTGTACTCATCCTAGAAAATGCATTCTCTTGTTATGTTTAAGAGCTAGTAACAGTAAAACTCAGCACTTTAGCTGCTTCCCCTGCATTTAACCAGGGCAGAAGCTTATTGGTGATGCTGATGTTTCAAAATATTACTCTTGTTAGGTGTATGTTTAGAACATTGTGGAATGGAAGTGAAGACACTCAAGAAACTCTATTAATAATTACCCATGTTTTCAGCATAACAAACGTTAGTATACAGCTAATCCAATATTACAGGATGCCAGAATGCAGATTGCTTATGTAAACTTCACCTGGCCAACTTATTTGTATATATAATCATATTATAATATCGTTTTTATGATACTATAATAATGTTTTTAATTACCTGATCATGTACTATTTATTCCTCAGGGAACCTGCTTCATGCAGTCTGTGAAAATGATAACAAACCCTAACTTTAATCGTAACTCCAACTCATTTGCATTTTCACAGATTTCTTGTTTACTTTAGCTTCTTTCCTACCTTGGAGAACATATAAGAGCAGCAGTCTCCCAGTGGCTGAAGAAGGGTGTTTGTGCCCAGAAGTTTGCCAAGAACTTTTTCCCAACTATTTAGTAGGTCTAATAAAAGATATCACATCTACCCAATGAATCTTGCCTGACTGTAAAATGCCATGTATTCTGAAAAATTGAGTGCTAAGCACCTCAAAATTAATGGGTGGTTTTAATTTTAAAGCTTCTATCCCTCAGTTCTCCATCTGTGGAATGGTGGTAATAACTAGGGCTGTGCATAGCTCTGGGTGCTGATTCAATTCGGAGGAGGTTCGGCTCAATTCGGCAGCCAAATCTCCAAATCCAAATCGAATCAGGAGATCAATTAAAAGGTCCAAATTGATTTGAAGCTCTCCAAATCAATTTGGAAAATCTTTGGACAGCTTTGGAGATTCAGGCAGTCCCCGCTTCCTGCCTCAGGGAGCTGGACCCGAACTCCGTGCTGGTAAGTAGGGGGCAGGGGAGGAGGGGCTGCAGGAGGGGGGAGGGGACCATGGGGGGACCCCTGCCATGCCCCATCCCCTACCTGCTCCCCCAGGCCCCCTGAGTGCCCCTGACTCCTACCTGCTGTCCCAGCCCTCCCCTGCATGGCTGCCCCCCCCACCCCAGCTCCCGGCTTTTTAAAAAACAAACAAACCCTGAACTCACCGGCTGCTGCAGCAGCCATCAGGGCTTCTGAGGGCTCATGGCAGAGCCCCACACACAGTACAGGGCAGTGGGGATTGCCCCCCTGCCTGGTAGGAGCCAGTGAGTGGGGGCTTTTTTTTTTTTTTTTAAGAGCCAGGACCTGGACCCGGGAGAGCAGGCAGGGGCTGGGGGCTTGTGACAGAGCCCCCCACACAGCATGGGGAAATGGGGGGGCAGCAGGGATCACCCCTGCCCCCCCCACCTGCCTGCAGCCAGTGAGTGCCAGGCTTTTTTTTCCAAAGAGCTAGAAGTTGGGGCCCAGCGGGGCAGCCATTGACAGGGCCTGGAGAGTGGGTGGGGGATGGGGCCAATTTGGAGATTTGGACAATTCAGTGGCAGCCAAATCTCTGAATCAGATTCGGCCAAATCATTTCAGAACAGTGATTCAAATCACCGAATTGAATCATTGTCCCCCGAATTGGCCGAATCCAAAGCGAATACTAGCCGCTTCACACAGGCCTAATAACAATGTGTCACCATTTCATAAAGGTGTCACTGAACTTAATATCTGTGAAACCTATAGATACTACAGTGATAAGCACAAGAGAAAAGTCCAGGAGGCAATGAATAATTCTGTATTCAAAGCAGGATTTAAATAATGTATTGTAAATAAGGTATTGGTCATACATACACAAAATATTAAATATGTGGTCATTAAGTTAGCACTGAGTACTCTGCCTGAATGAAGCAGACATCCTGTGAAAAAATATATGTGATTATGTAAATGAAAAGATCATTCATACATCCACAAAAGGCTAGAATTAAGTTTAAATGTGTAATTCTTAATCTGGTATTTCTTAATTTTTGAGTGCTTGACTTTGCAACTTTAGTAATATTCTTTCAATGTAACATTTATGTTTTGTTATATAACATGCTTTTTATATTAGACCATTGTTTTACAATTTTTTATATACTTTTGACTCAAAGAGGGAAGGGTGAAGAAGCAAAAAAATGAACTGTTGGAAGTTGAAACTCCCCTCTCCCTATGCTTGAGCAATTTATTATGAAACCTTTAAAATCACACTTGTTGATGCCTTTCTGCCTAGATAAAAAATCTTGTGCAAATATTGTTGACATCCAATGGAAATGAAATCACTGAGTCAGAGAATTGTAGCTAGGTTATCAGAAGTTATACAGTTTAGCAACAAAGAGAATACTAATTCCATTTTAGGACTTTCTGTTTCTAGCTTTTTAATAATTTTTTAAATTTTCAGTTGTGTCTGCAATTCAAAAATTGATAGGTGGTTGAAAAAGATCTGCTCTGTCTAGTTGATATATAACTGGAGGAGTAGAATATTTATTCACGTTATATAAATAACACAAGAGAATTGAACATAAATACATGGAAAACCATATTCTGTTTTGGCATCTCTCCTTACTCATGAATTAGTTAATATTTTCATATATTTATTTTTTAAAATAGTAACCAGTTTCAATAATAATTTATTTGGTCTGTGTTCATTAATAGTTTGTTGCCAGTACTGAAAATTTGAGTTTGGATACTTAGACTGGATACCTAGATAATGTGCTGTTTCTGTCCACTATTTGCATAAGCATAATTCTTAGAATAATGTTTCTGTTCAAACATGTTTACCAATTGATGATTTGATTTGTAGCAGTAGTCTCTATGGGCCTGATACAGAGTCCATCAAAGACAAAGGAAAGTCTTTTCATCAACTTCAGTTGGCTTTAGATCAATCTCTTAATTTGATGTGTTCATGACATTCCTGACAGTAAACTTATTCAGTTAAGAGTTTTGGTTGAAAGTGAATCAAAGTGGGTGAAAAAAACAATAGAACAATTTTTGAGGCCTTAGCTATCAATGCTATAACGTGGGTCAACAGGTCAACTACCCAAATGCAACTCCAGGATTTTTAAATACAAACAAATAGAAATGTATTAATGACATACTTTATATCTCACTATATCTTCTTAGTGGCACTGAATAGTTCAGTACAGAAAAATATGTTATATAATGCATGTTAATGTATATAATAACTAAACAACTGTACAATGATAAATAGGTGCCCATACTTGCTTATTTTTGCTTTATGAACAAGAGTGAATTATCTGCAACATGTTACCTTTCTATCAGCTGGCAGACCCTTAATAGAAGGACTGATATAGATTACAGTCAGAACAATTCATATTTTTAACTCTAATGTTCAGTGGGTATTCTTTTAAATTTAAAAGTGGTATTCAATAAATCCTTGTGCATAGAAAGGGTAAAGTAAAACTTGTGTAATAAAATGTGTAATGAAAAGGGTAAAGTAGGTGCAAAATATGTTTTGTGTAATCTTGATGTTTCAGTTTATCTTTATTTTAAACAGCCTTGCACATCTTAAAGCATTGTGACAATCAGAATTATCATGCTACCAGGCAGAGGGGAGTTTGTTTTGTTAATTGCTCTCGTTAAGCCTAATTACAGAATGGGGTGGAGTGGGTGGGAAGGGGAGGAGGAATCTGCTTGCAAGAGGAAATTCTAAAATCCTAGGAACCACTCCAGGGAAGGTTAGATGAGAATGTGTGCTTGAGTAAAGGAGCGGGTGTAGCATGCAGATGTGCATGCGTGTATGTATGTATGTATGTATGTATGTGTGTGTGTGTAAGTGAATGACAGAGGGACATTCCATATGGACTAAAATCCTGGGATGCAGCAACTGGTGTGTGGGAACCTGTTCTGTGTGGATACATGGAGGTACAGCTAAACAAAGAAATGTTCTCTGTTTGCCTTTATGCTTTAAGTAATTTTTTTTGGCATGTGGCTGACTACTGATTTCAATGTTATTTCCTTAGTTTAATCTTTAGCTTCATATTAGAAAGGGCTGTTAAGTGATGTGGTATTCTATCTTTTGATGTTACTGAGCTGTCAAGATTAGTTTTATGTATGCAAAACTAGGTATCAGTACTGGCTTTCTAGATTCCTTTTAGCTATTTTTTGTTCTTATTGTCATGTTACTGAAGTGAAGAAATAATACTTTACAGAATGGTAATGATTTCTCTTATTGTATCTGTTAGTTAAGTGTTCCTACATGACATTACTGGGAGAAGTACCAAAGTGTGCCTGAATAGTGTTGTATGGCTGCACTTTTTCTAAAGAACTTCCTGACTGAAAACAGTCATTTGGCTGACAAGGTTCTTTAGGTAAATCCGATCTATTTTATTAGACCAACTAAATAGTTGGAAAAACTGTTCTTTGCAAGCTTTTGGGCACAAACACCCATCTTCAGGCAAAGGGTTCTGCTGAGGCTGTCAGAATAAGGTATTGTATAACAACTCTGTGACCACCTCAGGGTTTGTTAACTTGCTTGTTTGTTACCAAGGCTGATTTATTTCTTTGAATATTGGGTGGAGGAAGGAGATTCAAACAGAAGAGTTGTTATTCTTCTGTTTTAATTATAATGAATGGTTTTAATAAACTCTTTTTGTGCCATGAATTAAGTGAAACTATCATACATGTCAGAGAAGAAAAATGTGGTGGTTGTTATAGATGGGACAGTTGAGGGGTTAGATGGCTAGATTTGGGACTTAGAGTTTTTTCTTTACTTGGGGGAGATACTGCTGGGTAAATGTGTTTACTTTTTCTTTAGTATTTATACTAGTTAATGTGTTGTACCAGATAAATCTACTTCCTGAGCCCATCTTTCAGCTTTCTCCCCTCCCTCCCTCCCTAGTTGACAAATGGTTTGAGTTTGACACAGTTTTTATCAGTTGAGCCCCTTGCTGGGTATGCACGCCTGCTTGTTTTTGCTTTATCATGAAAAGTGAATTATCTGCAATATTTTGTTACCATTCTAACTAGCAGTTGGCAGGCCCTTAATAGAAGGACTCATTTGGATTCCAGTCTGAAGAGTCTGTTGTCTTTGCAAAGCCCAATTGTTACTGTACAGGGAAACAAAAGATTTAGAGCTTTCTGTTCAGCAATCTGCTGCTGCCCCACTTCTTGGGGGGCATTTTATTTGTTATTGCAGCCTCATACACTAAATTGATAAACTAAAAGGACATATGCAGTATGATAGCTGCAGTATCGAGGACTTTGTATTTGTTTTGGTAGGATGAAATACATTATTTTGTGGTGGCTTCTGGTATGTTTTGAACTTGGTATGAGATTCCAAGCAATAGGGAAAGCATCGACATATGAAAGTGGTTGTTTCCTAAGCAATTGCTGTCAGGAGTAGGACTTTGCTGATTTATTTCAAGTGGGTTCCAAATCCATTAGGAATCAATATTGATAGTGGAATTGATGTTTTCCTGAAATGTTGATATAACCCATACTCAGGTTTGTTCCTTTTTTTTTTTAATAAAGCATAACCTAAGATTCCAGTTTTAACACGTTCACATTAATACAAGGCTGATAAGCTAAAGTTAAACAGAGAGAGACCCCTGAGTGCATGGGGTCGGCTGCTAGGACTTCTGGAATTTAGTGCTATGTTTTGCATAGATTGTGGTAAACTTTTGAGTAGGACCATCAGGTTTGTTTGTAAAGATGAAGCAGAGAGGATTCACTAGACATAATTTTTATCAGAGGAAACGGTTGTGAAGCAGAAACCAACTTACGTGGGTGAGTGGAAGGTCATTATCAAAATGATGTGTACAGCGTAATAACTTCATAGATGTCAGAGCCAGAGGTAGTGTTGCCAGTCTCAAGCATTCAAGAAACATGAGTCAAACCTAAAAAAAATCATGAGATGGGCTGAAAAATAGTTGGGGGGGGGGGGGTTCTTTATTTTTTTCTTTATTTGGTTTCCGGCTTTTGATTCTAAGGTTTCTTTAAAAGATTTGTCTGCCGCCCTAAGGGCCAGACTCTCTTTTTTCTTTTTTTTTAAATGAGGTACTTGCAAGTGCACAGTTCTAGGAGCTAAGACTTTTTTAGAAAAACACCAAATACCATGAAGTTAAGATAAAATTATGAATGCTGACTGCACCATATAAACAGAACTGTTAATGATCATCTTGGCTGACATCTTTTATAGCTCATCCTATTAAACTTCTCCCAGGGATTCCTGCATCCAGCATAACTTCTTGAAGTAGAGTCTCTTTCTGCTCTCTCCCCATCCAAAACAGACAAGTCTGAGTTGTGTCCTCAAAGGCTTTCAGTTTGCTAACAGTGACAAAATTACTGAGGCAGTAGCTACAAACAAAAGTACATGCAAGTTTGGCAGCTACTCTTAATACAGCTATTTGAATTACCAGCGCGCATCTGCTGTACTCATAGAGCCTAATGAAAAGTACAGTTTAATCACTGGTGTGCCAAATTGAGCATGATTAGCTGTTATTGCAGATTAGTACATTGTCTGGAGCTTCAGAATTATTGATCTGGCTGCTGTGTTCTGATGTTTTCCTTGCCCTCACCAGTAACCTCCTTACTGCTTAAGGGAGGGGAAGCAAAGGAGGAGGAGGAGGAGCAAAGAGGTCCAGATGGGAAGAAAACAGGTCCTGAAAAGACCACATAGGAAGTAGGTCAGGTACTCTGGAGATTAAAGAAGCATGCTTCATCCCTGCACGCAGGAGGCAGGGACAAGTAGCATACAATTACCAGGAATTAGAACAGCAACAAGTAGTGCAGATTTATCAGCTTTAATTGTCTATTGTCAGGACAGAGCCCTTCTTGCATATCAGGCTGCTGCCAATGCCTTAATACCTCTAATGGACTCTCTATTGTGGGATTATCTCTCCTAAGGACAATGTCTTTCTTTAAAACTAGTTGTTTTGGGAGACCAGAAAAAGTGGCTTCAGCCCTTGTTTTTCCTCTTTGATTTGTTGCATTCTGCAGGAAGTAGCTGAGAGGCCAGTGTTGCTCTTCTGTCAGCAGCAGTATTCCTTTAGGGGAACTGAGAGATGCCTATTTAACATTAACCCCCTTTCCCCAATGAGTCCCATCAGGAAACAATAGTCTGTTGATAAAGAGGAGATAAGCAAGGACACATGGTTTAAGAGTCTCTCTGCTATCTGTATTTTAAGGGCTTTCCTGGGTTTTATAAAGTAAACATTACAACATTTAAAGAAGGATAGAGTGTCATCTATTTAATGAGAAGCTGTGTTTAAAAGCAGATGAATTCTTCTCTCCCTATCCTAGACACACCAAATGCACAGGTATGAAAAGTCTGTAATTTTACCACTGTCAGATATGAAGTGACACCATACTCTAAAAAGTAAACAGGAAGTGCAAGTTTCATCTTTTCCATATCCCTGTCTGGTATTAAATTTGATGCCCATACTTGATACTTGAGAGCCCTTCAGTCACACGTGTCTTCATTTGGCTTTAAGCTTCTGTATGGTGCATGTCTTTTTGATAACCTGTTTTGTAATGTGGTCTGTGGACCAGATCTTCACCTGGTGTCAAGTTCCAAGAAAGCAGAGGGGCCCCCACTGACTTGAAAAAGAATGAATCTCGTGTTCTCTAGCACATTCACAGTGTCTGGCTGCATAAACAGGATTTTAAATGGAAACAAAATTGTGCAGGAAGGAAACCTTGCCTACACAACACTGTGGTTCAAATCACTCTTAGTAACTGAGAGATTTGTGGGAGAAATACTGCAAAAAGCTCCATTAAGTTAGGAAAGGTCTCTCAGGCTGAAATCGTGCAATACACACAAGATGGCTTTGTTGTCTGAGATATTTACGAGGAGACTGTAGATTGACATGTATGAAATAGTCATCTGAAAATTCCATCCAAGGAATGGATTATTTATTGGCCGTAATTTGAAAATGGGCATATTTTAGGTGATTATATCCTAAAATCTGAAGATTTTTTTCCAAGGAAAGCTGGGCCTTGTTTTTTTAGGGTAGGTGGATGTGGCTAGAATATTCTATATCTTGAATTTTGATGCAACGACATCTCAAATTTTTATGCAAAACACAAAATTGGGGCTTGCAAGTATGTGCAAAGTAAACAAAAAGGTATTAGCACAAAACTCTTAGCGCTCAGCCAGGAGCTGTCCTCTCTCTCTCTCCAGAGACTACAGATTTGTGGTGGGGAGTTGGCCTGTGATAAGTACCCGCATGTATGCGGCCTTCTGTGATGCATCTTTCTTCCCATGAGGGATACGTAGGTGACTCCTTACATTTAATCCTTTCCCTCTTCCTTCCCTGCCCCCAACAACTACATTTCCTTCTCCCTATCTGAAAACAGAAGTGAGAAGGCAAAGCCTTTCCTCTAGCTTATTTCACAAAACCCTGTTTGCGTAAGACGGGTGTCAAACTCATTAGGCCCCGTAGGCTGGAGTGGTGCAGGGCCAGCCCATAGAGCACAAACCAATCCCATGTGTTGGAACCAGTGCACATTTTTGGTCTGGTTGCATGGAGCATGTGTCCTGGACCAGCCCCACATGTAGCATGCAGTGTTTGGGGCTTGGACAGAGTCCAGAGCATGCTGTATGTGACATGCATACTGGTCCAGGGCATGCTGCATGCAGCATGGCATGCAGGTCCAGTCCAAGACCCATAAGCAGCACCCGATGATAGGGCTTCACAGGTAATATCAGACGTGTGGGCTGTATCTTTGACACTCCTGGCATAAAAGAAAAGTTGCTTAGACTGTCTTGTTGTCATTCTACTGCCTATGCTAAAAGAGAAGCAAAGAGGAATGCATTTCACAGATAATTCTTGCCCGCTGCCTCAAATCTCTTTCAATACACAGAAGACTGTCTTAGGAGGAACATTTTTCCCTTAGAGCTGAGGAGGATCCCTTTGAATTGATCCTAAGTAACCTGAATGATATTTGGTTTGAATAAGACTCAGCCAAGGAAAAATAAATTATGGCAGGTTTTAACAGGTGTAAAGGAACACTTAGAGAGGGAGAGTCAGACTTAAAATTATGCTGTAGCAGAGAGAACAACAAACAGACCTACTCTTGTACAGGAGAGATAAAAATAAATGTGGAGGAATTGGGAAGTACTATGAGGTAATAAGCAGGGCAATCTTAATTGAAGGCAGTCCCTGAAAGCTAAAAGTATTAGTTTAAAATGTCCTTGCAAAAATACTCCGAATAGCCTAATTTCTCTCCTTATGTGCAGCATCACATTGAAGCAGTCTAGGATATGCAAAGCCTCTGAAATCAAATTTGAAATTTATAGGTTGTTTTTCACAAAGGCCAGGAAGTTGTGCATTGCAAGTTGAAGGTTTTTAACTGTTGCAGATGTTACTGTGTGGTGGCTGGCCTTCTTTTCTTTGAATTAGCTTTTGTCCAGGTTTTCAAAAATGTGGACAAAAATGGGGAAGTCTAAAAGGAATGGCAACCTCAATTTGAAGAAAGTTCTTTTGGGGGCTTTATTTCAAAGGCAACATGTAGGAGATGTGTAGGGATATAAAACACAGTACCTTTTCTCAGAGTAGTGACCACAACTGGTCCCCAAATGTCAACCAGTATAAAGATGCCTACATAGAGGAAGTGGGAAATGAGGGTGGGTCTGGTTAGTACTATTGATGTGGTCAGTCTGCCACTGACCTTGTTTGGGTAAGGAAGGGGCGGATGTGAAAATGAGACTGCTTTTATCTCCTCTGTGCATTTTATCTCCCCTACAACTTTCTAAAGAAGTTTCAGTTATTGGAGCCAGCTCCCCTCCCTCCCTCTTTCCCTTACAATTACAATTCTCGAAGGCACAGAGAAAATAAGGCAACAGCAGCTGAAGTTGAGTAGCATCAGCTTGTTGTTGAGCTGAAGTGGTGATAGCATCAAAGGAAATGGATGGGGATTTCTGAGATCAGAGCTGTTAGGGCCATTCATGATTTGTTGCCAGGCTGAAAGCTGCTGCAGAAGAGATCTGCCTGAGAAATGCTGATTAATAAGGTAATTGAGGTTTTCTATGAGCAAGAAAGAAAAAATGAAAATATGACTAAAAGAGTTCTTTTTGAAATGAACAACATTTTGAGATTGCAAATTCCAGACAATAGCAGCTATTGCTATGAAAGATTTCTATATGTGAGCAGCAAACTGCCAATCAAATAAGACTTTTTTTTTTTAATGTTTCTCTATAGGGAGGAAGGTCAGAAGGTCAGTCTCTCTCTCTCTCTCTCTCTTTTTCCAAGGGAAAATTTCCCACATGCTTGTTACCTTAATACAGAACCTTTACAATTTGTGTCTGCATCCATCTCTGCTTTCCTGGGAACCTTATTTGGTTTTATTCCAGATCAAACTTCATTAGGACAAGACCTACATGAAAGTGAAATCCATCCCCTAAACTACTGTAGTTCTGCTCTCAGGCTTTTCTTACCCCTGCTAGAACACCTGGACCTAATTTTCAGGGTTGCCTTGTTGAGTGGCACAAAGCTATTTGAAGTTTGCATGTGCCATAAGTTCCACCAGTTCTGAGTGGGAGCACCGGCATCTTCCTATTTATCCAAATAATTTTTTTCATTTTAACCAATCTTTCCCCTCCCTCTTCCATACCAAAAAGACAGCCACAGTTCCTTGAGAGGCAGATTTATCTGTCCCCAGTTTTCCTTCACATTTAATTGGTCAGCACTTGAATTCTGTGTTCCAAGATTCTTTGGGTGAACCTGATCTTTTATTAGACCAACTTAAATAGCTGGAAAAAAAATTTTTAGCAAGCTTTCAGGTTTAAAAACCCTTTGTCACAACACACAGGTTCTTTTTTTGCTAACGGGGAAGTGAAAAGTTCTGAAACATCTGCACCTCAAAGTGAGATAATTTTTTAGTAAAAGAATCGAGTTCAGTATGACTACATTGTTTTTCTGCTCGATGTGGTGTGACTCAGCATCAGTTAATTACCCAATCAAGTAGGCTGGATTTCTCTTGTTTAATAAATGCTTCTACCCACTTCATAACCTCCCTAGATCTCCTTTTGTATGTGCCTAGCTTTTACCCTGTATATCCAATTACGCTTATACCCATCAGTGCCAGTACCGTTGCCACCTCTCCTGTGGAATGACACACTTGCAGCAGTTAAGCCAGGACACTCAAATGCAGGAGATGCCCTACTTCTGTCCAGTGGTGTGATGACTTCTGGGTTAGAACATACAAAAGGTTTTTAAAAAGATATGCTATTCTCAGCATGGCAAAACCTACAGGGAAAAATAATCCCATTCACCCTTCTTTATCATCAGCGCTGGCAGAGGGGCATAAAAGGTGGGGGCAGCAGATTGTGGACACTTCAAAGACACACATCTGATCTTACAAACCACTGTGTTTTTCTGTAAATAAATATGACACCCAAATAGGCCTATACTTATCAGCATGCATTTAGGAAAAGAAATCAGGTACATGGTAACCAAGAGGAAAGAAATTATAAATATGTCTAAAGATGTGAGGCAAAAAGGAAAAGCAGGAGACTTGCTCTTCAGTAAACCAACTACGGTTTGTAATTGGGTGGCTGGCTATAAATGGAATTGTGCATCATTGTTTCTCTTGAATTGGAAGATTCCTTACTGAAGATACAGGACCACTGAAGGAAGTAAGGCATCTGGTTGTTTTGTAATGAGAAGCAGGAATGCTTTTAATAATAAACAAACAGGACATTGTATGCCATCATCACAGGATGTCCTTCCTTCAGCCAACACACGGACTTGGATTGGAGGAAAAAAATTGACGAGCTCAGGGCTCGCTAATTACTATTCCAGTCCTCCTTCAATTACCAGCACACTCTTAAGTGAGCAGTCAAAATATTGTCGAACACAAGTTTCATGCTGAAACATATTTTGTGTACTGTACAAACTTTGGCATGTAAAGTTTTTAAATGTGTGCCTTATTACATGTATTTAATGAGCTTCCCATGTTTTACCTGAAGGGCAGAGGAAGCTGCCACATAAGATAAGTGATATTTAATAAATATCAGTAAGAAGCAGTTTAAACAAGGAATTAACTTTGTAGCCTTCTCCTTTTGTAAGAAATCATCTACATCCTGAGATCTAGGATAATCTATACCCTTTATTTATTCTGTATCCTGAGATCCTTGAATTGTATTAGACAACATCCCGCAATTGTTCAGCTTTTTGTTAGAAGCTTCTAAGTAGCTGCTTTTTATATTTTGTAATCTGAATGTGGTTCTTTAATTGCTAGTTTAATGGCATCCCATTTTTTAATTAAGACAGACAGCAAAATCATGTAACTGTGTCCTTAAGACTCACGGTTTAAAAAAGTGCCTGATGAATGGATTTGTAGTAGAAACTGGATAACGTATGACTAAGGTCATAGGTGGTGGTCTTGTGGAACTAAGGCTGGCTGTTAGGGAACGCTGATGTTCCTGTGAACCAACAGGGAAATTTGGGCAGAAAGAAAAAAAGAAAATTCCCCTTGGTTGGATCAGAGTTTCTGTGTTACAGGTATAGCCCCACCCCTGCAGCCGTGACTTTGAGTAAATCAGATGAGTGGCTAATAGGAAATCTGAAACAGGGAGGGGAAAGGAACAAGCTGTTTAGCTAACAGACTGAAAGTATTCTTGTAACACTCAGCCCTCCAGTGTTTCTGAGAGGCAAAAGCAGTAAGTGCAGCAGCACCTGTCTGACGGAGAACGAGCCAGTGAGCAAGCAAAGCGCAAGCCAGAAGACTTAACTCTCTAGGTGTGAGTCAGTCGTACTCTAAAACAGCAAGTGGAAGGAAGAAGAGATGTTTACTCTGTAGATATGAGTGAGACTTACATTAAACGCTGGGCTGCTGTTTGGAATTATTTGTGGACTCGACCTTGGTAAGGAGCACGATTCCTTTTTTCTGGATCTAAAACTGACCTTATACTGTGTTCATCTGAACACTTGGAATACATAGCAGTGTTTCTTCCTAGACTCTTCTGTGTTTAGTTTTGGAAAACCTAGTCTTGTAGTATTAACTCTTTCACTTCTAGATGTAACTGTCAGTTTACTTGAGTTTCACTATTAGTTTTTTTTCCTCCCTCTTCTCTTGACATTCAAATTCAGTAAGTATGTTAGCTGATAATTTTGCTGTGTGTTAGACCAAAGCATGAAGAAGTCTCTCACTACATCTTCAGTTCTTTAGATGTAGTGAGAGATTGCACTGTACAGCTGTCAAAAAAATTTGAGGCAGCAAAAATAGAGTAGACTTTGTTCTTGCAAATATTCGACCCTCTCTAGGACATTCACTGGAATTCTAATGTGCGTCTACTTTGTCCAGAAAGGAAGTCTCAGTGGGGTCAATTGATGTTTTAACTGAGAATCAAACAGTGACAGAGTTCTTGATCCTTTTCCCCAGAGATTTCTCTTTTTCTCTCTCTCTTTCTCTCTTTTTATTGGGGTGGAGAGAAGAGGAACTGCAGGGTGAAATTCTGTAGTAGTTGGATATTTTACAGGGAAAAAATGTTTTTAATTGGATTTGTGTTTTATCCCTATCAGCTTAAAAAGAAGCTTTTAGTTTTGTGTATCCTCAAGGAACAAAATATGTTTTAATACCTGTTTGATCATTTGAAAGCATTTCTGTCTTGGAACAGGCAAGGACTCAGCAGAATTTTGTTACAGGGATTTATTTGATTTAGTCCTTCAAGCTTAAAGTTTTGAGATAGCATCAAGTCACAGTCATATAAGAATTTTTTTTTTTTTTTTTGGTCCAAGGGAGTATGTTCCCGTGGTCTATGAAAGGCTGTTGCTCCACTGATGCTGGCAGGATGTAGACTTTCTCAGCCTTCTTTGCCAAAGGATAAGAGGACGTCAGGAGGGGGGCCAGGTTGTTTTGAAAGTTGTTTGTGTGTTGAAAGCTGGTGGGAAAGTTCAGGCTTCCCCATTTGGAAAAGGCAAGGCTGGGTTCCGCTCCTCCAGCATGCGCTTTCCATTTTTAGCTTCATTCAGACGCAGACAGCAGCTCCTTCCTCTTCCTCTCCTTGTTTGTGACACTTTTCTGAGGCAGCTTTTCCACAAGCACTAAGTGGTCCTGCGGCCATGACCCCACAGTCTCTTGGACATGGAATATTTTTTTTCCCCCTTCCTCTCGTGAGGCATTAAGGAAAGGATCTGGAGAAAGGTAATGCAGTTGTCAGTCTCTGGGATTTTCCCCCATTCCACTGGATCCCTATTACTAAGGCTGGCATTTTAAGACATTGCTTCAGTCAAAGCAGCTTCACTTCTACTGCTTTTTTGGCTATTACTCAACAGTACCAGCTATCCTGCATACGTTTTTAAAGTGTCACAGACTACAGTATTAGTCACACTGTCTCAAAGGAAACCACAAAAACTGAAGGACAATGGGGATTAAAGATTGTTTTCTTCTTTTCCAGGCTGCCACACAGTGTAGCTCGGACTCTGTGAGTTTCAAACTGCTTGTAAAAGGGACAGACTGGACAATGAAAATGGACATGGAGGATGCTGACATGACTTTGTGGACAGAGGCTGATTTTGAAGAGAAGTGCACGTACATCGTAAATGATCACCCATGGGATCCTAGCACTGATGGAGGCAACGTAACTCAGGCAGAGGCTTCCTTGCCAAGGAACTTGACTTTCAAATATGCATCAAACTGTAAAGAGGTAAGCAGCAGTTTGCTGGGGAAGGTTAGGGCTAGCCAGCCAATTCACAGTGCTTTGAAGAATAACTAGCTCACACTTCTATTCCGTGACTTTGAAGAAAGATCCTTTTATTCATTAAGAAATTGAAAACTAATTGTCTATCACTTGATACTTGCATTACTTTGTAACCCATCCCTAAAACTTACTCCGTACCAAATTGCAAAGATTATACTGTTTGCTTAAGTCAGTGTGTGTCCGAATACGCATGTTTAAAGTATAGGGCAATCTTTTGTGCCAGTTTTTAGATTTCTTTTTCCTAGTCCGCTCGTTGCCTCTGGCCGAGAGATTTGAAGTTTCTCAGTTGTACAATAAATAGCTTTAAAAAGAAAGAAAGAAATTCCTGGATCTGAATTTAATTATTTCTGGTTTTTGGTTATGAAATTGCTTTACCCTTCACATGAGCTTGCTTTACTTTAACTTCCTAAAATCTCAAAACACTTGCTTATCTATTAAATAAAGTAGTAGTAAAACTGGCAAGAATCACATAACAAATTGTCTCCATTACTTACTCTGGTTGTTGTTTATCTGGGTCCAGTATCTTTTACTCGTAGCTGGACATTCAAGTATATTTTATGCCTGCCTCTGGAGCGGGTATGTGTCTTTGTTTCAGAAGGGCTGGGGAGAAAAAAAGAGGCTGGATGAGCAATTACTTGTGTGTTTACTTCTTCGCATACAATAGCTATTATCGCTAGGTGTGATGTTCAACAGGATAGTAATCCTAGGGACAACCCTTCATTTCTCCTTGCATTGTGACTTTTGGTATGGCAGCTATTACCTGTGCTGCTGCTCTGGCTAAATGCACTGACCACAGATCTGAAATGGAATTTAAGCACATTCTTCTCTCTCTCATGTATCCTCCCAAAACAAGTGCCATGGTGCTACATCTATTCTTTCAGTCCCATGTACAGAAATTTGAGCTGAGTTCCAGTGGCATAGCTGTATTTGTGTATAAAGTGGCATAGCTGCATTTGGTCCTACAGTACCCTGTAGAACATACAGTGATTTGGGATCAGGATAAGATCAAACATCCATGTGAAATCTTACCCTCCTTCCCCTACTGAATGGAGGAATGTTAAAAAAAAAAAAAAAAAAAAAAAAAAAGATTGAAAATGCAAATAACTTGTTTTGTTTTGTGAGTTAAACGTTGTGTAATACTATGCAATATTATGATCCATACTTTTTAAACACTCTCTCTTTGTTGATGACACTGAACGTGTAGCAAGACAATTTACTTAACTACTAGACAGATAGCCAGTAACATGTTGGCTCCTCCAGTTCTTTGCTTTGTTACCTCCACGTAATATTGTGGCCACAATAAGAGAAGTCAGAGAAACTTTATAAATTCCCTGCGGTGTATTAGGAAACACCAGTGTGTAGGAGTTGATAATTTTCTTACACTAGTGCTCAGCTCTGTAAATTGGCTTAGGATTGTTACGAGCTTTGAACTATTTTTTTTTTATAGTTGTTCAACAGTTTCCAATTTCTTCTTAAAATATAACCAATCTAGATCCTTTGCTAGAGGGAGCCTCAGTATAGAACATCCTTCTTTTGTTCCCCTTTCTGCTATATTTGTGCTGAGCAGCACATGTAGTAAGAAAAAGGAAGAACTTTTGACTTCTATCATTTTAATCTACTGATACTGTAGTCCCCTTCTATTAAAGCCATAGAATTAAATGTATAGGAATATCTTCTTGACTTGTCAAGAAAGTAAAATAATTGCATAGCACATTCCTTATTACTTTCATCATGGCCACTTTTAGACTCTGAATCTATTTTTTTTTCTGTCTCATTTTAAGTGCTTGCTTTGTCCTGCTGCCAATTTTAATAACATGGCTTGTGTGCCTAAGTGTTCACAGGATCAAACCCAAGCAGTGGGAGGGAGGAAGCAAGATAAAGGGAGCTTGACTCTGATCTTACTGCGTTGTAAAACCAGCATAACTCTAATAGCTGTTCTTGATTTGAAAAGGGGCGAGATAAGAATTGGGTTCTGTGTGGGTGGGTGTTTCAATGCATATGCATGCATCTAAATTGTATTCCTTGTTAATTTTGGGGAAATAATTGTGGCTTCATTTTGTGGAAAGATTGGAATTCTTGAGTCAATGTATTGCCAAAAAGTCGACAGTAGATGGCTTGTGAAATACCAATGGTATCAGGATTAGATGTGTGTTTCGTGTTGGATGTCTCATGGGAGTAGGAATACTACTGTGGTGTGCGCATGTTTTGTTTTTGTTTTCTTAGCATGTATCTTTTAGCTTTGCTAATCCCGTAACTCCTCTCAAAGATTTATTGAAACAGCAAGAGATTCCATGACACATCATGCTCTTGTTTGTTCTTGGACTTTGCTGGGGGATTTTTCTGAAGGACACATTTTTCATTATGAACTCACAATATGCATCAGCATTTTTTTTTTTTTTTTTTTTTTTTTTTTTTTTTTAATGAATTGCTTCTGCTCTTAACATTTCAGGCTGTTAGATTTACTTGAAGGGTGCTATATTTTTTTTAAATATGTCAGGTCACTTTTGCTTCATTTTGGTGCTTAATGAAAGCTATATAAAAGACAGTGATAAAAAATGTACTTTACAATAATAGATGTGAATAATCTTTTTACATCAATATTTTCAAGCAGCTTTTCAAGGAATTTCCTTTCTCCTCCATCTGCTCAAAATCTCAGCAGCACTTCTTAGTATAGGATACTGCCTAGATATTTGGGATCCTAACACACCACTTATCCTGTCCTTTCAAATGCACATAGAGAAGTGTAAGTCTTGAAAACCCATTACTTGTAGTATTAGATTCTGTATGCAGTCCTTTCTGTAATAAGGCTTCTCCTGACAGGGACTAGCATTAGACTAATACTGTTAATAAAGTATAGCTTGCTAACTTCACACACGCCTTTTTTTAGAGAGAATTCTCTGAAGCCATTTTGTTTCCTCCTTAATTATGTATAGTAGAAATAAATCTGAACACCCCTTTAAAAAGTAAATGGCAGGCTGCAGAACTTGATTCAGTCTCGGTTTTCTTCTAGTCGATTTGGTAGAAATGTTCAGTTTTGTTTCATACAAACAAGAATCAGTTCTGTGGAACTGAGATAAATATATGACTAGTAATTGAAAGAAAATAACTCAGCCCCAACACACAGGATACCCACTCCAGATTTATCTTTGGAAAATGCTGTTGTGCTTAAAATAGAGTGTAGAAAGAGGGTGAAAAATACAGTTCATTAGCTTCATTTACATGGGCTTCCTTTCCTCAGAACTGATATTCATTATTGTCCAGTTCTCTCTGCCACTGTTAAGCATTTATATTTCTTTATTCCTTTTTTAATATCAAAACAAGAACCTAAGGAATACTGTTTTTTGTCTGGGAGCCATGACTTGTCAGGATGTGCTCTGTGACCCAGCCTGCTGACAGAGACGGATACGCTGAAATGGCAGGGGGGTCAGTGCTGCCCATAAAGCATCCAGTGGAATGGCTTCTGTGGGGGTAGATGAAGCATGAAAGTGTTGAAGCTTTTCAACTTCTCACTGATGTGTTTATAGAAGGCATACAGCAGCCTTGCCCCAGCAGTAATTCATTAGGACCCTGGTCAGTTCCAGTGGTGTTTCCTTCCTGGGTTAGGTGAACACTGCATTTTAACAGGCTTTTGAACATACTTGAGCTCAAGCAGAGTAGAAAAGCAATTCTTTGACTTACACATATGCAGTACCAGTCAAAATAGTGCAGCGGTTTCATTACCTATAAGATCAGACCTGACCACTGGAGACTGCACAGCTTGCTACATGCAGTGAAGCAGTTGCCTCACCCTAAATGCCAAAAACATGGTTCTTTTAGCTTGAATGGATAGTGTTCATTTTGTCATACACCAAGTATGCCAGAAGTATTTGAACTCTTTTAGCCCTGTAGTACCATGTCTTATGCATGTCATGGAGATGCTACCACAGTTGCCATGATTTGGGTTTTTTACTATTATCGTAGAAGTATTGTTTTTCTGAGAATGGAAATAAGTATCAACTGCCAGACTGTTTGCGGCAGTACTAAGAAAGCTCTGGTGCTAAAAGAAAGAAAATAAAATGTGTATAAATACATGAAAGAACTTATTTTGAAAATGTTTTCTTTATTACAAAGTTCCACGTTTGAGAGCCAAAGATAAGAGAAATTCCTTAAATGTTTCTAGAAGCCATTAATTTGTGAAGAAAGAGCCCATTATCAAACTAATGTTCATCCACAAAATGTGGTGACTACATAGAGTATCATCGTCATGTGGAAGAGTGTGCTGAAGGACACCTTGTGGACAGAAGTTTGAAATGCTTGCTCTGAGTGTGCTTTTTAGCAGCTAAGGCCCAACTTCCTTTTTGCATTAGTTCTGCAGAATTTTTGTTGTTTGTGAACAGTCCTAGGTAACCTTGATTGCCAACAGCCATCAAGCACAGTTACTAACTCCCACTGAGCTATACCCTGACAAGAGTCTCCTTGACCTTGCTTATGGTATGGGAGCAGCTTCCTGCCTGACCTGAGATCTAGAACTGAGTTGTCTTAGTAATGCAAGTGTGTACCTCAGCTGACTTATGATTCTCAGTTTAATGCTACTTATAACTATTGAGTCTCTAGAGACACACAATGTATAATAATAGATACTCTAATCAGAAACCATAGCAAGTAAAATGGGAATAAACAAGTTTAGTCAGAGTTTGAAACATGCGCACAGAAACTACTAAAATGTAGTTTACTAAACTACCTTCAGAAAACAACTATCAGATAATAATATAAATGTTTCAGGTACTGGGGAAGAATCAAATATTGTATACAATATATATCAAAAAGCATCAGCTGGAACTGAGAAGCCAGTACAGCAAATGGTTCAAGCAGTAGTGATTTCTGAACATATCTTAATTGAGACCAAAATATTTTAAAACTGGGAATGAGTTAAAAGATACCTTACAGTTAAACTGCTAGGATGTTTTATGCTTTGGCTGTGAACTTTTATTGAAAGGGCAGATAGATGTAAATGAAGATATATGGGGAAGATGAAAAGAACATCTGCCTTTTTCAGCTCTCTATGAGAAATGTAGAAGCAGGACAAAAATAAAACTGGGCCACTGAACATGTTTCAACTTGTGGTAGGTGTAGGAAAATTTCTGGACGTCCCTTTTCTCTTTTTCCCCAGTCCAGATGCACAAATCAATGGAGCATTTAGTTGTATTGACTGCTATTTTTTTTTAATGTAAACCATAAACATATGCAAATATGTATGGCACTCCTCCTGTTAATGGATTCTCTTCTTAACTCTACATCAGTTTCTTCTCATTTTGATTTTGTCATTTTAAATACAGTTTTGCTAAGAAATTGTCTATGTTGTCAGTTACAAACCAAGTGAACCATCTTGGGCATGTTTATGTATAGGCAGTATGCAGTAAAACCTGAATTCTTATTTCGCTAATACACAAAGCAGTCTCTCTTCCCTCTGTCTCACTCGCACACATAAGTTTAGCTCCAGATCTCGATCAGTATTTACAATGAAAGCTCTCTTTGGATAATAGTAACTAGTATACAGCAAAGTACCCCAAATACATTCTTACTCACAAATGGTGATGACTTTTAATTAGTTTTGTTAATTGTGCTGTTTTCTTGATAATTCACAAGTTAGGAATCTCCACAGGCACTCAATAATTAGTTCAAATCATTAAATTCTACTATAATTGTATTGTTCCATGAGTCTAGCTTGCCATAATGAGAATTATTATCTAATAAGGACCAAGGGTGGGATGTGATAGTTTTACCATGACAGTTTAGTAAGGTTAACCAACCTAATGATATTTTTACTCCCCTCCATACTTGTGCTGTAATATCAGTCTTATGAAGTCTTGATTTTTGGTTTACAGAATTACTCTTTTTATAGCACATTGTTTAAACACAAGAAAAATAAGAGGGCTGGTGGGGAAAGGGAAGAGACAAAACCAATAACTCAGCAGTGTGTTGTAAAGGGTTACTCAAAGGCACGTTCTTCTGAATAATGATGAATTGCTTCCTGATTTGTGGTCAGTGACTTTTTGAGTATAATTACTGTCAAGGAGGAAGCTGAACAACCGGTATACGTATCTTACATTTGGTATGCCAGAGCATTTTCACCAAAAACTCATGCCTTCTGCTTGATCAAACCAGCTTAACCTTTATTACTGGAACTTCTGTCTCAGTTTTAAAGAAGGTAATCTGTGAGTACCTGCTCCAAAAGTCATTCATATTGTTTGTAGCTTTAAGTTGCATGTTAATAGAAGAATTGTAGATTTTGGTTGGTTTCCTTGTTGACATTGGAAAGGGGACCAGTGTAAAGTAAAAGTTTCACTTTGATCTAGAAGAGGAGAATGCACTGAATATGTTTAGGAAACCACCAGACATGGCTACACACCAACAGACAGTTAATTGTTAGTGAATGTTACTGGTTCTTGTGACTGACACTGACCTTTGGGGAAAAGTTACAGATATAAGGATGGGGAGGCAATGCTAGTACCAATAGATTACATGCTGGTACCTTGCTGTTCTTTTAACTGTGACATATTTAACCCTCTTTTTTTAAAGAGGGGGAGGGGGAGAGGGGAAATCATTTTGATGATACTGGCTTATAAAAATGTGGTTAATCCAGTGTGTGGTAACACATATCTCCAAGCACTTTGCTTGTTTCTTCTTCTTCTTCTTTCTCTTTCTAACACACACACACACACACACACACATACACACACTCTCCCCCAAAAGGGCAGTTATACCTAATTATGCTCCCCCACTTTTCTTAATTACTTTCCTCCATATCTTTCAGTAAAGTATGAAGTACCTTGGCAGAGGTTTTATATATGCTCTCAACATGGTTGGGTGTTTCTGTTTTGCTGACTTCTCATTACCATTATGTTGTGCTTTGGGGTTTCTCTCATAAGAACAGGAGAAGTTATGCTTTTTTTTTCTCTTGAAGATGGGCTGATCCCATGCTCTTCTTCTTGTAGGTTACTGGAGTTATAAGCAAAGAGTACATCCCAAAAGGAACACGCTTTGGACCCCTGGTAGGAGAGATCTATACCACCGATACAGTTCCCAAGAATGCAAACAGAAAATACTTTTGGCGGGTAAGCAAGGGAAAAAACACACACAGTTCCATGTTGATGCAGTAAACAGATCACTAAATGAGTACAGCTGAAAAGCTGGGTCACTTCCTGTTTCAGAACCGTGCGAGTGCAGGGGGCTATTTCTTTGCTCTAGATGAACTGAAATCTGAGTGAACGTGGTAAACTAAGCTGAGTAAATGTCTGGCACTCTTGGAAATGGGGACAGCGTGGGTGGAAAGTAAGGGAGATACACAACTGTTCTTGACTTTGCCTTCTGAAACACATCAGTGCTTGATCATATGAAGAAATAGCAGTTTTGCTTGCTGTAAGACTAGGTCAGTTTGCATTTCCACATAGGGAAACCAGGGATCCTTAAAGACTGAGCACATCCCATATCCTTGATTTTATTTATTTATTTTTATTATTTTATTTTTTCTAGCTGATACATACTTGAAAACAAATGACAGGCTAGAAAGTATTATGTAATCTTTTCTCTGCAATTTTAAAATCTTCTGAAAGTGTTTTTTACATTGAGCAGTTGAAATAGTGTTGATCTCTTCAATGCATGTAGTTTAAATTGCAGACCTTTCTAAAGCTAGCTGAGAAAATGCTAGGATAAGTGACTATATGTCATGGGAGTGGCAGCACCTTGAGAATGGAAGGTAGAAGTGTTAGTATGATGTTACTGAGTGATCACAAATCAGGGCAAGGGGGTATAGAGTATAAGCCTCTCTCTGGAGCCTGAAAGATGTGTGTTGCTAAGGTAGGCAACCTGAGGAGTCAAGATAGTCTTTCCCCCTGCCTCCCAACTTGTTACCCTCCACCAGTCTGCTAGCCCTAACTTGGAGGGTGGGACAGGGAATATATATATATGGTTCCTTTCTTCTCCTTTTTATCAGGAAACCTGAATGAACTTTAATCCCTCAACCTCCTCCACAAACATGTTACCATTCCTAAGTACATCATTGATTGTGTCCTAACTCCCTCCACTGACTTTGTTGCCCTCCAGTCACAGAGAAGGCATATTACAGCAGTTTGGTAAAAGGGTGGGTGGGAAAAGCGACTTTTACATTGAATCAATTAAGTAATTGCCTCATTTCAGTGTTCTTACATTTTCTCTAATGCAACATATGCAGTGTTACATGGGTGACATGATTCACAAGGTGCTCAGGTGTTTCACTTTTGTGACCAAGATTTTAGGCCTAACAGAGGGGAGAGGCATGCTTGCCTAACTAGGCCAGGTGGGAATAATTCAGCAAATCTTGAGAGAGGGTTTTAACTAGCTTGCAGAATTCTGTAAGAAAGCAAATGCCTTTTTTGGTGAGAGGACTGTAAGTCTGAATGTAAAAGCCTTTTGGGGAAACGATATAGCAGCCTTCTAAGCATTACTAAACCTACTGTTATAATCTCTTGATTCATTCAAGACACATTGCTGTAACTCAGATGAATTCCTTCCTAAGGGCCTGAAACAGCCTTGTACATTCAAGGAAATTGTGGGAGATAGCTTCCCACATGTTACAAAAGGAATTCTGATTTTTGTTGGCAGGAATAGAAACATCTGCTGTGTGTGAACATAAATGTTCCATGCAAATGACATAGTTGAGTAGAAGGGATATGAAAGCTGTGCAAACCCCGGAGTGACATCATTTCTTGTAACTGTATGATGACTCAGCACATTTAATCTTCTTGATAATACATGGAAATCTGGTGAGATGGCAGAATTCAGTTTTGTGTGGGTGTGGGGGCGTGTGACCTCATAGGTTTGATGTGTGTGTGTGTTGGTTTTTTTTTTTTTGTTTAAGAAAAAAAAAGAAGTACAGTAAATTGTACTATCTATGGAAGGGTGACTGGAAACCATTCAGTGCAGCTTTAGAAAGCAGCTTCCGTCTCTAGTAGAAGTGCAGAGCAATGGAACCCCAAGTTCCTGGAAGTTTGCAATTCGGAGTAAACAAAGAAACTTGAAAACTCCTCTTGATAGCAGAATTCACCCGGCTCTGTTCCATTTTCTCATAACAAACACACCGCAAAATCTCTCACAAGCTTCTTTGATGAAGCCACATGTATTTCCCCCTTCTCAATTTACAGGAAGTTACTCTTAAAAGAAAGTGATTCTGGTGTTTACTGCTTGCATTAAAGGGCCAGTCTGCCTTTTCCTTTTTTCTTTTTTTTTTCTTTTTTTTTTTTTTTTAACTTCTCAATTGAACTGCTGCCATTCAAAAGAAAAAAGAAAGTAGTATGAGCACAAAGACCAGGATAGGCCCCAGAGTGTTTTCACATTCAGATAAAATGTGCCTGCTGTTCTTTATAGATCCAAATCACTCACAACCTCAGACCCTACTTTTACCTGATCATTTAGTGTGTAACTCTGGAATTCTTCAGTGGACGAACTTCACATAGTAGATGCTGAATTTAATTCTTTCCAAGAATAAAGCATTTTAGTTCTAAAGGATATATTTGTCAAGTTCATTAGATTATTAATGTTCATATTCTTACTGCTTTAAGATAACATCCTCACTCTCTGCATTAGGTTTTTTCCTCTTCTGTGTTGCCAAGAAGTTTTCATTTAAAAATGTACAAGCATGGGCATGTCCATTGAGAGGAAAAGTGACTTCTCATAGACTGTCAAATGCTGGCCCCTTTCCAGGTCTTCATTTAGTTATGGCAGGTGAAGTTCATCTTTGCCCCACCCAACCTTTCTACAAAAGGGCTACATTCCAAGTATGAGCAAGTGTTACTTTAGGACTTGGGGGGGTGGAGGATGTTTGCATAGTTTAAGCCTCTGAGCGGGGGTGGTAGGAAACTGCAAGCACAGAGGCCATAGAAAAAGCTGAGAAAGAGACTGACGTAGCTTAGTCAGTCTTATACACAGGTGACTCAAAGCATTAATACAAGCACGCACTCAAACCTGCAGTCATTAGTATCACCTACTTGTTGATCATAGCAGCAGAAAAGGAACTCCAAGGTAGACTGCTAATGCAGAGAGAGCTCTTAATTCCAAATTGTCTCTTTCATTTGTATGCTTTAACCGGGCAACACATTGACTAAACAGAAATGAAAAAGGTAACTGAGTGCATCTATCCTCTAGAGTAAGCTTTGTTTTTCTTAATGAGAGGGATGCCTTAGGGAAAGGTCACCCACCTTTTCACAGGTGAATATTGGTACCTGTATCTGTTGTCCTTTACAGTGCATACCTAATGTATGTGCGTATATACACTCCATTCAATGTATATAGATATTCATATGCACTTCCTCTCTGTCTTCCAGATCTATTCCAGTGGTGAGCTTCACCACTTCATTGATGGATTTAATGAGGACAAGAGCAACTGGATGCGCTATGTGAATCCAGGCCATTCTGTTCAGGAACAGAACTTGGCTGCTTGTCAAAATGGAATGAACATCTACTTCTACACCATCAAGCCTATCCCTGCCAACCAAGAACTACTTGTGTGGTATTGTCGAGACTTTGCAGAGAGACTTCACTATCCTTCCTCCGGAGAGCTGACGATGATGAATCTCAGTAAGTGGATTACAGTATAAACAAAGAATGCTAGTAATGTCTCTTCTGCCTGTATGATCTAATAATATGTTATATAATTATATAGCTTCATCATCTGTTGTGTCACAGTAGGTGGCTTAGAGTGGAAAGAGGGAATTAAAAAATTCCCTGTGTCTATTTAAGTATAAACAGATTATTAAAAATTTAAACAGTTATTGGTTTATAATCTTAGAATTATCTGAATACACATCTACATTTTCAAAGCAGACTTTTTAATATAGCATGAAAGTGGGAACATCTAGGGTATAGTATGAATCATAGATATTGATTTTTAAGAGAGAAGTTGTTGAGGTATTTGTGTAGGATTTTATCTGATTCCAAATGGACTGTCCTTACTGTGTGAAGATCTGGACACTGGTCATGTACATGTCATCCAAATTTTTTATAGTTTTTCCTCAGCTCTTTCACATTTTCAACATCTTTTCTCAAATTCTTGAAGAATTCTATAGGACCCACAAAGATACAGCATGTAGTTCGTGAACTATTTACAGAAGCACCGAATGTGACATTGCAAATGATACTTCTCATTAGATGGATTCGTATACCAGCACTAATTCAGCTGGCAGGTCCTTTTAGTTTTGCTCTTCCTTTTTCTCAGTCACCACATCTTGTACATTTTTAAACTTGGCAGATAACCACCCACCATATCTTCAACTTACATGAGAAAGCTCAATAGATAGTGACTTTTGCTTTAGGGACAGTATCCAAGCTGAGATAAAATCCAGGTGGCCTGATCCTGGATTGTTACGATCCTGAACAAGCTATTGACTTTGCATTAGAAGCCAGGGCTTTCCTTCTTCACTGGGTTACAGTGTTGGGCTTCCTCTCAGGCTCAAGGAATTTTGAATTATTTTCTGTAATGTGGCACAGGCTCAACAAGAGTAATGGAAATTTTCCACTACCTTAAACCAGTGTAGCCTTAGCTGTAGTGGTCTGGGTGCTCTTCTGGGAGATAGGAGATGTGGGTTTGGACAACTTCAGGCTGAAATGGGCATAGAAACAAGGTCTCCCTCATGCTAGGCAGGTGCTGTAACTACTGAATTATTGTATTAAAGCAGGGTTTGCTTGCAGAAACACTGGATCTGGTCCAGGCAGCCACAGAGCTTTGCCTGCACCCATGCCAAAGCTGGGCAAGGAGTTGCAGCAGAGCTGGACAGTGAAAAGCTGCACATGGACTTCTCCCCATTCCCTGCTCCCCACCTGTGAGTTTCTGCACTGGGGCTGGGCAGCTTCCAACTAGTCTGTCATGGGGAGAAGCAGCAGCAGTGCAGACACAGCTTCTAGCTGCCCAGCCCTGGCTCAGTCCCCACCACCTGGAAGCTGTGCTAACACCACAGCTGGAGAACTGGGGGTGGAGAAGTATCAGCAGCATGGGTGCAGCTTCCAGGTGCCTGGCCCCTCCAGAGCAAAGTCCCCTGCCAGTGATGCACCACTGAAGCTTCCCAGCCCACACAGAACCAGAGCTGGGTTGTTCCAGCCCAAGGCTTTTAAAGCTTGTCAGGTGCTCCTTTATGAAAGGAGGATGAAACCACTGACCTCTCTTTCTACAGCTGTGTTTTTGAAAGAAATGGCACAAACATGATTATTTGTGTAGAGCTGATGCATGTTAGGCATACTCGGAGCACTTCTATTGGCTCAGATCCTCCTGGAAAATTTAAGCAGAGACGCACCTAGACTGGGAATCCCATCAGGCCTAAGATAGGGCAGAGCAAGTTAGCTAGGTGTAGCTACACAAGTAATTAATGTGATAAAATCAACTTCAGCGCAGTTCGTGCTGGAGTCACCTGCTCCCAGGCACAGCGTTTTCATGTGTGCCTGGGACTGCAGCAGTTACATCCAGGGCAGAGCAGCCTCCGACTGGCAGGGAGCTTAGAGGGTCAGCCCTGGCTTCGGGCAGTAGTATCAGGCACAAGGGTGTTATAGTGGAGGACTAGCTAGCAGGCACCTCCACACTTTAGCACCCTCATGTCCCAGCCAACCCCTATTGCAGTGTACACGTGCATTTGATCGCATGTAAGTAGTCTGCTGTAAGATAGCACTGTCCCTGGTATTACTGTTCCTGACAGTACTATCTTACAGCCATGTTATATTACAAATAATACTAGCACACGTGTAGACTATGATGCTTTATTGCAAAGCTAATTAATCCACTCCACAGTAAAGCACACAGTAGATGCACCCACCAAGTGGCAGTCATCCTAGGTTGCATTACTAGCAAAAATGTTGTCCTAGGTGTATAAAGATCCAGAACTCGGACAATTTTACTAGCAAAAATTTAAGCAGCTATGGGCTTTAGGCACCTGAGAGCACAGGCTAGGTTTTTAAGAACCATGCTATTGGATTTAGGCACCTAAGTCATTTTGTTGATCTGGGCACCTTGTGGATCAGTGTGTCCCATGATAAAATTAACTGGGGAAAGATTTATTTTGCTTTATTCTAGAATTTCTTTAGCTTTATTCCTTGTAATTAAGGACTTCGGATGTCAAAACCACCATTCAGCTCCTAAGTATATACACTGATCCACCTATCACACCCACCTGTCTCTGTAACAACAAACTTTTCTTGATTTAACTTGTTTTAGCTATTATTCAGGAAAGCATCTACATTCAGAAGAGTATTTAAACATTTACATAGTTATGGACTTAAATAGGCTTCATTCAGTACTTTGCTGAATCAGGATCTCAGGCTCAGTTCTGCAAACACTAAAGTACATGCAGGAGTTGCAAAGTATTTTCAGGATGAGGAGGATTCTGTATTCTACTGGCAGAAAGGAATGTAATCTTATTTCCCATTCTCTTTTTTTTTTTTTTTTTTTTTTTTTTTTTAATATATAGGCATCGTTTTCTATTAAGATTTCAACTGTGCCAGCAAAGAACATCACCTTTAGACACTTGATTTTTCAATTGTCTATTGACCACGAACATTTTCACTAATTCACCAAACCTGCTGCACTTACTAAGTCATGTTTCCAAGTGAAGTCTCATAGTCTTTAATCTTTGAGCATGATTGTGTTTGGCATAACAGGTACTGGATTCAGGAGTCCCAGAGAAATTAGTATTTGATAGATCTGGCATATTTCATAGGGTGGTTTTGTTTTTGTTTTTTTGTTTTTAACTACTCCAAAATACACCTGCATTAAACTAATGTCCTGATTCAACACATTCTGCTTGCATTGCATCATAAGATGATGCAACTTCCTGCTATCATGACAAGTTTGTCCCATTACGCAAGCATAGACAGGTGACACCCTGTTTTGATAAACTTGAACAAGAGGCTTGGAAATATAATATGCACACTTAATTTTTTAAAAATTCCTTAATTGAGAAAGTGCCCCTTTAACATTTCTTTTTTCTACCAATTGTCATTAAAATCGAATATTTAAGAAATATGCATTTCTTTACTTTCTTTATGCTGGCTGTCTTGCATTTTGCATCTTTCCTTGCTTAAACAATTAAAATATGCTAAGTTCCCCTTGTGTTTATAGTCACATTCACTTTCTGGTTTTAAAGCTAGTGTTTGGTTTGACAGGAAATATTTGTTTAAAAAAATTACACACACACACACCCTTCCTGTAGAATTTTAAAAAGTCATGGAAGTATTTTGTGGAGATTTTTTTTAGGTTCCGTGAGAACTTATTTTCAAAAACTAAAATTTTAGAGTAAACTTGACTTTCCTTACCCCCTTTTAAAATGTTTAGAATCAAATGTTCTTTCAAAGACCATCCTTGTGCAAAATGTTTTTAAAAGTCTCACAGTTCTGGACACATTTAGAAAACAGATGATCAAATTATATACTTCTAAATGTTGGTCTCCATTCTCAGTTTGAGTGAAAACGCTCTTTGTTTTGCCTACTACAGGACTTCTAGGTTCTCTTTCTACTAGCAAGGGAGGTTCTTAATCTAGATCGAAAATGTGAATCGGCATAATTAAACTTTACCACTCGAAGTGTTCAGTAGCATTTTACTCCTGAAATGACTCTACCCGCCTACAACCGTTTTTCAAGGTTTTAGAAAAAAACAGATCTTTTGTTTTGTATTATATCTACCTCCAACTGCAGTTAGGAGAGCCAGAACTGAGAGTAGACTGCTAGCTGTTCAGAGATTTGTAAAAAGAAGCCTCAAATTAAATTAAGTGGAGTGGCTTCAGATGTGTTCTTTCTTGAGCACTTTAATACAACTTTAAAGTAATGAAGATTTTATGTTCCTCTATGCCCTTCACTATGACTTGGGCCAATATCTGCTAATATAAGACAGAAGTCCTTTCATTGACTGCAATAGGATCATACTCTGAGAGAGGAGCATTGTTTGATTCAGTTCAGTTAATGATATATTCATGTGCTTGTTTGATGTGACCTATACACTTTCTGTCTTATTCCAGAAATATATGTCACTTTGTTAATGGTATATATCCTTTTAATCCAACCTTTCCAATCCAATCACTATTTCCCAGATAGTTTTAAGATAAACTTAAAATACTAATCAAGTGAATTAGTAGAAGGGAAAGTGTTGAGACCCCAGAAGTGAATTGGCACTTGTTTAGCCTACCAAGGGGGCATGTTGGACTATTGTACCAAGGAAGTTATATTCCATATATAATTTGTTTCAGCAAATATAGCACATACTGTGATGAAACTAAACAGTTAGGGTGGTGTAAAGTAAGACAGAAGGGAAGGCAAGGTAACACCTTAAAGATTAACGGTTCAGAGAAGTTAGAAAAGAGAAGTACATCTCTGAACCAGTTAGTAGATGCCGCCCTGCCCTGCCTTCTGCCTGGCTTCATTCTAACAGGGTTAACTACCTTACTCTGATCACAGTAAGAGTAGTCCTTCATCTAAGATAGTCTGGGTTTCTGTGTCAGTTATCCAGCAGAGTTCTCTCTCCTTCTTCCTCTATCTTTTTTTTTCTTTATAAAACAAAAGTGACAATTTGAACTTCCTGCTTAACAGACCCCGCTGAAAGACTGAGATGGGCCGATAAGATGATTTTTTTTGTTGTTGTTTGGTAGTTTCACAATCTACTCTTCCCCACCAGCTTTCCATACCCCTTGATCAGTGTCTTTTCTGATAGTGTCATTCTGATCGTTTGCTTTGGGCTGCTGGCTCAGTGAGGAGCAGCTGATAATAAGACTAAGATAACTACGATGACTCAGTTCTAAAACTCTACCAGAGAATTGTAGAATTCTTAAGCCTAGCAGGCTAATATGCTAAGATCAAGAACTAGTGGGAATCAAGTGGGAAGTTGTATAATTTATTATTAGTCCATGAAAATAGGCAAAAATTAAATTAAAAAGTATTTTTCTCTGCCTGATGGCATGATTTTTATTTTGATGTGGTTTATAGTATCTTAAAGGGATAAGACAGAATCTTAGCTGCCAACGGCTTTAAGCTGTCTCCCAGAACAGATGGCTAAGGACCACAGGAAAATTTCATGCTATCATGAAAATGATTGGGAGACAAATATCCCCACACAACAGACTATTTTTGGGCTCTCACTGAAGACCCACTAAGTCTTGAACAACTACAAGACTCTTAATTTCACTTTACAGGGTGAGGTGTTACATTTTATTTTTATTCTTTTTTGAGAGAATAGTGAGGACTTCAGCAACTAAACCTCAGTGTCTAGAGAAGCAATGTGGAAGAAAGCTGACTGTTTGAAAAGTACTCCTTGTACTTACATGTGCTTACTATGTGATAACCCCTATATTCTAAGCACCAAATGCTTTTCATTTGATATCTTTATGCTTTTAAAAAAAATTCAGATGTAAAATTCCTCATTGCAACTGTCATTGAAAAAAGCCCACATGCCTGCTGCTGCTTCACTTTTTTTTCCTTAGGATGCCACTGTGCAAATGAATTGTCCAACTAGAAGAGTATGTTAAAAATCTGCTGATATTTTAAATAAAGGGTCATGTTTCTGCCTTATAGGGAACTGTGTCATATTATAGATTCACTGATGATAGTATAGTTTTCAATGAAAGGAGCATACTTATTAGCCCTTAATAGCATGTTTACAGGATTTAGGTGATTCATCAAAAATAAGTTTTTTTGTTTGGTTGTTTTTTTTTCTCCCTGATACAAATAAAGAAACAAGCATAGTCCTAGGGCTAGAAATTCTGAGGGAAAAGACTTCAGTATCATCAAACACCACCTTTTCATTACTATCAATTGAAAGCTTCTGATCAACTCATATACACAGGGTGTGTCTACACATGTGTTTACTCCAGCCTAGATTTACTGTGCAGTTAGCTACTGAACAGTAAGGATTTTTAGGTAGGTGTCTACACATGCAGGAATTAGGGAGAATATCTGCTCCCAGGTCCCTGCAGCTGTGCAAGTGGCCCCTCCTGTCACTGGGGGAGCTCCAGGCAGGGAGCAGCAGACCAGGAGACAGTTGTCTCCTGGCCCCTGGGGGCTGCCTGCTGTTGGCATGAGGCCAATGTCCTTCTGCCCCAGCAGCAGGGAACTCCTAGCCCTAGCTCTCTGATCAGGGGCATGGGGCTTGAAAGAATCTTCAGGGGTGTGGCAGGTCCCAGCTCCCTTCCCTAATCTGTCAGTGGGACAGCTAGCAGCCCGCCAGCTGATAGCTGCCCCACCAGTGGATCAGGGCAGGGGACTGGAACCTACCCCACCCCTGCAGCTCTTTCCAAGTCCTGTGCCTTAATCACCTGATCAGGACATGGGGCTGGAACCTACCCCGACTGGGACAGTTCCTGGCCAGCCCCGGGCTGCGCAGAGAAGTCTGTATGTGTAGCTTGGCGCTGGCTGGCTGGGGACTGCCTGAAACAAGACAGTTCCCAGCCACCTCCAGGCTGCCCTGCTTCCCCGCACAGCCTGGGACTGCAGTTGCAATCGCACAGTGGGGGCTGGGAACAAGCTCTCAGCCCCTGCTCTGCAATCAGGAAGTGGGGGCTGGAAGCTCCCTGTTGCCAGGCTAGGGGGGCATTGTCTCCACCTGATCTCCTAAAATGAAATCAAAATTCTCCTTTTCCTAAGGTCCTTTTATGTGGTAATTAGTATATTGTGTATGTCTGGATTAAAAAAAAAAGTGAAATGAATTATAACAGCCTAAAATGCCCAATCTGAACACACTTGGAGATACTGGTTTTGAAATACAGATTTTTTTGGGGGGGGGCGTGCATTTTGACTTAAGCTAGAGCCAAACAGTCTTGTCTTTCTTAGTCTTACCTCAGTGTAATGGTCTTTATACCATACAGCTGTAAGCAGAGGAGTTTTGTGCATACTGAATACCACAGAAAATCTGCACTAAATAGCCGGCTTTGTTGTAGATGTTACCAAGCAGTATGTTTAATGAGTAATGATCTGTTTACTGATGGAGAATACCTTCTTTTTTGAAGAAAGCTTTCATCCTAGCCAGGCATGTTTTCTTTAGTACTGTATGTAATTGAACTGGCTAGTGAAGTGCCTGTTGTGGTTTGGCAAAGGTTGATTTGTCATGCCTTGTTATTCCGGAGAGGAGCGTTTTGGAAAGCTTGAGCTCTCCAAAGTCTTTCCCTTTAAGCTGCATTGTTAACAAATGCTACTTTATCCTAGTTATTAGAAATCTAATTTATGTAGGTAATTGACAGTGGATCTTGTTAAATTCAAAGGGGTGGAAGGAGTGCAAAGTGTGGAGACTGACACTCTTGGAATGAATCATCATTAGACACCTCAAGCTCTGTGTGTACTCACTTGTCTCTCTTAGATTAACCATGTATATTTGACCTGCTTTTTATGAAATATTTACACCCAAAAGTACTTTTATCTAAAGAAGAAACTTACTTTTTGGATGAGTTACAAGATTGCATATTGACAAGAACATTGACCTTATGGTGAAGCTTGTAGAAGTTAGATTGTACTTCAATTTTATATTGGTTTATTACATAATTGCTGCCTTTTCTTTGTATTTCAGCACAAGGCCACAATAACCCAAAGCAGCAAAGCACTGATAAAGATGAACTTTATCAGAAAAGCATCCCAAAGAAAGAGCACAGTGTGAAAGAAATCCTGAAAACTGAATCCAACCCTTCAAAAGGAAAGGATTTATTCCAGACCAACATTTCACCCGTTACTCCAGAAAAAAACTTGGATGATTTAAGAAAAAACTGTAGCCCTGAAAGGTGTTTTTTCCCACGGGTTATCTATCCAATCCGACCTCACATGCCAGAAGACTATTTGAAAGCTTCCCTAGCTTATGGGATGGAAAGACCCAACTATATTACACAGTCTCCCATCCAGTCTTCTACCACACCAAGTCCTTCAGCAAGGAGCAGCCCAGACCAAAGTTTAAAAAGCTCAAGCCCTCACAGCAGTCCAGGGGTTACTGTTTCACCTCTGGCACCTACTTCTCAAGAACACAGAGAATCTTACCCTTACTTGAATGGACCCTATGGCTCAGAAGGATTGGGGTCTTATCCTGGATATGCACCCCCTAGCCATCTCTCTCCAGCCTTTTTATCCTCCTATAATTCCCACTATCCAAAATTCCTGTTACCTCCATACGGTATGAGCTGTAATAACCTGAGCGCTTTGAACAATATCAATGGCATCAACAATTTCAATCTCTTCCCAAGGATATATCCTCTCTATGGCAACATACTGGGTGGAGGCAGCCTGTCCCATCATGTGCTAAACCCTGCTGCTCTTCCAGGTTCACTGCCATCTGAAGGAAGCCGTAGATTGCTACAACCTGATCATCCAAGAGACTTTCTCATACCAGCACCTAACAGTGCCTTTTCCATCACGGGCGCTGCTGCCAGCATGAAAGACAAACCATGCAGCCCCACAAGTGGGTCCCCTCAAGCTGGCACAGCAGCTACTTCAGAGCATATAATGCAACCTAAACCTACCTCAGCAGTGTTGGCTGCCACCAGCAGTGAAGAAGCCATGAATCTCATTAAAAGTAAGAGGAACGTGACTGGTTACAAAACCCTTCCATATCCACTGAAGAAGCAGAATGGGAAGATCAAATATGAATGCAATGTTTGCTCTAAAACCTTTGGCCAGCTCTCAAATCTGAAGGTAGGTATTAAAGGATTGGCCTAATTATGAGAGACACATCTATTTCATAATTGTTACAATGAGAAAGCTCATATCGGTTCTGTAGTTTTATCTGGGAACCCTAGGCTTCTCTAAGGAACAGATTTTAGAAAGCCACTACCACCAAGGTACAGTAGTAGTAAAAGTGATAGTTTTAATGCTGAAGTTGCCTTGCAAAATAATTGGATGATTCCCTGTAACATTCTAGTCTATTAGATGCTTCTGGTAACTTTTTTGCAACTGTTCAAGGCTTTTAATGACTATAGGAATTTTCAATAAATATTTGTTTTGCAATAGGTCCACCTGAGAGTGCACAGTGGTGAGAGGCCTTTCAAGTGTCAGACTTGCAACAAAGGGTTTACCCAACTGGCTCACCTCCAGAAGCACTATCTGGTGCACACAGGCGAGAAGCCCCACGAGTGCCAGGTATGTAGCACTTCATACACTGGGAGGTCATAGGCTGTGCTGCTTCTTTGTTACACCATCTGGCAGGTGCAACTTTGTGACAGACTTCAGCCCTGATGTTATTCAATATAATTTAAAAAATAATCTGAGAATGTTTGTTTTTTAGCTTTTTAAATGTGAAAGTGTATGAGTGTAATGATGGGCGGCTTTTTCAACGTGCCATAATGTCCTCTGTGACTTTAAAAATATGACTCTCACACTCATTCCTCATTTCTTCTTATCTCCAAAATTAGGTTTGCCATAAGCGATTCAGCAGCACCAGCAACCTAAAGACCCATCTTCGGCTCCACTCTGGAGAAAAGCCTTACCAGTGCAAGTTGTGCCCTGCTAAATTCACCCAGTTTGTGCATCTGAAGCTGCACAAGCGTCTCCACACCAGGGAACGTCCACACAAGTGTGTCCACTGTCATAAGAGCTACATTCACCTCTGCAGCCTCAAAGTCCACCTGAAGGGCAACTGCCCAGTAGCCCCTGCCTCCGGCCTCTCAGTGGAGGATCTAAATCGTATCAATGAAGAGATCGAGAAGTTTGACATCAGTGACAATGCTGACAAGCTGGAAGATATGGAGGACAATATCGACATGACATCAGTTGTGGAAAAAGAAATATTGACCATGCTCAGAAGAGAAATAGAAGGAGCTAATCTTAAAGTATCTTTGCAGAGGAACCTGGGAAATGGACTTATCTCCTCAGGATGCAACCTCTATGAATCTTCAGATATGTCCATTATGAAGTTGCCTCATGGTCATCCACTACCTCTGTTACCGATAAAGGTCAAGCAAGAAACAATTGAACCAATGGACCCTTAAGACTTTTTCTGGCAAAAAGTGATTTTTATTTATGACTTGGCAAGTCAGGGTGCCTGTAGCAATTGCTTGTACATAGTGTCAATGCTACAAAGCAATCTTGGCTTACAGTAGTTTCCCTCACTCTCTCCAGTTGAAAGAAGGAACTCCAAAGTAACTATATTCTCAGGGCATGAAAAGAGGCAAAGGACTATGTATTGCCTCCCCAGTTACTAAAAGACAATCATCTATCCATAACTATTTTTTCAATTATAGTACTTCATAATTTATTATGCAATTTATCATTCTAAAAGCAATAATTAGAAAATGTTTACAATGACTGAAAAATTCATTGTAATTTTGAATATAAAAGTTTATATTTTGTTTCATGGCCATTCTTTGTAGATATTTTTTCTGCACATCTGTCTTAAAAATTTAAGATTGGGGATAAAAAGTTATTTCAGTAAGTTTGTCTATGTACCAATGTCTTCAAAAACATGGTTTTTATATTGCCAAAGGTGAATATTTGATGTATTGAGTCATAGATCAATTGGCTTGAAAAATGCTGTGTACATTCAGGAGTGGGTAGATGTACAAAATCCCCCAGAAAAGAAAAAGCAGCAGCAAGCAGAGAAAAGAAAATCATACTTACCTGTGTATGGGTACTAGAGATTCCTCAGCCCACAGCTCTACCCATAACACATGACATAGCGAATACCTGCCTAACATGAATGATGCAATGGTCAGGTGTTTGGAAAACAATAGTAGTCACATGTTATGTCATGAGATTTTATTATCTAAAGCCATGCATCAACTGAAAATGTGAAAAAGTGGCTGTGTTTTTTTTCAAAAGCCTCTTGAAACAAGCATACAATAATTCCAAATGTGCTGCCTACAAGGATTTTTTTATTTTATTTTTCCCCAGAACCTTCCAGGGATACAAAAGATGGTCAATTTCCCTGATAAATAAGGGTTTGCTTTTGGGGTTTTTTTGTTTTTTCCATCCCACTTTTTCCATGGACAAAAGTGGGGAATGAAGTCCTTTCCTGGCACATACTTTTTTTTTCCCCCTTCCTGTACGACTTAGATTTTCCTCAGTATTTGTGTTTGTACATTTTGTGGTTAATTTAATTAAAGATGAAAAGGGCATTGCAAAGTTGTTGAACAACAATTACCTCATTGCGTGTGTCCAGTGGTGCAGAAAATGTTGTTTTATCTAATGCTTTGCTACTTTAGAGAAGAAACCAAAATGTGCACAGGAAAAGATAGAATGCACGTCTTTTTATCTTTTTGTTCTGCTAAGCCCAAAGATATCATGTTGGCATTTGAGGTGTAGCAAAGAATACATGTATATTTATAGATATATTTATACCACTATACCATATATGTATATGTATATATATTTATACCACTTAAGTTGTGAGCCAAACCATGTAATAAAACCTATTTTTCATCTAAGTGTGAAAATCAAGTGTTATCCAGCTTTGCATATCACCTGATGACCTCAAAGCCAGAATGTTGTGCTAAGGCATTTAGCACTTGCTAGCACGTGAGCACAGTTGATCACTTAGAGCCTGATCTTGCAAATCCTTATGTGAATAACTTTGCTGACATGTGCAGTCTCACAGAATTCAGTGGGATTTATTCACTTCAGAGCATTTGCAAGACTGTCTTGGATCCCTTGATATCCTTGCTATATGTCTTGTTATAAGCAAACCACCAGGAAAGAACTAGAAAAGAAATCAAACTATTACCCACCCATGGTATAAATATAATACACAATGGTGAAGAGTGGAATGAAATAGTTAAAGTTATTTGGGATCATCCTAACATCTTATTTTGTTCTGCCACTTAAGAGTTACGTGGTCATAAGCAACTCTCAAGAAAGCAAATAGCATTATTATACACATCACCATTATATATATTCTAGCTTTTTATCTGTTTATATTCTTTTAGATTTAAATAGACCACTTCATAAATCCAGGATTTTGTATGGCAATCTAATGCCTTCTGCCAAAAAGGAAACAAACCAACCCAAAAAACCTAAGATAATTGAAGAGAATCTTTAAATACAATTTTTGAAGGACTACAGTTCATTACATTTCTGCTCCTATAAATCATGAAGCTGACAACTTTTAAGTGTAGCAATGGTTCACAAAAATAGTACTCACCTGTAGGATAAACCAAAGTATCACTACTCTGTCCCTGGACACACACTTTTCCTATTAATTGCCTGTAGTGCTTTCTTGTATTTGATACAAATTTCACAAAGATTTATATGCATCAGCTTTAAGAATTGTTACTTCTCTTTACCTTTTTTATCCTTTCCCTTAGAACTTTTACATGTGAATGTAGCAACAATCAACAGTGTTTTATTTCTCTCTCTCTAAGAAAAACTTTGACCAAAGTTAACAGGCTTTTTACTTTGCTAGAACAACAAACTTATCTTATGTTTACGTACTGGTTTACATCGTTATTTATGTGCAAATTGTCAAAATGTAAATTAAATATAAGTGTTCGTTGCTTTACTAATGCTTCAGTTGTCTTCAATGTCTTATTCGTCTTCACATGCCACTTGGTGTCAGACTGGATTCCCACTCTGAGCCACAAGCACATGGTATACCAACATCTATGACATTTTGAATAACGCCGACTTCTGCCTCTCCAGAAAGACTGATTTCTTCCCGTAATTCTGCACTGCCTATAACCATGCTAGGGTTAATATAATATTTTCTTAACTAGTTCACTCTCTCCATTTTTAGCCAATAATATCTTTCCTGTTAATATTTTTACAATTTCAAGTGCTTCAATGCTAACGTTTTTACAGTATCTGCCGTTCGGAAATGTAAGTAGGGTTCTAATTTACATTTTTCCAAATACTCATCATTTCTGGCCTGAAACTGTAACCACCAGGACCACAATGACACAATCACAATGTTAGCATGAGACCACTTAATCCTGTATCAACATGATGGGAACTGCATTCAAAACAAATGTGGATTTGATGTGAATAATGAGCTAATTCTAGAAAAAGCTCAAACTCCCTTGGCCAAAAATGAATAATACATGGGGATGCTTCAAAGTTAATTCACTGTTTGCTACTTCCATCATCCTCCACCAGATTTAAAACAGAATAGGCCATGTGGCATCCTTTCCTACCTGAATGTTAAAGAAATAATGTTCCTTTTCATATTGAGACGCTCAACACTGTATGATGTTTTAAAAGTATTTCACTGTCCTCTTAAAATTCATTTAAACATCTGTCTCAAGAATTTGAAATACTGCCAACATAGAACTGTGGAGTTAAGAAAACCAGAGCACTGTTGTCATAAATGTGCCAAATGGTGCATGTTTTACTCCTATATTCTACAGAGCTATTGCTGTAATAATTTTTTTTTAAAATGTGGGATAACTGTTACTGCCATAAATCATAGTTCATTACTTGGCAAGGCATGACTTTGTGCTGGAGAGTTATGTCCTGGGGACACTTTAAGCTCTAGAAGATGTTTAATAAAACACATTACATAAAAAGACAATGTACCTTAGAGCTTGCAATTTCACTAGGCTGAACTCAGCAACTGCTGCATTTGTTTTTTGGCTGAAACTGAAGCTAGTTTGAAGTCAATATAGCACATGGTGCCCAGGATTACAACGTGCTTAGTGTATTTCTGGCCATGATAAGAGCTTAATTAATTTGGGGGATGGGGAGGGTGTACTAATTGTACAAAAAGCAAACTACATGGATAAAAACCCCCCCAAACTGTTCCTTTCTCTGCTTCATGGGGACCCAATCCTGCCAGGTACTGAATGCTTCCTATCAAGATTCTAAGCACCTGCAATGCCCCCCAGAACAAACAGCCGCTTATTTATTACCGGTATACCTGGTCAGGTACAGGTTTGTCACAGGGATTATTTTTTAATTGAATATTGACTATTAGAGGAAATAATTATCTCTCTAAATTCCAATGTTTTGCCAGCTGACCTACAAGTCACAGGTCTCTTGGGACAAGAGGAATTTGTGTCTAAGATCAATCCAAGCAAAGCCTTTAAAATGGTTCTGCAATGACTAAATTGTAAAGCCCCATATCTTCTAGAGCCTAAGACAAATGAATTAATTCTTGACTGCTGGCAATTGCAGCCTAGTAGCCTGAAAAGAAAGAGTGACCCAGTGACTTATTAATGGGATAAAACCTTTCAGGTTTAATTTTCTATTTGAAGTCAATGGGGCACCATATGAATGCAGGATGCTGCTGGCAAGGAGTTAGTGTGGGATTAGGACCTACTGCTCAAGGTTGTCTAACAGCTTCTTCATAGCATTACAACTAGAAAAAAAGTTCAGACTAGCATTAAAGGTAGCCATGAGACATTTGAAAAGTAGTGCATAGGATAAAGCCAGAATGGATTTGATAACGCTAAATTGTATCACTACAATTCTTAGAACTAAAACACAAAATAATGGATTAATGTTAGCACACCAAAATAATGCATCTAGAATATCAGAAGGGCTTTTTTGTAAGACAACATTAATTGTAAGAGACGCAAGAGGCAAGCAAAGACATACAACATAGGCTGAAGAGTGAGGCCTGGAAGAGAGACTAGCCTCCCTTCCCCCAAGATGGCCAATCTTCTCTAAGGAGTACAATTTTGTTTTAAGATTCAGCTGAAGACCGCGGGTATGCGGTCTACACTGGGGCAGCACTCCCAGCCGAGATGCTAAGGAGCAAGTTCCACCTTCCCGCTTGCACTTGTATGATCCAAACCCAGAAACACATCAGTGAGGTGATGCTAGGGTGTCCCTTTGCACCTGTTCTAAAGACCTTTTGAGAACAGGTTTCCAGCTTGCAGTCCCAAGGAACAAGCCCAGAGCTGCTTCACCAGTATGTTGCTGTGGGAAATCCTCTGTAACATCCAGGCTAGGACATGATGCTGCCATAGAGTAAACATACCCAGGCAGGCTGAAGGACCAGCAGCAACCAGACAGGTGTGTGGAAGAAAAAGCAAGGTTCTGGCAGGGAGCCCTGCACACACCCCTGCTCAAGAGACACGTTAAAGCACTCACCTGGTTAGAGATTGGCATTGCAGTTGGTTAGAGATTTTGATGGCCATAGCAGGACCCAAGAGAGAAATGATGGTGGGGCTGGGAACATTTTAAAGAGTGGATAAATTTTGCAGCTGCTTCCAAGGAAAACCTTTGGGCTACAATTTAGATAAGTGCCATTTCCTTTTACTTGGCCACAGTTTTGACAAATTAATAAGAACCAGTGCACTAAAGAACTGCAAAGTCAGCAACACATGTCCAGAGGACCTGGCCTGGGAGGGTTTGGAATGCACCCTGCACTTAGAGGTGATGGGCAGATTGGGAGAGATTATGACAGGAACTTCAGGCTGCAGGCTTGTCAGTGCACAGGAGTTGGACTACTTCTCTTCCGGGCTGCTTAAAACGCTATGCTTTCCTAATGGATTGTTATAGCAGTAGAGCTTGTTGCCTTGAATTTCACATCACCAACCAACACACTTCCAAGTCATACAAAAACTGCATAGATCATACTTAAGCACTTGTTACCTCTGGGAAAGAGCATATTAGAGCATGTGTGTATGCATACGTGTGTTTGTGCACACATGCATGTGTTCATGTGTCCGTGTGCGTATGCATTTCTTTCAATAGTGTCTTTTGTCAGAGGCTGTCAGGCTAGGACAGACATTGCATTTGTCCCTGGATAAACTGTGCCTGTGTTTGTCACAGAACGAAAATATCCTGGCATAGGCACCAAGTCCATGGGTGCTCCAGGGCTCAAGCACCCACCAAAAAAATTAGTAGGTGCTCAGCACCCACGATCTACATCAGGCAAGCTGGGTTGAAGTAATGCGCTGCTACTTCTGGACATGTGTGGGGCTTGGCACAGGAATGCCCCCCACCCCCACCCCCAAAAGTACCCACCAGCAAGAAACAAAGTTGGCACCTATATATCCCAGGATCAGCATGTACACACATTGACCTAATCGTGGTTTAGTGAGCAGCTAAATGCACTGCCAGTTTTCTGGCATTGATTCAGTGATGCAATCCCAGGATAACTGCACAGACACACTTTGTGGTAGCCCAGAATAAAGTGTGACTATATTTTACCCAGGAAACTTTTTTAGGATGTATCCTGGGACAACAGACACAAATGCCTACAAAAATATACCTTGCCTCAGGATAAAATGATTTATGACATGATAAATGCAACTTCTGTTTGCAGCCTCAGTAAGGTGTTTAGTAGAGTTGTGTGATTACAGTCTTTTATAGATAGGAAACTGAGCCAGCAAATCAGACCTAGGAAAGAATAGAAACTAAAGTGTCCTGTCTCTCAGCCCCACTCTAACCACACAGCCATGCCCTTTGTTTGTGCATCTCTAGCTACTAGTCAGAACATAGGCGTAAGCTTCATCTCTCCTGTTACCTGCTTATGGTAACAACACACCCAGCAAAATGGGAGGGGTGACACTGGATTTGCTGCTGAACCACAAGAGCCATCAGAATGACTAACATCAGAGCTACATGACATTATCCCTTATTATTCATGAAAGATGAGGAAGCTGGAACTTGACTGGGTTTAGGAACAACTGGTGCTGCTGGATGCTAGACTTATTATGCCCCCGCCTCTAAAAAGGTCTGAAATACAATGGACAGTGAGGAAAGAGAGAAGGAAAATATTTTTCAAGCCAGCAACCAATGCAGAGGCAGGGCAGGGAGATGAGAACCAGAATGTAGAAACTCAGGGAAATCCATGGGCTATGGAGAAAAGCAGCCGTCTCTACAGGGGCCACAGTCTAGAAAATGGAGCACAACTGGGCAGATGGAGCTTTGACATGGTTGGTGAGATTGGGGTGAGGTTTAGTTCTATCCCCCAACCCCACTCCCTAAGGCAAACTCCTTAGGGCAAACTCCTGTATGGGAAGGATGAGGGAATAGGATGGGGATGTGTCTGTCTTATTTTAAAGATGAGCTGGACCTCAATAAGTGGTAGAGAAAATAAAAGAACAGGACAGGTTTTGCCCTTCCTCTGCACTTTGTTCCTCAGAATTCCACGCTATCACCTCTGCCATGAGCCTCTCACTCCCAGGCAACAGCTGTCCCACTGCTCTCTGTTCCAGATCCTGATGTCACGGCAGACCCCTGGAAGACAGTAGGAACAATTACAGGGGAAAATTTTGCTTGTCCCTGTAGTACAGGGCTGGTGCATGCTGCCTAGAGATGGAGTCTTTAGAGAATTTTGCTGCCAAGTTCTCATCATTCTCTACAGAGTACATGCAAAACAGATTTTTTTAAAGGTTCATTATTCAGCAAAACTTAAGTGGTTTTTACAAGGAGCCACCACAAACAGCTTTCAGGCATAAAGTTCAACCCTATGCACACACCAGATTTTAAGTACCTGATCCATAACATATAGATATTACAGCTTCTCAACAAAACAGTTGTAACAATGGTTTCTACACAGAGCTAAACAGCATATTTTCCACAAGCCTCCTTCTTGGGAACTGCTCACAGCATCTTAGTTTAAACACTCCATAAAAAATTGAGCCCGAAGCAAATGGAAAATTTCAGTTCACACAATTCGGTGCTGATGCGTACAACTAGTCTGATGATGGAAAGTGTCGGCTGTTTTGCGTACTGGTGTCACTACCATCTCCACTGATGATAACAGAAAAGCTTAGTATTCCTGAAATGACTCTTCCCGTTTTTGTTCTGTTTTGCTCTAAAGCATCAGTCTAGAACCTTTCCTATTGCCTTCTATCTGACTTCCTGTTACAGAAGTAAATCCTTTCAAGGAGAGCAGAATATAGGGCAGGAAACCTTGAAATTACTTGCTGCAAGGAAATAGTGGTTACTACATGCAAATTTGCTTGAGGAAAACATCCAGAAGCTCTACTCAGCAGATGGAAGATGTGACAAGAGGCCTTCCTGGGGCCGGTCCAGTTGTTGACCCACCCACCTGTCTAGGGCAGTCCACCCACCTGACTCTCCTGCCATGCCTTTGTTAGTTGTTCATAGGCAGGAGTCTGCCCATTTATTGCCCCGATGCCAAGGCGTAATACACGACTCCAACCTCCCCTTTACCGCATCCCAGGCCTCACAGATGGCATCATTATATGGCTCTGGACCTATACTGGGCCCCACTATATTCCCAACTGACGTTCAGACCCCAACCTGGATCCCTCCTAGTCCGGTGGCCTAACCTCCACCATCATCCTGGGCAAGCCCCCTAGAGAAGGGATCTCAGTAATATGGGTCCTAAAGTGCCCCATTACCTAGCTCTGGTATGTGGTAGGATCATCAGTGCTGCTGGGTACAGATTTATGGCCCAGGGCTATCTGCTAACTCCCTTTCAGTACCACTGATGAAGTTACTTTTGGAGAGAAAATACAAATGAAGGAACTTTCTTGTGATGATCATTACAAAACAAAAGGGCCACTGTGTACATCACTATGACTGTGCTTCAAAGCAACAGGCATTAGTTATTCTTTATTGTCTTTATAAAGAAAATGAAATGAGGAAATCATACAACATTTAAAAACACAAGCATCATGGAAAACAGAATGTACCAATAATGATAACATCATTCAGTCACAAACAGGCAAAAAAAAATAGAAGCTCTATTCATTTGTTTTCTGAAACCTATTGTTTGTGAATTTTAAAAGGAAATAGGAAAAAAGCCCAAGTATTAAGTGTCTTTGTTTTTCTAATGAGAATTATAAAGGCTTTTATCAGAACAAACTTTAGCAGTGTGACACCTGATCAGGGTTCAAAGAGGGAAACTTTGTGCACTTCAGGCAGTAGGGGTGGTCATTTGGTAGATACAGTAGCTCATTGCCAACTAAGTGAAAAATGAATTATAGCCGTATGTTAATGCTCAGGTCACGGGGCTGGTGGAGGTGCAGGCATTCAAATCAAGCTCCCAGCCACTTGTAATGGTGATTACTAGTTTTAATGATCCTGTGGACGCTGTCTTCAAGAACAGGTTATCAGCCATAGGGTTCTGACCAAATGCCAGGTTTTGTAGCTCACTCTCTCTAAATCCCTGCCTGTATTTACTTCTGCCTGTAAGCTGTTTTGAAGCTCCCAGGGCTAGAGCTAATAAAGGGCTTGATTGCCTACCAGCTAGGTGCTCTGGTGCCTGGTTTCCAGAATTAGGCACCTTGGCTCCCCTATGTGGCACTCCTTAAAGGGCTGATTCAAAAAAAACAACAACCCCAAACTAAAAAACAAAGCAAGCCCAGCCCTCATGAGGCCAAGGGGAGAGGTGCCTAGAAGCAGGGCTCAGAGCTGCAGACAGGTGCCTCACTCCACTCTGGATCCAGAGCCCAGAATTGTCTCTTGGGTGGAGGGGCACACACCTGTTCTCTCAAACAACTGAGCAAGACGCACCGTCTTTTAAGACACTCACTGAAGGAGATGGTACTGGCATCACTCACCTTTTATATAATGGTCTCATAGTTAGAATACTCACTCAGGGAGTGTAGGCCTAGGTTACAAGTCCTCCTCAACTTGAAGGGAGTGAAATTTAGATCTCTCACTTCACAGGAGGGTGCTTATAGGCTAGGCTGGGATAAGGACACTCTCTACCTCTCTTGTTGAAGCTGGGCCAACGTACAGCAAAGAATACAAGAATCAGGGGAATCAAAAGAGAGAACACAGGAATGAGCCTGACTCATAGGGCTCTCACTTGTGAGAGGAGAGGTCCTGGGATTTGGTTGCTGCTCCCAGGCTTATTCCTGGGAGCAAGCCCAAGAACAGTCCTGAGAGCAGGGACACCCCCCTCAACGACCCTGCCCCTAGCCTGGGGAATAAGGCACTCTTGTGAGGTATGAGATATGGATGTGAACCCCCTCAAGCTGAGGATGGCCTAGAACCCAAGTCTCCTCTTCCTAGGCAAGTGCTTCAACTACCACACTATCGTGTAAAACAGGGGTAGGCAACCCCCGACACAGGCGCCAGAGTGTGGCACACAAAGGCTTTTTGCTTGACATGCGCGCCTTGGGGCAGATCGTAGGGAAGGGGCCGGAGCTGCACTGCCACAACAAGGATTGGGCCCCTCATGGCTTCCCCACCATCCGCCCCTGGCACATCAACATCTTACAAGTCAAAGTTGCGGGTGTTTTTGGCACTCTACCCAAAAACAGTGCTGACCCCTGATGTAAACGATAGGTGGTTGTATCATGACCAATAATTCTATTGGTGTGTGTGTTAGGTAAAGTGCATTTACCAAATTGGGCCTACAGAGGACTTAAGTGCTTCTCTGCTACTGCTGAATCCCTGTGGGATTTACGGGAGAATTAGGAGTCAAATCCTATTCTGTTTATTTTTTAGGTGCTAAGTGATTTTCTATTCCACCCTAGTCAAGTCCCTGAAAAACAGCTAACAAAAAAGTTGATCTTCCTCTTGCTTTGTGTATGTTTGTGACTTAGTCTTAAAGGCTAAGATGATATCAAGCTACAAGAGTAGGAAGGTTCACATTTCTTAGGGACTTGAGCAGAGTGGAAAAAAAGCACTTTAGGGCATTTGTATACTCAGCGTCTAATAGGCAGAGCAGGATCTAGCCCTAAGTGCTTAACTAATCATTCCAGGGCTGTTCTAGACATGGGCACCCAAAGGACTTCAAGGTCAAATGTTAAGGTCAGACCCCTCAAGGTTAGGCAGGCACTGAAGAAGATTATTTGTATAGACAGAACTTTGGCTTCTGAATCTTGTTTTAAGTCTTATTTGGATCTGACCTAAGGTGATTATAATGTCTGAAGTGGTCTTTTATGAAGGGAGATGGTGTTGCAACTCTACTTTTTCACTGGGAGTCTTCATGTAAAGGAGAAAGTGAAGAAAACCTTCAAATGCAAGCACAATTTCACCTCCCCACATTCTCAACTAAAAAGACCCAGGAAGATAGTTGAGATTCCAGGTCACACAAGTAGGTGTGACCAGATAGCCATAGCCAAGGGAGACAAACCAGTATGACTTCCTTATTGTGCAATGACTAATAAAGGTAACTTCTGTGGAACGTGAAACCAAGCCTCTATTTCTTGTTACCAGTACTTGTGAATAGCCACGTCCTTGCTTAATTTCCTCCTTCAAGTACTAAGTCAGACTCCTTACAGCATTTCAGCCTCAAAGTGAAGCAAAATGATTTTTCCTGCATGGAAATAGTGAAGGCAAAGTAAACGCTGAAGACCTCTTCCCTGGTTTGTCAAAGCTAAGGAATTTGTCATACCAATTTTGCTATTAATTTTGGAAGTAGGTAGAGCACAACATTTACTAAATTAGATTGCGCGCATGTATGTGTGTGTGTGTGTGTGTGTGTGTGTGTGTGTGTGTATGCAAAACATAAATGAGTGCTCAAGGGACTGACAAATCAATTTCTTCACAGAGAAAAGAAGTTTGTTACAGTGATTAATGCTCTTTTAGGACTCCAGAGAGTGTGATGAAATTCCTTGTTTTGCCACAGATTTTCTGTATGCCTGAGCAAGTCAAAGAAGTTTTATGTGCCTGGTTTTCTATACCCTTTCTTTCTCCCCCCACCCAAATAGGGATAATACTTGCTTCTGCCTCATTCTGTCTTATGTGTAAGAAGCGTCCAAAGGTAGGCACACAAGTGGCCTTTAGAGACACTTATAGGGATTTTAGAGTCTTCTGTCTGCTTCCAAAGTCGACTTGCTCTTGGGCTGGTGCTCAGAAAGGATCTGCTACAACCACTTATACTCTGTTCCGGTTCTATTCCACTTAGGAAGGCATGTAACTCTGTAAGTCTTCCAAACAACAGGCAGTAGAAAACCATGACTAGTGACTGACCTTGGAAGACACTCCCATATCTTAGCCAGTACCCTAGTTCTTAGGACATTTGGCCAGGAAGTGAGACTAGATTTCTAGACCTCTTGCCCTTAGCCAGAGAAGTTTAAACCCATATCTCCCACTTCCCAGGAAAGAGCCTTAACCACCTGGCCATGAGCTAAACAGGGCCAAGCCTTCCCTCAACTCCCACTGAGGCTGGCTCATTGTGGCAGGCAGGGAGAGGGGGCAGTAGGGAGGTATGTAAGGCCAAGAAAGCAAATCAGAGGGAATCCGGCTCAGAGAAAAGGGACTGCATGGCTGGGATTCTGCTCCCTGCTCCAGCCCTCACTGTTGTTTCTGCATTTTATATCCAATAGTCATTGTATAAAGCAAGCACTTGGCTGCCTATGGGCAGCTAGATTTGGGTTTCTGTCTCTTTCTTTGGTGTGCTTAAGAACATAGGCGACTGGCAGGGGGTGCACGGGGGTGCACGTGCCCCCCCAATGGCCAACACTGATGCTGTCAGTATGGTTGGTGCCCCCCCCCCGGACAGGGCCGCTGCCATCGGCGGCTTCCCAGATGCAGGAGGCACCAGTCACTCATGCTTAAGAAGACTAGCATAAGGAGGCCCTCACCTCACCTCAGGCTGCAAAAGGCAGTTCTGAGGGGAAGAGCCACCTTGTGAGGGTGGTCTCTGGGGGAGGTTTCACTTTAGTTGCAACTGATGAGGAAAAAAAACCCAGAAGTTAAAATTTTGTTGAAACTGTAACCAGGTGTGAAAGGGGGCCAGGAGACATGAAAAGTGAAAATTTGCCTTCTTAATAAGCCGTTACAAATTAGATGAGTGTTGGGGAGTGGGGGGAGTGTGGTGCTTACAGTCATTTAGAGAACTACTTCTTCATGTGACCCAAGATCTGCAGAACGCGACTCCTTTTCTAACCTATATTGCAACAATTAGTGCACAGCTATAGCTGTGGGTGTTACGTATTTTCTACTTTACTGGTAAGTTTCAATTTGATTCTTTTTCAGAGAGATGTGGGGACATTTTGTACGTGTCTTAATCGCTTCTGAACACAAATAGCATGACTTCATCATGCTGCCTACTGACACGGCAAACAGAGAAAATTCTCTTTAAACATAAAGCATAAAAGTGAATGAAGAAGCAGGCAAACTGTTTCTCTCACCTCGCTACCCCTAAGGGAATAAAACTTGTACACTTGCCAATGCTTAAAAAGGTCTTCTCTCGAATTCCTTCATGTGGTAGTTGAAGTCTTGCCCTCCTCAAAATTTTCAACTACATTGCAGCACTTCAAGGCTTCCTGCTCTGCGTTTGCATTTGGGAAGAAGAATCTAAACATGTGGCAATTCAGCAATGATGGACTGGGAGGGAAGAGCTCTTTTGCACAACCAAAAAAAAAAAAAGAGACCATCAAGGATGTGGCAGTGATCCTATTACCACGACTCCTTCTGGCTGCTGGGGAAGGTCTTTCTTTCCATCATATAAGGGAGTTAGAAATGTATCATTACAGCTTCACACTGCAATTCTTCTGAGCCCAAGGGTATTGGTGTTTGGCCTGCTGTCCTCCAACTTGTTTGCTGCAATTGGGGTTTGAAAATATTGCAGTGTCTTAGATCCCACTTTGTGATGCAAAACATGGTGGATTACTACTTTCAAGCACTACAAGGGGAGAGGGGAGGACCACTGCTTAGTCCATCATTTGTAGATCTATGCTCTGCTGGCATTTTAGTCCTCGGTGGTTAGGACTCTAATCCACAGAGTAAGAAGATCTAAGCCTTTAACCCCACCCCACCCCTCCACCCCACTGTAGCTGGCTCACTGGAGTTGGGGGAAAGATATGTAGGGCCAAGAAAGCAAGTCAGAGGGAACCTGGTTCAGTGAGAAGAGGAACTGCCTGGAAGGGAGGGGTTTTCGTGGCTACTCTTTGGTGGTGTTTTGTTAACCTAATGAGAAATCTCCCTGTAGTCTGCTCCAAGCCTATGGAAAAACAAGTCAGGTATTTTCATCTCTTTTCTAGAATAAGAAACAGGCAAATTTATGGCTTTAAGTCATAACCTTTAATCAAATTGAGAGGGTCCCCCAGGAAACAGTATTGTATCTGAGGCACTCAACATGGTACCATTTATGTTGGTAAGACAAGATAAGGGCTTGTGCAAAGGGCACCTCCACATCCCCTTCTGAGAGGCAAGTTGCACTTTGGGTGTTAGTCTCTAGCAGGCCTGGGACTCAGGAGATTACAAGAACTGAAATTGGGTCTGGCCCTGACTAGGAGATTTCAGTAGAGAGGAGGAGCCCTGGCATATGGTTTTACAACTTTTAGGGCATGAGAGGCAATTGCCAGCCACTTGCTTGGGGACTACACAATGCTTCCTTTATTGGACATGTTCCTAGTGTCTCTAGGTGACACATTCCCCATTGCACAGAGGACTCAGTATATGGAGGGGAGGGTCTGTTTGGCCCCACCTCTATTTAAAAAAACAAACAAACCATCTACATCACTGCTTCACAGCCTTCCTACAGCCCCCTACTTATCTGGTCTACACATCTGAGCAACTCCCAGCTGTACATTACTCACAATTCTCCTCCTGAGAAGAGGATTGTGTGCGTATGGTAGTGCCTAGGTTTTTCTTTTTTTTTTAAAAATGCACTTAGAGGCCACATCCAGATGAGTGCAGCCACGTGGTATGTGGTGCTGCAGATGTGTCTGGGGCACCACATACTATACATTACATTGTTCTCTGTGCTGCAAGGGAGTTGTGCAGAGGGTTTTTTTGGCCTGGATATCCAGGGGTCAAAAAAACCCACTGAGAATACAAGTGGAGCTGTGCACGCAGTGGCAGTATGCACCGCCTGAATCCAGAGCCTAGCCAGTTGGAGCCACACTCTGCAGTAAGGCAGGCTCTGTGTGGCAGGATCACTGCTGCAGCAGCTCTGGGAAGCCCCCAAGACCCTTGGCAAAGCCCAGTGCTGACCCCAGCCTCCCCTACCTCACCTGGGGTAACTTGCCACGTGCCAGTGCACAGATGGCACAGGTGTTCCCCAGGGACAACTAGTGGCTGCACAAGGTGCAGCGCCCTGGGTTGTCCCCGAGGAACCAAATATCCACGCACATCTGGATGTGGCCACAGTGTTTATGTTAGAGAGGGCCAGATCAAAGAGTAGACTATCACTTGGACAAGAAGGCAGGGTGGTTTGTGATGTACCTTTGTTTCTGTGGGAGTTTGTCCCACAGGTTCAGAACAGCCTTCAAGAAAGCACTGTTTGCTGCAAAGAGGACCTTCTCACTTGAAACAAAGGGGGAAAGATTTACAGTAAAAGAACTCAACACTGGCCTTACGCCCATCTGCAGTTCCATTAACTTCAGTGCATTTGAAGTGCTGTGCAGAACAAAGGCTGAAAGTCGCTATTTAAAGATGCTGAAAATATGGCAGAAATTTCATCCAAAGGCTGCACCAATCTGAAGGATTTTAACTACAATCATCAGGGATTTAGCTTCCCTTATCCTTGCTAGCTTACTCTTACCCTTTAATGCCAGGGAGTGCAATAAGCCAGAACACCTGCTAGAGAAATATGTTCCTATTTCTCAAAAACATGATCTACATATAAATAAAAATCAACAACTAGCAGCAATATGCAGATAACCTTCCTCCCTCAGAAGTGAGTGAGGTTGCCCTTGCCCAGCATTCAGGAATAGCTGTTTTGCTGCACAGTCATGTTTGTTGCTTGTACCTCAAGGTCAATCCTGGGAAATTGTAGCAGTGGTCTCCAACCTTTTTAAGTGGGAGATCACTTTTTGAGTTAAAAAGCAACCCAAAATCTGAAGCGTGCCACCCCCTTTTCACCCCCTGCAGGTCAGACTGTGGGGAGGGAAAGGGGGAGCAGATCGAGGCCGAGGGATAAAAAATGATTTGGGGCATGCCCCTCCAGCAGGTAAGTCTGTGGGGGAAGGGGCAGGGGAAGGAGAAAGGGATGTGGGGGAGGGCTGGGGCAGATCGAGGCCCATGAGGGAGGGAGAAGGTCACAGGCAGGAGCAGGGGCTGGGGGGAGTGGGGCCCTGGCCGGGCCAGATGATGGGACAAGTGGAGGCCTGGGGGGCACATGCTATGGGAGGGGCAGGCCCTGAACAGCCAGAGCAGGGCATGGGATGAAGTTGTGAGAAGCTCATCTGGGGGCACAGAGAGGGGGGGCATGCAGGCCAGGAGGGACAGGCAGCCTCCACCAAGCACAGATGGGGGGACACATGTCCCCCGGGGCCTCCGCCAAGGTGCACACAGCAGTGGGAGGGCTCCCCCCAAACAAGCCGCCCAGGCTTGATCCTCCTACCCACCTGGCCAGGGCCCCACTCACCTTGCCCCTGCTCTTGCCTCTGCTGCACTCTGTCCCTCACCATGGGAGCCTCAATCTAGACCCCGCCCCTTCCCTCCCCCATGGACTGACCTGCTGGACTGGGGGGAGGCATGCGCACACATGCAGCTGCGCACTCAGCTCCCCCAGCCTCAGATCTATGGCAAGAGGCTTCGCAATCAACCAGTCAATCGCAATCAACCAGTTGGTGACCACTGGTATAGCATTCACTTACTGTATAAAGCCCTCCTCCTCTCCTATCACATACACCAGGAGTGTCAAAATCTGCAGGCTAGATCTGGCCCACGGAGCCCTATCATTCCACCCATGGTATAGCCTATGAGTCTTGGATGGGACTGGCATGCTCCATGTGGTGTGTTCCAGACCAGCCCCGCATACTGCATACCATACTAGTCTAGCATGTGCTGTACTCATGTGTGTGACATATGGGGCTGGGATGCTGGAAGCAACATATAGGGCCAGGGCATGCTGCATGTAGCATGCAGGACCGGTCCAGGCCTCCCCTAAACACAGGCCAGGTACAGACATTATGCTTTTACCAGTGTAAGTGGTCAAAAACCAGGCTATACCCATAACACAACAGAAGTTTGGCACACATAGACTGGTTTAGAAAATGGCAGAACCTGGTCTAAGATTTTCTCCCTCACAAGAGTGTGAATGTGTGTTCTGTTTGCTACTGATCTAAACTACGCCACTTACAGAAAATCATGTAATTTGGATCAATTACACCTCAGACTTTTTGAATGGCTCTACCTAGCCACAGTGCCCGTGCCAGACAGGTCCACCCACTGGATCCAATGCATGGAGCTGATCTGGACCCATGCCACTCATTGGAACCACAGGGCCATATGAATTTGAGACCCCTGGCACACACAATCTAGCCTGGTCTTTGTATGTAGTACCAGAGCACTTCAGAAATACACAGGAACTGAAGCTCATAACCCAACTGTTTGTTAGGGCAGAAATGTTCTCGTTTTGCAGATAAAGGAACTAAGGAAGGGATTTTTAAGAGAATCTAAAGATTTAGGCACCTCACATACTTTTAAATTGTGTGTTGTGTACTGAATACCCCTTGTCTTGTTTGTCAATCCAAGCTTAAATTGTTTGCCTAAATTCACACAAGAAGTCTGTAGAAAAAGCTGCTTCAAATTAAACATATATGTCCAAGTCTCAGTCTGGAGGTCATACTAACAGGACTTCGCTGCTTTCTACATACTGCCAGGTTCCAGACATAGGCCGCATGGTTAATATCATGAGAACGATGTCACCATAAATGGTAGTGAAGATAACTTCATGCCATACCCCATGCCACAAAGAGCAGTCCAGATTTGAGTTTCCCAAAAGTTTGAGATTTTCAGTCAGGCCCATCTCTAATTCATATCTTCCCCTAACCTAAAGATGAATGTAGTAACATACTTCCTGTATTAGAGTGCACCTGAATTTAAATTTTCAAAATACTGGAGACTCAGGGCTTATACATTGCCTTGCCCTTCCATTCATGCCCTGACAAAATAAGCCGCTTCAGCATGCTCCTGTGAGAGACTAGCAATTATGCAGAGTAGACACCTCAGAGTAGGCCAGCCTTTACGCTCCAGAGCTACACTCAGGCTCTTTATCTCAGAACAGCCCAAAAGTTGCACCTGTGATGGAAAGGGAGATGCTCAGGTCTGCTCTGAGGCATTTGGGCCTGCTCTCAAGTCATCTAATTGCTCTCAGGAGTGTGGGCATGGCTTATTATGTTGGCAGTGGACCAGAGGTTGGGAATAAAACCATATAGACAATACACTTACAGCCTTAAATAGTTTATATGGAGTTTCACTAACTTTAATCAAGACAGGAATCTTATGGATAAAGCAGAAGAAAAAGGAATAAAGAGTGCTGAGTTCTTTTCTGGGCCACCCCACATGTCAGTCAGCCTCCCCATGTATCACTGTAGTCAACTGCAGAATGAATTGCGCTGCAAGACTAAAATAGCATTCCTACTGTGCTTAGAAACCCTGTGCTACAGTGCCGTATGAAATGAAGAAAAGTTTTATTGCCTGTTGAAAAATGAGAGTATTATCTATCATTAAGTATTTGTATTATCTTAACATCTAGGAGCTCTAGTTCTAGGCTGTGTTAGGCAGAATGCAGCTACAGGCCAGAGAGTTTCATATCTACATATAAGTACTGAAAAAAATATTGATTGGGTGTAGAGGTTGCATTTCAGTTTTCTCTCCTCATTTTCCCACAAAGGGACTACCTATGGGAGCAAAGGATGCACAGTGATCTTGCCTGTCTTAACTACTTTGACCTGCAGTTTTGTAGCACGAGTGATATAAACCCACATCATGTGGATTAATTTTTAGACAGATACAAACTTACCAAACACTCTTATTCTGTTTTTCTTTTCTTGTGGTACTTGCCCACATCTAGTTAGGAGTCAGGCCAGTTGTACTGAGGCAGCTAAAGAGCTATCTTTGCTTTTTCAGAAACTAATAATCTGTGGAGAACTGTTTCCTTTTCTGCAAATAAGACAACCTTTTACCACTTAGACTGCATGCAAATAACTTCTGCACAAGTTTAACTACTTTACCACTTAAACACAGATGGAATATTAACAGGAGTTCAATTTAAAAAATAAGAAATGCAAGCCAACTAATGAAAAATATCCCTTAGCATTTCTGAAGCTTTTACCTTTCAATGATAATAGTAACAAACAGAAATTTTCAGAGATTTATAGTTTCATGGGATTAAATGAGTAGTTTTCATCTTTGATTCTGACTCTAACCTACATGTGGGTTCCAGGCTGAAACTGACATAACTCAAAGAAAAGCATTTGATATCTTTTCATATAAACTACAGCTGGTCAACAACTCATCCCAGATTTAAACAGTATACTATCTCTCATCTGTTGCCAGAAATATTACACACTATTAAATGGCTGGGCCCCCAGAAAGTGTGCTAAAACCAAGTGGGCCATCACTTCACATAGCATAAAAGAAAATCAAGATTGGACTGGACATTCATCTCTAAGTATCTGATGCAAATCTTGTTCCAATCTCACACTAACATCAGTACTTCACACGCATACATAGTGCTAAAGGAACATTATTAAGGTTGTAAAGTCAAGTACTTAAAAGTTAGAAAATGACAGCTAAGCTTGCCTGTGTGGATCCATTACAAACATGACTGCATGTTATTTTTTCCCTTGTAGAACCTGGGCTTCATTCAGTGCAGTGAACGTTGCTCACTTAGCAAACAATTTTCAATTTCATTTTTTTTTTTATGTTTAGTGTGGAGCCCTAGGCCTTTGTCACTACCTGCTATTCAGACTCTGTTCCAAAGACAGAATTCTTAACCTTACTCACAGTATTTGCTATGGTGCTCAGTGCCAGTATCTGAGTGTCCCACAAACATTAATTAATTTATTTTTATAACACCGATGAAGATGAGGGGGTTGTTTTATCTCAGTTTCCAGAGTGGGAACTGAAGCACACAGAGAAAGGTCAATTATCCATGAATTTGGTATCTCCTGTTTGGAGCCCCCAGGACCTAATTTTTCAGCATACTTAGCATTGTATATCACTTTCTATTATATGATCATAGAACAGCTGCTTTAACTTCAGCTCCATCTATGAGCATTCAGCATTTCTGTAAACGGTAGAATTATTTGATGGAAGGGATCTCAAGGGCCACCTAGCACAACCCTCTGTGCAGATGCAGAGTTCACAGTTCTTAAGCTGTCCCAGGTAGGTGCCTGTCAGCTACCAGGGTCTCAAGCTAAACAAAATTCAGTTCTCCAGAGCAGTCCCACCGCCTTAACCTCTCTTCCTAAAATCCCTTCCTCATTCATTGCACGCTTTCCAAAAGCAATAATAGGGGTACTAGAAACTTCAGTCTGCTGTATGTAGCCCTGATTTATCTCTACAATACGTCTATATTAGGGGTGGGCAAAATCTGGCCCGTGGGCCAGATGCAGCACACCAGGCCATTCTATCCGGCCCATGGGGCCCCTAAAAAATTTAGTAAATTAATATTTATCTGCCCCTGGCTGCCTGTCATGCGGCCCTCAATGGCTTGCCAAAACTCAGTAAGCGGCCCTCTGCCCAAAATAATTGCCCGCCCCTGGTCTATATCCTAAACACTGATCAAGTCAGAGGGCCATGTAATGTGTATGGACCACCTCATTCTAAAAACACACAAGATAGCAAAGCAAACTTTATTTCTGGTGTTTCCTAATATAGAACCAGTTGAATTTTATCATCCAAGTGATGTATTTTAACATATTTTTGTGTGCACTTACCTAGCATTTTTTTTTAATCATAGGCAAGTGAAACAAATTTCCTCATCTAGCTTGGAGCCTTTACAGCACTGGTTCTTAACCTTTTTAGATTTAAGTTACCCATTAACAGACTTGAGGCATCCCTCCATAACCTTGAATTCAGTGGCACCCCATTTCAAAAACTAACTTACTAAAAATGATAGTGCTTACCTCCTTGGAGTGGGGCTGGACAGAAGGGGCAGGAGATTGGCCAGGCAAGGACTGAGCCTGGGCCTGCACATATCTGCCTCTTTCTTCACACCTCAGGCTACCCTTCAAAGGATCTCTTCGCAAGTGAACAGGGAAAGCAAACAGGGCAGTTTACAAGCAGTTTCCACATCAATCCTCAGGTCAGTTTGCCACTCTCCTCTTTGAAGGGAAACCTTCAAGACACATTATTTAATTCAGAACAACTAACCTGTAGCTGAAGTAGCTAAAACTTAGCTACTAGATCCATACTTAAGTCCTTTGTTTAATACTTTAGCTGTAATTTGGACAGGGTAAGGCTAAACAGAAGGTCTATCCATAAGTTCAAAGTTTCTAGTCTAAGGAAACTCATAAATTAAAACCTTAAAAGAGGAAACTAAGTTTTAACACTTAAAAAATGCAAGTAGAAGTCCAGCAGCAGGGCTACCCAGTTTATTGTATTGAGTCTAACATGTATGATTACCTGCCCCAGAAGCAGGTAATCATATGTGTGCACCTTGTGCAAGGAACTCCTGGCTCTGAGATACAAATTATACAGGAATGACAGAGTAGGCTGGACTGTTGGGGGAGTGTCATTCAACATCAAAGACTGCATTGAATCAAACTGGGTAGATTTTTCAATTGATAAGACAGGCACCCTAGAATCTCTCTGGATAGAAATTCCAGGTTTAAAAATTTAAAGAAGTACATCTGGGAATATACTATTGACCCCCAGACTAGGGTGGTAGCAGCAAACTAGAAATGCTAAGGGAAATGAGAGAGGCTGTGGCAGCAGAAAACACAGTAATAGTGGGTGGCTTCAAAAACCCACAAACAGAATGGGTCAATCTAACATCAGGCCAGAAAGCAGAAACCAAATTTCTTGAAGTTATAAAAGACTGCTTTGGTCCTGGAACCCATTTGGGGAAAGGCCCTTCTTGGTAGTGCACAGGACTTGGTGCAAAGAGTAAGTGTTACTGAGCTGCTCTGCAATAGTGACCACAATGCAACTGAGTTTGACATCCACATAGCAAGGGAGACAAGAAGAAAGTCTACCACAGTAGCCCTTAACTTTAAAAAGGGAGACTACACCAAAATAAGGAAGCTAGTTAGACAGAAGTTAAAAGAGGCCCCGAAGGAGATGAAGAACTTGCAAGCAGCGTGGGAACTGCTAAAGAATACCATATCGGAGGCACAGAGCAAATGTATACCACAAATAAAAACAAAAAAGGAAAGCAGACCAAAAAACCCAGCATGGTTTAATGGTAGAGTTGCAGAGGCAATAAGCAGAAAAAAGGCTTCATTCAAAAAATGGAAACCAAATCCTAATGAGGAAAATAAAAAAGAGCAGAAACTTTGGCAAATGAAATGTAAATCTATAATAAGACAAGCTAAGAAAAATTTGAGGAGAAACTTGCTAGGGACCAAAAAGGTAACAGTATTTTTTTTTAAGTACATTAGAAGCCAAAGACCTGCCAGGGAGTCAGTTGGGCCTTTCGATATTCGGTGTGTAAAAGGGCACTAAACGATGACTAGGGCATTGATGAGAAACTAAATGCAATCTTTGCATCTGTCTTCACTGTGGAAGATATTAGGGAAATTCCCTCACCAGATCCACTTCTCTCTAAGGACAAATTAGTGAAGCTGACCCAAATTGAAATTTCAGTAGATGAGGTCATAAAGAAAATCGATAAACTAAATGGATGTGTTTAGACAAGCAGGAATGTGCATTTCTCCAGGTGTGTTACCTGGGGTCCTGGGGTAAATGGGTGTGTTACCTGGGGTCCTGGGCCCTCTGGGAGCTGCAGCCATGATGCTCCTGCAGCAGGGAGCCTGGTTGGCTGGATGGCTCCAGCCTCCTGGTTTTGGGCAGTGTGTGCTGCTGCCCGGAGCTCTGCCCTGCTTATTTTTTGGTGTGGGTTTTTTTGACCCCGGGATCACCCTGCAAAGTAGCAGCGCAGGGAACGCCTGCATGTGTGGCGTGTGGCACCGCAAACGGGCCTGTGGCACCACATACTGCAAGTCCACGCTCATCTGGATGCGCCCAGTGGTAACTAATCACTGGGACCCAATAGTATTCACCCTAGGGTCCTGAAGGAGCTCAGATTGGAAATTGCAGAACTTCTAACTGTAGTATGCAATCTGTAGTATGCAACTAAAAACAGCCTCGGCACCAGAGGATTGGAGGGTTGCCAGTGTGACTCCCAAAATTAAAAAAGGGTCTACAGGGGACAGAAGGAACTACAGGCCTGTGTTTCTAACTTCTGTTCCCAGAAAATAATAGAAAAAAAGAATTGTTCAACACATGAAGGAACATGATTTGCTTGGGAGGAATCAACATGGCTTTGTCAAAGGGAAATCATGCCTTGTCAACCTACTAGAGTTTTTTAAGGGTGTCTCTAAGCAGGTGAATCAGAGAGATTCAGTTGATACAGTATATTTGGATTTCCAAAAAGCCTTTGACAAGGTCCCCCATCAGAGGCTCTTAACTAAAGTAGGTAGTCATGGGATTACAGGGAACATCCACTTGTGGATTAGAAATTGGCTTAAAGATAGAAAGCTAAGAATGAGTACAAATGGTCAGTTTTCAGAATGGAAAGAAGCTAGCAGGTATCTGTGTTGGGACCGGTGCTATTTAACAAATTCATAAATGATCTGGAAAAGGGGGTGAGTAGCAAGGTGGCCAAATGTGCAGATGACACAAAATTATTCTAAATGGTAGAAACCAAGGTGGACTGTGAGGAACTACAGAAGGATCTGGCACTATTAAGCCAATGTGCAATTAAATGGCAAATGAAATTCAGTATAGATAAGTGTAAAATGATGCACATGGGAAAAATAATCCAAATTATACCTGTACTATGATGGACTCTACATTAGCTGTTACCACACAGGAAAGAGATATAGGAATCACTGTGGGCAGTTTGCCAAAAGTATCAGCTCAGTGATCATCAGCCATGAAAAAAGCAAACAAAATGTTAGGGATTATTAAGAAGGGAACTGTAAACAAAATGGAAGGTATCATCTTGCCCCACATGCATCCACACCTTGAATATTGTGCCCAGTTCTGGTCCCCACACCTCAGGAAACATACAGAACAACTAGAAAAGGTAAAGAGAAGGGCAACAAGGATGAATAGTGGTATGGAGGGGCTTCCATATGCAGAGAGATTAAAGAGGCTAGGTCTATTCAGTTTAGAAAAGAAATGTTGAGGCCAGAGACATGATAAGGGTTTACAAAATACTAAATGGTGATGAGAAAGTAAATACTATCTCACAAAACACAAGAACTAGGGATCACAAAATGAAACGAGTAGGTAGTAAATTTAAAACTAACAAAAGGAAGTTTTTCATACAGTGTCATTAAAGTGTAAAACTGATTGCCACCAGATGTTGGGGAAGCTGACAGTTTAGCCAGATTCAAAAAGGGATTGGACAAATTCTCAGAGGAAAAGGGCATCCGTATCTATTGACTATGGGAAATAAGGATACAGCCTCTGAATCAGAACTTCCTAGACCTCAAATGCTGGAGGCTGCAAAAGAGGGAGGAACAGTGGAAAAAAGCCTGGTCATACACAGGGGTGTACTTGGTAGCCATGCTGGTCTGAGACAAAAAGACATACAAAAAACTAGAACTCTTGGTTCCAAAATGATACCTTTTATTAGACCAACTGGAAAATGGCAAGAATGCATGCACGAGGACTCCAGCACAGTTCCTGCAGCCCTCCCAGGGGTGCAGGCAGGCCCCCGATCTGCCTGCCAAATGACAGGAGCTGGGTGCTGCCGCCTGGGGCCAGTGGCACTTGGCCATCCCTGGGGGCGGTGAATCGGGGTGGCCACCCTGGGCCCTGTGCTTTGTGGGGCCCTGCAGAGTGGCCATGGCAACTCTGCGCTGACTTCACATCTGGCTACTTGCTACCCCCTCCTCCCTGCTGCCGCAACCCAGCCCTCCTCAGGTTGAGGATGCAGGGCCTGGGGCAAAGTAGTTCATGAGGGGACCTGCCCCCACCCCAATCCTGTACGCCCTGGATGCAAAGAAGCCGCCTCCACCATCAGCGGCAGCAGGGGTGAGGGTAGCAAGCAGCCAGACATGAAGCCAGCTTGCCCCCAATCTGCCTGCTGGGTGACAGAAGCTGGGTGCTGCTGCCTGGGGCCAGCAGCAGCACCAATTTTCCTGGCATTGGGTGTGGGCTGCGCCCAGTGCCGGTCTGTCATCTGGCAAGCAGATCAGGGGCCCGCACCTCTGGGAGGACTCCGGCACAGCCCCCACAGCCCTCCTTGGGGTGGAGGTGAGCTCCTGATCTGCCTGCCAGATGAGAGGAACAGGTGCTGCTGCCTGGGACCGGCACTGAAGCCAGTAAGCCTGGATTTGAAACTTTAAACATTTTGAAAGTTTCAAAACATTTCAAAGCTATTTCAAAAGCTTTTGTTTCATTTCGATTTCACTGTTTCAAGCTCAAAACACATCAAAACAACTTTGAAACAAAACACCAGGTGAAATTTCTTACAGCCCTACAAAACAGCACTGTGCAGGCAAGCCACACTGATTCCAAAGCAGCATAACTGTTTTAGTGCAGAGCAGTATCTGGGCAACTTAGCTTTACTGAGAAGGGCTTCTTACCCCAGGTGCAGCACTGCACTAACAGAGCTAATCTGCTTCTGGTTCTAGAGCTGGCATGCACCGAGCCATCTCTGCACAGCACTGCCTTGTTCAATATCAACATACGTTTAGGTGCATTGAATGGACCTACAGCCCCTGATCTAGCAGAGTAACTGATAGGAGTTTTCATCCAGAATATGGACCAACATATTGGAGCACAAGGGACATACTTTACAACTGGCTTTCCCAGCCATTTTCTGACAATAGAAGAATGGTAAGAGACAGTAATTTTGGGTTCCACACCAGACCCTGCATGAGAAGGCGATCTAGTGCAGTGGTTCTCAACCTTTTTTGTACCAGGACCCATTTTGTACCAAGACCCATCAATGGCCAGTCTCGATGTCCCTCATGTCACAGCCCCCAGTGTGGGGCAGGGGGTGGGTGTGTGGAGCAGGGGTGTGGGTCATGGGGAGCCCCAAACAGCTTCTTACAGGCTGGAACTCTGCCAGCGTGCAAGGAGAAAGCCACAGTTTCCCACATTTTTTGCCTTTAAAGTTTGCTCCTGACCCTTTCATATGTTCTTGTGACTCACTTACGGGTTGCAACCTACAGGTTGAGAAATGCTGATCTAGTGAACACAGACTCTTCTACTCATTACCCATGTACACTGTAACATGTCCTTACCCTAGGCTCACTAACTTCTGGCTTTTTATACCAGGCCCATTCTCCGCAGAATTTCTTGCCCAAGTTCAATGCATTCCTGACTGGTTCCCAGGCTCAGTCTGTCTCTCCAGTTTCTTTTTTCAACCAATCTCAGTTTCTCTACCTCCCCTCACCAACATAGTCTTAAGAGACCTAAATTAAGCTGAGGGCCCTAGCAGGCTCAGAAAAAGCACAACAGTGGCTTAAAAACCCTAAGCTTGGAGTCCTTTCTTCCGTCTCTTAGATACTCAACCTAGACAAAGGAATGAGAGCTTTTCCTAGGACAAATAATTTCCAACTAAGTCAGAGGGAGACTAGAATTGAAAGAGATAGACAGAACCCAAGAATTCTGCTTTCCAATCATACTTCAAATTTCCCACTCGAGAATATTCATAGATTCATAGATGTTAGGGTCGGAAGGGACCTCAATAGATTATCGAGTCCGACCCCCTGCATAAGCAGGAAAGAGTGCTGGGTCGAGATGACCCCAGCTAGATACTCATCTAACCTCCTCTTGAAGACCCCCAGGGTAGGGGAGAGCACCACCTCCCTTGGGAGCCCGTTCCAGACCTTGACCACTCGAACTGTGAAGAAGTTCTTCCTAATGTCCAGTCTAAATCTGCTCTCTGCTAGCTTGTGGCCATTGTTTCTTGTAACCCCCGGGGGCGCCTTGGTGAATAAATACTCACCAATTCCCTTCTGTGCCCCCGTGATGAACTTATAGGCAGCCACAAGGTCGCCTCTCAACCTTCTCTTGTAGAGGCTGAAAAGGTCCAGTTTCTCTAGTCTCTCCTCGTAGGGCTTGGTCTGCAGGCCCTTGACCATACGAGTTGCCCTTCTCTGGACCCTCTCCAGGTTATCCGCATCCTTCTTGAAGTGTGGCGCCCAGAATTGCACGCAGTACTCCAACTGCGGTCTGACCAGCGCCCGATAGAGGGGAAGTATCACCTCCTTGGATCTATTCGTCATGCATCTGCTGATGCACGATAAAGTGCCATTGGCTTTTCTGATGGCTTCGTCACACTGCCGGCTCATGTTCATCTTGGAGTCCACTAGGACTCCAAGATCCCTTTCCACCTCTGTGCCACCCAGCAGGTCATTCCCTAAGCTGTAGGTGTGCTGGACATTTTTCCTCCCTAGGTGCAGCACTTTGCATTTCTCCTTGTTGAACTGCATCCTGTTGCTTTCTGCCCACTTGTCCAACCTATCCAGGTCTGCCTGCAGCTGTTCCCTGCCCTCCGGCGTGTCCCCATCTCCCCATAGCTTTGTGTCATCTGCAAACTTGGACAGAGTACATTTCACTCCCTCGTCCAAGTCACTGATGAAGACATTAAAGAGTATCGGTCCAAGGACCGAGCCCTGCGGGACCCCACTGCCCACACCCTTCCAGGTCGAGACCGACCCATCCACCACGACTCTCTGGGTGCGACCCTCTAGCCAATTCGCCACCCACTGGACTGTGTAGTCATCCACGTCACAGCCTCTTAACTTGTTCACCAGTATGGGGTGGGATACCGTATCAAAGGCCTTCCTGAAGTCTAAGTATACGACATCCACCCCTCCTCCTGTGTCCAGGCGTTTCGTAACCTGGTCATAGAAAGAGACTAGATTGGTCAGGCACGATCTGCCTGCCACAAACCTGTGCTGTTTTCCCCTCAGCATAATTTGCCCTGCTGGGCTCTCACATATGTGAGCCTTGATAATTTTTTCAAAGACTTTACCAAGGATGGAGGTGAGACTGACTGGCCTATAGTTACCCGGGTCCTCCTTCCTCCCCTTCTTGAAAATGGGGACCACATTGGCCCTTTTCCAGTCCTCCGGGACTTGGCCCGTGCGCCACGAGCGTTCAAATATTCCCGCCAGTGGCTCTGCAATGATGTCGGCCAGTGCCTTCAGCACCCTCGGATGGAGCTCATCCGGGCCTGCCGACTTAAAGGCATCCAATTCTTCCAAGTGACTCTGTACCATCTCAGGGTCTATGCATGGAAGTCTGGCGCCTTGCTGCTGCCTCTCTACAACCCCAGTGAGAGACTTGTCGTGTCCCTCACTTAGGAACACTGAGGCAAAGAACTCATTGAGGAGTTCAGCCTTGTCCCCCCTGTCTGTCACCAATTGTTTCTGCCCATTTAGCAGGGGTCCTATTCCTCCCTGGGCCTTCCTTTTACTCCCTATAGAATACCCAGTGTTTGTGTGGTTTGGGACCTAAAAACATGAGCTTTAGCTCAGGGTGCTGCATAAAAAGAAAGATAAATCAGTTTTTGCACAATCTACTGATAAAGGATGAAACTCTTGTGATATATTTAGCCCTCCTGCATTGAAAAACCTGGGTTTTCAGATTCCTGACTGCTCTGTCCAATTTATCCTCAAACGTAGAAAATCTTACCCATGATTTGAGAAACTCTAATGTTCAAGATATTTTATAGTTCTTCAAAAATCTGTAGTAACCACTTGAAGCTCACCCTGAATGTTACAATGTTACAGCAAAGAAGATGCTATTAAATAATTTACATATTGCATTGCATATAAAGTTATATTTTTGTCCACATATTTGCCTTTCAACTTTTTTCAGTACTCTCCCCTTATATTTCAAGAATATTTTAGAAATCCTGCAGTTTTGAGTTCATGTTCCTGTTTGTGGACATTAGTGAACATGCAGCAGCAGCAGCAAGAGCATTGGGTTATAGGGAGAGGAGCTGGTCAATTGATGACAGTCATTATGACTAGTTTTCCTAGTTTCCTAGAACATGACCTCCTCTCCCTATAGCCCAATTGCTGCTGCTGCTGTGTGTTCACTAATGTCCACAAACAGGAACATGAACTCAAAACTACAGCTGCTACTGAAAGCTGTTAGTTTATTGGTGTCAATGAGGTTTTTGACAGCAGGACAGAAAGTGTGCCAGGGGCCTGATGGAATGTGGGGTCTGAAATATTTTCTATTTTCATCACCAGTGAGGGCAATACAGCCTTTTGTTAACTACTGTCAACAAAGGATCATTTTCTTATGGAAGGTGAATGAAGAGCACAAGAAAACTGCAGCCAGATGGGGTTGTGAGTCAGGGGGAAGTGCCCTTTTCATGATAGTGATTTTGGGAAGTCTTGGTCTATGACACACGTGGTTGTTCTCAGAGTCAATATTTTTGCACAAAAACATTTTAAATGTAGAAAATTATGCTACCTCCTGCAGCCTCTGTGTTCTTGGTTTTTTTGAGCTCTCCCAAAGGGGTTGAGATAGAAGGGTATAACTTTTTTTGAAAAGTTGCAGGGTTTATTAGAACAATTTACCAAAGGACTGTGGAGGACTCACTGGAAACCTTTAAGTCAAAGCAGGATTTCTTTTTAAAAGATATACTCTAGTTCAATCACACCCCGCTGGGCTCAGTACAGAATATGGAATTCTATGGCTTATGTTACACACGAGGTTAGACTAAGGCCTCCCCTATATGTTACAGGTATCATGCAATTAACAGGTTAATTGTGCAATTACTTTGAGACCAGCTACACATGCAAAGTACCTATCATGCCATAAAAAACTCCAACCAACTAGTTAGACTTCAAAAATGTATATTAACTTTATAGTTGGTTGCTATCGAGCTTTCATTTGTCCATGTAGCAGGGTTTCTCCTGTGGCTGAGAGCCCCATCAGGAGTGCACCATGCCCCACCAGGGCTGGGAGTCCCATGACTGAGGGGACTCTCAGCCCGAGCAGCTGGAGACTCTCAGTCCCCACAGTGTACCACCCAATGCCAGGACCTAGCTGGGCCCTGGCAGCTAGAAGGTGCAGCTGCAGTCTCCCAGGGTGCGTGAAGCCTGTGTGACATGGTAGGAGGTGCCGTTTTGTGGATCATGCATTAGATCCTTTTGGACTTTTACTTGCATGTGTAGAGGGGGTGTAGGTGACCACAAAAGTTCCTTCTGGCCTTAAAATCAGTGAGTAATACTAGTAATTTTGATCCTCTTTTTCAGTTATTAAAGGCTTTCTACTTCGCAAAGAAATATTCACCACTCGGGACATCACTTAAATCCATTCTACCTCATCTCTCACAGGCATTATCACCTTTGTCTCATCTTTAAATTAAGAGAGGCTAACAAAACAGGCCTGGAAAGAGAAAAAGGAATACCAATATTTATGCTTGGAGGATTAATGTACAGATGTTTAACATTTGATTGATCTCAATTATTCCTGCCAAAATGACTTTTTGTATCATCTTATACAAGATCTTGAACAATATAGGCATTGAGATGTTGCAGTGTGCACAGCGTGTCACCTGAGACCTTGTTCTCATAATAATTTATTTACTTTTCCTAAAATGATTAAAACAGGAATGAAAAAACACAACCCCATTATTTACAAGACAATGCATTGTCCTAGCACATATATGTGTGTATGTCTGTGTGTGTAATCGCGCACTTGGTTTGGGAGCCCACGCCTGGGCTCTTCTCTGGTGCTGTCACTGCTGCCTCTGGGTTGCCCAGTGTGGGCAGTGGTGGCAGTGCAGAGGAGCTGTGAGGCAGCCCAGGCATGGGATCCAGGCTGCTTCAGCAGGAAGGCAGGGACAGGAATGCAGTCTGGTAGTGTGTAGAGCAGCACCCAGCAGGTAAGTCTGTGGAGGGGGAAAGGGAGGGGGAGGGGCAGATCAAGGCCCCCTTGGTGAGGGAGGGAGTGGGGCAGAAGCAGGAGCTGGGATGAGTGAGACCCTGGGGCTGAAGCGGGTCATGGGATGGAGCCATAGGCAGCTCATCCAGGGGTACAGGGGGGCAGCTCCCTGCTGCTGCACACACCTCTGGAGGAAGCATGGGGGGCATGTACCACCCACATTTGTGCATGGGGTTGAGATGGGCTGCCCATTGTGGACTGGGGCTCTGCACCCTGCTGCCTTTGCCCTGGAAGCAAAGGCAACAGGGTGCAGAGCCCCAGCCGCAGCAGGCAGTCTGCGTCCACCCTGTGCACAAAACTGAGGAGCACATGCTTCCCATGCCTCCTCTCGGGGTGCGCATAGAGGCAGGGAGCCGCCCCCCTCGTGCACCCCTTGACGAGCTGCCCCCGCCTTCATCCCACAACCTACCCCAGCCCAAGGGCACTACTCACCCCAGATCCTGGCCCTGTCCCACTCCCTCCCTTACCATGGGAGGCTTGATCTGCCCCCTGCTGCCCCTTTTCTTCCCCCGCCTCCACAGACTTACCTGCTGGGTACTGCTCTGCATACCACTGGGCTGTATTCCTGTAGGGTGCCCATATTTCTGGTTTCAAAAAAGAGGATACCTATGGGGGAAAATATGATCATGGGGGGGCAGTGATATGCCCATGTTCTGCCCTTGCCCCTCATTCCCAGCCCTGCTGCTGCCCTCACTCCTGACCTATGGTACCCCACAACCTGCCAGGGCATGCAGAGGTCTCCCCTCCCTGGGCCCTAGACCCCCATGTAGGGACCCCCCCCCCCCGAGCCCCAAACCTCCCACACACACCCATAGCTCTCCACTTCTTCACAAATCTCCCCCATACACACCCCATCTCCCAACCGTACAAAATACCTGCATCATTTTGAGTTTTTAGCTGTATAATTAAAATTGTGATTAATTGCAACTAATTTTTTGATAGTACAACTAATCATGATCAGATTTTTTAATCATTTGACAGCCCTGGTTTTTTTCATTTCTGACTTTTTAAATCATTTTAAGACAAAGGACAGGGATCGCATGTGTGTGCTTCTGTGTGTATCTACACACACACACACACACATACATGCACATACATACACACAAACTATCCCTGTCCTTCTGTTGCCTTCTTCCTCAAACTACACAGAGGTGGAATTAATATCAAGACTGAATCTCACCCTTTGTCTCTTGCAGTTTTCAAAGTCATGATGAGTAAACAGCAAACCTGCTTTTCATCGCCTTTTGAAACCTAGGCCAAGATCTCATTTTGTAACAAGTGAAATTAAACTGGTTGTTGCAGTTTAATTCATGTGAGGAAGTGGCACAGAGAAGTTAATCATGACCGACTCACTCTGCAGGTGTCCTTAAAAAACAAGATCAGAAGGAAGGGTTAGCACTCTCACACAGTCAGCCCAATAAATTTGTCATGCCCCTAAAATAGAGCTGTTCTTCCAGCCCTACCTGTTCCCTAGCACACCCCTGACATTTAAATAGTGTTGGCAATATTTGAGAAATTAGACATTCCAAGGGGAGAGGTTAATATGTATTAGCCTCAACTTAGGGTGTGTTTTGCTTTGTGTCTTCAGTCACCCTTGATGTGTGGTTATTACACAATAGCTATGAACTCTGGAGTTTCTTTTTTCAATTATAACATGATGTGCTTTGTTTTAATCCATAAAGGACACTGATATATTTTGTTTAACTCCCATGATGAAACAGACTTCTCCTCAAATGGAACTTGTTCTACCAAGACAGTAAGGAGATTACAATGGGGAAAACTGTGTTACAATTACCGCCCTCATAAATAGTAAGGCATATGTCTTGCCTTTGGCTGTTGTGGCCTATAAACAGGGAAAGGATAGCAGGCAACAACTAAATTGAGTGCAAGCAACGGTGCTGGTCAAGACAAAAACAAAACAAAAAAAAACACATAGCAGGAATATTTTTCTGACAATGCTCACGAAGAATTTTTCCCCATTCTGGGTTGAAAACCTGTGGAATTTGATTTTTTTTTTAAAGCAAACAGCTTTGCCTGCAGTTTGAATGGCCCAAAACAACTCAGCAATGCTCCAGACAGCAACAGAGCTGGGTGAAAAAAATACATCTGGTTACCACACCAGGGACTGTTGAACAAAGGAATTGTGATTGATAAGGAAAGGTACAGAGCTATCTCCAGAACCAGCATGCACCTAAGTTGCAGCCCTTAGCAACAAATAGTCCTCCAGGATCAGACGAAAGCTTCTGGTCAACACAGCTAAAATAAAATTTAAACAAAGTAGTGCCCTGATACAAGTGATGAGGGACAAGGCAGGCTGCTGCGTGAAGTGCTGTTCTGCAGCTTCAGGATTCCTTGGAAATGGAATGGACCAAGTGACATCTCTGCACAGCACAGACGTTCAGTTACATAGCTAGGATTTGACTTAAACCAGCAGAAATATTAAAATATTAAAAGGAAAAAGGGAGAGGTTTCTGGGAATTGTGCTCTTGCCACCCTTGTAATGCTTCTACAAAAAAGTAAGTATGATATTAGAAGATGGAATTCAGGGTCAAGATGCCCAGAGCCTCCCATAGATTTCTTTGGGTTCTTGGACAAACCATCTACAGCCAAATTATCAAAAAAGGTAAATGCTTTGGAGCTTCCTGGGAGACATTTAGAGAAATCCACATGGCTTCCCAAAGACCTTGGCAACAAAATTAATTCCTGACACTGGTTCCTGCTGCATACATCATTGGTAGAGTTGGCATCCCAGTACCCTGAGACTCCGATTTATGAGACCTGAGAGCAGTCCCTGTAGGGGAGGTGGTGCAAGGCAGGGAGGATGCTCAGATCCAGTCAAAGCACCTCAGTGCTACTCACCAGATATCTGTACTGCCTAATTGTCGGTCTCTAGCAATGAGCAAATAGATGGGATTTATTTTCCTGGCAGCAGACCTGGGGTTAGGAGAGGAACCATATAGACATATAGTTCCTATAGCTCCTCATAAGTCATGACTGATTTCAGGGCACTGAGCACTCAAAACTCCCATTGACCTCAGAGTTGTATGTATCCTTAATCTCTGAAATCAAGACCTTGGGCAACCCAAATTGGTAGCAATTAAAAAAACAAAACAAAACAAAAAAAAAAAGATAAATGGTCCATAACTTCTCCCCCCTGCAAAATAGAGGCAAGAATTCTTCCTGCATGAGTGTCACGTTGATTAGTTCACTGAGGGTCATAATGTTCCTTTGTCAGGAAGCATGATAGAAATGCCTTAAATAAATGCAGAAATAGTACCATTACTACTAACAGAATCCCGGTGTTATTTTATTTACTTGAAAATAAAAAAACACTCTAACTCTAGTCTGTAAATTTAGACATACACTGCATAGTATAATATCAGATCTGATCTCTACAATTGCTTTCCTCTCTGACCCAGAAAAAGTTGATCATGAAATTATGGTTTGTGACATGCAACTGATAAGTCATTATAGACGCATGTGTGTCTCATTACACATCTATTGGGTTTCACTATATATTTTACACTATGTAACATAAATTTCACTATGCACCACAAGTATTTCAATATGTGATATTCAGAAAGTGGCAGTTTATACTAAAAGTTTCAGTATGTGGTGGGATATTTCAATACTATAAATTCTCCTTTTAAATAAATATGCATTATATAGATTGGTGAGAAATGTAGTTGTTTTAGTTAAGCCCATGGTTTTCTTTTCCAGAATACTATTTAATACTTCATTATCCAATTGGCATATCTGTTTTATCATGCATATTAATGTGTTATATCCTCTGAAGCAAGATGGTACTAAATAATATACACTGTGGGTGCGTCTACACGAGATGCATTACTGTAAAGTTGCCTAGTTTACTGCATAGTAAGCACATGCATCTACATGTGCATGCACTTACTGTGCAGTAAAAACCCTGCAGGTACCAAATTTAATCATGATTAGTAACTGTGCAGTAATGCATGTGTAGATGTGACCCAGCAGTAAATATGCTGCCCTGTCTGTCCAGCCACTAGAGGGCTGGCCCGAGGCCTAGGAGACTCTCTTGCTTCAGGGCTTGGCTGCCTCTATGGCAGCCCCCATCTGCAGACTATAAAAACCTGCAGACATTTTGTGCCCTGGGGCACACTCAACAGGAAGCCTAAGAGCACTGCAGGCCCTATGTGTCCCCCTGGGCAGGCCACAGTCAAGCTGTGCCTGCCTGGCAGCATCCCAGTGCTGCTGCTTAGCTGATGCTATGCCACACAGCAGCCAGGGCAATGCCATTGGGGACAGCAGTTTTCTGCAGTCTGCGGCAGACTGCTGAAGCCTCTGTCCAGGCCTGCCAACCCCTAGGGCCACCTACAGCCATCTCTGTGCAGCAAGGCCAGCAGCACCTGCCTGCTGTACACCCCAGGCAGCCTGCCCTGCGCCTGCAGGTTCTTCAGGGCATAGTTTCTGCTGCACAGCTCCCAGTCCCTTGCTGTGCCTCTGCACAGGACACTGATGGCAGCAACACATGGACAGCCATGTGGGGGCCCAGAGAGCTGGCGCAGGACTCAGCATGGCATCCTCCTCCCCATCTAGGGCCAGCAACACCCACATGCACATGTCCATGCTCTCCACACGGGACCCCAACTGGAGCCAGGAAGAAATTGGTGACCTTGTGGCACTCTGGGGTGACACGGAGGTGCTATGCCAATTTCTGCACGGCAGATGCTCAAATACCCACATTTACATTTATGAGGCCCTGTCATGTGGGAGTGAGGGCACAACCAGTTGGCATGGCAGTGCTGCATAAAGATCAAGCCTTGTGGGCACAGTGGCCATATCACAACCGGCTGCCAGCAGTGCCAGCTCCTCCCCAGGAGGGTCCCCGCCCGGGCGCCTGCATGCCATGACTCATGGACTGCAGACACCAGGTGCAGCCAGGCCTTGTCACCTGCTGGGAGGACTGTGCTGAGCCACCAGCTATGCCAGCCACAGACACATGGTAAGCCCCGCACTCCCTGCCCCAGCCCCCACCCATACCTAGGGCCCAGTGCCCATCCGTGCTCCCCCACCCTGCCTGGCCTGTCTGCACTCCCCTGCCCCCAGCTTCCCCTGGCCCCCACAACAGTATGAAGGGTGGAACATAATTCCAAACTTTATTGAGCAGCCCGTACTCCCACAGCTGAGTGGACACAGGCCTCACACCCTGAGGAATGTGTCAACGCTGGCACCAATGTCCTCCTCGGCATCGGGGGGCAGGGACACGTAGCGCTGCCATAGGTAGCCCTCCAGGCAGTGGCGGAGGTTGCAGGGCAGCCTGGGCTTGCCCCCCACACCATCATAGCTCATAGTCCTAAAGCAAAATATTTAGCACATTTTGATTGTCCATATAGATGCTCATCCTTTAGAAAAGAAGAGAAGAAAATTGCTACAGAAACTGAGACAATGTAATCTTGACTTAAGCAACAGACAATGACAACTGTTTAAGGAACATACAGTCAAATTGTACTTTCAATTTTACCATAGTAAAAGTTGTTCATTAATGATTATGATGTACAAACCGCTCATTGCTCCTTAAAACAGAGTATTTACTGCAATACTACTATAATCAGCAGACAGCAGATTTATTCATTTACCTCAATTTTTTGTCTGGTATTCTCCAGCTACAAGTTAGAGAGAGAATATTTTAAAGATATTCAGTAAAAAAACCCAAACAAGAACACCCCAAAAATGATCAAATGGCATAACAGACTGTATACATGCCCATTAAGAGGAACCATTTCAGTCATCTCTCTTATTGCTGCTATGCTAAGTCTTCTAGTATGCCCCCAAATCACCCAGTGTTTTATTAGCAACTGTGGGGGTGGGGAAGTAGCGAAGTGGTGGTTTCTCTCTCTCTTTCTCCCATCCCCAACTCCCTGCTGCTCCCTTCTCCTCTCCCCTCTTATTTATGTATTTATTTTAATACACATCTTAAAGTAGAAGTTCACCATGGGAATCTACTTTTTTCCTGGGAGTGGCCAAAGCAGAGCTTCTGGCGAATATTGTGCTCCTGACCAAAACACAGTAAAGGTCATTCAAACCTGTACATTTGATGTTGCTAAAGCAACTTCCTTTGGAAAATTCAAAATGATAACAAATTGAGAAGCAACTCAGGAAATTAGCATGGGTTTATATATCCTTTTGCAAAGGAAAAATAAGGAAGTGAGGTTGTATGACTATGTTCAAGTTGTTTAGGAAAAGTTAGAGAGGAATGGGATTAAATGGTACCTAAGGGTTTTCTAACTTGAATCCTCACCCTGTGTTCTGACTAGCGCATCTCAGGCTTTTTGCCAAATAGCTCAAGCACCTATTAACTCAAAAATAAATAAATAAATAAATAAATAAAGAGCTTGAAATGCAAACACTAATGTCAGATTTATGTTAAATTATTTTAATGCTTCTGATACTCACTAGTAATTTAGCAATGTTCTGGGTGGAAGAAAGTGCTTTTCCAGTGACCTTGTGATAGTGAGCTTATTTCCATCTGCTAGAATAGCTTTATTAAGATGAAAAAATGAATAAGTCAGCTATTAGTATACAGAATGATTCATCAATTTATCTTAAGGATTAAAAACAGTGACAAGCATGACAAATTCTGACAGTGCCACAATAGATGCTGATCTGTTTTTCAGTTCTCTTGTAAACGTATCACTTAGGGTTTTTTTTAAGGTTTCACTTTTAATGTTTATTTTTTAATAACGTGCCATCTATACCTAAGTGTTCCCTCACCTAAGGAAACAATGGAGACAAGCATAGTCATCTGTAATATTCATGTTGTCTCCCACCGTTTTAATTTGGACCATGATTATTATTCTTTACTTAGAAGGCTATAAAGTGTTGTCCCATGTCAGACAAAATTTATGAGCTGTGTCAGGTGTTTTTCACCATGATTGCAATCAGACTAGATTATATCCTACTACTGCATAGATACTCAAGGAAGGTAAAGAGAATGAAGAAAATTGCCCTCACTTGAATTTCAGAGGCAAAAATTAGGCATGATGGCTGTCCTTGCAGCCAGGCCCCACTCAGAACATTAGTCCCCTCTGTACACTGTCCAGTAGAGATGACCAAACAAAAAGGCACAGGGATGGTAATCCATTTTCAAAAGTGGCAGAGCTCCCTATCATAAAGGAAAAATGCTTCTTAATCTCTCAAAGGAGTAGTACTAATAAACTGCAACATTTTCTGCTCAATTTTTCAGATAAGAATATTAGTACTATACTAGGTCAGCCCAGTGGTCCATCTAGCCCAGTACCCAGTTTCTGACAGTGGATGTTATAGAGCAGGCGATGTCTACCAGGGGTATGCATACCCTCAGGGGTACTTAGAAAGGCCATAGGAGGTATGCACGGGCAGGTGGGCATGGAGTGTGCCATGGAGCATGGCAGCAGCATCTCCCCCGGCATGTTCCCACAGTTCACCTCTTACCCCGGGGAGGGGGAGGGTAGGAACACGCCAGGCCCCACTGGCCCCACATGGCACCCTGCAGTGCCTCCTCCCCACCTCAGCTTGCTCTCCTCCACCCCCTTCCTGGAGAGCAGCCAGGATCTGAATGGTGAGGTGGGAGGCGGAGTGGGCTTCTGTGCCCAATCCCAGGAGCAGGCCCGGGGGGGGGGGCGCGAAGGCAGTGGCACCCTTCTCTGGGCCACACAGGCACTGCCTGGCCAGCCAGACTGGGGGGTTCACATGCAGCGGCTACTGCTGCCGTCATCACCTACCGCCCTGCTCCACCATGCCTGATCTGCTTTCCCATGGCCGGTCGCACGTGCAGCTCCACGGGCTGCTGAAGGGCGGTGTGTGATTGGCCAGGTGCAAGGCCTGTCAGCAGCCCATGGAAGAAAGTAGCGCAGCAGTGACAGCAGCATGGGACAATGAGTGGTGGTGATGGTGGCATAGGGCAGTGGGTGGTGATGGCAGCAGCAGCCACCATGTGGGAAACCCCCCCCCCCCCATTATGTCCCCCTCCCAGCACCACCGCTACATGCCTCCCCAGGAGGGCATGGGGGACATGTGCCCCCAAATCTGCGCAGGTTGCCACTGTGGGCTAGGGCCGGGACTGTGCCAGGCTCTTCCCATCGGGGGGGTTGGGCTATGCTGTGCTTGGGCTGGGCAGCAGTGGTGCTGGGAGGGGGGATGTGGGGGCTATGGTAAATTCTGGAGTGGCTACAGCCCTTCCTGTAGCCCCACTGCTGCCTGCCTCAAGCACAGCCCAGCCTGGCCCCTTGCCAGGAAGAGCCTGGTGCTTCCGGGGCCCCGCACACAGATCTGGGGGCATGTACCCCCCCATGCCCTCCTGGAGTGCACACAGTGGTGGGAGCCACTCCCCTGTCCCCCCAGCACCTTCCAGATGAGCCGCTCATGGCTCCATTCTGCACCCACCATGCCCTGGCTGTACAGTGCCTGCCCCACCCCACTCTCTCCCTCACTGAGGGGGCCTTAATCTGCCTCCCCCCACTTAAAAACAAGAAAAAAATATAAAGGGGGTACAGGAGTTGAAACTGAGTGAGAAGGGGTATGCTTATTTAAAAAGCTTGAAAACCCCTGCTATAGACGGTGAGCATTGAACCAGATATCTCTAGAACAACTATCCCTACTTAGTACCCTCTCTGGAATCCAGCATTAGTGATTTGAATGTAGCAGGCTCACCTTTCAGAGCTTGGGTTGAGTCCCAGGCTTGAGATCCTGCTGTTTTGTTTGGTGGAGCCCATCAAGAAGACCTCCCCCAGACCTGATTGAAGACTGTAAACTGTCAGGTCCTGAAGACTTCAGGGGCAGAGCCTGGAACATATAAAAGGAGCTGTGTGCCCAGCATGAGGGGCAGATGCAGAGAGGGACTCAAGAAGAATGGAGCCAAGAAAAGCTGGGGAGCTCTCCCCCAGAGGGCAATAGACCCAAGGTTCCTGAAGCTGCCACTGGAGAAGCAATCTTGGGAGCGGTGCAAGACCACTCAGGCTGTTGATGGTGCACAGGGATGGTGTGCGGAGACCTGGCCCTGGGAGCAGTGTGAGACTGCATGGGCCCATCAGGGTGCGTGGTTTGGTGCATGGAGCCCAGGCTTTGGGAGCCGCAAGCGGTGGCTTGAGTCTGCAACCCCAGAAGGGCCAGCGGGCCACACAGTGTGTGGGGCAACGCACAGGGCAAGGGCCCTGGGGCTGCAGTGAGGTGGCTCAGGCCCCACCTCCCGGCAAGTGGCCAAGTCCCACAGCGCGCAGGGTGGCACACAGGCCCAAGCCTTGGGAGCCAGGGAGCAGTGGAGGCTGCTTGGGTTAGCCACCCAGTGTGAGGGCCCGGCCTGTGCTAAGAGAGCCCTCAGTGCTGAGCCAGGGCATGGGGAAATGGTAGTGCAGAAGCGTAAGGCCCAGAAGCCAGCAGCAGTGGTGCAGCAGCTGAGAGGAGCTGAGCCCTCGGTGCCCAGAGCAGGGCACAGGGTGAGGAGGAGCCCAGCAGCGCAGGAGAGGACTGGAAAGGTGCTCCAGCAGAGGAGACCCCATCAAGCTGCACCCTGACCACTGCCACCTGAGGGAGCGTGAGTCATTGTGACCTTGGGTCCCACAGGGGAAAGACGTTTGGGGCGGGCAAACCCAGAGAAGGGGCTGGGTGAGCAGCCCCTTGCCTAGTGAAGGCCCTAAGGGGAGGGGCCCCTGATGGTTCCTGGACACCCCCCCCAACGGACCCCATTGGAAGGAGGACTATCTCTTGCCATGGGTCAGGGACTATATTAAGGAACAGATGTTATTAAGATTGTTCATGTTTGCTCCTTATATTTTGTAATTGAAATGTTGTATTGTGATGTTGTAAATAGTGTTATTTAGGGTTTGACCTTGGTTATTGGTTAGTGTTCTCTGTGTAAATATATGTATATGATATTTAGTTTTATGTTTATGTACATTATAACTTAATGAATTGTATATAGTTAAGAACTTTGGGCTTGGGCTAACTCTATAAAGGAAAGAGGGATCTGCTTGAAATTCTGGCATCCCTCTCACATCACCCCCTCCTGCCTACCCATCCCATTCAATTGAGAATAGGTCACACCCTTGGGTGTACCCAGGTTACATGAAGATGCCAGAGGAGACATCTCCAACCATTCTGTTCAATAGCCATTATTAGATCTATCAACCATGAATTTATCTAATCCCCTTTTGAACCTGACTGTGCTATCTGCCTCCACCACCTCCTGTGGCAATGAATTCCACAACTAGACATTGCATAAAAAAATTACTCTCTCTTATTAGGTAAACCTGTTACTTACTAATTTCAGCAGGTGCTCCCTAGTTCTAGTATTCTGGGACTTGGTCAACAGTTCACTTGGGTCCACATCCTTCATGTTTTTATAGATCTCTATCATATCCCACTCTCTGGATGGGTACCTGTACAGACATTTGGACTCCTGAGAGAGATTCTTCTAGGAGCCATTTCATTTGGGCTATTCCCAAGTTATTCATCTCCCAGAGTGGCTCTGGGAGAAAAATACAAGTGCCTGTACATGCGTGGTTTCTCCTGAGAAAGCAGTGACTCTCCCAGAAGAAACTGAACCCCTTAAATATTTTCCCCTGATTTAGTAGTGAAATGCTGCAGTACTCATTCACTGTTCTAAGCCTTCCAAAAAGATCTTTCCAAAATGACACTTTTCAGGGGCAGAAAGAAGAAACCAAGTACAAAGAATGTTGTGGTATAGTTTAAAGCATGTGCTTCTTTAATTGTGAAACTTTATGAATTTAAGGCTTTATAAATCTGAACTGATCTGCAACAAAAATTCAGGGGCCACTTTCATCCCATAATACAGATGGCCAAATGGCAACAAATAATTATGGTTAATTGGCACACTTAACCACTCTTGAAATCTTCCTGGCTGATCTGGATCTTCTATAGGAATTCCTCCCTCCTTGTATAATGGAATTTTTTTTTTCCCTGAACAGGGGCAAAAAATAGTTTTATACATTTTAAAAAAATATTTTATATCTGTTCTTTGCATTTGTCCAAAGATCACAGGATTGAGATGTGGCAGTCAGTCTGCCCTATACTGGGTTTTTTTTCCAAGTTGAATTTCCTCCAGAGTCTTTCCAAAGGCAAGATGAAATAAAAATAGATCTTGATACTGAGGTTATTCAAATGCCTTCCCCTCCTAACAGTCTTCTTCCTTTTTATATTTTTTATCTTGCCAACTTTTTACCAATTTGAGATTTTAGAATACTTCTTGTCCTGTTGCTTCCTATCTCATGTACTCAGACTGATTTAATTAATTATCTACACAAACTGAAAACATGGTAGTAGTCTCCAGAGAGGTGGCTAGCCATGTTAGTCTGAACTCAGTCTCTTAATGTGCCATGCTGCCCTGCCTTCTGTCAGTATTCTCCAGAAACATAGTTGGTCTTGCTTCAAGTCAAGTGCCAGTGGTCTCAATATGCATTTTGCTCAGTAACATATAATTGGAAGTATGCCGTTATTTATGGAAACACAAAAAATAAGCTAGTCCCAGAAAACAGGAAAGGTTTCTACACTATCGTCCTTTCAGTAAAAGCAGAGACCACAGCAATGCCCCTTGTTAAGCTTGCCTAAGTGCTTCAGCTGAAAAGGCAGACAAGGTTCTTTGGGTAAATCTGATATCTTTTATTAGACCAACTCAAATAGTTGGAAAAATTCTTCGCTGTACACTTTCAGGTACAATTACCCTTCATCAGGCAGAGGAAGCTTCTGCAGATGGTCTGTACTCTTCCTGGATAGAGTAGTAAAGCAGCCAGAGGCCAGTACCTATGCAAAAAAGCCAGTCAGTTAATATGTAAATTAGGTTGGTCAATGGGTGAGAGACAGGTTAGGGTGCAAGGGGGGGAAGGGGAATGAATGTAGCTGTAGTCAAAGGACAAGAGACAGGAGGGTGAGGGAAGGGAATGCATATAGCTGGTAAAAAGTGGAGGGTTTTCCACTTGACCTGGGAAGTCAGATGTTAGGCCGGTTATAATATGTCATAAATCCAATGTCTATATTTAGTCCATGAGTTTTTGTATCCAGTAAAATATCAGCTGAAAAGGGCCTTTTCCAGATGCTTATGCTATGACCTATGTGCTGCGAGTCGCACAGCAATTGCTTAACTCAGAATCTATTGAATTCCACCTACAAGGATTTGGAAGTGGATATGGAAACTCATGTGCAGGATTCCCTGGGAAACCAGTATGAGGGGGAGAGGAGTCCAGGAGAGCCAGCTGTACTTTAAAGCAGACTTACCGAGAGTGCAGGAGCAAACCATCCCGATGCAGAGGAAGACTAGCAAGTATGACAGAAGACCAGCTTGGCTTAGCAGGGAACTCTCTTCAGTAAACTAAATCACAAAAAGGACGCTTATAAGAAGTGAAAACTTGGACAAACAACTAGGGAGGAGTAAAAGAGTATTGCTCAGGCATGGAGGGATGAAATCAGGAAGATTAAAACACAGTTGAAGTTGCATTACCAAGAGATGTGAAGGGTAAGAAGGTGTGTTTCTACATGTATGTCAGTAATGAGGAAGATCAGAGAAAATGGGGGGAGGCATCATAGTGACAGAGGATGCAGAACAGGCTGAAGTGCTCAATGCCTTTTTCACCTCAGTCTTCACAGGCAAGGTCAGCTCCCAGACTACTCCACCGGGCAGCACAGTTTGGGGAGGAGGTGAGCCAACATTGGTGACAGAAGAGGTTAGGGACTCTGGATTAGAAAATCTGGATGTATACAAGTCCATAGGGCCGGATGGGATGCACCTACAGGTGCTGAGGGAGTTGGCCGATGTTATTGCAGATTCACTGGCCCTCATCTTTGAAAACTCATGGTAATTGGGAGAGGTCCTGAATTACTGGAAAAGAGCAAATATATTGCCCATATTTAAGAAAGGGAAAAAGGAGGATCCAGGGTACTCAGACCATTCAGCCTCACCTCAGTCCTTAGAAAAATCATGGAGCAGATCCTCAAGGAATCCATTTCTAAGCACCTGGAGACAATGTTCCCTCTAAGGAGTAGCCATCTGTGAGTGCACCACTTTGGTCTTGGAGCCCTGGCTCTGGGCATGCATGAAGTGGCCCAGGCCGGCAACCTGCTGAGAAGGCTGAGCCATCTGGGCATGTGAATGAGCCATGCACCCCAAGAGGTGACTAAGATAGCACCGGCTGCAAGAGCCATTTGTCTAGCTGGGTATGAAACACCAGGAACCCTTGCTGGACCCCTACTCACCAGGAATGGCGAGTTCTCGGGCTAGGGTTTTCCCACCAGGAAGGGACACAGTGGATAGCCCCATCAGGGGGGTTTATGCTAGAGAAAGAAAGACTTCTCTAGATGAGGGGGGTATTTGGGATTGCCATATATTTTCGAGCATTTATTAATTGCTTACTGCGTCCTATATTTTGGAGTGTTTATTGACTGCTTGTTGTGCTTTATATTTTGGGGTGCTTACCCATTGACTGTTGGGACATACCCTCTGGGGATCTGTGGGTGAGGTTTATCTCGGGGGGGGGGGTCTTGGGAACTGCTATACTTACCTGTTCTATTATTTTTTGCTGATTTGAATATATTATATGTAAATATTTATCTTTATCACCTGTCCAGTTATTCTATCCCTTCCCTTTTTGTTCTGCACCTGAATAAGCCATGTATATAGTTAAGCTATTGTGTCCTGGTCTCCAGATACTGGAGAAGGGGAAACAGCGAGCAAACTGCAGTTTCCATCTCCAGCATGTACACCCTGCTGACCATACCCTTCTATTGGAGAGGTGAGTACACACTCCGGTACGCTGTGACAACAGTAGGATAGTGAAACCAACTAATCAAGGAAGTTATGGGATCTCCTTCATTGGATATTTCCAGAGGAAGTTAGATAGGCATTTGTCTGGGATAGCATAGGAATAGCCCATCCAACATTTGTGTAGGGGGTTGGACTTGATGACCTTTGATGTCCCCTCCAGCCCTGTGACATAGTGATACTCCTGCCAGCTGTTTGCCCAGCTCCCTCATTTTAGAACAACTGCATAAGAAGACTATGGCTCAAGTTCTGGGACCCTTTCAACCTGAAGGGGTTCAAATCCATATCTCCCATCTCCCAGGAGATGCACTCTTTTCCACCAAAATTAGTTTTTGCTCATTCATTCCTAATTCCATCAATGCATGAATATCAGAACAATGCTACTTTTCTCACCTCTGCATTTGTTGATTTGGATATATATGTGATACTTCCAGCTGTTAAAATGACTAATTCAGGATTGTTAGAATGACTGGAATGATGCAGCACATGTGTCACAAGTGGCACAGGCAGCCTCCATGTAGGACACGTGGAAGATCTGGGAGGAAGCAGGGAACACAGTGGCAGGTTTCCTGCTTAGAGAGCAGGAAAAAAGGGAGCAAAAACCAGAGCAGTAAGTCTGCCAGGGAACATGGGAAAAGGAGCAGAAAGCAGAGCAGCAGATCAGGCAGGAGAATTGGAGTGGCACTTGGGAAAAGTACAGGCTTAAAAAACCTCGTAACTGCACAGCTAGCAGAATTTCTAACGCACCAGTAGTGACCAGAAGTAGCCTATTAATTTCCTTCATGACTGATCAAAATATTTCTAAAAGACACCACTATTGCAACTTATAATTTTGGTTTGCTTAATAACAGGGTACACTTTCATTATTGAGATCTCCAGACTGCTCAGTACAATAAATGGCAGGTAGGCAAAAAAAGTAGAACAGGGATTCTAGGTTGATTGCATGAATTACTTTTTCCACCTGACCTGAATAAAGTTAGAACAAGCAAGAGACAGAGTTGATGCTCTGTCTTTTTGCAAATGTTTTAAGTAAAGCAGGGGCGGGCAATTATTTTGGGTGGAGGGCCACTTACCCAGTTTTGGCAGGCTGTTGATGGCCGCATGGGTAGCCCCACCTCTTGACAGGGGCCCTGCCCCTGGTTACCATCTTGGCACCAATGTCCCAATGTCTTGGGACCAGTATCCCAGGGCAAGCACTGGTGGGGCCCAAAGTGGGGCACAGGCTGGCAGGGGTCTGTGGAGCTGGGCTGGGCTGCACCAGCAAGGAGAGGGGGGAGCTCCATAGAGGCCCGGCTCCATAAAGCCCCTGCTGGCCAGGACCCCAGTACTCCTGCCGCCCTGCTCTGGGCCCCACCAGCGCTGGCCCTGGGACACTGATGCGGCCCTGTGCTCCCGCTGGCTCCCTGCCCACTCACTCCCAGTGCCCCCCAGCCCCGCGATACAAACAGGGGGCAGTGCACAGCCCTGGCCCCCTGCTTGCCGGCAGGGAAGAAGCTGAGCATGGGGAAAAGCGGCCCCTTGCCTGCCCCGTGGCCGGTGCCCTGAACTGCAGGCACTCGCAGCCTGCATGGGGCTGTCTGTGCCTGCTCTGGACAGCCCTGCATGGGCTGCGAGTGGCTGCAACAGGGAGCGCCAACCACAGGGCAGGGAAGAGCTGCTTTCCTCCATGCTGGGAAGGAGCAGGGAAGGAACTCAGGGAAAAGTTGAGCGGGGTGGGGGGGAAAGTGACTCCTCCCCTGCCCTGTGGCCGGCACTCCTTGCTGCAGCTGCTCACAGCCTGTGAGGGACTGTCCAGAGCAGGCACAAGCAGCCCCATGTGGGCTGTGAGCAGCTGCAGCATGGGGCACCAGCCATGGGGTGAGTGAGGGGCCGTTTTCTGCCCCTCCATGCTCAGCTTTTCCCCAGGCTCCTCCCCTGCCCTTCCCCCCCTTCCGGTGTGGGGCAGCCATGTGGTCCCAGGCCAGAAGCCCCTGCTGGGGCTTCCAGCTGGTGGGGTGGGGCCAGGTGGGCCCTGCTGTTGTGGGAGCCCGCCAGGCTTCCTCTGGGTCCTACCACCCTTAGTTCCTGTCATTTTTGTCATTTTTGACAGGAACCAAGTGCAGAAAAATATTAGTTTTCTAAATATTTCAGGGGCTCCGCAGGCTGGGTCCAGCCCGCGGGCCATATTTTGCCCACCCCTGAAGTAAAATGTATCAGATGTTAAGAAGCAGGTAGATAAGTCTGGAACGGGCTTCAGGTCCACGGTCTGCTGCTGTAATGTCCTTGGACACATCACTTGATTACTCTGCACCTCAATTTTTAATTTGTAAAAAATGGTTACTACTTTGCATTTTAGATATAGGTAGTCCTCACTTAATGTCATCCCGGTTAACGTTGTTTCATTATTATGTCACTGATCTATTAGAGAACATATTTGTTTAAAGTTGCGTAATGTTTGGTTGTAACGTTGTTTGGCCACCGCCTGCTAGTAGGTGACTACTGTGACATAATTGGATTCACTCAACGTAGTTTCGCTTAAAGTTGCATTTTTCAAGAATGTAACTATGACGTTAAGTGAGGAGTAGCTGTAAAGACCAGGGCTGCCTAACTCATAGACTGCTTGCCAGAATGGAACCTGGGATACAAATAATAACTTCACAAAATAGATGGTGGGTTTGAGTAAACTTACCTTGCCACTAAGATAGACTGTCATAGGATCTCATACTATTATTTCTTCAGATCTTAAACTGGGGAAAGCTGGAAGTGATCAGTAAGACTATACGTGTCACAAGTGCCAAATTCTGTTCCAACAGTTTCTAAATTTTTATGTTTTGGGAATTTGTAGCATAAACATGGGCAAGAGGGTAGCAGTTATAACATTTATGCAGCCATTTGTTCACGTTGAACCCAACCCATTTGTCTAAAACAAAAATATTAGCCTAACCCGTTGACCACCAACCCATATAAAACACTCCAGGGGAAAGCAAAACACTTATCTGCAGGCACAACCTATACTCAGGGTGGGAGGTTTCTTTCCCAGCTAAAGATATGAGGCCAAAGCAGAGTCTCTTTGACATCAGTAACAAATTTGGTAATAAATGTTGCATGATCATAACAAGCAATAACAGCTCCGATCCTTATTGACTACACAGTTACTGAGAATACAGTCAGTCTAAAACCACTGGTAGATCAGCATGATAGAAGAGGAGGAGGGAGACTGTTGGCCTTTCAGTAAAGTTAATGTGCGTCTCATCTGTTTCCTGGCCTTCTCAGCCTGGACATAGATTTTGGTAGTACCTAAACTGGCAACCATCAGGCCATAGCCCATGAACTATAGGACCTAGCCAATCCACAGTCACAGTATTTCAGAGCAAACAACAAATTCTGCATTTACTAAGACCATGATTAAAAAAACCCACAAGTATACGAATAACAGCTCTTAATTATTTTTAACGCTATGTCTCAAGATTCTCAAACTAACATTAAGTCTTTCTGTCCTGTGGCCTGGTTTTGCTTAAATTCTTCTGACACTGTGTATTTTTAAAGGTCCTAGACGTCTGTCATACTATATGACAAACTGTGCGGTAATGGTAGGTCTCCATGATGAATCCTCATGTAACTATCATAGTTGTAAGAACTGCTCTTCACCTTTGGTGTGTAATCTCAGACTGCAATATTCATCCTCCCCTTTTATTTATTGAAAAGCATGCTCTGCAGCCACAACATTTTGCCAATGCTGTATGTGAAAATTGGGTCCCTAACCTGACTAACATACTGACAATCACTCACTCAATGTCAACTTTATCAGAACCAAGCCCAAAATCTGGAGATGCTGTATTGAATAGTTTCAAATAAAACTGGTCTTCTAAAAGGTTTCTGAAATCTTTTAATTATGAGACTATGAAAAATTCAACTCCAATTATGATCAGTTGATCATGACTCTAAATACCAAAGACCCAATATGAAGGAGAATATTTTGGTAATCTTGAAAATATTTATGTGCTTTTATTTGGTAGGTTAATTGCATTTAATGTTTTAGTTAACACATGAGCTAGCACAAAACCTATTTTTAAATGGTGCCAGAAGAAAACAGATGACTATAAACTGAACCAATGTACGTCTATATACAAACTAATTTTAAGAGAGCTGTGTATATACTTAAAATGAATACAAAACAGTCAAGCTTTCCACCACTATGCCCACTTGCCTTACTGTGCCTAAATAGTCTATAAATCCAGATGCAAGCTGTCACAGAAACTTCTTTGGAGAGCGTGGGAAGTTGAAAGTCAGTGTTTCCTATTAATTAATAATTATTTTCAGCTGTTTTGGCAAGTGATTAAAACAAATTGTCTGCCTTTAATGTTACCATATAAAAGTTTTTCTCTTTAAAGTCTTACAGATCAAGTGGAAATTGCCTCATTTGTAGGAAGGTGTCTGGATGGTGAATTTGTAAACAAGCACAATGTAGAAATACAATACCTGGCTTTTCAGTCCTTTCTATAAAATCCCCATTGAAATTATTTGTTGATAATATGAGTTAGAAAGGGGAAGACAACTTGAGCTAATTAAAACAATATTTAATCGTAACTGAACTACAGCATCGTGACATACAAGAGCTTTTCAAGTTCTTATATGTGCTATACAGCTGTATAACATGCAGCAATTTCTGTCATGTTACCCTGTCAATACTCAGGGAGGGTACTGAGTAGGAGATAGATCATTCTAGATATATCCAGTTCAGTGCTCTCCCTCTACAGCATCCGTCCCTGCCACTGTTGGAGACAGGATACTGTGCTAAATGGACCAGTGGTCTGACCCAGTATAGCACTTATGTTCTTAAGGAAATTTTGTATATAGTTTTAACGATTGTTTTAGGAGCCCTGTCATAATTTAATATAGCATCTTTCATTCTAAGCTACTTTATAAACTTTAATATTCTCACCACAAGGTACTATTAATATGCCAACATGACAAAAAAAAAACCACAACCCCCCCAAAAACAAAAAAAATCCCATATGGCCCAGCACTACAATGGCTTCTGTTGATTCCTTTGAATGACGACAGGTAACTGCCTCTCCTATCCAGACGCCCTCATTTGTAGGGTCCCACATGGATGCATAATATCTCCAATTCACTTCAATATCAACATGAAGCCACTAGGAGAAAGAACATGGAGTTCACCTGCCAAAAGCGTGCCAGTGACACTCAAGAGTGCTATCTTATTCACAATGGATACAATTACCACCACTTCTAAAATGTCAGAATGCCAATATAGAATCAAAACTTTTTGCAAATTTTTTTGCAAATATCTAGTTGGTCTAATAAAAGGTATCACCTCTGCCACAAGTTTTGATTCCTTTTGCCTCTAGCTCAATACAGCTACAACCTGGATACCAGAATAGCAATATGAAATTAGCTGACTCCAGCAGAACCCAGGCAAGTCCAAAGCAATGCAAGCTAGAAAAGAAAAATGTTTAGAGGTCATCTAAAACACTGTCTTAACACTGGCTTCTAGCTTCCTTCCAGCAGCTTCTCCCTTGGCTGAGTAGCTCTGATTCCAAACCTCAGCTCTTTAGATTGAGTGCGATTGCCCATGTCCTGGTAAGTTTGAATGCAAAGCACATGTTTGATATGGAGGGCTTGATTTTTAAATAAACCCTAAGCTATCATCTAGGTATATAAAAATGACAAATTTGTTAAGAATATCTTGGAAAATATCACTAACAGTATCATTTGCACTAGCACCATCATGATGAAGCTGCTGATCAAGGCAAGCCACTTCTCATCCTGCTCCATCCTGATGGGCTGCATAACTGCCCACCTGCTCATGAACCATGTTTTTTTGGCTCCATGGTTTTCCTGCTTATGCAGTCTTGGACTATGTTCCCCAGTACCTCCTGTTTCTAGCACAAGTTCTGTATAGGTCTAGATGTAGAACCTCTCCCTTCCTCCTCAGATCACCCAGGCAAATGGAAAGAGAGAGCATATGAACCACAACTTTAAACAATACTTATAGTGTTTCTTGAACTGCCTACAGGAAACTGGGTTGGCTTGTTACTCCTTAAAGAGTTTACTCATGACAATTAAACCCTTACCTCAACCAACCAGATCCTGTTGTTTGTTAGCTATGAATTCTATTCACGTATTTATCCTGCTCTGGCCACATTCCCTTGTGAAATTTCTTTACTAGTGGATCATTATCTAGCTCCAAGAATTGAAAAGTACCTTAGCTCTGCTAAGACAGTTTACAAACATCATGCTAACCATAGCTGTCAGCTCACGCCACCTTTTTTTTTGTCATGGACAAGACTCAACTCTCCTTGAAGAACAGCAGAACAAGACCATTGGTCAGACTGGGTTACTGATACTTGAGTTCCTTTGAGATCATGGAACAAGTAAATCTAGCCCTTTTAGGGTATTACATCAAGCCCACATAGAAAGACCCAGACCTGGCCCACAACCAGTTAACATAAGGCCCATGGGCCCCTGCAACTCCCTCTCCCACTGCCACATAGCAGAGTAGGGCCCAGGTTAGGGGCAAGGGGCCATGTCCTGTTGGGGCTGCCTATGTGGTACGGGAAGTGAGAGAAAGGGACCTTGGGACCGATCCCTCAGTACATGACCTCATGGTTTGTGGCTCCCAGCTGCATCAAAGTTGGACAGCTCTGGCTTGACACAGTCTTTTAGAACAGGTCAGGCCAAACCAAAAGTCAGACCATGTTTTTGAAATGTCACATGGACTCCCTCTTTGAGGATGCTTTTCCACTGTAAGAGACATCCAACACGTGAAGTTCCTTTCTACCACCTCATCCCCACAAAAAAAAATCCAAAATCAAAATATTAACCTAAGCAGAGTTTTGGTAACTAAAAGGGAGAACTGCCAAATACTCCATCAAGTAGACCTAGGACTTTTCCACTGCAAAGCTAAAGGCATTTAGATTCGAAGGTTGTCCAGTGGCAATAGAAAACCCTAAGGTAATACATACAGCCTCCCTGCAGACACTGTAATGGTTGCATTATGTTGGGGAAATATTCACTTTCTCCTACTCTGACAAGAGCTTCTGGCTCTGGGGACAAGGTCTGGATTTTGGTTCTTTCTGTCTGGTACATGTTGCAGCTTGTTGACAGTTTCCTTTAGCTGTTGGCTTGTGGCTCTGATTGTAAGATTAGATATTCTTCAGCTGTTGATGCACATTTATTTGAGTCTAAAAGTTTTCATCTTAGTAGTAATCTATTTCTTGTTGAAGCTTAACAGTTGCACAACACAAGTATCATTATAAAATATCACAAATCAGTGTTTGCAGGAGATTCGAGTCAAGTGGTTAACTGTTAATATCCCACAACTCATGAATGAGTAATTTTGTCCATTTTTATGCATTTGTTCAAATGTAGCATATCACACAGCGAAATGAGATAGAAATAGTCAGCTAGTAGGATTATACAAAGCAGCAAGATGAAAAAAAAAAATATATATATATATATTTTTTTTTAAAAGGACAATGTATTCCTCTACAGAATCTACTAAAATATTCAAACCCATGAGATACTTGTTATGAAAGGGCATTTGCTGGAGTGGTTGTTAATACTTGACACATGCAGGGATTGAACATGGAGCAGGGCATTACCCTAGCTGTTTGGTGTATCTCTTCAAGATACCAACACTTGCTCCAGAATTTAAGAATTCATTGAGTGAAGCAGACAACACCCACTGTCTTGCAGGGTCAGGTCACTCCCAGGGCCTCAGGGGCCCAAATCCTGCAAGACAACACTTGGGCTAGACCTCTACAAGCAGGGAAATATGGGGTTCCCAACTTGGGGCACACTTCTGCAAACAGGGAAACCCAGGTGGTGTTCCTGGGGTCTGATGCTACACACCTCAGCAATTCCTTGAATTCCTGGGAGTACCTGCCCAGGGACACTGAAGAGCATGGGTGGCCCTGGGCTGCCCATGCTCTCCTGCCTTAAAGCAGACAGACACCTGCCACAAAATAGCAGCACAAATTTATATTACCTTTTGTCAAGACCACAAATTTGGGCATTGGTGGCACAACAAAGGGTATGGATATCTGCTTGCTTTCTTTTTGTGCCACCATAACAATTGTTATGGAAGCATAAAGGTGACATATGTTTACAGCCTAAGTCATGCCTCTTCTTATTCTACTGCAAATCTGTACAAGTTCCTGCTTTAACTATTACAGCTGTGAATAAAACTTTAAAATATATCCTATACCTAATCAGAACCTGATTCTGCTGGTGATCTGAAACAGAAGCTCAGGATACGTCTACATGAAGTGCAATGATACATTTTCCCCAATTTCTCTGTTCAATTCGCATAACAGCAGAGGAAGGATCACATTATAAAGATTTGCACACTCCATGTTGTGATGCAACCAATTTGGGGAACACAAACTAGAGAACTTGGAAGTGTGTGGTCATTTATATTTTCCTTCTTATCCAGAAGGAACCAAGTCCAAAATGCCTATCAGAGAGCCCCGCAGGATATCAGAGTCCCAAGCAGAAGCCAGGTTTGAGCAGAATTAGTTTGAACATCACCAAAGAGTAATCAAGACCAAAAAGCCCAGCACAAACTAAATCCATAGAGTGCATTATTAAGAAATCCCAATCCACCACGCATTGCCTTCATTTGATCCATGACCAGAAGTAGGACACCCTACTTCCATTAAGGCAAGAGATTCTGTGGTTTTAATGGTTGAGAAATATAGCAAGGACAATCTAATTTATTACAGAATTATAGCTACTGATATAGTGATCGACTTAAAAGCAACGAAGAAACACCAAAACACAATCCTCTGTGCAATAAGCACATTACAGCTTCTACAGTGTGATAAGTCCCCCCAGACTGGCTGAGCACCTGAGGGGGATATTTCTGCAAAACACTTCATGCACCAGCAGCGAGGAGGAAGCCCTTGCTTTTTTCCTACCAAAAGCTGCCAAACTGTGGACAGCAGCCGTGTAAAAGTAGGAAACTCATGTAAATTAAATGTTTTTCTTTTCCTGTAACTAATACCAAGGTCACTCATACTGTACCTAGTTCTTACTAGCAACTCTAGCAGAAGTCCAGCTGCTGATAGAAACTGTAAGCATTGTTTAATTTTGTTACAGGGTACATAATATCCATTAAATTCAATAAAAATATAAAGGCTTCATAGCCATAAAACAGTAACTTCCATGACATTGAAAGTTCCAACATAAGAATTCATAAACTACCGTGATTCAACAAAAATGTGATGATTCAACCCTTTATAAAGATGCAAACCATGTATAGGAAAGCAACAACAAATAAAAGGTTCTACAAACCACATCTAGATTTCGTAGCCATAGGGCTCCCCTGACACCAGCTATTTTTAAAGGCAAGGGATCTATTACAGAAAAAAGCATTTCTTGAATTGCATGACACTAACATTATATTAAGGTGTCCTTCATGATGACTGTTAATAGAAGTGGATTGAAAAAAAAAGTGGTACTAGCCCTTAAATGATATACAAGAGTAAGAAGTCATCTAAGCACACGATTAGGAGCTGAAAGAGTCAATGCATTGTGCTCATGCGAGGGAAGGAAAGGAAAACATACTGGGAGCAAGAAAACTGAGTGAACAGGAAAACTTGGCTAGAAATTAATTCCTGTCATTTCACTCCCCACTGATTACTTTTCTATCAAACCCCACCTCTCTGTTTTTCTCCTTTCTGTCTCCTCCTCCACATCTGCTGCTTTCATTGTTTTCCTACAGGGCCGCTCAGTTTATGGTAACAGCAGACAGAAACTAACTTATGTCTCAAATGCAGCATAGAATAGAGGTCATGGAGTGCTTTAGAGATCAGGATTTTAGTCACATTCACTCTTCGGTTACTGTTACTGTTAAGTACACAACAGAGAAAAGACTACTTGAGGTAGTCAAGAGGTAGGGTTCAAATCAATCTGTTCAGTTGAGGAAATAGGACAAGTAAGAGTAGAGGAGGAGGCATAAAGAAAAAAAGAATTCATGAGTGAGAAAGGCCAAAACTAGTAACATTATTTTCACTGCACACACAAAAATGAAACTACTGAAACAAAGCCATACTATTTTCTAGTGCACACAAGTGCCTAATGTCAAAGTTTGAGGCTACTCCTACTGACTGATCCTGTCCATGATTTGCCTCATACAGATAGATTTAGGCAGGTCATGTAAACATGTACTACTTTATTTTTACACTTCAAATAAATGCACTGTAAAAAGTGTAAAAAAGCACTGTAAGAAGTGTATAAATACTTTATTTTTACACATTAAATAAAGGCTTATGCACTTACAAATATGAGATTTTGAACATTTTTCACTTTGATGTTTAAACCGCTATTGTGGCAAGGTGAATATGTACTTACAGTTTCTTCCACTACATCTACATGCTGAAAGTATTCACATGCCAATTATCATTTTTATAGCAAGGACATAAATTGTGATGGTACTTTAAACTATGAGCACCAAGCCCAGAAATCCCAACAGAAATTAAAAATAAGTAATACAATAATAATTAACTCCTATATAGGGCTTTTTATCTGTCGTCTCAAGAGAGACTCTGTGAAGGACACTCTCTTACCTATTCTACAAAGAGAGACAAGTAACTTTAGTTTGTTTCTCATCTGTCTCGGTTGGGAAAAAAACAGAACTTCCATTCAGCAAGAAATTTTGATATTTAAAAATTCAAAAATTTTCAGGGATAAGAAATTCTGAACAATTGCAATTAAAACATTTTAAAACAAAAAATATTTTGATGCTGTTCCCCCTATTACAAAAGAGCTAGAATAAGACAAAATGAAAGAGTCAAAATGATATAAGAAAACTGAAATGAAATTCTCCATTCTAATTTTGAAATTTTTCAAAAAATTGTTAAAAATGTGAAACTTACTTCTTTATTCATTCAAATAATTAGGTTTCAATGAAAGCGCCTTTTCCAGCAAAATTTACGTTGAATTGTTTTCAACCAGTTCTGTTTTTAGGTTTCTATAGTACTGTTTACAACATGCTGAAGTGTAGAATTAGCCAGAGTTGCACTGAAGAGATATAAAAATTGATACACCAAATCTTTCTCACGCACAGACACACAAGTTAGGACCAAGCATCATTCTTCCCATTGCTAGCAGCAAACATCATGCCCCCAAAATACCTCAGCTACAAGGATGAGAAAATAATGCGTATTAGTATTTAGATCATATACAGTATTTATTCCCTCAACAATTTACACTTTGGATACCTGGATCTTACTTTACAAAGGTGAGTTGAGGAATATTTCTTAAATACTTTAATGAAAGAGGTATTTACAATAGAAAACATTTTAAACAGAATCTTCTGTATTAAAAACCAAGGTTCCCTTTCTTGAAATTTCTATTATGGCATAGTGTATGACTATCTCCTTATCCAGAACTTCAACCAAATCTATCTCTCTGACCCCTAGCACATGGCAAAGACACAATTGTTGGGATTCAAAATCAGATCCCATCATGGCATTGCTTCTTGCCAACGCAGGGGAAGCTTGGGATCAAGATTACTATACTGGGCTCTCCCCGTACTGGCAAATTGAATCCCGGTTGCCAGTAACTCAACATGAATTGGTACAGTCATGAGGCTGGGGCTGACAAGTTGCTGATTTTTGGCCTCAGCCCCACAACTGCACAGGAGCCAGTTTAAGACTCTGGTGCAGTCCCAGGGCTGGGCATGACAATCAGATGATTGTCAGTCTCAACCCTGGGACCACACTGGAGTCAGTTTGAGACTTGTTTCCATCCCAGTCTGGGAGTTCACCATGACCCAGCACCAGAATGTGCCTTGCTCCTCAGTTCTTACTGGTGCTACAGGGCAAACAAAGCAGGCACCATGCTGGATCATGGGGAGCCCCACAGCTTCCAGGACCTGGCACCCTGGCCCAGCTGATGAGCTCCCCTTAACTCAGCAGCCTGAAAATAGTGAAGTGAAGCCCCATGCAGGGCTTCAACACACAGCTGCCAGCCTGCCGACATGGGAGGAGCTGCCAACCATGCCGTGCCAAGCAGCCAGCATGAGGTGCAGTAGAAGCCAGCCACAAAAATGTTACATACATTTTATGGAATATTTTTGTGGATGATTTCTCATTTTGTCGCACCATCAATTGCCTGAATGTGTGGCAGGATTACTATTTATGACATTATTAACAGGTTAATCACAAGTGTAAGACCTGCCAGGGGCCTCTGTTATTCTAGCAAATCAGAAAAATTAATCCATTAGAATGTGATTGATTGCTATAAGAAAAAAAAAAAAAAATCAACATTGGATCCCTGGTTCAAGACACTTCACAATTTTATATTCTTTGTTAATCTTACCTGCTGAATGAAAATAAAGGTTTTTAAAACACAGAAGAGCATAAATACTAGAATCTCAGAGGCAAAAGAGAAGGAAATATATACTTATCATAATTTTAAAATGCTTTTTCTTTTCTATAGGTGGACAAACATTTACAGCTACAGACCTTTGAAACCACAACTGAGGATTTGACTCTTCCCATGGTGTTTCTCCCTCTAAAGATCTATTTCTCAGGTTTAGCATGCTATTTTATATCAGCAATACCACTCCAAACCAAAAATCCTCATCAACAGAAAAGGCACCTACCTACCTGTTGGTATTTGGAAATGCAAAGATGTCAGCTAACACAGTTTAAAACACTTTTACAAAAGTACTTTTTTCTGGGTTTGGATAATTAAAAAAACAACTAATTTATAAATAATAAACTTCCTGTCTTAAGTAATCAAACTGGTAATGGGATGGCTGAAGAGAACTTCTAAAGTTTCAGTTCAAACTTGATAAATCCCAAAATTTCCAATCATAACGATATTGAGAATATTGTAATCCACAGAATTGCATATATGTTGAATATCAACCTTGCTACTCTTGAGAACATAAAATGATCTCAACACAGACATTCACTATCAAGTCTTCACAATACCTAGTTTTCACTATACCTAGTTTTAATCAGGAGGGTAAGATTTGAAAGAGTGTTAGCACACATGAGTGTTTCGCTAATAATCCACATTTCAGCTACTTCTAAATGTGAAAAATGAGATGCCTTTCATGGTGGTTTGAACATTTTCTCTTGCATACTTTGATAGTCAGTGATATAGTTTATAATGCTAAAATATCAATGAATTATGATTATCAACCCATTGAGATGAATTGGTTATGTTCTTATTTTCTTAATGTTCTAAACTGCTTTCTCACAGACAAGGGGGTGAAACCTGGGCCTCATTAAAACCAATGACTTTATTGGAAGCACGATACCACCATTCTTCAGTTTTCTTTCTTTCTTTTCTTTTGTTTAAATAAAAGATTCAACTTCTGGAGTACGTTGTGATGGGACCATGGAAGAGGAGCAGTTCAACAAACTTCCACAAAATGATTTTTTTTAAAAAGGAAACCCAATTTGGGGAATTGGGTTTCCTGCACCCAAATGGATAAACACCATGGGCTCGTCCAGGCGAGCGCGCATGTGCCTCTTGCAGTGTCTCAAACCCCTTTGCACGTGCAGGAAAAAAAAAAAAAATTTCCCGTTCTGCAAATTTGCAGCATGGGGGCAAATTTAGACCCCTGGATATCCAGGGATCAAACAATGCCCTGGGGGAAAAAAGCAGGACAGGGCAGTCCCGAACTGTGCCCTAAGGCAACTGGAGGCTCAGTCCTCCACGTAGATGCTCTGGTAGCCTGCCAGAGTGTCTTTGTGGTTGACCCTTTCCCCAGTGCTGAAGCACACTGCCGCAAGCTGCAGGGACATGGACCTGGCTTCATACCAGGTAAGTAGGGGGTTGGGGGGCTGGAGCAAGTGGGAAGGGAACCATGGGGGAGGCCCCACCTGGCCTCAGCCCCCATTTGTTCCCCCTGCCCCCCATTCATTCCCCCCCCCCTCTTCCCACACTCTCCCAGCCCTCCCACCCACCCACACACACGCTCACTAGAAGTAGCAGCAGCCACCTCAGAGGCTGGAGATGAGCAGAACAAGCAGGAGACGAGCAAAGGAATGAGCAGGGGCACCTGGACCTTTTCAGCCTCTGCAAAAGAAGGTTGAGAGGTGACCTTGTGGCTGCCTATAAGTTCATCACGGGGGCACAGAAGGGAATTGGTGAGGTTTTATTCACCAAGGCGTCCCCGGGGGTTACAAGAAATAATGGCCACAAGGTAGCAGAGAGCAGATTTAGACATTAGGAAGAACTTCTTCACAGTTAGAGTGGCCAACGTCTGGAATGGGCTCCCAAGGGAGATGGTGCTCTCCCCTACCCTGGGGGTCTTCAAGAGGAGGTTAGATAGGCATCTAGCTGGGGTCATCTAGACCCAGCACTCTTTCCTGCCTATGCAGGGGGTCAGACTTGATGATCTACTGAGGTCCCTTCCGACCCTAGCATCTATGAATCTATCTATGAATCTATGAATCTAGGGGGATGGAAACAAGCAGGAGAATGAGCAGAGACAAGCCCCTAGAGATGAGCTGGAGACTTCCTGTTGTCTCCAGCCTCCTGCTCATTTTCATCCTCTGGAGGCTGGAGACAAGCAGGGGAACGAGCAGGGGGCTGAATATCAGTGGGGGTGGAGTCTGGAGGGGAGCTGTAGCCCCTGAGGGGGACCTGGGACCCTGCAGGCAGATTAATAGATTCATAGATGGATTCATAGATGCTAGGGTCGGAAGGGACCTCAATAGATCATCGAGTCCGACCCCCTGCATAAGCAGGAAAGAGTGCTGGGTCTAGATGACCCCAGCTAGATACTCATCTAACCTCCTCTTGAAGACCCCCAGGGTAGGAGAGAGCACCACCTCCCTTGGGAGCCCGTTCCAGACCATGGTCATAAAAAGAGACTAGATTGATCAGGAACGATCTGCCTGCCACGAACCCGTGCTGGTTTCCCCTCAGCATAATTTGTCCTGCCGGGCTGTCACAAATGTGAACCTTGATAATTTTTTCAAAGACTTTGCCAAGGATGGAGGTGAGACTGACTGGCCTATAGTTGCCCGGGTCCTCCTTCCTCCCCTTCTTGAAAATGGGGACCACATTGGCCCTTTTCCAGTCCTCCGGGACTTGGCCCGTGCGCCACGAGCGTTCAAATATTCCCACCAGTGGCTCTGCAATGATGTCGGCCAGTGCCTTCAGCACCCTCAGACGGAGCTCATCCGGGTCTGCCGACTTAAAGGCATCCAGTTGTTAAAGGCAGGGTAGTCTATGTGCTGGGGGAGTGGCTCTGCCTTGTGGGCGGCGGAGGACCCACCCCTCCTACTCAGCCTCCACACCCACAGTTCCCCCCACCTACCCACACACTGACCTGCATCCCCCCACATCCCTCCATACCCACCCCCACCCCCCTCCTGCAAACCCCACATCCACCCATCACACACCCACCATGTGATAAGGAAACCAAAAGCAAACATTAAAACACAGATATTTAGGATTTATTTTATTATGATGCTAGAGATACTGGTAAGCTCCAAATTGCTTTAACATTGTAAATATAGCAATAAAACATTGCCCGTCTGATCAATCCCTCTCTCTCTCTTTTGTTCTAATTGTGGAAGAATGTGGATTTTGTAGTATTTTTAAAAGTGAATTTGGGATGCTGCTTCAGCAGTCTAGCTGACACAAGGGGCTAGGGTCCCCAGATACCAAGTGGCTGGGCCTCAGCAGCTCTTGTCTATTTGTATCTTTCAGAGATCGTGGACCTTAAAGCCCACCTAATTAACAAATAGCCCCCACTGTGTGGGGTCAAAGTTTGAAAGACAGATTCATAGATGCTAGGGTCAGAAGAGACCTCAACAGATCATCAAGTCTGACCCCCTGCCTAGGCAGGAAAGAGTGCTGGGGTCAGATGACCCCAGCCAGATGCCTATCCAGCCTTCTCTTAAAGACTCCCAAAGTAGGGGAGAGCACCACCTCCCTTGGAAGCCCATTCCAAATTTTGGTCATCCTTACTGTGAAGAAGTTTAACTGTGTTAAATTAAGACTATGCAAGTTTTTACACATACCTTTATAAGGAGTGATTAACATTACTGATATTAAAATATTCCCAATACTCCAGGCTGCTCCTTAAGTCCTGGGCCAATTTCTTCCCTGTTCCTGTTACATAAGTGAGACCCTCTAGCATTGCTTGTTGCTACAGGAAATTGTGTTTCCTACACACCCATTTCCTCAGGATAGCAGAGAAAGAAATTCATGATGCCAGCTGCACATTACTTGCTCAGTATTGCTGCCAAGTGGTTAGGTAAAGACTGTGGACCACTGCCAAAAGGTTAGTAAAGTCTGGGTGATGCTGTGATGGGTATCTGCTATAGACCACCAGACCTGGAGGACAAGGTGAGGTGGATGAGGCTTTCTTCAAACAGCTAACAGAAGTTTCCCAATCATAGGCCCCAGTTCTCATGGGGGACTTCAATCACCCTAACACCTGCTAGGAGGGCAACACAGCAGTGCACAGGCAATCCAGAAAGTTTTTGGAAAGTATTGGGGGCAACTTCCTCGTGCAAGTGTTGGAGAGGCCAACTATGGGCCATGCCCTTCTTGACCTGCTGCTCACAAACAGGAAAGAATTGGTGGGGAATGTAGAAGTGGATGACACCTTGGGTAGCAGTGACCATGAGATGTTTGAGTACATGATCCTGAGGAAAAGAAAGGAACACAACAGAGTAAGGATCCTGGACTTCAGAAAAGCAGACTTTGACTCGCTAGGGACCCGATGGGCAGAATCCTGTGGGAGGCCTGTCTGAGTGGGGAAAGGAGTCCTGGAGAAAGGGTGCAGAAATGAACCATCCAAACGCACAGGAAGACTAGCAAGTATGGCAAAAGACCAGCTAGCCTTAGCAGAGAACTCTTCAGGGAACTAAAACAAAGAAATAAAGCTTACAAGAAGTGGAAAATTGGACAAACAACTAGGGAGGAGGATAAGAATATTGCTCAGCCATGCAGGGATAAAATCAGGAAGGCCAAAGCGTAAAAGGAGTTGTAGCTAATAAAAGGTGTGAAAAGTAACAAGAAGGGTTTCTACAAGTATGTCAGCAAACAAGACAAAGATCAGGGTAAGTGTGAGTCCATTACTGAATAGGGGAGGCAACCTAGTGACAGATGATACAGAAAAGGCTGAAGTATGCAATGCCTTTTTTATCTCAGTTTTCACAAGCAAGGGCAGCTCCCAGACTACTGCACCTGGCAGCACAGACTGGGGAGAAAATGATCAGCCAACAATGGCAAAAGAACAGGTTACAGACTATTTAGAGAAGCTGAATGTGGGCAAGTTCATGAGGCCAGACACAATACACCTGAAGGTGCTGAGGGAGTTCGCTGATAGGATTGCAGAACCACTGGCCATTATCTTTGAAAGCTCATGGCAATCAGGGAGGTCCTGGACAATTGGAAAAGGGCAAATCTAGTGCTCATATTTAAGAAAGGAAAGAAGGAACTGTGGAACTACAGACCAGTCAGCCTCACCTCTGTCCCTTATGGAGCAGGTCCTCAAGGAATTAATTTCTAAGCATGTGGAGGAAAAAAAGGTGATTAGGAACAGTCAGCATGGATTCCCCAACGGCAAGTCACACTTGACCAACCTGATTGCCTTCTACGATGAGATGAGTGACTCTGTGGACGTGGGAAGACCAGTGTATGTGATATACCTTGACTTTAATCAAAGGCATTTGATATGGTGTCCTACAACACTTGTGCAAGCAAACTAAGAAAGTACAGGTTGGATGAATGGACTGTAAGATGGATAGAAGACTGGCTGGATCTTTGGGCTCAGATCGTAGTGGCTCGATGATTAGTTGGCAGCTGGTATCAAGTGGAGTGACCCAGGGGTTGGTTTGGGGGCCAACGTTCAATATTTTCATCAATGACCTGGAAGATTGGATTGAGTGCACTCTCAGCACGCTTGCAGATGACACCAAGCTAGGGGGAATAGCAAATACACTGGAAGGTAGGGCTAGGATTCAGAGTCCTTGACAAATTAGAGGACTGGACCAAAAGAAATGTCACGAGGTTCGATAACAACAAGCGTGAAGTCCTGCACTTAGGATAGAACAATCCCATACACTGATACAGGCTAGGGATTGACTGGTTAAGCAGCACCTCTGCAGAAAAGAACCAGAGGGTTCCAGTGGTCAATAAGCTGAATAAGAGCCCCATTGTGGCGTTATTGTGAAGAAGGTTAACAGCATACTAGTCTGCATTACTAGAAGCATTGCCAGCAGAGCGAAGGAAATGATTCTTTCCCTGTATTCAGCACTGGTGAGGCCACATCTGGAGTACCGTGTCCAGTTTCGGGCCCCCCATTACAGAAAGGGTGTGGACAAATTGAAGAGAGTCCAGCAGAGGGCAATGAAAATGGTGAGGGGGCTGGGACACAACTTTTGAGGAGAGGTTGAGGGAACTGGGCTTATTTAGCCTGGAGAAGAGAAGACTGAGGGGATTTAGTAGCAGCCTTCAACTACCTGAAAGGTGGTTCAAAAGAGGATGGAGCTAGACTGGTCAGTGGTGGCAGATGACAGAAGAACCAATAGTGGCAAGTTACAGCAAGGGAATTTTAGGTTAGATATGAAACTTTCAGAAGTGAGGTAGTAAAGCACTGGAACAGGTTACCCAGAAAGGTTGTGGAATCTCCATCCTTGGAGGTTTTTAAGACCCGGCTAGACAAAACCTTGACTAGGATGATGTAAATGTGGATGGTCCTGCTTTAAGCAGGGAGTTGGACTAGATGACCTCCTGAAGTCCCTTCCAACCCTATATATATATATTATGATTCTATGAAATAAGCACTTGGTCTTGATGTTATGGTCAATTTTTTTCAGTAACTGCAAGACTGCATTTTTAAAATCACTTTTACTTTGAATCGGTTTATACGCAGTATTTATCATAAAAGATACAAAGATGTTATATAAATAAGCATTTTTTGTCAAGCTTATTTCACTGCATTTTTATTCATACACAGGCCTATGCAGTAAATGTTATTTTTATGCAATGAAGTTGTTCTAAAATGAAAACTCCAACAGGCATCTATTAACTTAGGGTTGTAAATCAATTAACACACTTGCATACCAAAATATGCAAGCTTTATTTTCCTAATCATAAAAATGATCAAGCCTTCAAAATCAAAGTTATTGCCATAATACCAAATTGAGAAGTTTCTTATTTTTGAGGTGACACCATAGAAGTGGAGGATCTCTCTGAACTGGCATATTGTGTATAAAAGTCCGTGACAAACTGCATACTTACCATTTGATAGTTTTGTGGCAGTCAGAATAAAATACTCCCCTGGGCTATACTCTGCCTTGTCTCCTACGATCATTGGCAAGCACATCATAGAATCCAGGGGGACCAAAACAGCAGATCTCGTCAGTGGCCAGACTCCATTTCCCAGGAACCGCTGGCCATGCAGCTCCTGGACAGTCTGCATGTAGACCCCAGGAGCATGGGGCAATGACAGCACACGGCTACAGAACCAGGGCTCTGTCCCAGACTTGCCCCGGCACTGTCATGGCCCTGCACTCCCAGGTTCTCCATGGAGACTGGCTGGGAACCTGTGGGCAGGGTGTATGGCTGGACAAAAAACCGCTCCAGGGCTGGGATCTTGGGCCAGTGACAGTGCAGGGCCACAGCACAGCTACGATCTGCTCCCTGCACTCCCCTGCCCACACAAGCTATACTCATCACAGGGGTGTGTGGGCAGTGTAGCAAAAGAATAATTATGTCTAAAATGGCCAACATTGTGCTTTAGCTTAAACATATTTTCATAGTTTCATAGATATTAGGGGTTGGAAAGGATCTTACAGGACATCGGGTCCAGCCTGCCTGCACTTGGGCAAGAAAGACTGCTGGGGTCAGATGACCCCAGAAAGATGTTCTCCATGTCCATTTCTTTTACTTTCTGGTACACTTGTAGAGAATAATCACACTCCCCTACCAACCTTTGTTCTGCAAGGCTAAGCAAGAAAAGCTCTTCTATTTTCTTCTTGTGAATACTCTCCATTCCCTTAATCACAGTAGCCACTTGTGGAAACTGTACCAGTTTAATTATTTTTTCTTGAACATGCATGACCACAACCCTTTGCAGTATTATAGATAAGGTCTTACCAGTACTTCAATACAACAGCATTAATCCTTCCCTGACCTGGGAATATGCCTTCACTGATGAATCTCAAGACTGCATTTCCTTTGCCATAATCAGTGCTGGTTCATAATCCTTCTGTGATTGACAAATATATCTAAACCTTTCTTCTCTATCATTTCCAACTGATAAAATTTGATATAGTGGAAATTCTTATCAGACTCTAAGGGTCTTGCACTCTGTATTATTGAATTTCACTTAATTTCTATTACTCAAGGCCTTAAAAGATTGCCCAGTTGTCCATCTTACTTTATGATGTAGCTAGTCTCCTCTTTATGGATGATGCTTCCTTTGTGTTGGAAATGTCATCAGCACATTTCTACTTTTTGTGCCAATGTCTTTAATATTAAAATTAATATTTTCATTAAAATAAAAGAGAGAGCCAGTGTTTAGTACTTAGAGGGCAGGAATTCATATCAAAACTGGAACCCTGACTGCAAGTTTCAATAATGGTACACATGACTAAATAGCCACAGAAAATCAACTTTTCTTTTCTTTCCAAAGAGGAGGCAGCAGTGATTGTCAAATAAGACTGACATACACTGAACGTAGCAAGCAGTGTCCGATGTAGTGTTGAACTGTACCTTAATGGATACACTGAGAATTTAAATTTACAAAGATATCTTGCTTATCTGCTCCTGTTCAAAAGCATTAAAATTAATTTACTAGACAGACCATGTTCTTCACAGTGAAAAAAGAAATGCTGCCTTTGATTTTGGCCAAGTTTAAAAGAGAAATAATATTTAAATTAAAACACAATACATTTTCTGTTGCTATCAGGTTTTACAAAAATAATACAACAATGCAATGAAAATACAACTATAAAGTAGAAAAATATCTCTGTGATTAAGCTTATATAAAATAAATGCCTAATTCCATTCTTGGGATGTAAGTCTCATTTAGTGTAACCTTACCAGCTCCTTATATAAATAAATTCATTGAATCTCATTTAATTGATTTGTAAATGGCTATTCCTTTTGTCACTGCTTCACACAGCTTTGTTACTGACAGTGCATCTATTTTTCCACTTAAAATAAAGACAGACTCAAACATTATTTTACTTTTTTAATAAACAATAAAGTTTAAATAGTTAAAATTAAAAGAACCAGTATATAGTAGAGCCAAGTATTATATTTTGTTTCCATTCCATGCCAGGCTTTAGAGGTTGGATTTATTAGTGGATGAGGGTCTTGAGAAGAGGCTTATGCTTAAAATGCTGGTGTAATATAAATTGAGTATGCTAAGATAGAAAATAGCTTAATACAAGCCACATTAAAACAAAGATAACAGTTTTTGTAGCTTACGTAGTGGGCTGTCTCTTTTAGCATTTTATTTTGCCTCATTAATGAGAAAAGTATACCGGTCTTCTTACTTTAATGGTCTACAAAATATTGGCAAGACTGAATTTCTCCAGAATACTGAGACACTTTGTCCTGCTAGTCGGAAAGTCAAAATACCAAAGGGAGAAATCCAAATGGAACTGAAAATTAGAATCCTTTAACCAAACCATCCAGAATGCACTGCGTTTCCATTTGGCATAAAAATGGATCAATATTTATTTTACTAGTTTTTTTTAAATTCCTTCAAATCTACATATTTACAACATATCTATTTTACTTTTCCTTTTTCCCTTGTCTCTCCTTAATGTAATTTCCGCCTTTATATATCCTTAAAACAATTCATATTTGCTTCTGTTCAATCTCAGTCACACTGACATTTTTTATTAGCTTTTTAGGGTTTTTCTTTCTTTCTTTCGATTTCTACACTGTCTCAGTGTTGCTTCTTTCCTGTCTTTGTGCATGAGTTTGCTTTGTTTTTTCATCCATATACACGTAAATGATCCTACAAAGAAGGCCAGCAGGAAAAAAGGCAACAGTGCTGTGACTTACTAGGCCATTAGCGAGCCACAGCTTCAGAAATAATTTCCAATATTTTCTCTTTTGGTGAGGTTGAATTTCTTCAGGAAAACATTTAGTTGATAGTATACTTATAACATACTCTTGTGCCACAACAACCAAGGCTGTCAGACAAAGCAATGCAGCATAATTGGATGAATGTACCGTAACATGGAAAGCCGGTAGGGTCCCAGTAGCAGTTGCAATGATGAAGTTCAAAAAACATTAAAAAAAGAAGTCAGATCATGAAAAATATATTTGTAAGTTAAGGGAAATCTATTTCAATGAGATTTAGGCTTTTAAAATTCACAGGCCAATTGCCATAGTAAGAAAATAAATTCAGATATAATGAAGAACTAGCTTAGAAAAGGCTCAGCTTCCAATATTCAAAATTATTAAAAACAATACATCTGTTTATCCTATTATGACTTAACTGCCTTCTAGCCTATGGGAATAAATAGAATGGTATGATAATCTGTAACATCCTTTTACATTTTTTTTTACTGATTAAAGAAAATATTTTCACAGAAAAAAAGTTAAATTGGCAAAGAGAAATGACACCACAGATCCCGAGACAAAATTACCCTATGACATTACCATTTTAATGAAAACTGGTTCGAGGGATTAGGGCATAGTCTAATATACCCTAATATATACTAGGACATTTTGAGTGACGAACTGCTTATAAATCCTAATATTTATGACTTGGTTTGTATGTTCTTAAATAAAACATGCTCATAGGTTTTATTTAAAAAAAATCTCACTGCTTGCTATCAAAGTTAAAAGACCATATGCATACGAACAGACATACTGTAAACATATGAAATTCTCATTAAGGAAAATGGGTCTACTGTAATTTGATCTTTTACAAAAAGTTACTACAAGTTATTGATAACTGAATCTCTCCTAGTGTCTCATTTTCTAGAAAATTAAACCAACATTTCCACTCTCATCAAAGTTGAACCACTATTACTTTAGGAAATACCCATGTTTATTTGTTCATCAGAAGTACAAATCAAGTGGCACATATTTCCATTTGCTCTTCAGGCTGACAGTTTCAACTTCATTACATTTTACAAGAAAAGAGCAAGCTTACAGTGGTCCTGTAAAGTCTTTCATATCGCAACTGAGGTTTAAATGACGACAGTGGAGAAAAGCAGTGGTGATGCAAAGTAAGACCAGCCCAATTGACCTTATCTGGTGATGAGATCTTTTTTCCTGTTTGGCTTGCAGCAGTGAATTTTTTTTTTCTGGTCAGGTTGCCTTCACCAACCCCAACAGAAGTAAAAGGTTGACATGCCCTGGTAAATCCATCTCAAGGATAATTCCTTGTATCTGATATAGATGATCCTTCAATCTGTAGGTCGGGGAATGATACTAATGTGAAGAAAATTATCAGGATAACTCATATGTTCACTTAGCCACTGTATTGGTGTCTCCAGCATTGGCTCAATTCCATGAATCATTACTTGAATCGTCTTTTCACAATCTAATTCAATGAAAAATAAAGATGATTAATAAAAGAAACACAGTTCAAAACTACTTAAATAAATAAGAACTTGCATAAAAGTTTAATTTACAATAGGCTGAAATTAACTGCTTTGATAGAGTAATAAATTGTACTCCAAGCTTCATAAGACCAAGAAATATTGACATGGAGAAAGTTGAGAATGTTGCAGTTTGCATCATGTAAAACAGAAACTCTAACATAAAATGAATTCTGAGAAAAATTCTGTTAAAGTGAAACTTAATGAAAGTGCCAGTCTTCTTTATTACACTTACAGTTCTGTCCTACAGAAACAACAGTTTTATGTTAATAACATTCTAAAGACATCCCACGTTTTCCAGTTCTAGAAATTACGCTAAAAAAAAAAGACAGCACAGATGACATGCCTTACTTTAGTGAATGACCCTCATCTCCAAAAACGTAATACTTTATATAAAAAGAATTTTAAATTTGTTTATCTGGGTTCTCCTGGAAAAGGTGTATGATATATAGTAAATCCAGTTCTATAAATCACAAACAACTGGAAAACCCTGGAATTTATTCATTTTACTAAGTATTATTTTCTCAGTTTAAAGGCTCCAGCAACATAGTTGGGTTACTCAATGTTAACTGAGTTGGTACCAAATCTTCCCACTTTGTTTCATTTAAATAAATGCATGAGTTAATTTCTAGTACAACAGAGATCTATTCTAAGAATATTTCAATTCCTTGTATTAATACTTGTCCCAAAAGATGAAGAAACTTTGATCCTTCAATTCAAATGATGGGAACCAGCTAAAACAGCTGACACGATTGCCACAAAAGCAAAACTGGTTAAAAAAATGCATCATTTCTCAATCTTGAAATGAGAAGTAAAGCCATTTGAAATCTGCTCAGAAAGACAGTTAAAAGAAAAGTAACCAGTGACCTTTTATTATTTACGTGCTATATATACTTAGGCACACATGTGCACAGATCTACCAAGTAAAATCAGCATTCACTGTCCCTAAATGTCAGTGCTCTCCCTATTTGAAAGCCAAAACTCTGATGTTCCCAGAGGATGAAAGACTGTGCTGCCACAGGAATATACATAGGATAGCAGATTATAAGAAACAAAAGGAAAATTGCTGGTTCTCTTAGTAAGAGGGCCATGATTCTCCATTTGCAAAACAAATAGGATGTTATTTGTGTTCTGTAACCAGGATAAAGGCCTAACAACCATCTCACAACCAGCTGCCAGATATTAATTATTAAACAGATATTAAATACATTAGACCCCTTGTTATACAACATCAGCAGTTACAAGTTACTGTATCAATCTTGAGAGCAGAGATGCAGTACTGTATTTAAATAAACTTAAAAAAAAAGAAGTTTGTTATATGATACCAACAGTTACAAGTTTGCAAAAAAAAAAATTGAGGGTTCAGATAACTGAGGATGTACTTTATTTCAACTAAGCGCATTCCTAAAATTGGTTTAAATCTTAGGTCTTGGTTCCACAAAAACACATGGCATGCAGGCATTCTCACTGTACTCTGCATGAATGTTTTCAGCTTTAGGGTTTTTTTGTGGACAGAGCATAAAATGGGGTGCTGCCATTTTATAATGAGCTATGCTGTTTTAGATCAGACATTTTGATAAGCTTAAAATGGTATCAGTCAGACTGTAATAATTTTACAAGGCCAAAAGGCAGCTTGCATTAAGTACAGTACTTATAATGGGAAGTTGTTACACCATGATTAAAACAGGTATTTCTTACCAAATGTAGCAACATGTTTTGAGTTTTTTTTTAACAGCTTTCAAAATACAAGCCTGTACACAATATTCTACTGGTTAGCCATACTGTTGATTATATCAGTCTATATTATGGGATTATTTAATTTTAGAAAACAATTTTACCTTGCTCTATATATATGCAAACTAGACAGCAGAGAGGAGAAGGGGGCTTTTCTGAACTTGGCTATTCCTTTTGCACTTTGATGCACTGCACACTGGGAAAAAGCCACATAGTTTGAGAAGTAAATACATTTACTCTAAGTGAAATATAAATAATGAGGTCAAGACCTTTCATTCCACGTGCCACACGAAGAAATACACTGGTTCCAAAACATTTGGTCACACCAAATTTCTACATCAAAACGATTCATATAACAATTTAAATTTCAAGACTCATAGCTACAATGACTTATACCATGGAAGTATTTATACCTGAAGAATGTGTACGTAATAAAGTTCAAAGGGGATATTAAATATAAAATAGATTTAAAGCAACACTAGTTTACAACTGAATTCACTGTTTATATAGGATTGAATTGTCTTTGCTATTTTCCTCAAACACAGATCCATGTGTCAGTAAGGTTCCCATCTTTTTCTCCTATTTAACCCTATATTCAAATCATAACTCATTTGCAATTGTCAAATTTGAACAATAACAGATGATAGTCCAGATACTATCCTGCCTCTAAAATATCTAAATTCCCCTCTACATGTTACATTTATGCTGCAGTCACTGTGTTAATCATGGCATAAATGGCAAAAGTGCACTCAATTTAAGGTGCCATAAAATGGCAAACTGGCCATAAAAATATAATGCATAACATTTTTATAGCTGGTTTATATGGCACCTTAAATTGAACACATAGCAGGTCTGGTCCAGGGCCAACAATCACCTGATTGCCAACTTCTGTCCTGAACAACTGAAACCAAGATGAAGTAAGCAGGAGGCTCACTACACCTATATTACAATGGGTGATATTTAGGGCACTTGCCTAGGGAGGGGAAAAGCTGGGTTCTAGGCTCTTCTCAACCAGAGGGTGCTTGAATCCATTTCCTATTTTTCAGGGAACTGCCCCAACTACTGGCTTACAGGCTAGCCGTGTCTGACAGCATCCTCTATACCTCCTGCTGAAGCTGGGTGTACACAATACCACCTCTGAAGGCAGCTGCAACACCCTCCAGTAGCCACCCTAAACACGTTCTGTACTCCATCTTATCAGTGTACTGTCCTGTCCTTGCCTACTATGCCTTGATGCAATATTTATATAATTTGGGAGACTGCCTCAGACCATTAGTGTGACATTTTTGGTGTTTTACTCTGCCCTTCTCAACATTAGGCCACCTCATTCTGACCCAATCCATTCCTCTAGGGCAGCGATTCTCAACCAAGGTGCCACGGCACCCTGGGATACCTCGAGAACCTGTCAAGGGTGCCATGGGGTGCCACACAATGTTAGCACTGTTAGATTTACAAACATGATTCAGTTAGGTTTACAAATAAGATAAACTCAGACATTTCAAACAGAAACAGACCATTGTTGTGGTCTTTTTGAGTTCTCTGCAACAGAAAAACTGCTCTATCATTTTTCTCTAGGCAAAAAAAGAGAGAAAATTTAGAGCTAGTATTTTCCAACAAGTGCTCAGACTATCTAGGGGTGCTCTAAGTCTAAAAAGGTTGAGAAACACAGTTCTAGGGATTGCTTGCCCTGTATTCAGACTCAGTCCACTGGGCCCTTTCTCTGTCCTGCAGTCAGGCTCCACACAGGGTTGGTCATCCTCAGTCCAATACTGCAATCTATGTCCTCCTGCTTCGCATCTTTAGTGGCCTCCCATCTCCCTTAAAGCCACCCCCATGCCTTGTGGCTAAACATAAACACAGGAAACCAAATTAGCAGGCTTACTGCTCTCAAGCCTACCTCTGCACTCAGAAACAGCGGTTAGGGGCCTCTGTTACACTAGGCTATCAAGCAAAAAGGAATGCAAGAGTCATTAGGGCCAGTGACAGCATTCCAAATACAGCCTGAACCCAAGGAGGAAGGCATGCTTCTGCAAGATGCTTAGTCCTGGGTTCTGCTTCCTGTTCCCAGTGTTATTTATGTATTTTATCAAATAACTATTTAGTAAAATGACTGGCACTCCTGCATCCAGTGCCAGATACATTATTTTCATTTAGCAGTGTAAGTATGCCCCATACAGTCTCCTACCATGGATTAAGCCTGGGATATCAAAATCACTTTGTGCCTCAGTATACATCCAGACTCCGGGCTCCTTGTGGGCTGGATCTAGCTTGGGCACAGGGTGATTTCAGCCTAAGGCACGTGATAGTAGCACTAGCTCCAGCTTTGGCTCCTACCATGTTCCCCATACTGGAGCCAGAGCTGCCACTGCTGCTGCATGTCACAGCTCTGGGTCCATGACATGGATGGCTCCAGCCTGGGGTGGCAGCAAAGCCACAGGCTGAGAAGATAGGACTGCAGCAATAGCAATGCGCAAAACAGGCAGAGCATGAGTAGTGTTGCATCTGTACTCATTCACCCTCCTGCTGCTGCTTGCCACGTCCACCAGGGCCTAAGGGCCTCAGATTCTGTGGCAGACCACTCCCTCCTTTCCATGCCCTACCTCCCCCCAATTTCCAGTGGCCTGCCAACAGCTTGTCAGGATGGATAGAGTGGCTCCAAATATTACATCTGGTCAGCTGGATATATGTTTGACATCCCTGGATACTACTAATGGGCATGTGTAGACTAAAAGGGGGGGCTCTAAATGGAACAGAGGATTTTTAAAAACACCGCTTCAATTTAAGGTGTTGTAAACCCCTGTATCATGTACACCTGTGTCTTACTTGCCTCTCCAGTGGCAGGGAGGGGAGGGTGAGCTGATGGTGGGCAGAGTGGTCCCTGGGCTGCAGTGGGGGGGAGGGTTAGGGCTTCCCTCCACTTCAGCGGCAGCTCCCCCCAGGCAGCACCTGCTCACAGGCACCTGGCTCAGGTGGTCCTGGAGGGCACCACAGCTGCAGAGAAAGGACCAGGTCCCCATGCAGCTCATGCAGGCTCCCGGTGGGGGGGAGAGATCAGGCTTGCCGCTTTTTTTTTTTTCCCCTTTGGTGGAGCCTGCCTTCCCGAGCCGTTGCCAGGCTGCCTGCACAGTCCCTGAGCCAGAGTCCGGTGTTTCTCTCCGTGGCTGTAGGGCAGCAAACTAAAACTCCTCGGAGGTGTTGTAGTTTGCTATGCCCCAAGTAATTTCAGGTGCATTACGCCACCGAATGTACTACAGCTGCTGGAATTAAGACACAATAGGACGCTGATGCATGCAAACACCAACACCATTAAATCGGTGCAAAAGCATTTAACTCACTTTAAAGTGTCATGCATACATGCCCCTCGTTTCATCTACACACACCCAATGACAAGATTCTCCTCTGCTAAAAAGTCAGTTAACCTACTTCCATGGTACGAGGTTCAGAAAGCAAAGAAACAGAGCTTGTGATGGAGGATCTGTCACAGTGCATCCCTGTGACTTTTTATATGGCTGAAGGAACATCTATAAACAAACTATATACTTGGGCAGGGGTTTTCAACCTTTTTGGGTCAGTGTACCCCTGGCAGCCAGTCAACGAGTGGGGGCGGTCCACCAGCAGCCGACAGATGACCAGGAAGTGGGGGGGATCCCCCGCAACCAACTGGCAAGCGTGTTGGCAGTAGAAGTGCTGACGGTTCCCACTGATGAGTACCCCTTGAGGCTATCCCAAGTACCTCCAGGGGTACGCATACTCCCAGTTGAAAACCCCTGTACTAGGGCTACCAGGATAATTCTTGCCGAATCTTCCCCAAACTCTGAGAATGCTTGGGAAGCATTCTTGAAGTAGAAGAACCATGCTATCTTTAATGCACTGGGCAGGCATTCTTAACTGTACTCCTTTAGAGCAGAACTTTTGACATTTGCTTTCTCTGGCCAAAAATGACACCAGTTGACAAATATATCTTGGATTACATTGTCACTTATTGGCCAATGCTGCTCAGATTATCTAGATAAAATATAGAATGGCTCCTATTTAAGGCTTAGGAAGGTAAAAAGATACGAAGTCCATTAGAGGCAGGTTGTTATATGTTGATATGATTCTCCATTACTGACTCATCTGTCCAAGTATAAAAACCCCTGCAAGGCATGTAGTATTGTTATGTGGAAGGAACCAGAAGTGTTAAATAGCCTCTGGATATCATCTAAGAACAATGCAAGGAATGAATGGTCAGAAACACTGCAGTCATTTAGCAATGACAGGAGATGAATTTTGTTTTTAATTCAAACATTTTAGTATGAAGTTTCAGATCCATTTCAAATTTATTAATCCATATACATATCGTATCCTACTTTCAATTATACTAAATTTTGGAGCTCAATAACAGTTTGCAGCAATGAAATTCCTACACATAGTTGTGTCACGTGAAAAAATTTCCTTCATCAAAGTCATTTTAATCCCCTTCAGATGTACTTAATGGCTCCTTGCACTTGTATTATAAAACTGTTAACATAAATGTTCAATCTACCTTCTCTAATTCATTTATTATCTTGAATACCTTTACCTTGCCACTTTATACTGGTTTCTTCTAATGTAACAAGTCTAAAATGATCAACCAAATCTGGTTCTACCTATAGAAGGGTCTCTTCTGCCAAAGTTAAGGCAGGAGTCAGTGAGAAGCAGCAAGAAGTTCTGCAAAGCACTTCAGTTGAAGCCATATACCAGGGAATTCTGTGATTTTTTTTCTTTCTGCATTCATATGCTCCTTGGGAAGGTAGGAATATTAATTCTGTAAACCTGTAATAACAGGAGCAACCTAACCTGATCACTTCTTATCCTCTGTGCTGGCTAGATTAGTAGGTTTTGGCTTATTCTGAACATCTGCACATCCAGCTGGTGGCAATCCCTTAGCTTCCACACATTCTTTCCCAGAATCTCTCATACTGAGGGATCCAGCATAGCCAGAGGGCTCTTTTATACATCTACTATTCTAACATAGTGACTATGGATCTATTTTTGGTAATTTTCTTAGAAGCTTGTATCTTGAACAAAATAGAAAAGGACAAAATAATTTTTCTATCCAGGCTACTATCAGCCTGACCCTGGGATCTGCTGTCACACTGCTGGGTATTTGTTTTCCTGATCCCCAAAACAAAGGTTTTCACTAGACTGCAGAGGACAAGGAATTTAGATAATATCATTTCCACTGGGTTAGGTTAAACTCTGAACACCTGGAAAGTGATCTTGCAATTCCTGCCTTAATTGTAGTCCCCCTATCTTTTTCCTTCCCTGCAATATCTTTCATTATCCTATCTTTCTCTTTTTGTCTGTCTAAGTGTCCAGCTTAGCTAGCCAAGATGTATCAACTTTTGCAATACTCCTGTAATGTAACTCCTTAAATGCAATGCCTTAAATAGGCCAACATGGATAAAAGTTTATCAGGCTTAGAGTGGTTGATAATGTAACATTAAGTTCTTTGATCTCCCTGTAGCTAGTCTGCAGCTAAAAAAAGAAAAGACAAAGATGCATTTAATCTGCTTCTTTTTCAACCAATTGCAGACGTTTTGTTTTAGAAAACTGGACTTAAATAGCAGCACCTTAAGACCATATGAATTGACAACCCACCCAAGAACAGGTACTATTTCCATCACTACCACCTATGCCTGCTATGGAGATTTTTCTCTATAAAAATCTATTCCAACTGAAGGGAAAAAATTATAATGAAAGCTTTACTTAACTTTAAATTTAAAACATTTTAAATTTACCCCATGCATTTGATAAAAGGTTTTTAGTGGAGTTTTAGCAATAAAGCCAAGCCAGCAATAACTTAACTGGCAAGCTTAAATCACACTTTAAAAAGGTTTTAGCATCTCAGCAAGTATTTACAATTATCCAGTACCTGCCAAGTCAAGATGTACCAATCATCAACACAAAGACATATAATTACATTTCAAGTAGATATTTTAAAAATAAAAACTTTCCACAAAACAGTTTTATATCTCTTTCCTGATAAGTAAGGTTGCCCACATAAGCTTAACTAATTCTGAACCAGTGATATAATTAAATGTTTAACTCTTTACAAAACATCAGGGTTGCAACTGGAAGCCTAGTGCACTAAAATTTTCTTTCAAACTACTCCAATGCAAAACAGCCCATGTTTCTACAATAGTGTCATCATTTTCAATAATATGGGTCATCCCAAATAAATTAAAAACAGTAAAATCTTTTTTACTTGTGTTATTAAGTCATCATGTATTCCCTATGAATATCCATAGACATGCACGTGCATACAAATATTTCACTTACTTAAAAAAAATTTAAAATTCCTTGCCAGTATACCAGGATGTTGCTTGTAGCCGTGTTGGTTTAAGGACATAGGCAGACAAGGTTCTTTGGGTAAATCTGATAGCTTTTATTACACCAACTAAAATAGTTGGAAAAAAAAATATTGCCAGTATACCTGAACTTTCATATTCCTAAATATTTGAGATAATATTTTTTAAGCTGCAACATTTAAATTGATCCCTGGGAGCTTTCTTAACATTCTAATGGATATCTATCTTTTATATAGTACCTTTCAGTTAATCAAGTGAATTTGATCATTTGTTGCAAGACAGAACACTGGACAGATTACTTTTGTTGCTCTGTAAACATACAGAAAATACTGACAGTGTAGCCTATTTTCAAATGAGAAGAATCAGTTTATCTGCTGGGTTTTATTAATAAAGTCCTTAGAACAGGAACTTCAAGTATAACTATTGTTATAATTTAAACACATTTGCCTTCAAGGTGATAGGAAATATATACAGACTAAAAGCTTTTCCGGTTACTATTTCATGTAGTGCACCTTTTTTCTATTTAAGAAGGAAAAAGTTAGCTGATTTGTCATTTTGGTTTCATTATATTATGTATATACAATATTGTTCTACACTCCTTAACCAAGTACCTTAATTTACAAGCAAAGCAAAATGGCAAATGGAGATGAGCTACTTGATTAACCTAAGAAAGTCTGGACAGTTTTGTTCCATGTCTGACAAATTCTTTAACCTCTGCGAAGCTGATCAGTAAAAATCCAGCTAATTGAATCCATCGATGTGAAAAACCACAGGCTGAAGTCTGTACTGCATACATCATGCTGAAAGATTTTTGCTTCAGCCATGGCGGTAATAGTCAGTGGGGTCAGGTCAAAGAGGGTTAAACCGAGCCAGGATATAGCCGAAGGAATACATCAAACACTGATTTTAAAAGGGCAATTAATCTTAGACAGAAATGCTTCCTGGGGAATGAGATCTCAATCTTAAGAGCAAACTACATGATGTAGCAGTAAAAATGTACATATACAAGCTTAGAGAGCTTTCATCCTGTGATCACAAACAGAAGGGCAGCGCTGTTTATCAGAGAAATACAAACCCTGTCTAAAATACTTACATTCACTTCTTCCGGGCCTGTACTCATTGAGAAATAAATATCTTAATGAATACATAATAGAGTACTATTCAAGTATCAATATCAATCAAGTACATTTTATGCGCACACACTGCAAGTACTTTTGCACAGCTACTGCCTTAAAAATATATATTTATTCAATTCTGCTACAGTAAAATCAATCAATTTATTTCTGAAAATTCAGGGAAGCACAGACTGAGGGCTTATATGGTAGCTGGAGGGCTTTTGGAGATTAAATTATAGCAGTGTGAGCACCATTTTTTTTTATTAATTGCTAGGAACTGCTCCATATATCAGATTTGAAGGGAATCAGGCAAAGAGGTCATAAGTGATATCCTAAAAGCAGAGTTGTTTAAGATAGTTCAGAAAGTATTTTCTTGCCTCTAAATACCAAAAAATGCAAAGAGGAAACTTATGGCACATACTTGGAAGTGGATGACAAATCAAATTTGAAAAATTTACATAATAGATATAACTAAGCTCAATACTGGAGATTCAATGACTACTGGGGAATTTAACACTGATAGGAAAAAAATTCTAGTCTTTGCTGACAGAAAAGGCCCTCTAAAATACAAGAACCACCTGTAAAGAAAAGCTGGAGAATTATTCTGCTAAAATGAAGCTAATCATCTAAACTATAAATAATAGGCATGTATACAGTTGGTGTATAAAGTTAGAAAACTCTGTTAGATCCTAGCTGAAAACAGTGAGGCTTAATATCAGGTCATGAGAATGGATTACTCTATTTAATGGTTTTACTGGTGAAGATGCTACTACCAATGCTCTGCTCACCACTCCGCTTAAGCTCTTCTGTTTTTCCAAGTCTCTCCTTCTTTTTGATCACCTACCATGAGACGCTTAATTCCAATGAGCTCATGAGATATGCAGAATGTAAATGCACAGAAGTGAGAACACCAGGGAAAAGAAGAATGGAAAAGGTGCATGCGAGGACCAAAACCATGAGCCACATTATAATCTCTGGATTTTCCAGCCTGGCACATACAGACCTGTATCTGACTCTTTGTTTGGATCACAGTCTCAACATCCAGCTGTGAGCTTTAACAACCTTGTTGAGAAGTCCACTTTCCAGAAGTTTTACTGAGCAAATTAAAGCCCTCCACAAGCTGCAGCTGCTCAGTATGGTCCTCTCCAACCTCTCTTGCCAACTGCAGCCTGCCAGGTGGCACTTTTTTTCCTTTTTTTATAGTAAAGGAATCAACGCAAGTATTTATGGTGTGCATGTGTGCAGATGTGTGCACGCATACACAAGTAATATTTTCGGAGGCTGCCAGTATCCTTGACTTTGAAGGCACAGGTATGTGGGGAACTGGGGAAGCATGAATGTTTTTGATTGTAATATCAGAGGTATTGATGAGAGGTCAGGAAAACAGACCTTACAATGACAGGCTGAGAGCTATGGGGCTCTTTATCCTGGAAAAGTGCAGGCTCAGGGGTGATCTGATGACCACCTATAAGTTTATCAGGGGTTACCACCAGTATCTGGGGGAACGTTTGTTCACCAGAGCACCCCAAGGGATGTCGAGGTTGAATGGTTATAAACTACTGCAAGACCATTTCAGGCTGGACACGAGGAATTTCTTTACTGTCCGAGCCCCCAAGGTCTAGAATAGCCTGCCATCGGAGGTGGTTCAGCACCTACATTGAACACCTTCAAGATAAATTGGATGCTTATCTTGCTGGGATCCTATGACCCCAGCTCACTTCCTGCGCTTCAGGCTGGGGGCTGGACTCGATGACCTTCCGAGGTCCCTTCCAGCCCTAATGTCTATGAAATCTATTAAATATATTTTCAATGCCTCACCACCATCTAGATTGCTGTTTTTGATCCCATTAGGGATCACAGCCCAGTGGCTAAGAAAGTGAGGAGGCCTCGGTTCTATTCTAGGTTCTGCCCATGGTGACTATATAATGTCCTACACAAGTCATATCACCTCATTGTTTTTCCATTTTCTCCACTCTCCATTGGTCAGTCCTGTCTATGTAAATTACAGGCTCTTTTGTGACATGAATCTGTTTGTCCAATGCCAAATGTAATGGGGTTCCAATGTTCTCTGGGACTTGTAGACAGCACTATACCACACAAGCCAGAGCTGGTCTTGAAATACTGACAAAACATAGATTCTTTGGAATTTGTCAAAGTAAAAACTTTCTGCTACAATTATTTGATTTTGAGGTAGATCCTATAGAAACCTGCATTCTAGGGGCAGATTTCTCACAAACCTACCTTGTTTCCTAATAGTTATCCTGACCAGCTCCTTGGCAGTCCAGACATTCAGGTCCACAGCAGGGAGATGGTCCTGAGGCCAAAATCAGGTTGGTACACTTCCTGTAGTTGACCACCAACCTGAATGCTCTGGGACCAAAACTGCTTCTGTTGTAGAGGATCTCAAAAGTTTGGGTGTTGTTCCAAATTAGAACAGAAACTATTTTTGAAATAGCAAAATCCTCCACAGAAGCAAAAATACCTTTCTCCACACTACTCTAATAATATTGGTAAGTTAGTAAATCTTGTTGAGCCTAATTAAAGTCACTCACTTTCTAACAAGTCTAAAATATAAGTCTGGCCATAACAAATAACAGATAACCCGGTTGCCTTTTACAATCAGGTCACAAAATCCTTGGACGCAGGTGCTGCGGTGGACGTAATCTTTCTGGACTTTAGCAAGGCCTTTGACACTGTCTCTCACCCCATTCTCATTAAAAAATTAGGCGACTTGGTATTGATGTCTACATACAGTCAGATGGGTCGCAAATTGGCTAGAGGGCCGCACCCAGAGAGTGGTGGTAGACAGGTTGTTTTCGACCTGGAGGGATGTAGGCACTGGAGTCCCCCAGGGCTCGGTCCTCAGGCCCATACTGTTCAACTTCTTTGTCAGCAACTTGGACAGGGGGTGAAAAGCACCTTGTTCAAATTCATGGATGACACTAAGATGTAGGAAGAGGTGGGCACAGTGGAAGGGAGGGACAGGGTACAACTAGATCTGGACAGGTTACAGGGGTGGGAGGATGAGAATAGGATGGGATTCAATACTGACAAGTGCAGGGTACTGCACCTAGGGAGAAAGAACCAGCAGCATACCTTTAGGCTGGGGAACTCCCTTCTCATCAGTACAGAGGCAGAAAGGGATCTTGGAACCGTTACTGATTCCAACATGAACATGGGTCACCAATGTGAGGACAATTTCTAAGCCATCCTTGAAACACTCTCAAATACTGTATGATAAAGGGCCCTTTGATGATCCTTCTAAATCTTGTGGGCCACCATTCTGAGTTTACTGGAGAAACCCTCAACAAGCCTTCTGAAATGTAAAAATTGGCATGTTCTTGTCAGTCTTATAGGCTAGCCAGGACATCCATACATCTGTATGCGCCTATGCTATTAGAGCCATGCTCCCTTCTGAAGTATACAAACAGGTTTTATTACCAAGGCAATTCAGAAAGTCATAGATTCACAGATGTTAGGGTTGGAAGGGACCTCGGTAGGTTATAGAGTCTGACCCCCTGCCCTGGGCAGGAAAGAGCACTGGGGTCAGACAACTCCAGCTAAATGTTTGTCCAGTTTCCTCTTGAACACCCCCAAGGTAGGGGAGAGCATCATCTCCCTTGGAAGCCCAGTCCAGATTCTGGAACCCCTTACAGTAAAAAAGTTTTTCTAATGTCCAACCTAAATCTGCTCTCTGTCAATTTGTGGCTATTGTTCCTAGTTACTCCAGGGGGTGCCCTAGTAAATAGAGCATCTCCTATTCCCTGATGCCCTCCCCCGATGAATTTATAGGCAACCACAAGATCACCTCTAAGCCTTCTGTTGCAAAGGCTGAAGAGATCTAGGTCCCTCAGTCTCTCCTCTTACGGCTTTGCCTACAGGCCTCTGGCCATATAAGTGGCCCTCCTCTGAACCCTCTCAAGATTCTCCACATCCCTCTTGAAGTGCAGCACCCAAAACTGGATGCGGTACACCAACTGCAGCCTGACCAATGCTACAGAAGCGAAGCATCACCTCCCTGGACCTGTTCGTCATGCATCTGCTAATACATGATAAAGTGCAGATAGCCTTGTTGATCACTTTGTCACACTGACGACTCATGTTCATCTTGGAGTCAACTATGTCTCCGAGATCCCATTCTGTTGCTGTTCTAGAAGGTCATCCTCCAGCCTGTAAGTGTGCTGGTGGTTCTTTTTGCCCAGGTGCAACACTTTGCACTTGTCTTTGTTGAACTGCATCCTATTTCATTCTGCCCATTTGTCCAACCTGTCCAGATCCGCCTGGATCCATTCCCTATTCTACCACAATTTGGTATCATCTGCAAACTTGGACAGGGTGCTCTCTACGCCCTCGTCCAAGTCACTGAAGAAGACATTGAACAGCACTGGTCCAAGAACTGAGCCCTGTGGGACTCCGCTGCCCACATCTTTCCAGGTCAATATTGACCCATCCCCCACCACTCTCGGGATGCGACCCCTAAGACAATTTATCACTCACCTGACCCTGCAATCATCTACAGTCACAGCCTGTCAGTTTATTTACAAGAACAGAATGCAATACCATATCAAAGGCCTTCTTAAAGTCTAGGGAGATGACATCTACCTTGACTCTTGCATCTAATCATTTTGTGACCTGGCCATAAAAAGAAACAAGGTAAGGCAGGCAGGATCTACCTGCAGTGAGCGCATGCTGATTTCCTTTCAGCATTATTTCCCCTGCTGGGCTCCCACAAATGTGATCCTTAATAATTTTTTCCAGAGTTTGCCCAAGGACAGAGGTGAGAATAACTGGCCTGTAGTTTCCTGGTTCGTCCCTCCTCCCCTTCTTGAAAACAGGGTCCACATTGGCCCTTTTCCAGTCCTCTGGGACCTGACCAGAGCACCATGAGTGCTCCAACAGCTGTGCCAGCTCTCTGTTATGACACTGGCTAAGTCCTTGAGCACCCTTGGATGAAGTTCATCCAGGCCTGCTGATTTGAACACATCCAGCCCCTCCAAGTGCCCCTTCACTAAGTCTGCACTAACAGTTGGTGGGCTGGTGTCCCTCCTGTGTCTATCTATGATCCAACTGGGAGATTTGTCTTGGTCTGTGTCTAGGAATACAGATGCAAATAACTCACTGAAGAGTTCAGCTTTGTTCCCACTCTCTGTCACCAATTGCCCTAGTTTGTCCTGTAGGAGTCCTATGCTATCCTGCGCCTTCTGTTTGCTCCCTATATACCTGAAGGACTTTTTGTTGTCCTTAATTTTTGACGCTGGCCTAAGTTCGAATCCTGCTTTGGCCTTCCAAACTGATTACCTGCAAGTGCGAGCCAGGGAGGCATACTCTTCCTTGTTAGCTACCCCCTGTTTCCTGCCTGTATACCTCTGTCTTTGCCCTTAGGCTTTCCTGGACTTCCCTGTTCAGCCAAGAAGGCTTCTTGGCACCTTTGCCCCCTTATGCACAATGGGATTTGTCTCCTTCTGCACCCGTAGGATCGCTCCTTTGAGGAATGACTACCCTTCCTGGACCCCCATTTCGCCAATGCTCTTGAGCTTTAACGCCTCACTAACTAATCTCCTGAGCACACTGAAGTTAGCCTTTCTGAAGTCTAGCACTTCAGCCCTGCTGGTTAGTTTACCCACCCTTCACCAGATAGTGAATTCAATCAATCGATGGTCACTATCCCCTAGGTTACCTTCTACCTGCAGATTCCCCACCAGGTCATCCCCTGTAGCAAACAGCAAGTCCAGCAAGGTGTTTCTGCTAGTGGGATCATATACCTCCTGTGTTAGGTGGAGGTCCTCTATGCAGGTTAAGTACCTATGCGAGCGGTTAGATTTGGCTGACTGCTCCTCCCAGCAGATATCAGGGTAGTTTAGGTCACCCATGACAACCATAATCTCTCAACCGTACAGCCTCTGAGAGCTGTCTGGAGAATACCAGGTGTAGCTCATCCTCCTGGTGTGGCAATCTATAGTAGATCCTCACTACTAAGTCCCTTTCTCCCCGACCCCTTTGTATCCTGACCCACAGTACCTCGGTTTGGCCCTCCTCTAATCCCAAGTCAGGAAGGAGGGGAGAGTGCACCCTGTTCTAAATCTCCTTTTGCTCCCTAGTTCTACATCAGAGTATTGAAGAGTATTTCAGATCATTTAAAAACTGAAAGAACTACCAATACAAGAGAAAATTAAGGTGAAGTTAAGGTTGCAGCCACCCATCAGTGGTAAAAGTAAACTTCATCTTTTAAGAATGGTAGTTTAAAAATATATATATTGTATATTAGAAACCATTAAATACAGTGTGCAAAATGTAACAAACAATGTAATCCTTTAGAAGTATAAGCATTCATAATTAATGTAGTCAAACTACCCTGGTTTTATTCCTATAGAGATGGCAGCCCACTATTTTCTCCTTCTTTGCAAGTTAACAATTGTGCTCTATTATTCAGAACCAGAATACCAGCAAGTTATCTATGTAAAATAGCATATATAAATCTCAAATAGAGGAGAGCAATTGCATAAAAAGAGCAAAAGTTTAAAAAGATAAATCAATTCTTCTTTACCAAAACTCCTATGAAACAAATTCTAGAATCAACGGTGCAGAAGGAATATTTTTAGTATTCTATAGCTAAAAAATAAAAACGGAATAGTTTCGTTTCTTTTAGAGAAAGCCAAGTTAACTTTGCTAATCCTTTGAAACCCCTTTTAAAGGGCTGTCCTGAGTGGGAATTTCTTCTTGACAGTTCTATAACTAAACAAACATATTTCCTATAAGGAGCAATTTTAGATGACTGATGTAAATGAGGGAATGAATAAGGAGAAGCAAATTTTCTTTAAACTGCAAAAAAGTCACCATATCAGTTTCTTATGTCCATGATTTGGAATTTCTTCCTTATAACACTGGAAATGCAAACATATGCACAGTTAATAATTTATTAGTTATTTCTGGAATTTGGTACGGACAACTTAATTCATGTAAATGCCTTAAAATGACTGTACCATGAAGAAAAGCAAGTGACAAGGGGTAACTTGCAGGAATTTCTCACCCTTTTCTGTAATCTTGCTGTCTTACTAACAGAAATGATTCTTTTAAATCAACTGATCATTTCCTTCTCTGTGCTAAAAGACAAAATGTCTTTGGACTTCAAGTAGCAAGATTACCTTAGTAGGTATCTGGCCATTTTTAGTGGGAAGGAAAGAAAGGAGAGCACTTTAAAGGCAAGCAGTAACAGGTTATCAGCAAAGTGATATTTTCATTTTAAATATTCGACTTCTTGCCACACATCCATGCCTAGCCATAGGACACACAGACAAACATACAACTTTCAACACAGAATCTATCCTTGCAATGTCAGACATGACTTTTGAAGTTTCTTATAAACAAAATATGAACGAGGTGCTAAAACACATTTTGTAAAAAATATTATTTCATATTACATCAGTCCTGAAGTTCATAGGATCATAAGAAACTAGAGCTGGAAGAGAACTCACAAAGTCATTTAGTCCAGCTCCCTGGCTCGAGGCAGGATCATCCCTGACTAAACAAACCATCTCACCTAAGTGCCTGCTCTTGAAAAGATACAGGGATGGAGATTCCACAACTTCTTTAGGTAGCCTGTTCCAATGCTTGGCCACTTGCATAGTGAGAAAGTTTCTCTTAATCTCCAACCTAAATTTCCTCTGACGAAGCCTGAGACTGTTGCTCCTACTCCAGTCCCCTCTGGCCATCCTCTCTCTAATCAACTTTCAGCTATTTAAAGACCGTTACAAAATCTCCCTCAGTCTTCTCTACTCCAGACTAAATAACCCTAGGTTCTTGAAGTCTTTCCTCCCAAGCTCCTTCCTAATCATTTTTGTTGCTCTGCACTTGACTCTTTCCAATCAGACCACATCATTATTTAAATCTGGGACTCAAAACTGGACACAGTACTTTGCAGTACATAGTGTTAAAGAAAGTGGAAAAATCACTTCCCTTGATTTGCAGTTGACGCTCCTGTTAATACAATCCAGCATGCTCTTGGTTTTTTGTGACACACACATTGTTGGCTTATATTCAACTTAGAGTCTGTTCAATGGACCTCCATTCCTGGGGGCAGGGCAGCAAGGGGGAGGGCAGTTCCTGTGCAGCATGCCTAGCCAGGAACAGGGTAAAATGGTGCACACAATGCGAGGGAGGGAGGGAGGGGGGCGGGGGGGAGAAAGAGACCCAGGCTGCCCACTCTGCGTTTGCGGTCAGAGGGAAGGGGGCACCCACATGACATGTGCACCCCCTGCCACCCTGGTCTACACAGTATGCAGCCCTCAGCTGCAACTCCACCCAACTTGGTGTCATCTGCAAATCTGCCAAGCAGGCACTAAATGCTGATACATACTAAAACATTTAACTATAACACAGCTCTACAAACAACTAAGGACCTGGTTATGCATTGACTTTGTCAATGTACAAAGCAGAGTTCAGTTGAAAGCATACTTCACTGTTCAAACATAATAGCATTTATCTAGCTTTGATTAAGTTTGAGAGAATTAACTTTTAGCTTTAATTATAGGTCCCTCTACCCCTTTATGAACACAGATACATAACAATTTACCTTCGGAGAAAATATTAACTGCCATTAATAGAAGCCTGAATTATAAGTTTGAATTTAAAATTGTAAAGTCAGTAGTAGGCAAATATCTAACATATAAATGAACAAAAAAAATCCTATAGCATTATTCTATAAAGTTTACTATACTTATATCATGATAGATGTTTAATTTTTTTTAATTTCCATTCAATAATGATATACATTAAGGAGCAGAAAAGTCAAACATCTTTAGAATAAAAAAGTTTATTCTAGATTGTTACCTTCTCAAGTGCTATCCCACAGTCAAAAGATAACATACCAAATTATGAGTGTTTAGTTAAGAGAAAAATAATCAGAGATTTATACATTTTCCAATACTGAATAATACTACTCTGTATATTTTTAAAGAAGTTACTTTATAAAAAGGTAAAAACACAAAGTGTCCTTCATTTTTCCTATATGCCATAAGTAGGGGTGCACTGATAAAGATATTTTGGGCCAATACCTATGGCTAATTATTGACCAGCCATATCAGCTGATAACTGTCCAACTGCTGATATGCAGCCTGGCAGCTTGGAGAGCAGCATCCGGCTGGTAAATTTGTTGGTGGGGAAGGGGTGTGGGGGGACGAAAGGGCATAGATGCAGGGCCGTCCCGGGGATGGGGAGGGGGGTGGTGAATCGAGGTGACCGTCCCGGGCCCCGTGCTTGGCGAGAACCTATGGACCTGGATAGAGTGGCCACGGCATTCTATGCTCCCACCAGCTTTGTGTCCAGCCACTTGCTACCCCCCACCCCCCAACGCCACTGCTGTGAATGGCAGCGGCAGCTTCTTTGGGTCCAGGGTGTGTGCGATTGGAGTAGGGGCAGGGTCCCACATGGGCTGATTTGCCCCAGGCCCCCACCCTGCTTGCGTTAGCTCTGCATGGACAGGTCAGATTAAGGCCCTCATGGTGAGGGAGGGAGTAGGGCTGGGGCAGGTGCTGCACAGCTAGGGCAAAGTGGGACGCGGGACAGAGTGGAGCTGCAGCTTGTCGAGGGAGGGAATGGGGGAGTGGCTTCTGCTGCTATGGGCATTTCACTACAGTACCATATCTACATGTTTGGGGTCTTTCTCTGCACTACCACAATACAGAGAGCACTTCTATAGCTTATTAATACAGACACAACTTATGTCCTTAATTGCCATTGATATGATTAGCCACGTTCTCTAAAGTAAAATTATGCTTGCTTTCTCATCTATGAATATCATTGGAAAAAGCTGTCTTGCTATTTTTAATGCATGTGCTGAAATCTGAATCTGTACCAACTTTCACACCCATTGTGCAAGTATTTCATTTTGTAACTGCTGGGAAAAAGCAGATATTAGCATTTTATATATATACTTCCATTTGGCTTCAAAAGCATAGCTGATATTTAGGAAAGGACTTTTGAAAGTCTCATGTGAATGAATAGCACAGTTTTAATACTAAATTAAAGAATGCTTCTCCCTTTCTCAGAAACACAAATTTGAAAATCTTCAAATTAGCTTTTTCTTATATATAAGAAATGCCAACACATGCCTGCAGTGGCTGAGGCTAGAAGCTGGGGGACGCTAAAGCTGCCTTCCCTGCCCTTCCACAGTACTGAGCTAAGGGGGGGCATAGTCAGGCCCTGGCAGGGTGCTCTGATTAGGGAAGGGTTCCCCCCATTCGCCCCTCCCCACAACCAGCAAGGGAGCCAGCAGGAAGTTGAAAACAGAGCACTGAGTTACACAGCAAGGAGTTACACAGGTAGTTGTTAGCATTTATCAGCCCACCAAACAAAACAAAGCCTCTCTTATTAGTTTAAGCTCTTCTTAAACAACTTTTTTCAAGAGAAGAATGGAAGGACTTTACCAGCTATCTGTTGATTATCTCCAAAAAGCCCTAAGCTGACACTGACCTGTCTGCCTTTGTTCAGTCTCCCACAGTATGGACTATGGCCAGGATATGGTATGCTAGCTAATGCTGAGAGGGGGGTCTACGTAAGGTGGGGGGGGGGAGGGGGAATCCCTGCTTGAGCAGGGAGTGGTGGGGGAGCAGGAGGAAGCCTGGTAGAGGCCACTATACCTGCAGTCTCTGCCAAAGCTCTAGCCAGGGAACAGAGCAGCGGGGCCAGCCCTCCTGGGCTGGAGCAGAGAGCACAGCCCCACCCAGGGTTGCAAAGCATCTGGGATGCTGGAGGACTCTGGTTTAACTTAAACCAGGAAGAGGTCTGGGACAGACATTGCATAAACCAGTTTGACCCAAATCAGTTAAGTCTACATTCAACCAGGTTTATCTCAAACTGGTTTCAACCATTTTCAAACCAGTTTATGTGCACCAAATGTCTGTTATGTTACAGGTTTAAACCAGTTTCTGATCACTTAAACTGGTTTATGTGCAATATCTGTCCCTAGCCTTATAGATAGTCAGGGAATGGGGAAGATATAACTGTTCATTGCTATCAAGTAAAACTTTTGAGTGGCTGGGAGTGCAAGCCCTCAAGCTACATGCCACACCACACTGTACTGGGGATGCCCTCCTGCCCCTGCCACAGTGTACACCCTCCCTTTTCCACTGTACCATGACAGTGTTCTTGCACCCTGGACTCCAGGCTCTGTTGGGCTTGGCTCTGGTGTGAGAGCATGGTGCAACACAGCATGCACCGCCCCCCTCACTCCTACTTAGCCCAGTCCCCCAGGGAGCCGCACAACCAGAGCTGCACAAACAGGCATGCTCTGGGCCTCGGTGCGCGAGTTACCGCAGGAGTTCATGCAGAAGGGCACCTAGAAAGGGCAGCTAGCAGCCCACCGTGGTAACGCATGGCACACCCTGAGCTGCCAAAGTCCCCCTACACCAAGGGACAGATCCCTGGCACAGGACCTCAAGTAAAGGGAGTGATCCAGGGACCCAGGAAGTCCCCCAACAGCTCAGGAAGCCTGGAGATCTCCCTTCAGGATGCTGCTTGAGCCTGCCAGCCTGCCTAGCAGCGGCAGCAGCTGGTAAGGACCACATAGAGGTAATTACACCCACCTGGTCTCCTACTTACATAAACACCTAGGGAGCTGCAAGACCAGGGTCTGCTGCTGCAACATGGTGATGACTTCAGTACATGCCGTACCCGCAGGCTTCCTGGTCTGGCTGGTCCATCCCAACTTGGTACCTCAGAGGTTTCCACTCAGACTGAGCCTATGTTTCCGGCCTCCACGCAGATGGAGCCCTTGGCTCCAGGCTGCAGGGGCTGCCTGGCTCATTGATACTGAGAAGAGGAGCACGGGCACTCACACTTGTGGGATACACTCCCTGGCAAAGTCTCTGGAGGGTCGGGTGAGCATGCTCCAAGAGGAAGCGAACCAGCTGCAAACCATCAGGGAACACGAGGTGGAGACTGACGCTTACTGCCAGGCCCTGCATCTGGAGAAAGATGCCACGGAGACTGGGCAGAAGGGTGGACTTGAGCAAGATGCCCCAAATGACAGTGGGTGAAAATTGGTCTCGTCAGGCCCAAAGCCACAACGTGTGTCAGTTGCTCCACCAATAGCCCTGCACAACAGTTATGCAGCCCTCACACCATCAACAGACAGCATCTGTGTCCTCTGTACTAAAGACAGAACAGAAACAGGCAGTCCAACTAAGGAAACAATCAAGGGTGATTCTTGTGGGAGACTCCCCGCTGCAGGGCATAGAAGGAGCCATTTGTCATCCAGCTCCATTTGCTCAAGAGGCCTGCTGCCTTCCAGGAGCCAGGATCCAAGATGTTACAGCAAGGATCCCTAAGCTGGTCCACCCTATGGACAACTACCCCATGGCTCCCTGTCCACATAGGCCCCAACGACATGGCGAGAAACAGCCCTGGGAGGATCATGAGCAACTACAAGACCACAGGGCCGAAGCTCAAGGAACTAGGAGCACAAGTGGTCTTCTCCTCAATCCTCCCAGTCAGAGGCCATGGCCGTCAGAGGGAGGAGTGCATGAGGAGGTCAACTGAAGGCTTCGGAGATAGTGTTACCGTGTAGGCTTTGGATTCCTCGACCTTGGCATGCAGTTCAATGGCATCAGTCTACATGCAAGAGACAGTATTCACCTCACAGACAGAGGGAAGAAGCTCTTCTATATGAGAACTGCCAGCTTGCCGAGAAGGGCTTCAAACTAGGCATATCCAGGGGAGAGGGAGAAGGTTCCACTGAATCTTCTAGCCATGATGACCCAGAGGACGGCATTCACGTAATGGACACCCAGATGAACACTAATGCCCTGAGAGACTTGCAGAGTGACAGAAAACCTGAGGTAGCTAAAGGTAATTTCAGGTGTCTTTATGAGAATGCCAGAAGCATGGATAATAAACAGGAGGAACTGGCACTCCTGGTAGACAAGGAATTTGACCTCACTGGGTTGACAGATACCTGGTGGGACAATGCATATGATTGGGCAGTGGATATTGAGGACTGTAGGCTTTATAGAAACGATTGGGTTGGGAAGAACGGGGGGAGGTGTAGCCCTCTATGTGAAAGAGTGGTACCCCACCCTACTATCAAACCCTGCAGATCACATTTGATACTAGGGACAGGTCCCTTGAGATGCTCTGATGGTGGGAGTCTACTACAGGCCTCCCTCCCAAGAAGAGTAGAGTGATCAGGCATTCTCCGCACAACTGACTGAGGCAGCCAGCTCTAAAGACCTGATTGTCATGGGTCACTTCAACTACCCTGACATCTGTTGGGAGGACCATTCAGCCAGCTCCAGCAGGTCAACCAACTTCATGGCAGCTACTGACAACCTGTTCCTGACACAGGTTGTGGAACAGACAACTAGGGGTAAAGCCACTCTGGACTTAGTGCTGACTAAAGGGGAGGACATGGTAGGTGACCTGAGGATTGAAGGTACTCTGGGTGACAGTGATCACGATCTGATTAGGTTCACCATCCACCAAAAGGCTGGGAATTTAGTTAGTAGTACAGAAGTCCTCAACTTCAAAAGGGCAGACTTTGGCAAAAACTCAGGAGTCTAGTTAGAGAGGCCCTCTGTGACCAGCGACTGGACAATATGGGAGTTCAGGAATGGTGGTGCTTCCTTAAGGGGGCAATTCTCACTGCTCAAAAAGAGGCCATTCCTACACAGTCAAAAAATAGAAAAGGAGCCAAGAGACTTGCTTGGTTCAACAGGGATATTAAGGAACTATTGGAAAAGAAAAAAGAAGCATACAAGCAATGGAAAAATGGTTCAGCAACCAGAGAGGAGTACACTTCTATAGCCAGGTCTGCAGGTACAAGACACAGAAAGCTAAGGCAGGCATGGAGATCAAGCTGACAACTGAAATTAAGGACAACAAAAATTCCTTCTATAGGTACATATAGAGCAAAAAATATCAAGCTCCTCTGTGGGATCCCTACTGAATACCCAGGGACAGCCCACAGTTTATCCCCACAAAAAGGCAGAACTCCTAAATACATACGTCACATCGGTATTCATGAAATCAGATGGGAGCTGTTCACCTGTCCAGAGGCCCAGGGAACATGGGGATGACAACAGACCACATTAAATCAGTCCTGAACAGGTGAGAGGACTCTTAGAATATTTGAACGTTTTGAATCTGCTGGACCAGATAACCTGCGTCCGAGAGCCCTGAAAGAACTGGCTGTGCCTATAGCAGGGCCTCTGGCAAAGGTGTTTGAAGAGTCATGGAATTTGGGAGAGGTCCCGGATAAGTGAAAGAGGGCCAAGATTGTGCCTATCTTCAAGAAAGACAAGAGGGATGACCCTGGAAACTATAGACCAGTCAGTCTGACTTCGGTCCTGGGAAAAATTTTTGAAAAAATTGTTAAGGAGGCCATCAATTACAAGCTCATCAGTGATGGGGTATTAAGAAGCAACCAGCATGGCTTTGTTGAGGGTAGATCATGCCTGACTAACCTCGTGTCCTTTAATAAGCAGGTAACTAACCAGCTGGACAAGGGACACAAGGTTGATATAATTTACTTAGATTTCAGTAAAGCCTTTGATTTGGTTTCCCATGAGATTCTCTCAATTAAATTGAAGGTTACTGGCCTAGACCAGTCTACAGTGAAGTAGGTAGACAACTGGCTTAGAGGCCAATCCCAGAGAGTTGTAATCAATGGGATGGCCTCATCCTGGAAGGCTATCTCCAGTGGTGTCCCCAAGGGATCGGTGCTTGGACCCATGATCTTTAACATATTTATTAATGACATAGATGAGGGGGTGGAAAGCTCAATGATTAAGTTCACAGACAATACCAAGCTGTGGGGAAATGCAAGCATATCAGAGGATAGGGTAAGGAACCAGGATGACCTTGACAGACTGGCTGTACAGGCTGAATGGAATCAGATGAGGTTTAACAGGGAAAAGTGCTGGGTTCTCCAACTGGGTAGGAAGAACCTACACCATACCTACACATGGGTGGTGGTCCACTGGCTGGCACAGCATCTGAACGGGACCTGGGGGTTACAATCAGCTGGAAGATCAACATGAGCCAACAGTAAAGAAGTCCCCAGCAGGGCAAATAGAACTCTGGTGTGCATCAGCCGATGTGTTTCAAATAGATCCAGGGAGGTGCTTCTTCCTCTCTACTCGGCATTGGTGAGGCCACAGCTGGAGTACTGTGTCCAGTTCTGGGCACCACACTTCAGGAAGGACGTGGATAAGCTCGAAAGGGTACAAAGAAGGGTTACCTGTACGATTATGGGCCTGGAGGATAGGTCCTATAAGGACAGACTCAGGCAACTGGGCCTGTTCAGTCTGAGTAAGAGAAGACTGAGAGGTGACTTGATAGCTACCTATGTCAGGGGTGAGCACAAAGACCTAGGGGAGCAACTCTTCAGGAAGGCACACCTTGGGAGGACGAAGACCAATAGGCACAAGCTAACAGAGGGAAAATTTAGGCTGATCATAAGGAAAAACTTCTGGTCTGTAAGGATATCTAGAATCTAGAACACATTCCCAGCAGAGGTGGTGCAGTTGCCATCCTTGCATGTGTTCAAGAGGAGGCTGGATAAACACCTTGTTGAGCTCAGTTGAGCCCAATAACCTCCTGATCATGGCAGGGAACCAGACTTGATGATTTTGCAGGTCCCTTCCAGTCCTTTGATTGTATGATTCAGCCTTCCCCTGACTTAATCTCACCCCCCTCCTCCCTGCAATGTACCATACTAGCACTCCTCTGCTGCACTGTGCACAGTGCCTAGGTCCCCTTCCCCAAGCTGCCCGGCCACAGGCTCCTTTGACCCTGCCACCCTGCCCCACCCCCAGGAACAGGGGCAAGATGTGGGAGCCAGAGGAGACAGGGTAAGCTCAGAGACTCTAGTGGCAACAGCAACAGCTGGGAGTCTGAGCAGAAGTTGGACAGCCCACAGGCAGCATGTTGGGCAGCACTGTTGTAGGACAGTTAGGCAATAGACTGAAGCCTGCCAAACTATGGCTAAACCCTGTACACACAAAGAATTGCTAGAAGTGGAAGATGCAACAGTACTGTTCTTATCTGTTCAATCCAGGAGTCAATGGGTAGTTTTCTTCTGTTGGTCCACTCCAGCCAAGCCCATGACAGATAATTCTGAACTAAGGGCAGATGTTTCTGCCATGTATCTAGAAGTATTCAACTGCATATATTCCAGCCCTTATTACAGTGCTTTTTTTGTCATCTGTAATACAATTAGGAGACTAGAAGAGCAATACTGTAAAAATATAATTTTCTATCTGAATTATTTACTGTAAAGCAGTGCTTAGAAAAATAACAACAAAAACAATATGTAGTCTTTTATGCAGCTTACATTAAAAAAAGCTGAGTTAATTAAAAACAGTTGACTACTGAGGAGCACTAAATTTTACAGTATCATTCAGTACTGCATGTCAAAAACCTTGAAATAAAAGCACTAATGACACTGCTGCAGAAAGAGGTCAGTTCACACAGCTTTTCTGAATGAACAACAATGCTGTTGTAAGGAGTGACCTAGAAACTACTATGCAAAGCCGAAGCAAAAGTCTCTGTTATGTGACGAATGCCCATCTGCAATGATAAGGAGGAGACAGTCTTAGATAAAGGAGGCTTGAAAACAAAAGCAGAATCAGAGTACTGGGTCAAAGAGCTCATTAAAATACTAAAAATCACGCCCCTAGGTGGGGAAAAAGTATGCTAATGTATGCTCATGTATGTTAATGAGATACATAGCTAAAACACAGGTATAGAGACATGCTCAGTAAAGAATTCCTTGCGTCACTCCTTTATAGCCAATTAGCAAACAAGGATGCTTATGAAGGTCCAAAACCCCTGTATAAAAGTTGCTTAGAATTAGAAATCTGGGTGCTTGTTATGTGAAATTATTCCGCTTGCACCTTTTATTGCTAGCAATAAATCTTCTTTATACTTTCACCCCTGGTATCTTTATTGGCCTTTGCATACCGGGCACGAACCCAGACTTGAGCTGCGGCTCAACACTGTGAAAACTGGAATTGATTGATAGCTTACCGTTTGCGTCACAATGCCCAAATGTTTACTATTTAAATCCTCAAGAAAGCATGAGACAAAAATCAAAACAAGTTTTACAAAGACTTCAACAATGCTAGTAAATTAAAATTGTATCCAGAATTGTTTAGAGATGGCAGAACTGGAGGAGAACAGTTTCTTTCTACAGCGTACAATTTGCTTCTTTAATGTAAAAATAAAAGGCTCAAGAAACTTCCAGGGAGAGAACATAACAGTTATTCTTGAACGGTAAAATTCTGTGTTTTAATTCATGTTACCTTCCCTCTTCCCCCACCCCCCAGCACTCCCTTAGCAAACTGCATTACTAAGCACACACTACTGGAGTTTTCTTTATTACACTCAAAGCAAAGCATGTTGCATCAGTCTAGCAAAAGGAGTTACCCATTTGTAAATGTAAAAGAATTGTTATCAGAGTTAGGAAAAACTGAGGAGTAAATACAGAAGTATTTTCTCAACCTCACAGACCTTACAAGGTTGATATTAAGTCAGTCTTCTTGGGGATGGGTCATGACCTCAAGAATAACTCATACATAAAAAAATGGTACCAGTATCCTGAAAATGAAGGCACCGTAACAGATTTGATAGGCATATGGAACAAATCCAGAGACTGCACTAAAGAAAGTGCCAATTGCTTCTTATGCAATATTAACATTGTTAGGTGTACAAACCTGATTCACAAGATAAACCCAGAGTTTCTGAATAGGAGTCCATAGTGTTAAAAAACACTCTTCCCTATTGGGATCTTCCGAATTCTCTGGAACAGAAGAATTGCTCTATTTTTTCCTGTAGTCAAAAAAACAAGTGAAAACTAAGAGCTGACAGTTTCTGAGAGGTGCCTTGAGTTGATCAAAGGGTGCCCAGAGTCCAAAAAGGCTGAGAAACACTGATCTAAGCAGCAGTTAGCACTTTCTTTAGTGCAGTCTCTAGATTTGTTCCATTACTTATTCATTCAATCACAAAAAATGGAAAGACATCACCACTTCTATCGACAACAACAAGCACATTACACACAACTTTATTTGTTGAACAAATGACTATGCCACCTTACCCACTGTAGCTCATTATCAGACCAATGGATGAAAAGTTGCTTATCAACATTTAATGTCAGAAAAATGAAGATCATGCTGGTCAGACAAACTTTTTGAAGCATGAAGAGCCATGGTCATGGCAGTTTACAACAAGGCACCTGGAGCTGATGGAATTCCCACTGAAATCTTCAAGTAGGGAAAGGAGCTTACATCACAGTTCCACACACTCATCTTAAGGGTCTGGAATAAGGAGAAAATCACAGATGACCTCAGAGATGCCATGACTGTGACAATCTTCAAAAAAGGCAACAAGTCTGACTGTGGAAATTGCAGAGGGATCTGCTGTCCATCACAGAAAAGATCATTGCAAAAACCCTCCTGAGCAGTCTCTTTCCATTTGTTGAAGAGTTGCTCCTGGAAATTCACTGTGGTTTTAAGGCATCCAGAGGTACAACTGATATGATCTTCACTGCTCACCAGATACAGGAAAAATGTTGGGAACAACAAAAACCTCTCTACATAGGTTTCTTTGACCTCATGGAAACCTTCAACTATGTCAAATGAGAAGTGCTGTGGAGGATCCTTCTGAAGCATGGATGCCCACCAAAATTCATCATCATTCTTTGACTGCTCCATAATTGTATGCGAGCAGTGGTTCTCAATAATGGATCTATCCCTTTTGAGGTAAGATGAGAGTTAAGCAAAGCTGCGTCATGGCTCCAACACTCTTTCGATATTCCTTATGGTGATGCTACATCTGACCACCAACCAGCTTCCATTTGCAATGGAGCTAAACTACAGAACTGTTTAATCTCAGCCAACTCCAAGCCAAAACCACCACCACCCTGACCTCAGTCATCAAGCTCCACTATGCTGATAATGTTGTAGTATGTGCTCACTCAGAAGCAGACTTTCAGGCAATTGTTGATGTCTTTACTGAGGCATACAAGAAAATGGGACTGATACTTAACATTCAGAAGACTAAGGTCCTTTGTCAACAAGCTCTTAATGAGAAGTCCCCAGCTCTGGTAATTCAGATTCACAGTTAGACTCAGGAGAATGTTGAATATTTCCTGCATCTTGGAAGCCATCTCTCACAGAAGGCTGACATTGATGAAGAAAACCAACACTGTCTCAAATGTGCAAGCACAGCCTTCAGACACCTGAGGAAATGGGCTTTTGAAGATTTTGACATTAGATTTGAAACCAAGCTCACGGTTTATTCAGCAGTCGTGATCTCCATCTTACTGTATGGAGCTGAGATGTGGACAATGTACAGGAGACATCTCAAGCTGCTAGAGAGGTACCATTAACACTGTGTGCAAAAGATTCTTTGAATCCAGTGGGAAGACAGATGCACCAGTGCTAGCGTCCTCTCGCAAGCAAACACCATGAGCACTGAGGCAATGATCATCCAACATCAACTTTGCTGGGCTGGCCACATCATCCAGATGTCTAACTCCAGACTCCCAAAACAGGTTTCGTTCTCCCAACTCAGCCAAGGCATATGTTCAAGAGAAGGGCAGAGAAAGCACTTTATGGATGTCCCTAAGGCTAAGTTGAAAAAAATGCAACATCAAATTATGGGAGACTAATGTCCAGGACCATCCCAAATGGAGGAAAAGTCTGCTGCAAGGATCTCAGTACTTTGAAACCTTACAACAACAACAGGAGGCAGAAAAATCGGAATGGCAGAAACAGCATCTCAGACCGAATCAAGAACCCAGGGCCACCTATGGAAACATGTGTTTGAGCTGTAATAGATTCTGTTTATCCCAGATAGGCCTCATCAGCCATCTTCAGACCCACAGATAGGGCAATCATGGAAGACTGTCGTCCTCAACTGCAAGGAATTGCCAATACCATTTCACTTTTTTGAGGAATTCTTAATATGTTTCCTGTCATTAGCTGCTCTATCAGCCACATTAGATTATCTATTCAATGGCATGTCTACAAGAAAGAACTTATTTGTTAGGTGTGGATTTTCTTTTAGTATTCACTTTCACATGCCAAAATTTAAGGGCACAATGGGACATGAGATGCAACTGAACAGTAAGTGCTTTCATTTCACTTTTTAATTTGCCAGAGACTGTTCAAGCACTCATAATAAAATGCATATAGTAACTTGCACAGCAATGCTCCAGTATGAGCAAGAATGATGCTACCCATTTTTATCTATTTTTTCCTGACCAACTTATTAGCACAGTCTACCTATTTGCACAATTTTGTTGGAAAAAAACTGAATTCAACAGGAATCACTGTGGGTCTGTTGTGAAAACAAGGTATTAAGGGACAGGACCTTTATCTAGAAATCACTCTTCATTAAGGTTAGGTACAGACATTCAAAAAGCTCAAGCCTGAATTGATTCAATCTCTGGAGGTTAGTCTAACCTGCGTAGATGGAACCAATTTGCAAGTGAATAGACATTCACTTTTGATTCCGGAAATGCAGCCACATGCCTGCAGTGGCTCAGGCTAGAAGCCAGAGGGTGCTAGACCAAGTTTTCAGCTGAAGGGAGACTGAGCCGGGGGGGGGGGGGGGGGAGGGGGTGGTGGCCAGGGCCGTGCCTGAGGGGATCTTCAGCATGGGACAGAGCCAGCTCTATGCCCGTGCCACTCCCCTCTTCCCTTCAGGCTACTGGTGTCTGGCTGCTGCGGCTCTAGGTACACAAGCAGAGACTATCGATGCAGGCAGGGTCAGCGCAGGCAATGTGGGAAATAAACCTCCCCTTCCCCTCAAGCTACCAGCATCTGGCCATACTCCCATTCCTGCTACTGGAGCAGTGAGTGGGGGACAGGGGAGCTGGGGATGCCTGCCACTGCTGCTGCCCCTTTGCCAGGCAGACCCAGCTGCACTCCAAAGCAGGGTTTCACAGTGATAGTGCTCCGGCTAGGGAGAAGGGTGGGGCCAATCTTGCTTGGCTGGAACAGACAGCCCAGCTCAGGGCTGCAGACCATGCTGGGATGCTGGGGGACTCTGATTTAACTTAAACCAGGAAGGGGTCTGGGACAGAAGTTTCATAAACCTGTTTCACCTCAGTCAGTTAAGTCTGATACTACATTCAACCAGGTTTATCTCAAATCAGTTTCAGTCACTTTGAAACTGGCTTATCTGCATAGAACTTCTGTTCTGTTACAGGTTTAAACCAGTTTCTGATCACTTAAACCGGTTTATGTGCAACTTCTGTCCCTAGCCTAAGAGACTGACCAACTTTCAGATCATTCTCCACAGCTCTTCTTTGAGAGGTGGCTTCAGTTGTCTGAGGAATTTTTATTTGCCAACTGAGTTAAGTTTCAAAATGCTATCACTTTCCCAAACTTGGGCAACTTTTTAAGGAAATGGCCAAGTAATTTAACCTTTTGTCAAATTAAAAGCCGTGATCCAAAGTTGGGATGATAGACCTCAAAGTAAAAATCACCAAACTATTTTAACATGGGCAAAACTATAACTTCTCTCCTGTTTTCAGAATTCGCAATCATTTTGACTGAGGTTTTTCCAAAAAAATTTATCAGCTGTGGAAAATTTTAGTAAAACAATTAAAGCTAAAGAAAGTTACAAGCAACTGAAATCAGAGTCTTTAAAAGAGAAGATATGTACACACAAGCCCTTCTTATAACAAGTTGTATGCACATATCTCTCTCACACATGCAGAAAAGAGAACACACACTTATCCACTCACTTACATACCTGTACATACACTAAAAAAAATTACAATACTACCCCCACCCTTAGCGCACGTGCACGCACGCACACACACACACACACACACACACACACACACTTATTTTCCCGTCATACTAGGAAATTTTCTGCATGCCTACCTTTGAAGTACCTTCCTCCATCCAATTGCTGGGTTTTTAGCTTATTTTTGTAAGTTCAAATGCACGGTTATTTCTTGCACAAACTAAAAACCTCTCTATTTCCCTTTATATATAATTCAGTTTTTACTAACATACTGGTATATGTACAATCTTGTATTTTATCACTTTGAATACAATTAACATGTTGTTAAACCACTTTGCTTTAATGTGAATAAGGGTATAGACCAGTGATTCTCAATCAGGTTGCCTTGAGTTTCTTTCAAGGGTGATGCAGGGCATCATATGTCATACAGCCTTAGCACTGTTAAGTGTACAAACATAATTCACAAGATAAACCCAAAGATTTCAAAGAGAAATCCACAGTTGTTGTCTTTCTGAGTTCTTTGCAACAACAAAAACATTCTCAATTATTTTTCTGTCAGCAAAAAAGGGGTGAAAACTAAAAGCTGCCATTTTCCAAGGGTTCCTTTGAGTCTGGTACAGACAAATGTAACAACTGTATCAACAGCAAATAATTACTGAAATAAGCTCTTATGATATAACATGTTAGATATGCGTGATTTTATAGCAATACCAGGCATGTCAAACCCACTGCAACTTTAATCCTATTTCATTCAGAGATAAAGTTACAAGTTGCCTAACTGTTTATATCACTACAGGAACATGCAGAAGTAAGTCTCACAACTGATATGTGCTCCAAAAAGGAGACCCTTCTTTCTTTTCGAAGCAGTTAAGTTACTGCTTAATCCATAGCCTGAGAATGTTCATGAGGATGCATTTTTTTCTTCTTTGGGCAGTTAACCAAAGGTATTACTTAACAGAGTTGCTTAAGGAAAATGCAACTGAAATGTTCCAAATGTTTTTCACCTTCTGTTTTTTAGGGAGATGATTATTTCCACATGTTAAAAAAGTGTTAGTTAATGTTTAAATGAAATAACATGAATGGCAGGAAAAACGTTCTTGAAATCCAAGTTAATTTGTAAAGTAGTCACACTTCTTAGTTAAAAAAATCAATCATATTTACCTAATTTTGTAATATACAGCTGCTAAGCAAAATATTTTACAGACTGTAGATGGTTTTAATTCAGCTGAATTACAATTGATGATTACTAAATAGCCACGTTATGGAACCTTTTCTATTACCAGAGTATCAGATGTTTTACAAGTGTACATATAGCCAAATACCGCATTTCAGATGAATAATTTATAAATGACCTTCTTAGGTATAAGTAGTCCAAAAATAATATATTTAGTGATATTACTTGTTAATCTTTGCAAAGACTCTTATGTAAACTTTCTTTCTGAAGAGGAGAATAAGAGGGTGAAGAGCAGAATTAGTAGAGAAAGGTAAGATTTAAGGCATGCACAGTGGGAAGAAGCCGGAACATGATTCTCCACTTCTCAACACACTAAACCTTCTCCTGGTGACTGAAGCTCCACACTGGTAGGGAAAGTAAGAGTATGGAGCCACTGGTAGGGGGAAGTATACTTTGTGCTCCTACTGCCCTGATCGCCTCGCAGCAGCTCTATGCTCTGGCTTTCTCTATCAGGACAGAGCTGATACCAGAGCATGCATACACCAGGAAGGGGGTCACATATCAATCTCTGCACTGGTATACCACCCCCCACCCCCTGCAGCACACCCCAGCCCTAAGGCAGGAATGGAGGGTACAGAGGAAAGCCATAGCTCTCATCAAGCTGAGTGGCCAGGGGAAACATGGCCAGCTGGTGTGGGGAAATTTCAATTAACCGGTAGTTGTGGTTAATTGAACTTCTCTGAATTTCACCTAGCTCTTAGCAAAAGATTTAGCCCTCTCCAGGGAAGGCTGAAGGTGCTGGTATTGGTTCATCAGGCAGCTTGGCCAGAAGAACAGGTAAGGGAGGAGAACAGCCCTGTGCCATCCAGCTGGAATAAAGAGAACTGGCAGTGGCAGGGGGGGGACACAGAGCTACCTGCCTGGCTGTAGGAGCAGGGTGCAGAACACACAATACTGTCTCCAGAAGACTGCTGCTGCTTCTGGCTGGGCTTGGCTCAGGGTCTCCTTGCAGCACAGCTCTCTCCCCATCTCCCTTCCCAAGGCAGGGACAAAGGATGGGTGTCCTAAGCATACCCCTGCTCACCAGCCCTCTAGGATCAAGATGGAGCTGTGCAGGTCAGAGATGGTAGTAAGCAGTACCATATGACTGCTCAGAGCATGTGCTAAATTTTATGCGGCATAACATTCCACAGACTTAGTATGGTCTAACATGTAACAATACCCTGAGAAGCAATTTAGCACCTCCCCACTGTGAGTGTGTGTGAACAAACACTCAACATGACTTCCTTTACTTGCACACAGCAGGAATCTGACAGAAGGGGAGGGAATTTGTTTGAAAAACCATGAACAGGACAAGAGGCGTAGAGACGAAAAACACATATACAAAAGCAACTCATAACATACTCCAGGAGAGCGTAGAGCCCACCACAACTCCTGCCTTACACCCCCCAGTGTTTGGACAGGTCTCCCATGCTCTGTGCAGTGGTTTAAGTGGCTCATTTGCCAAGGGTGGGGATGGTGGGGGTAGAGGGGGAGACAGGAACAAGCAGCTGATAATTAGCAGCACAGCAAAAGGTAGGGGAGGGGGGTGATAGACCCTGCCAGCAGCTCTTCAGCTGCCCTTCCTGGTGTTGAGTATTAACAGAGAAAGTTCCTAGGGTGCATTTATCTCTTTCCATAGTTTACCATGTGAATGTGAAGCAGGTCACATGGCATAATATTACCTGTTGCTTGATGGAAATGTCTGTTTGGAACCATATAGCTCTAACCATAATTAACAATAATATTTGCATGTTAATTCACTTGAATAATTTTACTCTATATGATCACTGTAAAATTAACACAATTAACTTCTTTTGTGCAGGGAATATGCACAGGGTGCAGATAGAGAAAACTGATTATGAGGGGGGGAAAAGAAGGTGCCTGTGAAAAAAATTCTCAACATAGTAGCTTTCTGTCAAAAAGGTGACAATGCTACTCTGATATATTTATAAGTTAATCATTTAAAAGCTAACAGGAAGACAGTGGCAAACACACGAGTGAAAAAACCAATTGCAAAGCTAGCTACCAATAAAATCTGTTTGAAATAACAGTAGCTATATAAAAGAATTGGCACGCCCTCATATAAGTGTGCTGTCAGACAGTATCTATAATAATTTTTAAAAAATCAACAAGATCATCAAAAAGCCCTACGATCTTGTTGTAAGCTGATGCATATAGGACGATCAACTGATAGGGTAAAAGCAACCTGCCTCTTTCCTCTGAAATACATAAGCATTTCTTAAAATGCATTGATTTTACCTGGCAGACAAGGTTCCTTGGGTGAATTTGTATCTTTTATTAGACCAACCCAAATGGTTGGAGAATAGTTATTAAGCAAGCTTTTGGGGTTGATTTTACCTGCGAGTGCAGTATGCACTCTCACTGGCTCATTAGAAATCAGTATTTCTAAAAGCAGCATTAATATAAATTATTGCCTGAAGTTTGACATAAGGCAGAGATATTTTGGAAAAAAATAATTTAATGGCATGGCCACAAGCTAACATGTCTATACATGCCCAAACACACAGAATTAAGGTTACACCAATAAAGCTAGCATGCCCTGACTCTGCAACCCAAATGACTTTGCAACCCAAATGACATATTTAAACAACTTTCTGGAATGCACTTTCATAATGCAATTTTTTTCAAGTATTTTTTAAAACGTTTAAAAAACAAAAGAGGTAAGGAAACATTTTCAAAAGTGCTTGAAGTGACTCAAACTCAAGCTCGAACTCAGCTTTCAGTGAGACATGCTCCTCAACACTTGACCTTTTCTGAAAATGGAACTTAAAACTTTCAATATTGCCAAGTGGCTTAGGAGCTTATCACACACATAAAACATCATCAGCCAGACTAAACCTCACATCTTTGGCAGTGCAGCAAGATTTTTGTTGCTTGTCGGACAGGGCTAAAAACACTTACATATATAAAAGGAACAGCAAGAAATACCGTGCTAAATATAAAGTACCTTCAGGAGTAATTGCAGTAGGACAAACTTCTTTTAAGAGATCTCCCAGTGTATGTAGCTGTCCTCCAGGAGCAACTGGACGAAATAACTTCTGTATAAAAGGTCTCTCAGTTGTTGCCTGTTTAATATTAAAAAGATAGATTTTAAACTACTAAAGTTTTATTTGCACCACTTCAGGGAGATTAACATTTGCCATTTTACTAATTTACATTCATGTTCCACCCAACAGACAGCTGAAATTTAGGGCATAGATAGCTGTAATTTATGCTGGCTTCATATACTGATGTAAACTATACCAAGATTAGGAACATAAAGAAATGAAGCTAATCCAAGGTATTTTATATCAGGGGTCAGCAACGGTTTTGGGCAGAGTATCAAAAACACCCTCAACCTTGACTTGTAAGATATTGGTGTGCCAGGGTTGGATGGTGGGGGAAGCCGCAAGGGGCCTGATCCTTGTTTTGGAAGCGCAGCCCTGGCCCCTTCTCCACTGTCTGCCTGGAGGCACACATGCCAACCAAAATACTTTCCCATGCCATGATCTGGCACCTGTGCCAGGAGTTGCCTACCGCTGTTTTCAACATTATGTGGCTATTATGGCACCCTGCCACAGATTACCGACTGTTTTCATTTAGCAACAGGTACCCCAAGATGGATGCAGATCAAAAAACCTTAAATGAGTGTAATTTCAGTATTAATTCTCTACTAAAATGGGTGAAATTACCTCAGTTTAGAGATCCATCTCATAGCTGCTACTTTTTTACACTGGTATAATGCTCGTTACATAGGCATAAACAGTTAGTGCGTTTAGGCCCTTATTAGATGTAATAAAATGCTTTGGAGGTGTACAAATGCTATTTTTTCCCTCCCAAGTTTCCAATCTTACAAGTACAGCAAACTGGACCCAGACTTGAAACTGCAAAACATTTCAGCACATATTTCACTTTTTAAACATCAGCAAATCTAATTTATTTTAGAAAGTTTCCAACACACACTTGAGTGCTTTGCTGAAACAAACCTGCTCCACCGGGCTTTAAACTAAGCCTGCCGGGGGATGGGGGGACTACCACCACTGCTGGCCCGCTGAGCAACCCTTGCAAAGCCAGCAGGCCAAGGCACTTAAGGGAGCCTACCCCTGCCCCAGCCCTAGAGTGAGCTGCGGGCAAAGCAAGGGCCCCCAAGGGGACACTTGACTGCCTGTACACCAATGCCAGGAGCTTGGGGAATAAACAGGAGGAACTTGTCCTCCTGCTCAACACAAACAATTACAATGTCATAGGGATAACGGAGACCTGGTGGGACTCCACCCATGACTGGACCACGGGTATAAACGGCTATACCCTGTACAGGAAGGACTAAGTGTACAAAAGGGGCGGAAGTGTAGCTCTCTATATCAAGGACAGCTACGCGTCCCTACAAGCCGACATCAGTGCCCAGGGTGGACGACTAGAGACCCTCTGGGTTAAAATCTGTGGGGAACATGGCACAGGGAATGCAATGGTGGGAGTCTACTACAGACCTCCCTCCCAGAATCAAGAGAGTGACCAGGAGTTCACCAGGGAATTGGCTGAGGCTGCATGCTCCCGGTCCGTGGTTGTCATGGGGGACTTCAACTACCCAGACATCTCGTGGGAAGAGCGCTTGGCCAAATCTGAATGATGGCAAAGCTTCCTCATGTGCGTGGATGAGCTCTTATCTGACTCAAGAAGTCTACGGGCCAACAAGAGGCAAAGCGCTGCTCAACCTGGTACTGGCAGCCAGGGACAACCTAATCAACGACCTAACGATTGAAGGGAAGCTGGGTGACAGAGACCACAAGCTGATCACCTTCACCATCCGCTGAAAAGCTGTCAAGTCAGTCAGCAGTACAGAGGTCCTTGACTTCAGGAGGGCTGACTTTGACAAGCTCAGAATGCTTGTCAGTGAGGCCCCTAAGGGGCCACAACCCCAAGGAGAGGGAAGTCCAGGAAGAGTGGCTGCTCCTCAAGGGAGCAATCCTAGATGCACAAGCTAAGGTTATTCTATCTCAGAGGAAAGGCAGCAAGAGGGCACAGCAGCCCCCTTGGCTCAACAAGGTCCTCCTGCATCTAAAAAGATAGACCTACAAAGGATGGAGAATGGGATCCACCTCCAAGGAGGAATATACTACACTGGTCCGGACCTCCAGGGAGCAAACCAGGAAAGCCAAGGCTGCAATGGAACTCCAACTGGCTACAAGTATCAAGGACAATAAAAAGTCCTTTTTTAAATATGTGGGGAGCCAGAGGAAAAGCAAGGGCAACACTGGACCCCTGCTAAACCACAAGGGAGAACTGATGACCGACACCCAGGAAAAAGCCAATTTACTAAATGAGTACTTTGCATCAGCCTTTCACAAGTCCCATGGGATGCCCCTGCCCATCACGGGACAGGGACACCTAAGTGAGTGTGGTTCCTTGCCCTCCATCAATGCTGACCTCGTGAAGGAACACCTTGAGAGGCTGGACACCTTCAAGTCAGCCGCCCCTGACAATTTACACCCCAGAGTACTCAAGGAGCTGGCCTGCATCATAGCTCAGCCCCTGGCACGGATCTTCGAGGGCTCCTGGCACTCTGGTGAAGTGCCTGAAGGTTGGAAGAAGGCCAATGTGGTGCCTATCTTCAAGAAAGAGAGGAAAGTGGATCCAGCAAACTACAGGCCCATCAGCCTGACCTCTATCCTGGGGAAGGTCTTAGAAAAGATTATCAAAGAGGCCATTCTTAACGGACTCGCTGATGGCAACACCCTGAGAGATAGCCAGTATGGGTTTGTTGCGGGTAGGCCGTGCTTGACCAACCTCATTTCCTTTTACGAACAGGTGACCTATCACCTGGACAAGGGGAAAGAGATTGATGTCATATATCTTGACTTCAAAAAAGTCTTCGATCTGGTATCCCATGATCACCTTTTGGCAAAACTGGCCAACTGCAGCCTTGGGTCCACCATGATTCGCCGGCTGGGGAATTGGCTCCGTGGTCAGACCCAGAGGGTGGTGGCTGATGGAAGTAAATCGTCATGGTGCCCTGTGACCAGTGGAGTCCTTCAAGGCTCTGTCCTTGGACCTGTATTGTTCAACATCTTCATTAATGATGTGGACATTGGAGTCAGAAGCGGACTGGCCAAGTTCGCCGATGATACCAAACTTTGGCATAAAGCATCCACACCTGAGGATAGGGGAGTAATCCAGGCTGACCTGGACAGGCTCAGGAAATGGGCAGACAAGAACTTGATGGCATTTAACACTGAAAAATGCAAGGTTCTCCACCTTGGGAGGAAAAGCCTGCAGCATGTCTCTCGGCTCGGCAGTGCTACGCTGACTAGCACTACGGATGAGAGGGATTTGGGGGTCAGGATTGACCACAAGATGAACATGAGCCTGCAGTGCGATGCTGCAGCTAGTAAAATGAGCAAAACCCTGGTTTGCATCCATAGATGCTTCTCAAGCAAATCCCGGTACGTCATTCTTGGACCTTACAATGACAGGCTGAGAGCTATAGGACTCTTCAGCTTGGAAAAGCACAGGCTCAGGGGCGATCTGATGGCCACCTATAAGTTTATAAGGGGTATTCACCAGGATCTGGGGGAAGGTTTGTTCACCATAGCGCCCCAAGGGATAACAAGGTCGAACAGTTATAAACTTCTGCAACACCGTTTCAGGCTGGACATAAGGAAGAACTTCTTTACTGTCCAAGCCCCCAAGGTCTGGAATGGCCTGCCGCCAGAGGTGGTTCAAGCATCTACTTTGAACGCCTTCAAGAGAAACCTGGAAGTTTTTCTTGCTGGGATCCTATGACCCCAGCTGACTTTCTGCCCCTGGGGCAGGGGGCTGGACTCGATGATCTTCCGAGATCCCTTCCAGCCCTAAAGTCTATGAAATCTATGAAACTACCATGACTAACTGATATCAAATATTATCCAAAATGGCTCCATTTTCCTACTTCCTAAAGGGACAAATAGGGAAAAAAGGTCACAGTTAGAGCTGGGAGAAGTTGTTCAGACAAAATGTTTTATTCTTTTTCTTTTTTTTTTCTGCCAAAAAATGCACTTTTGGATTTATCAAAATTTTTGAATTCATGTTAAATTCACTGAACAACTTTTGTTAACAAAATGAGAAAAGATGCAGAAACATTTTGTTTTCCCAAACCTGTGCTGCTTTAAATTATAACAACTCTGAGATGTCCTGAACATGTAAATCCCACTCTTGGCATTCATAGACCCTTTGAACTGGGATTCAGAATGTTTTTATTAGCAGGTTGCACATACAACACCAATTACTACTCAATTATACTGCTGCCTAGAACTCAGATGATAAGACTCCTAGCTGTGGGGAAGAAGTGCTGCATACGGGATACATGTATACAGAACATCTCAAAGAACTTTTAAGTAAGTAAACTTGGGTATACCTCCACAGAGATGCCAAGACCATTGCTGAGAAATGCCCCACTTGCTCCCACTAAAAAAGTGTCATACAGTCTGAGAGCCATAATCCAAAAAGCAACTATATGGCCTTCCCCTCCACCCCCTTTTCAAGTGGTATGTGTGGCATTCAAAAGCTTCAATAAGCCTTTTTTCAAGGCCTATTTTTTGGCAGTGGCCTCCAGATTCATGTTAAGGAATCATAACAGAGAGTACTGGTGTCAGCTTTGTCTGGTAATGAAGAGGGAAAAAATTAAAGGACATTTACTGATGCCGAATCCTTTTCCTCTGTCGATTATTTGTAGACCTAGTAAACCTAGTCTTCGTGATCTTCACAATGAAGGTGAGGTTAAAAAAAAAAGGCCATCTTTGTACAAGGGTCACAGGTAGCCATGACAATCAATATGGCCAAATCTAAAATCTACAGAATGACATAATGGGCCCTGGGGATAGCATCTAGGATATAAAGCCAGGAGGAAGATTCTTGTAGGTCAGTTAAAGTAAAAAATCATCTCTTATCCCTTTCCTTACTTTTGGAACAATCAAGTGAAAGATGGACTGATCTAAGTGAATGGTGCCAACTAGAAACTGAAGATAGAAACCTCCCAGCAGGATAGTTGGGTTCAATACAAATGCAATTCACATAGGGCTCAAGGATTTTCTTTGCCCAACAACAGGACATAATAATCTTCAACACAAGTATCCAAGATCTTGGTACCCAAAGTGCAGGTTGACTTGGTGCTGAGTCAGACCACACCTGAAGGGAAGTTCACACAAAAGCAGCATTTATAGATCAGTTTATCCAGTAGCATCAATGTAGACAGTACTGCGGCTCATACCTTTGCCCAGAGCTGCATCAGTGTAAAGGCAAAAAGAGCCTAGGCTGCCAGCAGTTTCAATATTGATTTAGCTGAGTCCTGAACTTGGTGGCTCTCCCACTTATTTCTTAGTGCTGGTGCCCATAACTGGTGCAACTGCAAATTTAGTGCAACTCAACCTTGCCCTGGGCAGCAGGCCCTGACTGGAGCCTGATGTGCATCTCCTGATGTTTGGAAGACAAGCAATTTGCTTTTAAGAGTCTGAAGTTGCTTCTCTAATAGTTGGAGCACCAGAACCTTTAACTATTGGTAAACAAGTCTTGAAACCTGGTGATCTAGGTTCAGTGCTGAAGTTACATGGCTGGTAGCAGCCCAGCTAACCTATTCTAATAAATAATATCTTTTTTGTGTTAATAGTTTTTGAAAGGAATATTTAGCATCATAAGTAAACAGATAATTTGCTAATAAGCAGTGATCAAAAGGACCAACTAGCAACTGGGGTCATTCTACTTTTTATGTGCTTGGGAAGAGAGTGAGAGGAAACATGGGACTCACTAATGAGCACTGCAAGTGAAATCATGTCATACTCCTATGCAGAGGGTGCATGCACATGTTAAACACTAATTTTTCAGTACAGCCTGAAACAATTTTAATTTGATTTTTCAATGTGGACAGTTCCAGCCATAATACTGAAAAGCTCAAGTCTTGTTTTATGTGACATATAGGTGGGAATAACAAACACAAGACATTAAATAAGGCAAATAAACTTATACAGTTAGTCAGCAGTTCTCAACTGACAGTCCATTGCTGGTGTGAGCAGACACCCACTGAACATCCCTGTGGTACCAGGCAGCATCATAAGATGCTGTTCTGCTGTGTTCATGCTACCTCCAAAACAGGAAGCAGCACAGCCATACCTTCGTACGGCAACGTGGGTGGGCTAATTAGAGGAAAGCTAATTAAGCTTAGGTGCAGTAATGTAACTAATGCAGTTATACCACTTTCAGTTTGGGAGGTGCCACAAGTAGAGCTAGATCAAATAATTCTGCACACTGCTGCTTTCCACCAACATAGGACCACACAAAAGTGGTTAAAATTATTTTCTGTTCTAATGACACTATTTCTGGTTTCAGATTCTAGAGATCACCGTCATTGCTGAAATGTACTCCAGCACTGAAAAGGTTGAGAACCACTGATCTAAGAAACACATTTAGTAATTCATTTTTTAAAATCAATTGTAATAAGTTATTGCTTGTGATCATCATGATAAAACATGTTTTTTACTTGGCAAATATCGTATGCTAACCTGTTGTCACATTATAGTGAAGATGATGGACCACCAATGTGTTTTGGGAGATTACCTCCCCTACCCCCGTGATCTCCAGTTACATCAAGAGTGACACCTTCAAAATACCTGTCTCCTGTACTTTATGTTGCATTATAATATCATGGCATTTCTATGTTAATAATGTCAGACAGCATATGTAAAATATGAGATTCAAAACCAACTGTGTTTCATCCCAGATAAAATTATAAAAAATTACTTTATTTCTTTGATTACACAAATACCTTGCTTTTAAATGCATTCCCAAATTTTCTGACTCATTTTAAATAAAAAATAAAACAGCAAATAAAGACACATCTATGGTATATATGAGCTTTTTACTTGAATTTAAGATGCCCACAGCTTGTAGAAATATGGTTAAAAAAAAACACATCGTATTCATACTCATTTTTCCCATGTGGCGAGTTGGTACAGAAATTCAATGAACTGAGGTATGGAGAGGCATGAAAGGAGCCCTATCCTCCAGTATAATATTTAAAAAAAATTATGGGCTGCCTTTTCAAAAAATGTCTTAATCACGCAGCAGATTAAATTATTTCTACTTTAGAAACAGAAGTTACATGCTTTCAAAAGCTTTGGACTTTCATCTCCCAAGCTGTGAAAGTGGCTAATACAACCATGTCTACAACTATCATTTTAAAATGCAATGCAACACAATATGTAATTATGAGCATGAAATGTACAGAGTTGTGTACTGTAATGCATGCTGTACGATATTTCATAATTTAAAATCAGTAGTGTTACCAGCACAACCTAAAAAAAGAAATTCAGGTATAAGTATGTTAATTTACCTGCTGAATGTATATGTTACTAATAATTTTACCTTGAGCTGTTACAAACTGCTATTTACCATATATTTGGTCAGTATACCACAATGTGGCACAACCAAGATAATCCTTTAGGTACCACAACACTAACAATAACAACCTTGAGCTAACCAGGGCCAGGCTTGATTAATAATTTTCTAGAAGAAACCTCCAACAAAAGCTCAACACATGGAACAAACACCACTGCTTTCTTCAGCAAGTTATGACTGTCCGTATGTGAGGATATTTGGATTCTTCCACTTGGGGCCATTACCTTTTATCTACCAATTCTTATTATTTCAACTGGATACAGTATTACTCTCTCCTTAATCTTATCCAACAACTAGCTGTACACTATTCCAAAGATACTGCATGCCACAAAGAGATGACTGTGTATCACCAGATGAAAGAGCCCAAGATGTCATCAACTATGTTAGCATGCTCTTAAAATGTGTTGCGAAACCAAAATCTGGTTGAGGTATTTTGCACCTATTATAAAAAGATTTCAATTACTTTTGTAAAAGCAAATCATGAGCTCCTGGTCAGTGTATGAAAAATATCACTCGATATCTACCCTAATGTCACAAATGTAACCTAGGACTACTTAGTGGGAACTTAGTGCAAGTGTCTTGATAGTGCATTTATTAAATGTACATTGTATTCAAGAGTTACAGTTTAAGCAACTCTATTTTTATTTCAAGAAGATGAAAGAAGAAAGGCAGCAAAGTAAGGATGACCTAATTATAATGGCACTATCCTTGGAAACCCAGATTTAATTCCTCAATTTACCAGATTTTCTGTATGACCCTGAGTAAAACTGTCTCAGTACCCAACTTAAAAACAGAATAGATTCACTTCCATACCCCATAGAGGTAATGTAGGGAGAAATACATTAAAGACCATGAGGTGCTGAGATATGGCAGTTAGGGTCATTATAAGTACAACAGACACACAAGAGAAAGCTAGATTGTGGGAAATCTTGAAAGCAATATAGCACAGAACAACTAAGCCATGAAGAACTGTATAGTTGTATACTATTAGCAATAAAAAGCTTCTTTACTTTTTCTCCTCAGTCATCTTGTCTTAAAAAAATCTATCCCTGCTTGCATGGTTCTTTTCGGCATCAATGGAAGATCAAACACTGCATAAAATCCACAATTTAATTAGCCAGACATTTTACACAGGATGCATCTTAAAATGAAAAACATAACCCACAGACTGTTGGTTTTTAATCTGAAGAATCATAGAGTTACCAGTCTTTCCATCTAAATGAAGGACTTGGGTTTCCTAACTAAATATTCTGCTGCTACCCTAATTGCACTTCAACCACTGCAAATTACCTTACATATTGAACCCACACAAAAAAAATCTCCTTATAATTCCCATATGTGGATAGCTTGGCAACATCAAAATGTAAAACTTTATTATAATAGAGTATGCAGAAAAGACTTTTAGAAATATGCCAAAATCATATTCTGCCGAACTTTTGTAATGATCAGCTTGCTTTAAAATAATAAACATTTCTGATAAAGCTATAATTTATAATTTTATTTAAACGAGCTTAAACTTAACCAAAGATTTAAAATAAGCATTTAGAGCTCATATAATAAATTAAGTTTCTTGTATATAATGCATTAAAGGCACATAAGTACTTCCTAAAAATTTAGATGCACTGCACTTATTTAACATAAATGTACCAAACTTAACTACCCAGTAAATGTACATTCTCCATAAAATATTTCGTAGCATCTTCTGCTTTTCATAAATGCTTTCTATTAAAAACTCTAATGCAATCAAAAATATCTAAATTGAAGTGATGGAAGTAACTTCCAAGTTGTTGATCAAAATCATTACAATGGGTTAGTTCTGCCCTGATGTGCATAATCCGCTACAAAACCCAACCAGATTTACTGTGCCCTCACTATTGCTGAGCCACCTCATGTGTTACTAACACATGTGGGTGCACAACACGTGGTTCTTTGTCCAACAGTAAGCAAAGTTGCTCTATAATTCTTTTTCCAGTGCACTGTGTATTGATAGAAGGTTTTAACGTGTGTACTCACTACAAAGTGGGTAAAGGTGGGTGGACTACCAAAGTGAATGCAACACGCACTTAGGCTTTAACCTAATCTAAAATGGGCCAGCAAGCTCATACTGAAAGCACTGAAAATGAATATGAGCTGGCTTCATTCAGAATCAGATGTCTGGAAATCACTGCTCCCTTTCTCTGATACAAAGGCAATTATCCATGCTAAATTCTTATTCAGTGGCCTTTTCAAGAGCTCTTGTTCCAAATATTTATTTGTGATGGAAAACTGAACATGCTTTTCCACCTCATTTAACCTGTCACAACGGTAACTGCAGTAACAGAATTACTTATAGGAAATTTTAGAGCACAATGCCCTCCCTGAGCGCCACTCCAAGCCCCTTTCCAATCTGTGTTTGGCTTTCTGCCCTATCCACCACTGCACTGTCTGCCCCCTCCCCAATCTGCTGTGCACCACACAGAAAGGCTACCACTGTTACTTGTGGCACAGGTTGACTATCCCTGCTTTAGAGTATATAATAAGGAATGTAATACTGATTGACTGACAGATAGATGACTAGCAAAATCTAAGAATCTCAACCTTTTGGGTTCATATTTTAAATGTCTCCATACATATATATACATTTTTAATGATCCAGAGGTATGTGTACACTGCCATTTCTTGAACTCATATATAGTGCCACATGCTAAGGAGAGAAAACATTAAGTATGATATGGTGTTGTTCTCCCTGATTATCCCCCTGTTGTAGTGAAAGTGACCAGCTGGCTACAGATGTCAATAATGTTTAACTTACCAGTAACAAGTTCCTATAAAGGTTATTTTAAGTCTTTTATTAGTTGAAATATGCAAGATTAAAGGAAACATACAGAGAGGGGAAATTCTAAACATTTTCTTTACCCACCGATTTGATTTGTTAAATTCCTTTTGCATTCCCCATTGCAGTTTTTTTCCCCACATTAAAAAAGTTTTATAGTTTATCCCATTAATTGGCTTACTATTTCTCAGTCAGTTATGATCTTCTTTTCTTGTGGTTTTCATTTTAAAATATTTTCTCTCAACAATTCCTATTTTCATGATTTGCCAGTATTTTCTTCAGTTCTAGTTTCCTTTATTCTAGGATAGAGAATATGACTTCTGGATGGAATAATTCATCACATTTTATTTAAAAAGGGAGCTTGAAAAAATTCAATATACTATTCCTTCTTTACTAACAACATATAAGTGATTATCTTAAAAATACAAAAATAAAACCAATTTATTAAATAAAAGACTACCAATTAAGTTAAAATACAATTTAATCATTATCAATGTTGTGAAAAGTCATAAGACACTATAAAGGTCAAAGTAGGACAGTATCTTTATTGACACATCATGTTCTACAGAGTAACTCTTAAAATCTATAAGCTTTTTAAAACCTAGATTACCTTTAGTAATGAAAATGCAGTTATAGCTGTTAGTATAGGAATATTGATGGTTCTATACAACTTCCACTATGGTTAATAAAAATGGATCAACTTCCTTAATAGAATGTCAATTATCCCTGGAACAACTAGAAAGTATGGATCAGTGGTTTGAAATGTTTTATTTTTTTGAAGAACTAGACCCATCTTCAATTACAGGAGCAGAAGCCATGAGAAACTACAAATTGCTTTTATCACTCTTTATGTTCATACCTTCATTCAATAACAATGTGAAAATGATTTTCTATTTATATCAAAGTTTAATTTTTACAGCTGAAATATTGTGTAAACACCTTTTAAGCAAAATACAGATATCTAAAATTAGGTGTTAAAAAAAAACAACCTCTCCAAAAACACCACTTATTTATACCAACCAGACCTACCACCATTGTGTGTGTGTGTGTGTGTGTGTGTGCATGCACGCGCACGTGCACACACACAATATACATCCATAGTAAGCCTTTTTGTTTTTTTTAATAATATTTTATTAAATCTAATTCTAATGATTAATCTACTTACAGAATTCAAAACAAGTTATGACTAAAATGGAAGATGCAACACTCTTTCAGTAGAAATACTGCTAATTTTTCCACGTATAATGGAGTACCCACTTCAGTCAGTGGGAGGTTTTCCACTGACATCAAGGGAGGTGCATCAGACCCATACATCCAAGAAGCATTGGGGAGTTTTTATAGGCTTCTGTACCGTGAAAAATGGTTAACTAATTAGTGAGCCTTCATCTTTCTAAAAAATGTACATTTTTAACACTATCCATTTAACCTAATTTTGCAAATAAGAAAAATCAAAACACAATAAAAATATCATATTTAATAAATTCCAAAAGAAATGCTAGCTATGCTATGAAGAGATATACCTACTGAGATACAATGGTATAATGCTGATAATTTAAAAGAAAAAAGTTCCAGTGTTAGTGGTGTTTTAATACAAATGCTTGGCTAAAACATTTTTGGAATCAGGGTTACTTTTCATTAACATGATATTTTATCTACATTGCAAGGCATGCATGGAAAACTATGCTAGAAATCACTGATATCTGTCACAGGCTTGCTACCAGCTGTAGTTATAAGCTTACAAATGTATGAATGCCATGATAACAATTGGGCCAACTGCCAGGAAAATACAGATCTAAATTAATTAATCTCAAACTGTTTAGACTATCCATGTTATTTTATTAAATCTTGGGAAGTAATCAAAACTCCTTAGTAGAAAAAGACCTATTTAAACGACTATTTGGCTGCATACATAAGAATTCACTTAATCTTATAACAAACCACAGCCAGAAAAGAAATGATAGTTGCATATGTATTTAAACAATTTTAAATTGTTTTACATATTTGTTCTTCAAGCTACTTTAAAATATCTGACAACTGCTACAGTCTAAGAATGTTAGTTGCTTCTATCTAAGCTGTTCTGTCAAGGTGAATTTCTATGACTGCAAAGTACAGAATGAAATAGTTAGCAAGCTGAAAACTGATACAGGCTTTCAGATTAGGACATTTTGAAGTCTGAATTTTTATATTTAGAAAGCCAAAACAAAAGGAAATGCCTTCCTACTTCAGATTCCTTCTCAACTTGTATAATTCTACAGTTGTGCCAACATACAAGACTTTACAACACTCCAAGTTAGCATAGAAGGGTCCTCCTCAAATAGCTGTTTCACATTACAAACAGGCAAATAGGTGTTAATAACTGAGAATATTGCCTAATTAATACAATATTTAATAAAAGAAAAAGTGTTTGCAGAACTACCACTGTCACAAAAAAGAGAAATGTTGTCTTGACTAACAGCCCCCAAACTTTGGGTTGCAATCCCATACAGGCTCACAAACCCCACAGAAATTCAGTTACAGTAGTGAGGCTTCAACCAGGAGTGTGGTCACCACATAAAAACAGAGGGAAGCCTCTATGCCAGGGGTGGGCAAAATGTGGCCCACGGGCTGGATGTGACCCACCAAGCTATTCTATCTGGCCCACAGGGCCCCTAAAAAATTTAGAAAATTAATATTTATCTGCCCCTGGCTGCCTGTCATGCGGCCCTCGATGGCTTGCCAAAACTCAGCAAGCGGCCTTCCGCCCAAAATAACTGCCCACCCCTGCTACATACAGTCCTAGCACACACCACTCCCTATTATAAAGAAGTATGTAATTTCACACAAAGGACCCACTTCATTTATAATACTCTCATAGGTCACCATGAACAACAAACTCAGGCAAATCAATACAACACAGATATCCTCTTTCAAACATTTGGCCAATCACAAAAAGTAGTTGTCACAGTTAACATTAATGGCATGCACCTGAGCCTTACACTGACCCCGCATGGATGGCAAAAGAGTAAAAATTCCCTTGAGGCACCTAAGAGATTACTATCCTGATTTGCAATGGGATGAACCTACCATACATCCTAAAATGGAAACTACAGCCACTCATAACTAAAGAAGACATAGAGAGAGGTAACTGAAATGTTTAAAACATCTTTGAAATATTTTTAATGACCACCTGTACAAACGAACATGACTTTTGAAACATTCAAAAAACATCTGAAGTGCTCCAAAACTGAACCTCCTGAAACGAGGAACTATTCTGAAGTGATGTTGTCATCATGGTCCAGAAAATATACAAGAGGCAAGGATTGTTTATGGGTAATATCTTTTATTGGACCAACTGCATTGGATCAACAAGCTTTAAGGCACAAGATTTCTCATGCATCCTTGCCCATCATACTATTTTGACATACCATATTTACATGAGTATGAGATGCCCTGAATACAAGATGATCCCCCCCCCAAACACACACACACAAATGTTATAAACTTGTTTTCATTTTCCAGTTATAGAATCTAATTATTGGAGGTTTGCCTTGAATGTGTCCCCCCTCCCACTGCTACAGCTGGGAAAGTAAATCTGCAGGGGGGAGGGATCAGGTGGTCACCTTGCCCTTTGCTCCCTGCAATTTCTTCCCCCTGCAGCCCCTTCCCACCCTCCTGTCAGGGCCTACTCTCCCTGAGAACATGGAAGTAAGGCTCACATTTGAAAACACTGACTTTGAAATAAACATACCTGTAGCAATTGGCATATGGGCAAATTTTTGTGGGTACTCATTGGCTTAGTTCATCCAGAATTGATGCATTTTACCTTCTTTTTTTTTTTTTTTTTAAACTGCTGCAAGTTTTTGCCCAAGTACTCAATAAACACACTTTTAAGCAAAACTTTTTACCTACTCATATACAGTACAATCTATGCATGATATTCATAGATTGTAAGGCTGGAAGGGCCCTTGGAAGATCATCAGGTCCAGCCCCCTGTACTAAGCAGGAAAGATAACTGGGGATCAGGTGACCCCAGCAAGGTGACTGTCTGGTCTCCTCTTGAAGATTTCCAGGATAGGTGATTACAACATCTCTGGAGGGAGCTTATTCCACAGCCTGGACACCCTGACTGTGAAGAAGTTTTTCCTAATGTTGAGCCTGAATTGGTCTTCCAGGAATTTGTGGCCATTACTCCTAGTTTTCCCCTAGGTGCCCTGGTGAACAGTTGCTCACGAAGCTCTTGATGTACTCCCCTAGAGTAGCGGAAAGCTGCTACCAGGTCCCCTCTCAGTCTTCTTTTCTTCAGACTGAAGAGTCCCAGGTCCCTCAGCCTTTCCTCATATGGCTTGTCATGTAAGACTCTAATCATACAGATGTCTCTTCTTTGGACTCTCTCAAGCTTGTCCATGTCCTTGTTAAAGTATGGTGCCCAGAACTGGACTTAGTCCAAAGCCAAATGGTTCATGAGTTACCATATAGCTCATTAAGCTGGGCCCTAGTAGATTCAACAGCATTTCAAGCCATAGTGACTCCATAAGCTCAGCACTGCTCAGTATGTGTGTGTACTCCCAGAAGGAGCCATATGCTAATTAATATTCCTCCCCTCCTCCCCCCGACCCATTTCTGGAATTGGGTGTTCTTGTCACTAGTTCTGGAAGCCTCCAAAAATTAATATGCAGATGAGGTGCGGGACAACCTAGTCTAGCTCCACCTCATGGTGGAGCCACACTAATTCTATGCGATAGGCTGACAGGGGGCAACAGAGGGTTCCAGGTGAACTGTTTGGGGGCCCGTTTGGTGATGTTTGCCAGGTATTTAGGGCTGGTTAAAAAGCAAGAATCATTGGAAATGGGAAAGAAAGGCACAGCTCAGCTGTGGGAATGAAGAGGAAGTCAACATGTATTCTGTGTAGTGGCTCACCATGACTTGGAAAAAGAGTCAGAACTGAGGGGGTCTGAGCACAACAGGTACTACCATATATCTTATTCAGATGGACTGCACTAACCTATCCTTGTGGGAGGATCCCTTCAGCATGTTTGCCATGTTCTTTATAGTCAGTTTCCATTACTGACCACAAGTTTCTTTGGCAGCAGCTTAATGATAGACAATGTATTGAATGAGGTTTCCTTATATACAAATCCAGATGAGGAGCTTTTTCCTCCCCATGTTGATGTGGGGGGAGGAGGTCACCCTGTCTTACATTCAAGTAAATGTGATATTTCAGTTCTTGTTACATTTGTACAGAAACAGCTCGAAAACTGTGCAGCTGCCAAGCCCTGCTCCCTCATCCAGTCTGCTCCAGAATTCCAGAGCCCACTGATACTACTGGTACAAGGCTCTTCAGCCCCAGTCCCCTCTAGAAGCAGGAACAGATCTAGAGGGATGTAGTTGTACCCTCCTCACTTTGGCTGTGTCACACATGTACAGCAAGTTTTCTGAGCTCACTGGCTTACCAGTGCAGCTCCTGGCCGAAGCTGCTGCTTTGTTTTGGCTCTGAAAGCCAGGGGTGAATGCCACAATCACTCCCCTACCTTACCTACCACCTGGTTTGGTGGCAGGGGAAAGGGTGGGGATGGTAGTCATGGTCCTCCTTGCATTGGGTTCTGGAGCCAAGCCACAGCTGTGGCTATTGCCAGATGCTGCAGTGATAAACTAGCAAGGTCAGAATGCTCATTGAACATGCGCAACATAGCTGAAGCTAAGCAGCCAAAGGTTGCTGCTGATTTGCCAGCACCTGTGACAGAGTTAATGTTTTTTTTCCATCTCTAATCGTCCTTAAGAAGGCACCCTATTCTTTCAGATTCACAGCATAATGGTAGAGCATGCCAGGCATGAGATACTGGACAATAGAGCTAATTAGAGTTCTCTGAAATAAAAAATAAGTAATTGTTTTACCTCTCCAATCAGTAAGTAAAACCACACGATGAAAGGGAGGAGTATAAAAACAGCACACCTATCTAGAGTTACCAGAAAACAATTGACTCAGTGGTAGGATGTAATGGATTTGCAAGATTGGCTGAAAGCTCAAAATAAAGAATTAAGTGTCAGTTAATTACTTTCGTAAATGATGTTTTTCAGCCTCTACAAAATATTTTTTCCCTTGTTACTTACTATTCTATAACAAACACAGATTTCCTTCTGTATTTCTATCACGACTTTTACAACTAAACAGTGCGAACTAAGCTTTAGTTTACACCATGCAGTTAGATTTTTGCATTGATGACAGTAATGAACTTTTGGTTAACAGTTCATTTTTGTACAAGCCTTAACCTACTGTGAAAAGCTGTAATTTAGACACTGAAAAATAAGACATTTGGGTCATTTAAATAGTATTAGCAATGGTCACATATATGTGAACTTAAAGCACATGGTTTAAGATGCTTCCCTGAATATTTGTGTTCAGCTAATATGAATGAAATCATGGCAACTGTGCATTTAAGTTAAATCACCTTTCAAAATTCTGGCATATTAATGGTTTCCAACTTAAAATCATGTGTTCATGTGAAATTATAAAAAAAATTACAACTTACGTTAAAAAATATAGGAAACAAACTTAAATCATCTGTTAAAGCTACTCTCAGTTATTTTATATGTAGGCAAAATGATGAAAATTACACTTGCAGTTATTTAAAGACTTTAACCTGCATATAACCTTCTGATTACTATGAAAAACTATGAATATTCTTTAATACATTAACTCTTAGTAAATTGGAAACTTTTTAATTTTTGAACATTCATAATTACTATTTTTAAAAGCTGAAACAATTACACATGTAGTGTGCCCCTGGCGGAAGCTTCTAGTTGTCAGTGTCTGTTATTTGGCAAATGTTATAATTATGTCTATAGCTGTAGCAAAGTAAAGTGATATTTAACCTAAAGACCACTAGTATCTTAACTGAGACTGTGGTTAAATTAAGGCAGTCATTAGAATTATGCACACATCTGGAATGAAGTTAAGGATTTTTTTTTTTATTTTGATGTAGAAAGGCTTATTACAGTCGTGTCTAGACAATAATACTGAACAGTTTTTGGTCATAAATGGTTAAGGACAATTTTCCTAATCAAATGTGGGCAACAACTCATGTCTTCCTCACATCCTTTCATGGGACAGGATACATTGTATGGAGCAACTGTGATTCTTTTTTGATTTCCTACACGATTAACAATAATTTAGCATTATTACAAACCTATGGAGAAATATGGCAACTGTTTAGACTGGCTCTCCCACATAGACTGCTTATATTTTTTTTTGTTAACTTCCTTATAAAAAGAATCCACCCAAAAAGCAGGTCCTTTCTTCATATAGTTTATATAAACTGAGCAAATGCCTCCCCCATAAGGTATTTTAGAAAAATATAGAAGAGAATTAAAGCCAATTTGTATTATGTCTATGAAAAATATATGAATGTTTAAGTAACGTGTTCTAATGGTATGAGAAATACATATGGCTACTCAGAAAACAACCTTAGAAGAACACATCTCAACTGCACTTATTGTTAATTAACTTGTTTTTGTCCTTTGTATGCTTTCCACACATGTAATTCCAGTATAAACAACTCCAAAGCAGTATCCAGGTCACCCCGAGACAGGTCTCAGAGTACTAGGCAAATAGTAAATGCTGGATGAAGCGCTAGACTAAATGCAGCTTCCATTCTGGGGACTCTCTCAAGGGCACAGTGCAGTCAGAGCTATAACTATAAATTTTAAGTGCCTTGGGCAAAGTTTTGGGGGAGAGCAGGGCAAGAGGGCAAGTATGAGCACTCCTTTGTCACATCTGCAGCAGCCTTTTGCCCCCCTTCCCCCTCTGCACCCTCCCCCAGGCAAAGCAGCCCAGCTGGGGAAACCCTGCACTGCCCAGGAGGAGTCTTGGCCCAGCCCCATGAGGGAGGGAGGAGGCATGGCATGACCATGTGGGGCTTGAGAATTTGGCAGCGAGGAGGGTGGCAAAATTAGTTGCCATTGCTCCCCCACTGCCGAATTTCCCCACCTGTGGGGAGCTATGTGGGCTATATGCCATGGCTCCATGGACTAGATTTGGCCTGCAGGCCAAAGATTGACCACCCCTGCTATATACCATCATGGTATCAGTGACAATACAGTTTTTATCAATACCATTCTCAGTGTTCCCCGAAGGTCCAAACAATACATCTACAGGAGTTGGATGCTGGGACACAGCAGGAGCAGCACTGCACTGCCTGGCCATAACAGGATCTTACCTGTCTCAGAGACTCAAAGACCTCCACTGTTCATGCTGTGTCCCCACACCCACATCCTAGGACTGGGCAACATGGTACCGATATACATGTCTTTGAGCTTCTCCAGCTCAGCTCTTATGGCCAGAGGGGGCAGGGCTGCTCTAGATAGAGCAAAGATTCTCAGGGTGGGAACCATAATTCAGTTTCTGCCTCTTAGTCAGCACCCAGGGCTAGTGCCCCACCCCGTACCCAGTTATGTTACGGTGGTCAGCAATCTTTTTTAGGCTACAGGGTGAAATGACCCAGTTTGGGTCAGAGGTAGGCCCAGGCACCACTGCTGCTTTTCCCCACAGTGACATGCAGCTGCTGCTTTCTTCCCATGGCAGTGACCACTGCCAAATGCCACTAAAGCTCCCATGTCCATGGTTCAGATCAAATGGCTCTGTGGACTGGATCTGGCCTGCAGGCTGCCAACCACAAGCATAGTGCTTTTTATCTAGAGCACCAGGTATTACAAATATCAGAGATAGAGATGTTCCACAGTAAACCCACTGATGTTGCTTTTGCTCTTGTGGAATGAGCTCTGACCACTGCCAGTGAGTCAATTTCAGCATATCTCACTCTATATTTTGACAGAGTCTGAAATGGGCAGTGCAAGTCTTTTCCAGCTGGGCTAGAAAAGCTTTCCTGGTGCAATTGGATCAGGACCAGGCTGCCCCAACTCCTCTGCACAGCCAGATAGGGTCCCATTGTGCCCACCCCAGGACCACCAGCTAGAACCGGTCCATAGATGGACTGGACACTGCCCATCTGGCAAAAAGTTGACCACCTCTGGTATACTACATCAGATACATGCTGTGCAGGCCAGAAGAAACTGCAGATAACTGTCTCTCCATCACAATCTTCGTTATCATCTTTATGTAATCCTGAAGGCTTAACTTCCAAAGAGGTTAAGGATAAAAATGATGTCCAGGTTACTGCCAGTCTTTCCAATAACTCAGATTGTACTAGTTGGCCTTGCTGAGATCTCAGACTTATATTGCCTCTTATGAGAGTGGATTCTAGCCTTGGGGACAGTGGAATAGGCTATCTAGGATACAGCTGCATATGCCAGAATGTCTAACAGGGCCACAGCCGGAAAGTGAGCTATACATGAAGAGAACACAAAAGTGAGCTACATACATGGGCTGCAGTGAGGGCAGCAACATGGGGCTGCACCCCTCAAAGAGCGGCAAGGCGAGCACCCACCACTCCCTGCCACACTGCTCCCCTGCCCCGGGAGCCTCTGCAGCCTGGTGGGCATGATCCAAAGTGGCTAGGAAGAGCAGGGCTGTGCAGAGAAGGTGCTTGCCCCATGCTGCCATGGCAACACACTCCATGCACATGACACTGCTTGCAGCACAGAGCTTGCAGCCTCTCCGTGCAGCCCTGCTCTTCCCAGCTGCACCGATTCACACCTGCCATGCCGCAGAGGCACCCGGGACAGGGAAGCAGGGCAGAGTGAGGAGTGGTGAGCAGCTGTCATTCCCTGCCACTGTGCTTCCTTCTCCCGGGTGCCTCTGCAGCCTGACAGGCACGATCTGGAGTGGCTGGGAATTTCGTGCCCGCTGGGCTGTAGAGGGAGGGGGACGGAAGCAGACTGGCAGGGAACAGAGGCTGCTTGCCCTGCGACTCTTTGAGGGGAGCAGCCCTGTGCCACAGCCCTCACTGCAGCCCTGCACGCAAGAGATGATTCACCACGGCAGTGCAGGATGAGCGGTGGGGAAAAGATCCCCGAGAAGATCCCCGTGCAGCTCCTCCACTCCCTGCAGCGCCTCAGGGAACTCACGGGGCAAGTGGCAGCATGGAGGTTTTCCACATGGCTCCTCCACTCCCTGCAGCGACAGGTCACGGGGGAAGGAAGCTGAGCAGCAGCTGTTCCCTGTAAGGAGTTCCCTGTGGCGCTGTTCTCTGAGGCGCTGCAGGGAGTGGTGGAGCCGCACAGGGATCTTCTCGCCGCTCGCACTCCGCTGCCCAGGTGAAGCACCTCCTGTGCGCGGGGCTGCAGCAAGGACAGCGGCATGGGGCTGCACCCTTCAAAGCAGTGGCAGGCCCAGGGGGTGTGTCACCAGGGCAGTGGGTGGGGGCAGGGGATGAAGCAGCTCACACTAGCGAGATCCCTGCACGGCCCCACTAGGTGGTGGAGGCCCCAGGGGAGGGAAGCAGGACAGGAGCCCGAGCCCACAGCCTGTGCCTGCCCCACATACAGATCTGGGAGACGCAGGTCTCTGCTGCCCCCGGGAGTATGAGCAGTGGTGGGGAGCTGCCCTGCCCGAGCCCACAGCAGGGGGATGCGGACCCAGGTCCATAGCCCTGGCAGCAAGGCTGTTGGGGGGAGTAAGAGGCAGCAGGGCCAGGGGGGCTGTGGGAGGCCTCTAATTGAGTATTTAATTATTTTTTCATACTGTCCCCCACTCACCCCCTTCTCTGAAGTCCTGGAACACATCCCTATACCTCCTATGTTATTCTACCTCTGATAACGTTTCTGATAACAAAGTGATGTCACAGAATGCATCTACTTTTTTAACCAAGGTATTACTGCACTCTAGATATGGCCTCACTAGTGCTGAATAGAGGGGAATAACCACTTCCCTTGACCTGCTGGCAACACTCCTACCAATGCAGTCCAGTATGCCATTAGCCTTCTTGGCAACAAGGGCACACTGTCAACTCACATTTAGCTTATTGTCCCTGTAACCTGCAAGTCATTTTCTGCAGAGCTGCTGCCCAGCCAATCAGCCCCCAGGCTGTACTGGTACATGCAACTGTCCTGTCCTAAGTGCAGGACTTTGCACTTGGTTCTTGTTGAACTTCATGAGATTTCTTTTGGCTTAATCTTCCAATTTATCTAGCTCACTCGGAATCCGATTTCTACCCTCCAGCATATCTGCTACTCCCCACAGCTTGACGTCATTTGCAAACTTGCTGAGGGTGCACTCTATGCCATCTTCCAGGTCGTTAATGAAGACATTGAACAAAACCGGCCCCAGGACTGACCCCTAGGGCACTCCACTTGTTATTGGCTGCCAGCTAGACACTGAGCCATTGATTACTACCCTCTGACCTGATGATCCAGCCAGTTTTTTATCCATCTTACAGTCCATTCATCCAGCCCTTACTTCCTTAGCTTGCCTGGGAGAATTTTGTGAGAGACCGTATCAAAAGCCTCACTAAAATCAACGTATACCACAACCACTGGTCTCTCCGCATCTACAGAGACAGTCATCTCATCACAGAAGACAATCAGGTTGGTCAGGCATGACTTGCCCCTAGTGAATCCATGCTGACTGTTCCTAATCACCTTCTCCTGCAAGTGCTTAGAAATGGATTCCTTCAGGAGCTGCTCTATGATTTTTCCAGGGACTGAAGTGAGGCTGACTGGTCTGTAGTTCCCTGGACCCTCCTTTTTCCCTTTCTTAAATACGGGCATTAGGGCTGTGCCAAGCTTTGGTCACTGATTCGATTCAGAGGAAATTCATCCCGATTTGGTAGCCAAATCTGAATCGAATGAGGAGACCCATTAATCTCTCCAAATGGAATTGGAAGCCTCCAAATAGACTCGGAAAGATTTGACGATTTGGCCATGGACAGAGCTTTATATGTGTTTTCTACATACCTCAAGGGACCAAGCAGCTTGTGAACGCTGAGATGGTAGGGCAAATGGAGTGTCCCACGGGAGCACCAAGGGGGTTCCCCATGCACTTGGCGGCGGACCCAGAAGTGGACAGAAGTACTTCTGGTACTCAGAGGCTACCGCAGAGAGTGCAGTTCCCCCCCCTCCCCAACGCTCCCGTGGGACACTCCATCCACCACTTTCACCACTGTTAGCTGCTCACCTCCTCCCCAAACTGTGCTGCCCAGTGCAGTAGTCTCGAAGATGACCTTGCCTGTGAGGATTGAGATGAAAAAGGCATTGAGAACATCAGCCTTTTCTGCATCCTCTGTCACAAGGTTGCCTCCCCATTCAGTAAGGGACCCACACTTTCCCTGTTCCTCCTCTTGCTACCAACATACTTGTAGAAACCCTTCTTGTTACCCTTTACATCCCTTGCTAGCTGCAACTCCATTTGTGCTTTAGTCCTCTTGACTTCATCCCTGCATGCCCAAGCAATGCTCTTATACCCCTCCCCAGTTACTTGTCCAAGTTTCCACTTCTTATAAGCTTCCTTTTTGTGATTTAGTTTACTGAAAAGTTCCCTGCTAAGTGAAGCTGGTCTTGTGCCATACTTGCTCAGTGAAAGCATTTTCCAAGCAGCATCTCAAGTCTAAGACGAGGCACTTGAGTCTAAAAAATGTTGACAACTCATAGCCTAATCTTTTAATTCTAGAACGTTACAGTTTTATTATGGTAACTTAAATTTTCTAAATGTATTCATCACATAAATATATCCTTACCCACGTGCATGAACTGCATACAAAGCCTGATAAATTAAGATGAGAGTAGTAGGCAACTGTTGATCCTTCTGGATCATGGTGTAAGCATAGTGTTCCAAATTTTCAGTTTTTACCAATTTTCACCGATAAATTCCCTGATTTTTTTATTGATGTTATTCAGTTTTTACTGATTTACAAACTTCTTTCAGTTCACTTAATTTTACTGGGTACAGTAAAATCCCTGTTAACCGGCACAAGTGGGGAATGGCTGGAAGGTGCCAGTAAGCTAGAAGTGCCATTACCTGAGGCACATTTCCTGCTGGCCACAGTGGGGAGGGTGGCAGCAGCCGCATGCAAAGAGGTGGGTGGGGGCTGTGCAGGGGCCTGGGGGTGCGGGGCTCCCAGCTCTGACCCTGGGCAAGGTAGGACAGGCCATGGAAACTGCTCCCAGGGCAGGCAGGTCCCAGCTGCACCCCAGCAGCTCTGGCTGCAGCCCTACCCCATTCCCTGCAACAGGTGCTACACTCAGCTGCTCCACATGGGCCTGCAGGGCTGGGGCCACTGCCTGGAGGCATGGGGCTCCCAGTTCTGATCCTGGGCGGGGCGTACGGCACTGCTGCAGCAGTCCCGGGAGCAGCCAACACCAGCTGCCTGCACCATTGCATGGTGCAGCCCAGAGGCTGGGGTGGGTAGGGACAAGCGGAGCCTTGGGGGGTTCAGGGTATCGTGTAGTCCAGCAGCTGCAGGCAGCTGGCATCGGCCACTCCCTGGGGCCACTGAAGCAGAGGTTAGGGTGAGTGGAGACAAGCTGCACTGCACCCTGCTCCCCCCAGGGCTCTGCTTGTTCACACTCACCGCAGCTCCTGCTGCAGATGCCCTGGGAACGGCCAACGCCAGCTGCAGAGGGAACTGTAAATCAGTTGGTGTGGGGTATGGGTCTTGCTTCTATGTGCACCCTGGGAGAGCTGTGGGCTAGGGGGCTGCACCGGGCTCTTCCTGGGGTCATGTGCCCCTGGATCTGCTGCTGCCTGCCCGGAGCACTGAGACGAGCCTGGTGCCACTACCAGCCCCAGCCTGCAGCAGCAGCCTGCTCTCGTCCCGAGTGCTGATCCAGGGGCACACCCCACCCCACCCCGGGAACAGCCTGGCGCAGTCCCCCAGCCTGCAGCCCTCCCAGGATGTACGTAGCAGCAAGAGCCGCACACCCCCGCCCCACCCCACACCCATTGACAGCTCTCTCCGCTTTGCTCCCTGCTGCAGCCCCGGGAGCGGCTGACAGGCTGCACCCCAGCCCTTCCCTAGGCCCAGCCTTACTCCCTTCCTCCCTCACCGCCATGGGAATGCATTATTATTTTCCCCAATTTAAACTGATTTTTTTTCTTTTCTTTCTTTTATCTCAATTTCAACCCAGTTTTATGTTTGGAAAATAAACCCTGAAAAATCCCCAGGTTTTTTTTGTTTGTTTGTTTTTTTAATAAAAACTGAAAACACGGAACACTACGTATGCATGTCACCAGAACCTTTGACATGTATACCTAGGCAGGAGTATGGAGGAATGGAAGCTTGTCAGACCTTCCAGCCCCACTTTAGACCATTGAGATGGTATCCGGAGGCCAGACGGAGTCTGGACATCCACAGTGCCTCAATGGCTGTAGTTATATGAATGTCCAGGAATCAAACCCTAGTCTCCCGTGTGGCAGACAAGGATTCTACCATTGAACCACAACAGTGGGTTAAGATGAGAGTACAATGAGGGATTAGCAGCAGCAAACAAAAGCAGTTACAAAGCAACAGAAGTAAGGTCACAAATGCAGCCAGCAGTTGGCACATTTGATGTGAAGATATACCGTCTGTGTTAAGATTATCAAATAATCAAAATAAGTCGTAAACAATAGTCCATCTGTAACATTAAAAACAGTTAATATTTCTTTTCTGCATAGGAAACTGTTACAGTTACCATCATGTCACATGATCAAAGACAGCAAATCACCTGATCTGCATAATTATAATCACTCTCCCCTTTTATGTATAAGGCAGTCTCTCTGTTAAGGTTGTGTCAATTCTATTAACAGGCTTGAAGAACATTTTCTAGGCCCCAAAAATTTCATTTCTTTTTTAACAAAGTATTTTTTGTTAGTGAAAGCCTCCTGCAGCTATTCTTACAGTTGCATTAAAATATTCTGAAGACTGGACTGCAACCAGAAGACTAACTACAACAGTCCACGACAGTAGTATTTTTCTTTTAATATCAATCAAATTTTACTGCCCCTGGAACATCTGCAAAATGTAAGATGTTAAATGTAACTACTGAAACATCATAATATGGAAGCATAGTTTAGTATGTAAATAAAGCACAGCATATAAAGCATTGTCCAGCACATGAATTCAGCTTATGTACCTGACTACATTACAATTCAATAGGATATTTTTACAAAAAAAAAATTAAAATTTTATTAAAATGTACACTTGACAATACCTCCATTACATCATGTGAAAATGTAGCAAGGAGTACCTTACCTCATTCCTGCAGTTTTTGTTAACTCATGCTGTAGAGTGTAACATTCCATTTTTTAACTGGTTTGTTTTACCCCATATTTATCTGTGCACAATTTATTTTCAAACCGTCTGAAACGAATCTCTGGCACTTTCCAACAAACCTCAGACATTTTCAACCTTTGGATTTCCTGACTTTTCAGGATGCATCACAAACTTAACAGAAATCATTTTTACCCAACAGTGGTGAAAGTGGTGGATGGAGTGTCTCATGGGAGCGTTGGGCGGAGGGGGAACTGCACTCTCCGCGGTGACCTTGAAGTACCAGAAGTACTTCTGCCCACTTCTGGGTCCGCCACCAAGTGCGTGGGGAACCCCCTGGTGCTCCCGTGGGACACACATTTTTTAAAACGAAAGACAATTAAAATTCAATTAAATATACTCCATTAGGTTGCCATTGGGTAAATGCATAAGTAGACGGTCTTAAAATTAGAAAAGGAGGTAAAAATCACAGATTCACCATGTAGAAGGAATTACCATGAAAGTTTCTTTTTTAATCTTCACTACAAACCAGATTTTGCCTCTGGACAGAAGCCATAAGCTTGTGGAAGTATGATCATTCAGTGAGATCTCTTACTATGACCTTCTGGTACGTGAGATATGGTAGTAAAGGAATATGGACAGGGATTGAAAATTTCAGGTGGAAAAAAATCCCTTCATAAAACTAGAACCAGGAAATGGAACTGACAAGTTAATTTGTGTTGACTAAATGGCATGAAATACAAGGAATTAAAATAATCAGTCTTAATAATGAAAAGAAATATTTACACAACTTGAAGAGAAACCAGAGCATACTAATTTAAACATACTATTAACAGGTACAGAACGTGACTTATCTGATAGCAAGCCTATAAAAGGGATTAAATATTAAGGTAGTTACTGCCTTTGTCTTACCTCTTTCCAACCTTACACAGACCTTTGAAAGAACAGTCAAGATTAGTACAGAAAATTATTTTCTGACTTTTAAAACCTATTTTGAAAGAGAATTTCCTTTTAAAAATACTTTAAACTAGGACACACATATGCAAAAAGTAATACTTTATTCAAGTCATTTAGTGAAGAGATAAGGCAACAGTGATTATAATCAGTTTCTAAATTCAGCTGAATTGCAGAACTGTTTGTATATATTCAAATCGTTGCAAAATTTACTGGCAGCAGCCAGTACAAAGTAAAGTTGACAACTATTTATTGCCTAGAATTAAACTGTATGCAAAACTGCACAGCAAAAGCCAGTCATCTGTTCACAAGTTACCTGTAAACTAAGGGACATAAACACCCCAGCTGCAGTACATGAAGAATTTAGAAACCAAGTTCAAGTGAACAATCCACAAAAATCTCTTCAATCTTAAGTGCCTAGGTAGGTGACCTATTACACATGCTCTTGTGAGGACCAGGTCCAAGAGATATGCTTAAAGCATACCTAATATTGAGTTCAGGAGGGTAATGATGATTGAAGATTCATTGGAAAAATACATAAAACTGTACTGGAAACACAGGCAAGAGCCCAGGATACTCTCCCTCCAAGTGGAGTGCCCTCATTACTGGTCTTTAAAGACAAGGATCCTCTTGCTTGGTTTCTCTATGGCCCAGGAATTTTGACTTTCCTTCTGCATAGTGGCCCAGATTCAACTGAAAGGGTGAAAAGTATCCTAGGTCTACTCTAGCCTCTGCCTGGTGGTTAGAGCACTTTCCTGAGAATTAGGAGACACTTGCTTAAACCCAGGTCTCCCATTTTCTGTAAAAGTGTTTTAATCATTTGCTATATAGAAAAGATGAGTACCAGTCAGGAAGCGTACCTGGTTACTATGACTAGGTGGAGATTTTAAGCCTGTAAATGCCAGTCTCACTTAAGTGCCTATTTGGAGGCCTGAAAAAGGTGCCTAAGCCAGAAAACTGCAATAAGGACATAACCTTAGGCTTTTTTACCTCCTTGGCAAAAGTCCTGCACCAAAAAATCTGTGGTCACAGGATTGAGACCTACTGAAATGAAGAGCTTCACATGTATGTCCATGAAATTCTAAAAACAAAACAAGTCTGATATAATTTAAGATAATCATGGGCTGGCAATGTTCTAAATTAAAGTAATTTCCATGCACCGCACTAATTGTTGATATGGCTGTGCTAATTCAAGGCATGGAGCTTGTTCTAATGTTTCAGTATCCTTTCCTACTCCTTCTGAATATTCTCACCTTGTCTTAACAACTCTTTCAAACATGTCAACTTCTTCAGCAACCTCTTTGCTTAAGAAAACCAAATATTCATTTTTAAATGGACATTTGATAAGACATACACACAGTGACCTCAGTTGGCTGAACTGTGGTTCAAACCCCCTTGTTCTGTCCTGCAACATAAAGCATACTAAAAAAGGACCATTTAGTTTGTTCAGATAAGAGAGATACAAAAAAACTCTTATTACCAAACTGTCCCCAGAAAATTGCCTTTCCCCAATTTTCAAAAAGGGAGATTTTTTTTTGAGAGAGAAAAAGTTTCCCTTAAAAAATAAAAAACTATCCCTTTTTCCATCCCCTCACACACACAGGGCAGAGTCTTAAGCTCTAATGGGTAATGCTTATACTTCTAAAATAACTACTTGTATTTGGTAAAAATGTGCTATTGCCCATAGCTATTCAGATCAAACTTAGGACAGCAGTTAACAAAGCTATAATAATGATACATCTTTCTGTGGACCCTAACTTACTACTGACCAGAAGAATACTCTAGTTTTTTTCCCCCTTTAGACCACTTAAATTCTTAGTTGAATATCAAATTATAGGTTTAAAGTTTCACTAAACAAAATAACCATCACCTTCACTCCATCAAACTGCTACTTTCTCAGATATTCTTTCCAGGAAGTGAGAGTCTACATACAATGAGTTAGCATTATACGAAAAGGTCTTTACTGCAATACCACTTCCCAAAAGTAAGAAAAAAATTAGACAATGAATGCTACACAAGCTATTCAATAGCAACCTGTACAAGTCTACAATATATAGAGACTTGCTGTGTTATGTTGCCCTCTTCAGGTCATTAGCGGTCACATTTTACATTCTTCTTCAAAGATCCATTATTAACTAACACTTCAAGTATAATTCTTCCCCTCCCCCAACACACTTTTGGCATTTATTAAACCATCCTGTTAATACAGCAGAAGCACTTGTTCTTTTCTTGAAAAGCCAGACAATCATCACAACAATGTTTACAGACATACAAAGTCTCAAAAACTTACTTTTAACTAAATAATCTTAATACTAGAGCCATATTCACTTGAGGTAGTTGTGGTCTGACATCAAGTATAGTTAGGCCCTTCTGGATTTAATATTAAAGCCTGGATAGGCACAAAGGCATTTTGTTAGTTAAAATTATGTACCTCCTTTATACCAATTTATTAAATCAATCAACATAAACTCAAAATGAACTCAAGAAAACATCTCGCCAATTGTTCCATATTGTTTAATCATTTGTTTTATACAAAGGCTCTTTTTCTTCCCACAAATTTTACAAATAACCAACTACAGTAAATCTGCTGTCAGCCACGTAGGACCAAGAAGATAGTTAAAGATTCAAGAATACAGCAGAGGTGGCCAACCTCTGGAGGGGGCAGGCAGCACAGTGACAGATTGGACAAGGAGCAGAAAGCAGAGCAGCAGATCAGGCATGGAATAAGAGTGCCACTCAGGGTGGCTGTGGGGCTTAATCTGTGGCACATCTTCCAAAAGGGTACCCTCCCACCCTCCAGATTGTTTGCCTTCATTTAACAGATACTGCACACCAAAAAAGTAATACTGCTAATAGAATCCAGATCTAGTATCGATCTGCTTTACTGCTCAGATTCTATCACACATTTATTTTATTCTCCATTTGCTGTGGTAGATAATAGCATTCTGTCCCAGTTAATATTTTTTAAAGAAAAGCTGCTGAACGAAAGCTTAAAATGATCTGTGGTTAGTTTAGTTCTGAGTTACCAAGTTTTAAGATTTTATTTTTGCTGTCCTGTCCCCACTCTACTCTCCACACACAGTTGAATTTGGGTAGCACACAAGGTATGATTCATATTATTCTTTAAATGTGTATTCAAGTGCTCATTGTAGATGAAACAGCTTTTAAATTTAGAAAGTAACAGTTCTTTACTGAAAAGCATATCCAAACATTTTATGTTTCTATAACAACGTTCCCCAACAGTACAGTGTTGAACATAGTTAAGACTGATTTGCATTTTAGTTGATGGACATCTGCTCTACTTTGGAATGATCTAGTTCGAGTGAAAACTCACATAGGCAAGCAGGTACCTATAAGGTTCCTTTTCTGGTTCCCTTCAGAAAAAGGCAAGAGTGGAAGGGATCAGAAAAGGAACTGGTTCACTGGCTCCTGAAGAGATGCCCCAGAGGCTACTCACATAGGGCCTGTGGCTCTGCCCCAAAACCTGCATTCCAATTTCAAAAGAACTAACAGGTCAGTGGCTAATGCAATACAGACTTGGGCTGTAATAACTCAAGGGGACATGCAAATATAGAGTAAGAATACAAAGGTCACTTATATTCAACTTACTTTACTTGGTCTAATAAAAGATATCAGATTTAACCAAAGAACTTTGTCTACCTCCGTCCTTAGACCAACACGGCTACAACCAACACCACTTCACCAACAACAGAGCTTAAATACATATAGATTTTTAAAATATGTTAATAATTTTGTATAATTAATTTAAGCATGTCAGTTCATTAAAAATATACAATGACCTAAAGTAAACATTTATAGCATGAGAACAATATGGGTACATATTACTTATAAGTGATAAAAATGTTACTGTTGGTAAATATTTCTAGAAATCTCTCTAGATAGTTTAATAGACTTGTATGATTTGTATAATAAATACCTCTTGAATATACATCTAAAACTAAAAAAGGAGCTGTACACATCTTTATGGGGGAGCAGAAATCTCAGAGAAAACATTTTTGAATTGTTAATGAAAATACTTTACTTCCTTCTTCAAAGCATTATCTCAGTCTCTTCACTCAACTGCTGCTTGGTCCACTATTCTTAATACAGCTACTTTCAGATAGCCTTAAAGGCCTTAAATAAATGGATACTAGAGTGAGTATTTCCCAAGCAAATCTAACAAAAGACAAATTTGTATTTATATAGGCCCCACTGTCATATGAACAGGTAGATAGTACTGAATTAATGAATCTTCATGCTCTTTGCTTCATTAGTATGCAAGCCTATGACAAAATGAACAAACTTAGGGAAACGCTGAAAAGTTTTGAAAGTGCTCACCTAACATTGCCTAGTTTACCCGGACCAATTACTACATACACTACCATCCACAATACGTGCTAAATGACAGATACCTAACAGGCAAAGCAGCATAATATAATATACAGTCTACTTCATTCTTCCCAGTAGAAACTTAGCCTGGCCAAACCAATAAGGCATTGAATGCATTAAGCTTCTGGGCACAGCCAGGACATAGTTTAACCTTGTACTAGATGTTTTAGGCAACAACATTTGTCATTCCACCTTTAATATATTTGCTTGCATCTTGAATATAAATTAAAACTATTTTGGCTGTCACTATGAGATTTAGCAACACTGATATCAAGTCAGACATTGATAGCAAGTCAGATGCTGGTATCAAGTCAGCCTACTTTGTTTGATCAGCATCATCTCCACTTAATCTGTCCATTTCTACTGTTTCAAAAGTGTTTCTTAGCACCCCACAGTAAACAAATTAGTCACTGACTAAAGAAAATGTTAGGAGAGAAGTGCATCTATATGTTCTGATGCAACTATAGGGAGCTTGCCATCTGGTAAAATTTCTGATCAACACTGTCAAAGTAACTGTGACTTCCGTTCTCAATCTTTAAGGTTTCACTTTGACAGTAAATTGGTCTTAATTCAACCTAGCATTAAAAATTATTCTAAAATTCCAAACCAGTTGCAAGCTTTTGCAGAAATACACATTCTGATAAGTCATTACGACTTGGCATAAAGTACCACATTTAGTCACATACCACATGCCCCAGGAATTTTGGGAAGGTAGAATGAAAGGGAGAGAAAAGATTTTTCCTTGACAATAGGTTGCTTAATATAGCAAGTTATAATATAAATAAAACCACTCTGTTCCACCCATGATCGCATGTGTTTGCATAGGTTACGAGACTGACTCAGCAAGTGTAGCGATATAGTGTGGGCACACGACTGGAAATAATGGTAGGCCTACATGAAGTAACGAAGTCATTCACTCATCAATACTTTTAACCAAACTGTTCAGTAATTAGTTTTCTTGTTTCGAACACACCCCCAATTTTCGACTGCTAATTTTCTGGGCAAAGGTACACATCATATATGAACAAAAACAGTAACGTTAAATATACAGTATTATAAAGCATAGAGAACTTTAAAGTTATCAGTATTTTGTGATGCACCTTAGGATTTGATTTGCAAAGACAAACAAACAGCATAGGAATACTGACTAACAAAGCAGGATCTTTTAAATTAATTTTGAATGAGTTTACCTTCAAATCAAGTTAACAACATAAAACTTGAAGGGCTACAGAGGAAAACAAAGAATTACAAAAAACCGGCTTTTCTCCAAAAGGAGAAGAAAATGAAAGGCACTGGACAAAAACAAAGATAGGTTGACTTATATACATTTTTAGTTATACATGCAGATTATAGGTTTGGATTTGGGAAATAGTAATATGAGGAATTAAGGATTCCTATTGGGAGCTTGAAAAAAGTATTTTTGATATTTTATTGCACTGTATTTTATTTATTTTATTTTACTTATTACAATAAACTTACAATTTAGCTGTCAAGTAAGCATGCACACATTAGTCCTGTGAACTGAAGTTGACTTGATTCTAAATGTCATGGGGAGAAAAGCTTTCACACATCCTTTGAGATGTTTATTCTATTAAGCAAGATGTCAATAATTGGTGGAAAATGCAAGCAGTACAATACTTCTGATGTTTGGTCTTGGGGTTTTGATTCTAATATGTGCCTGATTCTATAATATTAGATTCTAATAATAGACCAGACACTGAATCAAAAGTTAACAGCCGGGCTTTTCTTCTATATATCAGCTTCAAAAATTCTTTTGACCTGTTCAGTACCTAAGAGGGTAATTCCACAGGTCTGTACTAAGCTACAGGATATTTTAACGTTTTTAAGGTTTTTTACTTCCTCTTTTAAATTCAAACCTTTTTCCAACATAGCGTATAAAATACAAATATTAAGAGTTTGTTCCAAAACCTATTTAAGAAATATTTATTTTATTCCATTAAAATGTCTCTTTCTAAAATAAAGAATACTATTAGAATAGGGGTTTTCAACCTTTTTTAACAGGTATAACCCTGGTAGTCAGGAGGGAGGGAGGAGGGCGCGCGGCTGGACACGGAGCAGTGGCAGTGTGGGGTGGTAGGTTGTGGCCGCCACATATGAGCTCCCCACCTACTCCCTGCATATGGCTGGCTGGGTGGTGGCTGTATAGCCTGCAGAGGGGCACCACTGTCCTCGCCCCCCACCCCCGCCCTGCCCTGTTCCTGGGAGGTGGCTGCAGCACTGGTGGGTGGCAGCGCTCCATCCTCACCTGCCTGCCCGTGCGTACCCCCTGGGACCTTCCCAAGTACCCTGGGGGTTCGTGTACCCATGGTTGACAACCCCTGTATCAGAATAAAAGATAAGGGCAATAAGTCTAAAATGAAATTTGTAATAAAAGATAAGTTTTTCAGGGTTACTATCTCATCTGCTTTCTCCTGGACCCTATGATGGCAGAGAAAGATATGTAGTTATGCAGAAAGTGAGAAAATGTTCTTCCTATTTATATCTTCCTATTGCTCCTTCAATTGATGAGAAGTTGTGCCTACTCTTCATGTGCAGCAACTACAGTAAATTTTCTCTAAGAAAAGGTAAGTTCTTATTTGGCTGTTAATCATTTGGCATACTTTGGGATACACTATTCACCTACTTCTGGCACAATGAGGAGTAAATCACTTGTTGGGATCAACAGTTGAAACAATCATTTTTATGGCTTTACTTTTCTTTCCTGAATAGAAACAGAAAAGAACAGAAGGATGAACAGAATAGTTGGAGATGTTTCCCCCGGGATCTGTAAACTAGTAATGGTGGATGCCAAGGAAGCTACTTAATAGGGAACAGACCACTCTGGAGATATCTAGTCCAATGTTCACCCTCTATAGCATCCACTCCTGCCACTGTTTGAGACAGAATACTGGGCTAGACGGACCACTGGGCTGACCCAGTATGGCACTTCTTATGTTCCTCCATTAGCTTATCACAACTAAAACCCAGAAACTGTGACTATATAGCTCATCTACATTTTACCTTGCTGTTAGAGACATGGGAACAATAATTTTATACAGTTTTATATTCTGCAGTATGAAAATAGTTTTGTAAAATAAGTTCTTCTTGTATGATCTCCTACCTGATATATTCTGAATGGGATGTAACGGAATCCACTATCTTCTGGAATATATTCCATGAGTTTCCGATTTATGGCCCAAAATTGTTCAAATTTATCTGCAGAGATAAACAGTTATATTATTTTAGCACTAATGAAGTCTGTTTCTTTAAGGAAAGAATGTACAAAATATGACTGGTAAAAATATACAGGAACACTAGGCATCTATAATCCCTATCCCAGGAATTTTGCCTGTGTGTGAATATTTTCTTCTTCATTTTCTGCTCCCTACCCAAGCTTTAATTGGATGAACTGTTTTCCCAGTTTGCAGAAATAAACACAGGGCAAGAAATTGACATTGTACCACTACAATCAAGATGTGATGACCTGTCAGATAATAAAGGGAAATAGACTGAATTTCATTGTATTTATTTCATTCAAAGAAGTACTGCATAATACTAGTGACAATGGAAAACAGTTATTGCCACTGATCTCCACTCCCCACTTCATGTCCAATGACTGTTCTTATCCAGAGATGGAGAAACAGGTACAACATATAGGGGAACTATAGCAGAGAGCATAAGCAGCAATTTGAAAACTAATTTTTTAAATTTTTGTATTGACACTCAATTTTAGAGAAGAGTCTTTATGACATGCATTTCAAACTTATCTGGCCTCATGGACTGGATAAGCAACGCCAGGCCGGTCCACAGACTTTATCAGGCCAATGGACTTGATCAGGCCACCCCCTCCCCACACCACGCACCAGATCCAGCACACACAGCATACCCAGCCCCACCCAGAAAACATTTGTATCATTTTGATGGAGCACTCTGAAAACAACAGTAAACGTTTTCCATGTTTCATAAGCAAGCTGATTTTTGTATACTGCCTACCAATTCAAATAAAAAAAAAAACTTACTGATCTTATTTCTGGCAGGATCAGAAACAGTGAAATAGTTTAAAGACAGCACACAATTCCTTCTCCCCCCCCCCATTCAAGTACTCACAAGATAAAAATACATAAAACACCATGATTTAAATAGAAAATTAGGTATTACAGTGGCAAATGATTTATAAAAAAATAAACTCAAGTCCTAAATCTATTTTAAAAAAACAGCATGTTACAAATAAACCCTGTAAATTATTAGGGAAAGACATAATATAACCATCGTGGTTCAATCCATCATATAAAGGTGTTTATTTATTCTAAAAGCTCTACTAATGATTGAGATGATTGCTGAAAACTCAAAGAGGAATTAATTATCCAGATCTGTGGTTACTGGAGTATGTGCTACTGCTGCAGGTCAGTGACTGAAGGAAGAGGCAATGCAGATTGCACATATTCAAATACATGGGTTTCTGTAGAAAGGCAATGGCCTAAACTAGGGGTCAGCAATCCCCAGCACATATGACAGAGCATGCCACGTGAAGCCGTTTTGCTCAGCACACCACAACTGACCCTGGCTCGGGGCAGCTCCTTGCCACAGAGCCTAGGCTGCTTGCAGCAGGTGGCAGGGAGGCTGCAAGCAGGCCAAGCTCCATGGCAGGCAGCAGGAGACTGCCCAGAGACCGGGCTGCTTGTAGCAGGTAGCCACAAGGCTGCAAGCAGCTGCACTGGGTCTGGAGCTATGATCTGATTTGTTGCCACCAGCCATTGCACACACACCTCGGGGCAGAAAGTGGGGAAGAAGCTGGGGGTAGGACAGCCCCTGGCCTCTTCCCTGCTGTGCACGCTGAGGTGAGCCTGAAGCCATCACCAGGAAACAGCCAGGCCAGAGCTCTGGGCCCAGGTGCAGTTGCTTCGTGGCTACCTGCTGCAAGCAGCCCAAGTTCTGTAGCAGGCAGCACAGGCCTATCCAGAACCTGGCGTGCTTGCAGCAGACAGCCACGAGGCTGCAAGCAACTGCACTAGGGTCTGGAACCCCAGCCCAAGTCCTTGCCAGCAGCAGCTGCATGCATGCCTCGGGGAGCACAGAGAGGAAGGGGCCAGGGCTTAATTGCCACAACAAGGATTGGGCCCCTCGTAGCTCTCCTGCCATAGATTCATAGATGTTAGGGTCGGAAGGGACCTCAATAGATCATCGAGTCCGACCCCCTGCATAGGCAGGAAAGAGTGCTGGGTTTAGATGACCCCAGCTAGATGCCTATCTAACCTTCTCTTGAAGACCCCCAGGGTAGGGGAGAGCACCACCTCCCTTGGGAGCCCATTCCAGACTTTGGCCACTAACTGTGAAGAAGTTCTTCCTAATGTCTAGTCTAAATCTGCTCTCTGCTAGCTTATGGCCATTATTTCTTGTAAACCCCAGGGGCGCCTTGGTGAGTAAAGCCTCACCAATTCCCTTCTGTGCCCCCATGATGAACTTATAGGCAACCACAAGGTCGCCTCTCAACCTTCTCCTCTCAACCACCTCTCAACCTCAGCCATCTGCCCCTGGCATGCCAACATCTTCCAAGTTGAGGTTGCAGGGGTTTTTTGGTGCTCGGCCCAAAAATGCTGCTGACCCCTGGCCTAAAGAAATATTACAGGTGTATTCTTCAGCTTAATGAACATGTTACTAGAAATAAGTAAGAATACGAAGAAAGAATATCCTCCCTAACTCTATGCACCAAAGATTCTTAATTAGAAACTGGTTGAGTCTGTCCTAGTACCTCAGCATTACAACATCTTCTTGAGGACAGCTGGCTCTTTCCCTTAAGTAAAAATATCAGGAGCACAGATAATAGCAGCAAGTATGCAATGATATACTTCTAGTACCCTGTAGGTTTGTGTAGCACACTGAAGTCTGTGCCACTGTGGCTTCATTGGTATTCTTACCTGAACTAGTTAAACTAAAGCTAGGTTATGATAAACCTAGCCAGAGCTGCTGAGTACATGGGTGCCCAAGGGCCCTGCCCCTCCTTGGGAAGAGGGCTGTCACTTGAAATGCGTAAAACTTTCCACGTACATCATTGTAGCCGCCCTCCGCCCCCCCCCCGCCCCCAACCTTCCCAGTGAGGGACAAAAATAAAAGTCAGTGCCAATGGGCCTACCTGTGCTGCAATCACACCTCCTGACTAGCCAACAAACATGCCTTTTCATTGATAATATCTGTCCATTACAGTGACATACTACATGAAGCAATAAAGTTACAGAGCTAAATTACCGATGGACATATAACCCCTCTAGTGTTACAAAGGACACCCTAACAGACAGAATAAAATTAAACATCAACACCTAGACCTACTTTACGTGTTCAAAATTCAGAAAAATGACAGGTTTCAATACTGCAGTGGTCCCCAAACTAGGAGTTCCAACCCCAAATGGGATCACAAAAACTATAAGTGAGCTTGTAAACCCACAGGGGCCCTCAGTTCCCTGATTCTGCAATTCCCCTGCAATCAAACTGGGGCAGGGACTTATGCCCCCCCCATTATTTTCACAACTGATGTCTGCATTTATCCCATGGCAAGCAAAATATCCCGTGGCAAGCAAAAATTAAGCCAAAGCAATTCAGTCACCAATGAAGCAAGCCCAAGTTGTCCTGATTTAATTTTCACTTACAGCAGAATACCTGGGGTAGTCAAATCCCTCGTCTATTAACATGGACAAGGAAAAGCTACTACAGTGTGATAAGCAAGCAAAATTATAGGTCCGTAAGTGGGATCATAGTCAGAAAAGGCTTGGAATTACAGTATCTAAGAAAATGGGTATGGCCATATGTATTTTTGGAGTTGTTTCAAAAGGGAACGAAGCAGTTTTAAAGTTGATTAGAATGGCTTTGCTCATTTGTATTGTTACTATGATAAGCCAAGAACAATCAAATCATTACCAGCTGCTGCCCTTTTGAAAGCAGTCCAAATGTATGCATGTCTACACCCAAAAGTACAGAGCTCGGAGTTCTCACAGACAAAAGGCCAGAGATACTGGGGAGTCTATTTTTGCCAAAATAAATTAATCTCTGCACTCAAAGTAACTCCTAGTAAAATGAGAAAGTCCAGATTAAATCAGACTGTGTTATAAGACTTGAGCTACGTGTTTCTTTTTAGTGTCCTGTATACTGCCTATATAATAAAATCCTTGCATAAAAGACAATTACATGCCAGACAATCAATAACCATTTTTCCAATCTTCACTCTAGCTTTCAACTCCCAGAGATGGAAGAAAATAAAATGTGTAGGCACAACACACACCCATAAGAATACCCACAAGAACCTGGGAGACTAAAAAGGCCCTAAGAGCTGTTATCAGCAGAGTTCAAGAGCTAATTAACCAGGTAATATATCAATTTTCATAGCCAACTTGACAATTTCTCGAGTTATTTTGAATAAAGCTACATTTTAACCATTGTAACTATAAAGTTAATCACTAATAACTTTAATGAAGGAAAATTATTCTAATGGAGCTTTCTGCCTTCTTTCTTCTATTAATTTATTAAGTGCTTTTCCTACATAATAATATTTGTGCTTCAATATTTCCTCTTCTGCCTATTCTGTCCTTTTTCTTTTCTACACCTAATTTTGAACATAATGCAACATTGAAATATCTATATACAATTCTCTCACAATACTAACTTACAATATTTGTTTCACATTTACCCATTATTGGTCACTTTCTTCAACGTTACTAAATTATTGAAACAATCCAAGCCTCGCTGATAACTTGGAGAGGGTGGCTGGGGGGGGGGGGGGTGATAGTCTAAAACTTTGTATTACTTAAGGTAAAATTGCAATAGCAATTTTAAAAAAGAGATTTTTTTTTTCCAGATGTCCTGCTTTGTCATAAGACAAAGACCCAGTTCCAGAAAAGCTGGCCCGACTTTAATGGAATCAGACATCTAGCCACCCTTTTGTCCTGACACAGACTTCCTATGCATCTACACAGCTCGTAGCACCTTCCTACTCTATCTGAAGCAACAGACAAGGTAACCTTTAGACACTTATAAAGCATGGGGAAGTTGTTGCTCCACAGTGTGCATCTGCTGTTACAGTAAAATTGGTACACCTATATTTTCTATAGTAAAGTAAGTGATCTACATTACAGTAACTTTAACCTGAGTGAAACAGAGATGAAGTTGCAGTGCTTTTGCCACACTTCTACCATTACAGGGGCATGCAGATACAAGACTTAGAGTAATAGCCTGTATTATTTGGGAAGCAAGTTTTTCCAGTGATATCTTTTCGGAGAGATGTTAAACAAGCTTTCAGGCACAAAAGCCCTTCTTCAGTTTATAATACTGACATCATGGTATAGCCTGAGTATTTAAGTGGCATGCTACCTGCTTAACTGCCAAGAGGTAAACAGTGGGATGGAAGTACTTCCTCCTTTAAGAGGTAAATAGGTCATGCAAGAGACTATTTGGAGGAGAAGAGAGAAGGAAGAGGAAACTGGCTAAAAACAAGGAGAAAAAACTAAATGCACAAATATATTCAAGGAGAACACACAAACTGAAAAGAAAAGAAAGAACACAAAAGAAATTACTAGAACGTGGGAGGTCAGAGTGCAAGTAAAGGACAACACAAACAAGACAGATGAAGCACCTGAGAAAATACACCTTACTAAAAATGGTGACCATTTCTATGTGGTAAACTTACCATACATACATGCTGCAATTTGCCACAATCCATAGTTCAGGACAAGCTCTTAAACATGAAGCAGCATAGTCATATTTTTGCAATGGGGACCAACCTTCTGGGCAGATGCGCCACAAATTAGCTCAGCAACCTCCAAGTACCAATCCAATCCGTCTCTTTTACCTAATCTGTTACTCAGCTCCCTGCTCCGGGCTTCCTAACCAAGCTGATGCTCTGCATTCTCCATCTGTCACTGTGCTCCCAGCCTGGTCTGATGCTCTGCTTTCTGCTCCCTGCCTATCTGCCACATGTCACATACAGGCTGCTCATACAGGCTACTTATCACACCCAGACGACACGTTGCTCACCCCTGGGCTAATTAACACAGCTGAGTGACAGGTGAGTGACAAACCACCTGTGCTGCCATACTCATGCAACTATGTTATCTCCAGTTTAGAAAGCAGCCTGTTGCCAGCAATATGACATGCTTTCAGGAGTCACCGCTGGTCAGGGTCAGTTTAGATAGTCAGTGAATATGAAGGGGTACATTATTCTCATGCCGTACTGTTCTCATGCCAGCATGGGTACTCTTTCTACAGCTGTAAACATACCATGATGCTTCTTCCTTTGTAGAAATAACCTATAATAGTGATGGTTAAATATTCTGTCAAAACGTTTTTTTCAGTGGAAACTGGGTGTTAGACTAAAAAGTTTCTGCAAGGTGCCTGCTTTCCTCAAAAGTTTCCACTTTTCACAGGGAAAAAATTAGCATCCGTAAACCAGAAATTCTGTTTTGGAAATACTGCTATAATGCCTCATGGAAGCAGTAGTTCAGGTATCTCACACCCACATTCTCCATTACATGCTGCAATCTCCAGCCAGAATACATCTATCATGAGCTCAACAAGCAGGGGGACCATATTGTATCATTCAAGATACAAGTGTTAATAATTAATTGAATTTCTTGAATTAAAGTTAATGTTTGACTACAAATTAGGTGTTATAAAACAGTGCACATACATTAAGGCCACTTTCGTGGATACTCAGAGAAGAAGATTTAATTGCAACACTTAGCATTAAACAATACTTCATGCCTCTTGCACAATATTTCTTGATTTGGTCTATGAAAAGGTATTTTACTTCAATGCTGTTTTTATGTCCTTATGTCATGATCTTACACTGCTGAACTGCAAACAATTTCAGTAGTTTTACTATAGGAACTTGTGTTAGAAGTAATTAGATGAAGTGACATCTAAAGTTACCTAAATTAGATATTTTGGACAGACCAAAATTGGTCTGTCCAAAATATCTAATTTAGGTTGCCAGCTATACAACCTATATTAGCATCTAAACAGACATTTAAAGCATAGAATCCAAAGAAGATTATTAAAGGAATTCTTCTGGCCGATGTAAGTGTTTAACTTGACTTCTGAAACTCAAAGACACTTACAGATTTGGAAAAACAAGTATAAAAATCTCCAATTCTGAGCAAAGCAGTGTTTTCTATTTCTAGAGAAAAGGTTTAAGAAAGTTATACTGTACATAATATTACCAATCAATAGTCCTGAATTATATACCTCTGGCAAACAGGGACGGTACATAATGTTCAAAACACCAGCAATAAACAATTTCATTAGTCTCAACTAGAAAATACTTTAATATGGCCCTTCTCTTTTCTCAAGTCAACTGTTTTTAACTGTTTAGAAATTAAAACCTAAATGAACTTTCGACAAGAGCGTAAAACAGAAAAAATATTTTCCCATGAAAAGAATCAGCAAAAAGGCCACTCATCTCCCACCCTCAAGTAATTACGTAGACTACATTATAACTAAACTCTCATTCAAGTCAAATCTGATTACTCTCGTTTTCCATGCTCCTATCATGTTTTTAATGAAAGTGCTCGAGCAGTATGTTGAAATGAGTTTCTGTATTAGTAAAAAATATTACTTGTGAATGCAGAACATCTGTGTCATGCCTTAAATTAATGATAACAAGGTTTTGAATGAAAACAGCAATGGTGAAGAATTCAAGTGAGCCTAAGAGTCAGGTATATTAGGTAAATAATAGGAAAATTGGCATCTACATTTGCAAAAAGTTAAATGTATTTTTTTTTGCAAATTAAGATGTAAAGGAAGAGTGAAAAAGGTAACAGTACAAAAATCAATAAGAGAGTTACCAACTAAATCTGTAATGAAGTCATAGAATCATAGAAGATTAGGGTTGGAAGGGACCTCAGGAGGTCACCCAGTCCTACCTCCTGCACAAAAGCAGGACTATCCCCAACTATATCATCCCAGCCAAGACTGTCTAGCCGGGTCTTAAAAACCTCAACAACAACAAAAAACCCCCTAAAAATATTCCAAGGATGGAAACCTCCATGTATAGTCACTGTTTTACTATCCTAATTTTTAGGAAAGTATTTAGGGTGAACATAAAGCAGCACAGAATCTAAACAAAAAAGGCAACAATTCTCCTGTGTAAATGGTAGATCCAACTACAGTTCTGAAAATCATCTACAGCAACAATTACCTTAAGATAGTTTTTAAAAATCAACAAACAGTAGATTTGTCTGATGGAGTCCTTCTTGCTAAGGTAGAGTTCAGGATGACCAGGTTCATTCTACCATGAAAAGCATGTAACATCTAAAGTGAGAAATGCCCTACAAAGGAAGAGCAAGAATAATGGGAAAGTCCTGAGGCCCTCAATACCATGCAAATCATAGAATCGTAGAAAATTAGGGTTGAAAGGGACCTCAGAAAGTCATCTAGTCCAACACCCTGCTCAAAGCAGAGCCATCCCCAACTAGATCATCCCAGCCAAGGTTCTGTCTAGTCAGGTCTTAAAAACCTCCAAGGATGGAGATTCCACCACCTCTCTGGGTAACCTGTTCCAATGCTTTACTATCCTCCTATTGAGAAAGTTTTTACTAATATCTAACTTAAACTTCCCTTGCTGCAACTTGAGACCTCCTTGTTCTGTCATCTGCCATCACTGAAAACACTAGCTCCATCCTCTTTGCAAACCTTCAGGTAGTTGAAGGCTGCTATTAAATCCCCCCCGTCTCCTCTTCTCCAGACTAAATAAACCCAGTTCCCTCAACCTCTCCTCATAAGCCACGTGCCCCAGCCCCCTCACCATTTTCATTGCCCTCCATCGGACAACCTCCAATTTGTTCACATCTTTTCCGTAGTGGGGAGCCCAAAACTGGACACAGTACTCCAGACATGGCCTCATCAGTACCGAATAGAGGGGAATAATCACTTCCCTCAATCTCCTGGCAATGCTCCTCCTGATGCAGCCCAGTATGCTGTTAGCTTTCTTTGCAATAGGGCCCACTATTGACTCATATTCAACTTATTGTCCACTGTAACCCACAGGTCCTTTTCTGCAGAGCTGCTGCTTAACCTATTGATCTCCAGCCTGTACTGGTGAGTGGAATTGTTCCATCCTAAGTGCAGGACTTTGCACTTCTCTTTTCTGAACATCATGACATTTCTTTTGGTCCAAAATAAGTTTTGGGACTCAAAACTACTTCAGCTATGCTGGAGCCAGCCAAATCAAAGACCTATGTGACTTTGCACAGTGCTCACAGAATAAGAGGTGTAGGTTGGAAGGCTCCCTAGGCATAGCATGAGGAAGTTGCCAGATGACACAATCAAGGGCAAAAACTAGAGATTTTTTTCTGATGGAAGAAATAAACAAGTTGATCTTTGGACGGCCTCACTCCAAGGAAGTGTCCTGCAGGACAGCCCTTTATCCCACAGTTCTGGTTCAGGGAAATGTGCATACTGAGATTGCTCAGGCATTCTGAAGGCTTTCAAATAAAGCATTGTCAACACCTTTAACTTTGAACAAGGGGAAGATCTTGCATTTCCTTTTCTGCTGACATAAAATACTGCAGTAGGATTGCTCATCATATCTGGATGTAGCGTCCTGAGATGCAATGTAGGAATACCACATCCTAGTGATAACCAAGATAATGATATGCAACCTCACTACTTAGAGACTAAAGACCTGTATCTGAAGGTCATTCACATCTTCTCCTTACCTTCCTAAAGAAGAAACGATAGTGACCTCAAATGTTAAGTAGGAGGGGAAGGAGTGGGATGCCCTTTGCAAGCAATTCTTGGGTCTTTTTAATGTGCAAGTGAGGACCAAGCTGGCAGCAGATTGGCTACCCCCGTGCCTGGTGAAGAAAAGAGCCCTCAAGCAAGCCTGAGGCATCACATCCGTACAAGCAGCCATATGACCAAGGATAGACAAAAAAAAAAATCACTGTTAGCAGGTTGATTTTCATCTGCGTGATAAGGTCTGGCAGAGTATAGAAACTATTCAGAGTACAATAAACCCTTATAAAACATACTAGGACCAGGTAGGGCCAAAAGATGTGGAAATTGGATGAGGCAAAGGTTCTCCATTACTGGATGGAAAAAAAACTGCCCTTCCTACACCTTACACACAGCCAGTTCTGTAGGTAAGAGTAAACTGCAACAATGTTTCTCCTCCAGTAGGCTGCTAACACCACAGTGACCTTGGCATGACTTTGAGGCAATCAAGAGACCAAATAATAAGACCCTGAACTGGTAATAGTCCCAGATTACCACAAGCCACAGGCGTTTTCTTAGTGAGAGAGTGATAGCAATGTGAAAGTGTGCATGCTGAAGGCAAAGAGAAGCAAACCAATTTCATGCATTATTTCAGATTATTTCAGTAATGTAACCATCTTGAACTAATGACAGATGACATGGAACTTCATTAAGGTCTTTTTGCAACCAGGAATTAACTGCTATAGATATCACTTTCTAGATACAAAAGAGGTTCCTCTGCCATAGTCCTCAAAGCAAAAAAAGCAGCCCTCTCCAGTCAAAACAAAATATTATTGGAAAGGTCCCTAAAAAGCGAGAGGGAAGAATGACTGGGTCACTCCCTGTGCTGAACTGGATGGTATACCTGTAATGGTATTTAAGACTCACGGGTCCATGATGATAAAGATTCACACTTGCCTAAAGCAGGCCAGTCTTCAAAGGGTAAGGGAGGGGAGCTGTTTATAATCAAATGGCATGTTTCAACCATCCCAAAGGTTCTATTTCCCAAGGAGTGGTGAGATGAGGTGGTGCTTGCCAAGGATGCCTCATGCTGCAGAAACAGTGGCACTTCCTTGCAGCATTTTGAAAGAATAGACTTTTTCAGCTCCAAAACACATGAAGAGCTGCATACCCTGAAAGGTTCTTGGGTAATGTTGTGTGCTCTTGGGTTTCATATGTACATCCTGAAGAAGAATCATAAAATCATAGAACATTACGGTTGGAAGGGACCTCATGAGAGAATCTAGTCCAACCTCCTGCTCAAAGCAGGACCCTCCCCAGGATGGAGATTCCACCATTACTCTGGGTAACCTGTTCCAATGCTTTACTACCCTTCTACTGAGAAAGTTTTTCCTAATATCTAACGTAAAAATCTTGAAGCTTGAACAAACATTTCTATCCTGCTTCATGACCGCTCTACCTCCCCTTCACATATAGTCTGCTTCGGCTCCACACTTTGCATGCTGACTTCTATCCAAAACCGGAAGCTAATAAAGAATATGATGTTGTTCCCAGTAAGGCCAAGCTCTTGTGCTCTTTCTTATTCCTTTGTGGGGATCTGGAACTTCCTTCCTTTCTCACTGGTGGTTGATAATTCCTAAAGACAAATGTATAGGATGAAGACAGAAAAATTTTTCACTCTTTTAGGGTATCTGGTAGCATTTTTTTTATTATCCATGTGCTCAAGGGAAAGGCAACAGAACTGTGCCTTGAGGGAAGGCCAGGGGGTGGTCAATTGTGGAAAAGACTGAGAAATTATTCAAATACCTAAATTCTGCAACAAAGCCCCTCCCCTCCTTCCTTAACTACCTTTAAAGCATGTGCACAATGCTAATGGTAGGAACATTCCAGAGAAATGTTGTGATTGTATTAGGAACACCCCATACCAATTTTGTAAAGAAATTAAGCCACAACCCACATAAGGCTGCTTCAAAGACTTCTAGCTGAAGTAGATAAACTAAACAAAAGAGTATTAGATAAAAAAAGGTGGGAAACTGGATGTAAAAAGAATCCTTTAAAAATTAATGCAGTATTTACAGTAATAAATTAGATGACATCAGGTCTTTAAAAGAAGTTTTCAAAACACATTTGATTTTTTGGCAGAAAATGTAAGCCAATTAGAGCTTCTACCATACAACTGCATATATAATTTTCTATCGAACTTTTTATATTATGTTTTTGATTGGTAATCCTTAATTTTTATCAACTGTAATCTGAAGTACTGTATACATATTTAAGTATTTTTCTTTTATTGGTATATTTAATCATCATTCAGATCAGTTGTTAGAAGAAAAGATATTGCATGTTAATTATTAAAGCAATTACATTTTTAAATTGTCCTATCATACACTTTTTTCAACTAAGTTAATAAAATAATACATTTTTTCAAAGTTTTCATTTTCTTCTCACCGCCTCGTCCTTTTCCCCTTTTACAATATGGGTAAGTACAGACAGTCAAAAGTCCTGAGGCTGAATTAATTCAATCTTCACATGTTAGTCTAAGCTGTACAGAATGAACTGATAAGCAAGTGAACAGACATTCACTTCTGATTCTAGAAATGCAGCCACATGCCTGCAGTGGCTCAGGCCACAAGCTGGGGGATGCTCAACTCAGTTGGAGCAGACAGCTTGGGCCAGGGCTAGTCTGCCCATCCTGCAACAGGGGGGTTGGGTCGTCTATGGGGGAAGTGCAAATCATCCTGGGCTGCCGGAGGACTGTGAGTTAACTTGAATCTGGATGGAATTTGGGACAGAAGTTCAATAAACTGATTTAACCTAAATCAGTTAAGTCTGATACTACATCCATGATGGCTTATCTTAAACCAGTTTTGGTCATTTTGAAAGTAGTTTGTGCGCACTTGAAAGTTCATGTGAACTGCTGTTGTGTTACAGATTTGAACCTGTTTTTGATCTCGTATACTGGTTTGTGTGTAAATACAGTAGTTGTGTTTCCAGTTTGAAAACACAGATAACTTTAAACTTTACTGAAGTTAGCATTTTGTGATTTTATAATTTGCATAAAGTATTTTTTAATATAGGAGTTTTTAAAGCTATAATAATGTTGTAATAGGAAAAAGCAAACTACAAAAAGCCAAAGCTGTATTCTGGGTTTCTTGGTATTCCGGAACACAAACAGTACAAATATATTTTAGAATTGATTAAATTAAAATGCACACTTCTTTATGACTGTTTTCTACCTTGCTCAGCCCACCTGCCTTGAAGTTCAAAAGCTAGGCAGCACTTGCTAGAAACATCAATGAAGGGAAGTGGTAAAAGGATGCAAAGATTTCCATCTTTTATAAATAGATCACCAGTTTGCCTCCTGTGTAGCTATCATGACCCAACTTACAACCTGCTGGACATATACTGGCGTGGTGATCTTCCCTCCCCACACAACCAGTTTTAGCCCCTTAAATAAACACCACCACTCCTTCATTTAGGTTCAAAGACAAATACTTTATTTTGTTCAGCCTCGTAAATAGTTCATTCTAATATAAAGTCTCTAGGGTACATTAAGGTTTCTAATGAAGGATGTTGCATTCTTTGTAAGAAAAAAAAAAAATGCATTTTCCAACCACCGGTAGTGAAAAAATAATAATAAAAGTAATCTGCAGATGCATCTTTCTTCTGGCCCAGTCACTTGCAGAATCATTTGGTTTGCATGTATTTGATTCTTTTCACGTGGTACTGAGAGAACACTTCTTTTTCTCCATCCAGCCTCTTGTATTCTTCAAGCAAAGCCTACTAACAAAGGAACTTTGAGATCCTTGCTCTCCGAAACATGCTGAACTCCTATTCAACCCATCACAGCTGCAACCTGAAATCATCTGGTGGTCTAAACAAGAGCACAATTCTTCCACAGCATAGTTAACATTTAACTGCCTTTTGACATGCTTAGAAAAGGGTCCTTGGATCCAATGTGCATAAAAAACAGAACCACAAGGATCAAAATCATTTTCTTGCAATCCCAACTGTCAAATATATCATTCTATATATTAAAACAAGTTATTTTTTTTCCAAGTTGTACCAGAAGGTTGTTCCAAAACCTCTGTTAGAAATAAACTTCAATTTTTCAGCCAGAATTTATTCATGGCCTTCACAACTAGTTCATAGCTAGTTATGGAATGTGGAAGGCAATCTAGTTACGGATAATGCAGAGAACACTGAAGTATTTAATGCCTTTTTTTTTTTTTTTTTTTTTTACTTCAGTCTTCACAAACAGGGGCAGCAGCTCTCAAATAACTAATGAAGTTGGCAGCAAAGTTAGGGAAGGATACAAACAACCTAGAGTAGTAGAAGAAAAGTTTAGGGATTATTTAGAGAAACTAAAAGCATCCACATCAGCAAGGCCAGATAGGATGCAGTGAAGGATACTGAAGGAATTGGCTGATGTAATTTTGGACCCACTGACTATCCTCTTTGAGATTTCATGGAAATTTGGGGAGGTCCCAGATAATGAGGAAAGGACAAATACAGTGCACATCTTTAAGAATGGGAAGCAGAAGGATCTGAGGAATTGCAGACCAGTCAGCCTGACCTCGACACCTAGAAAGATGTTGGAGCAGGTCCTCAAGGAATCTCTTGTGAAGCACCTAGAGGACAACATGGTGATCAGGAATAGCCAGCATGGATTCACCAGGAACAAGCCTGCCTGACCAATCTAATTTCCTTCTATGATGAAATGACAGGCTCTGCGTGGGGGGAAAAGCAGATTATGCAATATAGCTTGACTTTAGCAAGGCTTTTGACATCGTCTCCAACAACATTTGGTAAACTCAGGAGTCTAGTTGGAAAGGCCCTTTGCAACCAGCGTCTGGACAACTTGGGAGCTCAAGAAGGATGGCACTTCCCCAAGGAGACTATTCTTATCACTTAAAAAGTGACCATTCCCCATGCAATCAAAAAGAGGGAGAGAAGCCAAGAGACCCGCCTGGCCCAACGGAGACATTAAACAACTTCTCAAAAAGAAAAAAGAAGCGTCCACCCAATGGAACAATGATTCGGGATCCAGAGAAGAGTACACTCATGCAGCCAGGATCTGCAGACAAGAGACAAGGAAAGCCAAAGCATCCATGGAAGTGAAGCTGGCGACCAAAATTAAAGACAACAAAAAAAAATCCTTCTATAAATGCATATGGAGCAAGAAAAAAAGATCTAGCTCAACTGTGGCACCCTTACAGAACATGGAGAGAAAACCCACAGCTGACCCCCATCAAAAGGCAGAGCTACTCAACAATTACTTTGCATCAGTATATGGCAATGACAGCTGTCCTCATAAAATCAGTCCAGAACAGGTGAAGAGTGCCGAAAGAGTGCTGAAAGAGCTGACCGAGCTCTGGCGAGGCTGTTTGAGGAATCGTGGAACTCAGATGTTGTCCCTAACAATGGGAAGAAGGCAAAAGTGGCAGCCTTCTTTAAGAAGGGAAAGAGGGATGACCCTGCCAACTATAGACTGGTCAGTCTGACTTCAGTTCTGGGAAAGATCTTTGAAAAAATTGGGAGGACATCACTCACAAGCTCCCATCTGATGGGGTACTGAGAAGCACCCAGCATGACTTTGTAGAGGGGAGGTCATACCTAACAAACCTGGTGCCCTTTTATGACCAGATAACTAACCACCTGGACATGGGACAGGAGGTGGATGTCATCTACCTAGATTTCAGCAAGGCCTTTGATACTGTTTCCCATGAAATCCTCTCAGTTAAGTTGGAAAGTTCTGGCTTAGAACAGGCTATGGGTTGGGAACAGGCTCAAGGGCTGATCTCAACAAGTCTTGATTGATGGGGTGGCCTCACCCTGGAAAGCCATCTCCAGTAGTGTACCCCAGGAATCAGTGCTTGGGCCCATGCTTTTTAATATCTTTATTAATAACTTGGACAAGGGTTTGAAAAGTGCAATGATTAAGTCTGTGGTTGATACCAAACTGTGGAGACAAGTAGGCATACCCAAGGACAGGTCAAGGATTCAGGGCAACCTTGACAGGCTGGTCCTATAGGCTGAACAAAACCAGATGAAGTTCAACAGGGACAAATGATGGGTCCTTCATCTGTGAAGGAAGAACCCTCACCATATCTACGCAATGGGTGGTGGTTCACTGGGTGGCACTGCATCCGAAAGGGACTTAGAGTTGACAATTGACCAGAAGATGATTATGAGCCATGAGTGTGACGAAGTCATCAACAGAGCAAATAAAACTCTGGTGTGCATCAGCAGATGTGTCGCCAACAGATCCAGAGAGGTGCTCCTCCCCCTATTTGGCATTGGTGAGGCCACAGCTGGAGTAGTGTGTCCAGTTCTGGGCACCACACTTCAATAAGGATGTGGACAAGCTCAAAAGGGTGCAGAGAAGGACCACCTGCATGATCAAGGGCCTGGGGGACAGGCCCTATGAGGAGAGACTCTGGAATCTGGGACTGTTCAGTCTGAGCAAAAGAAGGCTGAGAGGTGACTTCCTAGCTGCCTACAAATGTGTCAAGGGAGAACACCAGGACCTAGGCAACTATTCAAAAAAAGACCCTCACCCCAGGAAGATACAGACCAATGGACACAAGCTAGTCAAGGAAAAATTTCGGACTTAAGGAAAAACTTATTTTCTGTACAAGTAACTAGAATCTGGAACACACTTCCAGCAGACGTGGTGCAGTTGCCATCTCTGGTGGTCTTTAACAGGAGGCTGGACAAATACCTCATTGAGCTCATTTGAGCCCAATTACCTCCCACAGCTCCAAGAGCTGTGCTAATTAAAGCACCCAGAGCATCACGTGTACTGAAAAATGGTGGCAAGGCACTTAGAGCTAAAGCTCATTGAACAAGCTCATTGAAAGTGCCTCGCCGACATTTTTCAGCATAGAGATGCTGATATACAAGACAGTAGAATCTGCTGGAGCACAGTAATTACCCTTCTCCAGCAGACTCGATTAACTGAGTATGCTCCAACATGGTGCAATTACAGCATGTTGAAGCAGCCTCCCTGCACGTATAGGAGCCCCATAATACCTATTATTTGTTCTTGTGCCCACGCTGGGTTTCAGTTTAAACAGCTTCCACCTGATATTTTATTCCCTTAGTGTACTTATGGAGATTAATAATGTCCCTTCTCTTTTTTGCTCTGCTAGGCTACACAAGTCTCTTCTCATAAAATAGGGTCTAATCTCCATCACTCTGCACCTTGCATTAGTCTTTCTTGAACTTGGGTGATCAAAGTATCACTACCCAAAATTCCAAATGCTAGAACGTTTTACTGTGGCATCAGTACTTTCCTATCTCACTTTAAATACCTACATTTGCCTTAACCACAATTTTCATAAAGCCATGGAAAAGTCATTGTATGAACAACTTCAGCACCCTAGCCTCTTCCCTCCTGTTATTTCCCATGCACGAGGCTGCAACTGATTTGAAGGGATTCCGTGGAAGAGAGGAATGGAATAGATGGAAGCTTGTGGGTTGGAAAGGAAGGAACCCCTGCATGTAATACGTTTCGCTGGCAGAAGCTATAAGATGTCAATTAGGCCTGTGCAAATAGGGAAGTATTAAATTAGGATTCAGCCGACTGGGCGCACAGTGATTCGATTTGGTGATTTGAACACTGTCCCCATTCGATTTGGCCGAATCAGAATTGGAGATTTGGCGCTGATTCTCCAAATCAGTTCATCTGGCTGTGCCTCCCTCTTGGCACGTAAAAAACCACAAAAGGAAAAAAGAGCCTGGCACTCACTGGCTCTGGTAGCAGGGTCTCTGAGGGCTCATGGAGAAGGACCCCCATGCAGCATAGGGTAGCGGGGATCACACCCCCACCCAGCACCAGCATGGCAGCTGCCCCAGGGCGCGGGTGCAGTGTGGCTCGGCAGGGCACCGTGTGCTGCCTGGGAGCTGGGGCTGAGCAGTTCTGCTGTCCCCCACTGCCCTGCGCTGTGCAGGGGGGCTCTGCCATGAGCCCACAGAGTCCCTGATATCCACTGCTGCAGCCAGCAACTGCAGCGCCTTTTTTTTTTTAATTGCAAGGAGGCTGGGGCCAGGCGGGGCAGCAGTCAGGGGCAGAGCTGGGGGCCATCAGGGAATGGGGGCTATGTGAGGGGGCTCTGCCAGGAGCCCCAGAGCCCCTGCTGCAGCCGGTGAGTATGGGGATTTATTTTTTAAAGTGCTGGGACTAGGCTGGTGCTGGGCAGGGGATGGGGCCAGGCAGGGCAGCCTCGTGGGCTTCACCCACAGCTCCCCCCACCAGGGCAAGGGCAGGCAAAGCCGGAGGAGCTTCAAGAGAATTGGCAGCCGCCCAGCTGTGCCTGCCTCTCCCTAGTCTATCCTATCTCCCTGAATCTTTTCCGAATCAATTCAGAGGCTTTGGATTTAATACAGACCTGGTCTCCTGATTCAATTTGGATTCAGAGAATCAGCCGCCAAAATGGGCCAAATCTCCTCCAAATTAAAATCGGCAACTCAAGCTTCGCACAGCCCTAATGTTTGATACTTTTGTAGTACCACTGTCACTGCTTTGATACTTCTAGAAATAAAGAATTTCAACTTTCAGGCTCATTCAGCAACTAAATGATGTTTACATTCCTTCTCCATGGAGGTCCACACTTGATCTGAGCCTTCAGTCATTCCACCAACACAAACAAAAGTATTTGATGGACTATTATGAATTAAATTGCACAAGACACTCCTACTGACATATTAGCTCTGAACCGACACTGCAATGCTAGCCTGGTGGAGTTACATGTGGAGGCCAGTATTTCCTATCAGAAAGCCTATCCCTTTTCCCCTCAGAACCTCTATCATACTGCATCCCATCTGAGAAGACAGACAATAGCCTTTTCTGAAGTCATCACACCAGTCCTACAGTTGCAGCTTTAAACTTGTTTTTAATTCTAATTTAATTTAAAATACTTTATACAGTCAATCTAACTGCTCAGCCAAATAACTGCATTTTCTAACTGCCTCAAGCACCAAACAATTTAAAAGTATCATATTTCAAAGTTATCCTTCAGTAACCATTTAATTCTATTATATTTTATAATACGTATAAGAACCATTTAAGTTGCAATTTTTACTTGCTCTTTCCTGTCTTGGCAATTTAATGGTTTCTCTTTACATGACTTTGGGTGGTTAATATTGCTCAATGTTCCTGTTCTTGCAGCACAAAATGAAGAAAGCCAAACAACTAGTTGTGAAGCCTAAGAAGAATGAAAGCAAAAAGTGGCCTCCTCATTTGTGATTACAGCTAGTCTTCTGAGACTGAAAACATACATTTGATATTCATGATGTATTCATTGCAGTACAACTTTTTTTATATACATTATACCTTTTGCCTTTACTTTTAGATTGTTTTAAAGCAGGGGTGGGCAAAATACAGCCCGCAGGCTGGATATGGCCCAACATGGGATTTTGTCTGGCCTGTGGCAGATCCGTTGGTCCCACCCAGCCCAAGCACAGGAGGCACCCAGGCCATGGCAGCCAGACTCCACTTCCCAGCAGTTCCAGTGGTGGCAGCTCCTTCCAGCTGCTACCGCTGCTGGACCCAGCCCCTCTACCCATGAACCCCAGCCCTTCCACCCCACACCCACAACCAGGGGCAGGACCCATGCAGGCAGGAGCATGGATGGGGTGGGGCTGCGAGTGGGTGGGAAGTGGTGTCCAAGAGCAGGATGGGTGGGCGATATCAGGATTGTGGGTGGTGACATGTTGCAGGGGTGGGGCCTGGAGCAGAGCTACAATCCACTGCCTGCTCATCCTTGCAACAGGTGCCAGTTCTGTGGGAAGGGGCATGCAGGGAGTGGATCACAGCTCTACCCCAAGCCTCAGCCCCGTGCTATCACCAGCCCAGGATCCTGGACCTGGACCTGGCCCCACCCACCCATCCCACTCCTGACACCACTCCTCACTGGCCTGAGGCCCCAACTCATCCACCTAGTCATGTGCCCTGCCTGAGCAGGTCCCGGCCGGCCTCCATGGAGACCCCAGGATCACAGGGCAGTGACAGTGTAGGGCTGGGCCCCATGGCAGAGCCACGATACACACACCCCACACACTCCTGCCCCAGAACCAGCACCTGTTGCAGGGGTCTGCAGGGAACAGATGGTAGATCTGCTCCAGGCCTGTCCCCACACTGTCTTTATCCCGTGATCCCCGACCTGGCCCCACACGCCCATCCCAATCCCAGATGCCACAGCAGACCTGCCCATGGCCCCACAGAGCGCAGAGCAGAGCCATTTAGGGAGTTCCAGTGAGCTGGGATTGTCAGGATAATCTCAGTGGGTAACAATTATCAGCTACAGAGAATTAAAAGATTAAATTGTCTAATGGTTAAAGGTTCATGCTAAAATAACTGCAAGGAAGTAAATTCAAACAGGGAGGTACATGAAGATGTTTCACACCCTGTGTTGTTGACTGACAGCATTCAACATGCATCCATAATATAAAAATCTACCATTGATTAAAAAAAGAAGCAATTATGTGACATTTATTATGTAAGGCATGACGTCTAAAATAAATGCCAAATAACTCCACATGACTTGATAGTAGCTGATTTTCTACAGGCATCATGGCAGAGATAGGTACCAAGAAAAAATTAGAATGCAGAGAGAGTAAAAGCTTAATAGGAAAAGTCCACACAAATCAGAAGATGTGATCACAGCATGGTGTACCCGAGGTAGTCTTAATTTGGCTAGCACAAATACAAATAGCTACAGCATGGATTCTACAAGCCTGCCTAGGCCTATGCAAGTACTTAGCTGGCATCTAGCCTGCACTACTGCATCTTCAATGATCTTTGTACCCAAGTTAGATTAAAGTTAAATAGGCTGCAGTCACATTTCCGACTCTATAAATATATCCACACACTTCCAGCGTGTGTAGTTATTCAGCTGTGAATACTGGTTTAAAATGCAAATGTACAAGCCACATTAAAATTAAGGCAGGGCTCAAATCAAATCCAGAAGTCATGGTTTACAAGCCAAAAGCCTTTAGATCAGTGGTTCTCAATTTTTTTAGACTCAAAGGCATACCTTATTAAACTCAGGCAATCACTCAGAAAATACCAGATTTTAGTTTTCACTCATTTTTTAACTATGGCAAAATAATAAGAAAAATTATTCTGCTGCAAAGAACTTAGACCAGAAAAGGGCAGGATGTTTCTAGCACTACAGATTCCTATTTGCAATCTCTGGGTTTGCCTTGTCAATCACATGCAGGCGTTTGTACACTTAACGGAGCTAATCTTGTATGGCATCCTGCATCATAGAAGGATCTCATGGCACCCTGGTTGAGACTCTAGATAACAAGACAGTCAGAAGATCACACCCTTATGATGCCTATATATTGGGCAATTACAGCTAACTAAAATGAATGGGGGATTATGGACTTCTTACACACTGCACAAGTGCCTTGAAAACTGGTTGGGTAATCAGGTTATAGAATTACAATACTCTATCCAAATTACAAACAAGGCAATCAGTATTAAAAAAGGAAGCACAAAGCCCTTGAGCAGTGGTTCTCAACCTTTTTTTAGACTCAAGATATCCCTTGGTAGATTCAATGTACCCCAGCCAGATCCAGCCCCCAGACGGACTGGGAACTGGCCATCTGCCCTGCTAGGGAAAAAGGTTGGGCACCTCTGAGTCTATAAAGGTACATATTTACCCTGTCTTCTGGCTGACTTCAGACTAACACAGCTACCCATCTATCTCATCTTAAAGATGCTTCCCAAACAGATGAAGATTTGAAGAGGCTGTTAAAAAGGACAAAAAAAAGTGTTGCTTTAATCCAGACAGGCTACATAGAATGGCCTCCACACTGGATTTGACACTTTACTGTCTACCCATGGCCTGCATCACAATGTCTGCAGCACGACAAAAGTCAGGTGAACAGCTGTCCATACTCCTGTAACATTAGACAAGCAGCAGAAATGCCACAAAAATGTTCCTGGATGAAACAGGAACTTCTCTAGAGCACTACATTGTGTATAATTACATACAAGGTCTACAAAGTATACCATAGCAATACACAGAGTTTCTCCATCCCCCAGCATCTCACAGTGCTCCACTCTCACCTCCCTCCCATCCTTTCCAACAAGGAAGTTTAGGGAACAGGGAATACAGAAGCATTTCATGGGGCACATGATACTTTTGGGAAAAACTAATCATAGGTTAGAGGAGTCACTTCAAAGCCCAACAAAACATAACAATGAAGCAAGTGGGAAAGAACACTAAGAACACAGGGGGGGAGGGGAGAAAGTGAAAGAAAAATAAAGAAACAGAGGAGAAAAGTAAAGGAAAAAAAGAAGAAGAAATTGAAATGAGCAAAGGAAATGTTAGTAATGTTACCTGAAAGGTGTAGAGGTTAGTGAACATCCATGTTTATTTTAATTTTCTAAATAAATATTCCACATTTTTAAGAGGAAGAGAGGTAAATCAGAAGTGATAGCACAGTTAGTGATAAGATTCAAATCACACTGCTACAGTTATGTAACTAGGTTAGCAGGACAGTTATTTTGAAAAATTATATGCAACTACAGCAGATCAAATTATTTAGATTGTTGAGCCGGAAAGCTATTTTTTTTTTCAAATGTAAGTAGGGTATGACCTCTTTGTAATTATCTTCACTTAATGTACATACTCATGTACTGAAAGTTTCATTATAAGTATTCTGTTATACTATTTTAGAAACTGGTCTTTCTTCTTTCTCTGTCAGCAACTCATCTGGATGAGGCTTAAGAACGGATACTAAAAGTGTCAGGCCAAAGTACATTAAAAACAGTAATATCACTCCCTCCCCCATTTTTTAAACGGAGCGTTGCTAAATTCAGAGAAGTTATGTAGGGGTGCCTTGAGACCAAAAAGGCTGAGAACTGCTGACAAACAACTGGTATTCTTTTGAAGTTTTCTCTTTTTGAAACAGTTTTAGACAGACTGTACAGTTTCATACATATTCTCAGCGACTAAGTACTGTAACATTCCCATTTACCCAAATCCCTGAACATTTTCCAAATATTTCCTCATCTCAGTTGAGATTAAAAGTGACCCAATCATCACTCCGAAACTCTGCTTATTGATTCTATCCAGTCATAATACAGTAAAACAAAAAAGATTGCAGTTTTTAGATTTCTTGACAATTAGGATACAGTTATGCTCATAAATCATTTCTCAAACTCAATGTGACATGCACAGGATGCACAAAGAAATTTTAAAGTACTAAAAATGTATGATGCTAACTATTCCTATTTATTTTTATGCCTTAAGAATGTGCTTAAAACATAGAAGAAATCACATGATCCTTACTAGAGAATTTATGCTGATCTCAGGCATGAGGAGTTAAGTATTGTATTTCAGTATATAGGCTGACATGGTGTATAAGTCGGACCCAGTTTTCCGGTGTGAAAAGTTAGGATTTTCATAGGCAGTGTATAAATTGGAGCCGGGCTTGGTACTTGGCTGGCACAGCCCCATCCCCGGTAAGTGGCGCTGCCTAGGCCATGCCAGCCAAGCACTGAGCCCAGCTGTGTCCTCTGCAAGCGGTACTGGGCTCAGCACTCAGCAGCGCTGCTCATGGCAGACAGGGCCAGACTCCATGCTTGTCTGGCTCAGCCCCATTCCCTGCGAGCCCAGTACCGCTTGCAGGGGATTGGGCCACACTAGCCAAGCGCCAAGCTTGGCCCTGGCCCCAGCCTCGGCCCCAGCGAGCGGTGCTAGGCTTGGCACTCAGCTGGCGCGGCCCAGGCAGCACCACTCGCAGGGGATGGGGCCAAGCCAGCCAAGGGTCAAGTCCAGCCCCATCCCTGTCCCCTGCGAGTGGTGCTAGGCTTGGCACGTGGCTGGTGCGCCCCCATCCCCTGCGAGCAGTACTGCCTGGGCTGCGCCAGCCGAGCACTTAGACCAGCACCACTCACAGGGGACAGTGATAAGGTGTATAAGTGGAGGTTGAATTTTAAGAGTTAAAAATTGGGCTTCAAACCTCTGCTTATACACTGTGAAATATGGTAACAAAACAAAAAGTTGGGGCTGACAGAGTAAAGAAAAGAAAATACTTCATGGCTGATAAGTAAAGAACAGTAGTTATATTTTAAAAATAAGTATAATAGAGTTCAAAGCTGTCCAACTTCTTGTAAATTAACCCCAGGATAGCCCTTTCCTAGAATAAAGATGGACACTAAAAAAAAAAAAAAAATGTTTACTCTCGGAGTGGTAACCAACTACTGAATTTACTCAAATATAAGACAAGGTTCCCCCCACCAGTCAGCATTAGGAAAAAGCCCCTCATCTTACATTCACATACAAAGAAACCTAATTAAATACACTGTATATCATTAAACTGCTGCCAAAAGCAGCATGTGCTCAATAATGGAAACCAACTATGAAGTTGATTAAATTTAGCCAACACTAAGCATACAGATAAAGTACCTGCCATATGGGGCAAACATGCTATTGGGAACATTTTCTTTTTTTTGGCCCTTCTGAAAAAACACATGGGTGTTCCTTGCATGGGCAACTGGCAGCAGGCTTGGAAGTACTACAGTGCCAGAGCCAGCCCTGACACCCTCCCTTTACTACCAAAATGGCTACATTTGACACGCTGATGGGAACCTACCACAAAGATAAGTTGTGCAGCCCATCTGAATAAGATATATGGAAGAGCCCATAGAGTGCAGTTGCCCTCAGCACTTGACTCTTTTTACAGTCATGGTGAGCCACTACACTAAATACATTCCCTCTTCCTGTTCACTTCCACAGCTGAGCTGTTTCTTTCTTTCCCATTTTCAATTACTCCTTTTTCTTCACCAGTCTTAAATATCTGGCAAACACTGCCAAACATGGCCCCAAACCACCCAGAATCCCTCTGTTGCCCCCTTTCTCATCCTGTCACATAATTAGTGTGGCCCTGTGTGAAGTAAGACCAGGATGCCCTAGCCTTCACTTGCATATACATTTTTGGAGCATCTCAGGACTTGTGACAAGACTACCTGGTTCCAGTCATAAATAAGGGCTAATTAGCCCATGGATCCTCAGAAGGGGAGGGGTATCTGGAGCACATGCATTTACTGAACAGTGCTGAGCTGTGGGGTCACCATGACTTGAAATGCTGTTGACTTTGCTAGGGCCCAGCCCGATGAACTATATGGTAAATCATGAGCCTTTTGACTTTGGGCTATCATGAACAGTTTGTATTATATATAAGTAGGTGCCAAATTGCTACTTAAAAATGAGTTTATGGAGTACCTGCACTAAAACTTGCAGCAGTTTTAAAAAAGGTAAAATGCATCAATTCTGAATGAACTAAGTCTATAGGTACTATACACAAATTACTACAACTATGTTTATTTCAAGTTCATTTTTTTTTCAAATTTGCTCCTCACTTCTATGTGTTCAGTTCAGGGAGAGTAAAGTCTGACAGGAAGAAGGGTGAAAAGGAACTGCAAAGGGAAGACAATGGGGGACAGAGGACAAAGGGGCACCCTTTATTTATTTCCTTTGCTGTAGCAGTGAGAAGGTGAAAAATTGAAGACAAACCTCCAATAATTAGATTTTATACCTGGAAAATTATAACAAATTTATAAAATTTCCATATATAAAACCTTATTATGGGGGGGGGGGACCTCTTATAATCAGGGTAATCTAATAATCCATTAAATATGGTATTCTGTGCATCCACAGCGAAGTGGGGGAAAAATAATGGGCTTAAAATTGCAACAAGAGACATTTAGGTGCGATATTACAAAAGAACTTTCTGCCTATGAGGCTGCCCAAGCACTCAAAGAGATTGTGTCTCAAGTACAAGAAATATCAAATCTTGGCTTCCTTAACAGTGCAGTGAACATTATAGAACATGTCTCTTTTGAGCTTTCACATCAAAGAAAAAACAAGTGTCCTGAATCTTTAATAAATTCCCTTTATTAAAATTGTTGCATAGAAATCAAGAAGTTAAACAAACTTCTGAACTATTCAATTAAAAAAATTATTTACCCCTTTAACTGTTCAGCTTTCACTTTCTTGATCCTGTGTCATCATTTCACCAGTCTCCTTTGAAACACTATGACATAGACAAGACCTGAATTTCTAATGTAAAAAGCAAACAGAAAAGAATACTTTTAAAAGCTTGCCTGCCCTTCTTCATTATAAAGAAGCAACAAAGTGATTCAGAACAAGAGCTACAGTAAGATATTTTCCTACAATTCTGAATAAAATTTAGCTTTGTGGTAAAAAAAACTTCAGTAGAACAGCTTTACTTTTTTGCCCTCAGGAAGCTTCTTCTCTACCTTGTTCAAATGCCCCAATTCTCCAACCTTGATCCTGAACCAACGTGGCATTCCCAAGTTATCAACCTCTAGTGGAAAAAGACTGACTTAGGGAAACAGGCATTAATTTGACTGAAAATTGAAGGATGAATTAAATCAATAGAGGCACCAGGGCAGAAAGGTAAGACCAAGTCTCTGATTTGATGACTGATCAGCTGCCATGTAAAACAACAATGGAATCAAAGATGAACATGACACCAAATCAGGTAATCCCAACACAAGATATGCCACACATTTACTGATGTGGCTTATCCCATGAGGGATGTTAGAGCAACAGAAATGGAAAATTCTCAATGCCAGCAGACCAGGCAACTCCAGTTTAATATGAAGAGCTACCAAACTCCAATTTATACTTGTGATCTATATATGCTTTATTGTCAAGAAGTTCTGCAAAAAGGCAAAATTAAAATTTACAAAAACCAAAGTTTAGCACCACATTAATCCATCTAGTAAATCTGACAGTTATCTAACAAGAATTAAATAAACATAATTGTTTACTATATACTAGATCTAAATAATTTTTTTTGAATTTTCACAGACAAAAAACTCTTCAGATGTATTATTAGTTCTGAGGCAGTTATCACAAATGTTACTTTCTTTTCTTTTTTGTGGTCATCAATTCTGTTTCAGAGAGAGGTTTAAAATCATTATATCTAAAACGAAAGCCTATAAAAAATACTGAAAGGTACAGCATGTCTTAAAAAGAGTTTTCTTGGTTTCATAAGTTTTTCGTATTTCTCTTTTATGAAAAGCTGACAAATTAAAATTAGCATTTGAAAGTATTCAAAAGATTATTTAAGCTTCTCTTTCAAGTGTCAGGTTGCACAGGTGCCATTGCTCATTAAATATAGTGAAACCTGTATGAAATCAACTTCACTAGGCCACCCTCTTAAGGACTGTCACAAAGCAGTCCCAAACACATCGAGTATAATGATGGTTTACTTAAAATGAAGACCCTTTGGTAAAAAAGAAATACCAGCTTAGGGCAATCACTTACGATACTTGTGATAACAATGAAACCTAACCTATATGACTGAGCAAGTGCTTTTTCATATTCTGACAAGTACTTAACATCCTTTTTTAATTTTAGCTACAATGACATTTTACAACCAACTTCTATTCAAATGACTTTTATAATAAAACAATATGTAGCTACCACTATGATAAAACCCCAGCATTTCATTGGTATGAATGCCAGAGAAAAAATTAAGTTAAAAGGATACTAAATGGAAACCCCCATTTCATTTGTGTAAAATATCATCCAACTCCTCCCTATATAGATTTGGCAACAGCATACATCAAGAACAGTGATATAATAAGCTGGTTCTCTCTTTAATTTTTGTTTGATCACTGTGAACAGTGCACAGAAAACACAATATGCATCTCTTTCTGCCTCACAAGTGTCTTCAGGTTATCTTAACTGATTCTGTATCACCAGACTCAATTGGTGATATATCAAGTGAGCTGCCTTTATTCATGCTATTTCTTTGCTCTAAAAAGCCTGTTTGCCTTAACATAGCTTGGAAATTCTACAGATCCTTACTATGCTTATTTATAAAGCTAATCCTGAAATAAGAGCAAACAGCTATTAATACAATGCATCCTTAGTGGCATCTTAGTATTGTACTACTTCCAATTCTATATCAAGTTATACAGTCCATTAAAAGTTAAGTTAATACAGTGCTAAAAACTTCGAAGAATTACACTGGCATAGCATTCTCTTCCTATAACATTCCACTTAGATTAACTTGTTTATGACACAAAGTGTGCCACTTTGATGAATATGGAAAAAACAGATCATTTTCTCAATTACTGAAAACTTAAAATAAAATAATCTGACCTTTTAAAAGCAAAGATTTAAGAGTAAACAGTTTTCCAGCTCACTGAGATTTTTTTCACTATTAGTATGAAAAATGTCAGCCAATTACACCAAAACAGAATCCCCTAACTGGTTAAGCTAAATTTTGTGCCAATTCAAACTATAAAAGAGTTACTTCCTAGTAATTTCACAACATAAATACTTAATAGCTACATCCCTAAAAACTTCACCATTCACATGCTAAACTAACAATTCCCTCAACTCCTCACCATTCCCTATTCCTCAAGAAAGACAGTTACTTGACATCTCCTCCTGTTAAAATTAATAACAATAGGATATAAAATCAACTAACTCAGAGGATAATTAATTTTCTTCCAAAACACACATCACCTTCAATTGTTGTCCAAGCAGTTCAGTCATTCGGGGTTGTGGCATTAACTTGGGGGGGAGGGGGGGGTGTCAGGATGACATTATTATAGGTTGTATTTCCTGACTAAGGTCACAATTAATTGCACTATAGCTTTATTTCATTCACCAGAGCTTTCCAAAGGCTTGGAAAGATGTTCAGTTTCTGTAGGGAAAGTCACCACTGTCTCTGGAAAAACCAACCACAAGCGTACAGAAGTTCATAATTTTTCTTCCAAAGTAAAAATGGCCATTCAGGGAGAAAAATAACTTAGGAACAACCTGTGTGAAGTGGTTCCCCAGAGAATATTCCTCAAGAGACAGAACTTCTGTACATGCAGTGGACGCAAAGCCAACCGTTGCAATCCTACTGTGCTTTGTTTCTCTCCCCTCCCACAGACGGAGAGAGAATGTATGTCACTCTCAGCCAAGCAGGGAACAGAACATATCTCCCAAGTGCTTCGGGCTGGAAAAGCCCAGAGCTAAAACAGTTGGCAGGCATGTTCTGCTCCTGGCTTGTTCACTGCCTGAATAACACTGCAGCACTTGGATGCAAAGAAACATATGCAGTCCCCAGCCTTAGCTGTGCTCCATCACAGTATGGGGGAAGGGAAATACTGGAGGACTCTTCTGTGCACAACACAGACCCCCACCCTTCAGTGACTCTGATGGTCCCTGGTTACATTCGCTTAAAAAGCCTTGAAAGCTCTCTGGGCTGTGTGCTCTCGGGACCTCTGGCAGCACAGTATTCATGCCTGCAGGCTCCTTGCTTCCCTGTCTGAACCTCTATACAGGTCAGCTTCTCTCTCAGGGAAACAAACCTGAGAGATGTCCAGGATGTTCTGAATGTGTGTATGCAGCTATAGCATTTCAAATATTCACTTTAAAATTAGGCCTAGCCATTATAAATTAAATGTTTAAATGTCTCATAGTTTCTACAACAGGGTTCACCACCCCCAGCACATGTGCCAGAGCATGCCATATGATGGCATTTTGCCTGGCACATGCACCTCAGTCGGTGGGGGAGCTGCAAGGGGCTCGACTCTTGTTGTGGCAGCGCGGCCCTTTCCCCCTGTCCATCCTGAGGCATGCATGCACTCACTGCCAGCAACCAGCCAGAAGGGCTCCACAGATGCAGGGTACAGCTGCTTGCAGCATCCCCACCACCTGCTGCAAGCAGCCCGGCCTCCATGGTGGGTGTCAGGGGCCTGCCCAGATCCTAGGCCAGCTGTGGCAGGCAACGGGAGGCTGCAAGCAATTGCACCAGGGTCCACAGAGCTCAGCTCAGCTCATTGCTGGGAGCAGGTGCACATGTGCCTCAGGGTGGACAGTGGGGAAAGGGGCTGAGGGTGCACTGCCGGCAAAAAGGATTGAGCCCCCTGTGGCTCCCCTACCATCCACACTGGCATGCCAACATCTTGCAAGTCAGGGCTGCCGATTTTTTTGGCACTCAGCCCAAAAACATTGCTGACTCCTGTTCTACAACTTCAACAGATCAAAAACAATGGCATCTTCTAGAAATCAAATAAATACTAAAAATGTGTGAAGATACATTTCAAAGTGGTACGGCAGTCTTTCCTATCCAGCAGGAAATGAATTGTCTACATCCAGAACCAGGTAAAAAATTCTGTCAAAAAGATGTTAAGCTGGCCAACCAACATTTTCCAGTATGTTCTCCCATAAAGAAAAGCCACTGTTCCCCATAAATGTCTTTTACACAGGAGTAATAAACTATGAAATCTATAAAAGAAAAGTAGCTAATTTCATACAGATGCTACTCTAAGTGATCCTGGCATCAATATATTTTAGTAATTACTTTATATCTACGTCATAATCTCCTTGTGAAAGACATGGGACTAGCAATAATTATATTTTAAATTGTGGGTGGTGAAAATGGGCAATATTACTCGCACACAAGACAAAATCAATGAAAGTTAGTTGTGTTGCTCCACCAATGACTTCCAACCATAAACTAAAGGAACCACCCTTTTTCAGGGTCAGAGACAGCTCATACTCAATACCTGGTAAAACCTGGGCGTCTCCTAAATTGAGACCAAACTACAGTTGCACCAAACTACATTAAACAGGTTGCAGTTTTATTACATGAACCAAGTCAAAACTCAAATTATTTCCCTGAATATCTTAAATTAGACCTACAATCTGGTATACATGGGGTGAAGAGCAGGTGATCCCCCATTAAAATACTTCACATTGATTAAACTTCAATGGTGAAAATCATATTTTACAATCACTTTACTACAAACAAATGGGGGGGAGGGGGAATCGCTTTAATAAGAAAAATCCTGATTTTGAAAAAATTAAACCTAACATAAAAAAACAGCTTGTTAGGTTTTAGTTATTGATAGGCTGCATTTACCATTCTGTAACCCCATCCAGAGTTGCTTATGATCCTTTTTCTGCATCTCATTGATGACTTGGCTTTTGTGCTTTAAGGCATCTGCTTCCTTTATACAAGCCATGAAATGAGCTTCAATGACATCCTTAGAATGACAGTGAAGAAGGTCCTTTTCTGGAAAATTCTGCAATAAAATTCAGAAGACAGACCAAAAGAAATAAGTACATCATGGAACTCTTAACAAAAGGAATGATTCACACACAAAACAATTATTTTTCAAGAAGCATGGAGACAAAGTATAGGTCACGAATCTTATCCAGTTCTTAAAGCCTTTGGTTTACTAATAGAAAGATTTACATTTAAAAAAAACAACAAAGATGTGCTACAGAAGCACAATCCACATTTCCAGTTCACTTGACTACAGACATTTGATTTACTACTTTTGAAAACAGAAAGTTTTCCAACTGTGGATCCTATTCAGTCTTTCCTAACTTTGGATCCAACTGCTGATCCCATTCAGTTTTTCCTTTCCTAAAAGGAAAAACATGTTAATTTGCAAATAATAGTTGCTTAGCGATCAAAAAAATTTTACAACTTTTAATCAATCCACCTTTAATGTGTCAGACACATAAATGTGTGGCGTGGGATAAGCTTGACTAACAGAAAAACATTCTTTGCCCATAGCTGTATTGTAGCCAGGCCCTTATTTGTTGATAGTGACTATTTGATCTACCTCACTAAATTTCTGCTTTCATGTGTGATGGTCATGACTTTCTTGAAGAGACATTTATATGTCTGACTGAGCAGACCTAACACTAACAACAAAGATGATCAACAGATAAGTAAAGAAGCAAATCAAATGAGACTGGACAAAACAGGAACACTTTTTTTCCCTTTTACAAATCCCCATAATAGGCTCATATGGTAGCAGTCCAGAAAGGGTTACTAGATAGGCAAAGTACCTTTCTAGTGGTGACTAAAATGTCTGATTAAAAAGAGCTGGTATTAAAAAAAAAAAGACTGAAGGCTGGGCAGAATGAGGAGGCAGAGAGAGGCTAGGAAGTGTCCTAAAGCAGCTCCATATCTACAGGAGATTTGTGCTGAAAAATGCTGAGAAACAGAAAATGTAGGAAACAGCAAGACATGATTAAGATGCACTCCTTACTGCTTAACAGAGGGTCCCTGAGCGGAACATCTAAATCAGGCCTTCATTACCCTACTTTCCTTACATACAATAGAGGAAGTGCCGACACCTAAAAGTAAAGGGGCCAAAGCCTACAAAATTCTAGACTGGGGGGAAAGAGACAGCCTGCATGTACAGCCTTCCAGACCTCATGTTTTATAGTTTCAATTTTGTTACTCTAAAAGGAATGAGATCTAAATTAAAAGATGAAAAAGATAGATTACAAGAAGTGCTATCATTCCAGGTATACCTTTAAGGATGTGGCTTGGATACCAATTGAGCACTTTGACAAGAGGGATCAAAATGTACTCCCAGACTCCTAAGCACAAAGTTCCCTCCTACCGTCCACACGAAAAGGCACAGGCTCACATTCAGTGATAAGAATAAAGATGTTCATTTTCAGTGACAGGAAGATCAAAATTTTGGGAAAAATGTCCTTACTAGACAGCAAAAGAACAAATTACTTTAGGATGGTAGCAAGGGTTAACTTTTCCTCAGGAAAAACCATAAATGAAGATTTACAGAAGGACATCACAAATTTTCTAACTCTGGCTCATTGCAAAGATCACTAAGAAGGCTATCTTCCATGTAAAAACAAGGACTGAATAAAGAGATTGTTTAAAATCAAAAGGCTCAAGTTAGGTGCTGAGGACTTGACTTGGACTGGATGTTTCTTGGGAAAATCTTGTTACTTAAGAATGTACCCTATTAAAGACCTCCTCAAAGAGACAGAGTAGCAGAGACCCAAACCCTAGAAATGCTAAAGGAAATGTTCTGAACAAAATCATCCTGAAAGAATTGTACAATCATGAAATTTTGTGCAATTTATGCCAAACTGTGAACCCCTCATAACCTGCTATGATAATTCTTGTCTTTCAAGTAGGCAAACAGATATTGAGGAAGCTCACCTTAAAAGTAGGACTTGGAATTCAGAAATGGGATTCAGAACCAGACCCTGATAAAGACAACTACCAAGGGAGAGCTATTTTTTGAAGGCTTTCAGAAACATTAGCAACAAATCAGGTCTTCTTAGAATTCTCTGGAACCATAAAGATTCATCCCATCTCACTCAAGGATGGATAACATAAGTATCCCTTCAATTTCAAAGGGCACAAAATAGTTGAGATATAGCCTTAGAGATTCTAGCACAAAAGTAATGTGGTGACAACCCTACCTGAAATTTTCAGTATCAAAAAAGTCATTTTTAACTCTTTGAATTGGCTTGTTGAAGAAGGTTAAAAGGAAGAGATGGCAATTCTATGAAACCACTCTTCTTTATGCCAGAGAAACCAGAGATTGGTGATCAAAGATTACCCGTCAAAATGAAGGCACTCTCTCCCAAAGATGACTTCCATTATTCTTGGGAAGGCATGGGCTTAGTACAGTGGTGGCAGGAGTAGGCAAAATATGGCCCACGGGCTGGATTCGGCCCGCCAACCGATTGGAACTGGCCCACAGGCAGGCACGCACTAATTGCTTGAATCTAGCCCACGGTTGCACCTGTGGCACTCTACATGGGGCCAAGCCCCACCCACTCCTACCTGAGCAGCCCACACTGTGCTCTTGCCTAGGGCCTGGCCAGCATGCACAGCTTCCCAGAAGAGCTGTTCCTGGTGCAGCTGCAGCTGCCTGGGTACTGCTCAGTTTTCTTCCCCCCAGGTTCAGCAGCTTGTCCTCCTGCTCAACTGCTCCTAGCAGCAGGAAGCACACAGGAAAAGGCAGTAGCCATGAGGATGCATGCTAGACACCACATGCCCAGCCAGGTGGGGTGGGAAGCTGCAGCTGGGCAGCTCTTGTCCCAGCATGCAGGGTTCCAACTTGCTTGAATTTTATCTATAATTTGTTAAAATATCTTCTAAAAGATTTTGTGTGTGGCCCTCTATAGCTCACCAAAACTCATTAACTGGCCCTCCAGCTGAAATAGTTGCCCACCCTGGCCTTTTGCCTTCTGAAAGGAAGGTTTTTGTAATTTAGACCTGTAATGTCTATATAGGGTCTTCATAAAGTCCTTGTGCACAACCTAAGTTATTGAAGTTTAAAGTGCACAAGGACTTTATGAAGACCCTGTATATGACAAAGCTGACAGACAAAAAGCCTGTTCCTCTTACATGAGGATGGTCAGAGTCTGAAAACATTAAGATGATAAAGTAAGTTTTCTTTTCAAAATTTACTTCAAAGCAGAGTTCCATCAGTGACTTGGAGGGTGTGGAAAGCACTCTATCCAAATTTGCAGATGATACCAAATTATGGGGTAAAGTTAACACACTAGAAGGTAGGGAATGAATCCAGGCGGATCTGGACAGGTTGGAAAAGTGGGCAGAACAGAATAGGATGCAGTACAACGAGGACAACTGCAAAGTGCTGCACCTAGGGAAAAGCAATCTGTGACACTTACAGGCTGGGGGAGGACCTTCTCATCAACACAGCAGCAGAAAGGGATCTCGGAGTCATTGCTGACACCAAGATGAACATGAGTCGTCAATATGACAAAGCAATCAGTAAAGCTAACTGCACTTTATTATGCATTAGCAGGTGCATGACAAACAGGTTCAGGGAGGTGATACTTTCCCTCTACAAGGCATTGGTCAGGCCGCAGTTGGAATACTGCATCCAGTTTTGGGCGCTGCACTTCAAGAGGAATGTGGACAACCCCGAGAGGGTTCAGAGGAGGGCCACTCATATGGTTAGGGGCCTGCAGGCAAAGCCCTAGGAGAAGAGTTTGAGGGCCCTGGATCTCTTCAACCTCTGCATGAGAAGGCTGAGAAGTGATCTTGTGGCCACCTACAAATTCATAGCGGGGCGGGAGGGGCAGAGGCAACAAGGAATAGGAGATGCTCTGTATACCAGGGCACCGCTTGGAGTAACTAGGAACAATGGCCACAAACTGACGGAAAGAAGATTTAAGTTAGACATCAAGGAGAACTTCTTTACAGTCAGGGTTACCAGAATCTGGAATGGGCTTCCAAGGGAGATGATGCTCTCCCCTACCTTGGGAGTCTTTAAGAGGAGGCTAGACATGCACCTGGATCTAGCCCCTCCCAACCTGGCCACCCCTTCACCCTCAAATCAGCCTGGGACTGACTGAGCTCTGGTCAATTTCCAGACATTGAAGTTAACAGAGAAGTGGTTTGGGGGAAAGTGCTTTTTAAAATCCGTGAAAGCACTTGCAGCCCAGCTCCTAGGAACCCAGAAGCAAGGGTCTAGTAGGCCCCTGCCCTACACATACACCTGGGCACTCCCAGTCAGGGTACCATCACACAGATTTCAGTAAGTGCAAGAATGTTGGGTTTTTTATTGAACTCAACATTAGCAAGAAGGTGAATAAGAAAAATGCAATTGGGCTAGGTATTCACTATCACTCCCTGGCCACGGTTTGACAGCACTGAAATGCTGAAAAGGTAACTATGTGTAGACACCTCTAACCCAGGACAACTGTGAACCAGTCTCATCAGTGACGTTCTTGAAATGGTTCAAGTGTTTTGTCTGCCTGCACCCATGGAAAAGCCCAAACAGAAGATGGAAAAAGCATAAGAATTATGTGAAGAATAGTGTCTCTGTAAGAGGCAGATGAGATTAGATAGGCATACCAGAGAATAATGGGCTGTCCCCAAAACTCTAGTACAGGGATTCCCAAAGCTTTGCCTCTGAAGGCCATTTCAAAGGGGCAATCCTAGATGGTAGGCTGCATCGGAGGGGCTTACAGGCCAACTTTGGCCTGCATTACACACCTTGGGAAACCCTGCTCTAGTGGCTGAAGGGGCATTTTTTGTGTTTTGTACATTTGCTGAATACTCAGGTTAATAATAAAGATTATCTTGAAGACCCTATCTTCAGATTATTTCTTTAAAGACTTTAAAGATAGCTGGGACAATTATAGTAAGTTTGACAGCTGGTCTCTGACACAATGTTAATTCAGAGCCCCTGGGTTTTGAGTGGCTTTTCTTTGGTTTTGTCTTGTTTTGTTTTTGGTTTTGCATTTAGTGTTTCATAGCAGTCATCATCATGGTTTCTTAACACTTAGAAACAGCAATGCTAACTGAACATTTCTATGATGCTGTTCCAAAAAAGATATCAGTTTCAAAGTTTCACCAGTCTGGTTTCATACTGTTCCACCTAACACCTGTCAGTTCTAATTTATCCAACACCTGTTAACACACTAGTTGATCAAAAAAATGAAAAACTTACTCAAATACAAAAATCACACCCATAACTAGACCTAAGAGGGAAAACAGCTGATCAATTAACTGATCCACAGCATAGCTAGTTTGAAATTAATAGCATACGGCAAGACTAATAAATTATATAGCATCCAAATATTTTTAATGAACTCACACAAATGTTACAATTTTTAAACTTACCAGAGCTACTTATTAGCAAACTTAAACCTAAAAAAACCTAAATAATCTAGGCTTAAATTATACTCTTAAAACTATCCATTTCTGATGAGATACTGCAACACTTTAAAACCCTTACAACCCTTCTGGTGAGTGCATGTAGGTTTGGTTAATGCCTTCGTTTTAAGATACTTAGAAAATTTATTTTAACTAGAGAAACTATTACATTATGCAATAAAAGCTAGATTAACAAACATAATTCAACATATTACAGGTTTAAAGCAGCAAGCTAGAATTAGAAAGGAGGTCTCATTAAAGATACCTGTAGGTATAGTACAAACTTCCCTTTTCTAACCCTTTATAATTTTCCCTGTGTTGAAGCTTAGTAGAGTTGTTACCAGCCCAAAGAGGTTTCTCATCTTTCAAAGCAAGTTTTGAGCAAGTCTGTAGAGTTGTTTGAGATATCCAGGTTAACACACACTTTCCCAACTGCCCAGTGCACAATAGCAATGTGTGTATGTAGTTCTCAATAAGGAATAATTTGTATTGTAGTTGAAAAACCGCATTTAAAATTCGTGTTTAGAATGAGATAGTACATACTTTCCAGACAACTTGCTACACTGATTCTCATAAGCAGATCAGCTGATATAAACCTAAAAATCTGTTCCTCGGTTTCACTTTCCCTCCCACTTGCAGATTTTGAGGCTGTATACCCCATAAGGTACTACATCTATAAAAGCCCACATAACTGGTAGCTGTTTGTTAAGCATGAATTATAATAATACAGAAAACAAAACAACTGATTACCCCCTTTCTCAAACCATCTGCAAAGGTGAGTTATAGACACCATTTAGATTCTCAGAATCTCCTGATGTGGTTAATACAGGAACTGAGCTAGTATAAGCTACTTTTCTTAGAATGCACAATGACTACATCACATATAATCTAAGAAAAGCAAGGGCCTTCAGTATCTTTTGGACATTTTGAACTAAAAAAGCTTGTTTTGGCTACATACACTACATGAAATTCAATTAGACTGCATACCTCCCAAAATAGTATCAGAATAGATATTCCTGGATTATACCATTCTGTCTTCAAAAGGTTTTTTTTTTAAAGTATACACAATTTAGCTTATTTTACCAAATAACGAATGCTTTACATCTTTACTATTTCCTTCCAGAACCAGAAACAATATTGCCTTAGCTGTTGGATATTCTTTTATCTGTTGACCATATAATTTATTTTCTAGTAATTGTGTTACTTTTTAATAAAGGTTAAAGTAAATATTATGTGGGAAAAAAAAAAAACTTTTTCAACAGGAATAGACAACCTATCAAATTCTGAAAAAGCTGTATTTATATCAGCTGATAGATTTAGGCTTGGATGAATCACTCCAGAATGTCTGTCAGCTTCCAATAAATCAGCCAGCACAGGGATGCCCAGCCCATTAACATTCAGCCTCTGTGTGCGGCACAGAACAGACTTGTGGAGGGATCAGAAAATAAAGCAACTGAGTGGGCAGGAAACACAGAGTAGGAAGAAGAAACCAAATTAGCAGATCAGGCAGCCAGCAGCCAGCAGAAAGCAAAGCAGCTGATTGGGAAAAGAAAGGAGATCAGAGTGGCATTTGGGGAGGATGCAGGACTAATTTGTGACCTACCTGTCAAAAAGGCGGGCCCCCTCTGAGCTAGAGTGTTTTTGTTACCAATGCTTTATAAAAGATTTCAAGAGCTAAATTGTTTGAATACCTCTCAGCTCAATTAGCTGGGGCATTCAAACCAACTTGACAAAGTAAATATTTCCTATGTCTGATTTGCATTTCACCCTAAACATAAAAAAGGCAGTCCAGTAAATCATTTCTTTCACCATATTAATCCCTATTTCTACAACAGAACAAAGACAAATTAAATCTTTCTATTCAAATGTCAGTAAAAATATTAATATAGCAAAGAACTGAAAGTACATCTATATATGTACTTCAGGTATGGAGGGTGTACTTCAGAGCATAACAAAAGTTAGGTTCAGCATTAATTCAGTTCAAGTACAATTTTCTTCATCATTTTCTTCAGTTAAACATAAGATAACAGTTAAGGTCTGCCTTTTCTTCTACTCAATTTCACTGATTTGTATTCAACAGGTTATCATGAAACAAAGAGCTTAATTTGATTTAAATTAAATTACAGAGCTATATCCTGAGCTAGAACATCTAAATCAGTGGTTCTTAAACTTTCTAGACTCAAGGTACACCTGAGAAAATGCCAGATCTTAGTTTTCACTCATTTTTAACTATGACAGAGAAATCATTCTGCTGCAAATAACTTAGACCAAAAAAGGGCAGGATGTTTCTCGCACTACAGATTCCTATTTGCAATCTCTGGGTTCACCTTGCCAATCATGTATAGGCATTTGCACACCTAATGGAGCTAATATTGTGTTGCGTCCTGCATCACTCTTAGAAGGATCTCATGGCACCCTGGTTGAGACTCAGCACTCTAGATAACAAGAGAGTCAAAAGATGGCACCCTTACTATACCTATTTATTGGACAATTATAGCTTCCTAAAATGAATGGGGGATTACGGACTTCTTGCACACTGTAAATGTGCCTTGGGAACACTTTGGGTAATCAGGTTATAGAATTACAACACTGTATCCAAATTACAATCAAGGCAGTCCATATAAAAAAAGAAATGCATAAAGCCTTTCAGCAGTGGTTCTCAGGCTTTTTAGATTCAAGGCACCCCTGGATAGAATTGAGGCAACCCTCAGAAAATGCCAGCTCTTAGTGTTTCCCTGCTTTTTGACTACAGAAAAATAATAAAGCAATTCTTCTGTTGCAAAGAACTCAGACCACAACAGGGCAGTTCTGTCCTATTTGAAATCTCTGGGTTTATCATGCGAATCACATCTGCACGCCTAACAGAGCTAACATAGCACTGAAAGGGTCTCCAGGCATCCCATGGAGCTGCATCACCCTGGTTGAGAATCACTGATCAAGAGGCATGGATATATAACCTTGACAGAAAAATCCAGCTGTGGATTTACAAAAGGTTTGAAGTTTCACTGGCAAACTCATACTTTTCCCTTTAAAAAGCCATGTATACTTCAGAAATTGATGGAAGTTTAATTCTGAAAAATTATTCTGGTTTCAAAATTTCACATAGTTCATGAAGCTGAATTATCTTCAACTAAAAGCTGTATTTTACTGTACCTTGAAATGCACTGTGATGTTCCAAGGAAGGGCTGTATTTGATGCATGAAGGTCAAATAGCAAACCAATTGGATAATGCCTACACATAAGGAAAGAGCACATTCAATTAAAAAAAGGACTTTCAGAGTTGCATACAACAGTAAACGTACTTCCTGTTCACAATTTCAGAAATTTTCAGTTCTGCTTTTAATATTCAGTGTCAACTATGCCCACAGCATTGTACAAAGAAATCAACTGACTTGGCTACGTTAGTAGCACAACTAGAACTCAAAGAGTTACTAACCCCAAACATGTGTTCAATTCTCCAGGTCAGCAGGTCCCAAACTATGGTTTTCGATCAAGGTAAGTGTAACACAGCTAGATGCTAGATCATATCAGACCCTAACACCTTTGTAAGTGTTTTAGATTAAAAATTGGATAAGGGTACATGGGACTGAAAATAAGTTCTACGTCCACCAGTTCAAAAAGTCTGTGAATCAGTGCTCTATAGGTAAGGGGTGTCAAATATATAGTCTGCAGGCCTAAAGCATCTTGTGAAGCTGTGTCATCTGGCCTGCAGAGCTCTTACAGATGGCAGGAATCCAGGGACAAGGCCCACCATGGAATACCCAAGTATGGAGTTCCATTTGAGGCACATTTTGATGGCAGCAGGGCTAGTAATGGCTGCATTGATCCCCATGACTTCTTTAGCCAACAATGCAACACCTAAAACAGTCAGTCCTGCTACTACTAATCCCACGTCCAGAGCTGTCCCTAGTCAGGGGCGCAAATTGGGGTGACCGCCTCAGTCCCCGCACACCACCACTCTGCGCTCCGGCTGCTCACCACCAACGCTTCCCCCCCCCCCCCCCAAAACAAGCTCATATGCCCCAGGGCCCGCACACCCCTAGGGTTAGCTCTGCCCCTGTCTGAAGGTGGGTCCAGATCCAGCTTGCAAGGAGCTCTATGGTCTGGATCTGAGCCAGGGAACTGGGTAAGTTTGACACCCCTGTACTAAACCATACTGACCCTGAAACAACCTCCTTAACCCCACCTGCCTCCTGGCTCTCAGCCTGAGCAAATAGTTCGAAACAGACAGCAGAACCAGGGTACTAGGTAGGCTGACTATGGCAAGGCCAGTCAACATTTGTTCCACCTATAACCTAGTTACTATCAAACTAAATAGAATGGAAGGAAAGGTATATGGAAATCAGGATTCCAGCTTTATCACTATTACTCTTAACACTAGCATAAGTGTTAGGGAGTCTTGGAAGTAATAGTTACTATATCAAAAAGGAAGGTATCCATCAGTTCTTTGTCAAGTCTACAAGAACATTACAGTTACAATTTTCCTAAATATCTAAGTTATAAAAACTTTTCTACAAACACCCAAAATGATCACCTTGAAAAATGTCACCAAGAAAAACACTGATCAAAATGTTTTTGAAAGACAGAGATTCTTGAAATTGGCACACCACACTCAGGTCTTTTATCATGCCTTTAAAAAATTGAGAATTAGTATTTTTAGAGGTATGAAAATTTTGACAAAGTGAAATGTCTAAATACTGCAAAAACTTACACATGTACGTCACACTTAAAGCTCTGCAAGTAGACCCACTGATTTTACAGATGGAAGATCAGTCATACTTTTCAAAGCTTGCAAAGATTTAAGCACAAGAGTTAAAGAAGGAGGTAGCACTGTCTGCAGAGAATCGAGAGTGCTCTCGCACAGAGCTGGCCAGCCTGTGACACAGGCACCTGACAGATCAGGGAGGGAACAGGCAGCCCAACAGCAAATAGGGCAGGAAGAAGAAAGTAAAATAGCATATCCACCACGGAACACGGGGAAGGAAGCAGAAGCAGAAAAACCAGAGCAGTAGATTAGGCAGGGGAAAGGGATTATAGTGGCACTTGGGAAGGGTGCAGAGCTAATTTGTGGCATGCCTACCAAAAAAGTTGGTCCCCACTGTTCTAGCAGATCATTTTCCCCCAACAGCCAAATATTAATACAAGTAATCTAGTGCTTTAGCACCATCTGCTGGCTAATTAGCCCAGAAGCTAGCCAGTAAAGCCTAATAAATTAAAAAGAAATCTGACAAAGTGTAATATTTAAATTGGTATTCCCTTTGAGTTTAGCTATAAAAAGTTTCTCAATAGTAACGATGAAACTAAAAGGGAAGGCTCCACAATTGTTTTTTTTTTCTGTTAGACAAGGAAGAGAATGGATAAAGAGTAAACCAAGAGACTTTAGAAAATGTTGTGTATTGCTAAGCACAAGATTTTGCTACTAGCAGTTCAATAGCTTGTCATCATTGCATGTCTCCTATAGGGGAAATTTGCTGATGCACTGAAAGAATTCTCTGACCATTCTGTTCAGCAGATTTCCTTTGAGAATTAATCTGCTATTCCATGAACATGTTATAAGACTTTTAAAGAGCCATTATCACGTATAGAAAACTCATATTAGATAAATGTCTTGTCATTCTCCATAGTGCATTTTCCCTCTAGCCTCTTGACTTCAGCATATGGAACTCAGCTCACATGCTAAAGAGGAAGAAGTGTTGTTTTGCAACAACTGCTTTTAGCACGTGTGGCTGACTACATTGCTTTAAAAGAACACCATAAAAATCACCTTGTTTCCTCCACAGTACTCCCAAGACCAATGCTGCAGACAGAATCTTCACTAGAGAAATGACTTTGTAGAGAGAAGCCCTACCCCTTGTTAAAAATAAAATGCCATCACTGCAGCAGCAGCAGCAGCATTCAGTTGTAAGCCAGAAAAGACTGAAAATAATGCCTGTAAGAGATTCATTCTGCTCGTTTTCAGGCCTTCTTATGTCTTTTGGAAATCAAAAGTGCAAGGGGATCATGCAGCACCAGCAACCCTACTTTTTAAAGTATTTCCTTCCTATAAAATATGTTTCTTAAGCAAGAACAAGAAACTGGAAATGGACATACCCACAAAAGTAAAAGGAAAGAGAAGACATTCTCCAACATCATTCATAAAGAATACCTGATTCAGAGAAAAACAAATTCCAAATTTTAAGACTAGTGCTTCTAGGGAACTGATGCAACAACAGCATTGTTTCTATATCCTCGTTTTGTACAGGAAAATACTAATGAACAAAAAAAAAAATGGTATTTAGGGCCTTGAAATTCAGGTCATTTACATGCAGAGAACTAAGGACGTAAATGAAATAAGCGAGGAACAGAGTTTTTCGAAGCACTAAAGATTCCAGGGGAGAAAATCAGATAGCAGTCAGATATGAATTACTTAAGGGAAAGTTCCTATTTAAAAAATATTGTTCTGAAAGAGCATGGTACAATTGCCAGAATCAGACTGAACTGAGGTTTGAATGAGGGACAGACAGATCTTCTAAAACTTTCTTCCTACAGCAATGGGGGAAAAAAATCAAAAGGAAAAGGAAAGTATTCCAAGAGATCATAAGTCTCTTCAAGCTTAATAGAACAATAGCTTGATCTGGCAGATCTTTAATCTACAAAAATCAAAAGAGCAACTTGACTTGCAGCCACTGTCCATTAGTTGCTACTAAAAGTATAAAAGAGAAAGTACTCGTAAGGTATAAGTGTGCAGCATTTGACTTACATGCATAAGTATGTTCACGGTGACATAAGGCTAGAAAGAAAAATGAACTACCACCAGCCTTCCAATATTTTCTTGAATGTACACAAAAAAGCGTGCCTGCAAGAGATGGAAAGTGTTGGCCTATAGTAGGAACACTGTTCTGTTATTTTCATGCCAGAAACACTTCTCCATAATCATACAAAGAGTTATGAGGATCACCTGAACAACTCTGAAACTGAGGATGAAAGACAATTCAAATGCTCCAGAATCTGCAGAGAAAGTGACAGCTGAGAGAATGCAGATACCTTAAGTCTGCTGATTAACAGACATATACATTTTGTCCTCCCAGTTTTAGGTGCACTAAAAGTGAAGGGCAGGCAAAAGCACTTTAAAAATTAATAAAAAAAGAGCAAATGTTGGCTATCAGTTAAGATCTAAGATAAACATGCAAACCACAAAAAGTAAAGTATGAGAAAACACTTTCTATTTGTCTCCAGAAAACATCATCTTAACAAGATGGCTGTAGAGATACCAGATACAGAGCAGATGTCCCCACTTATGGTGTTTCCAGTTCTCATAGTGTTCATAAAACGCATGAAATAAAAAGGAAACAGTACAGTTTAATGAGCAGACTATGGAAAGCCCCATTTCGTGAGATGATAGTAGTTTATAATTCATCCACACTGTATTTACATTCCAAAAATGTTGGAATAATGAAATTTTCTAATAAAAGAACATCCTTTTTGAACAGCTCTTATTATGGGGGAAAGCTGTTGAAAGTTATCAAGAATTAGCTTTCATGTTCCATGGGTAGTTATGCGGGAAAGAAGCTACTACATTGGAAATGTCCATCCTCATGTACCTAAAATTAGATTAAATAATGCCATTAAATAAAGTTGTATTATTTTACATAATAGTAAACACTAAATATCTACTGGGTCTTCTGAACACAGGAAACTAGGTTAAAATACATAAGTTTCAAGGATCAGGCCTTTCGTTAATAGGTGCAAGCATGATTATAATACCCCAGTTTTACTTGGCTACTGTTTACTGTTCACCTTACAAAGACATATGCTGAAGCTAGCCCATATGTCATTGTGGCTGAAAATATCCCAAATTAAATAAAAGCATAATCTAACCAAGGAGTGGCAAAAAAAAAAAAAAAAAAAAAAAAAAAAATTGGTTCAAGTCAATCTGTCTTCTGAAACCAGTTCAGTGAGTCCAATTTCTTTCTTCTCCTGTTACAACATAGTGACATGATTACTACAGAGGCTAGAATGGCTTTCATCTATATGCATAAGACTCCGAACATGTTGAAACAAGCACTGTATCTTTCTTTTTATTTGGACAGTATCTTGTTCCTTATACTTACTACCCCAACTCTATTATTATTATTCAATTCATGTTAATCTTGCATTGCCTGTGTGGATAAAACTTATTTCAGGCATATACAATGGTTATTTTGCTTTTTGTACTGCTAATAGTTCTAAGCAACATGTTTCTGAGATTCAACAGCATGCAAGTTGCAAGAAAATACTCGTTAAGCAGCAGTAACAAGCAGAGAAGTGTCTACTAGCTGACTTATAGCTTTCACAGTGGTTGAAGTGGTTAACATTTTCCATCTCATTTACAATGCGTAAAAATATATTTATAGACTTTTACATTTAGTATTTCTTGTTCAGTTTCTGTTTAAAAACTGGGGCTGACATCAATGAGGTAGCACACACCAAAGTTCAGAACAGTTATACCCCAAAGAGATGTTAAAATCTGAATAAATGAACTATACTGTTGGAACAGTACTATTCTAAATAAAATGCTGAAAATCTGACTCTTTCCCAGGAAAGACCATTGATTAGTGGTGTTACTTTTCTTAGTTTACACATTAAAGCGATAGTTAGGAAGGGGAGGGAAATACATCCGTACTGAGCTGTGTTGAATTTAGCTAACTTGTAAGTAATTTATGCTCTTTCAGCAGCTATTGCACACTACCACATAATTATGAATTATGCCACTGAAATAGGCAGTCATGCGTTAATTTTAGGACTCGAAAGGAGAAAGTCCTAGGGTTACCATACGTCCAGGTTTTCCCAGACATGTCCTCTTTTTGAGTCTTCTGATCTCCATGCAGGTGGGCTTTTCAAATCTTACCAAATGTCCAGCTTTTTGGTGTGCTCCACTGGTTGGAGCAGGGGGAGGGGCAATGCTAGGCAGAGAGCTGCAGGCAGGTAAGTCTGGGTTGGGGAGCAGAGGCTAGGGATAGGGCTGTGGCAGGACAAGGGGGTAAAGGGGTTGTCTGCTCCTCCAGAGGAGGGGAGGGGGTAGGAGGACCTTTTGAGGCCAGCCAGGAACCCCATGGCCAGGCTGGCAGCACAAAGGCCAGTGGCCCATGCTCGCAGGTACAGAGTGGCCAGGAGACGCTGGGGAGGGGAGAGGGGGACGGGGGGAGGAGCCATGGCCAGGCCTCCTGGTGTGGTGCACCAGCCTCAGCCCAGGGCAGGGGGTGCCAAAAGCCTCTCCTCCTCTTCCCTCCAGCCTGCACTGGGCTGGACTCACTCCAAGCCACCACGCTCCATTCTGGCAGGGTTGGAACCAGGCCAGCTGGGAGATGCGGCTCAAGAGTGAGGGGCACCAGCAGGGATGCATAGTGCTGTGGGTCGGGAGTGAGGGGCACCAGCAGGGACAGGGCAGCTGCAGGTCAGTAGTGAAGGGAACCAGCAAGGCCAAGGGTGGCAGGATACTGCAGTTTGGAAACGAGGGGCACTGGCAGGGCTGGTGTCTGTGTGTCAGGAGTGAGGGGCAACAGCAGGGCTGGGGTGGGCTGTGACTTGGGAGTGAGGGGCAACAGAATGGGCAGGTGCCAGCATATCACTGCCCTCCCCCCCATGCAACAGGTGTCCTCTTTTTTGAAACTGAAAATATGGTAACCCTACTTATTCACAATCAGTGACTGGAAATACTGTTGGAGAGAAGGGGAGAGGAAGGAAAAGAGAAGCATGCATTTTTAAGAACACCTAATGATATGCTACTTAAACATGCCCTTCTTTGGGATACTGAGACATACTCTGTATCACAACCAAGGCCAAAGCAGCATTACTCTCAGAACATAAAACTATTGTGAAAAATCAAATATTTTGAAAAATGACTGCCACAGCCTGACTTTTGCCTTACGCACCTCAGAGGTGCAAACATGATGAAGAATATGAAACAAATCCTTAAACATTAAATCATTTTTCTGTTGTCTTAAATAATGCTCGTTTTTGTCTTCACACTCCTTTCCTAAAATCACTCGCTTCTGTGAAGTTGGACAAGGCCAGAAAATGCACTGAGTTAAACCATAACAAAAATTAAGAGTACTGTGATAATGCCTACATTGCAAGTGGCAGCACAGTGCAGGGATAAGAAAACTAGCTCAGGTACTGGTAGAACTACAGAAGACTGAAGCCTGACAAGCAAATTTACCCTGTTCTTGGTATGGGGAATTAGCCTGCACTGAGCTCTGTGCTACTCTGACTGGACTGCTGCTTATAATTGTCAGAGGTAGTCAATATAAGGCTAAGCCAGGTAACTCTACATCACAATATAATCTGCAATGTAGAAGTAACTCGCATGTGATTTTATTTCTTTCATTAATTCACTGACCCATCACCAAGAAAGCAAGCAGTGTTTGTAATTAATTTTGGAGATGTTAACAGCTCTTTTCTTAACGGATTAAGAGGCAGCAGTTACACTTTATCAGTGAACTTTTAATTAAAATTCTGTAGACTTTAATTCCTAATTTTGATAAATGGTTATGTTGCAATAGAGCTCTCCGTTAGAGATACCACTGTACTGACATCAGCTCTTAGAAGCAATAAAATGTAGGGATTAGTTTGCAATGCAAATACTGACATCTTAACTTGACTGATTTTGTTTATATGGCAGTTATGTTCAAATACCACATATGCAACACTTAATGACCCAAAGTTAAGTTAACTTACCATTTCAGGGGACTGCCTTCATATTCAAACCATATCTCACTCACATCCTCTTGTCTCATAACCTTCTGAAAGTGTTTTTTTACTTTGTCCGTTACTAATGTCAAGTAGCTTATTCTAGGTAAAAGCAACTGAAAGGAAATTTGGTATAATCAGGTTTCATTTATATGTAAAGTTCTACAAATTTAATAAAAAGTCATAAATAAGTACAGGTTTTCACAAATAAAAAGATATATGTTCTTTATTCATTTAAAAATATACATTCTGTTTATTTAGCTAGAACTACCAACTATTAGAGTCTTAATGGCCAATTAAAGGTACATAATGATATATTCAAAATTTGTTTAAAATGCACAACTCAGTCTACCAGCATAAAGAACAGTCTGCAAATAAGTTTTTTTTAAATACAATGCAGCTGGAGGCTGAAGGATGTAATTTACTGAAAGGCAGAAATTACTCAGTGGTCAAGTCAAAGAATGCATTTCTCATAACTGGACTCTTTTCTTGCAAACAGACACAGAATAAAAATAGAGCCTAACATATGTCATTAAGCCTGACACATATGTTTCGATGAAACACCGCCTGAAGTGAAAATTAATTTGCCCTGAAATTTTTTTTACCAGATAAACTTTCAAGAATTACCATTTTTAATATGAACATATCCAGTTATTTTTTAAATGCCTAAAATGTTAACAGTGAACTCTGCATTCTCTACACTTTCCAATTGCTACCCCCTTCCCGTTTTCTATGAATATTTCATAGAAATGTCAATCAGGATTGTTATTTTTCCACCAGCTCTTATAATCTCCCCCCCACCCAAGAAATGAATAACACTTTATAAAGTAAAACGTCTTTTTGTTAGTGCTTAAAATAAGACCCCATTTATTTCTCAAATATAAAAAGGCACACTGTCCAAAACAGAAGGTAATTCTAAGTAAAATACAATAATTAACTCCTCTATTAGCAACCAGTTAGTCTTACTATTATCTGCCCTTATATACTCTTGCCTATGTTGCATGTTTTTCAGCACACACTACTTAGAAAAAATATATTCCTGTCTACATATGTTACTGCTTCCTAAAATTATAACCAAGAGAAGATAACAAAAGATATGTTTCTAGTTTGTACATTGGCTATATATTTTCTAGAGACAATTTCAATATTTCAATTAGAAAGAGATAAAATAACTGAAAAAAATATTTAGAAACATGAGATGAAGAAAAAAGCCTTCATATAAACTTTTAAAGAATTTTTAAAACAGGTCTCAGAACACATTAGTCTAAATAGCTAATATGAAGATATGTAAACAAGTTAAGGTAACACTAATTCTTAAAGCTGAAACATTTCTAAAATAACAACCTCATCAAATTAAATAAAATTTGACTCAATAGGTAACAATCAAGGGTGACGTTTATAAATGATAAATATTAATCAGCATTTCCTGTGGAAACACTGACTTAGTTAGACAAGGTTCCTTGGGTGAATTTGATATCTTTTATTAGACCAACCCAAATGGTTGGAGAATAGTTATTAATAGTTATTTATAGTTATTCAGCAGTTGCTGAAGCTTCCTGAGCCAGACGAAGGGTTTTTGAACCCAAAAGCTTGCTTAATAACTATTCTCCAACCATTTGGGTTGGTCTAATAAAAGATATCAAATTCACCCAAGGAACCTTGTCTGCCTATGTCCTTAGACCAACACGGCTACAACCCAAACCCCTGACTTAATAGTTTGCACTCCTACATTACAGCTTGGCAAGATTCTACTTCCCACCTGCCTTGGGCAAAATTTTTCTTCGGATGAACAAGTTAAAATAATTTAAGATTTTTCAGTGTTGTCATGGTAAGACTAGGCAAGCAAACTCTGCATGTGGGCTGTTAGATTATGAAAATTTCACAAGGCTACTAAAGTATTTCATCCAAAGACTTCAAAGCACTTTATAAACATAAATTAAGCCTTTTAATATTCCTATTAGAAAAAATATTAGCCCATTCATAACATCGGTTTAGGTTTGAGACAAAGACATAGGTCTCTGCAAATCCTATTACCAGCAGCAACCTGCTTCCCAGGTATCTGATAAAGCGATAATGGGTTAAGAGACAATGTGAAGGGATTGGGGGGAAGGGGGAGAGGGGAAAATCACTGCTTAGTTCTTGTGATTTTTTTTTTATTTGAATGCTCCCTCTTAGCCATTTTTTTGTTGATTCTTTTTATATTTCAGTTGTGTAGTATCTTGACCTACATATGGATAAATTCTCTGAAACTGAAAGCAACGTTACAAGCCAAGAAAAGAATAAAATTTATAAACCTTCTCTCTAACTGCAAAAATCACAGTGCAATTTTTCTACCCCCAGATCTCTTCCCTTTTCTTCCTTCATTTATATGTTTTCTATTCTTTTCAACAGGAACCCAAATTGAAGCAAATAAGTATAGGCAAATCTAGTACAAAAGCATGGGATTATAGATGGATTAATGTAGATATTGTATTTCCTACCTACCAGGCCTACTTGATTTTATATCCAAATTCATTGTGCATAGTGCAGTAATATTATTTGTCTTCTAGTTTTAAGAGAAATCATAAGCAACAGTTAACTGTGTTTCACTGAAAATAGTGATTTGGTCAAAAAGTCAGTCAAAGCTTTTAGAGCTGTGCACCTAAAGATAGGCAACCACATGAACTCAGGGGAATGAAAGCAGTCTGATTTTCAAAGATGCTCAGCACTCAGCTTCCAGTGAGTGGCAGGTAATCACTATTTATGAAAAAAGAAAAATCAGGCCATTTACACACAGAAAATTCACTATTTTCAATTTAAAAGCAGACAAATGGTAAAAAAAAATGTATATTTTTAGGGCTTTGTTTCTCTCACGACATGATTCATTTAGCAGTTCTTAGTTTTTGAGGACATTATTAAACCCTCTGTTGGAGATTTACCCTATCAATGTCTTATACTGGGCACTACAGCATTACCTGCTTCGCCCTGTAATTTAACCCTTATGAAATGCAGCCTGTTCATTTTTACTTTCCCTTCCACTTGTCCCAACCACATATTCTTTCTGATTATCACAGTCTTCTCCCCTCTTGGAAAGAAATCAGAGATCGTAATTTTACCATTTTTTACACTCAGCCTAAAATTAGGTAGCCCAGGAGATAGATATCTTCAGCTATAGTTCACTTATTTGGATTTTATTAGTTTCTCATTTCTCAGTTACAGTTGTCTACATTTAATCTAAACCTCAAATATTTTATCAATTCAAATAAATTTAGACAATGCAAAGAATTGCACAAAAATATCTAATACCGCCTCTTGTTCAAATGCTATTATTAGTGGACAAAGATATTTACAGATATTTTTGAGAGTACCATGCCAGCACCCCACACCAATGACGCAGTCCTTACAGTCCCCTCAAGCTGCCCAGCTACAGGCTCCCTCAGCCCTGACACAACCCTCCTGCCCCTGGGCAGAGGCCACATACAGCCCAGGGGCCACCAGTTGGACAGTCCTGATTTACATCAAGATCCAATGCACTCTTCGAATTGGAGTTGTTATATAATGCTCTTGATGTGATCTGAAATAAACTTCCAGAATTAGAAATAATAATAGCAGGCAATTTTAATGCTAGAATTTGTGGCACCAATATTCCTTTTTAATTACTGAGGATAAATGAAATATAGGGAATCCACCCAGCAATCTTGTGCGACAAGGAATTAAATGAAGGAGGGTGATGCCTCTTGAAATTTAGTGCAGAAGAGAATTTTAGAATGTTTAACGGACAAACTGGAACGGGTACAGCTAGGGCATTCACATTTGTTGCAACTAAAGGTGCAACTGGGATACATTATATACTAATACAATTTTTATCAAGCTTTTGATACCTGTAGTACTTTTTTCTGGATCAAAATTGGTACACACACACAATACGTTTGGGTTTTTTTTTTCCAAAACATAAAACATATTCCATTCTCTTGCCAGGGGAAATTATTCCAGTACTGTTAAAAATGACACCAATTACATCTTTCTTCAAGGAAAGAATTAAATCTCTATACCAGTAGTTCTCAAACTTGTAAGTTTCAGGACCCTCTCCGCACAACCTGAAAATCACCAAGCTAGACCTAAATTCAGAAAATATATGGAAGGGGAGACCTGATACTTAAAAAGCTGAGAATCACTGATCTTGCTGGTACCACTTAAGTTCAAGTGGGTGCAGGACCTCACCCTGCTGTGCCCTGTTCATTCCACTGTCTGCCCCCTGCTGACCCATGATTTATACCTCGGAGGGTAAGGGTAGCCCCCGCCGCTGATAAGGCTGCTCCTGCAGGGTCTCATACACCAGCGACCACCCTCATGGCCCCTCCTTCCAGCAAAAAAAAACATCTAGGTTCATTATCAGATTGATGGTGCCCTGTCCAATAGCTTTCCAACTAAGCTGGGGTATGACAAGGATGTTTGCTTGCTCTACTACTTTTTTATATATATTTATTTAAAATGTGTGCCAACAGGGAATCAATTCCATGCACACTGAACAATTCCACCCGTCTTGCTTTATGCAGATGATGCATTAGCAGTGTCACAATCTCAAATAGGCCTCCAAAGGTTATTAGATGATTTTCAGAAGTACTGTGCCTCACATATCTTGGCAATCAAAACTGCCAAATCCAAAGAATTGTTTTTTTGGTAATGAAAGGAGGATTTTTTTCACAGACATTCAGGCTGGAAGGGACCCCAGAGGATCATCGAGTCCAGCCCCCTGCCCAACAGGGATCCTAGGATCATAGTTGTCCCTCCACTCCTCACTTTACTGAAAAAAAAAAAATATAGGTGCCATCTTGATCTAAAAACCTTACAATCTATTTCTCATAACCGGACTCTTTTCTTGCAAACAGACACAGAATAAAAATAGAGCCTAACATATGTCTTCAAGCATGACACGTGCGTTTCGATAAAACGCTGCCTGAAGTGAAAATTAATTTTCCCTAAAATGTTTTTTTACCAGATAAACTTTCAAGAATTAACGTTTTTAATATGAACATATCCAGTTATTTTTTAAATGCCTAAAATGTTAACAGTGAACTCTGCATTCTCTACACTTTCCAATTCCTACCCCCTTCCCATTTTCTATGAATATTTCATAGAAATGTCAACCAGGATTGTTATTTTTCCACCAGCTCTTATAATCTCCCACCACCCGAGAAGTGAATAACACTTTATAAAGTAAAATGCCTTTTTGTTACCTCTTAAAGTAAGACCCCATTTATTTCTCAAATATAAAAAGGCATACCAGAATCTATTTTTAAAAAATAGAATAGAATTAGAATCTATTTTAAAAAAATATGAACTGGAATAAGCACACCAAAAATGTAGGCACTAGGGTTAGGGACAGACATTCAAAAAGCCTGAGCCTGAATTGATTCAATCTTTGCAGGTTAGTCTAACCTGCAAAGCTTGAACCAATTTGGAGGTGGATACATTCCCTTTTCATTCCGGAAATGTTGCTCAGACTAGAAGCCAGGGGCACTAGAGCAGCCCTCCCTTCCCTTCAACCGAGCTGAGATGAGCTGAGGTGGGGCGAGGTGTGGCCAGGCCATGGAAGAACACTCTGATTAGTCCAGCAGGGAATTGATAACAGTGTTTATCAACCCTAACTCAGTGTTTATCACCCCATTAAGTAAACAGAGTGACATTACCAGCTACCTGCTGATTCTGTCTTTGTCACAGCATGGACTGGAGCCAGCATGTAGTCTGCTAGCTAATACACAGATACCTCTCAGCAAGGCAGAGGGAAGGGGGGAATTCCTGCTTAGCAGTGGGGGGGGGAAGGGAAGCAGACTGCAAGTCTCTGCTGGAGCTGCAGTCAAGGAGCAGGGGCATGGGGTCAGTCCTGCTGTGGAGCAGAGAGCCCAGCCCAGAGAGCATGGCAGGATGCTGGGGGCATCTGGTTTAACTTAAACCAGCAAGGGGTCTGGGATATACACTGCATAAACTGGTTTGACCCAAATCAGTTAAGTCTGATACTACATTCAACCAGGTCTCTCTCAAACCAATTTCAGCCATTTTCAAACTAGTTTATGTGCACTGAACATCTGTTCCGTTACAGGTTTAAACCAGTTTCTGGTCACTTAAACCAGTTTGTGTGTAATGTCTGTCCCTAGCCTAGAGGGAGTAGGCAACCTTTTTCAGCAAAAAGCCAGAGACAGGAGCTAGAACCCAATTGCAGTTGGTGCTTGTCCCTGAAGCAGTGTGGGAAAGCACCCACAGCCAAAGTCTTCTACCACCAAGGTCCACGGCCAAATCCACTGGTTCTGCAGGCCATAGGTTGCTGAGCTGTGCTCTAAAGCAAAATGAGCCTTGGGTGGAGCTGGACTGATGGGCAGTGCTGGCAGCATTAACGGTTTATGGATCTAAGGTAGAGTCCATTTTATTGTATGGAACAGAGCTATGGGGTGCTGGCCCTATATTTCATTCAAAAATAGGAGGGAAAAACCCCACTCCATTTACTTTTTAATGTGGCATTTTTCTCTACCTAATTCTACAATGAGACATGCAGGATCATGCACCAGGAAACAGGACTAATTAATGCAAGCACCTTAGCTCAGTTAAGAATTCTGGATTACTGAATGAAAATTAGAGCTTTTATGCTGATAAGCTATGGCAAGAAGTGCATTTTGGAAGCCTCTCCTTTACCAAATAAACCCATTTGAATAGTTAAACAACAGGTATATTCTGTTCCAAACAAATGGCCTGGGAAATGTTCTCAAGTATCACTGACCCAATATTTACCCTGTATTTAAAAGAAGACAAATTTAAGAATTAAAGATGCCAGCATGCTGACAAATATGCAGGCAGTGAGATTTTCTCTAACTTTCTCCTTTCAGAGTCATAAAAAGCACCCTTTGGGCCTAGAAACCTACCTACCTTCAGGACAAATCTACAAACAATGAGACCAATACTAGGGACCTGCTTTAATTCGCGATTTTGGATTTCATGGAAACCTTGAGATGGGGCACTGTCTGTGAAATCTGCAAAATCAAAAAAAAAACTAACTAAAAATAAAATGCTAGCTCCCCAGTGGGAGCCAGCAGTCCTCATGGCCCTGCAACGTAATCTCACAGCCCTCGAGTTGGGGGAGCCTCTGGAGCGAAATGGAGCAACCAAGCTGACAGTCACCCCCCCCCACCCCACCCCGATAGGCTAAGGGCTGCCTGTCATGCAGCCCCACCCCTCTCTGCCAATCAGTGGCAAGGGGCAGGGTCACCAGGGCCCCTTGGCCAATCAGCAGTGAGGGGCAGGCTTACTGCAAAAAGACTGCAAAAATCTGCTCTGAACACTGCAAGTGTTCAGGGCCTGCAAAAATCCCTTTTGCTCACCATGACTTAGGTAGATCCCTAGCCATTACTAGACTGAAATTCACTCGAATAAGATATGCAGTTGTCAAAAGCAGGTGGTGTCAGATCCCATATTCAGACATAATATGTTAGTCTGGGAAGAGTGAGGTAGATGACTCAAATCACTACTTGTGGGCTTGTTCATTCTTTGAAGAAAGAGGAAGAAAATACATATCTCCATTAGGGGAAAATGTTACTGCTTCATTTTATCCATTTTTGTGTCATTATGTACTATGTTCTGTATTACTTTTGTTTAAAGTGGTAGATTTGTGTCTTACTGTATGCTTTGGATTCCACCATATAAAATGTTACTGTTCTTATTGGGTTGTTTTAGCAAAAACTAAGTATCCTACTACTGTGCAACCTTCAAAGCCCTGCCAAAACTCTTCACCTCCTCAGTTATCTTGTTTGGTCAGGCTGCATGTTGCCTCTTGCTTCTATGTCAGAGTGCCAAACTTTTGTCTACTCAGTTGTCAACGTTTTGCATAATAATTAGTATGCATTCTTCCATGCAGTCCGTCCTTCCGTGATATCATCTCCCCTTCACATTTGGGTCTCTTTCAAAGTCATGTCTGCCACATTATAACAAATTAATATTAATGTGAATTCAATTACCTAATGCTGCTCCCTTTCCCATAAAAATCTTATCTGCTTGCCTATCCTCAAAGAGTGAGGTCCTCAGAACCAAAAAAAACAACTTTGACTGACTGTTTGGAAAGAATCTGGTACAGAGTAATGCTGTTATTTATTTACAGGACAGCCCACTATTTCTGGGAAGCAGTCATGGACACTAGGCTTAACCATGAGTTAAGTCTCCTGTCAAAAAATTGGATACCTAATTCTTGACTTTTGATTGAGCAAAGCATCCAGGTTTAGGTAGGTCCTTATCCAGATACTCAGAAAACCAGTTCCTATATCGGTGAAAAGAAGCTCTTTATTTTATTTATTTTCTTTATAAAGAGGAGGATACCAAGGATTGCGTTAGTACACGGATTTCAAGACTTAATCGTGGGTCATTGTCCATGCGAGGGTAAGCAAAGAAGCTTACCATTTTGTTTTAGGTACCGTTAGCATCTTAAGCACTTAGGTGTCAATCATCTAAGTAAATTAAATGCCAAGCAACAACTATGCAAACATCTGATCAGACAGTATTACGTCTTCAACAAAAAATGAATAAATGGAAGAACAAGTTATAAACTATTGTGCAGATACCATGCTCTATGGCACAGAAAACTCCTCTGTGTAACTGACTGAATCACTAGCCACAGTAAATTTATGCAAAAAAAGGGGGGAAAATGTACATATTCAAGCCCAAGAACAGCTAGACACCACAAAAAGTAAAGAAACCTTCCCCTGGCTCCCACTGCTTGCAGAACCACAGGACAGCATGTACTAATGAGGGGAGCACAGTAGACATGGTATACCCTGACTTTAGAAAGGCTTTTGACAAAGTCTCCCACAATATCCTCATTAACAAAATAAGGAAAAATAGACTAAATGAAAGTACTGTAAGGTAGATACATAAATGGTTGGATCATAGTATTCTGTGAGTAGTCCTCAATGGCTCAATGTCTAGTTTGGAGGAGATAAAGTGGGGAATCCCCAGGGGTCTGTACTGGGTCTGCCATTGTTCAACATCTTTACTAATGATTTGGATGATGGGATCAAGTACACACTTAGCAAATTTGCAAATGACACCAAGTTGGGTAGAACTGCAGACAATCCAGAGAGCAGGGCTAGGATCTCGAATGACCTGGCTAGACTGGAAAAATGATCCACAGTCAACCCAATGAGATTCAACAAGGACAAGTACAAAATCCTACACTTGGGATAGAATAATTGCATGCATAAGTAGAGACTAAGGAAGAACTGCAGAAAAGGATCTGGGAGTTAAAACAGACCATAAACTGAATGAGCCAACAGTGTGCTCTTATTGCAGAAAAGCCAACAGCATCCTGAATTGCATTAACAGGACCATCACTTGCAAATCAAGGGAAGTGATTCTTCCTCTATTCAGCAGTAGTGTGACCTCACCTGGAGTACTGTGTCCAGTGTTGGTCCCCATACTTCAAGAAAGGAGCAATGGACTCAAGTTGCAGCAAGGGAAGTTTAGGTTGAATATTAGGAAAAACTCACTCACTAGGATAGTGGTGAAGCACTGGAACAGGTTATTTTAAAGGTGGTGGAATCTCCATCCTTGGAGGTTTTTAAGGCCCAGCTCAACAAAGCCCTGTCTGGAATGATGTAGTTGGGGATAGTCCTGATGGAGCAGGGGGTTGGACTAGATGACCTCCTGAGGTCCCTTCCAATCCTAATTTTCTATGATTCTATGAATGTGGACAGTTTGGAGAGAGCTTGTCAAGAGCAACAAAAGTAATTAGGGGCCTGGGAAGCAAGACTTATGAGGAAAGGCTGAAAGAGCTATTTAACCTGGAGAAAATAAAAGACCAGGGGGGTGATAAAAGTCTTCAAATACGTGAAAGGTGATTAGAGAGAGAATGGAGATGGGCTTTTCTCTGTGGCCACAGGGGACAGGAACAGAGAAGCAAAAGCCTCAAGCTGCAGCAAGGGAAATTTAGGCTAAAGATTAGAAGGAGCTTTCTGATAATAAAAGTGGCCATGCATTGGAATAGGCTACCTAGAGAAGTTGGGGAAACTTCCATGCTTGGAAACTTTCAAATGCAGGTTAGAAAGACATTTGGCTGAGATAGTTCTGTCAGGGATGATCTTGCCTTGAGCAGGGGGCTGGACTAGATGACCTTGCAAGGTCCCTTCCAGCCCTGTGATCCTATGATCACAAATATAATGATCACCAGTGAGTCTGTTACCCAGGATAGATAAATATTGATGATTTAAAAAAAACAAAAAAAACCTTTAAAAAATTTAAATCAGATATTTTTATTTGAATTATAATTTTTCCTTTAAAAAAATTAGCCGCCCTAAAAAGAAATTTGAATTTAATATAACATAGGATAAGCTACAAATTTAGTATAACCCATTAAAATAATTTAAATAAAAGAATATGGTGAGTCAATGAGCCTCTATTAAAAACTCAGAAGATCAGCGTTTAACTCCAATGCAAGAATGAGGAAGAAAACTTCTAAATTCTGAAGTCAAGCTTTAAAAATATGGCACAGTATTTCATATATTAGGGGTCTGACCTTGTAAAGGATATATAGTCTATCTTACTGGATACAAAAGATGAACACAGTAATCACAGGTGTAACCTGGCCTCTTACTCCAGTAAACACTATCATGTGTACTCCTTGATCAGGATTATCCACTAAGCACACCTGGATGGTATCAAACTCCCCCTGGATGGTATCAAATAATCTGCTCAGGAACTACCCCTGCTAAATGACCTTTCTTGGTCCCTTTGCCTATGTACAGAGATGTAAATATTAAGGCTACTTACAGACGTTAAAAAAAAAAAAAGAAAAAGAGAACTGGAAGGAGCAGCGCATTAGTTCAAACTGGCTCTGCAGCATCTGTATATACTGAGTGCTGCAGCAGGGCTTTTTGGCACTTTCATCTAAAGCTGATTCAATCAGCTATTAAATAAAAGTGCCAAAAAAGCCCCACTAGAGCACCCGATCTACACAGACATTGGGCGAGCCAGGTAAAACTAATGATGCCTCTTCTGGGATATGCTGGGCTCGGCATGGGAGCGTGCTAAGTTTAAAGTAAAGCGCCATGGTTTTTTTGGTTTGGGGTTTTTTTTAAAACATCTGTATGCAGCTATTCAAGTGCTCTATCCATGTTTCTAAACTAAAATACTGCAGCACACAAGGCCAGGGGATTACAGGAAAAATAATTGGGGGGGGAGGGAGTAGGTTATTTGACAGGGAGGAGTCTTGGTTTGCAGTTAATTTCTTGTATGGAGGAGGGAGAAGAAGCAGAGAAAGAAGAGTGCACAACAGAAACGACCAACACTGGGCTCAAAACAATGTAGGAAATGAAACAACATTCCTGTAAAGGAAAGACTCGTCTTGATTTCAACACCCAGAAACTAGAGGAAAAAACTGCTGTGGCTGCAGATCACAAAAAAGACCCCATTTGGGAATATATTCAAGAAATTCCCATGACGTGTAAAAAGTGCAGAGGCAGGTAGCACAAATGAAGCAATGTGAAAAATGCTTCTCAGAAGGCAACAAAGTTGAAGAAAGTGATGTTGATTTGTCTGAGACATCTGGTTAGTAAACTTACTTTTGAACCATTCTTATGGATTGCCTGCCATACATTGCAATGCTAGTAAATGATACATTTGTGACAATAGGGTTAGTTATTTTGGGTGGATTACTTATGAATTTCAAAACGTGTTGAAAATCTAAGAGATGTACTACTTTGTGGGGGTGTCAATTATACATTTTTAATATTACCCCTGCACTTCTGAAATGAGTTTTATTGCTCAGTGTAAGCAAATATACAAGCCCTAGATAAAAATATCCTCTGCAGAATAAAATTAATAGGAATTCTTGAATTTTAGATTAAAAATGTAATTTTTTTCAAGCTGTTTTTTATTGATAAGGAAAAGAGTTTAAATAGAAGATAACCTTTATGATTTATTGAATATTTTCCTTATAGAACTAGGTTTGGAAATTTTATATAATTTAAACTCTGATTTAAAAAAAAAAATCAGCCATAGAAGAGATCTTTCATTTACCATCTCTTTCTCTCTTTTTTCCCCTTAAGTAATGCACTGAGTTATAGTCATTGAGAATGACTTTTTCACCATTTTTTCAGGGTTCAGGTTAGACATAAGAAATTATGAATGCCCATCATCCACAAGTGTCTGGAACTTCAGAATCATTTACTGGTACCACCAGCAGTAGGGCAACTAAACATACCTCAGACAGTGAATGACCCGTATCCAAAGAGACTCTTCTTCTCTATCAGGGAAAACTATGGCTGAGGTCATAATCAGGACCAGCAAAATCCAGCAAAACACAGACAAAAAGATTGTTCAGCTGATTTATGCAACAAATCCTCCCTTATCTTGTTCAGAACAAGCATTCCACTGACATGGTTCAATCATTATGACCAGGTTACACCCCACCCAGCAGAGCAGATATTGCTGGAACACTTCCAGATACAGTGTATGAGAAGGAAAGTGAACACTGTGCAAGAAACATTGAAGAGAAAAGTGTTGAGTCTTAATGAATGAAGCAATGTGCACAATGATCCAATAATATGTGCTTGTGTAAGAACAGAAGACAGGATTGCTTATCTTACAGAAATGATTGATCCATAAGGAAATGTCCATTCTGCAGAATATTTAAAATCAGGAGGAGTAAATCTATAACAAACTGTGAGCAAATATTCAAGTGTCATGTACATAGCCTTGTCACAAATAATAGTGCTAATGTGGCCAAGATAAAAAGAAATTTAGAAGAGAATAAAGAAAACCTGAAACTTATAACTTATGGCAAGGGTCGGCAACATTATTGGGCAACGTGGCAAAAACACCTGCAACTTTGAACTATAAGATGTTGGCATGCCAGGTGTAAACGGCAGGGCCCTGGCCTGGCTTGTTGCCAGCGGTGGGAGCACACGTGCCTCAAGGTGAACAGTGGGAAAGGGGCTGGTACCGCACTGCCACAACAAGGATTGAGCCCCTTGCGACTCCCCCACCATCTGTCCTCAGCTGCATGTGCCAAGCAAAACGCCTTCACATGCCACACTGACACACCTACCCCTAACATATGGACACAGTGCTCATTTATTTTATCTTTTAGCCAAGATGTAAACACTGCAAGAATAAAAGAAAATGCTGTTAAAATAGCAAAATACTTCCATAACAACAAGTTTGCTTCAGCTTTACAGAAGGGAGCTGGAGTCCAAGCTAATTCTCCCCCAAGATGTATAATGGAACTCAGTTATTGACTGCTTTGAGCTATTTATTAAGAACTGGCCTATTCTAGTGACCATCTGTGAAGAAAATGGTGATAAAACTGATGGAAGTATCCAGCTAGAGCATTCAACATTGACTAAGGAAAATGTAGAAAATATGCTACATATTTTGCCAATACGCCAATTGGCTGGAGGGCTGCACCCAGAGAGTGGTGGTAGACAGGTCATTTTCAACCTAGAGGGATGTGGGCAGTGGGGTCCCCCAGGGCTCAGTCCTCGGGTCCGCACTGTTCAACATCTTCATCAGCGAGTTGGACGAGGGGGTGAAAAGCACCTTGTTCAAATTCACAGATGACACTAAGATGTGGGGAGAAGTGGGCACGCTAGAAGGGAGGGACAGGCTGCAATTGGATCTGGACAGGTTACAGAGGTGGGAGGATGAGAATAAGATAGGATTTAACACTGACAAGTGCAGGGTACTACACCTAGGGAGAAAGAACCAGCAGCAGACCTACAGGCTGGGGAACCCCCCTCTTGTCAGCACAGAGGCAGAAAAAGATCTTGGAGTCATTATAGACTCCAAGATGAACATGGGCCGCCAATGTGGGGATGTAGTCAGAAAGGCTAATCGCACCTTGTCATGCATCCACAGATGCATCATGAGCAGGTCCAACGAGGTGATCCTCCCACTCTATGCGACACTGGTCAGACTGCAGTTAGAGTACTGCATCCAGTTCTGGGCACCACACTTCAGAAGGGATGTGAATAACATCGAGAGGGTCCAGAGGAGGGCCACTCGCATGATCAGGGGGCAGCAGGGAAGGCCCTACGAGGAGAGGCTATGGGACCTGAACCTGTTCAGCCTCCACAAGAGAAGGCTGAGGGGGGATCTAGTGGCCGACTATAAAATGGCCAAGGGAGACCAGCAGGCAATGGGAAAGTCCCTGTTCCCCCGAGCACTACTGGGAGTAACAAGGAGTAACGGCCATAAGTTGACTGAGAGTAGGTTCAGGCTAGACATAAGGAGGCACTACTTCACAGTCAGGGCAGCTAGGATCTGGAACCAACTTCCAAGGGAAGTGGTGCTGGCTCCTACCCTGGGGGTCTTCAAAAGGAGGCTAGATAGACACCTTGCCAGGGTCGTTTGACCCCAATATTCTTTCCTACCCATGGCAGGGGGTCGGATTTGATGATCTGCTCAGGTCTGTTCCGACCCTACCAACTATGAAACTATGCTGAACGTACAAAACCTATTACCATAGCCTTGGACAAACTACAGAAAGATTGCTGGTGTATTGTGGATGCTGTTGAAATTAGGAAAGTAACCCACAAAAAATGTTGAAGTAAGAAATACCCAACAGCAAAGCTAAACTGCAGGCAGTAAAGCAGCAGATGGATCAAGCACCTACTCCACATCATTTTATTACCATTATTCTTAACACAAAGTACCAGGGTAGATGCCTAACTGCCAAAGAAAAAAATGCTGCTATTACATGGGTATATACTAATCATGCCAACCATAATACAATTTCAGGGCTAGAGGTGAAACATTTAAGCAGTCCATACTTCCAGAAGATATTTTAAAGGAAGTCACATCACTGAACTGGTGGAAGTCACTAGAAAAGCACGCGGAACCAGAGTCAGTTATAGTGCTAAGCCAGCTTTTACCAGCAGTCACCTATTCTGCAAGTACAGAAATAATATTTTTTTCATTTGGACTGGTTCATTCAAAGCTGAGAAACCAATTGGGAGTTGAAAAAGCAGGAAAGCTTGTTTTTTCTCTTCCAGTTTATGAATACAAAGGGAGAGAAGTATGAGATGTATGAGTTCTAAAAACTTAAAAGAGAGTAAACATTTTCAAAACAGTCAAAGTAAAAAAATGACTGTCTCTTCTTAAAATGAGTTAGGCAAGTAGGAACTTGAGCTCAAATTACTTTCACGTAGGCTTTTTAGAAAATTTTCCCCAGGGTGACCCAAAATAATTGGTTTAATCCAGTAACTACAGTTCACATTTTCAATACCATAACAGTTAATACTAGTGTTTAATAAATTAGTTGTAAATGTGTACTGTGCTTCAATAGAAAAGTTTGTATCCAAAATATTAAAGGTTTGCTTAATAAATTGAAAGTACTGTTTTTTTGTTTAATTAAATTTAAGTTGCCATCTTAATGTGGCTTGACACAAATATGAGCAAAAAGTTAATCATCTAGTAAATAACAAATACACATTTCACCACTTATAGCATACTAAAATGCAGGATTTCTAACAATCCAAATATGTTCAAATCTGGCCTCCTGATTTAATATTTAAATGAACTTGATTTAAATCGATCCACCCTGCTGTTACCTGAGAAAGGTAGTTAGCCATGTTAGTCTAAAGTAAGTCAGAAGACAGGGTAGGTATATGCACCTTCATCTAAAAGGCAGGGAAGACTTAGTTACCTTTATAGACTAACTGATTAAGATCTATATGTAGAGCACAAGCTTTCATGGGCTGAAGCTGACTTTGTTAGAATCTGTTACCTGAAACATATGGTACAAGAGAGGAATGAAGCAGACTGAAGTTTTAAGTGACCTGTGGATCAGTGATTCTGCCAATTCATATAACCTTTTTTTCTGACATGAAGAAAAGCTTCTAACAGCAGACCTGCTGCTGCCCAAGTACAACCTGAGGAGCAAAGAACCTAGGACCTTCTGAAGGCGAGAAGGAAGAATGACTGACTTTTCTAGAGAACGCAATTCCAGGTTGCACAAAGTGCTAACATAAGTCTTTCGAATCATTTTGAAGAAGTTCACCAAAAACAGCTACAGGACAAAGACCCTACTAAATGTCACAACCCAAAGTTGTGATTTTTGTTTGTGTGCGCTTCGGCACTGCTAAATTATTTTCCCACTAAATTGCAGCTTCTTTGCACGGTGGAGTTTTCTGCTGCAGAAGAGAACCCCAGTACAACGGAGAATTTCCCGCCAATTTGAAGCTTTCTTTGCATGGTGCATTTCTTTTGCATCTAAGAAATGCACGGTGCAAGGAGTTCCCGCCATTTGTATGAGAATTCGTGCCACATTATTGGCCGGTTCTAATATATGCACACGTGGCGGCTAGCGATTGGCTTGCTAGCCGTATAAAGAGCTTGGGTGGTTTCCACCCAAGTTGGAGAGAGAGAAATTGGAGTTCGAGAGGGAGAGCGTGAAGATCTCTAAGCGCTGCGGATCCTTACGGACCCAACGCATTTCTTAAAAGGCAACAGAGGCCTGAACAGCCTCTAGCCTCTCCCCGTCGCCAATAAATTCCTAGACGTATCCCTTCCTGTATGAGAAACTACCGAACCCGCGGAGCTTCAACAACTCCGGGGAAAAGAACGAATTTGTCATAGTCCTCTAACGAGGATTTAAGCGGAGCTGTACCTGGAAACTGTCCAGCCTACACCACGACCACCTTTGGTGTAAGTAAACAATCTTTAAATCAACCACTACGCGTCCGTGACTAATTCTAGCTCGCCCCCGGTCCTCTCTGACCCCGCGTGCCCAGGCTGCTGGCCACAGCCCGCGTGCGCAAAGACGGGCCCGGATCGCCCCCGACCCGCACACTAAAGACATGAAGTAAAGTTGTTCCTCAAGTCAGAATGAGCATGGCTTATGATAAAATTAGTTTCTTTTTCTCTGGATGTTAAGAAAGGGATGCATAAGTCTCTGGAACTGTAGCAAAACCTGTGTCACACCCTTCTGTCTAACAGCGCAATATTAAGATCCTGAGAATTGGCCTGCCCCCACAGGGCAACAGAACCAGCACAGAGAATGAGTATAGATTTTTAAAAAGAGCATCAATAGAAATTTTCCTTTGTATTTATAGAACTTATATTATGATAGAATCAGAGTCAATCTTTTTACATTAATTTATTTCCTAAGTCACAGTAGTGTCTGAAGTAGTACTACTACCTCCATGTAGGCTTCATCCTAATCATTAAACCAGAAATACAGTCTCACCAATCTTAAAATACATACTGTTTTAACTTCATCCTACAATATTTGGAACCTAAATAGTACTGGGCAAAGAGGAATACAACCTTGATATAAAGAAAGGTTAAAGTGAAATGCCAAAAGTAAAGAAACACAAATTAAGAAGCAATATTAAGTTACTTTCCTCTGTGCTACTAATGTAGGGAAGAAATACTTTTAGCACGGATATCTTCTCTTTACAAAAAATGTAAATATAAGGTTTAAGAATTTCCAACAGTTGAATAAACAAAATAAAGTACCCTTTTCCTGGCACACAATATGCCCCTAGATATAATGCACAACTTGTTGCTGAAAGGCAGAATGAAGAAAAAAGATTTTTTTCCAGATATGGCTGCATAACTTAATTGCATTAGGTGAGCCAGCCTAATCTTCAGCTGATTTCACCCTCCCTTTTCTACATAACTAAAGCTGAATTTCTAGCTGCTGCTAGTCTCAAAATCTTATGATTCTGAAAAGAGCTAAAGAGTTAAAAGGTGCAGACAGAAGTGCATCTTTAATTCCCAGCTGTAATTCACAAAAATTTTTGGAAAGCATTCCGAGTTACAACCAGGCATCTGGGTTTTCCATTTCCCACTGAAAAACAGAATAAAAGGTGGATTTCCCCCCCTTACTGAAGTAAAACATGGATTTCTCATTTTAGCAGAGAAACCCATGAATTTTCCAGTTTTGCTACAAGCCTTCTGCAGGCTGGCAGGAGTTCCAGCCCACAAGGGGTTGGGAGTGAGCAGGAGGAGGGCAGTCACGCAAGGGGTGCCATGTGCATGTATATGCATTTGGCTGCCGGGCTGCCTGGAGAGCAGCTCCCGCAGGTAACTGGCGGTGGAAATAAAGGTTCCCATAGGGAGGGAGGGAGGGAGTTGGGCAGGGCTGGGGCTGGGGCTGCTGCACAACCGGGCAGTGCGTGGGCCTTGGGGCCGCCAGGCCTCAGCAGGGAGCAGGACGGGGCCGCAGGCAACTCGTTCAGGGGGCGGGGTATGGAGCCGACTCCCTGCCATTGCACACACTCCCAGAGAGCAGGGAGGATCTGTGCCCCCTAGATCTCTGTGTGGGACTTGGGTGGATGTGCGCTGCAGGCTCAGGCTCCTGTCCTGCTGCCCTCCCTCAGGGTCCCTGCAGCCCAGCGGGTACAATCTAGCACTGCAGGGCAGAGCAGGGCTGCACAAAAAAGCTGCTTGCCACTGCGAGCTCCACACTACCCTGGCGAGGCATCCCCTGTGTGTGTGGCTGTAGCAGGGGTAGCAGCTGGGTGTTGTGCCCTTCGCTTCTACCATGCACATAGAAGACACGGTGCCTGGTCAGCATGGAGCTCACAGTGGCAGGCAGCTTTCCCTCCAAGAGGGACAAGGGGCACCAGCAAGGCTGGGGGGCTGTGGGTGGGGGGAAGGAGTGGGGCACCAACAGGGCTGGGAGATGCTTTCATTTTAATCATGGATTTGGGGGGGTTTAAATCAGAGAATTTGCCATTTTTTTATCATGGAAAACCATGATTGCTAGTTACATTACCCCAGAACCAACAAAAGTTCACTGCTAGTGTGTGTGTGTGTGGAGGGGGAGGGAAGGGGGGGGAGTTTCTAGCTGTAGGCTGGGAGCCTGAAGCCACAACAATGGTCAGGGCTCTCCGCTAGTGTTCACTATTTTCAGAATGGTGCTGGTGCTGAAGGTTTGGGTGGGTGAATTAGAGCCCCCGCACCTTAGGAGGGACTCCAGTACACCCATCCCACCCTCCAGGGGGGCTGAAAAACCCCCAGACTGAACTTCCTTTGCTCCCTTTCCCTCTTCCCATTCTGGAAACAGCAACAGGCTGGGAGCTCTGCAGACACAAGTTACAAAAAACACTACATTTTGAAACATCTTAATCTGATACGTCACGCAATGTGAGGTTAGATTTTCATCCAATCAGCTATTTTTTAAGCTGTCTGCAGCCTTGCACGTGTGTTTGGTCACAGCTATAAACTGCTTTCTGTTGCCAGATCAGGCAAAAATTGTCACTGCTTTCTGCACCCAAAGCTTCTGAGCTGAAGAGAGACTGAAAAGCAGCCAGCAGACAGCAAAGTTGCCCTAGCAAAGATTAGTCTGATTAGTGGAACAATCAAGACCAATAAAAAGGAGAGGCTATCATTGATACCTGTAGAGTACTGAACAATGAGACATTAAATCCATCACCTCTCTCAGCTGATAAACTGTAATACCCAGGGATCCAAATTTTCCATTTCCCATGGGAAAACAGAGATAGCCGCGAATTTCCCACTTTTGCAAAGAGCTCTGCAGGTGGCAGAGTTCCAGCCAGCAAGAGCTAATTGCAAAAAGGGTGGGAAACCCCCAGCCCTGTCCAGAGGGGGGAAGGAGAGGGGAAAAGGGTGGGGCCTGAGGCTCTCAGCCACCCAAGGCTTGGCTCAGGCTCACTGTTCATTGTTAGAGCCTAAAATAAGTGGGGCTTGCAGGGAATTGGGGGGCCCCTCTGGCAAGGGCTTGGGGATTGCAGGTCATGGCTAGAGGCTCCAGCAGGGCTCAGGGGGGCCCTGGGTGGCAGGTGTGGGTGTCTGCCAAGGCTGAGGGAAGAGCTAGTGGGGCAGGTGGGGGGCAGGGCATAGGTGTGGCTGAGGGAGCAGGGAGGTGCTGGGGGAAGCCCCACATTAAGTGTCCGCCAGTGGCTTATGGACCAAGAGCAGCACGCTATCAGCCCTTAAGGGAAGTTGCACAGGGAAATGCAGAGCCCGCTCAGGCCGATAGCAGGCTACTCCCAGCAAACGCACTGCTGGCCAGGAGGGCACTCCATGTGGGGCTTTCCCCAACACCTCCCGCTCCCTCAGACCCCAGCCAGCAGGAGTGTGCAGGCATGCTGTTGGCTTGTATGGGCTCTGTGCTTCCCTGAAGGGCCAACAGTGTGCTGCTCCAGGTCCATGCGGCGCCAGGTCCATGCAGGCACTCCTGCAGGAAGCTAGCTGGGGGCTGAGGGAGCGGGAAGGTGTTCAGGGAAGCCCCACATGGAGTGCTCACCCGGCTGGCAGCAGTGTGTGGACCCGGAGTGGTGTGCTATCAGTCCTTCTGGGAAGACACACACAGGGAAGTGTGCACGGAGCCCGCTCAGGCCGATAGCTTGTGGCTCCTGGTCCATGCACTGCAGGGCTAGCTGGGCCAGGTGGGCTTTGTGCCTCCATGTGCAGCTTCCCACAGGAGTGAAGGAAGCCCCACAAGGAGGCACAGAGCCCAATCAGCCGACAGCATGCAGCTCCCAGTCCATGTGCTGCAGGCTGGGACTTGTCCAGGGGTGGGGGGTGGAGCCAGCTCCCTGCTGCAGCACGCACTCCCAGGGGGACAGGGGGAACCCACGCCCTCCAGATCTGTGCGCAGGCTGGGGGCAGGGCAGGTACATGCTGCAGGCTCATGCTTCCTGCCCTGCTGCCCCTGGGTCTCCACAGGGCAGTGTGAAATCCGGTGTGGCAGAGCACAGTGGGGCTGCACAGGAAAGCTGCTTGCCACTGTGACCTCTGTCCTGCCCTGGCCACACTTCCCCTGTGTGCATGGGGGCAGCAGCACAGGGTTGTGCCCATCACTGCTGCCCCTGCCTCCAGAGGAAGCGTGTCCCAGGCATCGCAAAGCTCACAGCTGCAAGCAGCTTTCCTGCATGGTCCTGCTGTATCCTGCTACACTGGGTCACGCACGCTGCACTGCGGAGGCCCCGGGGGAAAGCAGCAGGGCACAAAGCACAAATCTGCAGCACACACCTGCCCTGCCCCCACCCCCCCGTACAGATCTGGGGGGCATGGGTTTCCCCCTCCCCCCCAGAGTGCACGCTGCAGCCAGGACCCTTGCCTCTGCCCAAGCCCATGGCAGGCAGGCAGCAGTGGGGGAGCCGGCTCCATGCTCCTTCTGCTGCAACAGCTGCTGGCTTCTGTTGGGGATAGGGGGTTGCAGAGCTGGGTCCTTGGCCCCATTGCTCTGGCAGCTGGAGGCCCCCTCCGACAGGGCTGGGTAGCAGGGAGCAAGGGGCACAAGCAGGGCTGGGGAGGCACACCTTTAATCACAGATTTGGGGAGTTTTAATCAGAGAATTTGTGATTTTTTATCATGGAAATCCCTGAAATGCCACATAATACCACAGCTGCTGCAACAGTGGAGCAGGAATCAAACCGGGATGCTTCCAACCCCAGCAAAAAAACAGCTCTCCCACTTAATACATACACCTCTATTTGGGGGAAGAGGAGCAAAGGGTGCTGATTTGGGGGAAAAGCTGTGTGTGTTGTACGTGAGAAAACAGGGTACGTTAAAAACAGCTGTGCTCCTGAGCCACACAAACAGACACGGTCATCAAAGAGTGTGCTGGAGTTTGAGCAGGAGTTTGTGCAGGGAAGAGAGCAGCAGGGGCCAGAGACTCCACGCATCAGACTCGGAGGCTTCAGACAGTCTAGAGCCCTCAGGTGAGTGTACATAAGAGAAACTTTAATGGGGGTGGTGACTCAGAGCGCAGGCAGGGACCCTGCCCCGATGCTGCCTCCCGCCCGGGGCTCCACTGAGGCCTCCATCCAGACAGAGCCCTTGGGAGGGTCGGCAGCACCCTGGCCCCCTGCCTACAGGGGTTGCCTGGCAGGTCCACGAGGGCCCGGGGGTAGTGGAGGGGCAGGAGGTCCCCTCACTTGTCCCACATGTGCCCAGATTGAGGCCCTGGAGGGGCAGGTAAAGGAACTCCAGGCAGAGGTGAGCAGGCTGTAGGGGATCAGGGTGATTGAGGAGATTGATGGATACTTCCATTCTCTGCAGGTCCACACACCTGGAGGGAAGGCATCACAGGAGAGAGCTGATGAGGCCAGATGGCAGACAGTCACCTCGATGACTAGACCTCACAAAGCCAGGGCAACTCCCTCTGTTCACCTGGAGAACAGAGTTGAGGCCCTGGCGTCACTGCCACAGAGTAGAGGCCGCACCTAGAAATTCCACCAAGCCAACTGTGAGAGAACCAAGCAGCCGGCAGAGAAGACATGAGGTCATCGTGGTAGGCGACTCCCTCCTGTGAGGAACGGAGGGAGCCATCTGCTGCCTGGATCCCATGGAACGGGAGGTATGCTGCCTGTCTGGAGCCCAGATTCGTGACATCACAACGAGGATTCCAGACCTGATCAGGCCCTCCAACTACTATCCCATGGTCCTCATCCATGTGGGAACAAATGATGCAGCCCGGAGTAGTCCGGGCAGGATCATGAGTGACTACATGGAGCTGGGAACCAAGCTCAGAGGTTCAGGAGCACAGGTGGTCTTCTCATCCATTCTACCAGTCAGAGGTTGAGGACAGCACCACAACAACTGCGCTAGAGAAGTCAACTCACAGCTTCAGAGCTGGTGTCACTGCACAGGATTTGGGTTCCTTGATCACGACCTGCACTTCCAGGATACGGCCTTGCTTGGGCAAGACGGACTACATCTCTCTCCAGGAGGCAAGAATCTCTTCTCTTACAGGTTGGCTGATCTCCTTCGCAGGGCTTTAAACTAGGTTTGTCAGGGGATGGGGATGATGACAACAGGGAGAGGCCAGGTACAAAGAACCACGAGGAATGCACTGGAGCAGTCCTGGTAAGTAACAGGGGCCCCACTACGCAACAGAATGGGAGATTAGCAAGGGCACCTACTGGGGGGCTTAGATGCCTCTATACCAATGCTAGGAGCATGGGGAACAAGCAGGAGGAACTCGCGCTCCTGCTTGCAAATAAAGAATTCAACCTGGTTGGGCTAACAGAAACCTGGTGGGATCCCACCATGACTGGCCAGTGGGCATTGAGGGCTACGGGCTGTACAGACAGGACAGAGTGGAAAAAAAAGAGGGGGGAGTTGCTCCCTATGTTAAGGAACAATATACATCTTCCGTAGTCAAATTGGGCCAAGAAGGGCAAATGGAGGTATTATGGGTCAGATTACAGGGGGTTGGGAAGAAAGAGACCTAGTAGTAGGGGTCTATTACAGACCCCCACACCAGGGGGACAAGTTAAACCTAGAATTCTCGAGGCAGCTCTCAGAAGCAATGTGCTCAAAGGACCTGGTTGTCATGAGTCCCACACATCTGCTGGGAGAAGCAGGAAGCCAGGTCTGCCCGGTCACGTAAATTTTTAACCTCCCTACAGGACCTTCACCTATCGGGATATGCAGGTACAAGGTAACATAGGGGATAGTGACCACCTATTGATAGAGGTCACTATCTGGCAAAAGGTGGGGAAGATAACTAGGGCAGAAGTGCTGGACTTCAAGAAGGCCAACTTTGATAAACTCAGGAAATTAGTTAGAAAGGAACTGACTGGTAATAGCCTCGCAGAGATGAGAGTCCAGGAAGGGTGGGCGTTTCTCAAGGGACTAATCCTGCAGGCACAAAAAAAGACTATCCCAGTCTACATAAAGGGGGGCAAAAAAGCAAAGAAACCCTCTTGGCTGAGCAGGGAAATCCAGGAGAGCCTGGTGAGGAAAAAAAGAGATCTATATGCTATGGAAACAGGGGGCAGACACCAAGGAGGAGTTTACCTGCTTAGCTCGAGCCTGCAGGGAAGCAGTGAGGAGAACCAAAGTGGAGATGGAGCTTAGGCTGGCGACAATAGTCAAGGATAACAAAAAGTCATTTTTAAGTACATAGGCAGCAAAAAGAAAGTGCAGGATAACTTAGGACCACTTCAGGATGAACAAGGACAAGTGGTAACAGATAGGGTGGCTAAAGCGGAGATTCTAAATGAATTCTTTGCATCCGTGTTCCTGGACATGAATACGAATACGCATCCCATTAGGACTTTAGACAAACCCAGGATAGATAACCCACCAGCGGTTCATGCAGACCTAGTACGGGGGCATCTGGAGGGGCTGAATGTATTTAAGTCAACAGGCCCTGATGATCTTCACCCTAGGGTACTTAGGGAATTAGCTGGAGTCATAGCAGACCCACTGGCACAACTGTTCAAGCTCTCGTGGAGCTCAGGACAAATCCCAGAGGATTGGAAAAGGGCCAGTGTGGTCCCTATTTTCAAGAAGGGGAGGAAGGAGGAACCAGGTAACTATAGGCCAGTTAGCCTCACCTCTATTCTTGGCAAGACCTTTGAGAAAATAAAGATCACATTTGCAGGGGACCAGCAGGTAAATTAATGCTAAGGGGCAATCAGCCTGGGTTCATAGCAGGCAGATCCTGCCTGACCAACCTAGTTTCATTTTATGACCGGGTCACAAAATGCTTGGATGAGGGACCAGAGGTAGCTGTTGTTTACCTAGACTTTAAAAAGGCCTTTGACACAGTGTCACACTCAATTTGTATAAATAAACTAAAAAACTGCAGTGTAGATTGTTACAATCCAGTGTGTGGAAAATTGGCTTATGAGATGCACCCAGAGAGTGGTGGTAGACAGGTCGGTTTCTACCTGGAGAAATGTAGGCAGCCGAGTCCCCTAAAGCTCTGTCCTAGGACCAGTACTATTCCATATTTTCATTAGTGACTTGGATGAGAGAGTAGTAAACACCCTGTCCAAGTTTGCTGATGACACAAAATTATGGGGGGAGGTAAACACACCAGAGGGAAGGGAGCAAATCCAAGTGGATTTGGACAGGCTGGGGAGGTGGGAGGAACAGAAAAAGATGCAATTTAACAAGGATAAGGGTCATGTGTTGCACCTGGGGAGGAAGAATTATCAGCGCTCCTATAGCCTGGGAGAGACCATTCTAAGCAGAACAACTACGGAAAGGGACCTCGGAGTCATAATCGACTCCAAAATGAGCATGAGTCACCAATGTGATGAGGTAATAAGTAAAGCTAACAGCACTCTTTCTTGCATAAGTAGGTGCATCACAAACAGGTCTAGGGAGGTGATACTTCCCCTCTATGAGGCGCTGGTCAGGCTGCAGCTGGAGCACTGCGTCCAGTTTTGGTCACCGCACTTCAGAAGGGATGTGGATAACCTGGAAAGGGTTCAGAGGTGGGCCACCCGTCTGGTTAAAGGCCTACAGAAAAAACCCTATGCGGACTGATTTAGAGACCTGAACCTCTTTAGCCTCCACAAGAGGAGGCTGAGAGGTGATCTTGTGGCCGCCTACAAATTCATTGGCAGGGTCAGCAGGAAGTAGGGGATACGATGTTTACCAGGGTGACAATCAGGGTAACTAGAAACAATGGACAAAAGAGAGCAAATTCAGACTGGACATCAGGAAAAAGTTCTTTACAGTGATGGTCGCCAAGATATGAAATAGGCTTCCAAGGGAGATGGTATTGTCTCCTTCCTTGGAAATAGTCAAAAGGAGATTGGACAGACACCTGACTGGAGTCATCTGACTCCAGCGCTCTTTCCTGCCCAGGGCAGGGGGTCAGACTTGATGATCTAATAGATCCTTTCCAACCCTAATAATTATGAAACTATGAAAACATATTATAAAATTGTCTTTTGCACATACTTACTGTATTTCAAATGTTTAAGTAAATCCTGCACTTAACTCACTGAATCAACAAATAGCCTCTATAAATGATTATCTATAAAGCATTGTAAGTGCTGCATACTATATTAACTCTGATCGCCACAAGCAGCTCTCTCAGGCTATAAATGAAATAATCTCCTACCTTTCCCTCTTTTTTGTCCTGACCCCAATACCCCAAACACTTACCTAGACATTTTACAAAATTGAGTAAAATTAGAATAGAACTATTACTTATTTGCTTGTTCTTGAAAATCTCTCTCCTAACATACCACTTTCTGGATATGATCGTTCTTACCCATTTAAACCAGCAGGCTTACTAATGCACATTATACACATTAGTAGCACACAATGGACAGACAAACACATGACAATTACAGAATCTCAAATGAAAATGGAAGTCTCACTAAAAGAACTTCACAAATAGGCATAATGGTGGAGCATTAGCAAGGTCAGAAAGGATTTTGGGAGGTGATTTGTTTGTAGCTCAAGAGAGTCCAAAGGAGGCCATGCACATGATTAGAGGCCTAGAGAGCAGAACATAGGAGGAGAGACTGAAAGACTTGGGACTGTTCAGCGTGAAGAACAGAAGACTCAGAGGGGACTTGGTGGCAGCCTATAAGTATATTAGGGACATGCATCAGGGCCTGGGGGAAGTCTCTATTCACCAAGGCCCCCCAGGGGACAACAAGAAACAATGAACACAAACTGATTGAAGATTGCTTCAGACTAGACATAAGGAAAAACTTCTTTACAAGTCGAGTGCCAACGGTTTGGAACAGGCTTCCCCACAGAGGTGGTACAGTCATCCACCCTGGTGATCTTCAAAAAGTGTCCCAATACCCACCTTGCTGGGGTCATCTGACCCCAGCAGAATTTCCTGCCCAAGTGCAGGGGGGGGCTGGACACAATGATCTGCAAGGTCCTTCCCAGTCCCTAACAACTATGAAACTATGTATTTCAAACACCTATGTCACCCAAACCTTTCCAGGTCGAGACTAGAGCATGTGCTATTAAAAAAGGAGCCTAGCTTCATTTGGCTTCCATTTAAACTAAAGCTGCTACCTTTGCTTGAATTAAAAACAGTATTTCCACAAGAGGTATCAAAATGTGGCCAAAGAGACATTTCAAGCATGCAACCCAGATGTAATGCCTATCTACCTTCACTGTACTTACATAATAGGGATCAGCTTCCCTTTCAGTTATTTCATCTTGATACAGAGTGAAACAGGTCGGTATTCGTCCAAACCACACATCTCGAAGTACATCTTTGTCATCTGTCATTCTTCCAGTGGATACTGAAGCACATGTAGACTAAGTTGCTTCAACCAGAACTACCCTCTATCGAACCCACAAAAAAAAAAAAAAAACCAGCAAGATTAATTTTTCTTTAAACAAAAGAAATAAAAATTACACCAGACCCTTTTCACTATGCCAAACAACAAGAACAAAGGTACCCAGTTATATTTACTAAATTACTAATATGTTAAATCGCAACAAAGCCAGCTGGATGTATAGCTGTAACTGGGCTGCAGAAGCCAAAGATTAGGAAGGTGAACTCTGATTTTAAAAGGTTAAGCAAAAGTTAACTGTCTGCTTTGCTATCAGTATGTGTAACAAGACGGTGATGGCGATGATAAAGCACTTTCTACATTCACATCGTCCAGGGAGGGCTGGCCTGTGGCACACATGCCATTTGTGGCACAGGCAGGCTCCCTGAGCACACGGCAGACTGGGGAGGGGACAGGCAGCACCAGTGGCAAAGACAACAGAGAGCAGAAAGCAGAGCAGGCTGGGAGCACAGGGCGGGGAGTAAAGAGCAGGCCAGGAAGAGAAAGCAGGGCACTTCCTCAGCCTGACAAAGGGTGTTTGTGCCCAAAAGTTCCCCAAGAATTTTTCCAAATAGTGGAGTTGGTTTAATAAAAGAAGGTGGCTTTACTCCCAAGAACCTGGTCTGCCCACGTCCTTACACCAACACGGCTACAACCTACACCCCTAAGAAGTGGAGGGAGCGCAGGGTGGGGTAAAAAAGAGCAGCAGAGCAGGCGGGGAGCACAGGGCAGGGAGCAGAAAGCCGAGCAGCAGAGCAGGCGGCCCCGTGCCCAACCCAGCCCAGCCCAGCCCAGCTCAGCTCAGCTCAGCTCAGCTCTCAGCCCCATCCCCGACCCCAGCCGCTCCTTGGCCACCGTTCCCCGCTCCTCCACCGCTGGCGGCCCCGCCCCTTGCCCCCGCGGCGCCGGGCGCTGCAGGGGTGGGGGAGGAGCGGTCGCGAGGACCGTTACCTGAGGCTCCCCCGGCGCGGCTCGGCCACGCGCGCGCGTGCGAGACCTTAGCCCGCTCCGCCACTCAGCGCGCCCCCCGCCCACCACGTGACCAGCCACTTCCGCCCAAGCGGAGAACTTCCCCCGGCCCACCTGCCCTTACCTCCTGTCTGCGGCGCCGGAAGCCGGAACCGGCGGCGGGGGAAGTGACTTCACAAAAGGGGAAGGGAGGGCTTGTTTAGTCTCGTGGTTTTCCCGGCTCGTCCGGTGCACTGCAGCCGCGATCACGGGAAGGGGGCTTCCCAACCATTTGCGCTGCGGAGCCTGTTACCCGGAAGCAGGCGCCTGATTAGGGCGAGCCCTGAACGGAGGGGGACGAGATTAGCCCCCCTGGTTCGAGGGGGTCTGCACTCCCCGGGGCAGCCCCTGCCCTTCCCCTGGCCTGTTGCTACGGCTGCTGCAGAGGGGAGCGGGCAGCCGTAAAGCAGCGGGACAGGCTACCTGTGCAAGCTCCATCTTCACAGGTTTTCAAGACCCGACCTTGGCTGGGATGGTCTGGTTGCGGATGGTCCTGCCTCGAGCAGGGGGTGCGACTAGATCAGTGGTTCTTGACCTTTGTTCTACCGGGACCCATTTGTAAACTTGGATGGCCAGTCCCGACCCAGTGCCACTTATTCTCGGCTCATTGCCCCAGTGTGGGGCCTAGGGGTGGGGGCCCTCGCAGGCGGGAGCTTGCAGGAGAGAAGCCCTGGCTTCCCATGTTTTTCTCCTTTAAATGAGAATCCATTTCTAAAGTTTGTTCCCTCCCCTTCCATATATTCTTGTGACCCTTGGGTTGAGCAACACTGGACTAGATGTTCTCTTGAGGTCCCTTCCAACCTGAATTTTTTTATGATTCGAAGAGGGCTCAAACGCTGCCCCAGGCTACAAACGAGGCTAATGGGTGTGTCCAGAGCCCCAGCTCATTTTAGCAGCTAGATGGTTTGCATCAAATTGACAAAGAGGCTTAAGTGCTGCCACACTAAGCCATAAAGTGCATAGGTGAGCCTCAAAGCTGCCAGCTTGCTGAGTGGAGATCTGTGGAAGTTGGATATTAGGAAATATTAATGATGGGGTATATCATAAGCCCCACCCCTGTGTGTAACAGCTGCTGGGAGGTAGCTACCTCCGTTTAGTATCCACAGCCCTACACCTCTCCTGGAGTTCCTAAATTCTTTGAGAAATATGACTCCTGGCTGCTTTGAAGTTGAATAGCCCTGACTAGATCTTGTGAGAGAGTGTGTAAAACCACTGATCATTTTCACATGAGTATGGGGAGAACAGCCTTCTGCACGTAACTAGTCTAAGGAAAATGAATCATAACTAGTAATTTCCTTTTAATATGTATTTTAGAGCAGGGGTAGCAGCCTTTTGCTGGTGTGGGTTGCAATTTGTGATCTGTCTTGGCTGTAAGGCAGAAGTCTCTGCTCCTGCATCCCTCCTGCAGAGGCTAGCTGCCTGCATTCACTCACTGCAGATGGCTGACCCCTCTGCAGCAAGGGAAGAGCTGATGCAGTAGAGCAGCAGACTTCACAGTGAAGGGGAGCACTGCAGAGACGATGGGTGGCAAGGCACAGCTCTGTGCTACTGATTCCCCTTGTCAGACTGCCTTGCATCAGACCTCTTTGTGGGCAGGATCTGGCCCACAGGCCCTAGGTTGCCAAGCCCTGGTGTAGAGGAACAATTATTTAACAGTGGGCTATAATGTCTTTTTGCAGTTCTGATTTTCCCCACCAGATGTCATGCTACTGCTATTTCTGTAAAGATTTCACCATGGTCAAACATGAAGGATGTTGCCAAGTTCACAGAATAAACAAATGTAAACATGATTTTTGGACTTTAGCCACAAAGGGAGTTTACATTGGGTTTTTAAAAATCTGCGTTGCTATTTTTTCAAACCTTTAGCACTTACATTATACCTCACTGTAAACAGTGCTCTTTTAAGTACACAGCCATCTCGCTGGGCACGTCTACACATGCATTAATGCACTTTTCCTAATGCACGTTAAATTTAGTACTTCCAATATGAGGCACGAAACTCACGCACATTAGGCTGCACTAACACACAGTAGCTCAAGCGCACACTTTTTAGGTGACACAATGCACAGTAACCTGTCCTACTGCACATTAGCATAATAGCACAGTTTTTTATGGACCACTTTAATTTGCAGTACAATAGGCTACTGCACATTAAAGTGCACATGTAGACACTCACTGTTGTAGTACTAGCAGCTCAAACTCCTATAGAAGCCTTGTGGGAAGCTAGTTAGTTTCAGGGCTGCTAATACCACAGCAGGTAAACAAAGTCACTAAGTACATAGCCCTGTCAGTGTCAAAATTGACTATCTCCTTTCATTTTCAAAGCTACTAGTTTCTACTACTGGACTTGGTACTGCTATTTGAAGCCTTGAGAGTAAGGGACAGTAGCAGCCAGAAACCTAGGTACCTTCCTCAAGGTTTCCAGTAGCAAGCCTTTGATGGCTATTTCCACTTCACTGTTTCTGACAATTGATAGTCTACAAAGTACAAATAATCAGTAAGGTGTGCAGTGAGTTTGGAAAATGTTGTGCAGTTAGAGCAGTTTAAGTATTTAATCAATATGCAGATAACCAGAATTTATTACAATGTAGTGTTTGGGGCTGACATTTTGTTATGCTGTTATGCAAATTAAGCACTTATTTTGTATGCATAACAATTGGGGTGAGGAGGAGTTAGTGCTGTTCCCCTTGGGAAGTTTGGGAAAGGAGAGGGGTGGGTACAATTTGCAAATATTTTTATTAGGTCTGACAAGCAATTTTTAAAAATCATTGCTATTAATTGCAAGATTTAAAAAAAAAGTTGCAAATAATCGCAATTTTGATTGCACAGTTAAACAATAGTCAGCACCCAGCAGCCTGGAGCCCATGCACCCTGTAGCTCCTCCCTTGTCACCACCAACAGCACACAGCCCTGGCCCCGACTCTGGCCTGCACCTGCTCCAGACTAGCCCTGGCTGGGGTAGACCAGCCAGAACCCGTGCGAACAGCCTCAACCCCAACCCACCCTGCGCCCGCTCCAGACTTACCCACCCATGCTGGGCAGCAGTAGCAACAGCTGGGTAGAAGCTGCTTCTCAGTGCAGGGGAAAAACAGCCCCTCCCCCTTGCTGCTGCTTAGCCCGTCTTGCTGCAGCTGCCCCGGGGCCCACTTCTCTGCACTGCCACTGCTGCCCTGCTGGGTGGCCCAGAGGCCACAATGGTGGTGGCAGAGAGGAGCCACAGGCGAGCCTGGGTGTGGACTACAGGAGGCTGCAGCAAGAAGGGCCCTGCAATGGCAAGTGTGAGAGACCACTTTCCCCTCATGCTAAGCAGTAGTTTTTGCCTGGCTGCTGCCAATGCTGCCACTGCTCAGTGTGGGCAGGCGATCCGGAGCAGATGTGGAGTGGGCTGGGGTTGGGGCTGTGCACATAGGTTCTGGCTAGTCCAGAGCAGGCGCGGGGTGGGCCAGGGTCAAGGCTGTGCATGCAAGTTCCAGCTGGTCCAGAGCTGGTCTGCTTCTCCCGGCTGAGTCCAGAGACGGCACAGGGTAGGCCATATTTTGCCCATCCCTGGTCAAAATGGATGCGCGCAATTAACACTCATTACAAAAATTGATGTGTTCATTTCCTTTGAGTTAATTGCATGTATTAACTTACAGCCCTACTTTTTTTTCTCTACATGTGGAATATGACACATACAGCCGTGTTTTTAAACCAGTGTGCCACGAAGAGCTCCCTGGTGCGCCACGAGAATTTTGGAATAATGAGAAGAAAGTTCTCCAGCTGCCTAGCACTAATGAATAAGCCGCATCAATGAGATATTCACAGAAGACTTGTGCATGTGTTGGCTGTGAGAGAGAAAGAGAATCAGTTGACCAGAAGGAAATTCATCTACTGTGCATGCTGCACATGTGTTGGCTGTGGGGGTGCACAGTTTGCAAACCTCTGAACAGCTGTGCTGCAGTATTTTGCCGTAGCAATGAGCTACAATGAGTTAAGTATAGGGAGGGGGAATGCCTTAAAATGTGTGCCGCAGAAAAAGTCTTGGGCTGGAAAGGGTCAGGAATATGACATACAGGGCAAATCTGGAGACAATGAGAAGATTAGTCAGGTTTTTGGGTAATACACAGGACTAGTTCTCTAATTCTACAACATGCTGGATAGACTCTTCATAGACTCATGATGCTAGATATATTCCGTCCATCTTTTTGTACATTAGTTTCCCCATGGTAGTTCAGGTATCTACTTTTCCAAGGGTACACTGAGACTAAATTAATGCTTTGAAGCTTTGGATAGAAAAATGTAAAGTTGTTATAATGTGCTCCTCCTGGGTTGCATACTGTCATGGCTGATCTCTGTTTAGAAGGGGAAGTTATCTCTGCTTGCGGGGAGAAGATAGTGGGTTAGGCAGTTGTTAGCTGCTCCCTTTCTGATTACCAAATAAGGCTTTTAGGAATGATGTGGATGTTGCAAGCCCTACAAATTCCAAATATTGAGGCATTTTCTAAAATCTCTGAGGAAGAATTCTGAAAAGGCTGTAACTAGATGTTGTTACTTTATGACTGCGACTCCAAGGCAGGAGTGCTGAACCCTGAGCCCACAAGACAGATTCCACCCCTGGTATCATGTAATTCAGCCCATGGGGTGTCCTGCAGGGGGGTAGTGCCACTGCTTCCCACAGCCAAATTTTGAGACCCATGGGAAGCCCTATGAGCTGGATAACATAGCCCTACATAGCCCAGGATCAGTTATGCAGGGCAGTGCAGGTCCTGATCCCAGTGCATGGCTGGCATGGGGCCTGATCCTGGTACACAGGGGCCAGCCAAGACCACAGAAGGCCAAGTTCTGCTATAGAGGGCCAGATCCAACCTATGCACTACTCATCTAGCCCTTAGGGCTGAAACTACTCTAGAGCAATCAGTGAGGAACAAAGTGACCAACACAGGGAAACCAGAAAGAAGGTGAGAAGAAAGGAGGAACTACTGATGATCCAGTTTTGCAGGGCTAGACCCGTAATAGAATAGTTAAAAAAGGATGGTACTCCAATCCAATTCTCATACTAAGGGTTAGGAAATACATTTAAAAGTCCTAGTTGGAGTATCCAGACTGAAAACTTAAAATTCTTGACCACTGAGGGGCACGCAGGGTAACAGTCCCAGGCAGCTATGTCCTATCCTACCCAAGCTATCAGTCTTACCACCCAGTTGTAAGATACATGGAGCATGAGGATCCAGGAAGTTACTTTGTAGGCTTCTGAAGCTTACCAGTGGAGCTGGATCTCTCGTGTTAGTTTTGGCAGCTTTCTTACTGATTAGGTCGGTAATTTCTATCGTCTTTTGGGATTTGTGTGGTTCAGGCTCTGGATTTGGATGACAGTTTAAACACTTTGTTTACTATTTAGTGATAAATGTTACTTGTATTGTAATTCACCCAATTAAAATACTGTTGACACATTAATCATCCTTACACCTTTTTACAAAACCTTCAGGCTTAGGGATAGGGAAGTTGGAGCTGAGAGCTCACTTGCCAATGATTACTAAGCCTATTCATTGAAGAGCCAGGTGTAAGCTCAAGAATTCCTGACTCTCAACCCTGTGCTGACTTCTTTAGATTGTTTATTTATATTGTGGTAAGAAAATCAAGTTTCATTGATGACTAATTCAATGTGTATCATGAAGTCCATTAAACACTTGTTGAATTTTGTATATTTTTTCTAAATATACCAAATTCCTCTAATTACATTAAAAGTGTTCTAAAAGAATATAATTTAGACTAAGAATAAAATTAAAATTAAAATTTGAGGCAAGTCCTCCACCACTTCCATAATCCTCTTAAAAATGGCACCTGCTTCTTTTTTTAGAGGGTTAACTCAGAGAGCCTGGGGCTGACTCCTCTTCTGATTTTAGCACATCAGTTCTCAAAAAGAGTAAGGTTAAAGGCACACACCCTTTTCTTCAGCATTTCCCACTGGCTAGTTTAGGCAGCTCCCAGCTCAATGTGTTAGCTGTTGTGAAATCCTGTTCTGTAGTATCTTAGGGGGCTGTTACAGGTTACCTTTAAAACATTTTAAATCTGTGGAATGTTATACTGTTATGAAGTTAAAACAGTTTTCAAGAAGTCGCAGGTTAAGGCTGAATGCCATTTGCACAACTGTAACTTGCCACTAGAGGGCCTGGCGAGCAGGGACACAAACAGGAGCCAGGACCCTGTTCCTCATCTTGCCTAGGAGAAGAAGGGGGAGCATGACATGGAGCTCTGAGGCAGAGAAACTGGCATGGAGTCTATGGTTTCCCTACCTCTGCAGCAGCAGGAGCTGAGCCAGGACCAAGGTTGGGAAGGGAAAAATCTTGAAAAACTGTTTTGAAGTGAAGGGCAAGAAGAAGTAAAGAGAAGTGGTAGAGAGTTGAATTAGGAGTGGTAGGGATCATGCTGGCTGGGATGGGGGAGCTGCTGGGAAGGGGAGGAATAGCCAGGGCACAAGAATGAGAACCAGCATGCTTTCTCCATGGCACAGAGCACAGACTAGGTCAGAGCTGAGAACCAACATGCTTCCTGCATGGCATAGAGGGCATACTAAAACAGAGCTGAGAAACACGGGGTTTGCAGGGTCAGGGAAACTGAGGCATGATGAAGTGACCAGCCTGCAGCAGTGTGGAGAATGGGACTGTCTGGCATGGGGAAAGGGAGATACCAATGAAAACCTCTCAGCATCAGCCCAGCTTGGTCTACTTAAATCATTTAAGGTTATGCAATGCATATTTATGTAATTATTTATAGCATTTTTAGTTGAAATATAACTGAAAAAAATAGACTCTTATGTGTTAAATTGTGGATGATGATGGAGGGTTGGGCCCTGGGGAGCCCCTTAGCTGAACCCAGCCAACTAGCCTCACATGAGCCTGCTTCAATGAGGCCCCTAGCACTGCCCTCTCTGGGGAAGGCTGGCAGGGCTGGGATTGGGTCCAGGGTGGGGGGTGGTTATGCAGGCTAGAAGGGGGGCTGCTGAGGTACAGGAGGCCATGCATTCTCATCTTGGCCAGGGACAGGATGGAAGAGGGCTGGCAAGCACCAACTGTTTGCAACAAACTCTGCTGAGCTCCCCATGGTCCTGTCCCAGGTTGGGAGGCTTAGGGAAGCACAAACTCTCCCCCCAAGTCCTTCGTGCTCCCATGCTGCTAGGAGGGAGGGGGCTGGTGAGTGAAGCTCAGGTAACTGGCTCCATGCCAGCTGCCTGCAAAGAAAATTTCTAAACTGGACCTCAAGCCCCCCATCCCATCCCAGCCCCACAAGCTTTGCTCAGGGCTGCATGTGACTTTCAGTTGGGTGCAAGGCATGGGAAAACTGCAATTAAGGTCAGTTTACATGAGGTTAATTGAAATTTTCCCACAGCCCCCCTGACCCTTTTCCCAAATTCTCTCCTGGCCAGGGGTGTAGCATATGGGGCAAAGCTTTCCCTGGAGCCCCCGCAAGTCCAGTTGAAGGGGGGTTATAGAAAGCTAGGAGGGATGGGCGTGGGGAGGCATGCTTCCCCATCACCACAGATAACCTTTGATGGAGAAACCCTGGACCCAGGGAAAGCTTGCTTCTCTTGCCTGCATGGTCCCACTGCATGGAAGCCCTGGCTGCTCTATGCTGAGTGTGGAGTGGCTGGGTAGCAAGGCCATACAGCTGGGTAAAACATGCTTCTCCCTGGTCTCCCTGCTCTGAAGTTGATGAGAGGGCTGAGGGGTGAGAGACCAGTGGAGTTGTGGTGGGTAGAAAGGGGTAGAGTGGCTTGGAGGTGTGCATCCTGGGATTCTGGAGGACTGCAAACTGATTGCTTTTGTGGCAGGCCCATGCTCACTGTGTCACTGCTGGCCTGCTCTGCTTCCCTAACCATGTTGTACCAGGGTCCACTCTCTTGCCATGACTTGATGTTACTTGAGGTTCCACTGGAAGATGTTGTTCAGTGTCTTTCAAACTCTGGGTGCCTCAGCTGGTGTTTCTTCTGTGGGGCTCCTTACTTCCCCTTCACCCCATCCCTTTCCATTTTGGTGTCTGGCTTTGGTCTCGGTTGGATCTGGATGTGTTCAGGGTACTGTCTGCTCTTCCTGGGCAGTCTGTCTGCACCCCATTTACCCAGCTGGTCATACAGGTGTCTCCACCTAGAAAAAGGAACAACTCAAACTGAAATTCTCCCTGGGGTGCAGGCAAGCAGGGCAATGATGCTCACTGCATCAGGTGCCTTGTCTTTGGCACCTTCTCCCCTAAACATGGGGTAAACGGTGTGCCTGTCACATAACTTCTGCATGGGGGCTGTGACCCCAAGAGCACTGGGCTTTGGATTGGCTGGCCCCTGGCCACATCTGATAACACTCTATGGGGTGACTTCCCACAGTCTTGCTTCCTCTACAGGCCTGGTATTGCCCACTTGCGGGTCTCAGGGCCTGAAGGCATGCTGGAGTGGTGAGTTCTGTAGCCTGGCTCCCTGGTGTGCTCACTTTCCAGGCAGGGCCAGTCAATGCGTCAGTTCATTCAAAGGGGGAAGGTGTGTGGTGGAGCACCTTTGAGGGTGCTCACCACTTGGGGGCTCCCACAGGCTCCAGTGGGAGCCTGCTTTGGAGGAGCAACAGGGGAAACCCCCTAGGTACTATTTAAAGGGGGAAGGTGTGTGGCAGGCCACTGTTGATGCCTGCCACTTTAAGACCAAAACTAAACAGCCAGCAGGTGCTTGATTAAGGCAGCCATTTTAGATCTCTGGATGCCTATATAAAGAGCTTAGTTCCCTGCTGGTTGGGAAGGCAGTAACATTTCCTGGCTGTGAGGCTCTGTGTATCATCCTGGCGGTAAGGGAGGAGCTGTAGGGGATGGATTGCAGGCTCCTGGTCCTGGGCATGACCTAAAACAGCACTCTGCCAGGAGTGGGTGGCCTGGTGGGGCTCTCAGTGGCATGGGAGCGTCCAGAAAATGCCAGGCCAGTTATCACCCCAGTGAAAGGCAGGTAAGTGTGCCTTAACCCTAGCCCTCACCTTCGGGTGGGTTTACAGAACACCAGAGGTAGTTGGGGACCAGGCATGGCTGTTGCCTCCTGAGCCCTGTAAGGTGCAAGACCCTGAGGAAGGAGAGTGGGGGCCAAGCACAGCTGAGGCCACCTGAGCCCTGTGGGGGTGCAAGATCCTGAGGGGGAAAGTTGGGGCCAGGAACGGCTACAGCCACCTGAACCTGCCGGGGAGCGAAGTCCCATGGCCTCAAGTGAGGGGACGATGTGGAGCCCCGAGTGAAGGGGGTAGAGATGAGTAGCCCCAAGTGAAGGGGTGGTGTGGAGCCCCAGAGAGGGGGTGGAGATGGGGAGCCCCAATAAAGGAGGGGAAAACCAGAGGGCTGGGAGTCCAGTATGCTTACTTATGTATATATAGTTGCCCCAAAAGGGGCCAGAGCAAGCTCAGGCCTGGTCAGGTAATTGGCTGGCCACTACCCTGGTGAGGGTCACAGGAAAGGCCCAAAAGACAGTATGTCTGCCACCCAAGGAATGGTCTAGCTAAGCCTATGGCCTAAGGGGCCCGCTCCAAGGGGGAGCAAGGCAGCATAAGTTGGTGATGGATGAAAGAGACCCTGTGAGAGAGGGTGAAGTGTGAGAGGCCCTAGTGAGAGGAGGGCGGTATGAATATGTGTGTGACTGAGGCCTGACAGTGCAGCCTAAGCTTGGTCCGGCTGTAGGCCAGAGCATTGTAACATCTGGATGTCATCTGCGAGGCACGGACTGCGGTGTAGGGGAGGTACAGAGCTGCAGATAGCACCCCCTGGCATCGGGGCAAGAATGGACAGCCTCCTGCCTTAATCAAATCTTAATTAATTAAGAACAAGGCATGGCAGGTGAGTCAGGTGGGGGGTGTGCCCAAAGGTAAGTGGGGAACCTAGCACTGTGGCTAGGCAGGGAGCCCTACTTCGCCACAGGGTGCAGTCTCAACAGGTTCTGAGCCCCTCTCTCTGTGGGCGACTGCCATTCTGCAGGAGCCTGGACCTTTTTTTGCCTCCATCTGGCCTGTGCAGGCCACTTCCAGTTTGGCCATACCTTTAAGAGCTGAGAGCTCACATGTGGTGGGGAAACCCCTGCCATGATCAGAGCTACTGTGCTGGCTGTGGGGGAGGTGTCCGGAGGTGCTGCCAATGCTCCCTCCTTCCTGCTCCTCCCATGCATGTCTGGCCATCTCCTTTTATCCCAGGAGCTTTGAGGAGCCAGACCAATTTGTGACCCCGTTTGTGGCTGCAAGGCACTGGAGCGGCCATGTGCAGACAAGCCACCTGGAGCCCGGCAGCGCAGTGAGTGGGGTGCAGACCTGCCACATACCCCCACATTTGATCAATGGCTGGGCTGTCTTCATCAGGCTTAACCAGTTCCTCCTTATGCCTACAGGACAGGAAGTCTGCTACCACTTTTTATTTTCCAGGGCGATGCTGCACTGTGAAACAGAATGGTTGTAATGACAATGCCCACCACATGATCTGGGCATTATCAGTCTTGGTTGGTTGGAGCCACCTTAGGGTTGTGTGGTCTGTTATCATTATCAGCGTAAATGACCAGCCCAGCAGGTAATATCTAAACAATGCCACCGTCCACTTAATTGCAAGGCATTCTTGCTTGATTGTAGAATATCAGCACTCATGTAGCAGCAACTTATGGCTGGTGTACGGGGCATGCCACTGGTTTAGCAGGTTGATGTGGTAGACCTGCTTCTCCTGGCAGCACCCTGGCTTTGCCACTTCATAATCTACAGGCCCTACCTACTGAGCACTTCGAATGGGCCCTGCCATTTGGTGAGTAGCCAGCTATTATGGTCTGGGAGCTGTACTGGTACCTGTTCCCCAGCATGAAACTGTCGCTTGTGGGCCCTCTGATTCTAATGGGTTTTTTGCTGATCTTGGGCATGGGCAAGGCTTTCTCTCACTAACTGATGGGCCTGGAACAAGCAATCCTGCAGCTCTACTACATGCCAGGCTACGGAGACTTCCACCTGGGCCGGATTTCTCCCAACCCTCTTGTATAATATCCAGTAGACCACGTGGCTGATAGCCATACATGAGTTTGAAAGGCGAAAACCCAGTAGAGGCCTGCAGGGTCTCTTGGATGGCAAACATTAGGGGTACCAACATTCTATCCCACCTTTTGGGGTCCCCTTGTATACACTTCTTCAGCATGAACTTCATCATGCAGTTGAACCACTTGACCAAACTGTTTGTCTGGGGGTGGTAAATGGATGTCCTTATTAGGCCTGTGCAAAGCGGCTAGTATTCACTTCAGATTTGGATTCAGCCGATTCAGGGGACAGTGATTTGATTCAGGAATTCGAATCACTGCCCTGAATTGATTCGGCTGAATCTCCCAAGCCAGGCCCATCCCCCATCCATTCTCCCAGCCTGGCAATGGCTGCCCCACCTGCCCCAGCTCTCAGGACTTGGAAAAAAAAGCCCTGACTCACCAGGTGCTGCCAGGCGAGGGGTGATCCCCACTACCCCATGTTTCATGGGGGGCTCTGCATGAGCCCCCTGACCCCCACTCCCCCAGCCCTTCCCATGGCTGCCCCACCCACCCCAGCTCTGGCCCTTTTAGAAAAAAAACCCAAGAAAACCCCCAGACTCACCTTTCCTGCCCAGCAGGGGGTAATCCCCTCTGCCCCTCACTGCCCCATGCTGCATGGGGTGCTCTTCCATGAGCTCCCTGAAGCCCGGAGGCTGCTGCAGGAGCGGTGAGTCCCGGGGGTTTTCTCTTTTTTTTTTTTCTTAAAGGGCCAGAGCTGGGCCAAGCAGGGCAACCATGGAGGAGGCTGGGGAAGCGAGGAGGGGGGATCAGGGGGCTTGTGCAGAGCCCTTCATGCAGTGGGGGGCAGCAGGGATTGCCTCCCTGCCCGGCAGCACCCGGTGAGTGGGGCTTTTTTTTTTAAAGCACCAGGAGCTGGGGCGAGCATGGCAGCCATTGGGGGGGGGGGGGGGGGGGGGAGGGGGCGGTTCTGAAGATTTGGAGAACTTTGAATCAATCTGGACATTTTAATTGGTTCCCTGATTTGATTCGGATTTGGAGATTTGACCACTGAATCAGGCCGAAATTCCTCCGAATAGAATCACCACCTGAAGCTTCGCGCAGCCCTAGTCCTTATCTGTTTAACCTGTAGTGTTTCACAGACCCCCATAATTACTCCTGCCATAAAATTGGTGCCCTGATCCATGATGATTTCCCATAGGATTCCCACTCTTGCTATCCATTTGAGAAGTTGTTCGGCTATTTTCAGGATAGTGGTTGAGCAGAGAGGTATGGCCTCCAGGCAGCAGGTGCCAAATCCATAATCACTGAGACATAGCCTGTGCTACCAGTATGTCTTTGGGAATGGCCCTGTGATATCTATCATGATCTGCTCGAATGGCTTCTCTACAATAGGCATGGGCACCATGGGAGCTATAGGCAGCATCTCTACTGCTGCTACCTGACATTCTGGGCTAGTTTCACATTAATGCCATACTTCTTTATAAATGCCCAGCCAAAAGAATCACTGTAATAAGTGGGCCTCCATTTTATCATGGCCCAGGTTCCCCTCCCCACCATGGGCCCATCAGGGGCCAACCTGATTACAGGGACCCTGTGCCGCTGGGGCACTGACAGCTGGCTCACCACTGGGCCCGGCACTTTCCCTTTTGTAATACAATGTAAGAGGTCATCCTTTACCTCAAAACACAGCAGCTGTAGCACCCAGCTTGGTTGTAGGAGTTCCCCATTGCAGCATACCACACCCTCATCATAGGTGTGCTGAAATGCAGGGTCACTGAACTGATCGGCGCAGAACTTCCCTGAGCCAATTATGACCTCCATGTCTAGGAGTTCCCCCTGCTGGTCTGCTGCTGGGGGTGCCACCTACATGTCTCCACTGGTAAACCCTTCGAACCCCTTGGGGTCCTGGCCCTACACTGTCTTTGGAAGGGTGATACGTAGCACCTTGGTCAAATACAGCCAGTCTCACCTGAGCAACATGGGGTATAGGAGATTCCAGGTGATCTTGACTGGCATCTCATGCGTTCAGCCTAAAGCCATCACTTGCAACTGATGCCTTTCATATGTCTGCTGTGGCCGTGCATGAAGACCAAAGTCTTGTTCGAGGTAGGTCCTCCTGCCTGTACAGGTAGCACTGTGGCATGGACCAAGTTTTGCCCACACCCCACGTCTAGCCTAGCAGTAAGTGTGCGGTTACCAACCTGGGCATCTACAATGGGCCTGGTGAGATATGACCCTGCACAGGTCTGCCCAAAACTACAGTCCATCTTTTCCAGGTTGCCTTCCCCAAGTTTTGGTTCAAGGTCACAGCAGGTGAACCCTCAGTCTGTGCTGCTGTGTGGGAACCCTGTCAGGCAATGCCAGACTGCATGTGCAACTGGTGCCTCTTGAATCTGGGGGGTACATTCCCCACCTGACACCAGTCAGCAATGGGGAGGGTGGTCCCCCAATGGCTGATCCCACTGACCGGGGGGGAAGTCCCCTGGCAGCCAATCCCACTGACGGCAGGGGGCGAGGCGGAAGTCCCGCAGCCACTTCCAGAAGTGGCATAGCCACTTTGGCTGGCAGCCCCACTCCCTGCCCACCACCTAAACAGGGAGCGAGGCCTGACAGGGTGTGCACTGGCACTTTCAGGGGGTGCATGAGCACACCCGTGCACCCCCTACACGTTGCCACTTGCAGGCCGGATGCTCCAAGGTTCCACACTGGACACATTTGTCTTTGCGAGGAGCTGGCTCCGGCTTGTGGTCCCATCCTATCTTGCCCGACAGTATACCTGGAGGTCTGGACTCAGCTCGCATTCCTCGCTTCTGGACTGGACCTTCCACTGCCTTGACATACATGTCCGCTATTCATACATCTTCATCCATGCCCTGGGGCTGATGTTGCCAGACCCATCTTTGGGCTTGTTTGTTCAGACCCCACATGAACTTTTCAAGTGTGATTATTTCAAAGAGCTCTGCTGATGACCTCTCGACAGGCTTCAATCACCATGCCCCTATGACTTTCAGCAACTAGGCCAGTAGCTGGGGTCATCATTGCTCCCTTGCTTTTTGGTCTGGATCTGTTGCCTACAGTGCTTGGGTGAAATACTCAATTGATACAAGATAGCCTCTTTCACTGTTTGGTAGTCTAGTGTCTCCGTACAGAAAAGCACGCGATACACTGCCTGTCTTTGGCCCATGAGCAGTGGCCCTAGCTGAGCAGCCCACCGGCTCACATCCCACCTGGCTGCTACATTCACCAGGGATTCGAGCAACTCCAGATATGCCTCAAGGTCATCCTCCTTCACCATCCAAGGCATCTGGAACCCTTCGTGGACACCACCCCCAGACATCTCTACTTTAGCCAGTTCCTCTGCCAAGTCCTGCTGGTGGGAGAACAAGGCACCATGGGCTTCCATCTCCCTGGACTTGGCCTGTGTTAGTTCCTGCAGCAGCTGCAGGATCATTCCCTGCACTTGTTTCCAGGAATCACCTGGCTCCATGGCTCCCACTTCATCCATTCCTGACGGGCCCATGGACTGCTATTAATTCCCAGGCAATGCACCAAATGTGGCAAGCCCACTCTCACTGTGTCGCTGTTGGCCTGCTCTGCTCGCCAAAGTGTATTACACCAGGGTCCACTCCCCTTCCACAACTTAATGTTACTTGAGGTTCCACTGGAGGATGTTGTTCAGTGTCTTCCAAACCCTGGGTGCCTCAGCTGGTGTTTCTTCTGTGGGGCTCCTTACCTCCCCTTCACCCCACCCCTTTCCACTCAGGTGTCTGACTTGGGTCTTGGCAGGATCCGGATGTGCTATGGGGCAGTGTCTGCTCCTCCTGGGCAGTCTGCACCCCATTTACCCAGCTGGTCATACAGGTGTCTTCAATCAGAAAAAGGAACAACTTAATAATGCTCAAACTAAAATTCTTCCTGGGGTGCAGGCAAACAGGGCAATGATGTTAACTGCATCAGGCGCCTCTTCTTTGGCACCTTCTCCCCTACACATGGGGTACACGGTGCACCTGTCACATAACTTCTGCATGGGGGCTCCCCCAAGAAGCAAGGGGCAGGGCTCCCCACCACTTCTAGTGGTGTTCCAGGATCTACACATGGTGAAAAGGAGTGGGAAAGGTAGCCAGTTCTATTGTGCAGAGCTTCCCCCTGGTGGTGTGAGAGTCTCAGGAGCTGCATGTGAGCCCTGTGCAATAGAGGTGGGTCAGCCTGGCTCCACTTCTTGCAGCCATGTGCAGTTCCCAGAACTGGCTAGAGCTGCATGCTGCCAGAGGGGCCGTGCCTGAGCAAGCCATGAGTACCTTGAGGGTCCACCACCTGCTGCTGCTACCAGTGGCAGTGGCTGTACACCAGCGGGAGTCCCCACACCCCCACCTTGCCTCACGCCCCTCATACCCACACCCTGCCCACCTGAGTTCCACAGTCCTGCCACATGCTGGGTATGGGCTCTGCACTCCTCCCAGTCTGAGTTCCACATTCCTCACTCCTGCCCATCTGCAGCTTCCCTACCTGCTTCCTGGGGCCAGCACTGCAGCAGGGACACAAAGAGGAGTCACTGGAGGCAGGGGAAGCTGAGCAGGTTCCCCTGTGGCTGTAGCAGTGGAACCAGTGGCCTCACCCAGAAGTTGTGAGTACTGGCCAGAGCTGGGGGCCTCCTGTGCACAAGGGTGGGAACAAAACACACAGGCTGGGCAGGGCACAATTAAATATTGGGTGCCCATGGGCTGGATGAAATCATTTGGTAGGCTGGATCTGGCCTGCGGGCCATATTTTGCTTGACCCTGGGTTTGAAGGTACTTAGGACAGGCTAACACCCTTTAATGGGTGAATTCTCCCATTTTAAGTGTCTATGGTAATTTAAACCTAACCTACAACAGAGCCCCAGCTCTCGCTATGCACTGTATAAGAAACTTAGGCACCTAACTTGAGTGTGAATTTCATTCTGGGAGTCAAGCTCCTAAAACTATCCATTGTGATGCTAAACATTGTGGCACGTAAGTCCCTTTGTGGATATAGCCATAAGATCTTAATTGAAGAGGATGAAGTATAAGCAGTCAACCTAAAACAAGTTACTAGGCCCTGGTAGGTCTTTAACTGCACTTTAATAAACTACTACTAGCACTGACATACAAAAGAGTAAAATTGTAACAACTCCATCTTGTTTATTTGTGAATTAGTAAAGTATGTTCTGTTTAAGTAAACCTAAATCTAATGTCTACTAGCTCTGGGTGAGGACATGAAAGGCTGTTTTCCTTTTAGACGGTTCTTGAGCAAATGTAAGTAGGAGTAAACAAATGTCCTACAGTCTTTACTCCTTCTGTTTTAGAAATTATCTCTCTTTAATATCAAGCAATGATAAGAAGGAGGTGTCAAAACCAGAGTTGCTCAGCCCCCAGCCCACTGGCCAGATGCAGCCTGCAGAGCCACGTAATCCAAACTGCAGGTTTCCCCATGGCTCTAGAAATGTGGTAGTGGGGAAACAGTGGCAATTAGCTCTGCCACCATTCTCCACTGCCAAATTTCCAAACCCCACTGAGACGATCCTGAGATTGTGCAGAGTCACTTGGAAGAACTGGATGCCTTTAAGTCGGCAGGCCCGGACGAGCTCCATCTGAGGGTGCTGAAGGCACTGGCCGACATCATTGCAGAGCCACTGGCGGGAATATTCGAACACTTGTGGTGCACGGGCCAAGTCCCGGAGGACTGGAAAAGGGCTAACGTGGTCCCCATTTTCAAAAAGGGGAGGAAGGACGACCCGGGCAACTATAGGCCAGTCAGTCTCACCTCCATCCTTGGTAAAGTCTTTGAAAAAATTATCAAGGCTCACATTTGTGAGAGCCCAGCAGGGCAAATTATGCTGAGGGGAAACCAACACGGGTTTGTGGCGGGCAGATCATGCCTGACCAATCTAGTCTCTTTCTATGACCAGGTTACGAAACGCCTGGACACAGGAGGAGGGGTGGACGTCGTATACTTAGACTTCAGGAAGGCCTTTGATACGGTATCCCACCCCATACTGGTGAACAAGTTAAGAGGCTGTGACTTGGATGACTACACAGTCCGGTGGGTGGCGAATTGGCTACAGGGTCGCACCCAGAGAGTTGTGGTGGATGGGTCGGTCTCGACCTGGAAGGGTGTGGGCAGTGGGGTCCCGCAGGGCTCGGTCCTTGGACCGATACTCTTTAATGTCTTCATCAGTGACTTGGACGAGGGAGTGAAATGTACTCTGTCCAAGTTTGCAGATGATACAAAGCTATGGGGAGAAGTGGACACGCCGGAGGGCAGGGAACAGCTGCAGGCAGACCTGGATAGGTTGGACAAGTGGGCAGAAAACAACAGGATGCAGTTCAACAAGGAGAAATGCAAAGTGCTGCACCTAGGGAGGAAAAATGTCCAGCACACCTACAGCCTAGGGAATGACCTGCTGGGTGGCACAGAGGTGGAAAGGGATCTTGGAGTCCTAGTGGACTCCAAGATGAACATGAGTCGGCAGTGTGACGAAGCCATCAAAAAAGCCAATGGCACTTTATCGTGCATCAGCAGATGCATGACGAATAGGTCCAAGGAGGTGATACTTCCCCTCTATAGGGCGTTGGTCAGACCGCAGTTGGAGTACTGCGTGCAATTCTGGGCGCCACACTTCAAGAAGGATGCGGATAACCTGGAGAGGGTCCAGAGAAGGGCAACTCGTATGGTCAAGGGCCTGCAGACCAAGCCCTACGAGGAGAGACTAGAGAAACTGGACCTTTTCAGCCTCTGCAAGAGAAGGTTGAGAGGCGACCTTGTGGCTGCCTATAAGTTCATCACGGGGGCACAGAAGGGAATTGGTGAGTATTTATTCACCAAGGCACCCCCGGGGGTTACAAGAAACAATGGCCACAAGCTAGCAGAGAGCAGATTTAGATTGGACATTAGGAAGAACTTCTTCACAGTTCGAGTGGCCAAGGTCTGGAACGGGCTCCCAAGGGAGGTGGTGCTCTCCCCTACCCTGGGGGTCTTCAAGAGGAGGTTAGATAACCATCTAGCTGGGGTCATCTAAACCCAGCACTCTTTCCTGCTTATGCAGGGGGTCGGACTCGATGATCTATTGAGGTCCCTTCCGACCCTAACATCTATGAATCTATGAAAATATGAATCTATGAATCAGCCCTGGCTGGGCCAGCCCCACATGGAGAGATTGGGCCTCATTCCTGCACAGGTAGGTCAAGCCAGGGCCCTATACAGCTGTGTGGGATCGGTCTCTGGGCAGACTGGCCATTCCTGTTTGGCAGTATCAGGCCCCAGTTGGGCCAGTAACATGTGCCAGATTAGACCCATAGACCAGCATCTGGCCCGCAGACAAGCCTGACACACTCATCAGGCCTGCGGCACAAAACGGTCTGGCACTCCTGGTCAAAACAATTGAAAATAATGTCATAGGATTACTAGATGTAGTAAAAAGAAATTAGCTCCTTGGACTTGTTTTTCAAGTAGCCATTCTGTTAATATCATGCCTTCTTTTTTCAGGGAATTTAATCTAGATTGAAGGGAGGGAATTCCCAGATCCAGACAAAAATATCTGTAAATCTAAAGAACCTCAAGCGGTATACCACTCCCTGATACCACTGTTATCAGACAACGCTATAATGAGTCATCATCTGTTGGCAACTAAATCTAAATACCTGCCATTGAGTGCATATGAAACAGGAAGAAGCTATTAAAAATTAAGATCATAATTACTTCTGGATAGATTCTGACAGAAATAAAGTAACCAATAAACTTGATGCTACATATTCATGGCAAATAGCATCTTTTGGGAAGGTGTTAGAGGTGCAGTTGTAAATATGGCTCTGGAGATTTACTTTATTAAAACCAATCAATACATAAATAAGGGTAATTTTGATTCGATTATATTTAATTTCGCTGTTTATTCTGCTGGAAGATGGAGATAGTTGCAATCAGTTTTATGTAATTCTCAGAGAGCACTATTGTTTTGTGATCATTACCAAAGCACAAAATAGGGAGTAGATCTTTCTTTTGTATGAGAAAAACGAAGAAGGAATACAGGTTCCTTTTACATAAATTAGGTTCCTCATTCATGTTGACTCTGATTGCTTTGTCAGGAGCTGCAGATTATAAACCACAGAAAAGGAAAAGGATTTGAACCCAGAATCTCTCCATACCTGTCAGCTTTTAAACATTATTTCAAAGCTCTTCTTTGAACACTGTAGATCATTCTGATCTCATCTATCAGCTTTTGCTTCCTGAAAAGAGATGCAAAAGTTGATTGTGGATAAACTTGAGGTGCATCTTTTTAACATACCTTTTGGATCTGGGGAAATTGCTGCAGTAGATAACAGATGAAACGCAGTGCTACTTTTCTATGACACCAAATACATTGTCATTGTCTACTCACGGTGAAGTAAACTAGTATGACTAATTAAATGGAAAGGCTGAATAATTTAACTAGAAAAGCAATCTAGATAAATATTGCCGAATATAGTCGCCATGTCTGATGGCATATGGTACTGTGCAGGTGTAAGATAAGTAAATGTTACTTGTTTCTGTATTACAAGGAAAGGTAATTCATAACTTTGCCCTTGCAGATACTTGTTTACATATTTCTAATCTATTAATATATTTGTGTATTTGCTTTGTATAGAGCTAATAACTGGGTACTGGAAGATCTTATTCAAGTTCTGCCACTCACTGTGTGACCTTGAATGTGATATATAAAACAAAATGTTCCAAAGTGTCCATTAGTTTTCCTACCACACCTGAGATATGTAGAGTTTAATTTTTGTGGAGGAGGCTGAGCTCTAAAACAGGCATGCATTGTTATATTGGCAGAGCAGCATGGTGGAGGTACAATGAGTGGTGGCAGCAGATGCTTCTTCTGCAGACTTAACTACACCACTACCTCAGATGACTTAAGCTGACAAAAGCAGTCTTCTATCAGCATACTTGCATATGCACTATGAGTTTTGTCAGCGTAGCTGGCAAAGGAGTAATTTTTATTTCTGTCCTCATAGCTAACGTTGACAGAACTTTGTAGTGAAACCAGGCCTAGGTGCCAGTCTATAACTTCTGTTAGCAAAGAGAGTGGAAATATATGTAGGCTTTCCAAAAAACAAAAGTGGCATTTTTGTGGAAGTTTTTGGGTTTTTTTAATATTGGCAGCATAATATTAAGATATCTATAAAAGTCCTAGTATATTTAGAAATAATATATGTGTTAAAACTAATTATATTAAAATTATTTTCCTATTTGACACTAGACGAAACACAAAGATCTGCAGTTCTCAACATGTAGAACATGAGGCATTATCTGGTAGTATGTATTTTTGTTTTTAAAATGATCTCATATTAGCAAATAAAGAACCATTATAGTTATGTTGGTTACAATTACAAATGTGCTATAGCAAACACTTTGAGTTCTAAAGCTAGCACATTAATGTTAAAGTTTTGGAGTTTTTCATTTACATAATATAGAAAAAAGCATTTGGATCTGTTCTCTGTCTAGGAACAAATTTCAAGAAATATTTAGGTAATCATTAGGGTGGCACTTCCCAGTAAAGTCTGCATGTGTGCATTGAGCTGCCAGCATAGGTGACAGAAGCGGGGACTAACCGGGTTCATCCCCCTCAAACACAGGGAGCAGCAGGTATGGCTGGAGAGCAGCCCAGCCACAGGCTGCTGCAGCAGGGGGGAGGGGCATACACACACAGATACCCTGCACAACCAGGATCGCAGCTGGCCCAGCAGGCAGGTAAGTTTCTTTCTTTACCCGGGCTTGGGGTGTGGTGCAGATCAAGACCCCCAAAGGGCAGGAGGCAGTGGGGTACAGGCAGGGGTGAATCATTCACCCCTGCCCCATGACCCAGCCTGGCCGGGACCCAGCTGGGCCAGGTCATAGGACAATCAGAGCCCAGCAACTCCTCCAGAGGCTTAATGCGGCTCCGGGCAGCCAAGGGGGTGGGGGGCGGGCATGTGCCCCCCACCCCCGATATTTGCATAGGGCAAGAGCAGGCCACAGCTGTGAGCTGGGCTCTGCCTGCTCCCTGCCTCTCTGCCTCACTGCTGCTGCTTCAAAAGTGGTGCAATGTGGTGCCATATGAGTCCCACCGCTGCAGAGAGGCACATAGCACTGCACCACACCACTTTCAAAGCAGCGGTAGCAAGGCACAGAGGCTGGGAGCAGGCAGAGCTCAGATCAAGGGGCCACATGCCCCTCCTTGGCTCCCCGGTGCTGCGCTGTGTCTCTGGAGGATCCACTAGGCTCCAATTGCCTCACAACCCAGCCCGGCAGGGGCTCCATTCACAGTGAATGGGCCCCAGCCAGGCCAGGTCATGGGGCAATCACAGCACAGTGGCTCATCCAGTGGCACAGCATGGGGAGCCAGGGGGAAGGGAAAACATGCCTCCCTTCCCCTGGGGTACGTGCAGCAGCAGGAGCTGCCTGCCTACACCCCTGGAGGAGCTGCCAGGCTCCGACTGCCCCATGACCCGGCCTGACAAGAGTGCAGCCCAGCACAGCCCCATCCCCACTCCCTCCTATGGCCCTTCCCCCCACCTTTCCCATGGGGGGGGGCATGCACACATGCATACACATGCTCAGTCCCCCTAAAAAACTTTTTCTCCTTCTGCCTATGGCTGCCAGCATGAAGCATTTTTGGTTTTGACATGATTGGATTAGAGTCTATAGCCCATGCTTATCAGGGGTTGTTTGACTTTTTCAGACAGTCATTATGTCCTAGCCACTTTCTTTTTAAACTTGGCATTTGACCTGGTTTAAACAAACACATAGATGCCTTATCATCCCAGGAGCATCTTGTTATCCTGTCTACAAATGCCTCTAAAGCCTATTGCACAGTGTGTTGTGAATTTAAAGGAAAAAGTAATATACAATGTAAAATGTTCCCTATATACATTATAATACTTAGTATAAATATACAGATTTATGTGGGCAAGGAATTTGTAGCCACTAAACTACTTACTTATCACTACATTCCTATGAAGAGGATTGATAAGCATTGGCATCCAATTTATGGATGGAAAAATTGAGAAAATCACCAAAACAGACTTTAAGCTTTGTTTCATCTTTTATAAAATACATATAATTAATACAGTAACATAGACATATAGAGCATTTATACACATGCTCCGGGAGGCGGGGGGAGGGGGCACTTTAATTAGAGCAGCTCCAAGAGCCATTGTAATTAAAGTGCCTGGACCGTCATGCATATCAGCGTCCCCAGCATTGAAAAATGGTGGTGGGGGCGCTTTAACGAAACTCATTCAATGAGCTTTAGTTACAGCACCCCTGCCACCATTTTTCAGCACAGGGATGCTGATACATGTGACTGGAGTCTGCTGGGGTGTGGTGATTACCATCAGACTTGATTAATTGAGTCTGCAATGACAGAGTCTGTAAATACAGAGCATCGAAGTAGCCTCAATATACATGTATGTGCACCCTATGTGCTCACACACAGTTCAGTTCACATCCATTATACAAAGCATACTCCTCTGCTTTTAAGTTATCACAATATTGCAGAAACAATTGGTGACAGCAGAAACAATTGGTGACAGCAGAAACAATTGGTGACAGATAGGGGGGACAAGGCTGAACTCCTCAACGAGTTCTTTGCCTCAGTGTTCCTAAGTGAGGGGCACGACAAGTCTCTCACTGGGGTTGTAGAGAGGCAGCAGCAAGGCGCCAGACTTCCATACGTAGATCCTGAGGGTGGTGCAGAGTCATTTGGAAGAACTGGATGCCTTTAAATCGGCCGGCCCGGATGGGCTCCATCCGAGGGTGCTGAAGGCACTGGCCGACATCATTGCAGACCACTGGCAGGAATATTCGAACGTTCGTGGCGCACGGGCCAAGTCCCGGAGGACTGGAAAAGGGCTAACGTGGTCCCCATTTTCAAAAAGGGGAGGAAGGACGACCCGGGCAACTATAGGCCAGTCAGTCTCACCTCCATCCTTGGTAAAGTCTTTGAAAAAATCATCAAGGCTCACATATGCGAGAGCCCGGCAGGACAAATTATGCTGAGGGGAAACCAGCACGGGTTTGTGGCGGGCAGATCATGCCTGACCAATCTAGTCTCTTTCTATGACCAGGTTACGAAATGCCTGAACACAGGAGGAGGGGTGGATGTCGTATACTTAGACTTCAGGAAGGCCTTCGATACGGTATCCCACCCCATACTGGTGAACAAGTTCAGAGGCTGTGATGTGGATGACTGCACAGTCCGGTGGGTGGCGAATTGGCTAGAGGGTCGCACCCAAAGAGTCGTAGTGGATGGGTCGGTCTCGACCTGGAAGGGTGTGGGCAGTGGGGTCCCGCAGGGCTCAGTCCTTGGACCGATAGTCTTTAATGTCTTCATCAGCGACTTGGACGAGGGAGTGAAATGTACTCTGTCCAAGTTTGCAGATGACACAAAGCTATGGGGAGAAGTGGACACGCCGGAGGGCAGGGAACAGCTGCAGGCAGACCTGGATAGGTTGGACAAGTGGGCAGAAAACAACAGGATGCAGTTCAACAAGGAGAAATGCAAAGTGCTGCACCTAGGGAGGAAAAATGTCCAGCACACCTACAGCCTAGGGAATGACCTGCTGGGTGGCACAGAGGTGGAAAGGGATCTTGGAGTCCTAGTGGACTCCAAGATGAACATGAGCCGGCAGCGTGACGAAGCCATCAGAAAAGCCAATGGCACTTTATCGTGCATCAGCAGATGCATGACGAATAGGTCCAGGGAGGTGATACTTCCCCTCTATAGGGCGCTGGTCAGACCACAGTTGGAGTACTGCGTGCAATTCTGGGCGCCACACTTCAAGAAGGATGCGGATAACCTGGAGAGGGTCCAGAGAAGGGCAACTCGTATGGTCAAGGGCCTGCAGACCAAGCCCTACGAGGAGAGGCTAGAGAAACTGGACCTTTTCAGCCTCCGCAAGAGAAGGTTGAGAGGCGACCTTGTGGCTACCTATAAGTTCATCACGGGGGCACAGAAGGGAATTGGTGAGTATTTATTCACCAAGGCGCACCCGGGGGTTACAAGAAACAATGGCCACAAGCTAGCAGAGAGCAGATTTAGATTGGACATTAGGAAGAACTTCTTCACAGTTCGAGTGGCCAAGGTCTGGAACGGGCTCCCAAGGGAGGTGGTGCTCTCCCCTACCCTGGGGGTCTTCAAGAGGAGGTTAGATGAGTATCTAGCTGGGGTCATCTAGACCCAGCACTCTTTCCTGCTTATGCAGGGGGTCGGACTCGATGATCTATTGAGGTCCCTTCTGACCCTAACATCTATGAATCTATGAATATTTGATTTTTAAAATAATGTTGTATATACTCAAATACAAGATGAGGTTTTTTTCCAGGAAAAAAGCCCCTCATCTTACAATCACATACAAGGAAATCTCACTGAATTCATAGATTATAGAGTCGGAAGGGATCCAATGGATCATCATGTCCGACCCCCTGCCCCGACCGGAAAGAAGACCAAGGTCAGATGACCCCAGCCAGGTGATTGTCAAGCCTCCTCTTGAAGACCTCCAAGTTAGGTGATAGCACCACCTCTCTTGGAAGCCCATTTCAGACTCTGGCCACCTTTACTGTAAAAAAAATTCTTCCTAATACAGACAGTTTTAGGTTTAAGTTTAATGACAGACCTAATCCTAATACATTGTCTGTCATTAAACTGCTTCCAAAAGCAGCATGTGCTCAGTAATAAAAACCGGCTATGATGTTGATTAAATTCAGCCAACAGTAAGCATGACTATAAAATACACATCCCATTTTAGGCATGGATATTAATGGGTAACTTTGTGTGTGTGTGTGTGTGTGTGTGTGTGTGTGTGTGTGTGTGTGTGTCCCTTAAAAATAATGGGCGGTTCCAGGAGGGAACAAGCACCAGGCCTGGAGGTACTGCAATACTAAGCCAGCACTTGGAGAGGCTGGAGCAAGCTCCAACACCCTCCCCTGGTGCCAAAAATACTGATTTTTTTTTAAATTCTGTGTGTCAGGCCAAACCAGGCAAATCTGTTCCAAATTCTATCAACTAAGCAGAGCTCAGTTGTTCAAGTCTGTGTGGCACTACCACCCCCACAACCACCCCAAGTCATCCAAAGCTGAAATGAAAAGCGTCTCCTCTGCCAGGCAAGTAAAACCACCTGGGTCAAAAACCACCTCATGGTGGTATCTCCCTTTTTGGGCTTTCCCTCTAGCTTGCTCCCTTGGCCTTTTGGCTAGGGGGGCATCTGAACTCCAGGTCCACTGGGCTTGGGGCTTGCATGTAGGATGCCTGCCATGGATTTTGGGAGCATCTGAAGCCCCAGGCTGAAGCATCTGGGGGATAGGATACTTCCAGTAGTAGCATCACACAGACTTGTAGCGGTTTCAAAGAAAGGTAATATCTCAGAGGAGAGCAGGGTCTGACAGTAGGGAGATAAGGAAGGGGCTGCCAGGGGAAAAAGTTGATGGGAAGCAGAGAGCAAAGGGGCTACCTGACCTCCCAGATTTATTTTTCCTGCTGTAGTAGTGGAAGGGGACAAATTCAAGGCAATCCAATAATTAGATTCTATACCTAGAAAATTAAAAGAAATATATAGAATCTAATTATTGGGAGCAGTCAACTTATATTCAGGATCATCTTCTATTTGAGTAAATAAGGTATTTAGATTTTACTAGTACATATTGCTTTATGTTTTGACAAATATTTGAAAAAGTTCTCACAACAAGCCTGAGAGAGAAAGATACATATTGTTATTCCTTTTTTTTTAAGTTAAGAAAAAAAGATAAAAAAATTAGTGATTTTTCCAGTGCCAGGTAAAAAGTAAAAGAGACTTATTAAAATTAATAAGTTTTTGGCAGTAGCCCCATGTTTTTCTTTTTGAGTGTAGGCTGTATGAGAGACCATGATCAGTTTGTCATAGTGCTACATCTGAAAATGTTTAGGATACACATGTGTGAGGGGAGGGTATATATAGTATATATAAGGGGATAATTGTTTTTTAAAATACTAGTTTAATATAGTTCAGTTTGTTTTTAGTGTTGGATCATATTTTACTTACTATATTTATAAAAAAATATATTATTGATGCTAACATGCAAAATGAAGAAAATAACATGTAGCCATAAGTGCAATATAAATTAAACATATTATATTTGACCTAGTAGCTAAAAGATCTCCAAAGAGTGAATCTATACATGCAAATAAGTGCAACTAAATTTATTGTGCATTAAGCTAATACGCATTAAGTGATTTTTGGCAGGTGTCTACACATGCAGAGACTTGGGACTAACTTTAGGGACTAACTTTAGTCCCAAGTCCCTCCAGTCCTGCTATGTGCCCTTGTGGCCACCGGGGGCAGCTCCAGCCTCCTGCCACATGGCTGTCAGCACTTGGCAGCCACGTTGAAGCCAGACCCAGCTGCCAGCACTTGTCAGCCAGCTTGGAAACTCTGATCCCTGGCCAGCCCCTTCCCTGCCCAGGAATTGTGTGTCCAGCATGGGGGCAGCATATTCCAGCTCCCTACTTCCCCACCCTGCCTCCCTATACCAGGGTTACCCCAGCTGCTACCTCTGCCCCATCCAGCGCCCAGTTGCACCAGACCTGCCCCTGCCAGCAATGACCAGTGCCCTTTGCTGCTGTTGGCCATAGTACAGGTCCTGCTGGATCCTTCCCCCCTGCCTAGGCCCCAGGACAGCCGTGCACCCATCAGCAGGGGCCAGGGAATTGGCTGTGGGAGGCCCTGGTCAACCTCCTCTGGCACTCCCTGCTCCAGCCCACCTGCCCCACTGCCCACACCGCCCTTATCCCTTGTCCACCCTAGCATCCCTTCAGGACATGCATGTGGGTGAAACAGAAAAACTTTATTCCTCTTATAACCCCCAGCCCCACTCCTCCCCTTTTCCCCCTCAACAAATAGAGTTCCCTCCCCACTCCCTCACCAACACATAGTGCCCCTTCACCACTCTTCCCACCCACCACCAATAAAAAGCTCACTTCCCAAAGTGCAAACTATTTACATCAGTCTTAGTCTTTTGATCCTGGCAGGGGGGGGGGGGGGGCAGGGGGCAGAGCCCAGGGGCAAGTGCCCAGCACCCTGGCCTTGGCCCATTCCTGCACAGTTCTGAGGGTGGCAGCAACCACAGAAGCCACAGCAGCTTGTCTCTGGCTGATGGCGGCTGGTGCTGCTCTGGGGCAGGTGGCTCCCCCTCTGGTTGCCTGGGGGGCATGGCCAGAATCCCCTGGTGGTGCCGTGTCTGGCACCTCCAGGTCCTCAGAGGTGTGGCCTTGAGGTGCACCCATGGGGTGCTGGCTGCAGGCACTCTGCCTCCTTTGCCCCCTTCCCAGGGCAGGCCAGGACAGGCCAGGGTGCTGGCAGCACCTGGTGCCACAGCTCCAGACCCTGCTCCCTGCAGGCCAACCACTTTGCTGCACTGACACACCCAGGATCAGGGTATATGGAGCTCCCAGACAACTGGAGTGATGGGTTGGCCATGCCCCTTCCCTCCCCACAAGGGGTCTCTCTCCAGGGAGGTGCCTCTGGGCCAGCCTCCCCCATGCCGCTGCTCTGCCCGAGGCATGCCCCTGCTGCACATAGATTCATAGATTCATAGATGTAGGGTCAGAAGGGACCTTGTAGATCTTCTAGTCTGACCCCCTGCCCTGGGCAGGAGAGAAAACTGGGCTCTAATGACCCCAGCCAGGTAAACGTCGAGCCTCCTCTTAAAGACCCCCAGGGTAGGAGCCATCACCACTTCCCTTGGAAGTTGGTTCCATATCCTAGCCACCCTGACCGTGAAGTAGCGCCTTCTAATGTCTAGTCTAAACCTACTCTCTAGCAACTTATGGCCATTATTCCTTGTTACTCCAGGAGGCACTTGGGAGAACAAGATCTCTCCCAAATCCTGCTGGTCCCCCCTAGTAAGTTTATACATGGCCACCAGGTCCCCCCTCAGCCTTCTCTTGCAAAGGCTGAACAAGTTAAGGTCCCGTAGCCTCTCTTCATAGGGTCTGCCCTGCTGTCCCTGGATCATGCAAGTGGCCCTCCTTTGGACCCTCTCAATGCTGTCCACATCCCTGCTGAAGTGCGGCGCCCAGAACTGGATGCAGTACTCCAGCTACAGCTTGACCACTGTTGCATATAACGGGAGGATCACCTCCTTGGCCCTGCTTATGATGCATCTGTGGATTCAGGACAAGGTACGGTTAGCCCTACTGACTGTGTTCTCACATTGGTGGCCCATGTTCATCTTGGAGTCAGTAATGACTCCAAGATCTCTTTCTGCCACCATGCTTTTGAGAAGGGAGTTCCCCAACCTATAGGTATGCTGCTGGTTCCTACTGCCCAAGTGCAGCACCCTGTACTTGTCAGTATTGGATCCCATCCTATTTTCATTTGCCCACCCCTGTAACCTGTCCAGGTCCTGCTGTAATCTGTCCTTCCCTTCTCATGTGCCCACCTTACCCCAAATCTTGGTGTCGTCTGTGAATTTAAACAGGCTGCTCTTCACCCCATCACCCAAGTCTCTAATAAAGAAATTGAACAGTGCGGGCCCAAGTACTGAGCCCTGGGGGACCCCACTGCCCACTTCCCTCCAGGTCAAAAATGACCACCACCACCACCACCCTCAGCCAATTTGCAATTCATCTGACTGTGTAGGCATCAATGCCACAGTCACCTAGCTTTTTAATAAGAATGGGGTGGGAGACAGTGTCAAAGGCCTTCTTGAAGTCCAGAAAGACTACATCCACCGCGACACCTGCATCCAGGGATTTTGTGACCTGATCGTAGAAGGCAGTCAAGTTCGTCTGACAGGACCTGCCCCTAATGAAACCATGCTGGTTGCCCTTGAGCATCATCCCCGCTGCTGGCCCATCACAGATGTGCTCCTTGATAATCTTCTCAAAGAGATTCCCCAGGATTGAAGTAAGACTAACGGGCCTATAGTTGCCCGGGTCCTCCCTCTTCCCTTTTTTAAAGATGGGGACCACATTGGCCCTCTTCCAGTCATCCGGCACCTGGCCAGAGCACCACAAGTGCTCATAAAGCCGTGCCAGGGGCGCCGCGATAACCCCTGCCAATTCCCTCAACACTGGGGTGGAGAGCATCTGGACCTGCTGATTTGAACACTTCCAACCCCTCCAGAAGTTCACTAACCCAGTCTTCCCTGACCCTAGGCTTGGCGGAGTTTTTCCCAAGTCCGTCCTGAATCTTGGTAGGGGAGTCCCAGTCCCTGCACAAGAAAATAGAGGCGAAGAAATCGTTAAAGAGGTCTGCTTTCTCCTCTGGTGCAGCCACCAGATTGCCAAGCGTATCCTGCAGGGGCCCCCCATTACCCAGGGCCTTCTTAATTCTCCCTATGTATTTAAAAAAGGACTTCTTGTTATCTTTGATCCATGATGCTAGCCCTAGTTCCGTATCTGCCTTAGCTTTCCTAACAGCCCCCCTACAGACCCGAGCAGTGTAGGTATACTCCTCTTTGGTGATAGACCCTTCCTTCCACTGGGTGTACGCCTCCTTTTTGGCAATCAGGCATTCACGAATGCATTTGGTGAGGCTTTTGGGCACTCTTACCCCCTTTGCTTCTTGTTGGGATTGTTGCCCCTTTGCCTCTGAGTATCATCTCCTTAAGGAATGACCACTCATCTTGGGCACCCAGTTCCCCTACTCTCCAGGACCCTAGTGCCTCCCCCACTAATCTTCTCAGCTCATTGAAGTTGGCCCTCTTAAAGTCTAAGGATACTGCCTTGCTGCAGGTCCTTGACACCCTGCACTGGATGGTGAATTCCAGCAAGTGATGATTGCTATCGCCCAGGTGGTCGAGGACCTGGAGTCCCCTCACCAGGTCGTCACCTGTGGCCAGGACCAGGTCCAGCAGGGCATTCCCCCTGGTAGGACTGTGCACCTCTTGGGTTAAGTGGAGGTCCTGTATCTCAGCCAGGAACCTCCGTGAGCGGTCAGACCTAGCTGACTGCTTCTCCCAACAGATGTCCGGGTAATTTAGATCACCCATGACAACTACATCCCTTGCCTTAAGTGCCTCCGCAAGCTGACCCTAGAATTTGTGGTCCAGCTCTTCCCCTTGGTTGGGAGGTCTGTAGTAGACCCCCACCATTAAGTCCCTTTCCCCATGACCCCCCTGTATCCTGACCCAGAGCACTTCAGCCTGCCCCTCCTCTGACCCCATCCTGTTAGTTGAGGATGTGTATTGCTCTGTGACATAGAGTGCCAAACCCCCTCCTTTCCTCCCTGTTCTATCCTGCCTGTATAGCCTATAGCCCCTAATGTTGACCACCCAGTTGTGGGATGAATCCCACCAGCTTTCTGTGAGCCCTACTATGTCCAGGTTTGAACTACCTATCCGGAGGGCAAGTTCCACCTGCTTATTCCCCATACTACAAGCATTGGTGTAGAGGCATTTAAGGTCTTTAATTGGTATGTATACTACCCCCCAATTCTCAAGACTATATGGACCCCTGCTGCTTACCTGGGTACTCCTTGTGTATGTCACCTGTCTTGGTTGGGAGGTGTCCTCATGTCTTCCTGTGGCCCCATCCCCTGGCGAAGCTGGTTTAAAGCATGCCGCACAAGATCGGCCAACCTGGAAGAGAAGACATGCTTGCCTTTAGGAGAGAGGTGTAGCCCATCCCACCCAAGCAAGTCCCCTGCACGAAAGTGTGGGTCATTATCCAGGAACCCAAGGCCTGCCTGGCGGCACCAGCTCCATAACCGCCAGTTGACCTTGCCAATGCAGGCCTCATGTCGCCGTCCATGCCTACTCACCGAAGGAAGAGGAGAATACCACCTGTGCTCCCGTCTCCTTGAGCTTGTCCCCCAGGGCCTTGAAGTCCTTTACGATGAGGTCTGGGTTGCCTCTGGCCGAGTCATTTGTTCCCACATGGATGAGAACCATGGAGTACTCTGTGCCTTGGGTGGTGTGCAATGAGTGGTTTGTGCAGGCAGAGGGATACCTGAGACACGATGCCCTGCTGCTGCTGATCCTCCTGGTGCCCTGGGCATACCTGCACTCCTGAGTTGGGACCCTGAGCTACCCCGCAATCTATACCACTGCCTGGAGGGCCATCTTTGGCAGCACTACATGTCTCTGCCCCCTGCTGCTGAGGAGGGCATTGCTACCAGCATCAATGCCTTCCTCAGCATGTGAGAGACCCATGCCCACCCAGCTGTGGGGACACACACTACTCAATAAAGTTCTGCACTGTGACCCCCATCTCTGCATGCTGTGGTGGGGCAATCCAGGGCCAGGGGAGTGTGGAAGGGCCAGGCAGAGTGGGGCAGGAGAGGCAGGGAAGAGGCTGGGCCTTGACAGGGAGGATGATGAGGATATAGTGTCCTGCACTGGCCCTCTGGGCCCCACCCCCCTCCCTTCCGCTGTTAGGGTAGCTTGTAATATTTATGCTTAAGGTTGTACCTACCTGAGTGGTGAATTACAGTATTATTTAAACTTTTCTTTAGCCTTATTTAATCATTGCTTACGTCTTTGTATAGCCTCATTATTATTTGGACTTCTTATTTTGCTGGTGTCTGCAATATCACCTGGCCTTGAGTTGTTCTCATATTATAGCCTCTTGCAGGCAGTTTATGGCCTTGGGTTTACTCATATGATGTTTCTTTTCTTTTCTATCACTGTGAGAGGTTTTTCTAACATAACATAGTAATAGCCTTGTTACCAGCTCAGATTAACTCAATTTGGCACTAACTGGCTGAATCAGAGGGATGAAATGTTTGCGTATGTTAATGAAAGGTGATAAGAGGAAACCAATGAACAATGCCCAGATTAAGATACCCATAAAGGACCAAATTAGGAGGTGTGCATGTGATGTGTCTGTTGAACAAAAGAATATGCTGACAGGATAAAATATGGACAGTATGCTGACTGAAGGAACATCAATTGGAAGTGAAGAGTCATCAGAGGAGTGAAGTTAAAGAAAAGCATAAAAGGGGGCAGCAAGGAAGTTAATTATGTGTCGTCATAAATCCAGCTTTCAACACCTGTCTGGACCATCCCAGCCAATGACACACCCTTTGCTTCCAGGAACTGATTGGCCACATTTTCTGTTGAGCAAAGTAACATCTGGGATTAAGTGAGATCATTGTACTAAGTGTTTTTTCTCTCTCTGTATATAGAAACTGCTAAGATAACATTTGTTGTATCAATAAAGTCAGTCTTTAGTGTGTTTTCATATTTCACATCCATTTAAGGATTAATTGTGCTTTAACGATCCCACTATCTGGTGGACAGTGGTGCTAACAGCACAGGAGTCCCTGTGTGGCCGCCCCGCACAGCAGCCAGCAGTGCTTGGCAGAGGGTCATAGCCAGGGACTGGGAGCTGTGTGGCAGAGGCAAATGTGCCACAGCACCAGAGCAAATATTATTGTAGCCACTGAAGATAAAGCAGTATATTTGTAACAGAATTTTAAACAAAGTTAAACTAAAAATCAAAGTTAATGTTTTAGCGTTTCAGAAAAGCTGCCACGTTACTTCTTTAAAATAGAGAGAATCTGAAGTCCTAAAACAAGCCATTTTGATTGCTGACCACCCACAAATAAAAAATCAAATTTTGTCTGAGGTAAGGATTTCTTAGGGTAATACCTTTTATCAGACTAACTGCATAATACAGTTAGACAAGTTATGGAATGCAAGACATGCTTCACCTTTAAATTTTAACTATAATTTGATTAACAAATAATATAAACTTAAACTCCTTTGGCTTGTAAAGAATCATGAACATTTTCAAACTTAAACTGTTTTTTTTAAATGAGTTCAAACTTAGACAACAGGGCACTAGTTCTTCATAAATATTATATAGCAATAATAGTAGTTTATTTACAGCTTTCACTAAAACAATACAGTAGCATGAACAATAAAAATATTTGTAATAAAATAACATCTGTAACTTTTGCTAAAAGCAAGGCTGTCCCGGGGGGGAGGGGGGATGAATTGGGGCAAGTGCCCCAGGCCCTGCACTTTGGGGGGCCCCGCAGAGCCAGGCAAAGCAGCCACAGTGACTCTGCCCTACCTCCAGCTTCATATCCAGCCACTCAGCACGCCCCACTCCCCCCTGCCACCAAATCTGCCAGTGGCTTCCTCGCGTCCGGGGGCAGGGCCCCACACAGGCTGATTTGCCAAGTGCCCCGCACCCTGCTCGGGTCGTCTCTGGCTAAAAGCATACAATATCCTTTCTACCAGTTTACATAGTAATGATGATATTAAAAATGTAAAACAAAACAGTGAACAGTAAAACAAAGCAGGGGAATGTCATGTCATATCACATCATGTCTACATTTGCTATGAAAAATTATTTGAAAATATTGCATGCAGTTTGCTTTTTCATATCAATATACCATTACAGTCTAATTAAGCACCTGTACTTCAATATGAAAACAATTACAATATTAGATTTCATACATCCAACACTAATATATGTTTTGATCCCAGAAAGAAATCTGTCTGTACAGACTACTAAGCCACTGCGGAGCTCCACTTATTTCAGCTATATTATTGCATATTATACATGTGTTTCTTCAATTTGTGAATTGACTGCAGCATATACATTTATTTTCATTTCTTTGTACTAATTACTGTTCTTGGGGAATAGGGGTTATACAATTGTTGGACACAAATAGACTCAAATGAAGATTCCAGGTCTGAGCATTAGAGAACTGATAAACAAAAGGCTTCAACTTTGCTGATTTCATTTTCATCTTCAGAAAGGACAGGCTCATCAGAAAGTTCCAGTTGCCAAAAGTGCCCTGGCTAATAAGTTTTGGTATTAAGTAGGCAGACTGTAATAAGCAACACCTGTATATTACTCAGTTAAAGATCATGTGCAGTCTATAGACAGTAAATATTAACAATTTATGATAACCAAATAATTCTAAGCATTGACAGTTTCTGGAGCAATTTTAAAATGTACAGAAAATCAAATGTAACCCTACACATGGGGTCAACAGAAGGGCTATGCACTGTCAAAGGAGCTAGATGTGTGACACAAAAAAAGATAGTTGAAGGAGACTTTCTTGTGGGTATTGTCTTGACATGAACTGACAGGAGGAAAAGGAAAAAAGTTCAATCAGTTCTGTTTGCTTTACAAACTTGCTAGAATAAAATAATGTATGCCAGGAACTCCCAAACATTGCCCAACTGAAATCTATTTGGCATCCTGCCTGGACCTCAAGGGCTGTCTCTCATCTGCATAAAATTGAGCCAAGTACTCCCACTAAGTATAAAGATGAAGTGTTGAATGTTGGTGGTAATAGTCTCTGTGGGTTGCACCTCTATTAAAACAACTGTCATCTGTGCTGTAGAACAGGGGAGGCTGACCTGTGGCATGTATGCTGGAAGTGGCACAGGCAGTCTCTGTGTATGGTACATGACAGATCAAGGAAGGGGCAGGCAACACAGTGACAGATAGGGCAGGAAGCAGAATACAGAGCAGCTGTTTGGGTAGGGAAAGTCATTTGGAGTGGCACTTGGGAAGAATGTGGGGCTAATTTGTGCCACACTTGCCAGAACAAATTGGTCCCCACCGCTCTAGATTAGCATGCAGAAGGCTTAGTATTGTTCTGTCTTATAGATTAACTGGATCAGAGATTCATGAGCTTTCACTAGCAACAATTCACTTCACTGGATGCTAGAATTTCATGGTAGGCATATAGGCCACAAGCCACATTTCGACACCTTCAAAATGCACTGTTTATATATGCATTACATTTATGAAGCTCCATGCATTATTTGTTTAATTATTCTTTATTCCACATTAAGAGATGAGAAACCAATGCGAGAACTTCATGTAGGTAGCAGAAAGAGTGTTTCTTTGAGATATAGTTTATATCAGATCTGAGGGGTTCCAAGCTGGGTGTCTATTTGTACAACAAAAGGGCTTCAATAAAAACTTTGCATTTTACAGAACCAAAGTGGAATAAGAAAATATGCTGGATTTGTTTTAGCATGTCCTCTTTATTATCTGACACCCAATTTATGAGGTTATTTCTGGTGAAAGCCCTTACTCAGACAAAATTACCATTGCTTACATGCCAGTTTTCCCTAGGTAGGTCTACAGCAAAACCTGGCCTATGGGCCAGATCTGGCCTGCCAACTGACTGGATCCGGCCCATGGTGCTTGGCATGGGGCCAAGCCCCACCCATTCCTGCTGGGGCAGCCCATGCCTGCTGGCCCAGGCCCCAACTAGTGCTTGCAGATGTGACGGGCTAGCTGGCAGTGACTTAGCTCAGGGGTTTTGAAAGGGCAAAAGATGATTGGAGGGCTTAGGATTCCCTTTCCTCACCAATCTGGTAATGATTTGGCCCAGGGGTTTTGAAAGAGTAAAAGATGATTGGAGGACTTGGGATTCCCTTTCCTCACCAATCAGGCCCCAGAGACTCACCCTCCATGTCCCCTGATTGGCCCCGTGGGTCACCAGGAGAGACTCAGAAGAGACTAGCAAGGGACCACAAGGAAGGAGCTTCAAAGAGCTGGCAAGAGCTGGGCCAGCGGGGCAGGAGCAGTTGCCCCAGAAGAACCTGAAAGAGTGGGACCTGCAGGCAGCAGTTGGACCCTCAGCAGCGTGGCGTGTGGCCGGCAGGAGTGGCTTCCCACTGGGCTCCAGGATCGCCTATGAGAGTCTGTGGCCGGCAGGAGAGGCTGCCCCGCTCCAGCAAGGATCTGAGCAGTGACCTGAGAGGTTCCTAGCTCTGTTTCCAGCTCCTCCAGTAAGAGGCCAGGCAGCTCGACATGAGGCTGGAGCTCCTGGAAGGTCAAGACCCCTAGCAGCCTGGCGTAGTACTAGTACTAGTGCCTGTATGGTAGAGCTTCTGTCTAACATGTGGGAGCTCTGAGTACAAGTCCCAGCTGTAGTGGCTTGGGGTGAGTGAGCTAACAAGGAGAAATTCTTCTTGCAGTAGAAAGGGGCCCTTGTGTTTTCCCCCTTTCTCCCCCTCCAGGTACCTAAGCCCTATATTCCTGTCATTTGACATTTTGTATTTTGTGCCTTTTATATTTCACCAACCAGTATTGTTTGTTCTGCTGTTTTTGTTTTACATTTTGGTTAACCCTGTCTTTTGTCAACTGGATGAATATGTCTATTATTGTAAGCGTCTAACCTTTGTTGAATCCTGCCCCCTTGGGGCATTGTAATGTCCCCTATACCCCCTGATTTATACTGGTTATGTTCCCAGTATTGTTCTCTCATTAAAAAGTATATGGTTAAGTCCCCATTGGTGGTCTGGCTGTGCTCTATAGGGGGAGCGCTTGTGCATCTGCTGTGATGCCTTCAATTGGAGAGGGGATACCTCTTGGAGTACCACCCGGGTTACACAGCTTCCGGCAGGGCTTTTCCTGGTGCTGCTCTGCTCCCCGCACCTCCAGTGGGAACCTCTCTCCTGTGCCCCACCTTCCCGCTCTCGTGGAGCAGCACAACACAGGCAGGAGTGGGAGAAGGAGCCACTCCTGCAGGCAAAGGGAGCAAAGCAACACCTGGCTGACTGTAGACACACCAGGAACAGCACTGCTGGAAGCTACACATGCTGTCCAGGGCCTGGGCCAGCAGGGCTGTTCTGCTCTCCTTACCTCCAGCTGTGACTCCTGCTTCTGTCACATGTGGAGTGGAGTGGAGTGGAGTGGAGTGGAGTGGAGTGGAGTGGGGGAGCCACAGACCACATCAACCGGACAAGATCTGCTGAATGTCACCAGAGTCTGTGGGGAGGGATTTCATGTGATTCTAAGGGGTTTTTTTGGCACATTTTTAAAATACTTTAATTTTAAAATTAAGTAGCAATAGGATGTTTTGTAGTAAACCCAAATGGTAATTTATGATTATTTATTTATAAGTGTCATGGGTGACCTAAACTACCCTGACATCTGCTGGGAGGAGCAGTCAGCCAAATCTAAGTAGGTTCTTAACCTGCATACAGGGCCTCCATCTAACGCAGGAGGTTTACAGTCCCACTAGGGGAAACACCTTACTGGGCTTGGTGTTAGCTACAAGGGATGACCTGGTGGGGAATCTGCAGGTAGAAGGTAACCTAGGGGATAATGACCATCGATTGATCGAATTCACTTTCTGGTGAAGGGTGGGTAAGCTAACCAGCAGGGCTGAAGTGCTAGACTTCAGAAAGACTAACTTCAGTGCGCTCAGGAGATTAGTTAGTGAGGCATTAAAGCTCAAGAGCATTGGCGAAATGGGGGTCCAGGAAGGGTAGTCATTCCTCAAGGGAGCGATCCTACGGGCACAGAAGGAGACAATCCTATTGTGCATAAAAGGGGGCAAAAGTGCCAAGAAGCCTTCTTGGCTGAACAGGGAAGTCCAGGAAAGCCTAAGGGCAAAGAAAGAGGTATACAGGATGTGGAAACAGGGTAGCTACCAAGGAGGTGTATACTACGGCCGTGCGAGGCTTCAGACCGTGCTTCAGATCTGGAGAAGATTTGGAAGGTTTGGATGCCAAACCAGCATGTCCGGATCAAAACACTGGCTTTTTTAGGCTTTCCGAAGCAGTTCGGAGCTTCCGAACCGCTTTGGAAAAGCTTCGGAGCCGCTTCGGAGATCTGGCCATAGGGTATAACGGGGAATCAATTAAATATCTATACCTTTGTTGTTTTTTGTCTGATTTGGGTGAAACTTGCAGAGGTGATAGCCTCTGCTGGGAGCATGAAGCCTGCCAAGTTTCAAGAAGATAGGTAAAGGGGTTTGGGGGACACTGCACCCCAAATTCTTGAAAGCAAAACTCATGTCGTGTGTGTGTTACACCACAGGGGGGTGAAAACGGCAGGGGTGGTAGCCCCTGCTGAGGCCATGAAGCCTGCCAAGTTTCAAGGTGATAGGTGCAGAGGTTTGTGAGGAGCTGCACCTCAAGCTGCTGACAGGCAAAACTCGTGACTTAGATGACCCTGTGCATGTTAAGGGGCAACGGGCTAAAAACTGCAGGGGTGGTGGCCCCTGCTGAGGCCACAAGGCCATTATACCCTATGGCCAGATCTCCAAGGTGGCTCTGAAGCTTCAGAGCTGCTTCGGCCGGATCAAAGTGGGAAACTGATCCGGAGTTCCGGATCAGATCCCTGCCATCTGAAGTGGACGGATCTGAAGCCGAATTGAATAGCTGCCTACTCGCACAGGCCTAGAGTATACCTCCCTGGCTTGTACTTGCAGGGAATCAGTTAGGAAGGTGAAAGCAGGATTTGAACTTAGGCCGGCAACAAAAATTTAGGTTTTTTAGTTATGTTTAGGTATATAGGTAGCAAAAGGAAGGTGCAGGATAGCATAGGACCCCTACAGGACAAACTAGGGCAATTGGTGACAGAGTGGGAACAAAGCTGAACTCTTCAATGAGTTATTTGCATCTGTATTCCTAGACACAGACCAAGACAAATCTCCCAATTGGATCATAGATAGACACAGGAGAGACACCAGCCCACCACTGTTAGCTCAGACTTAGTGAAGGGGCACTTGGAGGGGCCGGATGTGTTCAAATCAGCAGGCCCAGATGAATTTCATCCAAGGGTGCTGAAGAAATTAGCCAATGTCATAGCAGAGTTGCTGGCATGGCTGTTCAAGCACTCATGGTGCTCCAGTCAGGTCCCAGAGGACTGGAAAATGGCCAATGTGGTCCCTATTTTTCAGAAGGGGAGCAGGGAGGAACCAGGAAACTACAGGCTAGTCTCACCTCTATCCTTGGAAAAACTCTGGAAAAAATCATTAAGGATCACATTTGTGGGAGTCCAGCAGGAGAAATAATGCTGAAAGGAAATCAGCATGAGCTCACTGCAGGTAGATCCTGCCTCACTAGCCTTGTTTCTTTTTATGACCAGGTCACAAAATGCTTAGACACTGGAGTCAAGGTAGATGTCATCTCCCTGGACTTTAAGAAGGCCTTCGATAAGGTATCACATTCTGGTCTCATAAATAAACTTAGAGGTTGTGATGGATGATTATACAATCAGGTGGGTGGCAAATTGGCTTAGGGGTCGCACCCAGAGAGTGGTGGTGGATGGGACATTATTAACCTGGAAAGATGTGGGCAGTGAGTCCCACAAGGCTTGGTCCTTGGACCGGTGCTATTCAAAGTCTTCATCAGTGACTTGGATGAGGGTGTGGAGTGTACCCTGTCCAAGTTCGCAGATGATACCAAATTATGGGGCAAAGTTAACACAGCAGAGGGTGGGGAACAGATCCAGGCAGATCTGGACAGGTTGGACAAATGTGCAGAACGAAATAGGATGCAGTTCAACTAAGACAAGTGCAAAATGCTACACCTGGCAAAAAGAACCACCAACACACTTCCAGGTTGGGTGATGAGCTCTTCAATAAGTATTTTGTCTCTGTCTTCTTAAATAGGAATCTACACGAACCCTCAATATGCATCACGGACATCAACAAGGGGAACATCAGCCAACCAATGGTCTCAGTGCTGATACAGTAAAAGGACCCTTGGAGGGACTGGACATGTTCAGATCACTGGGACCAGAGGGACTCCACCCATGGGTAATGAAGGAATTAGAGCACTCATGGTGCTCGGGTCAGGTCCCGGAGGATTGTAAGAGAGCCGATGTTGTCCCAATCTTTAAGAAGGCGAGGAAGGAGGATCTGGGGAACTATAGACCAGTCAGCCTTACCTCTATCCCAGGGAAAATCCTAGAAAAAATTGTCAAGGAACACATCTGTGGGAGCCCACTAGCTAATGTGATGCAGAGGGGCAACCAACATGGGTTTATAGCAGGCAGGTCCTGTTTGACTAACCTAGTTTCTTTTTATGACAAGGCCACCAAATGTTTAGATGCAGGAGTCAAAGTGGATGTTAACTATCTGGACTTCAAGAAAGCCTTTGACACGGTATCCCATACCATCCTTATTAATAAACTGAAGAGATTTGTCATGGATGATTGTACGATAGAATGGCTAGCAAGCTGGCTCAGGGGTTGCACTTAGAGGGTGGTGGTGGATGGGTCAGTGTCAACCTGGAAAGATGTGTGCAGCGGAGTCCCTTAGGGCTCAGTTTTGGGGCTGATGCTGTTCAACATCTTCATGAGTGATCTGGATGAGCGGGTGGGAAGCACCCTGTCCAAATTCACAGATGATACTAAATTATGGGGTGAAGCTTACACCCTGGAGAGGAGGAACCAGATCCAGGCTGACCTAGACAGGTTGGGGAAGTGGGCAGAGAGCAACAGGATGCAATTCAATAAGGACAAGTGCAAGGTGCTGCATCTAGGGAGGAAAAACTGCCATCATACCTATAGGCTGGGAGGTGACCTTCTCAGCATCACTGAGGCAGAGAGAGATCTTGGAGTCACTATTGACTCCAGGATGAACATGGGTCATCAGTGTGGTGAAGTAGTCAGCAGAGCCAATTGCACCTTGTTGTGCATCCATAGGGACTTCACAAACAGATCCAGGGAGGTGATTCTCCCTCTCTACACAGCACTGGTCAGGCCACAGCTGGAGTACTGTGTCCAGTTCTGGATGCTGCAGTTCAAGCAGGATGTGGACAACCTGGAGAGGGTTCAAAGAAGAGTCACTCATCTGATTGGAGGTCTGAAGGGAAGGCCCTATGAGGAAAGGCTAAAGGACCTTAACTTTTTCAGCCTCTCCAAGAGAAGGTTGAGAGGGGACCTTGTGGTGGCATACAAATTCATAAGGGGGGAGCAACACAAAGTAGGCAATGATCTGTTTACCAGGGCACCCCCTGGAATAACAAGGAACAATGACAATAAGCTATTGAAGAGTAGGTTTAGACTGGACATTAGAAAAAAGTTCTTCACGGTCAGGGTTGCCAGAATCTGGAATGGGCTTCCAAGGGAGGTGGTGCTCACCACATCCTTGGGTGTCTTCAAGAGGAGACTGGACAGGCACCTGGCTGGGATCACATGATCCCAGGTTTGGTGACCCTTTTCTTGCCTGCCGGGGCAGGGGGTCAGACTAGATGGCCCACTGAGGTCCCTTCTGACCCCGGAATCTGTGAATTTATGACCTTAGCAGCACAGTTGAATCCAAGATGAACATGAGCCGTCCACATGACAAAGAGATCAACAAGGCTAATCGCACTTTATCATGCATTACCAGGTGCATGATGAACAGGTTCAGGGAGGTGATGCTCCCCCTCTATGCGGCACTGGTCAGGCCGCAGTTGAAGTATTGCATCCAGTTTTGGGCGCCGCACTTCAAGAGGGGGTGCGGAGAATCTTGGAAGGATTCAGAGGAGGGCCATTCTGTATGGCCAGAGGCCTGCAGGCAAGGCCCTACAAGGAGAGACTGAGGGACCTAGATCTCTTCAGCCTTTGCAAGAGAAGGCTGAGAGGTGATCTTGTAGCTACCTATAAATTCATCAGGGGAGGGCAGCAGGGAATAGGAGATGCTCTATTTACTAGGGCACCCCCTGGAGTAACTAGGAACAATGGCCACAAATTGACGGAGAGCAGATTGAGGTTGGACGTTAGAAAGAACTTCTTTACTGTAAGGGTTACCAGAATCTGGAATGGGCTTCCAAGGAAGATAGTGCTCTCCCTTACCTTGGGGATCTTCAAGAGGAGACTGAACAAACACCTAGTTGGGGATGTCTGACCTCAGTGCTCTTTCCTGCCGAGGGCAGGGGGTCGGACTCAATGAGCTACTGAAGTCCCTTCCAACTCTAACATCTATGAATCTATAAGTGGCATAAATGTACAGAGTACTTAGACAAATAAAACCAGTATTTCTTCCATACAGTTTTAAATCTATTTATCAATGGAATTTCATAAATATTGCATAATGTTAGATCTTAGTTTGTTATTCAGAACAATGTTTCTGTTCTGAAATAATAGTAATGGAGGTGCAACAATTGAATAATTCATGCTGGCTCACACCTAAATCATTCAGTTCCTGTTACAGTTCTGGAATTTGTCTGATGATTATTGCATTAATTATGCCTTAATCTATTTGTGTGTATGTGTGTATATATGTGAGTGTGTGTATGAGCGTGTGCATATATGTATATATACATGTAAATGTATATAGATATATGTATGTGGTTTGTCGGCTGGACAAATGAGCAATATTGTCTGGACAGCCAGATATGATAAATGGATAATGACATTGTGGTCAGTTCTAATCCGAACATTTTGAGAAGAGAGAACATTCTAATAGCTATTCAGTCTTTTCCATTTTATTTGAATTAAAGTGGAAAAAGATAGATAGTTACTTGCATGATCTTTTTCTTTTAGATTAAAGAATTATTGCAACATTAAATTTCTTTAGACAAAAAGCTGGATAAGAGGTAGTCAACCCCTAGCACAGGTGCCAAAACATGGCTTGTGAAGGCATTTTGCTTTGCACACATGCCTCAGGGTGGATGGTGGGGAAGGGGCCAGCGCTGTGCTGCCACAACAAGGATCGGACCCCTCACAGCTCTCCTGCTGCCTGTCCCTGGCACACCAACATCTTACAAGTTGAGGTTGCATGTGTTTATGCCCAAAAATACTACCAACCCCTGAGCTAGACTGACTTGTTTAGGTAAGTATATGTCCAGCCTGCTAGAGTACAACCTGAGCATCATTTAAAGTTCTTAAATAACTGGCACTTCCAGGACTGCCATGGTATAGAAGATCACTTAGTAAGTGCTTTTTAAAAGAAAAGTATAATGCATTTTCCAACTAAAATTAGGGTTCTACATCCATGCTTAGGTATCTGAAGATCAATAGCTTTTTTTTTGTAGAAGTTGTGTACCAATAGTTCTCATTATACTGAGATGATTTCTTATTTAAAAATCAGGTCATGTACATATAGGATCAGTTTTATGCACACATCTTAAAAACTTTTAGCCAATGTTAAAAAAGATGTGCAATGGATGATTATAGTTCATATTTGTGGGGGACACATTATTATATATATTGTGCTTCCTACTATATCTATATACATAATGGGAAGACCTAATATTACATATCTTGCAGGTCATTTGAAAGCCTGATTTGCTACTTTCAATGGTTCTGCCAGATGTAGAGCCAAATCCCTGTTCCTCTTGGATAGCTTGTTAGTAATGACAGTGGAGGTTGCCATGAGAAAACTTAGTGGAGGGAGGGGAGGTAGAATGAGAAAAACAAGATACATACAGTCAACATCATGATATTGCATTATTTGCTACTGTCATTTTGTCTTGTCTATTTGAATTGTAAGGTCTTTATAAGGCCAGATACCTTGGCAATATTACCTGTTTGTTTCATGGCATCTAGCACAAGATGCTAATAAAAACAAATATTTGATTAAAACAATAAATCTGCTGGCTCTTTCAGTCAGTACACAGCAGGACACAATGACAATGCTATGTTTATGCCAGGCAGATTGTTAAACACACAGAGTTTGTACAAGAGAGTCTGAACCCTCTGTCCTCTGCAGTTCTTCAAAATATGAAAAACAGAAATATGGAAAATAGCATTCTCAGACTTGCAGAGGGACAGGGTTATGGGCATTCAGCAGGCTATGTATAATGTAAACCCAGGCCAAGTCTGTCACAAACTAGAGCTTTGCAGAGGACCCAATTGATCAAGCAAATAACGCTTAAATATTTAACTACTGTGATGACATAAGTAAATAGCTCCACATTACTAGAGCAAGTTGAGGTCAGGAATTTGTTTCCTCACTCATCATGCATTTCCTTGAGGCCACAGCTCTTTTCCATGGACTATTTTGGCACTTGACATTTACTACACACCACCTGTGTTAATGTGAAAGCAGGGGGTGTGGAATCTCTTTCTGAAGGCTAGCCTATACTCAAGTACATTCAAATAAGTGCAACTCAGGAAAATGACTTTATTTGCAGATCCTGTTTGGATCTACAAATACCTAGGCTGAAAGAGTAACATAGATATGATTGATTAGCTGGACCAACTTCCTTCTATATTTTGACTTTCCCTGCCTTATTTTCACAACCCCCTCTGTCTACAGTAATGATGTCCATGTTTGTACTCCCTCCCATAAAACTCACACATTCATTTGTACAAATGAGAAGGTTCAAGTGTATTATTTGTCAATTAGCCAGGAAAACTAGAATACTAAGTATCTGATGGCATAACTTGTATCTTATTTTGAAATAGAAACATCATACCCAGTGCTTTGAACTAAACGTAGTGTATATTTCTTTATAGCTCAGTACCATAAAGATGTTGAACAAGATAAATTTAAAGAACTTATGGCAGTAGGATTAAAGAGCTATATATGTGTTTTGGTTTTCACTTGGATAAAGGGAGAATACATTTGTCTGCAAGTATTACATTCATCAAAGAAAAGAAGGAATTAGAGCTGTTAAATGAATTATAAGTAGAATGACATTGAGCAAAGGGCAGATTAGCCTGATACCTTTTCTTAGCAGTGGTTTATGAAGCTCTTGCTACATTAGTTTTAGCATACCAACACACACACACACACACGCACGAACACACACACACACACACACGCGCGCGCGCGCATCAGGTAAAGTTAGCCTCATCTGTGTTCTAATATTTTGTGGGTTTTACTATGGGTAAGACAACAGGATTATTAGTACTGTGCTAAAGAATCTTATTTGAGGTCATATTAAAATACAGGTGCCCTAACTATCACACAGTAATGGAATACTTTGGTTATAATCTTAGTATAGACGGTGCCTTGACTTAGAAGTGGAATTAGTAGAAACCTCAAAACTTGAATCAATTAAAAATGGATGGACAGTGCACTTGAGAATATAGGGAACAATTCTGTCCTGAGAGGTGGTTAAGATGACCTAAAATGAGCTTTTCCATTATTAATATGTGGGGCAACTTGTGCCTGCTTGCATTCATGCCTAACTCCTGTTGATGTGAAGGTACTAATTGGTCTGTGCTTCAAAGAGAAAAAAAAACACTAGATGAGGCAAGCAATTGTTTCTTAGAGGGAACATTTCTTTTAAGGCTGTAGATGCCAAAATAAATTGAAGGTGGTACTGATTAACTGTACACAATAACTGCCAAGCTTTGCAATTCCCTTTTAGGGTCAAAGTTGGCTCACTTTGTTGAAGAACCCAAGAAACAGGTTATTTTGAACCAGTAGTTCTCAACTTTTTTAGATTCAAGGCACCCCTCATTGGACTTGAGACACCCCTCCATAACTTTTGTGAATTGAGTGGCATCCAATTTAAAAAACTAATTTATATATTACACTTATTACCTGTTTGCACAGAAGCTGAACAGTAGGGGTGGAGAATCATCCAAGCAGGGGCAAGCCTAAGCCTGTGCTTATCTGCTTAATTCATCTGCTTATCTCCTCATACCTTGCTTATTTCCTCACACCTCAGGGCACCCTTCAAAGGATCTGGTGGTATACTCCAGGGTTGAGAATCACTGTTTTAAGCAGATCTGGTTTAATGCACAGTAAATTGGCAAGACATTTGATATCTTCCCTGGTGCATAAAGTGGCTGCTCTTGTGTTTAAGTACTGAAACTTGTAGCTTTCTAATGCAACAACTCCACTCTTGGCACAAGTGGCTAGTGATGGTAGAGGCTTGTCACTGAGAGAAAAGAAGCTGGCACAGACAAATCTAGATTTTTGAAAAAGGGGGCGCAGAGGGTGAGGTGCATCACCACCTACGAAACATCACGTGTTATAATAAACTAGAAGCTGTGCTACTGACCTAGGGTTCTATTGAAGCAAAAACAAACATAATTTCCTTAGAATGAGTTAAAAATGATCTGCAGGGCTGTGAAATAGAAGCTTCCCTATCAGGAGTACTGAACAGACAGCAGAACTGAGAAACAAAGGCTAGCTTGATTGGTGGAACATCAAGCCCATTCAAGAGAAGAGAGGGTCGTTAATGCCTGTGAAATGAAGAGTCATCCTCATACAAAAGTAGGGCTGGAAGAGACCCCCAGAGGTCATCTAGTCCAGTGGTTCTCAAACTTTTTTGTACCAGGAGCCATTTGTAAACACTGATGGCCAATCCTGACCCTGTAAATAGTTTAAGTAGAAAACAGTGGCCCTGACAGTGCCTCTCACTCCCAACCCACTGCCCCCCTGCCCCCCATGCTGGCTAGGGAAAACCCACAGTTTCCCACATGTTTCTCCTTTAAAGGAGAATCCGTTTTTAAAGTTTCTTCTCAAACCTTTTCATATATTCTTGCAACCCACAGGTTGAGAAATGCTAATCTAGTCCATCCCCCTGCCAGAGCAGGATCATCCTTATCCAAACCATCCTATACAATCCATAATCTCAACTCTACGGAAGACTGACACAACGCAGGCCTAACAACATGGGTGACTGGGGGGGGTCACAGTTTGTGGGCGGCAGCATCGGCCGTGTCAGTGGCAGGGTGGTGAGCAGCGACTGCCCGCAGAAGCTGGTGGCAGCATCGGGGGGGGATGACAAGTGGTGACCGCCTGCAGAAACCAGCATTGGCACGGCAAGTGGCAACCGCTTGCAGAAGCTGGTGGTGGTGGCAGGGAGGAAAGGGGTGGCGAGTGGCAACTGCCCGCAGAAGCCAGTGGTGGCCACCAATCTCAGAGAGGGTACGTGTCCACCCTGCCCCCCCCCATACCCCCCTACCTGTCGCCTATGCCTAACACCTTAACCTGCCACAGGAAAAGCAGGGGAACCACAGCAGCCAGCATCCTGCTTCTATGAGACATTGGCAATATAGATTTCCCTTGCCAACTGCTGGGGTTAGGTTCCTGAAAGTTCCCGTGGTTGGCAAAACCGTGGTTGGCAAGACAAAAGGCTTATGAGGAAAATGGCAGGTGGCAGGCTGATGCGCACCCACGGTAAACCATGGTTACTCAAATCGGTATACTGTGGTAGCCAAAATTGTATACAGAATATTAAGCGTGGATATTCAAAACCGTGGTTGGCGAGGGAAACCTGCATATGCCCAAGAGGTCCCAGGCAAAGGGCCCTGCCCCCCTGCTACAGAGGAAGGCAACTCCCCCCTCCTCAACCAATCTGACCATGAGGTAAAATCCCTTCCTGGCCCTAAAAATGGCAATTGGTCTGAACCTGAACCAAGGGGTGAGACCCTCTAGCCAGGGCTGCGGGCCCAGCAGGTGCACTGGCACACACCTCAGCTAAAACCTCCAGCCTGGGCTGCAGCCAACACCCAAAGCCTCTGAGGGAGGCTTCAAAACACCCTGCCCCATGTTTAGCAGGGATGAGGTAGATGCAAAGGAGTCAAGAGACTCCCTCAGCAGCTGCCTGACTACAAGGGCCGCCGCCGTGAAACTCGGGGCGGAGCAGGGCTGCAAGTGGACGTGTCCCCTCTCCCCGGGCGCCCCGGACCGGCTGTTTGCTGGGAAGAGCAGAGGGACGGGGCGGGCGGCTGCGCCCGGGGACAAGAGGCTAATGGGTGGCTAATGGGGAACGCGAGCCTCTCCCTTCCTGTGCAAGACACGGGGAACCTGCTGGGGCGGCGGGGAGGGATTAAGGACCGCGGGAGGGAGGGAACTGCTTGAGCCAACAAGCCACGACCCACGCGGGGGTGCGGGGACACGAGGCTCAAGGAGCTGCCGCGGCTGCGGACCCGCCAGGGAGAGCGCGGCAGGGCGGCTGGCCCCGAGGACGTGCCCCGGCCATGCAGCAGGGCGGAGGGCTCCGCAGGCTCCTGCACCGCGGCGGCGCCGACCAGCCGCCGCCGCACACCATGGGCCGGGAGTCGCCGTCCCCCCCGCGCCGCGCGCGCCCCGAGCCTCATGGCGGCTCTCCCGCGGGGCAGCCCAGGAAGCGCTCACCCTTCAGCCCCTGGCGCCTGCGGAGGAAGCAGCCGCCGGAGGACGGCGAGGGGCTGCCCCCGTCCTGCTCCGCCTCGCCCCTCTGCGCCGCCTCCGGGGACAGGTAAGAGCTGTGACGTGCCCCGGCCCCAATGCAGGGCAGCTGTCCGCGCTACTTGCCCAGCCGCTGCTCCCGGCTCGTCCCGCCTCCCCGTGGGGTGGGTGGCCCACACCTGAGCTGCGGCCACCTGGGTAAAACACTCACACGCTCTCTCTGGGAAGCAGACACACACACATACACTCTTGGAAGCAGACAGCACGCACACACATACACATACGCGGAAGCAGACGGCCCCCCCCCCCCCACACACACACACACACGCTTGGAAGCAGACAGCACACAGACACACATACTTGGAAGCAGACAGCGCACTCGTGCACACACACTTTTGGAAGCAGGCAAACCCTATGTCAGACCCAGTTAGCTCCCCCTTTGAGCCTCCTCTCTGTGCTGCTGCGTAACCAGGCCACGCTCTGGGACGTGGGCCCGTGCCCACCAAGCAGAGCGATCAGCCCCACTTCAAAAGAGGGGGGCATAAAAGGGGCAGCAGTGGTTGCTTGGGACACCTGGGAGACAAAACAGGGATGGGAGTGAGGGTCAGTGGTTGATAACGGGTGCCCCAGAGGACGGGGGCACTGAACACAGCATGCTGGACAGTGCCCGCCAGCCCTTGAATGAGTCCAAGGAGCCAGAGGACACTGCCTGGTGGAACTCTGCCTGGAGATGCGAGTGGACCAGAACAGGAAAACAGCCCCATGGTGTTGTGTGACATGGTCCTGTTTGATGTGTATAGAGAACATGGGCTATTGCCTACCAAGTAAAGCTATAAGCCCCTTTTAATATTGGGGGCTACAAAGTACACATTAAGTAATTACTGGGGGAAAATAACGAAGAAAACAGGAACAGGAGTGAAGGTAAAAGGTTCAAAGTGAGTGCACTAAGAGGGGGCACCAGGCAGAGCACACTGGACAGTGCCCACCAGCCCTTGAATGAGTCCAAAAAGCCAGTGCACACTACCCAGTGAAACTCTGTCTGGAGATGTGAGTGGAGAGGGGCAGGAAACGTTCTGTGATGTAGACCTTTTAATACGCCATTCTGTGACGTGGGCCCAAGCTCACCAAGTAGAGCTCTAAGCCTCCCTTGGTGATGGGGGCAGGGGGAGGGGGGAGGAGGCCTTAAGGGCATATCACTGATTGCTCGAGACAACTAAAAGACAAACAGGGATGGAAGTGAGGATCACAGGTTCAAAATAAGTGCACCAAGGGGGGAAACTGAGTAGAGCACAGTGAACAGTGCCCACTGGCCCTCAAATGAGTGTGAAGAGCCAGTGGACACTGCCCAGTGAAACTCTGCCTGGAGATGTGAATGCACAAGGGACAGGAAAGTAGACCCTTGGGCCTGTGTGATACAGGCCTTTTTGTCACTTTGGGATTCGTGGGCTAAAAGCTCACCACGGGAAACTATGAGCCCCCCTCAGAGACAGAGGTTACTGAGAAAGTGGCAACTGATTGCTTGGGGCAAATGATAAAAGAACAGGGACGGGAGTAATGGTCAAAGATTAATAACTAATGTGCCAAGGGGGGACACCAAGTAGAGCGCATGCAACAGCACCCACTGGCCCTCAAACAAATCCCAGGAGACAGTGGACACTGCCCAGTGATATTCTGCCCAGAGACAAGAATGGACAAGGGACAGGAAAGCATCCCCTCAGTCCTGTATGACACAGGGCATGGGGCAAGAAGGATTTAGGGTCGGACCCAGTAAATAGCAGTTCTTATGTTCTTAAAGCTAACCCTATCTTGTCCCCATCTGAAACCTAGTAATTCTCAAGCAGGGTTATGGCAGCACCCTGGGGTGCCTCATGAGGTGGCATGCAGTGGCAGTGCTCTTAGATGCACAGGTGTGATGCACAAGATAAACTTAGAGATTTTCAAGAGGAAACTGTAGTGTCAAAACCATTGTGCCCTGCTGTGGGCTTGCCAAGGTCTTCACAACAGAACAGCTCTGTAATTTTTCTTTAGCCAAAAACTGAATGGAAATGAAGGGCTGGCTATTTTTTGAGGGCTGTGTTGGGTTTAATGAGGACTGCCTCAATTCTGTACATGGGGTTCCTCTATCTAGGGGTGCCTCGAGCTAAAAAGGTTAAGAATCACTGCTGGAGCTGATCGTGTGTGATCATGAAACATACACAAATACTTAGGAGATCAGTGTGACTAAGGTGATTTAGGAATAGATGAGTTTTCCCCAGGAAATTATCTAAACACAATTTCAGTGACATTACTGGTGAAGGACTTTACTGGAACTGGTTACTGAACCCAAGACTGTTTGGCAGGGGGAGCAGAGCACTGATTGCACAGCATTTGCATTTACCTGGGCATCAGTTTTCCTTGGATCTGGGTTATAGCACTGAAATCAGGGATGTAAAAAGTTAAGCTCTTTTTCTTTGGAAATAAGTGGTTAGCTGCATGTTTGGTCAGCATGCCTTATGCATGCATCAGTGACAGTATTAACAGGTGTAAGTAGTAGTCATCCTATGCCTGGGGCAGAAGGAGAATTCCTGGAGTAAAACAAGTTCATAAAATACAGTTGAGGTATTTTTAGTAGCTGCCAGACTACTATAGTAGCTGACTTGGTCCACATTATCTTTTTCTCCACTAATGGGCTCAGCACAGAAAGACAGAAAGGAGGAAAGAAAGTCTTTCCCTGTATCTTCAGTGCCTAGCATAACATAGGGCAGATGGCAGTATTTTTGGTCAGTAAGTTGGAATGACCCAGCTCAGGTCCAAATCAGACCAGCACTAGGACCTGGCTGCTGCTGTAACTTCCCTGGCATTGGAAAAGCCTCCTGGCTCTGGTATGGATCTGGCCCGATCCAGCCTGTGGGCCATAGGTTGCTGACCCCTGGCTTTGAGTCTCAGGGTCCCTTTAACCATTGGCCTGGCTGATGTACTCTCAGGGTCCTATCAGCCTTGGCAATGCTTTGGAAGGGTAGTCATAGAGTACTTCTGTGAGTGCAGATAGATTAACTGAAATGTTTCCAAGTGTAACAGGGTTTGAAATTTTTTAAAATGGAGCATTTCAGCTGTAGACTGATGTACATCTCCAGACAATGGACTCCTACCTCCCAGCACCTGCAGTGTCCGCACCATCCCAAGTGCCTAGAGTGCTAGAGGCCACAGTGCCCAGAGTGCTGGAAGCTGTGGCACCAACAGCAACCAAGGTGTGAAGAACCAAAGATTGTAGAACGCAGGCAGCAGCTGGGGTGTGGGGAGACCACAGGCTGGCTATTGTGGCCAGCATGCAAGAAGCCTGGCACGAAGGGAAGTGCTGCGCTGTAGCGTGCCTGCAGGACCAACTACTATACACACATAAGATTAAACATTCCAAAATAAAATAAAAAAGCCTGCCATGCTTCCTTCCTCTTTCTAATGCTTCCTCTGTGATGAGATGTTTTCCCTAGGGGCCATTTACAGCCTACTAATGCAGCATGGAATGACCACTTTTGTATTCAATTAGTGGGTGCTTATGGCAAGGTTAGGGTGTGTGTACATTATTCAGTCCAGATAATACATTTCAGACCTAGATCTCATTGAACAGAAAGACCTCAGCATTTGGAAATGATGTGTGTTATTACTACCTGGCTCTGAAAGTACACAATGTAAACTGTTCCTCGTTTAGGTATATATGACGCAAATTGGAAAACGTGTATATGTTCACTGAGATGTTTTGGTACATATCATATAACATGTGTACATAAATCAGACTAGTCAGTCATACCCATTTAAATTTTTGACTGATGAAGTTTGAATTTGATATATAAATGTGTACAGAGAACAACCTTGTATCCTAACATTCAAGATTTATCTCATATACATTTGTCCAAATATGTATGTTCAAATAAATGTAGGATAAATACTATTAAAACTTCTTTTAGAAAGACTGAAATAGAAAATGATGATATATTTCCTATTTAACAGCCAAGCTCAATGTGATGTTTTTAATAAGGGCAGATACAATAATACGTATCTTCCCCTGGGGAAAAAAGGCACCTCAAGCATAGCTTTCAGTAACTATGGGGGAAGAAGGACTAATGACCCAACAATGTATTTCAGATACTTCAGGTACTTTGCCAATGTATTAACGTGGGTTATGTTCAGAAAATACATTCCTGAGTGCCAGCACTAAGTCCTAAGGAAGTAAGTAGCTGAGGGTAAAATGTAGAAGTATTATGAGTTGGTTCTCAGTTGTACACCTGACAGCATTAGGAATTTTGCTTGCATAAATATGGGACTTTGTTATAAGAAAATATGTACAAAATTCATTAATTGCTAGGCTTCAAAAATAATAAGTTTATAAATACTGCATAACATGCAGCTTTTTGTTTTCTGTCCCTGGAGCCAGTTCTTCTTCCAGTGTTATCAATGAAAGAAGGAATGGCCCCATAATATTGGTAGAGCTGCTAGTAAAAATAGTTTGTAAACAATAGCATCTATTAATAGAAATATATATGCTTATGTCAGCATTAGTGCATGAATGAAATTAGCCTCCTTAGGAGGATCAAAATACTTCTGTAAAACCTTGTTTTGCACCATCCTCATTTAAAAGAAAGAAGTGGAGCAGCAAATTGTTGTCACTTATTTTTCCTCAAAAGAATATGGCATGCCATATAGGACTCAGGATACACTGCTAATTCTAAATATATTTTGTTCAAGGGTCTGATTTTTGTTCAATTAATTTGATGGCTACAAAGTGCATGTCTCAACAAGCATACACGTGCAGTTTGTGGCTACTCAAAGCAGTTTAAGGCGCTGCAAAGTGCACACAGTGCACATGCACCTGTTTGCCACTCTGCTAATTTTCAGCACGGCAGAGTTTTTTTTTTGCTGGGAGATCCAGAGGTCAAAAAAACTGCATCTGAAAAAAGTGCATGGCATACATGCCAGCAGTCTGCACCACCAGAAGGGGAGCCTGGCTGGCCCAAAGCCATGCTCTGGCTCCTGGCCAGGCTCCAAGTGGCCAGCACAGGTGCTGGACCCAGCCTCCCCTACCCCACCTGTGTCACTTTGCCACATGCCAGAGTACGCGTGCAGGGGCGTGCCTGGGGACAAATAGTGGCACAAATATGTGTTGCTGCTGTTTGTCCCACAGGAAATGCATGCCCCTGCACATGCACACTTGTCAGGACACGCCTAAAAGGGGTGTAAAAAATAAGTAGGTGAAGAGTAGTTGTAGAACATTTTATGATTGTGTAGACTCACAAGAATGGACAGAGATTTGAGGGATTGGTGATTTTTAACTATTAATCATTTTTTTTCTGACTACAAGATTGCCCTGTGGAGTAGTTGACAAGTTGGGCAAAATGCTTTTTTATAAAGCCTTTGAACTTGAGGCTACAACTGCAGAACATCATGCCTCAATATGGTCTTCACCTTATTCTTTACATGTGAGCATGTAAGATTAAGTCAGAAAGGCCAGATGAAATATTTTATCTACCCTCTACACAACAAAAATTTGTTATCACTGAAAAAGAGACTGTAATTGCAAAAATGGATGTGTGACACTACTGTGTCAGGTATGCTGCAGGCTGAATAGATACCACCCTGACTGACTGACCTAGGTATGAAGAGTTACAATAGTCCATGTTTGAACTGGCAAACACATTGATCACAGTAGCTAGGGTCTTGTCCAAAAGGACAGGATATCTGTCAAACTAGAGCATAGACTACTTTAACTCCCATCATTTTGAGAAATACTGATAATTTTAATAAAAATCGAGGCTTATGCTATCTTAACAGCTGTAGGGCAGCAGCCTGGGTGACTCCTGATTATTTCTCCTCCCTTATCCATCTTAATTCCATCTTACCAAGTTGTTTGATCTAGTTAGCCTATATCTAGGTGCTAAATTTGTCCAGACAGAACTATCTATGTGAAAAAGATATCCCACAGTGGTTTGGCATGGAGACAAAGATACATTAATTAGGGTGTAGTAGTGGTATAAAAATGAGTGAAGAAAACTTGAAGTGTGTTTTTTTTATATGTAATGCAAATGCAAGAACAGTTAGACTATTGCAATAAACCTTACCCTTGACAAGAACAGCTCAAGAATATACAATTTGGTTTTTTTCTCAGCAAGCAGAATTTCTTCAAAGTCTTTGTCTACATCAGTGGCTCTCAACCTTTAACGACTTGGGGCACCCATTGTTAAACTCTGGGTACCCCTCCTAGGTAAACTCAGATCACCCCTCAATGAACTAAGAAAGCCCACAGCAAGTTTGAATGTTTTTGAGAGAATGGATTCCTGTTTGAAATTTCTGGGTTTATCTTGTGAATTGTGTTTGCACCTAACAGTGTTAATACTGCGTGGCACACCACAGCACCCTTGAAGGGATTTCAGGGCACCTCAAGGTGTTGTGGCGTCTTGGTTGACAATCACTGGTCTATACGATAAACTCGGTATCCCCAGTGCAGTCCTTCAGTCATGCTGTGTTGCTCTGAATGGGCTGTGCTCTGAACCAGAAACAGTGTAGACCAGAGTTGGGCAAAATATGGCCCAGGGGCTGGATCTGGCCCACCAATTAAGTCAGATTGTGTCTGGCCCATGGCTGCCCCTGCGGCGCTCTGCATGGGGCTGAGCCCCACCTGCTCCCACACAGGGCAGCCTATGCCACACTTCCACCTGCACCCACCTTGGCCAGGGCACATAACATCCTCACAGGGCTGTCTTCCATCCACTAGGCCACCTGCAGTGACTGCTCATTGCACTGGGTGGCCAAGTGGGTGGTAGACTGCTGAGAACTGGAGGTGGAGCCTGGTGCACTGGGGCAGGAGCCACCTGGCTGCAACTTCCTGTCCACCTGGATGGGCATGTGGTATCCTGTGCTACCTGCTGCCCAGAGCGGCACAGCAAGGGCAGGATGAGGAGTAGGAAAATCTGCTGGAGGTGGGGGGAGCCAACCAGTACCCAGGTGGCTGCAGTAGCAGTGGCAGCAGCCCTGCCAGAAAGCTGTGTGCACTGGCTGGGGCTAGGACCAGGGCCAGGGCAATGCTGTCAAAGTGCGCAAGGCAGGTGCATTCAGGAGCTTGGCATTGGTTGCCCCAGATGGGAGTGGGCAGTGCTTAGCCCCGTGTGGAGTGCCAAAGGGACAGTTGTGGGCTGGATGAGGGGCAGACTGTACCGCCTGGGTGAGCTTTGCTGACATGCCCCCTGCACCGTCCCCAGCTGGCTCCGAAGACCTAGCACTCAGGCAGCGCTCCCCATACCCCCCACACATACAGACCTCCACACACACAATGTACAAGATTAAGGCTTTATTTTGAGCTGTTATGCAATCGTCTACGAGGCGGGGAAGCTCGCATGTGGCAGCCACTGCCACCACACACAAGCCTGGTGAGCTTCCCTGCCCTCACCCCAGCCCAGTGAGCTTCCCCTGCCCCAGCCCTGCTCCTGGGAGGTGGCCGGCAGTGCTCTGTCCCTGCCTACCCTCATGCCATTCCTGCCTCCCCACTCAGCATCCAGCCGCCAGGGGTACTTAAACTAAAAAAGGTAGAAAACCCCTGCATTAAACAAAAAATAAAATATAGCTCCAGTTACCTGAGTTCTTTAATATGTGTGTAATTACAGACTTGTAAATTGTCCAGCTGAAATCAGTAGAACTACTCATGAACATTATTTACCAGGCAGGTCTAATGTCCAAAGATGCTACTAGTTATATACACTTTCCAAAACTGCCTGTGTGGATAAGAAAAAGGTAAATGCATTATGAGCTATCCAGAATCGGGCCATAAATATAAGCATGGTGCTTGAGGAATAACAGTATGTTATTTTGATTTTGCTTTAAGAAGGAAAGATAAAAAGATTCTGATAAACTGTCTTGAGATTACAAGAATCATATACTTCTAAACTTTCACTTAGGCTTTTGTCAAAAATACTGCAATATAATGTTAGTTTAGGAAGCAGGTTTGTTAGTTTAGGAGGTGGGTATGCTTTTTATATATGTGTTTCTAGAAAGATACTAAGATAAGACATGGCAAGCTAGAACAAGACTTGCTGCCTTGCATATAGTATGGCAATTCAATTAAGTGTAAATGTACCCTCCTGTAAGAGAGCAAGGAGAACTCCTGTGCTTTGATAACTTGCAGTAACCTTTTCAGAGGTAGGGAGTGACATGGACACAGTGTCCATATACGGAACACTCTATGCCGCATTTGTGCTACAGTATTGGGATCTGCAGCATGTCTTAAAACACCTTTGTGAAGGAGAGCATGCTACCCTGCAGTCATGTTTTTTCATTAAAAATTGCAATTTATGTATGCTATTTAAATTTTACTGTTAACAAATAGTGCTACTAGTAATTTCCGGTAATAACCTGATCAGGTGTCTTTGAAGTCAATGACAATTTTGCAGAGGGGAGTTAGCGCTGCTTCAATATTTACAGAACAATTACCGCATTTCTTCAGTGTATAAGTACCAAATTGCAGCTCACAAGTTGTTTCCCTTGAAAACAGGTATAGACAGTAAACTTGATCTTAATGTCAGAAAATAAAATACAGTAAATTAATTTATGCTATTCACAATCTTCCATCTCTCTTTTGTTTTGATGTTTACAGGTAGACATTGGTCTTTCTTTTTCTGGGTACCTGTTTGAGGCAGCGGGTTTTTTTTTGTGATGTCTTTTACTGGACAAACTGTATAGTTGGAAAATATGGTAGACAAGCTTTAGGACATAAAGCAATCATCCTTAGGTCTGGGAAAGAATCAGACACAGGCTAAACTAGATAGAAAAAACAAGGAGTCTTTGAATCTAAAAAGACTGAGAATCAGTGATCCAATCCTACTACTACCTGGCTTAAGGCAGTTGGTATGGTATCCAGAAGTTTAGAGTATTCATAAGTACAGCTAAAGTAATGGAAGCTGTCTTCTGAACCGACAGAAAAGTATATGGACAAATACACATTTGTAGGCTTCAAAAAGAGAGAGGGAACTGTTGTTATGCCTGTAACTCTCATATCTGCACAAACCTGTTATGATACATGTGAGCTAAATCACCCTAACTTCGTCCTTTAGATGAAATATGGTTAAAATTGAAGTGGTTTTGCTACATTTGTATCACACGGACAAGTGGGAAACAGTTCTAACTTTAACCCTGCTGTTTAAACTGGAACAGTTTTGGTACATTTGTGACACTCCCAGCTTGTACACACATAACTGTTAGAATATAACAGCAGCTGCCCGTCTGGAACAGCAGCCCCACCTTCCCTTTTGAACGGGCTCCAGGTACAGGGTTGTCGGTGCAGTTACAGTTCAACATCTAGTGCTGGATCCCCTGCAGCACTCCCAATCCACTTTTGAGCACACTACAAATGTATGCTTCTCCATCCCCACAGTGCTGGGATATTCTGAAAAATCAAACTGGGCACTCAAAATTAATTAACCCTTGACAATTTTGGCAGTAATCTCCTTGTCTCACTTCTCCAAAATAGGGACAAATAATACTATTTCACTTCACCTCATTTCAGGTATCATCACCCCAGGGTGGTTACAAAAATTAATTCATGTTCTTGTTTGTCAAGAACTATGATACTACAATGAAATGCAGGCTGTGCTCTGTGCATGGTGTGGATATTTGATGCAAGGGAAGCACACTGAATGCGCAGGAGCAAAAGAAATATTGGCCCCATTCAGTGAACACAGACCATCCAATGCATTGAAAGAAGCAGAAGACCATCCCCTCTACCAGTAGAGTAACTACAGGTGGGCAAAGGGGGCATGAACCCCTGGTGCTGTTTAAGTGGGGGTGACAGAATAGAGGTTGGGGGGGTGTCTCCTGTTCATCCCCCCTCCACTGGACACATATTCTGTACCTGCCCCTGTGGTAGCTCATGGAACAGCCATGGGTTAGCTCTGGCCAGAGCCTTACTTCCTAGGGAAGCAACTGCTGTGGGGGAAGGTGCTGGTACAACCAGAAGCCAGAGATTTAACCTTCTCTCCTTTTTTCATTTCCAATTCTGGCTTTCAGACTGCCAGTTGACATACATTTCAGCAGTGTTAACCTCTTCAGGAGCAGCTTGCCTTGGACACAAACTCTTATTAGTTATAACATCCCCCTCTGCTTCTTTTCAGCACACCTTGTACTTATTCTTTTCTTATTGAGCAACAGCTAACCTTCACTGTCCATTGAGACTGCTTGCCAACTAAAGAAATTCTGGTTTTTGAATTTGGTATTTCTCAATTTGTTTTCAGAATTTGGCATTTCATAGAATCATAGAATCATAGAAAGTTAGGATTGGAAGAGATCTCAGGAGGTCATCTAGGTCCTCAACTAGATTATCCTAGCCAAGGCTTTATCTAGCTGGGTCTTGAAAACCTCCAAGGGTGGAGCTTCCACAACCTCTCTGGGTAACCTTTTCCAGTATTTTACTCCCCTCCTAGTGAGAAAATTCTTCCTAATATCTAAACTTCCCTTGCTGCAACTTCAGACTTGCTTCTTGTTCTGTATTTGCACAAAAATATAAAGAATACTTTTTAAATTAAAATATATTGATAAACTAATGTATATTTATAGTTCTGCATATAAATTCTGTTATTTTGAAATTATAATTGGTTGCTTTTTTTGCTGCACTGATCTAGCAAGATCTATTGATAAACAGACTGAGAATCCTTTACTCTGAAGTGGTGACTAGGACTACCGTTGAATTCACTTCATATACACTCGCACACAATCCAAAAAAGGAGAAAACACAGAAGTGATATTACACACAAAAAAGAAACTGTTCAGGTTGCAAAGTTGAGCACTCAGGGATTAGGAAATAAAAGAATTAAGATTATAAATGCAACTTTCAGCCTCCTTGTGCATATGCATTATGATACAGTCTTTAATTGCATAACTGTGTACTGTGTTTTTCAACAGTATATGCATATCATTGAGTTTATCACGTTGATTTGGTCTGGGGAATTAATCATTTGCACTGTGTGATGTCTGCAATTTCTTTGTTACAGAAGCTGAAAAGTATGTATTAAATGAGGCACAGGATTGCAGAAGAAATGAGACTTCTGGTAAAGACCTGCAGTCTTCTATTCCTGCTTATGGCAGAGTGTCTATCCATGCTGGGCAAACTGCTTACACCATGCCACAAGTAGCATGGGCAGCCTCTGTAAGTGGCATGTGGCAGATTGGGGAGGGAGCAGAAAGAAGCAGAAAGCAAAGCCCCATATGTGGCAGGAGGAGGGGTTCAGATTGGCAATAAAGGAGGGGACAGTCCTTACCTTGTGGCACACCTCCCAAAGTGGTTGGTCCCTGCTGACTGACACCAAGCTTTTCACTGGCGTTCACTAATTATTCACTGTTCATTTCCTGGGTGCCTGACTCAAGAGAAGGGGCCTCTAAAACATCATATCCCAGTCATCTTAAACTGGGCATCCAAAACAAATGGGAATTTTATCTTAATCTCTTCATGTCATCTTCCCATCTGTAAAAATAGGGTTACCACCACCCATTCAGCTTACATAAGACTTGTGAAAATAAATTAATGTTTGTGAAGCACTATAATGATTAGCACCTAGAAAAGCCCATGAGGAAATTAATAATTATTTTCAAAGTAGGGTTTGAATAAAATGTGCAGAACAGGTATGGAGCAACACAGTGTGTGATGAGAAAACAAAATACTGAGTAGCTGCTCATTAAGTGAGCACTTTGCACTCTTCACTGAATAAGGAGGAATCCTACATGGAAAATAATACAGGATATTGTAATTGGAGACTATACCATACTTTACATGCAGAAGAGGGCTGGTTAAAGTTGAACAGAAGACTTCAATTTACACATTTCCTGACTTCTGTGTGCTTGACTGAAGCCTAAAAATGTTTTAAACAGTTTTTAGTGTGTAATTTCCTAGGGTTTAAACAAAATAGATTGATCCATTAAAACAGAAGATCCATTATTTGGTATACATTTTAGAAAACCCTATTGTTTTTCATATTTTGAATAACCCCCTCGATCTCAGAAGTAGAGGCCTTGTTCACCCTTCACCACTGCTTGTAGATAGATTCCAGCAAGCTGTTATGGATATTCTTTTTTCCTAATTTGCTTTGAATTAGCCATGCAACGGATTATTAGACCAACATAATTATTTGTTGTCTATCCCTGTTGACACAGTAACTACTGTGTAGTATCTTGTGTGACTTTCCAGTGCAGACGCAGTTTGAATAAGAAACTGGAATGCAAATGTAACGTGAACTGCTTGAAAATCAATATTGCATTTGAAGAGTGGAAGATCAAGACACTGGTGTGTTGGGTTTTTTGGTTTCAATTAATGTAATAGCTGCAGTGAGAATGGTAGAGTGGACTTGTTAAGATTTGTCAGCCTCTGCATTACTCTCAGTAAAAGTTCAATGTGCCTATCTACTAAGTCACAATCTTGGGATCAATGCATTTGTGGCTGGTTTCAGCAGCTTAATCCATGGGAGGCAACCTCCTCTGTCATCTGTACAAATGAGTGCAGGTAACAATACTTCATTTCTCCCTTCATCTGGCTTGCCCATTCCTATCACATGCTTTTCAGGACAGGAATATCTCCCATATGTAGTGTCTAGCTGTAGCAGAGCTCCAATTTTGATTGTATCATAATACAAAAGATGATTAATAATAATGATGTAGGTTGTTGTGACTTGACTTGTCACCCTCACAAGTTTTAAGCAAGCACATTTAATTTGCAAGTGTCAATAAAATGAACAAAGGTTTCCTACTGTTTTATAATCTAAAGGGGTGTGTATATTACCAGGAAAAAAGGACAGGTGATCTGGGCTCTCTCAAACTTCCAAATGCAAAATGCTTTTGAAAACAATGCAGTTGATAAATATACTGATGACAAGTCTGTTCATGTGCAATAAGACATGCAGTTTCTGCTGAACAGCCTGATACTATAAGTTTATGAATGCCACAGTTCCCATCTCCTTCAGCAGGGACTAGATCTGCTCAGCACCCTTCCATGAGACTCTTTAACACCTCCCATACTGAGTCCAAATATAATCATAGTTTATGAAAATGAAAGCTACCTCTGTGAAATCTAAGGTATAGAGAAAGCAATCCAGTCTTGTGCCTTGTGTTTTTTTTAATGGTTTTGCTTGTTGAAATAGCTTGGCCTTGGAGGATTTGTATTACTTTGTCTCACAGTTTGCTTTATCTTGGGGCATGTGTTTGCATCTTGGTGTATTTTCTGACAATTTTAATTAAGAACAACTAAATCCTCTTTCCCGGAAAGTTGTACTACACATCCTTGGTAGATGTGGCTTTCTTTAATAAGAGAAAGTCATTTTCATGCAGGTTCTTGAGAATTTTGTGCTCCAATACTACACCTGTATGGGAACTAGACAGGTTTTTTTGCAACTGCAATTTTTTTTGCAGTACTAAGGCACATTTTGTGATAATCAGTGGCGATGCTGAAACCAAGGCTGTGATATTTTGTACATATTGTGGCAACTTCAAATTCCCTGACAAAGCCCTTTGTACCTTATCTTCCTTAAATTCTTCTCCCTTGAATTTCCTGATTGAACAAATTCTAATAAATACGGTGATTGAACATTGCAATGCTTTTAATGTTATTACATTATCAACATGTTTAAATCAGGGGGTTGGGTGTTTTTGCTTGTTTCTTTTGATCTTGATTTTTCAGGAATTATCTATTCAAAACCTTAAATAACCTGTTTAGGCTCCTTCTTGTAGTCTAAAATATATCCATTTTTTTCTTTTGATGTATAGGTTCCCAAATCACTCCTCTCTGATAGCTGTACTTTTTCTTTTTCAGTTATGCTCTCAGGTACTATCAGCAGATATTTGTTCCATTTGTAATATTTTTCACTGCTTTTAATCACTAAAGATGTGATTTCTTTACTCAATGTAGGTTTTGCAAGCAACTATCTTCCCCAGCTCTAGCATTCTTTCAAGTGCAGTAAAAATATTGTGTATCTGTTTTGACTTGTCTAATCTCTCTTCCAAGATTAGAATTGTCAACCTTCCTTATGTATTATGTTTATAACTAAGTCTGTGTACATCTGCTAAACAGTCGTTCTAGTAATTTTCCACATTATAGCCATATCAGTCTTTATGAAAGTAGTTGTAAATATGAATCTTTCATCAGTATCCTTATTTTTTAGCATGGTCTTCACTATCCAGGTTCCACATTTTGATAATTCATTTGGTTCATAAGTTTTATCAAAATCTAGTATTTTTTGTTCTAGAGCAGGGTGTCAGGGGATGACCAGGACATGGGTGGTCAGCTTGATCCTAGGGGTCCATAACCCAGGGGATCAGGAGCATGCAAGATCAGGAGGCTGAGGTCTGTAAGGAACCAAGACATGAGAAGTTACCACGGTAAAGCCATGAGCCAGGGAGGCCAGGAGCAGGAAGCCTGGTTCTAGACTAGAGTCACTAGCTGGGGCAACGGTCACCAACCAGTGGATCTTGATCCACCAGTAGATCTCAGAGCCTCTTGCAGTCAATCCAAGGCTGGGGTGGGGAGCTGAGTGCCCATGTGCATGCATGCACGTGCCCCAGCCCAGCAAGTCAGTCTGTGGGGGAGGGAAGGGATGGGGGCTAGATTGTGGCCCCTGTAGTCAGGGACAGTGCTGCAGAGGCAGGAGCAGGGGTAAGTTGAGTGGGACCCCAGCTGAGGGGGACTTACCTGCTGGGGAGGTGCAACCCCAAATAATTTTTTCTCTCTCTGCCTCGATCTGCACCTCCCCCTTCCCTCCCCAACCCATCCCACCCCACAGCCTTAACAGCTGGATGTGGGGGAGGGGGACAGGGGGGAATGGGGTGGCAGAAGCGCGTGGTAGATCTTGGGTTACTTTTAAATGCAAGAGGTCATCTCCTGCTTAAAAAGGTTGGAGACCACTGACCTAAGGAGTGTGGAGCAGGCAGGCATAGCTGTAAGGGACTGGGGACCGGCAGGACCAAACTAACCACAAAACCAGAAGCAGCCTCAGAAGATAGGGGTCTGGACTGGAGCAAGTGGGGGGAGGGGGGTGATAGTAGCCAGCAAGTCTGAAGTAAAGAGGTCCAGGCTTGAGCCTGAAACAAGGAATCAGCATGTAGGGAACCAGGATCCAAAGGCTAGATAAAGAGATATCTATCCTATTGTGTAGCCCCTTGGGCACTAAAAGAGCTGCTGCTTATAAGCATGTAGTCACACCCATGCAGGCAACTGAAGCCAGCTGAAAGTAGGTAAGCTGCTGCCAGCCTGGCTAAATCAGGTAAGCAAGGAGAGCTGGGGCTTAATTAACTGGTCTCCTGCCCTGACTCATGAAGCTGGGATGCACTGTCCCTATAATCCTTGGAATTCCTTGACCTACATATATGGATTTAACTTGCCCCAATGACAATTGGAGTTATGGTTCTTTCAAGTGTTAGTACCTCTGGAAAGTTGTTAAAACAGTTTGTTATGGTCAGGTGCTTATTTCTTGCTGTAAAATAAATATCTACCCTGAATTATAAAAAAAACCAGAACAGTCACCTATCCTGGAAATCTTCAAGAGGAGACTGGGCAGTCACTTGACCCCAGTTGTCTTTTCCGGCCTAGTGCAGGGGGACTGGAGCTGATGATCTACAAGGTCGCTTCCAGCCCCTAACAATCTATGAATCAGGAAAAAAAAACCCTTTTGATAATATCACTGGCAAAAGTTTAAAGAAAATAATCATGAAATCATAGAAAATTAGGGTTAGAAGGGACCTCAGGTCATCTAGTCCAGCAGTTCTCAACTGAGGTCCATGGATCCTGGGGTGCTGCAAGAAGGTTCAGGGGATCTGCACTTTTGGAACGAGGAGGTGGGAGAGTAGCACACAGGAGCTGGCTGCTTCCAGGCAAGGGGCCCAGGCCAGATGCTCTTCATTCTGGGCTTCTGTTGGCTGAGCCAGGCATGGCATGAGCTGCAGGGGCAAGCAGCACACTGCATGGTGCTGTCAGTGCAGAAGACCGGTGAGCTTTTTGAGTGTGCCTTCTTATGTGGCATTGCCTGCTGTGGCACAGTGCTCTACTCCTGCCTGCAGGCCACCCACACCCTGCTGTTCTTGCAGCTCCCTGCAGGTAAGTCTATGGAAAGGACATAGGTGACATGTGGGGATGCCCACAAAAAATAGATCTTCTTCATTTGGCATCAAGGAGGGAAATAGTTTTGCTTATAAATAGGATGGTATAATGGACCTTATCAAACTGGCTTGGCCTGATGCCAGACATGCCCAGGGGCAGATCCAGGGAGGGTGCACTGGTGCACTTGCAACTCTTCCTGCCTTTGATTCATGGTTCACCCAAAATTTAAAACCAACTGCCTGACAGTGGCAGGAGCATTTCTATTGAGGCACTAGTAATAGAGTCAACTGACTTCATGGCTCATTATAATCTACCAGATTCCTTCTAAACTCTTCATTCTACAACTATTAATGACCCTCTCTCCTTTTAAATGGGCTTGATGTTCAGCTAATCAAACTAGTTTTCTTCTGCATTTCTGCTCTGTTAGCTGCTCTTGATAATGTATCACAGCTCTGCAGACTGTTTTAAACTCTAGCTAAAAACATTAACTCGGGTGTGGAAATAACTTTTAGTGACACATTGGATGCACAGTCCCGATGCTCCAGAAGGCTATTTTTTTATTTTATGAATCTGAAAAAGGAATGTCCATTTTCTAATGACTGCAAGGCTAATGAAGCAACATGTTTCGATGTTTTTTGCCTAGTTGGTTGTGAGGTTTTTTTACATAATATATGATATAGTAAATCCGTACACATTCCAGTACCTTTATTTGGTTTTCCTCTTATCTTAAACTGATTAATATAACCCTAAGCCACTATCTCGTTACTAAAGCTTCTAGTTCCTTTTTAACTTGATAAAAATATGGATTGTGTTTATGTGATGATTCACCAAACCATCTCCGCCCCCCTTTTCTAAATCTTAGGTCCACCCATGGCCATGGCAGCCAGATTTTCTCAAGCAGCATCTGAAGCATCACTTAAAAACATATCTGTTGTAGATACCTGGAAGCTCTAGTGACACATTCATTAAATAATATACAATTTCTGGAAGCTCCAAATCAGATGCTGTCTTTTCTTGAAACCCCAAGATCCCACCTCTGACTGGTCTAGCCACTTATTTGAGTTACCTACAGTGGAACTGTACATGTGAACAGTTGCAAAAGAGAAATTACTCCCTGTACACTACCTCAAGCTCTTCAAGCTGAGTTGTGTACATGCACAGTGTGTACATGTGCCTTCCACACTTTCTTCCTCGAAGTCTATCATCTCTGGGGCTCTACATCTGAAAGGAGGTTGAGGTGCAGTAGGCGCACACAGTCCTTTATGCCTTCAGTGTGAATCATGAAGAGCTGCAGGAAGCGTGTCTGCCATGCAGGTACTGCTGGCAAAAAAAGTTTCCAAGCTTGAGTGCATGAAATGTGCATATTTACAGTGGAATGGGAGCATGGACAATATATCTTGAAGAACTCCATATACTGTAAAATAGATAGTTTCTCTTTTCACTGTATAAGAACCATGTAGGATTGTAAGAATCTAGATGGGTTTAAATAGTGTAGAGTGAAAAGTTATGGGGCAACATGTTAGCACAAGGAAGTAAACACAAAGAGTGCATGTTAATACTAGTCAGTCAAAGAAAAAATCATACTTCTCCTATACTTTGTTGGGCCTCTATCTTATAGACACCTCTGAGGACAAACACTTGTGGTGAGATCCTGGCCTCATAGAAATCGATGACAAAAAGTCCCTAGGCTTTAGTGTAGTCATGATTTTAATCTTTGAATACTAATAGTTAACAGCGAGCCAGGCCTACGGAGTGTTGGCCCCATTTCTTCATTGCCTTACTTTTGTAAAATCTGGAGATGGGCTGTGATGGGTTCATCAAATGTAAAGTGTAATAAAACATACATGTAAGAAGAGACTGAGGAAAAAAAAACAACTTTATTCTGGAAGGAGAAAAGTTGTAGACATAAATTATTTCAAGGGCAGAAGGAAAACTGTCCAGCCTCTCCTTTTTAACCCTGTCCCATAATATTCATAGATTCATAGATTCATAGATGTTAGGGTCGGAAGGGACCTCAACAGATCATCGAGTCCGACCCCCTGCATAGGCAGGAAAGAGTGCTGGGTTTAGATGATCCCAGTTAGATGCTTATCTAACCTCCTCTTGAAGACCCCCAGGGTAGGGGAGAGCACCACCTCCCTTGGGAGCCCATTCCAGACCTTGGTCACTCTTAACTGTGAAGAAGTTCTTCCTAATGTCTAGTCTAAATCTGCTCTCTGCTAGCATATGGCTAGCTTATGGCCATTATTTCTTGCAACCCCCAGGGGCGCCTTGGTGAGTAAAGCCTCACCAATTCCCTTCTGTGCCCCCATGATGAACTTATAGGCAGCCACAAGGTCGCCTCTCAACCTTCTCTTGCGGAGGCTGAAGAGGTCCAGGTGCCCTAGTCTCTCCTCATAGGGCTTGGCCTGCAAGCCCTTAACCATACGAATATTGTTTTATATGACTTTAAAATTGAAATTGAATGTTAAATATAAGAACCAGCAGGCCACTACATTAAATTAAACGCTAATAAAGAAAAGATAAATTACATTGTCTGTAGACAGCTTGCAGAATTCAGTGCCTCGGATGGTCATGAAATCAAATGTAGTAACTAGGTTTAAAAAAGGGCTGGATGATTTGTTACTAATTGTAACATTTGTAGCAAGCAAGCAAACTGTAATAAGAAAAATCAAATCACATGCTTTCAGGTACAATGCAGTTGCCTGGGAGAGTCAGGGAAGCATTTTTTCCAAGTACTTAATCAAACAATTGTTTACAGATGGTATTATACTTATGACCTTCATCAGCAAAGTAAATTTCTCTCATTTTATGTTTTAAAATATATTTTATGAAATGCTGATGCATAGCTTTCTGTGCATACTGAATTTTTTTCTTTAGTTCTGATTTTTTTAGGAGTTTTGTTGTGTTTCGTTCATTCACAAGCCCTTATTCCCCTGCTTAACAAATGAAATCTTCTGTTCTTATTTTTTTAGGCCATGCTAATTTGTTAAAATAATTAATTACCCACACTGATATTCTTCCTAACCTAAGTCATTTAATTCTAGCTCCAGTGATATTAGTATTTTGAATTTTCAAAGACTGCTGGCAGCCACTCTGAGTAATAGAATGAGATCACCAACATGCTTAATGTTTTAAGAGATTACTAGTTATGGCATTATGTTTTGACCACTATTGAATCGTAAACTTGATGTAAAATATTATAGCAGTGGTGCTCAACCTCTCCTGCCCCATGGGCTGGATGGGTAAAATAGGCCTGGTCCATGAGCTGGGTCCCACAGGTAGGGTTGGATCCAGACTGAATTCATCCCAGGTTTGACACATAGGTGCAATTGAGCATGCTGGCCCAACCCTGCATGCCAGCCTGATCTAGCACATGGGACCATGTTATCCAATCTGTGGTGCTCCCCATAGGTCCAGAAATTTAGCAGCAGGGGAGTGGAAATTAACACTGCTACTGCTCCCCCACAGTGGGGAGACCCATGGGCTGGATGATATGGCTCTGCAGGCCAGATCTGGCCTAAGGGCTGGAGGTTGAGCACCATTGCATTGTAGTAAGAAATCATCATCATCATCATTGGCATCCCTTGCAGTTGAGGATAATTGTCTTATCTGTGGGTCCAAAGATGGCTGACAAGGCCTATCTGTTTCTGTGCTGGGTGGGTGGCTCTGGGTTCTTGATTCAGTTTGTGAGATATTGTTTCTGCCACACATTTTTCCATGTCCTGTTGTCCTTGTAAGGGTTCAAAGTACTGAGATCCTTGCAGTAGACTCCTTCTCCATTCAGGGCAGTCCTGGACAATGTGTCCCACAAGTTGATATTGAAGTTTCATTTTTTTTTCAAGTTGGCCTTCAGGACATCCTTGAAGCACTTTCTCTTCTCTCTTCTTGAGCATACACCTTGACTGAGCTGAGAGAATTACACCTGTTTCGAAGAGTCTGGAGTTAGACATGTGAATGATACGGCTGGCCCAGTGAAGTTGATGTTGGATGATCATTGCCTTAATGCTTGTTGTGTTTGCTTGTGAGAGTATAGGCTGTGGAATGGGGTGGGCTACCTGGACCATGGCCTGACCAACTTTTAACATGTTCATTTATATAACCCACAAATGTGCAATTGTCATTTCGGTTAAAACTGTATAGCTATTTTTTTAACTGCAAAGCTAGCTAAATTAACGTGCTAAAAGTTGGTCAGGCCATGGCCTGGGGGCCCACCCTGTTCCACAGCTAATGTGTGAGAGAACACTCATTTTGGTGTATCTGTTTACCCACTGGATTGGATAGCAATTGATTCCCTTAAGCATTCAGCCAGTTCACCAGCTACAACCTGGCTTTAATGGTCATCCCTACTATTACCCAGTGCTGAAACTTCCTATCACTTCCTACTGGTATCTCCTAGTGCTGCCTAGTTATTTAGTTAGGCAGCAGGTCTGCTGAAACTGCTGTTTCTGATGCTGATTATAAACGTTTCATTAGTACTTTTGTCTTTATTTTCTGTTCTTCCCCTGTTCATTGGATATATTCCCCTCTTCTAACTATTTTTAAATAACACCTATCACAATAGGACCCTGGAGGCTTTAGACACTATTCCTATGCAAAGAGTAATACATAGTTAATCTTCCATTTTATTTCTCACCACTTATCTGCCAGTCTTTAATTACTTGATTTTTGGGACCCAGTTTTTATACTAATTCCTTTTTTCTGGTTAGCTTTACAGGATCAGAAAAAGACAAGCAAAGACTTCAGAGCCAGGTATAGACATACAGGCACTTTTACATATCCTCCAGGGGTGTGGGGGGGAGGGGGAAGCTGCTCTTGGAGCAGCTCTAATTAAAGCACTACAGCATCTTGTGTATCAGCCTCCCTGTGCTTAAAAATGGTGGTGGGGTCCTTGAACTAAAGCTTATTTGACTTGCTCGCTCCCCTGTTGCCATTTTTAAGTGCAGGAATGCTGATACACGAGATGCAGGAGGCTGCTGGAGCGTGATAATTACCATGCTTCAGCAGCCTCAGTTAATCAAGTCTGCTCTGATGCACTGTAGTTACAGTGTGTTGGAGCAGTCTCCGCACTCATGTACAGGCACCCTACACTTTTACTGGTATAAATTATTGGAAACCAATCTATCTCCATAACAGAACAGAAGTTCAGCACACATAGACTGGTTTAAAAATGGTGGAACCTGGCCTAAGATTTTCCGTCCCCACCTCCCCCACACTGAAGGTCAAATGTATGTTCTGTTTGCTACAGGTCTAATTTATGGTGCTTACAGAAAATCACATAATTTAGATTGATTCCTCCTCAGGCTTTTTGAATGCCTATAACCAATAGGTTAGATCTTTACAGACAATCTTTGAACAAGTTCAGCTTTTAAGTCACATTCCCCTTGCCCCCAAAGTAATACATTTGTATTTTATTACAAAACCACTTTCAAAATTCTAAAAGTGTTGGTATGTATTGTTGAGGTCATTTGTAGTTTGCTTTTTTTCCTGATTTGAAGAACCTCCCTGTTCAGCTGCCACCCTCAGACATCTCTGATTTCAATAACTGTTTCATATTGCTCCTTGTGACTGGAACAGTCTCTTTCCTCTACTATACCAAATAACTCTAACGTCCTCTAAAATCCCTTGGAAAAAAATCATGCTTGTTTCAGCTAGTTTTTCACATCTAATTTTCATGCTTCCTCATATTGTTCTATATTTTTTAAATCTAGATGATCTATTATGATTTAATATTTAAAGTAGAGGCTATGTCTAGTACAATTGATCAGTCATTTTACACCTTCCCTTATCATTGCCTATAGCTGTTCAAAATGCAGGCCCTTTGAAAGGCAGGTCTTTTGCATCTGTGTACAGAGCAAGGCACAACAATGGCACTTTATGAAAAATACATCTTTTGGGAACAATGGTGTACTGGCAATCTCCTTTATTGAAAGCTTCATGTTCCTTTACTGGAGGCTGGCAAAGTCTTTATAAAAAAGGTACTTTTTCTGAACATCTGCGAAGGTTTCTGTAACAAGTCTACTTTTTGAGCCAGTTCTTGACTGCTTGCATTGTAAAACTGTAAAAAGAATGACTGAACAAATAGAATTAGGTTAAAAAGGCAGCGGGAGAGTGTCACAACCAAATTAAGTAGTGCCCATGTCACAAACAAATAAAACCATTCAAAACAGTTTTTTTCTACACTAGGTTAACTAAGGGTTAACAATAATGATAATAACCGCTTTTTTGCTGCGCATGTAAAAAAAAATGTATTGCTGCGCCACTAACAGAGATAAAACTTAGCCTTCTGTGCTGTACATAAATCATTATAATTGGTCAAAAAAACCAAAAAATAACCCTATGATAACACCCTAGCGAAGACCGCTAAATAATTGACAATTCTAATTAAATTTATGACGTGGCAAAAAGCAATTGGCTATTACACAAATAAAACCCGTCTTCACTTCCGTGAAGAAAGGGGAGACCTCCGCGCACACACCTAAAAAACCTCTAAACGTATGCGTGAGAATAACTGACAAATTGATCGCTTGTCAGTCTCCCCCGTCTCAACCTAATCAGACGTAAATCAACAACCTGCCGGCCTGACTTTTTTCTCCATTTATCTGCCCGACCGACAAACTCTTATACAGACTGACCTATGACCTACAAACCTTAAGCTATAACTAACCAAATATCTCTGACCTCTGCTATTCACCACCTTAACAGCGTGAATAAATAATCTTGCTTTACAACCAATCAGCGTCCGCCTAATTAATTCCACTCCAAGCGTCACAAATACCCGCCTGACGGCCTTCTAAGGCCCTGGACCCTTATCTGCCTGGGTGGGAGTCAGGGAGAGCTGCTGGCCAGCTGCCCTGGGTCCCGACAGAGAGTAGATGTAATCCTATATTCATCTGTTAGCTATGACTTCCATCTCGCCAACTGTATAATTTGCTTTTTGCTAACTTGTTGCATAGATGTAACTATGTTGTTTTATTTTCACTTTATTTTAAGAAATGACTCATGCTACATTTAACAAATAGAGATTATTTGGCTTTTCACCTTTTCTTTTTAATTAAGTATTGACATTTGTAAAAATATAAAGGAATCAAAGTAGTATAGGTGAAAATGTAAAGCCCATTCAATCCATAAATTTCATAGATATCATAGATTTCATAGATTATGAGGGCTGGAAGGGACCTTGTAAGATCATTGGATCCAGCCCCCTGCCCAAGGGGCAGGAAGTCAGCTGGGGTCAGATCAGTTTAAGAATAGTCAACTGCTGAATTGTTCCAGGATGCCCCACTGTGTATTTTTACGCATGTCCTGGGTGGCTCTGAGCGCCACTCTAATTACAGTGCCCGCAGCATCTTGTGTATCAGCATCCCCCTGTTTCAAAATGGTGGTGGGGGTGCTTTAACCAAAGCTTGTTAAATGAGCTTTAATTAAAGTGCCCCCCCCCCCCCCACACACACCATTTTGGAGCATGGGGATGCTGATACATGAGACGAGGAGGCTGGCTGGAGTGCACTAATTAGCACACTTCAGCAGACTCGATTCATCAAATCTGCTCCAATTCATTGTAATTACAGCATGTCAGAACAGCCTCCCCAGATGTGTCCAGATACCCATTGTTTTTATTCTAATGACTATTTATAAAGCTGTGCTAAATAACTTATCTGCATAGGCCTATATTATATATTAGTGGAAAGCTTAATACAAAAATTTCTCAACATTTGAAACATGACTGAAATTATAGTCATTTTTGTGTGCTTTGAGTTGTCTTATTACTCTAAGTGTCAACAACCCATTCACTATAGAAGATGTCAAAGTAAGGGCAGTCTTTAATCAAAACTGAGCAAAATACCAAAATTTATTGAGATGGTAGCCCAAGGGAAAGCTCATTGAAAAAAGTATGCCTTCCTCTTGCTGTCCTTTTCAGAATCCTGAAGACTTAACTTAACTTCTGGTTAATTCATTCCTATTTTAGAACATTTGGAGGCTTCATATCCTGCATTCAGTTATGAGCATGACACCAAACTATGGGGCGAAGCAAACACACGAGTGGGAAGAAATCAAATCCAGGCGAACCTGGACAGGTTAGGAAGTGGGCAGAGAGTAATAGGATTCAGTTCAACAAGGCCAAGTGCAAGGTGCTGCACCTAGGGAGAGGGAATCACCAGCACACCTATAGGCTGGGGGATGACCTTCTCATCAGCACAGCGGCAGAAAGAGATCTTGGAGTTGTTTTCAACTCCAAGATGAATATGAGTTGTCAATGTGATGAAGTAATTAGCAGAGCTAACCGCACTTTGTCATGCATTAGTAGGTGCATCATGAACAGGTCCAGGGAGGTGATGCTCCCCCTCTTTTGGCACTGGTCAAGCTGCAGCTAGAGTACTGCATCCAATTCTGGGTGCCGCAATTCAAGAAGGATGTGGACAACCTTGAGAGGGTCCAGAGGAGGGCCACCTGTATGGTTAGACACCTGCAGAGAAGGCCTTATGAGGAAAGGCTGAGGGACTTGGACCCTTTCAGCCTCCACAAGAGAAGGCTGAGGTAGGATCTTGTGGCAGTATACGAATTCACTGGTGGGAGGGGGAGGGGGGCAGCAGGGAATAGGAGATGCTGTTTACCAGAGCACCCCTTGGAATAACCACAATGGCCACAAGCTGATAGAGAGTAGATTTAGGTTGGACATCAGAAAGAACTTCTTCATAATTAGGGTTGCCAGAATCTGGAACAGGCTTCCAAGGGTGGTGGTGCTCTCCCCTACCTTGGGGGTCTTCAAGAAGAGACTGGACAAGCACCTGGCTGGGGTCACATGACCCCAGCACTTTTTTCTGCCACTGGCAGGGGGTCAGACTTGATGATCCATTGAGGTCCCTTCCAACCCTAGCATCTATGAATCTATGAAAATACATAACTAGTCTAACATACCAGTTTCTCTTTATTTCACTTTGATTCTTTTACTATGTCTCTTAGTCACTTCTGCTAAAGGTACTCTAGCTAGATTTTAATTTGACTTCAGTCACTCTTATCCATGCACTTTATATTGCTTTGGATGGTGTAGCATGGCATGACTTTCCATTTACAGATTGTTTTAAAAATGATAGACAACAGTCCCTAAGACTCAAAAAACATTGCTCTTGACTCTGTTTTTAAATTTATTTTTCAATTGCAAGGCATCTAAAATTAATTTTTAAAAATGATGAAAGCTGTTGGTCAAACTTAGAGTTTCCTCTTTTACAAAGAGATCTTATATTTCATTATGATGTACAGTACTGTATTCCAAATAATTTTCTAGACCAACATTTTCAGGACACATAAAGAACCATTGTCACTTGCCTTGTTTCCAGGAGAAGAAATGAATCATGACATCCATCTGAAACTATAGGAGGAATGTCTTTCAAAATATAAGGGGCATTATATTTATTCTAACTGGAATTTGACTAGAGATTTCAGGGTTAAAACCTTTGCTATGAAAAACTGTCCTGTGATCTTTTAATGACCACATGTGTCAGGATCTCAGTTGTACATGCTATCTGATGACGCTTCCTCTATTAGTACTATGTCAGTAAGTGTCAGGCCAGAATAATTGGTTCAGTGATGACGTAGAAGAGAAGAGTATCAACTACTGAGTCACCAAAACTACTTCCTCCAGCATCAGGATTTTCCTTACAGTTTTTCCATCTAAGTGTAGGCCAGGCTAGTGACTGCTTTTTAGTTCATGCATGCAAATGATGCCACGTAATGTGGCTTCAGGCACCTTATACACATGCTCAGGTGGGGGAGGGATTTTAATTTGAGCAGTTCTCAGGAGCCGTTCTAATTAAAGTGCTGCAGCGTCTAATGTATTCGGTGTTCCATGTTTCAAAATGACCACGAGGGGTGCTTTAACTAAAGCTCATTGAATGACTTGTTGAATTAATTCATAATTGTGTATTTGTATGTCTCCTCTCTGCATTGTACCTTCACTACACAATGGTTATACTTTATCTAGAAGCTCACAAACAAAACTATTAATTTTCCTATTAATAAAATCTATTCCAGGAAACGTGTTACTTGGCTCTCCAGCACCACAAACTTATCCATTTGAAACTTGAGGATGAATTCCATTGTTCTTGTTCACTTGGGCAAACAAGGATCCTTTTTCACAATAAAAAATGGTGGATATATTTTGGGAAATAAGTTATGGAGGAAGGCAAGTAGTTTATAGCATAATTTCAAATGAGAAATTGTCCTCATCTAAGAAATACAACATGCAGTTTGACATAACAGTAAAAAATACTATTTTATAACTGATGCCCTCATATCTAAGACAAATATATCTGAATTTGGTTTCCATTGAGAGAGATCTGCTTCCAAGGAAAAAAATCCAGATTGACAGAGGAGGTCAGGACAAATGGATCAATTGAAATCTCATGGAGTGAAAAGGTAACTTTGTTATTTCTGGCTTTTCTTCACTGCAAAAGAAAAATGTGCATTTTTATGTTGAGCTAGCTAAGACGCCAGAGTCACTTTTACAAAAAATGTAACTAGGTGAGGTTAGCCATAGGTAGGAGTATAAGATGGATCTTGACTACTCTGTGACAAAAAGTACCCTGTGCCTTGTGTCTGGCAGGTAGAAGCATATATAAGCCTACCTCTTTTTCCATTAAAGATAGTTTTTGTCTGTTTTCATGTGTGACTGAAATACAGAGCCACTTAGCACAATCTTCATTCCAAACATTTTTTTTATTATTACCTGGAGGGTGTTTCCTGTTAAGGATGTACTTACTGTGTTCTAGGATCTCCAAGGCTGAAGGATGAGGCATTTTATAGCAAATAGTTTGTGAGGCTGAATACATAGGAGCTTATTAACTGAGAAGATGGCTATTAACAGGAGGCATCATTAAGTTGCCCTCAACTTTAATGAAACATTCACATTTTAAATAACAAAAAATTACGCAACACAAAATTAGGTGTCAGCCTGCTGTAATCCACATAAAGATAGATAATGCCTAAAACAACAGTTCTGTGTGTATGAACTGAGCTCATCCACATCAGTAGGTTTTTAATTCTGAATTGTAATTTTGACAATTTTTAAATGTTAGCTTCTTAAATATTTCACTGTCACTTAAAGCACATATGAAATAAAGATATGCTTATGATCTTAAGTAGAGCTGCACAATGTACTAAGTCAGTTGGCATCTCATTTTTGTTTTTTGGGTGGAACTTGCAACACTTCCACTCCATAGGTCTCATTTTTGGGCCTTGTTCTAGATCAATAATACTTAAGCTTTTGGCTTGATGGGCCAGATGAATGGAATGAGGCCAATCCATGGACCAGATCAGGGCCCATACTGCCTCATGCTTGTCCCACACACTCTGATCAAGCCCTGTGCCACCCCCTCCCAGCTCTAGACACCAGGACTAGACCCTGCCACCCCATGTTGCCCCCTGATATCTCCATGCACCAGGATTGGGCCCTGGTAACTCACATTGGACCCTTCTGACCTGCCGTAAGGGAGTTGGCCCTGCATCACCCACTTCCAAGCACACATGCTGGGATCAGGCTCTGTGCGCCCAATTTAGCGTGTAGGGCCATGCTGTGTGGCCCATGGAGTTCCCCATAGGTCCGAAATTTGGCATCAGGGGAGTGGCAATTAATGCTGTCACCACACTTCCGCCACCACATTTTTGGATGTATAGGGAGCCCCGCAGGCTGGTTGACATGGTTCTGGGGGCCAGATCTGGCCTGTGGGCCAGTGATTGAACACTCTTGTTCTAGACTACTGATGCACAAGTATTCTGCTAGAAACAACTCCTCCTCCCATCCCCTGTAATGTTCTCCTATAATATAACAATTTCAAAGAATTCCCCCTACTTGCTATTCTATAATACCCTAAACTGGGCTATTTCGTTAGGTTTAGCTTTAAGTGGCCAGTAGGTTATAGGAAGAATGAGATACATTCTAAAAAAAATAAATAAATCAAGGGTAAATTTCAAAACTAGTTATCTGTTAAATATGTAGGTTTGGTAAATATAATTGTATTGAAATAATTGTTGTAAGTGTAACAACAAATGCATAGAACAACACAGTGATTAAGTGACTGAAGCCATGAATCTCTGTACTGGCTTGGCCAGCTTAACTCGTTCACAAGTAATTAGTCTTTACAGTATTATCATCTCATTAATGAGAAGGTATATTCAAGCTATTTTTCCTATTGCTCAGGATAGAAATATGCAGACAAGTTGCCTGGCTCAGTCTTGAGCCAAAAGTTGTCATAAAATTATAAGAATTCATAATAAAAATTCTACCATTGCTAGTATATTTTAACTTTGATATATCCATATAATGTTAGGCCAAAATGCAGAACCACTGCATTTTTGATGCAAGACATTTTATGTAATGTTTTGAAAACTGAAATTAAGCAGCCTACATTATATCTGGGAATAATACTTTCAGCATGTATTTTGCATGTTCTTAAAGTGGCTTATAACTGGCTAAATAATTTTAAAGTCATAGTTATGTCTTGAATCAAAAGACAAGTGCTCAAACTGAAAAGGCCCACACTGATATTTTTTCTCTCTCTCCATTTAAATTTCAGTGAAGTTTTAATAGCCACTTTTTGAAAGCTATATTCCCATGTCTAGATTCATAAATTGTATTTACTTAAACTGGTATCTTTGAAAAGAGCCTTTTCTAAATCTTTATATTTCCTAGTGTGAATCCGGAGTAGTTTTCCTAGTTTCTTACATTTTTAAACTGCTGAATCTTAGATATGAAATAAAAATCCTTTATTTTCATGCACATTAGTATGATTCCCATTAAATTACAGATAATTGTATTTCAGATCCTGCTGAATCATTTGCCTGGGGCTGGACAGTTCTTTGATTTTCTTTAACAAAGATCAGGGTTTCACCAAGGTTTACTATGGGTGAGAATTAGTTGGGGTGGTAGGTGAATCCATATAAGGATCTTCATGCTAGGAAGAGACAGGATCCTTCCCAGGAAGACCGGATCCACCTGATGAAGAGAGGGAAGAGCATCTTTGCAGACAGGCTTGTTAATCTAGTGTCGAGGGCGTTAAACTAGGTTTGCCAGGGCATGGAGACCAAAACCCTGAGGTAAGTGGCGAAGTAGCGGGAGGAAGCACAAGATGGGGAAATGGGGAGGAAGCACAAGCAGGAGAGGGCAACAGGAGAGGCCTTCTCATTCTTCCTCAGAAAGTAGGGCAATTGGCCAGTTACCTCAGATGTCTATACACAAATGCACAGAGCCTTGGAAACAAGCAGGAGCAATTGGAAGTCCTTGCACAGTCCCAGATCTGCGACGTGATTGGAATTACAGAGGTTCAGTGGGATGGCTTGCATAATTAGAGCACTGTCATGGATGGGTATAACTTATTCAGGAGGGACAGGTAGGGGAGAAGAGGTTGAGGAGTTGTGCTTAATGGCTGGATCAGCAGGGTCAAAGTATAGTAGTCAACAGTGTAGTAATCAACAGCTCAATGTCTAGCTGGCAGCCAGTATCAAATGGAGTGCCCCAGGGGTCAGTCCTGGGGCCGGTGTTGTTCAGTATCTTCATCTGCAATCTGGAAGATGGGATGGAGTGCACTCTCAGCAGATGACACCAAGCTTGGGGCAGTAGTAGATATGCTGGAGGGTAGAGCTAGGATTCAGAGAGACCTCTATGGGCCAACGAGAGGCAAAGCGCTGCTCGACCTGGTACTGGCTACTGGGGATGACCTAGTCGGCGACCTAGTGATCGATGGGAAGCTGGGTGACAGCGACCACGAGCTGATCACCTTCACCATCTGCCGAAAAGCTGGCAAGTCAGTCAGCAACACGCAAGTCCTTGACTTCAGGAAAGCCGACTTTGACAAGCTCAGGAGGCTTGTCAGTGAGGCCCTAAGGGACTGTGACCACAGGGAGAGGGGAGTTCAAGAAGAGTGGTTGCTCCTCAAGGGAGCAATCCTCAATGCCCAAACTAAGTCTATTCCATCTTGGAGGAAAGGCAGCAAGAGGGCACAGCAGCCCCCCTGGCTCTCCAGGGACCTAGCAGATCTCCTGAGGCTAAAACGAAAGGCCTACAAAGGATGGAGGATGGGAGTCACCTCCAACGAGGATTATTCTGCACTGGTCCGGTCCTGTAGGGAGCTGACCAGGAAAGCCAAGGCTGAAACTGAACTCCAGCTAGCTTTGAGCATCAAGGACAATAAAAAGTCCTTTTTCAGATATGTGGGGAGCCGGAGGAAAAGCGGGGGCAACGTTGGACCCCTGCTGAACCAGATGGGGCAACTGACAACTGACGCCCAGGAAAAAGCCAACCTATTAAATAGGTACTTTGCGTCGGTCTTTCATTAGCCCCATGGAACGCCCATGCCCGCTACAGGGCGGGGAAGTCCGGGTGAGGGTGATCCCCTGCCCTCCATTAATGCTGACTTTGTAAAGGAACATCTTGAGAAGCTGGATACCTTAAAGTCAGCCGGCCCTGACAATCTTCACCCCAGGGTACTCAAAGAGCTGGCGAGCATCATAGCCCAGCCTCTAGCGCGGATCTTTGAAAACTCTTGGCGCTCTGGTGTAGTGCCCGAAGACTGGAAGAAGGCCAATGTGGTGCCTATCTTCAAGAAAGGGAGGAAAGTGGATCCGGCTAACTATAGGCCCATCAGCCTGACTTCTATCCCGGGGAAGACCTTAGAAAAGTTTATTAAGGAGGCTATCCTTAATGGACTGGCCGACGCCAACATCTTAAGGGATAGCCAGCACGGGTTTGTTGAGGGTAGGTCTTGCTTGACCAATCTCATTTCCTTCTACGACCAGGTGACCTATCACCTGGACAAGGGAGATGAGATTGATGTCATATATCTTGACTTCAAAAAAGCCTTTGATCTGGTGTCCCATGATCGCCTCTTGGAGAAACTGGCCAATTGTCGCCTTGGGTCCTCCACGATCCACTGGCTGGAAAATTGGCTCCGGGGTCGGACCCAGAGGGTAGTAATTGAATGGCAGTCACTCATCATGGTGTCCTGTGACCAGTGGGGTCCCCCAAGGCTCTGTCCTTGGACCCATACTGTTCAACATCTTCATTAATGATGTGGACACTGGAGTCAGAAGCGGACTGGCCAAGTTCGCCGATGACACCAAACTTTGGGGCAAAGCATCCACATCAGAAGACAGGCGGGTGGTCCAGGCTGACCTGGACAGGCTCAGCAAGTGGGCGGATGAGAATCTGATGGTGTTCAACGCCGATAAATACAAGGTTCTCCACCTTGGGAAAAAAAACCTGCAGCATCCTTATAGGCTTGGCAGTGCTATGCTGGCTAGCACTATGGAAGAAAGAGACTTGGGGGTCATCAGTGACCACAAGATGAACATGAGCCTGCAGTGTGATGCTGTGGCTAGTAAAGTGACCAAAATGCTGGCTTGCATCCATAGATGCTTCTCAAGCAAATCCCGGGACATCATTCTCACCCTGTACTCGGCCTTAGTGAGGCCGCAGCTGGAGTACTGCGTCCAGTTTTGGGCTCCACAATTCAAAAAGGATGTGAAGAAGCTTGAGAGAGTCCAGAGAAGAGCCACGCGCATGATCAGAGGTCAGGGAAGCAGACCCTACGATGACAGGCTGAGAGCCCTGGGGCTCTTTAGCCTGGAAAAGCGCAGGCTCAGGGGTGATCTGATGGCCACCTACAGGTTTATCAGGGGTGAGCACCAGTATCTGAGGGAACGTTTGTTCACCAGAGCGCCCCAAGGGATGACAAGGTCGAATGGTCACAAACTACTACAAGATCGTTTCAGGCTGGACATAAGGAAGAATTTCTTTACTGTCCGAGCCCCCAAGGTCTGGAACAGCCTGCCACCGGAGGTCGTTCAAGCGCCTTCATTGAACACCTTCAAGATGAAACTGGATGCTTATCTTGCTGGGATCCTATGACCCCAGCTGACGTCCTGCCCTTTGGGCGGGGGGCTGGACTCGATGATCTTCCGAGGTCCCTTCCAGCCCTAATGTCTATGAAATCTATGAAATCTCTACATACTGGAGAATTGGAACAAAAGAAATCTCGCAAGGTTCAATAAGGAGAAGTGCAAAGTCCTGCACTTGGATGAAACAGTCCCATGCACCAGTACAGTCTGGGACTGACTGGCTAAGCAGCAGCTCTGCCAAAAATGACCTGGGGTTACAGTGGATATTAAAGCTGAATATAAGCCATCAGGGTGCCATTGTTCCAAGAAGGCTAACAGCATACTGGACTTCATTAGTAGGTGTGTTGCTAGTAGATTGAAGGAAGTAGTTCTTCCCCTCTATTTGTCAATACCCCCCTCCTCTATCCTGCTTCTTCCTCTGTCTTACTGTCAGAGCAAGGACAGAAGCTGCAGAGGGCAGGTGCTTGGGGGGCAAGGAGGCTGCTGTGGGTCTGACTCTGGTGCCAACCTAGACTCAAGGCTAGAGTCAAAGCCACAGCAGCTGCTTGCCCCTCCCTCTCTCCCCCCATCTTGGTTTGTACAGGAGAATCTTGTTCATTTGAAGTGCAAGGGACCAAAAATACTGACTTTGAAATGAACATACCCATAATAATTTGCAAATATGCAAATTACTGTGGGTACCTGCAGAATGAGTTCATCCAGTATTGATGCATTTTAGGTTTTTTGCAAACTACTGCAAGTTTCAACACAGGTTCTTCATAAACACATTTAGAGCAGCACTTTGTATCTACTTATATATGGTACGAACTATATGTGGCAGGCGACACTCTCCTGAAGCTGGGTCTTATGTTGGCCTGCCCATCTGTTGCTATAGGGCAATCTGCCCAGTCTTGCCTGCCATGACTTTGCTGTTCCTACAGACAGATAGTAAATATGTGAGACTGCCCATTACATGCCCTGATGCTGGGGGGCACTGTCGGCGGCTCCGACCTCCCGTACACCACAGCCCATGCCTTGCAGAGGACATCCAAATTAACATTACTCCCGGTCTGAGACGGGAGCAAACTGAGTCCAAAGTTGAGCTTTACGCACATGCACATTCACACCACCTCCCCTCTCACAGGAGGCCTCTTCCACTCCACCCCTCTCTCACTGGGGCCTCTGGCATACTGCCCGTTACTGGGCCACATTCCACTGCCCTGCTCCTCCCTAAGCAGACCCTCTTGGGCCATCAGGCTTTGCTACTCTCATACTGGCCTCGCCACACAGAACCAGACTCTGGAGGCCTTGGAGGAGGGAAGCAGGGCAGCAGGGAACAGCAGAGCCATGCGAAGAAGCTGGTAGCTACTGTTCCCTGCCACCCAGCTTCCCTCCCCTGGGGCCTCTGGAGCCTGGTGGGTACAACCCGGTGCAGCAGGCAGCAGCAGGGCCATGTGAGGATTTCCTTGTTGCCCCAGGATTCTTTTTACCAGAGACCCCCAAGGATTGACACAGCCCCTCATCTGATTTGGTATCAAGTGAACTTTATTAGTAACCCCTAGGCTTATTACATGATAATTATCCTTACAATACAACCAGGCAAGTGGTTCCTTAGATGTTACAACAGTGACCTTTGGTGGTACCAGCCTCAGATCCTCTGCTGGGTATGTGGAATTTTAGTTTCTGGATTCTTTGTTACTCAAAGCAAGAATTCCAAGGCTGCTCCTGTCTCCCCAGGGTGACAACACAAATACACACTGTCTCTTTGTTTTGTAACTTTCTCATCTCAAACTGTCCAATCCTCAAGTTTCTTACCTCATCTTTTAGATAAGGTACTCCAATCCTATTCCAGTTTTGGTTTTCTTTCATTTTAGGGAAACTACTGTACCTGGTTAGCCCACCATACCAATCACAGCACTCATTTTTCCCAGTGCCTTATAAGGCACTCTGTACCATTTAATTGCTTATTTCTGGGAAGGCCTAAAGTTATGCTAAGAGCCTGAGCATAACTTAGCTTGCCCGCTACACTCCTCACTGCTGCTGGCCCCCCCTCACCCGCTGCCCCGGTGATGCACCTCCTCAAAGCAATGGCAGGCGCAGGAGGAGGCAGCAAGGGGTAAGCGGTGGCAAGGAGATCCCCATGCAGCCCTGCTGTCCCCAGCCATGCTGGGTCATGCCTGCCAGGGTCTGGAGGCCCCAGGGGAGGGCAGCAGAGCAGGAGCTTGAGCCCCCAGCCTAGTCTCTAGAAAAAGGTACTGGGCTGCTGTTAACTGGCCCAGAACAAGCAAACAAGAAACAAGTGAACAAGAACAATGGAATTCCTTCTCCAGTTTCAAATGGATATGTTTGTGGTGCTGGAGAGCCAAGTAATGCTTTTCCTGGAATAGAGTTTATTAATAGGAAAATTAAGAGTTTTCTCTGTGAGCTTCTAGGTAAAGTGTAACCATTGTGTAGTGAAGTTACAATGCAGAGAGGAGACATACAAATACACAATTATGAATTAATTCAATGAGTCATTCAATGAGCTTTAGTTAATGCACCCCCACGGTCGTTTTGAAACATGGAATACCAAATACATGTGATGCTGTGGTGGTTTAATTAGAGTGGCTCCTGAGAACTGCTCAAATTAAAATTTCCCCCCACTCTCTACCACAGAGCACGTGTATAAGGTGCCTAAGTGTTTCATTGGCCTGAAGCCACATTACCTGGCATCATTTGCATGCATGAACTAAGAAGCAGTCACTAGCCTGGCCTACACTTAGATGGAAAAACTGTAAAGAAAACCCTGATGCTGAAGGAAGTAGTTTTGGTAACTCAGTAGCTGATACTCTTCTCTTCTACATCATCACTGAAACAATTATTCTGGCATGACACCTACTGACAGTACTAATAGAGGAACCATCATCAGATAGCATGTACAACTGAGTTCCTGCCATGTGTGGTCATTAAAAGGTCACAGAACAGTTTTTCACAGCAAGGTTTTAACCCTGGAATCTCTAGTCAATTCTGCGTACAGATCTGGGGAGGCATGGATCCCCCCTGCCCTCCAGGAGTGCGAATGGCAGTGGGTAGCCGCCTCTCCTGAGCCCGCAGCAGAGGGAGAGCTGGGGCAGGGGGCTGTGGACCTGGATCCATAGCTCTGGCAGCTGTGGGCCCCCTTTGGCAGAGCTGGGGGAGCAGGGGCTGTGGGAGAGGGTTGAGGGGCATCAGCAAGGCTGTGGGGGCTGTGGCTGGGCAGTGAAGGACACAAAAAGGGCCAGGGAGGCTGTGGGGGTGGCTTTAATTTTAATCACAGGTTTTTTGGGGTTTAGCAGAGAATTTTGTATTTTTTATCAGGGCAAACCAGGATCCCTGGTTATGAGACCTGAGAGATGGTGATGCTATAGCTGCAGGCTGGGGTTTGGCTAGGAAAAAAGTCATGATAGGGGCTAGACCAGGGGCGGGCAATTATTTTGGGCAGAGGGCTGCTTACCAAGTTGTGGCAAGCTCTCGAGTGCCACATGGGTAGCCCCACCCCTTGACAGGTGCCCTGCCTCTTGACAGGTGCCCCGCCCCCTGGTTGCCATCTTCAGACTAATGTCTCAATGCCTTGGGACCAATGTCCTAGGGCCAGCACCGGTGGGGCCCAGAACAGGGTGCAGGGGTCTGTGGAGCCGGGCTGGGCTGCACCAGCAGGGAGAGGGGGGAGCTGGCCTGGCTCCATAGAGCCCAAGCTAGTAGGGACCCTGTACCTCTGCTGCCCTGCTCTGGGCCCTGCTGACGCTGGCCCTGGGACATGGGTGCAGGCCCCACTCCTGCACCTGCTCACTCCCAGTGCCCCCCAGCCCACAGCCCTGACACCATGCTCGCCGACAGGGAAGGAGCTGGTGCTGAGCATGTGGGAAAAACGGTCCCTCCACCACCCCATGCCTGGTGCTTTCAGCTGCAGCCACTTGCAGCCCATGCAGGACTGTCCTGGGCAGACACAGGCAGCCCTACGTGGGCTGTGAGTGGCTGCAGCACGGGGCATCAGCCATGGGGCAGGCAAGGGGCCACTTTTCCTGTGCTCTGCACCAGCTCGTAACCTGCCTCCACTGCTAGCCTGGGCCCCACGCCGATTTCAGGCTCTCCCATTGGGGCTGCGCCGCAGCGGGAGCAGCTGTGGCCCCTCCTGCTTGCCACGCACAAGCTCCAGGTGGGCAGCAGCAGCCAACACTGCCCGGCATGGCAAGCAGAGGGACTGCAGCTGCTTCTGCTGTGGCACAACCCTGATGGGCAAGCCCGGAGCCAGCGCGGGGCCCAGGCTGACAGCGGGGGTGGGTTACAAGCTGGTGCAGAGCACAGGCAATGTGGCCCCTCACCCACCCCAGGGACAGCGCCCCTGTGTGGGGCTGCCAGTGCCTGCTCAGGACAGCCATGCGTGGGCTGCGAGCGGCTGCAGCAGAGAGTGCCAGCCACAGGGTGGGGGAGGGGCTGCTCTTCCCCACGCTCAGCATCAGCTCATTCCCTGCCCTTCCCCACCCCCTTACCTGAGTTTCCCATAGCCACATGGTCCCAGGCCGGAAGCCCCAGGAGGAGCTCTCCAGGACTTCCCCTGGCTCCTACTGCCCTTAGTTCTTGTCATATTTGACAGGAACCAAGGACAGATAAATTTCAATTTTCTAAATTTTTTTAGGGGCCCCGTGGGCTGGATAGAATGGCCTTGCGGGCCGATGCGGGCCGTGGGCTGTATTTTGCCCACCCCTGGGCTAGACATATATGGGATAAGGGGAAATAGGTGTTAATAGACAAGTTTGGAAGGCATCAGGGAATAATGCAGTATTAAGAAACAAGTGTCCAAGTCCCTGGGTTACCAAGAATTTGAGGAAGAGAGAATTAATGGCTAATGTACAAAAGTTCTGTGTTTTTGTTAGTCTTATTTGTCAAAGTTCTGGAAGCTGATGGAAGTTCTGATAACTTATTGTTCATTTCCTCTTATTTGATGTAGTTTTGTAATGTAATGTAAGCTGATGGAAGCACGTTTTAAGTTTCAGTACTTTTCTGTTTTAGATTCATAGATTCATAGATGTTAGGGTCGGAAGGGACCTCAATACATCATTGAGTCTGACCCCCTGCATATGCAGGAAAGAGTGCTGGGTCTAGATAACCCCATCTAGATGCTTATCTAACCTCCTCTTGAAGACCCCCAGGGTAGGGGAGAGCACCACCTCCCTTGGGAACCCGTTCCAGACCTTGGCCACTCAAACTGTGAAGAAGTTCTTCCTAATGTCCAATCTAAATCTGCTCTCTGCTAGCTTGTGGCCATTATTTCTTGTAACCCCTGGGGGCGCCTTGGTGAATAAATACTCACCAATTCCCTGCTGTGCCCCCATGATGAACTTATAGGCAGCCACAATGTCGCCTCTCAACCTTCTCTTGCGGAGGCTGAAAAGGTCCAGTTTCTCTAGTCTCTCCTCATAGGGCTTGGTCTGCAAGCCCTTAACCATATGAGTGGCCCTTCTCTGGACCCTCTACAGGTTATCCGCATCCCTCTTGAATTGCGGCGTCCAGAATTGCACGCAGTACTCCAACTGCGGTCTGACCAGCGCCCGATAGAGGGGAATTATCACCTCCTTGGATCTATTCGTCATGCATCTGCTGATGCACGATAAAGTGCTGTTACCTTTTCTGATGGCTTCGTCACGCTGCTGACTCATGTTCATCTTGGAGTCCACTAGGACTCCAAGATCCCTTTCCACCTCTGTGACACCCAGCAGGTCATTCCCTAGGCTGTAGGTGTGCTGGACATTTTTCCTCCCTAGGTGCAGCACTTTGCATTTCTCCTTGTTGAACTGCATTCTGTTGTTTTCTGCCCACTTGTCCAACCTATCCAGGTCTGCCTGCAGCTGTTCCCTGCCCTCCGGCGTGTCCACTTCTCCCCATAGCTTTGTGTCATCTGCAAACTTGGACAGAGTACATTTCACTCCCTCGTCCAAGTCGCTGATGAAGACTTTAAAGAGTATCGGTCCAAGGACCGAGCCCTGTGGGACCCCACTGCCCACACCCTTCCAGGTCGAAACTGACCCATCCACCACGACTCTCTGGGTGCGACCCTGTAGCCAATTCGCCACCCACCGGACTATGTAGTCATCCAAGTCACAGCCTCTTAACTTGTTCACCAGTATGGGGTGGGATACTGTATCGAAGGCCTTCCTGAAGTCTAAGTATATGACATCCACCCCTCCTCCTGTGTCCAGGCGTTTCGTAACCTGGTCATAAAAAGAGACTAGATTGGTCAGGCACGATCTGCCTGCCACGAACCCGTGCTGGTTTCCCCTCAGCATAATTTGTCCTGCCGGGCTCTCGCAAATGTTAGCCTTGATAATTTTTTCAAAGACTTTACCAAGGATGGAGGTGAGACTGACTGGCCTATAGTTGCCCGGGTCTTCCTTCCTCCCCTTTTCGAAAATGCGGACCACATTCGCCCTTTTCCAGTCCTCCAGGACTTGGCCCATGCACCACGAGCGTTCAAATATTCCCGCCAGTGGCTCTGCAATGATGTCGGCCAGTGCCTTCAGCACCCTCGGATGGAGCTCATCTGGGCCTGCTGACTTAAAGGCATCCAGTTCTTCCAAGTGACTCTGCACCGTCTCAGGGTCTACGCATGGAAGTCTGGCGCCTTGCTGCTGCCTCTCTACAACCCCAGTGAGAGACTTGTTGTGCCCCTCGCTTAGGAACACTGAGGCAAAGAACTCGTTGAGGAGTTCAGCCTTGTCCCCCCTGTCCGTCACCAATTGTTTCTGCCCATTTAGCAGGGGTCCTATTCCTCCCTGGGCCTTCCTTTTACTCCCTATATAGCTAAAAAACAATTTCTTGTCCTTTACTTGGGATGCCATCCTCAGCTCCATGGTATCTTTGACCCGTCTAACTGCCTCCCTACAAGCACGAGCAGAGGAGGTATATTCGTCTTTGGTGATCTCTCCCTGTTTCCACTTTTTATGTGCTCCCCTTTTGGCCCTTAGGCTGCCCTGGATTTCTGTGGTGAGCCAGGGAAGCCTCCTGGTCCCTTTTCCTCTTTTACCTCTCACGGGGATCGTCTCGCTTTGTGCCCGAAGGATCGTTTCCTTAAGGCACAGCCACCCTTCTTGGGCTCCCATCACTTCAAAACTCCTACTCTGCAGTGCGTCCTTGACTAATCGCCTGAGTTCATTTAAATCAGCTTTCCTAAAGTCTAGCACTTTCACCCTACTAGTTACGTTACCCACTCGACGTCTTATGGTGAATTCTATTATTAAGTGATCACTGTCCCCCAGATGGCTACTGATCTGGAGGTCCCCTACCATGTCATCCCCCGTTGCGAATACCAGATCCAGTATGGCATCCCCCCTAGTGGGACCATGTACCTCCTGTGTCAGGTGGAGGTCCTGTACACAGGTTAGAAACCTGCGTGGAAGCAGATTTTTAATTTTTGATATATTCACAATTAAAAAAAAGGGTTCTTATCAGTATGTTTGCCCAATATGAGCCATGTGTTTTATACGCATGCTCAGTGTTGGCTACATTCAGTTAACTTCATAGTTGGTTTCCATGGCTGAGCGCACAGGCTGCGGGAGTTGGTGGGGGGGTACTGCCACTCTAATTAAAGCACCTGGAGCCACTCTAATTAAAGTGCCCAGAGCATTTCATGTATCGGTGTCCCTGTGCTTCAAAATGGCAGCGGGGAGCTGTTAGCACTACTGTCTCCCAGATAGTGCTACGGGATCATTAAAGCACAATTAACTCTTAAATGGAATGTGAAATATGAATGCAGACAACTCAGTGTCTTAAAATCAAAGTTTAACTTTATTAGTACAACAAGTATTATTTTAGCAGTTTCTGTATTCAAGGAGAGAAAAACATTCAGTACAATAATCTCACCCAATCCCAGATGTTACTTTGCTCAACAGAAAAGACAGCCACTCATTTTCTGGAAGCAAAGGGTATGTCGTGGCCTGGGATGGTCCAGACAGGTGTTAAAGGCTGAATTTATGATGATGCTGAGAACACCTAACTTTCTTGCTGCCTCCTTTTATGCTTTTCTTCAACTTCGCTCCTTCAATGACTCTTTGCTTTTGGATTGGTCTCTCTGTGGTCAGCATACTGTCCATCTTTTATCCTGTCAGCATATGCCTTTGTCTAACAGACCCATGATAAGCACACCTCTTAATTTGACCTTTTTCCGGTGTCTTTCTTTGGGCATTGTCCATTGGTCTCATTTATCACTTTTCATTAACATATCCAATCCTTTCATCCCTCTGATTCAGCTGGTTAGTGCCAAGTTCAGTTAATTTGAGCTGGTAAAAAGGCCATTGCTAAAATAACTTCTCACGGTGATAAAAGAAGAAAAGATGTAATATGATGAGCACTATGAGCTCTACAAAAACAACTCAAGGGTCAACTAATAAAAAATAAGTTAATAAGGCTATACAAAACTTAAGTAATGATTAAATAAGGTTAAATATAAACAATACTGTAATTCACCACTCTATAAGCAGGTGCAACTTTAAAGCATAAAATATGACAAGCTACCCTAACACCATTTATCTAAAGCTCATTGAAAAAGCTTTAGTTAAAGTATCCCTGCTGCCACTTTGAAGCGCGGGGATGCTGATACACGAGACGTGGAGGCTGCCTGGAGTGCTGTTATTAGAATGCTCCAGTAGACTCAATTAATCGAATTGGCTCTGATGTGCTATAAATACTGCTTCTGGCAGCAGTGTCATGATAGCCAATGTATTTAATGAGGTTTTCCTGTATGCAGATATAATACAAGAGGCTTTTTTCCCATGCTGATTGGGGGTGGGGAGGGGGAAACCACATCTTATATTTGAGTAAATATAGTATTTGTTTGTTCTTGATTTGGGAATATATTCATCTATAGACAGAGAAAGGTAAAGGAAGCAGCACTACTCTGTGGTGCTTAAGAAATATGGAGGTGAGGGGGGGCAATCAAAACAGATGTAGAGAAAAAACAGACATTAAAGAAACAAGCCTGTTTTTGTCATTGACTCTATATCCTTGGTCATTTCATCTCATTGTTTTACTTTATCCATCTGTAAAATTCACCTAACTAACAAGGGTAATTGAAGATTATTGTTCATATAGCGTATACATGGCAGTATTATTATTGTTGTTCTGATACCCAAGTTGAGTGTAGATTTGCACACTTGTAAATTTAAAGGTAGTGCAGTAAGTGTTAAGAGTACTTAAAAATAAGCTCTTGGTGTGAGTGTCAGCATTTGTAAAATACCTTCAACTGTTGAGATCTGATCCTGCTTGGACATTTTAGGTGCTACTATAATAAAGCATAAAACCAGAGGTGGTTACTTCACTCTGTATTGTGAAGTAAAAACTGATTTGAGATACCTCATCACTACTACTGCTAGACCTGAGCAGAGAAAATGAAATCAGGGGCTGGCATAAATGGACTGATTATCACAGACAGGACTTACCTATCACTGAGGGCATCTACGTGTGTAATTACCATGAGACAAACTCCAGCACAGTTTGTGCCGGAGTTTATTGCTCCTGGGCATGTTGTTTGCATGTGTGCCCAGGCCCACAACATGTTGAGCCAGGTCAGAGCAGCCCTGACCAGCAGGGGTTCCGCGGGGGTCAGCCTGCCAGCCCAGGGCTGCTCCAACCCGGCTCAACATACTGCCGAAGGGCTGGCTGGGGCACTAGCCAGCAGGCAGCCCCCACGCTGACATACCCTCATGCCCCAGCCAGCATCTACATGTGCATTGCAGTGCACTAAATAACAAGTACTAACAAGGTTACTTTACAAGTACTAACCTACAGCGGCATTTATTAGTTTAATGCAGCATAATAGAATTGCACGTGTAGACGGTGAGACTTTACCGCGGAGCTAGTTACACAACTCCTCAGTAAATGCCAGGTGTAGATGCACCCACTGGAACATATCTAGATAGATGTTGATGTGCCACCTTGTGGCCAAATTTAATAAATCTCTATGATCAGCAAAAACTGTGAGAGCATAGAGATACACAAAGTATTGTAATAACCTCTGGGATAAGAAGACTTTGGATTTCTTTATTTTCATTTAAACAGAAGGAATGCTGGGGATCCTGAAAGATAGCAGCGGGCAGGATTTACTAAGTGGACCTTAAACTTAGGGATAAAAGGGAAGTCTTCACTATCTCAAATATTCTGGCAGATAATGGAGTATTAGAAGATAGAACTCCTTTGAAACTATATTTAAAAAAATGCATTAATATCCTGAAGAGAGATATGCCAAGCGTTTTTCTGCACTTGCACAGAAAATAAGCACTAAGAACTAGAGATATTACTAAAGGCTGTCTGCTATGATAATGGGGCATAAAATGAATCCTTATGAGGTAACTTTCCTATTAAGAGTATCAGTATATATTGGTAATTTATGTAGCTGAGAGAGATGAAGAAAAAAAGGTGGAATGATAGAGAATTATCTGTAGTTCCAGGAAGCTAAAATCCTACAATGAGGATAGTGACAAAATTCCTTAGTTCAGGGTACAAGGAAATGAAAAAGTAAAGACCATATATTAAGTTGGTCTAATAAAAGGTATCATTTTGGAACCAACAGTTCTAGTTTTTTGTATGTCTTTTTGTCTCAGACCAACACAGCTACCAAGTACACCCCTAAGACCAAATATTTTACAAGACTCAAAAAAGCAAGTTTAAAAGATCTTCAACCTTCTCTAACTACCAACTGTGACAAATTTATTTAGCTGTATAGTGGCTCGGAAGTTATCCTGGATTTTTTTCTCAGAGGAACTGAGAAATGAGATAAGGACCTTGAAACGAGATAAGAAAAGTAGTTTGTGCAGTCAGTGAAATATCACAGTTCAGAACTGTTTGGGAGTCAGAAAAGTTACACGGGTGTTAGATTTCAAGAAACCTAGATCTCTTCATCCCCCAGAACTTTCTAAGAACCAGCAGAAGTATTCACAGTTACTGCCAATGTGGGAGAACACTAGATAATCTTAGAAACAACATAATTAGTATGCAGCATAATTATTGTTCTTCTGAAATAAAAGAAAGCAAGGAGTTTGAGGTAGTACTTAGATTTCATGAGAGCCTGGCAAAATATAAACAAACACACCAAGGAGTTAAAAAAGTTTAATGATAAATGTTAATGTTGAAGTTTGGCCATTAGATGGCAGAGTTTGGTATGGAGTGTCCGTACTTATCTGTGACTAATTGTTTGTTGTATTTTGGGTAATGCCAGGAATCACAGCAACCTGAATTCTGAGTTTGTTGTTTGGTTTTCCTTAAACTGGTAACTACAGCAGACACGTGCCATTTACACCATAAAATAAGTAGGTCTGCAACTCAATAATTTATCCTTTCAGAGTAGCTCCAGCGCATCTTCTAAATTATAGCTACACTCACCCCTGTGAGGGATGAGGGGAGTGCCCACGTACACATGTATAATAGATATAAACACATAAAATGCAACTTATCACTTCTTAACAGATTTGAACACAGCTAAAATGATAATAGTCCCTCAGAGTAAGAGAACTGATGCAGTCCTGACCTAGGAGACAGAAGTAGAAATACTAGAAGGCAGGCACTAGAGGCAGAAACTCTGTATGGACTGCTACAAAGACTCAAGGACATGGTCCATGGAAGAGATGGCAAGAAAAATAACTAGCGATAATATATTTTTGTGTGGAAAAATTCAATCCCAAACAGATGATATCCGAAAACCCCAAAGTATTGAGTATATAATAACAAGTGTAATGAGAACAGCTCAATGTGCAATAATACGAATTATTTTAAGCCAGTACATCTTCATTACAGCCAGTACTTACTTTAATAGTAAAAGTGTCAATAACGTGTCTCACTCATTGATAGGCTTCTGTGGGGTGGGAGGACTAGGAGGTGGTAGGGAGCTTTTCCCTATCACCCCGTGGCTGGAAAGTATGTCTTTGTGGGAGTTTTGTAGAGCTCCAGCTCAGTAGTTGTAGCATGCCAAAAATAACATCTGCCAGAGTCCTCAGTGAATTTTCATCACAAACACTTTGGTGATCAAATCAGGTAATTAATATTAATATTTAACAATTCTTACCAATCACTTAGAGAAACCTGAATGCTACTATCTGAAAAAAAATCCTTTATTCCTGTTTGATTTCAGACCATTTACAGGACAGCCTGAAGACTCTCCTAATAAACAGCTGACAGTAGGTGGATGTGAGCTGTAAATTGATAAAATCCACAGCTGTAAAATTACAGTGGTTGCCAGCCTTATACATGACTTGCACCCCAGAGAGATCCCCACAACTCCGGTTATGCTACACTCTGAGTTCTTCATGCTACACTCTGAGATTTTTCCATAGTGTATCAAGGGATAGTGGCAAATTCTCTTCCATTGATGAGCTGATGTTAGGACGGGGTGGGCAATATACGGTTAACAGGCCAAATCCGGTTTGCCAGGCACTCTCATCCAGCCCATGGTGCCCCCCAGCGAATTGCATCCTGCCCAGCCCTTCTGCCCATGAGGTTGGGAACGAGGCACCCATGTGTACAACCCTGCAACACACCCTATTGGGCCTCACTCCCACCCCCTTGAGCGGAAGGGCTCTGCCCAGCCAGCAGCATCCAGGTGTGATTCCTGCTGCAGCTGGAACCTGCTTGCTCCTGGCAGCAGGTGAGGGGGTTGGAGTTGCAGCAGGGTAGAAGCGGGAGCACAGCATAGAGCCTGCACCCAGAGGGGCAGCAGGAGCGCAGAGCTCAGCTGGGCAGGGTGTGGGTATAGATGTGAGAGTGGGGGGTGTAGGGATCCCGCACACATACCCCTCCATGGTGTGCAGCCCCCACTGCTGGCAGCAGCAGCAGGCAGGGAGGTCAGGGTGCTTGTGCCCAGTGCGGGTGCCCAATGGGGCATGGCTTCGGCCAGCGCTGTGCAGGTTGGGGGGAGCACAACCTGCCTGGCTGCCTCTATTGCTGGAGGTCCATGCCATGAACCTGAAGCTCCAGCACTCACAGTATGGGAAGCCCCTCACTGGAGCCTGCTGCCTCCCCCATACCCTGCTGCACAGGTCCCCACACTTCGCCGGGAGTGGAAGGAGCCCCGCTCCCTGCTTCCCCATGGAGTCCAGTGTGAGGCTTCTCTGCTGCGAGTGCGGAGCTGCAGGCATACGGCACAGAGCTTCTGTAATAGAGGCTGCCAGCAGCTGGGGCTGTACACCATGGGGGGAGTGTGTGGGGACCGCCACACTTCCCACCCTCCCTCACAACCCACAAAGCCACAACTCCCATCAACATATCTATATACCCCCACATACCCTATGCCCCCCCTACACAGCCACACCCTCTCACAACCCTCCCCATACCCCACCATATGCACACACACCTCCCACACCCCACCATACACACAACGTAAAAGCGTGACACTTTATTTTTGAGTTATTATGCAATCCCTTCTATATACAGTACACAATCACAAGTCATGACAAATATTTTTTGTAATAAAATTTAAATATATTATAGCAGGTGTTTGACTTCTAGTGTATGATTTCATTTTTTTCTGGTTCTAAGATGGAACCCCCCTCCCGAATGAGTATTGAGAGGGGAGGCAGGAAGGGCAAAGGACTTCCAGTGGCAAAGGTCAGGGATTAGGGGGCAGGACTTCTGGTCCTAATGTGGCAACCAGGGGGTGAGGCAACAGTCAGGGAACGGGGCTATCTGTGAGGCCCCGAACAGCTCGCCAAAGTTCAGGTTATTTCCACCTGAAATAATTGTCTGCCCCTGTGTTAGGAGCTGTTACCTTCCAAAATCTTTCATGCCATTTTGCCCTTGCTCCAGCTACATAGCTGTAAGATTTATTTACTATTTATTTTGATTAATTATATAAAAAGATGTCACCCTTAGCATAACTGGTTTAACTACTTTATTCAAACATATAATAGCAAATCTAAGCCTCTTGTGAATATCTAATTTCCTATTTCACTTGATTAAATATCCCCATTTTTGCACACAGTTAAATAAGACAATATTTGAGCCTTGCAGAATGTCTGTTGGGGATATCATAACTTTCTAATATGTTGCAAATCCTAGTTTTTCTCTGAGACTTTTGGGGCTTTGATAGACCAAGGCAGAAGTTAAAGTGCTTGGAGAATGCCCTGAGCTATAACAAGAGAACTGTACCTCTTGAGTGCCTCTGGCAATCTCAACTGTGACTTTATAGTTTGGGAGGAGAGACCATCTCTCATGTAATTTAGTAATAGATCATTTAGGGGTTTAAAGTTAAAACTAGCATACAGAAACTTAGAATTCAGGTCTTGAATGTTTAGCAGTGAGTAATCTTGATGTGAAGTTCCACCACTGCATTTTTTTAAGTAGCTTAAAGGTGCACCATAACAAATGTCTGATTTTGACATGAAGACAGCATTGGAAAGAAACACAGTTGCTTTATGAAATGCTGAAAAATGACTTCTTAGTTATATTTGCCTAGCCTTAACAGCAGCCTCAGGCCAAAGCAGAATTTAAATCAGTCATATCCAACCTTTTGCAGGCATGCCAAAGTTAAGTCCTGTCCCCCTTCCTGAGTGCCTCTCTCATCCTTGCCCCCAGGAGGCATATCCAGTAGAGATTTGCCCTGGAATGGAGGGGGAGGTGGGGCTTGAGCCTCCAACCATGTGGAATAGATGAAGGGCAGGACACTGCTGTGAGAAGAGGTTTCAGGTGTTACCTCTGAGAGCCAAGTTAAACCTCCCTTGGTCCTGCAACTGCTACAGTTTTTTATGGCAAGTGAGTATCTAAAGTCCTGAATCTGGCAATGGCCAGGGAAAGGTTAATCTAGCTTTTTGTGGTGACACTTGACACCTCTTCTTGCAGCAGTGATCTGCCCCTGCTCCACATACCCAGAGGCTCTAGTCCTTCTGCCTCCATTCTGGTGCCTCCTTTTATTGAACACTGGGAGCTCACACACTACACATACCAGCTACCCATGACACTTGTAGCCTACGTACTAGGGGTTGGTGACCCCTGATTTAAATTATGAACGATGGCCTCACGCTGCCTATGTCAGTGATACTCACCTGGGGTGCACCCTTGAGATCCCTTCAGGGGTTCTGTGGGATGCTACGCAATGTTAGCATTGTTAGGTTGCAAAGATGATTCACAAGATAAACCCAAAGTGATTTCAAATAAGAATCCATAGTATTAAAAAAAATGTTGACCTGTTGTGGTTTTTCTGAGTTTTTTGCAATGGACAAATTGCTGTACTATTTTTCCATGGTCAAAAAATGAGTGAAAACTGAGAGCTGGCATTTTCCTAAGGGTGCCTTGAATCTAAGGTGGGGTGCCTTGATTCTGAAAAGGTTGAGAACCACTGGATTATGCTAGGGTCAGCAAACCTTCCCACTCTCTTGAAGACATTGGGGCACTTGTTCCATTATCATGGTAGGATTAATTGGACATTCAGCTGCGTGCCATCATATAAGAACTACATGCAGTTTTGGATATTTTGTTACCAGAAACAAGCTGATAAATTAGAAATGTGAAGAGAAGCCAGAAAAGACAATTAGGGTGCTGAAAGAATAGTTTTTGAGGAAACCTGAGAAGTTAAATAGCTTGGTTTAAAAAGATGCAGAAAATTTAAGTTTCTGAGGGATGTAACTGTTAGCAAGGGAGAAAAAACACTTAGTTATACCTCCTTTCTACAACCTTGGATTATAGCAGATGACTGTTCATCTCAGCTATCAGTTCATTGTCATTTATCAGTGACACAAGGTTTTTCTTTTCTTTCAGGTACTTTGACATACCAGACAGAAACTGTGCTGCTCAAGAAAATCAGTTACCTTCAGTATCGTATCCAGGATCATATCCAAATTCCCAGTTTTCTCAAACTCTCCCAGCAATTTCACTATCTGTTGCCTCAATACCAGAAATCCTCAAAAAGGTAAGGGCAAATCAAAAACATTCTCACAGAAGAGGTTGCCAGTTTTGAAAAAAATATGTAACATTTAATGAAATCTTAAAGTACTTTAAGAAAAAGTACTGTTTTTTCATATTATTGTAAAAGACTTATGAACCCTTCAAATTTAGCAAATGAACATTATAAACTGAAACAATCTAGAAAGATAAATAATGAATACTATTGCAATTGTGTGTCAGCAGTGTGAAATTGCTTAAGGCAATCTTCCACAGAGATACGCAGACCATATGTCTGTTTTTCCATTTTAGATTTTATTTCCATAAAATATGTATAAGTCAGTAAATAATGTTGATACAGTCAACTGACATACTCTTCTATACTTATTTTAATTACTAGTATGCAGTGTTTCCTGTATAAAGTTTTCCAAAGAGGGAGAGTTGTCAGCAGAATTGTTTTTTCATTTTCTCCAGTAGTGTTACTCATCTGTTTGACATAGGTATTGTTCTATGCCAGCAAGCTCAGGGAAAAAATACTAATTATTTCTGTACTGACTGTGAGAACTGTGTGACAGCTACGGTTGAGTAATATCTTTCCTGCCATAATTTATATTAAAAGCATTTTGCTCAATGATCAAACTAACTTTCCCATAAGCAGAAATAAACAATGGGTGGGTGACTGAAGAAAAAATATTCAAGATAGAGGGCTAGTATTTACTGTCTGAATGTATTAGATTGTAGGACTAGAAGAGACCACTGAAGTAATCTAGTCTGACTTCTCTTGTAACCCAAACCAGTAAACATCTCCAAATAATTTCTATAGGAGATCTGTAACTTCTGTTTAAGCCAAAGCCTTTTAAAAAGACATTGAGTCTTAGCTTTGAAGATTCAAACTACTTCTGAAGGGCAGTTTTAATACATAACTAATATTTGCATTCCAATTAAAACCTGAGGTCAGCTACCCATTAAGTAGCTCTTCCACTTCTTTCTTTCCTATTATTGTTGGCAAAACCAAAGACTGAATGTATCAAAAACAAGCAATAGTTTGCTGCTTGCTTCTTCCTGAACTTTAAGGTAAACATACATACTCTTAATATACAATTCAACACTGTCACAAATCAACCCCAAAAGAAAGAATGATTTTGGGGTTCAATGTGTCTCATGCAGAGATTTTGGTCTTATTCTTGATTTAGCAAACCTCATGTTTGGTCTCTTTCAAAAGCTAATAAATATATTCATTTGTATCACCTTTGCTGAATTATGTTATACTATATGAATGCATCTCTGCTATATACATGTCTTAAGAACTGTGGTATGCAGGCTGGATGAATAGAGGGAAGGCAAAACTATTAGGTATCACTGGCCTATTGTGTTACAAGGTCAAGAGCATTTACCCATCCCAGACACATGGCAGAAAGGGTTCTTGTTAAGTTGGGCATCCAAAATACAGAGATTATCAATCTGCCAGTAAGGAGAAACATCTGCCTCACAATAACAAGTATATTTTGAGAAGCTGGGCCATAAACTTGGGAAATTTCAGATTCTAGGGAGGAGCGAAGTTTCTGGAGGATTCTCAGACTCCTCAGCAAATAGAACAATACTGGTGGGGGGCTGGCTTGAAAGTACTTAGGAGCTCTCTGTTAGGTAGTGGGGGGGTCTTTGGATTTTCTTACACCTTCAGGTAAATCTAGGTCCCCAGTTAGAGACCAGGTAGGGTCAGCAGATAGGCTGATCTCTGGAAATACTGATAAGACTTGATGAAGGACTGTGGCATAGCCAGATGAAGAGAGTAAGAAATTGTATCTGTTATTTTTCATTCTGTCTCCAAACAATATGGTCAATTTTTCTTGTACAATTCTTTTTTACTACATAAATTGTTTTACCAATTGCCTGTGATAAAGCATGATATCAGAGCAGGTGATATTCCAGCATGCCTCTTTTATGGAGAGAGGGGACACATACATTTTTCATGACCCAAGGGGAAAGCAGCTGGAGCTGGCAAAGATTTCCCTGCTGAAGCTGTGGAGTCTAACATAAGGGGCAGTGGAGCTGAGCCTTGCTGGGTCCAGAGTCATCCCACAGACAAACCTTAGCTCAGGGGTGGGCAATTATTTCAGCTGGTAGGCCACTTAACAAGTTTTGGTGAGCTGTCGAGGGCTGCAAATGTAAAATGTTTTAGAAAATATTTTAACAAATTCTAGATAAAAAATAAATCTTATACTAAAAATCAAATATCTATAACATATTTTAATTTTATTTCAGAAAATAATTTTGTCCTGATTTGCATAATAGCTCACAATAAAATCTTACTTTTGTATATTGTGGGGGGGAATGTGTGTGTGAGGCAGTGGCGGGGATGTATGCGGGCATGCAGGAGGGTGTGGGTATGTGTGTGTGTGGTGGTGGGGGATGCCCACATGCTAGGTCCCAGGAACTGGCCCGAGGTGGGGGGAGAGGGAGCAGGGGGCACATGAGCAGAGCTCATCCAGTCAGTACAGTGCAGGTATAAGTGCAAGTGTGGTCCGTGCCCCCCGCATTCGGCCTGTGGCTGCCCTCGTGGCACTCCACAAAAGGCCAAGCCCTGCCAGGTCCTGCTACGGGCAGCTTGCGTCACGCGTCTGCCCACACCTGCCCTGCACCCACTGATGGCACTGTTCCAGCTCTGGCCTTGGTTCTGGCCAGCATGTACAGCTTCCTGACAGAGCTGCTCTGATGCTGCTTCGGCTGCCTGGGTACTGCTCAGCTCCCCCTGCCTCCAGTGGCTCCTCCTTCTCTTTTCCCTCCCCCCCTGCTGTCCTTCCTGATTAAGCTACAGCTTCTCTACAAATATTTCAGTTCCAACACGTCTGTCATAATAATTAAAGCATAACTTTGGCTATGTATAATGATTTCAACTCCTTCCTGTTTATTCTAAGAATCTTCATTGCTCTCCACTGAACAAGTTAGAAAGAATCCAGTGTAGACCATTTAAAATGACTTGCAAGGAAAGGTTGAAAGAACTGGTATTATTTAATCTGGGAGATTTGATAACAGTCTTCATATTGCAGCACGAGAACATACGTTGCATACTAGGAAGAACTTTCTCATTATGAGGATAGTTAAGCATTGGAATAGGCTACCTAGAGGGTGTGGAATCTCCATCCTTAGATGTTTTTAAGAGTAGCTTAGATAAACACTACTTTAGCGTGGTTTAGACAGGGATGAGCTTGCCTTGAGCAAGTAGTTGGAATGGGTGACCTCTTGAGGTCTCTTTTAGCTCTGCTTTGCTGTAATTCTATGATTCTTTCTACTCCTGGTATTTGTATATAGATAGGTCAGATGTTTGGCATTTATTTGTTGTTTTATTCCATGCTGTGGACATGTGTGGATGAAAATGTTAGTTGTACATGAAAAAGCAAGGTGTAAATATCTGAAAATTACTAAGCAAGAAGTGACGTTTTTTAATATCTTTTTTTGGACCAAATGAATGGGTGAGAGAGATGTTAGGGTTTGAGCACAGAGTGACCTTCTTCAGGTCTGGGGCTTGCTGCTTTTCCTAGACTTGAAGAAGGGTACTTTGTGCCCAACAATTTGTCTAACATTTCTCCCACCTATATTGTTGATCCAATAAAAGATACCACCAAAAAAGCCTTGCTTCTTGATATTTCCAGAACCATGATGGCTACAGCAACACTCCAAGTCTATTAAGAACTACTAGGCTTTTATAACAGGCTTCTGTAACAGTCTAGTAGATACTTATTAATTCCTTTGGGTAAGTACATTAATTGCGAAAAGCTATTTTGCATGCTTCATTAACGGGTATGCCAGTCGACCCGGCAGAATTGAAACCGGCAGTCCCACTGTTCGCGCCTCTCAAGTAACCAGCATATTTGGTTATCCAGCACCTCCATTCTCCAAGGGTGCCAGATAACAGACCTTTTGCTGTAGTTCAATTGCACTAGCATGATTGCATCTTTAATTTCTGCATAGACCCACCTTTAAGATTCCTTGAGCTCATCGTGCAATAACCTATGTTATATGAAATTTACTATTTTAACTTTGAACAATGAATATCGATAGGAACCACATATTTATTATGAATGAACTAAGCTGGGAAACAATTCCATGAATGTTTGACTCATTCTTTTCATTCCCAATGAAAAGTAAATCACTTGAGATCCATGTCACAGATATGATTATGTACTTTTCAGTCAAACTTTAACAAGGACTAAGTGGTTTCGAAGCCTGGTTCCAGAGGACCCTAGATTATGAAAAATCACATAATCTTAAAATACAAAATGTGCACAGATGGTCTTTACAAGAGGAGAGGGGGTATTAATCAAGTTAGCTAAACTTGAGTGAAAAATGAATAAACCAAGTCCTGCGGCAGATTCATTTTTCACTTCCTTTCCTTTTTCCTGTTCTTGTGACAAGGTATTTAGCAGAATTTGCAGATTCACTGGAATCTGACAGGCTGCACTGTGAGTGCATCTGCTATGGTGTCAAACTTGCAACCTTTAGGATGTCAACAGTGCACATTAGTACCTGCACCACCTCAATCCCAACCTTTACTGAAAATGAGCAAATTAGCTATTCACTAACTTCACTCCCACTCATACCACCAGACTCTAAGCTAGCAAAAAGCTTGGTGTTGGATGAACCTGTGCAAACGTAAAAGTGCTTTTATCATCTTATTTTATGTTGTTGGCGTAACCATGCTGAGAGGAAAAACTGCTATTGGCATATCCTGTATCTACATTAGGGCCTTATAGCTAAGGGGGCTGTAACTGTAGCAGCAGAGGTTCTGTAATATAGACAGATCCTTGGTCTTTCTCAGTCCATGTGCAGATCCTGTTCACTCTGAAGAAAGATTGCAAATAAATCATAAACTTCAGAAGAAATTCATCACAAGAACTCCAGCAAACACACTTCACTTTAATTAGCTTTTTCTAGCAGCCATTCAAATTGAAAAGAGCCTTTTTTTTTGTAACTCATGTTATCTTCAGTCTTAACCACCATCCCCTCTAATGCTGCCTCTACCCTTTGTGTGCAGGTGTGACTGGCCAGGTCTAAGACACTACAAAGGCTGTCTACAGTATAAAGTTTTGCTGGCCCAACTGTGTCACAGTCTCTTGCTGACATAACTTTGCTAGCTAACCCCCTGATATGCTAACAGAATAGGGCTTTTGCAGCTTTGTTTAGGGAGGTGGCATATCCTCACCCAGAGGGGATGGATGACATGCTGCATCTGTGGTAAGGAGCTTTGCTGACATCATAGATGCATCAGCATAACATCATAGCTGTGTCAGCATAGCTGCAAAGTCTGCGTAGCATAGAGAGAGCCTTAGTAATTTTTCAGACACAGACATCTGCGCAAAGGTTTTTAGAGATTCTGCATCTAGATAAGAGTTCTCACACCTACCCGCTAAATGGAGAGAGTTGGGTGGAGTATTTCCAGCACTTAAGCTGGGTGTGACTACAGAAACTAGTCTATTCTGATTCCTTTTCAAATAACTGGAATGAGGTATCAGTGCATTTGATTGCTACCTTTGCTGTGTTACTGAGCCTACAATTGGCACAGCTCACTTCCTTTGTCAGGATGATAACCATACAGTGTCTGGGATGGTCTTGCCTTGGGCACTGTCTTCTGTTTCCTCAATTTGATTTCTCTCTTGCTCAGAGTAAGACAAAGGAAGACAATCACCTCAGCTATATTTGTCCAACATTTTGTCTCACTGAATAATCATCTTTTGTTTTCCATAACATTAAAACAAAAATGCAGTGAAGAACCCACACCACTTTATTTTGCTTCAAGCTGTGGGGACTTTAAGCATTTTATACTCTCTTGTAAGAAACGTCCAGTGCCAGAGCTAAGTGAGAGAAGAACTGGGATTGGTTCTCAAATTCTAACAGATTGCACAATTCACCACATTGCAGAAAATGGAAAGAAGCTCTTTGAATGAGCTTCTGACTCAGAGAAAGTCAGTCTCCACACCTTTCAGTAGGTGAGAAATTTCAGTGACAAATCCACCTTCCTGATCCTTCAAGGGATTGAGTGGATTAGTCTTTCTTAGCAACCACAACCCAAGAAAGCTTCTAAAATCATTTGAAGCACTCCACACCAGCATCCTCACATTCTTTAAGTTGTGGAGCTGGTGGCTTTCCCAGTGGTCCACATTTCAGGATCAGGAGGGGGAAGGGTCATTCTCTAATTTGGAATTAAGAAATCTGAGCCTAAGCCTTACTAAGAGGGTCTCAGATGAGAACTGGAGCATTCTCTGGCATATATTTTCACACCCTGGGGCACATCTACACAAGACGCCAACTGCGCAGTAGCCGAATAATACTATGCAATAGCGCATTACAGCACAGACAGTGCTAATACACTACGGCGCAGTATTATTAGGCTACTGCGCAGTAGCGTCACTTAAAAAACATTTACCAGCACTACTGTATAACAGTGTCTCATGTAGACATGTCCCTTGAAGTTTTAAATTTAGCTCCAGGAAATCACCAAGCTGCTCCATTGCTAAATCCTGGGAGAAATAAGGCTGCAACTATTGTACTCAAAGGAGATGGGCATTTCTGCAAGCCTGCTTTGAACCTAAAGAACTACCTGGGTAGGGAAAATGAATCAGTTACTAACACTATTTGCTTTTGCTTTTGATCTGCTTTTGGCAGTGAAATATGCCTTGTATTGGCTGAATTTCCAACTTGGTCCTATGCCAAGCTTCACATTTACAACAGGAGAAGGATTTTTGTTCCACTCTCAACATGGTAAAAGAAAAACCTACCAGGGCTGTAGCTCAGCTTTTTTTGCCTCAGTTTAACTAGATAAATTTGAATATGAGTGAATAATTGAGTCTTTCACAACAGGGAGTACCTAATATGGCTTTAGGCTCTACCACTACCATAGTTTACATCTCACTTCAAACACTCCCACCACATCTTCTATTTTTTTCCATGATCCTTCTGGGTGTGGTCCTTACCATAAAGACGCTCCAAACCTTCCAGCCCTCTTTCACACAGTCATTAAATCCTGGTGCCTCCAGCATCCAGATACACATTCTTGCAGACTCTAAAGCAGTGGTTCTCAACCTTTTTAGATTCAAGGAACCTCTTGTTAGAGTCAGGGTACCCCTTGGAAAGTTCCAGCTCTTAATTTTCACTCATTTTTTTACTATAGGAAAGTAATAGAGCAATTCTTCTGTTGCAAAGAGCTTAAAAGGAATACAACAGGTCAGAATGTTTTTAATGCTATCGATTCCTGTTTGGAAGCTCTGGCTGTCATTGCTGCAAGGAGCCAGGGCCCCCTGTATACGTGCTCCTGCCCAGAGAGTGCAGACTACAGATCATGGCTCTGGAGCAGGCTGCCACGGTCCCATGTTCCCAGCAGCTCCAAAGCAGCCCACCGCGCTGCTCTGCTGTATGCACTGCCAGTGCAGCTGAGGCCTCCATGGAGACTGGAACAAGCCATGCAGGCAAGAGCAGCTGGGAAATGGAGTCCCCGGCTGACCAGATCCAGCTCGTGGGCCAGATGTTCCTCATCCCTGCAGTAGAGTCTTTCATCCACAGTGCAATCTTTCTGATCAAAACAAAGTTTCCTTTATATTACCCAGCAGACGTATGTCCTAGTCACATGGAGCAATCGCATGACACCCCCAACCCTGAGTCATTCTGCTTCCATAGAGAAGAAAGCTAAACCTGGCCCAGGTGAGGCTGAATTTCAACCCCTGTAGAGGGCCAAGTAGTTTCCCATTAGCAAGCTCCTACTATAACTGTGTGGGTTGTGGGAATGGAAAGATAGGGGAGAGTGAATGAAACTAAATGACATAAGACGTAAGTCATACAGAGGGTCTCTGGCAAGAGTTTGAAATAAGCAACACAATCAACAACACAGAGTTTAGTAGAACACCATTCTGTTGGTTTGCAATGTTTTAATAAATTAATTCCTTCCTTACTGTTGTTAATACTTTGCAAACATCTTTTTTTAATTCTTTATTATTTCATCAGTATTTTAAAATACAGTACAAAAATCAGAAAAACATATACATCAACTGTACATGTAAAACCAAACTGTGTCACAAACAATAAGTAATACAAAGAAAAAGAAAAAAAGGAGGGGGGAGAAGAAGGGATGGAAGAGGAAAAGAGAAGTGTTCAATAAGCAACAACCTAGCTACCAAAATATTCACGACTTCCTTCCAAAGTGCAAACTTTTTGAAACAGTGAAGCCTGCTAAACATGGCTTTATCCATCTATATCAGTTGTACTATCTCATTGTACCAGATTTCAGTCTTTGGAGATGTCCTGCTTTTCCAATGCAATCCAGTGTGTTATTAATAAGACCTGCTTTGAGAGTGCAGTTTGAGGGGGGATTGAATTTTAATTCCTTGGGGATATACCCAAAAATACACGTATTTGCAAAGATATCAGTGCTCTGTTCAAAATCATGCTAACTCTAGTTATAATTTATTTCCAAAAAGGTAATAGAGTATGACAAAAACAGGTGACCAGATCACATCTCCAACATGTATCTGCTGGCAGTATATTCATTTTTTTTTTAATTTAGAGAGAGCTCAGTGCAGATGAAAAATGATCTTTTGTTGTATAAGACAAAGTCTAAGATCAGTTGTCAACGTTTGAATGTTGTGAATTGCAGATTTCCACTGGGATTCTTTCATTTGGATACCTAGGTTTCCATTCCATTTCAGTCTTAAATACTCTGTACCAGATCTCTTATGCAGCATTATATTTTCATAGGGTAATGGCACAGGATGGGGAAGAGAAAAAACTTTCCAAAATGAGAAATTGGACATGGTGCTTTATTCAAATGCCTTTTTAGCACAATTTGTTTCTTATGATAGGAACATCATGGTGAGATTTGAAGGAAAGAGTGATTTTAACCACTGTTAAAACTTCAGTCTTTTTTTTACTTGATAATCATGAAAAATAAACATTTTGATTTAATTCCCTAAAGGAGGGCTACCCAACTTGCAGGGGTTAATTTGCATACCAATGGCTCCTGCCTGGGCACCACCCCACCCACTGCTCTGGTTGCTGCTGCTGCTGCCAGGTCTCCAGGGTCTCCCTCCCTCCTCTGGCTTTCATTTCTTGCCCCCTACCTGGGGGGGGATAGGATGGCCCCACACAGGCCAGTGAGCTCAAAGTGTGGGGGGCATCTGCATGGTGTGGCATGAGGTGGCACATGGGCATAGCACAGCAGGGGATGCTCACATTCAGGGGATGCTCACATTGTGGAGTGCCAAGAGGGCAGCTACAGGCCAAATGCGGGGGGCACGGACCACACTTGCACTTACACCTGCACTGCACTGACTGGATGAGCTCTGCTGCATGTGCCTCCTGCTCTCCCTCCCCCACCTTGGGCCAGTTCCTGGGACCTAGCATGTGGGCATCCCCTCCACCGCATACCCACACCATCCTGCATGCCCACACACATCCCCCCGCACTGCCTCACACACACATCCCCCCCACGATATACAAGAGTAAGATTTTATTTTGAGCTATTATGCAAATCAGGACAAAATTATTTTCTGAAATAAAATTAAAATATGTTATAGATATTTGATTTTTAGTATAAGATTTGTTTTTTATCTAGAATTTGTTAAAATATTTTCTAAAACATTTTACATTTGCAGCCCTCGACAGCTCACCAAAACTTGTTAAGTGGCCTACCAGCTGAAATAATTGCCCACCCCTGAGCTAAGGTTTGTCTGTGCGATGACTCTGGACCCAGCAAGGCTCAGCTCCATCCACCCTTATGTTGGCGGCGGGGGGGGGGGGGGGGGGGGGGGGGGGGGGTGGAGAGTGGGGAGGTGCCAGTGGGGCAATCGGGGGCTATACAGCCCCTGATCACTCCAAAGTTGAACAGCCCTGCCCTAAATCATTACAATAGACTGGAGAGGTAAAAAAAAAAAGCGCCTCATTTTGTCCTACTGATATGGACAGGACTTCTTTCATAGCTGAGAAAGGATTTATAATACACTTGGTAAATATTTGATTTGTTCAGTCAATTCGTAAAAGCTTAACATTTTTATTAGATGCTTAGCACTGAGTCATGCTATGTTTGGCAGCTGTCTGTAGTGATTAACATTTAGAATGCCGTAGCAGAATTATTCAATCAATACTCAAACATATAATTAATAATCTTCATTTCAAAATTGCTATATAAAGTAAAAGTAATATTAAAATCCTCAAAAAGAATGCAGAGCTGGGAGTATAAACTGTTTCAACACTAGGCAGTTTAAAACACTGCAACTCCTCTCTGGAACCATTCTGCCAGCAGAAGTCAAGGAGTTACTCAAGTCCATGGTATTTAAAATTACCAACACTGTACATAAAACTGGAAAGAAGACCTCACTTGAAATAGTGTTCTGTAACCTTAGCATTATTGAAGTCAGTGGGTGCGCTGTAGCTGATTTAAATGGAATCAGGATTTTACCCTTTGGATTACGTGAGTTTTGGGAGACAGATTGAAGAGTTCACCTTGCAGTAAGAAGCTTCTTGTACCACTCTCTGTGCTGTGATGAAAGGGGCTCTGTTGGGCCCATGACTGTGTCTAATGGTAAGCTCTGTTACAGGACTACTCTGGAAAAAGTAACAGGAATACCTTGTGTGTGCTGTCACCTTTCTACTTGATATGGACCAGGACACAGAGGACTGGATGTGCAAAGGTTCATATGGATGTCTACATTTAAGAAGTGTGGGGAAAAGGAACAGTGCTACAAAAGAGAACTTAGAAAGGAGAATGAGTTGCATGGTTAGAAATCAGGCAAGGGTATAGAGTGCTTGTGTTCCAAGTGGAGAGATGGATCACCCATAGCACACTATGGCTGACACGCAGTAGGAATGAACACAAATGCTGTGTGATATATATCCAGTAAAAACAAAGAAAAACATTAAACATATATTAATTCACGAGCAGGGGCAAGGAGTAAGACAGTTCATTTTGGAATCCATGGCAGAAACAGCAATCAACAGATGAAGCAAATTAGACTTCAATGGACATATCTACACGAGATGTTTACTGCAGAGCTGACCAATTAGCTCCGCAGTAAACATCTTGGCATCTACATGTGAAGCCTTATTAGGCCGTAGGAAACTAATACACTCTACAGCAGGTATTACTGTGCATTAATATCCTCCTGCAGAGTTTTTTTGTGCATATGTAGATGCTGACCCGTCTGGCTCGGGCACAAGGGTGCTTCAGTGCAGGGGCTGCCTGCCAGCTAGCCTTGCACTGAAGCACACTTATGCCCCAGCTATGCCCTCTGCAGCACATTAAGCCAGGTTGGAGCAGCCCCAGGCTGGCAAGCTGATTCCCTGAGTTCCCTGCCAGCCAGGGCTGCTCTGACGCGGCTCAGCGTGCTTTGGTCCTGGGCCCGTGCTTCTCGGCCTCTTGTGGGCTCAAATCAAGCATAGTCTATGCTTACCTGGCAAGGAAAACACTGTGACCACAGAGGTGGTCTTCCTAGTCAAACCGGGGAAGACCACTCTCCTGGCACAGGGATGGTACCTGCTAAGGTAATGTATAGTAAACCTCCCACTTAGATGCTGGAGTGGAAAGGTCTTGGCTTTAAGCCCACTTTATGAAAATGGGATACTCCTCCCTGGCTTACCCCTGGGGCCTTGCAGCTGAGGGCAAGCAAAACTTGGGGGCATCCGAACCCCAAGCCTCCAGGCTTGGGCCTGCAAGTAGGATGCCTGCCAAAGGTTTTGGAAACATCTGAAGCCCCAGATTGTGGTGGACGATGTTTACCGGTAGTAGGGCCACTTATGGTTCTGGCCTGACTCTTGGATTTGGAATTTTTGGGGGCTAATTTGGCTTGGAATACAGAAAATTTAATTAAAAAAAAATGGTACCCAGGAGCAATAAACTATATGCACCTGAATGTATTACTGTGCATTAATATACATGTGCAGATGTGCCCAGTATATGATACTACCTGGGAGGAAGGATGCACAGATGTTCCAGCTTTTCACATTAAAAAAAGAAAGAAAAAGAAAACAGCATTAAGTGGAGAAGACCAAGTTAAATTTTAAAGATTTTTTCAGTTTTAATAACCTAAGATACTGTAATTTAATGACAGAGACAACAAATGCCAGTGATTCAGTTGTAAATCTTAAAGCCTCCCTTTAAAAGTAGCTTATTTCAGCAGTGCAGGATGTACCTGTCAGAATTCTGAAATAAACAAGCCAGCAAGATAGTGATCTTTATTGGTAGGTCGACACATTGAATTCTTCTCCAGATGACAGGTACTTTTTGGTGATAATCTTTTATTGGACTATTTGTGTAGTTGGGACAGTGACCAGTTTCTAGCACTAAGTGCCCTTCCTCAAGTCTGGGGTAAGAAGCAGGTACAACCATAAGCTACATGCCAGATACAACAATGGCTTGTGTTTTAACTCCATATGGAAAAGATTTTCTATCTCCAGATGACAGCAGGCTGCCATCTAATTGCTGGGGGAAAAATCTTGGAGTTTATATTCACCAAGATCCTTTTTAGCTTGGTAATCCCTTAAAGCACATTTTTGTTGCTTTCTTTGTGTTTGTGTTGCACACAGACCTAAGAAAAGCAGAATAATACCAGTTGAAAGAAGGGACTACAGGGCATATGAGAGAGGAGAAAATAAAATATGGAGCTAGGAAAAATAAGGTAGTATAAGGAATCAGAGCACCAGTGTTGGGCCACACCTGAGGGTGACCAGGGGGAGGAGGGCAGGGGGGGAGGAAGGAATACAAAAATAGTAGCGACTCTGCTGCCAACCTTGCAGCCATCACTGCCATAGCAGCATAGCTAGGGTCTAATTTAAATCGTGGGCCCAACTCACTAATATTGTGGCCTGATTGTAGTGGGGGCTGCCATTTTCATGCCTAGATTGTGGTGCACCCCTACTCCCCCTGCCTCCCCACAGTCCCTGATTGGCTAAGGGGGCGGGTTTAGGGGCAGGTTTAATTGTACCAGCAGAGGCCTTGCTCCCAAGACCTCTTATCGCTGTTGAAAAGCCTAGCAGTCCAGAGGAGGGGGGAAGGGGTCACAATATGGACAGGGGGAGGAGAGAGCTTGGGGATGGGTAGGGGATGGACTGTTTGCTCCTCTGGGTGGAAAAACTGGGGCATGGGGGCCAGGAGTTGGGGTGTCTGAGGGCTGCCTTGGGAGACGGCCCAGGCAGCGAGTAGGGAAGGGGCTGTTTGTTCCTCCATGCATGTGTTCTCTCCCATTGCCTCCAAGCCCCAGCACCCCAGTTTTCCCACCTGGAGGAGCAAATAGCCTTTCCCCTACCCGGTGCCAGGGCTGTCTGCTAAGGCAGCCCCTAAGTGTCCCCAACCCTACCACACTCCAGTTTTCCTGCCCTGAGGAGCAAACAGCCCATCCCCAAGCTCTCTCCTCTCTCCACCATTAAGGGCCCTCAAGCATCCAGTTATGTCCCCAAAACAAGCCAAGATATAAAAAGGAAAAAATGCTGGAAGAGGCAGAAACTCCTTGCTGCCAGAGGTAGAGCTTCCGCAAGTTGCAGAAAGAGAGCACTAGAGCATTTACTCCATAAAAATTCCCACTTTAAGCTATGATAGGATATATGAGAGGCCTAACAAAAATAACTTCTACAAATAAAACAAGACATCAAGGTTCTAAGTAAAGAAAAGCAAACAGTTTCTGGCATTAAGGCATTTTGAGTGATCTGTAGTCATGATAGGATGTCTGATGTCATCTGCTCCACCATCTTCCCCTCCAGGACTCAACCTCTAGTTCCTATTGGAGGCCTGACCTACTTTCTGTTTCTGGCCAAGAGACGTTATACTTTTTGTAGCTTTTGAAAACTCTGAGCTCTTAGCCTTTAACTTAATTTGTAAGACATTAATAATATGTTTTGTGCAGACTACATGCCATTCTTAATACTTTGAGAGAAACCGTGCCAGGGTCTGCCTTCTGGGTGCTGTATCTTTTAGCACAGTTCTGCCCAGATTTCCCAAGACACACAGATATAAACATAGTTCGGTGATGTGGAATGTGCAGACACAAAAACGTGCATGTTTTATGAAAAAGCTGCTATGTGGATGTAGTTCAACCACAGAAGTCCTGCAAACTATTTACAAATACCCTTTTGTACTTTTCTGAGGTACTGCAACCCAAGTTCTAACAGTAATGCAAATGTACTAAAAAGTTTGGTCACCAATGCTGTATAAAATCAAATGATGTCATCATCATTCACTAAAGACTTCCTCATCTTTTTATCCTTGAAAACAATTAATTCTATGTGTATTATAGTTCAAAAGAGATTTCTCAGCCAGAGCCTTTGTCAGACAATTGCTCAACAAAATTACTACACTCTTCTGTACTGTTCTGCTGACTAGGCTGATGGCATCATTACAACTTTCTCATAGTTGCTCCTTTTTTCATTACCATTTCCAGCTCATTACCTTTTTTTTTACTTTTGAACCATGAATTTATTACATTAATTAAAAATTCTCTTGTGTTGCCTACTTTCAATGCCATTTAGGACCTAACTCTTGTACTTCCTAAACATTAACATTATTCCATGTTTACTCTGTTATACCTAATTCATAGAAGCATTAAATACTGCTTCTCTCTAACTCTGTTTATGCTGTTCTCTAGTGATGAGTTCACCTTTGAGCTACAATGTTTGTGACTGGTTGGTAACAAATATTTAGTGTTGGTAGAGAACAGGAATAGTGGAAAAAGCAAATTGGAAGGGAAAAGTCACAACTTTATTTAGCATTTTCTCTTCTTGACCTGTTGTTCACAAACAGGAAATAATTGGTGGAGAATGTAGTAGTGGATGGCAACTTGAGCAGCAGCAACCACAAGATGATTTGAGTTCAGGATCTTGAGGAAAGGAAGAAAGGAGAGCAGCAGAATAAGGACCCTGGGCTTCAGAAAATCTGACTTTGCCTCACTGAGGGAACTGATGGGCCGGATCCCCTGAGAGACCAGTCTGAAGGGGGAAAGGAGTCCAGGATTGCTGGCTGTATTTTAAAGAAACCTTACTGAGAGTGCAGAAACGAACCATCCCAATGCACAGGAAGACTAGCAAGTATGGCAGAACACCAGCTTGGCTTAGCGGAGAACACTTCAGTGAGCTAAAACACAAAAAGGAAGCTTACAAAAAGTGGAAACTTGGACAAACAACTAGGGAGGAGTATAAGAGTGTTGCTCTTATACTCAGGGAATAAGCCTCTTAAAGAGTGTTAACTTTTAAATTAATGTTTTAATGCTTCTTGTTCTAGAATTCAGAAATCAATGCTGATCCAACCATATGTTGCGCTGGCCTCTACCCACACTTGCATGATATTCAGAAATTAGAACACAGAACTAATACATGTGCATATTTTTGATGCTCCCTGGAGGTGCTAGCATGCATGAACCAATTAATTCATTACGCAGCTGCATTAATATTAATTTGGAAAAGATGTTATCTTGATGGGAGAGAACACATAAGAATGTTCTTCAAAGCTAGTAGCTGGGAACTGGAAGTTTCAGCAGAATATCCCTTAATAACATTAGCAAGATTTTAAATGGTACTTCAGGTTATATTTATTTAGCAAACAATATTTAATAACTGTGTGTACAGATGAATAATTTAAGAACCTTAACTAAAATAAAATATAAATCAATGCAGTTCATATTTTTCTACAGAACTAACACGTTTTGTGACATGTATTATTTATTTTATACTCAAATTATAATATGTATTTTTGGAGCTCAAAATAAATATACCCATCAATATAAATCTTTTTTATTACAATACTGTCTATAAGAAGGTTCCTTTATGTAATGGTGTATCCCAGGCAATATTGATATAATCTCAAGATTTAGGGGTTTCTTAACCTGTCTTTGGAGCAAAAGTCTGTGGATGTACTTAGTTTTCCCTGACTGTACAGATGAGTGGACCTTGGGTCACTCCTGTGTTCTGTCTCCATCGATGTGTGCCAGATCCTCCACCTCCCAGTGCAGGGGTTGGCACCTATAGCCTTTTGATCCAAGCGGGGCTTTGGTGGCATTTGGTAGTAGAGGACTTCAACAGTAGTTGCTTTCCCTGTGCTAGTGAAGGAAAAAATGGAGGCAGTAAGTGCTTGCACATGGAAAAGTGGCAGTAGTGGTCACTCTTTCCCTGCCACATGGAAAACCAGCAGTGGTAGGTTTACCATGAGATTTGGCTAGACACAATTATAAGATCAGGGTAATTTCAAAACATTTTTCATTCTGTACGATGTCTGTGTATCAGAATGTGTCAAAATATAGATCATCCACAATTTAATTTAATTCTTAGTAAAAAAAAAAATCAATTGATTACATATTTAAAGCACTCTTGTAGACTAGAAACCTGCAGAATGCAAATAAATAGTGATTTTAATTTTGCTTGTGTACATTTTTAATTGACCTACTCAGTTTTGAATAGCTTTTTATTGTGTTCTACTAACAGTGGATTTGGTAACTCTCTGGTAATGACAATTCTGGATTTCTTTTGTTTCTCTCATAATAAGTTAATTATAGCCTACTTTGAAAACAAACTGGTGCCCCCATGATATTTGCACATCCTCTGAAATGTTGCCTGACCTGCTCAAATATCATATATTTTCAGGAGTGTAGGGCATCACTGACAGCAAGAATTTAACATAAAGGGGAAAGGACAGGTCAGCTGCAACATTTGGAGAGAGTTACCAGTGATTCCAGGCAGTTTAGTTTCTAGTGAAGTACAGATTCAGCACTTTAGAAGTGCTGCCTATAAGGAATAACCAGGAATTCTATCCTGAGCCCAAGAATTTCAGAAGACTCAGACTAGCTGTTACTTTTAATGGGATATAGATGGTTTTTGTATAAAACTTACTATTTTTCTTATTACTTTAATACTGTGACAGGGCTACATCACTCTGGCTTCAAACATTGAAATATAAAATTGAATGGTTTCTGGTTATAGCCTCTGGCAGGGAGAGGAACCTAATGTAAGAAATTGTCCTAAGATTGAAATTTTCTGTCGGTGGGATTAGCTCATTAGTAGTGTAAGAGTGATGTCAGACCTGTTGAAGAATGTCTTGCAATTGAAAGCTTGTCTAACTCTATCCCAACTATGCAGTTGGTCCAATGAAATATATCACCCTAAGAAATCCATTGCTCATTAGTACAGACATGTTCTGCTTTCACACTGCAAGATGATTCTTTTCCTCTCTTCCCACTTCCAAAAATTATACAAAAGGGGCTCACATAAAGGGAATTAGGAAGGTTTTTTTTATTATAGGGCTAAATTACCCTTCTTATACTTCAAGACTTGCTTACATGATAAAACTATTTAACATGATATGATTTCATATAGGCTAACTTGTATTATGGAACATGATATTGTTATTTAACTGTCTTGTGACAAAGTATTGTACCTCTTTACTAAAACAAAGTGAGGAGGCCTGCAAACTGTAATGTAGAGTAGGGCTGTCCAACTGGCAGCCCATGGGCCAAGTACAGCCCACAGTGGGTTAATGTGTAGCCACTGAGTTCCTACCTGTCCGTCACTCCCCCTATCACTCTGGCTGCCATTGCTGCTGGGCTCTTTAGGCTCTCCTCATCTCTCTTACTCAGCTTTTACTTCCTGCTCCTGCTGCAGGGGGCAGGGCAGCCGGCCCACAGCTCCAGGAGAGCAATGGATCATCGTGTCCGACCCCCTGCCCCTGGCAGGAAAGAGGACTGAGGTCAGATGGCCCCAGCCAGGTGACTGTCTAGTCTCCTCTTGAAGATCTGGAACCAACTTCCAAGGGAAGTGGTGCTGGCTCCTACCCTGGGGGTCTTTAAGAAGTGGCTTGATGCCTACCTGGCTGGGGTCATTTGAGCCCAGTTTTCTTCCTGCCCAGGCAGGGGGTTGGACCTGAAGATCTGCAAGGTCCCTTCCGACCCTACTTCTATGATTCTGTGATCTCCAAGCTAGGTGATAGCACCACCTCTCTTGGAAGCCATATCCTGGCCACCCTTACTGTGAAAAATTACTTCCTAATATCTAATCTAAATCCACTCTCAACTAGTTTATACCTGTTATTCCTAATCACTCCCTGGGGCACCTTAGTAAACAGTACTTCCCCTATTCCCTGTTGACCTCCCCTAATAAATTTATAGGCAGCCACAAGATCTCCCCTCAGCCGTCTCTTGTGAAGGCTGAAGAGATTCAGCTCTCAACCTTTCCCCGTAGGGTCTATCACGAAGGCCACTAATCATGCGGGTGGCCCTCCTCTGGACTGTCTCCAGATTCCCCGCGTCCCTCTTGAAGTGTGGCACCCAAAACTGGACACAGTACTCCAACTGTGGCCTGACCAGTGCCGCATAGAGGGGGAGCATCACCTCCTTTGATCTATTAGTCATGCACCTGCTAATGCACAACAAGGTGCGATTGGCCTTGTTGATGGCCTTGTTACACTGCCGGCTCATGTTTATCTTGGAGTCAATTATGACTCCAAGATCCCTCTCTGCCTCCGAGCTGCTGAGAAGGACACTCCCCAACCTATAGGTGTGCTGGGGGTTCCTTCTTCCCAGGTGGAGTACCTTACATTTATCTTTATTAATTTACATCCTGTTTCCCTCTGCCCATTGATCCAACCTGTCCAGGTCAGCCTGAATCTGCTCCCTGCTCTCCAGTGTACTAACTTTGCCCCATAACTTGGTATCATCAGCGAACTTGGAAAGGGTGCTCTCCACGCCCTGGTCCAAAGCGCATCCAATTTGCATCCAGATATATATGGGACATGGGTTATATTTAATAAGCATGTCTTAAGGTGTGTGAGACCTGAGACTGGTGAAATATTCAGCAGGTATGCTTTTGTTACTTTTCCCCCACTGCCAGACAAGTCAAGGATTGTATGTGGCTGTTTCATGTAGTAAATTAGAGACATTTGATTTAAATTTTTTTTTACCTTTATGATCAAAAGTGGTTCTGCATTTCACTGCAGTCTTTAGAGTGAATGTAATTAGTGAATATAGCTATTGAATGCATTGATATATATAGATATTGATTCTCTTGTTGAATGCAAGAGTGCTGTAAGGGCACTATCAGATTGTCTCTTTTATTGCTTAAGGATAGGAAGCTGCTAAATACAACAATTAATGTAACAGCTATTTTTCTACATTTCTATATTTCTGAAATATTTTAATTCAGTGGATTTTAAATATTTCCCATATCCGGGGGGGGGGGGCATTATTTTGCACAATCCTTTCTTTCAAACTTGGTTGGGGGGGGCGTTATTTTGCACAATCCTTTCTTTCAAACTTCTGGCTTCTTGTGTTTTGCACTTTTTTCATTTTTTTTTTAATTATTATTATTTTGTGTTTTCAATGGGATCAAGAAAAAAGTACAGAGTTGACATGTATTCAGAGAACTGAATAGATATGGATGTGAGTCTGGAACAATCTTTTCCTGAATAAAAGTATACATTGTAACATTTTTTAAAATCACCTTCAATGCAGATCATATTAAGTTTATATGAGCTGATTGATCCATATGACTTTTCCCCCTCCTTATTGCACGTCTATATTTTTGGATTGCACATGATAATTAATGCATGCAAGGCATCTGCCAAACTCTGCCTCTGTAGTTTTTGTCTTTTTTTGCGTTACACCTACTAAAGGACTCACCTCTTTAACCCTTTCAAAGCCATGTGTCATTGCCTGTAATTGAATGTTTCACTTTGTCATTTTCTACCTGCCAGATGACAAATCAGTAAGAAAGGTTGAGCTTAGATACTACTTGACTTGGATATTTTATTTCTTAAACTGAACACTCCGAAAATAAAGAACAAGAAGGAGTTAGTGTGTGGGAAGATCACAGGAGAGTAAAGCTTTTTTTTTTTTTGGTTAATGCACACATGACTGCATCTCAGATCTCATAGTCTGTTTATTCCTTTGTAAAAAGCAAAAACAGGATTATCATCGTCATGGTAAGGCAAACAATATCCTTTCTTTTTCCTTCTTTTTAAACCTTTTTGGGTTAATATATGGTTAATTTAATATTTTCAAGTTAATTTAATCACTTGGACCTCTGTTTCATGTGAAGAGTCCGCCTTTAAAAACTGCTGTTGGCAGAAGGGGAATAAGTTTTAGTATGGAGAAATAACTAGCTCTGGGGTAGAGGCAATGAGAACAGGCATGTCTTTTCTGCTATGCCTGCTGTTTTGTTTTGTGCCTTTCGTATATACCTGTGCGAGCAGAAGGATATCCTTTAATTGTTATCCACGTTCAGAACTTTTTACTTCAAAGAAATAATATTTCTCATTCTCAGCCTTGTGAAGTTTAAATATTCCCTGATTTTCTTGATTTCTGCATGATCACTTGATGTTTTGTTTGTTGTAGTCTCTGCCAGGAACCTAGGGAAAATATAGGACTTAGATCCACTTTGGGGGTTATTAAGATTTTTTAGTGATTATTGTTGTTTGTTTTTGTTTTTGAATGGTTTTTGAGAGAGACAAATGAGCTTGTAAACTGGCTGTACGTCTAATTTCAGTTGTGTGGAAGCTTCACTTTCTCAGTGTTGTTTTGCATGTTGTTGTAACAAGGATTATTCTGGCTTCTTTCTTTAAACTAAACATCTGATGATCTGGTAAAATAGTTTATGGGGAAATAAATAAGTTTTGTTGTCTGTTTTTTGTTCCTTGCTTAAAACATACTCTAATACTGGAAATAGAAGCACATAAAATAGTTTGTATAACAAACTGTATATCAGCCAGTGATCCTAAAAATTGATTTACTTTGTACAATACAAAAACTGCTTTCAGGACACAGTTTAAAGAAGGTAGCTCAGAACAGTACCTATTCTGTTAACAAATTCACCAAATACTGTAACTGCATTCCCTGTCTTCAGAGTTCATATACAGGTGATATCTTATAATTTAGTGACTACTGTACTAAATAGTGGTGCCTGTGCACTGCTGGTTGGTGCAGTCTAAAAGTGGGGAACAAAGGGGAAGGAGGAGACCCCACAAAGGATCCTAGTAATATCTGTCTTATGGAGTTTGTCAGTTTGATTATTTTTCTTTCTACATATCTTAAGAGGTGTTGTCAATCTGAAAGTTTGTCTGTTTGAACAAAAAACAGCTACAAGTATCATTAGATTAAGTGCTGTATCTGTCCCCAAATACAGGTGTCCCTATTTTCTTTTTTGTCTTCATAGTAATCTCTTCCTGTCTCCTAAAATAATAATCCTCGTGTTTCCTTGTGAAAAGACCACATGAACAGCAGAGAAATATGACTGTAGTGAATTAAGACTGTGTGAACAGTAGGATCTGAGGGGGTGGCAACTAAACCAGAAATAGAAAAAAAAATTGTGTGTGTAAACTCGAAAATGCAAATTTTTAATTCTTTTTCCTCCCTGCCTCCCAAGCAAATTCCTGACAATTTGTTTTATGCCAACCTAAACCTGTTGTTAAATATGACATGTTTTGTTTTAATTTCAAGCATTTTAAATAAAAGCTTGGAAAATGAAGGAATGTATTTACAGGGGGACACAGGCACCACTCGCAAAACAGGTTTTTCTCCCTTTCATAAGGCAGAGGTCAGGGTGTTCACCAGATAAATGGGAGACTGGCTTTTGAAATCTCCTCTATCCCTGAATTGGAGCTAGGATCTGAGGTTGCATTTTCAACTACAAGATGAGTGCACCAAGCACAAAGGTAGAAGCATTCTGTTTTTCTGGCTTTATGATTATTTATATAAAGTGGAACAGTTTCAATTAGAGACTCTCACCCAGAACGCTACAAACCAATGATGAGGACAGTCTCCAGGATGATGGGAAACCTTACTATGAATCAGGCTAAAAGGGGACTTGACCCTTGCCTTCCACACTACACCAACCATTTTGTGAACTAATGTGTATTTTCCATTTTTCATATTTTCATATTTCCATTTTCATGTATTTGGCCAAAACTATTCACCAAATCATGCCTGTCTGAAACCTGTTTTCAGTAACCAAATGATTCACTGAAAAAATAGCACACAATTCCCTAATGAATCATTGATACTGAATGCACAGAAAAAAACAAATATTAAAAAAAAAACAATTCTAAACTTGGATATCCACACTCTAAATATGTAGATAAAAACAGTTTAATATGAGTTTCTAGTTCTTGTTCCCCATATTTCAATTTCCAATTTAAATTTGTTATGTTTTCTTCTCTCCCCTCCTTTAAGCATCTTCACTTTGTTACCTCTCTGCCCTAAATTTCTTCCTTTTAGCATTCTTTCCTTGGTGTGCTGGTCATTTAGATGTTGCCTTTTATTTATATCATACATTCTTATTTGGGTCTTTAAAACAAATGTATCACTCCTGTGCCACTTTTTCCACATCATCTTTTGAAAGTATGCTTTGTGGACACAGCTCCAGGAAGCAGCATTTAACCCTGGCAAAACTCTGGGCTCTTGGTTGCGCTCAGCTGAAGATGCAGATATGATATCCGAAACAGGCTTGGAATCATTTAAACAACATTTCAACAGCTAGATAGATGTACATCTCCTGCCCTTTGGTCACAGAGCCTCAAAATGGCAGTGCCTACATGCAGTGGCATGCTTTCCAGCCAGGGGGTGCAACAGGGGGCTGCAGCCAACTGCAGCTCTGCTCCCTCCTCAGCCCATAAGGCAGGGGGAGCGAAATAGACTGTCAGTGTGGCTCTGCATCCTCCGTCTTCTAGAGATGTGGCTCTGCTCCCCATTCCCATTAGGAGAGAGGGGAGAAGCGGGGCCAATGTCAGTGGGTGCTCTTTTGTTGCTCTGCTTCTCTTCTCTCAGAGCACTCCCTGGTCAGAACAAGGAAACTGGAGACCCTGTGCTTCAAATGTGTTGTCTTTCTGCACTCTCTCAGTTCCTGTACTGGGTGGAGCAAAGGAAAGCATGAATGCTGCATACCCCTGGAGGCTCGGGGGGTACAGCGACTGCCTGCAGGCAGTGTGTCGGGGGTGTGGCAGCAGGGAGCTCCCTCAGCCAGCCATGGTGCTGTCGGCGGCAGGACCTGGCCGAGTGGGGAGTTCCCACAGGCGGCCACAGCAGTGTCAGCAGTGGAGGATGAGGGGGGTGGTGAGCACCAACCAACGGTCGGCAACTGCCCGCAAATGCTGCCGGCAGTGTTGGTGGTGGCCAGCAGCAGTCGGGGACCACCCACAGACACTGCCAGCAGCATCGGTGGTGGGGCAGGGTGAGCAGTGACCTCCTACAGGCACCGGCGGCAGTGTCAGTGGGTGCATTCTCAGGGGGTGCATGTGCACCTGCATGCACCCCCTTCACATTGCCAATGAAGGGAAGTATTTATAACAGGGGCGGGCAATTATTTCAGGCAGAGAGCCGCTTACTGAATTTTGGTGAGCTGTTGAGGGCTGCATGGGTAGCCCTGCCCCATGACAGGTGCCCTGCCCCCGGTCACCATCTTGTGACTGGAAGTCCTATCCCCTAGCCCCTGACCTTTGCCACCAAAAGTCCCTCCCCTTGCCCCCCAGAAATACTCCTTTCAGCAAGGGGTTTTGCCATCTCAGAACCAGAAAAATACCAAATTATATTAAAAAAATTGAATATCTGCAACATTCATTAATTTGATTTCAAAAAATACTTTTGTCCTGATTTGCATGTGTTTGTGTAGTATTCACAGAGGTGATATTACAGTAGCTTAAAATGAAGTTTCATGCTTCTTTATTGTAGGGTGGGTATAGGTTTGTGGGGGGCTATGGGTGTGTGGGTATGTGGGGTGAGGTAGCATGTGGGTGTGTATGTGGGTGTGGGGGTATGGGGTTTGTGGAGGGTGTGGAGCAGGAGGGTGGCTGGGATGTGTGAAGGTGTGTGGGGGTCTGCATGTATGGCAGTGCGAGGGTGGGTGTGGGTGCATGTGTATGGTGGGATATTCATGTGGGACTCGCCCTACCATCACACACAGAGTCTCTCCCTCACATACACACACACAAAATCATGGACCCACACACACACGCCCACAGATCCCTCTCCTCCTGCTGCGCACACACACACACACACACACACACACACACACACAAACAGAGTCTCTCTTACACACTCTCTCTCTCTCTCCCCCTACCCCCCTCCCTCATTGCAGGGACACACACACACACACACACACACACACACACCCCCACATACTCCTGCTTCTGGCCCAGGGTACTGGTGCAGCCTGGGGTCCACGTGGTGCTGGAGCAGGAGCAACATGCAGGGAAGCAGTGAAAGCCAGGGCAAGAAAAGACTTCCAGTTGAGGTGGGGCAGGGCCAGGCCGACCCTGCTGGTGGGTCCTAATGCCCCTGGCTCCTGTCATCTTTGACAGGTAGCCAGGAGCAGATAAATATACATTTTCTAAATTTTTTAGGGGCCCCACAGGCCTGATAGAATGGCCTTGTGGGCCAGATCTGGCCTGCAGGCCATATTTTGCCCACCCCTGATTTATAGCATCATAGGAAGGTAGGGCTGGAAGGGACCTCATGAGATCATTTAGTCCAGCCACCTGCTCACAGGATCATCCCTCACTAAACCATCCTGGTCAATTGTCTGTCTAACCTGCTCTTAAAATTTTCCAGGGATGGAGATTCCACAGCCTCTTTAGGTAGCCTTTTCCAATGCTTGACCTCTTAGCCTAAGTTCTTCCAATCTGCAACCTAAATTTCCTTTGCTATAGTTTGAGGCCACTGCCCCTAGTCCTGTCCCCTACAGCCACAGAAAAAAGCCTATCTTTCATCAAAAGTCATGTTTTCCAGCCCTCTAAGCGTTTTTTGTCAGTCTCCACTGGACTCATTCCAGTCTGTCCACATCTTTATTGGAATGGAAGATCCAACACTGGACACAGTACTCCAAGTGGTCTCACCAATGCCAAATACAATACAGGAATCACTCGTGTTACTATAACTCAGTATGCTGTTGACTTATTTTGCAACAGGAGCACGCTCATATTCAGCATACAACCCACTGTAACCCACAAGCCCTTCTCTGTGGTACTGCAGCCTAGCCAGTCATTCCCCAGTCTGTATTTTTGCATACAGTTATCATGTCCTTGTGCAGAGCTAAGCACGTGTCCTTGTTAAATTTCAGTTCATTCAAAGACAGTGTAGCTAACACTACTTCCATGGTTGCTAGAACTCCTTTCTGATGCATCCTGTTTTACATATTTTTAGTATTATGACCTTGTAATTTAAAGAAACTCAGACTCCTTAACACCCTCACCTAAACATTAGCTAACATCCGCTAAAAATACCCATTTTTTGCTTAGTGTAGGTGTTCCCTAAGAAGTGTTTTCAGTCATGTTAAAATAGCTCAGCTGAACTAACATAGTGCTCTTTGCCCCTAAAGGCATGTTCTTAAGGCCTTAATTCAACAAAGCATTTTAGTATGTGTTTATGTCTCAATGAAGTCCAGTAAAACATTTACTTGCTTTGCTGAGCTGAGATCTTGGGTGTACTGATTTTATATTGCTAACAGGAGTCAAAATCCAGTAAAAAAATATTTTTTGTCACCAGCACCAATATAATTACATTTAAATTCAGATCCACTGAATAAGATAGCATATTGATATAGTTTTCAGAGTAGAAAATTATTTTAAAGATGCTTGTGATACATTGTGGGGTATGGGGGGAAACCCTACTTATACAGAGAGGCAAGGATTTTGGGAGGACCAACTGCATGACTGGGATAAAGTTACAAGGGTATAGGTTGTAGCTGTGTTGGTCTAAGGACATAGGCAGACAAGGTTCTTTGGGTGAATCTGATATCTTTTACTAGACCAACTTCAACAGTTGGAAAACAATTATTAAGCAAGCTTTCAGGTTCAAAAACCCTTCATCAGGCTAAGGAAGTTCCTGCAGTTGGTGTGTGCTCTTCCTGGATGGAATGAAAAGTAAAGAAGCCAGAGGCTGGGCTGGTATGCATACAAGACAGGTAGTCAGTGAACATGTAGATTTAGGAGTCAATGGGTGAGAGACAGGTTGGGGGGTAAGAGGGATGTGGAGAGAGAGAAGGGGGATGAATAGTGAAGAGCTACCTGGGGAGTCAGATGTCTGGCAGGTTAGAACATGTCATAAATCCGATGTCTATATTTAGTCTGTGATTTTTAGTATCCAGGAGGTTGATAAAGTGGAGTTCATATGCTTATCTCTGGGAAGTGTTGCGTAAGTTTCCTTTGAGGATCAGGACTGAGAGATTGGAGAGAGAGTGGTTTTCTTGTGAGAAATGTGCCCCCACAGGTAACTGGGTATTCCTGTCTTTGATAGATTTCCGTTGTGTATTCATTCTGGTGTGCAATTGTTGTTTGGTCTCTCCTACGTATTTTCCATCAGGGCATTTGGTGCACTGGATGAGATATATTACATTTCTGGAGGTGCAGCTCTAAGATCCAGGAATGCTGATGGCTCTGTTGTGGGGTGTAGTAATCATGGGGGTGGTGGAGATGTGTTGGCAGGTTTTGCATTTCTTGTCATGGCATGGTCTGGATCCTTTTGGTGTGTTCTGGGCTGGAGGAAGTTTGCTTCTGGTGATGAGGTTAGCGAGGTTCGGTGCTTGTTTGAAGGCTAGGATCTGGTGTGGTTATGGTGATTGCTGGTTCTGTGTAGATATGTATGTTGGTCTGTGGGTTTCTTGTATAACATGGTCTGTATTTTATCATTCTGGATACTGATCATCGTGTCTAAAAAGGAGATGTTGGTGCTGGAGTATTCAAGAGACAGTTGGATGGATGGATGGATGGATGGATGGATGGATGGATGGATGGATGGATGGTGATCGTTGAATTTCTGATGGAACTCAATCAGAGATTGTAGGTTTTCAGTTCAAATGATGAAGATGTCATTGATATATCTTAAGTATAACAAGGGTTTGATGGTGCAGTTCTTGAGGAAGTCTTCTTCCAGGTGGCTCATAAAAGGTTGGTATACTGTGGGGCCATTTTGGTGCCCATAGCTGTTCCCATCGTCTGGAGGAAGTGTTGGTTATTAAAAGTTAAATTGTTGTGTGTGAGGATGAAGTGTACAAGGTCAGTAATATCTTTGGCTCTGTATTCTGAGTTATATATATAGTATTCTGTATTCTGGGATAAGGTTAGACAGTTGTCTAACTTGTCAATTACAGTTGGCTAACTTTGTCCCAACCATGCAGTTGATCCAATAAAATAAATTTTTGCCTCTTGCTTAAATCCTAAACCATCACAACTACAACATCACTCTAACAGTACTATTACACAGCAGAGTCCTCAGTCCAGCTTCATATTAATCCTAAACATGCATGAAGTTTTCTGTGTAGCTAAGTATGTCTTGATCCAGGTTTTCTAAAGTGACTAGTTATCTTGGGTGCCTTAATTTTTGGGATCCTTAGTTGAGATATCTTAAGCCTGATTTTTGTAAGAGTAGAGGTAATAATCAACCCCTTCTAAAGTGTTCCTTAATTAGGCTTCCAAACAATACATAGTTCTGAAAATATTGGCCTTTTATGTCAACTTGCATTTGCACTGCTGCCCCATGGTATATCTGAGTTAAAATACAAACTCTTGAGGGCAAGGATTTGGCCTTTTATCCATTTGCATGAGCTGTGTATAATTTTGACGCTATATAAAAACTTTACTTGAGAACACTTTTCATAAGGCACGTATTTCAGATTCAAGCAACAGTTCTTTCCGCTGCATATATCTACGTGGATAAATAGAGTAAACTAATTCAATCTTCAGGAAGAGAATTAAACAAGGTATTAAAAAACTGTGTGAAATTTGTGTAGGAACCAATACAGGAGAATTGCCTATAGGAAAACAAGTTTCCTTGGGGAACAGTATATTTGAAATAACTGAAGATTTGTATGTGAAATCTTGCAAACCCTACTCTGGACAGTGAGCTTTAATCTGCACTGTTTGAAAATGTAACCTTGCAGGGCTTTTCAATATTTAGGAATTCTTTATTCCTGCAAATACCTTATGGAGATTCTGATTATACTCCATCAGAAGTCCCAACTGAGTTAATTTCCCACTTTTTAAGATTTACTTTTCTTTAGTATGAATAGTATACATTGTCTCTTCTCCAACCTTAGAACTATAATTATTTTCTGGAGAATTGAAAGTAAAACTGTTTCTTTGTTCTTTGTGAGCCTGAGAGTTGAGTATCTTGTATTGTACTTCCCTTTAGGTAATAAGTGGTTTATCAGCCCTTCACTTCTTCCATATCATCTTAAATCATTAGAAATTGTTGCAGAGACTGTATCTGAAGAAATGAATTTGTAATTAACCTACCTTATGCATGACTGTTGTATCCAGTAGTTTTATTTACAGTTGGTGACAGCTCAGGTACTTAATGTCATTGTGACATTGGAAACATCCACTAATAACCACCATCTCTTTCTATTTAATCTGTACATTTCACTTCCGCTGAAGTCAGTCAGTGGAATGAGGAAGATGATAAACAGCATGGTTCTTCCTGGCAGCTTAACCTTGTGTAAACAGTTGGAACCATGATTGGAAAAATCTTTAACAAAGGACCATAGACTCAGGTGACTATAAGGGCATAGGTAAAGCTTATTTAGTGGTGCACTTGCTTACAAGTCTTATGGATGACTCATTAAATTTAAAAAAATTAAAGACCAGTTTAAGCATGAAATCGCAGAACAAGAAATTATACACAAACTGGACTGTGTTAAATCTGGTTTAAACAGGCATTATGGATTCTTATCCCATTGCTTGGATTAGCTTTTATGACCCCTTTAGGTTCCTATGGGTTTTTTGCTTGCAAGCCTCTCACAGCACTTCCCTCCCCCCAATCAATTCCCTCCCTACCATGTTCTCACCTATTCTAATTACTTCCTCCACTTCATACTCTGCTCTATCCTGTCCTTTCACAACATCTGATGAAGTGAATTTGGGTTTACGAAAGCTTGTGCTCTCTCTATATATGTATCTTATTTAGTTAGCTTAAAATGGTGCATATCTACCCTGACTTCTGACTGACTGCAAACTAACATGACCACCCAAACTATCTTTCTCATGTATAATGAAGGCAGGTGCAGCAAAGTTCTCTACAAATTGATTAATTTCTGTGTACTGGGGTTTAAATAAATGCAGTTTTCCTTTGGGCTTTTGGCCTTTATATTCAAGCAAACATTACCATTGCCTTTTTTTTTGTTTTTAAAGAATAGTCAATTAGATTAAAGAGTGAGACCTGCACGTTTGCACCAAGGATACGCTTATATGCTAGGGCACATGCACAAAAAGTGTCTAGGACTGGAACCAGAGTTACACTAGAGTTAGAATCATAGCAAATTAGAGTTGGAAGGGACTTCTGGAGGTCATCTAGTCCAGCCCTCTGCTCAAAGCAGGACCATTTCCAACTATACCATCCTACCCAAGGCTTTGTATAACCGGGTCTTAAAAACCTCCAAGGATGGAGATTCCACCACCTTTCTGGGTAACCTGTTCCAGTGCTTTACTACCCTCCTCATGAGAAAGTTCTTCCTAATATCTAACCTAAACTTCCCCTGCTGCAATTTGAGACCATTGCTCCTTGTTCTGTCATCTGCCATCACAGAGAACAGTCTAGCTCCATCATCTTTGGAATCACCCTTCAGGTAGTTGAAAGCTGCTATTAAATCCCTCCTCGGTCTTGTCTTCTCCAGGCTAAATAAGCCTGGTTCCCTAAACCTCTCCTCAGAAGTCATGTGCTCCAGCCCCCTAACCATTTTTATTGGCCTCCACTGGACTCTCCAATTTGTCTACATCTTTTCTGTAGTGGGGGGCCCAAAACTGGACACAGTACTCCAGGTGTGGCCTCACCAGTGCTGAATAGAGGGAAAGAATCACTTCCCTCAGTCTGTTGGCAATGCTCCTACTAATGCAAAAAATCCTACTAAAACAAAAAAAATCCTTTATGAGTTGTCTCATATAAGATTTTTTGTTTGTTTTACATCTATTTTGGTCACATTAGATGACTATGTTTAGATGACTCCCTAGTTTTTAGACTATGTTTAGATGACTCCCTAGTTTTTAGTTTTACATAAATGATCTGAAAGCACTGCTTTGCTCTAAATTTTATTAATTTCTCCTTTAATGAACCTTGATTTTTTCTTTCCTCCAAGATCAAAAATCTCTCAAAGGGAAAAAAAATCACAGATATGTCATTATACAGAATTGTATTCACCTCTGCACATTTATCTCTCTCTCTCTCTCTCTCTTTCTTTCTTTCGCTTTGACGTGGAGCTTTTGATAGTTAGCTTTGTGTTTCTTCATTACCCACAGCTTTATGCCTACAAGTAAGTAACATACCTTTATAAAAGTTTGTCTTAGCACACAGTCTTGGAAATATATTTTTGATTCATAGAACCAGAGTGTTGAGACTAAGGGCTTGGTTCACACACAGTATTGTAGTGCCTAATTTTTGGTGCCTCATCACTGTGTAAAACAGGCTATTGGACTAGATGGTCTAACCGAGGAGTCATTCAAGCTTCAGTGGAGGTCTGAAATTACCCAGCTCAGTCCCAGGTGGGCCAGCCCTTTGGCCTGACTGCTGTTACTTCTTCATGTCACCTGGCCATCGCACGGTTTAAACTCTCTTGCCACAGACAAGCTGCAAAAGCCCTGGCTTTGTAGGCTAGTTCTAGCCCACAGGCTGTAGGTTGCTGACTCCTGGTCTAGCCCAGTAAATAGCAGTTCTTATGCCTTTTGCTCTCAAGTGGGATTTACAACCCTGAGCAAGATGCCTAGGCTACCCTATACAATTCCCAGGGAGAATAAAGCGTCAAAGAGTGGAATTTGCAGGGGCTGGCATGTTGAACAGGTAGCTGTCTATACTACCAGGTATAAAATGCCAAAAAGAGAGGTGTGGGGGAAGCCCAGCATCTCTGGGGGAATTTGGTATCTGTCAGTCTCAGATGAGTGTCTGTCTGCTTGGAATTCGCAGTCCTGAACCCCCTCCTGGACTTAGGCACCTAAGCCCTTCCTTTCAGAAAGTGGGAGGGTTTTGGTCCTATTTAAAAGCAAGGTGAGAATATGTGCCTTTTTGATGCAGCAGTCCAGTGGGTCAGACACTCACCTACTTTCAGTTGCCTCCTCTGTCTGATGAGGGGATTTGGACTCATCTCTCCCACCTTCCCTCTCCTGTGAGAGCTCTTTCTCCCTCTCAAATAAGTCTCTTTCAGCTGAAGATGTTAACTTTGTATAACTAATCAGATATTCATTGGATTCCTTAAGTGAATGCCTGACAAGGAGGTTATAGAGTCATTCTCATACTCTCAGTATTTGAGCATTTCAGACAATGCAAAACCACTTCAGCAGAAGAAACTGGAGTTCAAAAATATTCTATAATATAATGGTTTGAACAGTCACCTTGAAGGTGGAAGATATAGATTCGCATTTCTCAGAGAAAAGATAGTAACTTTCTAACGACTGGACTAATGGGGTAGCACTGTTGCTATGTGTAGCCAGAGGGCTACCAGCACTTAAAATGTGAGCCTCCCCATGTTTGACCAGTCAGACATGGCGCAAAGTGTTTGTATTGTAGCAAAGTTACAACTTTTTGCTGGAGGAGTATCTCCAGATTGCATTAAGTAGCACAAGCTCAATTACTGTCTGACCACTCCACATACATAATATGAACAAATTCATGGTCCTCCCGGCACCAGCGGGATCCAAAGGCAGGAGTGGATCCAGCAGCAGGAATGGCACCCTCTCCTGGGCTTGGGTCTGCATGTCTCCCTTTGCTCACCACCAGTGGCACAGATCCAGCTCACTCAAACATGCCGGGGGCAGGTGCTCCCATGTTGGTAAGAGCTGGGCTGATAGCAAGGAGGGCGTTTAGGTTGTATGTCTACATGGGCAGATGTACGAGCTGCAGCACCCAGCATCTGGGGCAGGGAGGATGGAGCTGGCTCCAGCCCTGTCCCAAGTGGGCTGTGAGGGCAGTAAGCATTACTGTGTGACTGCTAGGAACTCATTTTATATTTAATATGGTACAGTGATGCCTACTGTGTCTCAGATAAAACACATGCCATGTGTCCCCTGCAGCAAGGCCCTTTGCTGGGTCACATCCCACAAAGGGATAGGTGGGGAACACCCATGAAGGTGCTTGGCGCTTCATTTCTGAGACCCTCAGCACAACCAGGACTCAGGCAGGTGCCAAAGGAGGTGGCAGCATTGTGGGGTTCTGTGGTGGCTTCATGGGTGCTACGTGTTGCACTCCCCTGCCTGACAGGACACCGGGGCAGCCCAGCCCCAGGCTACTCATCAGCTCAGCCCTTTGCTTCCCGCAGTGCCCTGCCAGCCCCTGAGAGTGCTTGAGGCTGGGCATGGGCCAGGAGGTTCCTGCCTTTTGGAGCCATCCTGTTTTATCATGCTGTCCCTCCTTATTTCTTAATAGTCTATCATTCATGGACATTTCTACTCTACCACCTCTGCCTTTATTCCTGTCTTTACTGTACCACTAGTGGGATAGTCTCTGAAGAGAGAGTAGGAATTCCCATAGCTTGGCACATGTTCAGTCAGGCTAGTCATACTGCTGATGTGAACAGAGGAGCGCTGAGCAGGGATAACTGTTGTAACAGGTCTGCACTTGGCACTGGTGAAACTCCTCCCAGAATATCCCGCCTGGTTCTGGCACCCCTACTTAAAGAAGGAGATTAAAGGAAACAGAGAGGACTCTCAGAAGACCCACAGTGGGTGTTTCTACATGTTCATGAATGCGCTTTTGCTACTGCGCATTCAATTTACTACCTCTAACTTAATGTGCACAGGCTGCCCTAAGGCACAGCAGTGAAAGTGCACACTTTTTGAGTGACACAACGCGCAGCTGCCTCATTTCACTGCGCATTCGCACGGTCTTTGCCGCGTGGCTCGATTGTGCCACAAAATAGGCTACTGTGCATTAAAGCGCACCTGTGGACGTGCCCAGCGTGCAGGTGAGTGGAAGGAGAGAGCCAGGTAGCCTGAGGTGTGTCATTCCTCAGGCGTTACGATTTTAGGATCCTGGTGCCTGCGCGGGGAACAGAAACTTAGATGGCACGACTGCAGCCCCAGCGGAGCCGGCCCGGCCATCATGACCTAGGCGAGCGGCACCGAGTCACTGGCGGGCGGGGCGGGGCGGGGCGGGGCGGGGCGCGCCCTGCACCCCGGCGCCGGCTGACCGCGGCTTCCCGCCGCCTCCTACCTGGGCGGGGCGGGCCTCTGCACAGCAGGTAGCGGCGCGGCGCCTTCCCGGCGCGGCGCGGCGCGGCGCGGCTCTGGTCTGCAGGCGGGCGGTGAGTGCGGGCCGAGGGAGCGGGTCGTAGCGGGGAGGGAGGCCCGGGAGCCGCGAGCACGCGTGGCGGAGCGGAGCGGAGCGGGCTGCTGCAGCAGGGCTGGGACGGGACGGGACGTGTGCGTGCCCGCCCGCCCGCTTGCAGGATAATATGTATTATCATACAAACGTGCCCATTTGCACGCGCGTGTGTTCTTTCAGAGCTGTGATTAAAGTTAAGCCCCTGCACCAGTTTGCAGGTTTGGGTGTTTGGCTGCGGCCCAGGCTGGGCACTTCAGCTGGGGTGTGCCAGGGCTCCTGCTGGGACCAAAGCAAGAGGAGAAGGTGTCGCCCCTCCACTCAAGGTCAGACTGATGGCCAAATGTGAGGTCAGGAAGGGATTTTGCCCTATGGTCAGATTGGTAGGGACTGCGGGGGTTTTTGCCTTCCTCCATAGCAGGGCCATGGCCCCTCCACCCAGGACTTGTGAGTATGTATTAACAACAATTCATAGACACCGGAAGTCGGTTTCCGTGGTTCCTTTGCTTTCCCTGTGGCAGGTTAGGGTGTTAGGTCTGTGTTGTCTCAGGGTTAAGGGTAGTCTTAGAATTTATATAAGATGGTTTGGATAGGGACACTGGCAACGTGTAAGGGGTGTGTGCAGGTGCACATGCACCCTTTGAGATTGGCTGTGCCCCCCCCAGAGAAGCGCTGGCAGCACTTCCAGGTTTGCCAGCAGCACTCCCAGTTTTGCAGTCGACTGCTGGGGGACCCCCTCTCCCCACCCCAGTTGGCAATCGGCCGCTGGTGCCCCCCCAGTATTAGGAGATACACCCCACATACAGGAATAGGCTATTCCATTTTTAAAAGAGCTATTGAGTAAATAATTTAGTTTGCCTTTGCTACTGCTTAGCATGTACAAGTGTTTGTTAATAAATATTTACGATGAAAGACTTTTTACATTATTGAGCTATTTTTTTTCTGATTTTTTTATTTAGTCCAAAACACAGCCTCCAGAATCTACTAAAGAAGAGAACAAAAAGAAGCCAGTTTTGGGAAAGCTTGGAAATTTGTTTAGTCCAGGGAGAAGGAAACATGCCAAATATCCAATAGAATCTTCAAGTCCACCTGTGGAAAGTAAGAGATCAGTTTCTCCCCATAAAGAGACGGCCACAGAGAAATCGATAGGCATAGCAGACACAGAGGAAAGATCTGAAACTCTGCAAGTGCAGGGAGCTGCACAAAGTTGGGATGCTGCAGATTGTAGTAGCAAAGGAGCCTCTTCTGACGAGTGGTCACCTGGTTGGAACAGCAGTAATGAAACCATAAAAAACACATTTTTTGCAAGTGACTTTACTTTGGAGGGATTAGAACTAGGAACAGATCTCATTAATTCAACAACACCAGATTTTCTGAAGAGCTTGAATAGTGTATCTTGTGAAGACTTAGAAAACAGCATATTAAACCACAAGCAATTAGTGAATGTGCAAGTTTCTGCAGAACCTGAGTATGCAGAATCAAAGGAATTCCCACGCAGTTTGGAATCCAAAGCAAGTGGGCACACACAATCTACTAGAGTTTTAAAATTTGATATCTATCTTAGAAAAACAGAAGAAACACTTTCTAATGAATCTGTGGCTTCTATAACAGGAGAAACGTGTGGGAATATAGACACAATGGATAAAAAACCTGCAAATAGAAGATCTGGAAAAAGAAGGAAATCTCAGTCTTCTAGTGACACTCCAAATGGTGAAAGAAACCAGACTGACAACTCTTCAAAAGACGATTCAGTTTTTGTTGATGATGCTTCCTCTGATGCAGGAAAGATAAACTCAGAGAGAAAAATGAAGTCTCCTCCTCAGACTCCTGAACGGAATTCTTTTTCCAGTAATCAGGACTTAAAAGTCGGTTCTAGTCACAAGGGGTTTCCTAAAGCTGAAACTGATAAAAGCAAACAGCAGGCTTCCACTTCAGCCCCGTTCAGAAGAAGATCGCTTAAAAAGAATCAATCTGATATAGTCCCTGTTTCACCCACGGGCTCAAAGGGTCAGGTAAAAGATTCTGTGCCAAAAAGGCAATCTATAACAGCAACAGAAAGTAACTCAACAACGAAAAATGCTTCAGTGGAAAAGGGAACTGTATCTGCATCCTCAGGTGAAAATAACATGGTTTCTAAGGTTGTCGCAGTTGATAACATGGAAAACTCCACTTCATCGCTTGTTGAAGGTAGAACTGAATCTAAGACAGTAAAACAGATAAACAGTTTTGATGGAAGAGCTCCCCTGCGTACTGAAAGGATTGAAAATGGAGAGCTAGGTAAAACATCCGAAAAATTAACATGTTCCGATTCAGACAGCTCAAATCGGAGAACTGTGGATGGTTCCAGAACGACAGTTACAACAAAAATTAGTCTGTAAGTAATTTTTATACTTATATGTAATATAGCAAGATCAGTGTCACTTTGTTGGGGTTATCTGACCCCAGCAGTCTTTCCTGCCCAGAGCAGGGGGGCTAGACCCAATGATCTCACAAGGTCCCTAAACTGTGAATCTGTAAAATCCTTTGATAAGCTTACAGCATATTTATTTATTTATTTATGAAGAATTAAATCCATATTGGATAGTTATGGCCATGGTGGTCCAAGAAATGTATGGGAGGCAAGGAGGAATTTTTTTTAATGATCTCTTTTATTAGATATAATGTATAGTTGGACCAGCTTTTGGGCAAGAAGGGCACTGAATGCCTGAAAGCTTGTCCAATATCTCTCCCATCTTTCCAGTCAGTCCAATAAAAATATTAAGAAACACCTCTTGCCTCTCATGTATATCCATATAAAGTGTTCTTGGTTAATAATAACATTATGAACTTGAATTTCTGATATAATGACCTCGTAATTGATACATGCCAGTATTACTTAAAGGTTACTATAACTAAAAATATTACCAAAATCTCTCTCTCTCGGTTTTCCTTGTGCTCTGACAGGGCGTTGCGTATTTCACTCTTCCCCTGTATAGTCAGTCAGTCTCTCTTTTGTTTACAAGACGCTGACAACCATCAGCAAAAGAAGACTCTTTAAAAGTTGCCTGTTTTAGGAAGTAGAATTAAAAAAAAGATCAGTTTTGCAAAAAAGTTAAATATCCTGTGTCACTTCATATGACAATAAGTCATGTTGTAGAAAGCCCTATCTTTAGTTACCCTAAGATGAATGCTCAATTTGAATTCAGAAGGTTGAAAAGCAGAATGCTTGGCACTGTTGAGTTTGCCCCGACACTTAAAAGCAGGTTAATATGACACCTGTCACTAGCTGAAACTTGGTGGTAATTTTACAGATAAGGGGTTCTGCTGGTGATGAATGTAACTCCATTGCATTTAGTGTAGCTAACCCAATTCCTAGCATCTGAAGATGTGGCTGGAGATTTTCTAATGTAAAAATATTTTAGTGAGAACTATATTCAGGTTATTATTTTAAGCAGCAAATGTGGTTTGTGTTTTGTTTGGGTTGTTTTGTTATTGTTTCAGGATAGCACAACATTTTATTTGAATTTGTATAGCTGATCCTAGTAGAGATCAGCTGCTCCTGCCAATAGTGTGCATGAGTAACAGCAGCATTACTATGCACATGTCTTAATACTACAACGGTCAGGGCCTGAGCCTGAAAATGTCCTTCACATAGAAAAACAAATCATCTTTTTTTTTTTAATTGTATGAAGAAGCATAGATACTTTTGCTGCATTTCTTATGACCCTTTTGAAGATTAACAGTAAAATCACTGCCATTGTTTATTTTCTGTACCTGAATGATAGATAAAATAAGTGACATCCATTACATTTAGTTCTGCATTGTGTCACTTATTTGAATTGATCATATCTCTCATTATGCATGATATTCAAATTAGGGAGGTGAAAATAACAGTTTATCTGTTAGTTTAGTTTATCAGTTTTGCCACATCTATTTTTTCCAGCCCTGGAGAAATAACCAAGAAATACCAAACAATTAGTACTGTATTTTACATGTAGCAGTGCCTTGTGTTAAAGGAGTATTAAGATTAGAAATTATAGTTTAAGGTGAGCACCTGTTTCTTGTGATGTTTTATCAAAACTGAGAGAACTAAAAATTAAATACTTAACAGTTAAATTTAGTTTTTTACAAATTGTATAGCTGTTTGTCTTCTTTTGCATTTCACTCAGCTAACTGTACTAATCTCTCTTATATACTAGCCTGATTTACAGTATTTGCCTAGGAAACTTTGCAGAGAATATTTTCATTTTATAGAAAATTGTTTTTATTGTAAATTTAAAAACAATCTGGCACCATTATATTATTCTTGGCCAGTCGACTACAGAATCCAAATCTGATGTGTTTGCTTTCAACTGAAGCAAATCCTGACAAGAACACCTAGCTATAAGGCATGAACATTTAAAAAAAATCAAGTATCTTATATTTTTTCATAAATACTTATTTTCACATCTTAGCAATTTTTATCTTCAGGAACATCAGAAATTTCAACAATAATGCTCTTTGCCTTTTTTCTATTGTGTCATGTTGAGGTGCAGGTACCATGCTGATACGGTCATAAACATACAGGTTGTTTTACTGTGATGCACATTAAAACTGTTTGAGTTTGTTTAATTTAAATTGTGCCTGAGGTGACAAGCCATTTGCCAAATCCTGTCACTTTCTATATTAAAAGCACTGATGAAAATGATTGAAGAAGATCTGCTATTTTGTTCCGCAGGCACTCATCCTGTACCTGCCTCCTAGCAACTAATTAAGGCTGATTGCATTGCTTTTGAAAAGACTCTATTACAGTTAATCAAAAAACAACTTGCACTTTGGTCCTCTCCACCTCTACTCACACCCAGTCTGTGCTGTAGTCTCAGAAGACTACTGCACATTACCAAGTTTTGCTAGCAGAATTTATGTTCTCCTGGCAGAGTTCTGAGAGCTTCCACTCTGACCTCCCCTCCCCCCCCCCTTGTTCTGCCAAATAGATTAAGGCTTTTGCTGTCAGTTGACAGCTGACACACAAATCTGCTGGCCAATTTGCTGGTTGCCAAATAAGCCTGTCCTATGTTGCTTGGACCATACCTGGGATAATTGCTGCTAGTTTGCTGTACACTAAATTATTTCATACCATTGTCTTTCAGTAAGAAGCAAGTGCTCTTTCTAAGAGAAGTGAGTTATGTTTAGTAATACCTTTAATTGGACCAACTCTATAAAAAAAGGTAAATATAAAGGAAATAAGGAGTTAAAAGTAATTGTTCTACCTGATATTTAGCTTAGGGTCCATCTGTTTTGTCTGACCTCTCTCCCAACTTTATATTTGGTTCAGTGAAAGATTTTATGACACAAACCTTGCTTCTAGCATATTGTATGGACCATGGTGGATACAACAGCACTGTGGCACTGCAATCTAATAACATGTAGTCATTCAGCAAAATTGAATGTTTAACCAGTTCCCAGCAGTAGAGTTGGAGTGTTGTTGTCAGTGGTGTAATTGAGGGGAGCAGCAGCCCAAGTCACAGCTGTTGGGGATGAAAAGAAAAGGTACAAAGACAGCCACTGTCACAGCAGACAGCTGGCCACACCGCTGGCAGCACAGGATTCAGTGCTGCCTTGTGCACTGAAGCTGCAAGGTGCAGGCCTACCCTTTTATGCCTTTGTTGTAGCCATGATGGTCCAGGAAATATATGGGAAACAAGGGTTGTTTTGGTGAGAATTTTAAATTGGACCAAGTGACAGAGATGTAGTGAGCTCATTCAATGCCTGGGGTAGGGGAGAGGGGTTGGCAACCACTGTAGACAGTGATTGGGGTTTGGGGGGGGGGAAGGTAAGAGAAGTCTGGTCTGCCCCAGATCTCGCACACTGAAGGCTGCCACCGTAGCATTGGCTCTGGTGGTTGCATCCCTGTGGCCTGGGCTCCATCAGAGCTGACCCTCCTGCCCTGGTATTTATCCCATCCTTCCTCCCCCCTACCTGCCCCCGCATTTGCTGTTGGGTGCAGGGCTCCACCTGCTGTGGCAAAAACTCCCCCGCATGTGTGGAGTGAGAAGAAACTCTCGCTCCTCAGATACACAGCTGGGTACAAGGCTGTGCTGTCCAACTGCCTCTGCTGCAGCAAAGACTTTTGTGGGGTAAGGATGGGGATAGTTGATACCTGGGGCTAATCCCTGCCCCCACTCCCACCCCTCCCAATTGAACAACTGCTACCTTTCTAGTTGACAATGTTAGACAAGCTTTCACACACAAAATCCCTTTCCTTTCCAAACATGGCTTAACAACATTTCCTACTCTACAGTTGTTCCAACAAAGGTATTGCCAAAAATCTTCAATTGCCAGTGACTTCAGTGGGAAATATTTATTTATTTTTTAGATTTGTATCCTGCCCTAGTACCTTGGAGTAGGTTTAGCAGGGTGAAAGATCCCTATGCACCATATAATAATATTGACTATTTCTATTAGCTAGAAGCTGCTATGCTAGCATCAGTCAGTTGAGTGGCACTCGGCTGATATAGGCAGGCAATGTCAGTTGATATAGTCAAAGCACTAAGTGAAATTCTTCAGCTTATTCATCAGAACACACAGACTGTAAATCTAGGTGTGTATCAGACTGTTGTGTAATTGGAGAGAAAGGCGATTGGTCTCATTACAAAGTGACTTTTTGTCTAGTGTAGTGTGATAAAAGAATTAACCTTACGCAGTTGAGAAGGCTCTACTTTTTATTTTCAAAGGCTAAAAACACATTAAATATTTTTAAAAATATATGTACTGTTTTTATACCTTTTGTTTGGCATGTTTTGATTTTACACACATTTGTGCACACGCTCTTCTAGCTTATTAGCTGGAGCTGGAATTTTTAAAATACCTCTAAACTACATCATTTTCCAGTGCCAGATAGATTTGTGTTACCACGGTTAAGTATAGTAAAGTACAGAGTAGCCTAAGTATTAGGCTTCTGCTGCAGAAGCAACATTAAGAGTTTAGTTTTTAATTGTTATTTATTTATTTAGAATTCTTTCAGCTAAACATTTTTACCTATTCTTTCCCTTTTTGTATTCACATGCTAAAATCTTATTTTAAAAACTCGAATGCTTTTTAACAACTTTAAACAGAGTCCAGTTTGGAGCTTAAGTGATTGAAGTCTAGTATTAATCAGGCTTGGAGCAATGTTTAGATTTACATAAATAAAATCTCAAACTGTACAGTTATTTTGATATTCTTAATAGATTTTGGCCCTGGTTCTCACATTTGATGTTCAAACATTGATTTGTAAATGATTGCATTTTATCTCATTTAATTATCCTGCTCTGTTAACATGCCATTGTGCTTTGCTCATGTCAGGCTCTGATGTTCTGGCATTGAAGATACCTGTTTAACTTGTCTGTTCCACTACATGTTGTCTGTGTGAGTCACCAGCTATGTCAGGTTAAATTGGGAGAGGTCTAGCTATGTGCTTCTGCAGATTGGTTGCAAGGTGGTAGACTTCCAAAGGAAATGCACCAGTAACTTCTTCCTGCTTTCACTTAAGTAAAAGAAGGTTTGGAGCCAAATAGTGGATTGTAGTAATTATTAGCAAGACCTGAATGCATGCACAAAATAGTCTGGGTAATCTGATACATAAACCCAACCTCTGCTATTTCCCACAAAGTCAGAGTTATATTTCAGGCTCATCAAAAATAGCATTTACCTTTGATTCATGTAATGAAATTGAAGCTTAGTCTTTTTATATTATAGCTCATAAGACAATGTTACTTGAAATATAAAACATACTGGTCGGGGGATGCTAGCAGAAGGACTAGCTGGGATGGAGTGATGGAAGGGAGTGGAATTCATGGACCATCCCCTGCCATGGCAGACCTATAAATTCTTCTCCACGGGCTCAAAATTCTTCTTCTCTTATTCTTTTTAAAGAAGTGAGCCTCTAACTGCTGTTCTGAAGCAACTCTTCAAAATGTGAAGCCCATGTCACTGATGCAAAGTTATACTGATGCAGAGGCTTCTGCTTGAATTTGCTGAAAGACTGAAACTGAACCACTAAGGTGGTAAATGCTCATTTATATGGGTTTCAACTCAGATGCAATTTGATAATACTTTAGCTCTCAACACTACCTATTACACTACTCAGTGGGGCAGAAAGAGAAGCAACGAAGATCTCTTCACTAATTTCCCAAAGTGTATTGTAGTGGGAGTAAACAGCTAGTCAAGAAAGGGTATGGGAGATGAATATATCGAGATGAGGAATCCTTTTACAACCTATGAGAGTGAAACCTAACCATGTGCCCACCGTCCCTCCACTTTGCTGGGAGAACGCTGACTTAAGACAAGTGAAAAATATATCTAAAAATCTTGCTCATAAAGTTGCTTTTCCCCCATGTTGCGCTGTGAGTTATGGAATTTCAGCCTTCCCATAAATGTGAACACTATTTTCAGGGAGTTCTTGTCTGTTTCTTACATTTCAACGTACGTTTTCCTTTAGCTCCTGCTGAATTGACCTGCCTAAAAGGAATTTGGAATTGTTAGTACATTTAAAAATCTTTTATTTTCTATAATGGCTAATTAGTTTTCATTGATGAAACATAAGTACCTTACAGTTATGATCAAAATTTAAAAAGTTGTAGTTTCAGTGTTAGCAGAGGGATATTTTATAAAATAGTTAATGCTTCCAGTTTCATTCTTTCTTTTTTTTGTTGCTCTTGTTGCTGCATCCATAACTGTAGTATCTGATGGCCTTCCAATAGTTCAGTAAGTAATATATGATTTGTTCTCTCATCCTTTCACTCAAAGAAAGAACAAAAAAGTATAAATAATGCCATACTCAGATCACAGGTCCATGTAGCCCAGTATTTTCTCTCTCTCATGGCAGCAAAAACTGAAAGCAGTATTTGAGCAGGATTTGCTTTTGAGTATCTTGTTTTTTGGTGTGAAGTTTTATTTCAGTTGGTTTCTCTCTGGGTTTATTTGTGTGTAGAATTTCTCTAGAACTAAAGCTCAATCCCACTATTATTTAGTTAATAGCTCGGTATGCAGATAGATAAAAATAAGTATTTCTGTGCCAGAAAATCATGTAGAGACTTAGATGTCATGTGACTTTAGAGCTTGTTGCTGGCAGTTTATCTGTGATCTCCCACAGTCATTAGTGTCCCTATAGCTTATATACACACTATTCTACCATAGAATATCATAGAAAAGTAGGGCTGGAAGGGACCTCTAGAGGTCATCTAGCCCAACCCCCTGTGAGGCAGAATCATCCCCAAACCATCCTATAAAAATTCATTGTCTAACTTATTAGCAAAACTACAGGATCAACCCTAACACAACCACATGACATAATACCCTAACCTACCACAGGTAAAGCAGGCAGACCACAGTGGCCAGTGTCCTGCTGCTGCAAAGGTTTTTCCATTACTGCATGCATGTAACTTCCTATAGTTTTTGAGGGACAAATTCCATTTCCTGAACTGGGGGTGGCAACTGTTGATCCTCCTGGATCATGGTGAATGCATGCAAGCCACCCAGGCTTTTAATGCACATGCCTGGGTAAGAATTTTTGGAGGAGTGAAGGCTGCCCAGAACTTCTATCCTTCTTTTAGGCCACTGAGACAGAATCCAAAGACCAGACTGAATCCAGCTGTTTGGTACCTCCGTGGCTATAACTGAATAAGTGTCTGGGAATCAAACCCAGGTCTTCTGTGTGGTAGACAAGGATTCTACCACTGAACCACAGGGGACTTCTTGATTAATTGGTAATGGGTTATTTAACACTTTGATAAGTTTTGAAAGTCTTTGCCCCAATTCTTTACTGCATCCTGACCCTTTTAGCTGTTCTTGCTGTGCAAAAGGAGCCTAAAACAGACTGATTACCCAGCAGCCATTTCCCTGGGAAATCCTTGTGTGGGAGTGATTGGGGGAGGGATGGGCTGTGACTGAAGCTCTTGGTGCTTTGACTCTTCTAGATTCCAGGTGGTTCAAAGGCAATTGCCCAAACTCTTAGTAAGTTAGAGCAGTCCCTGGGGAGGTTTTTCTGTGTGGAGCCTCTGTTATGTCAGAAAAGTTCTCTAGTGTAGACCATTAGAAGGAGTCTTTCTCTTGGCATAGCAATACTGTTTTCCTAAACATCATGAACCAAAGCAACGAAAACCATCTTGTGTTGGCATAGCTGTGTTCACACCAGGGTTTTTGCTGTCATAGCAATTCCAGTGAGAGGGTAATATTTTTTTTCATACCCTTACCCAAATCTAACTGTGCTGGCAAAACTTTTCAGTGTAGATTAAGCTTTAAGAAATGGATCTTGGGCCAGCCAAGAATTTGAGAGTCTAAGAAGTGGTGTAAAGCTCTATCCCTTGTCATCTGGCCTGAAGCTCTTCAGAGGTGTGGCTCATAATTTGGCCTTTAAAGTTTGGCTATATCTATTAGAAATGGAGACTAGCAATTTGAAAATGTACCTGGCTTAAAAACGAATTTAATTCCATCTGTTCACTTTTAAACTTTGACACAGATATAAAAAGTTGAGTTTCTCTGCTGCATCTTGTCATCTGATTCACTATTGTGTTGATCTCCTAGACCAGTGGTGTCAAATGTAAGGCCTGCGGGCCAGATCTGGCTTGCAGAACCATTCCATTCAGCCCACTGGTAGTCTGGTGGGCAACCAGAAATGCTATGTCTTGGCTCTGTGCCACTGGGCAGTGGCATGGAGCCAGAGGCATGCAGCTGCAGGGAGCTGTGTTCAAGCAATACTGCAGAGCCAAGAGGGCTGCCACCCATAGTCATGTCTATCTGGACTGCTTCATGTCCCTGGCTCCAGCTCCATGCTGATGTCTGGTCAGAGCTCCGGGTTGCCTCACATCCCAGTGTCCTCACCAATGCATGCCCTTGGCTGTGCGTTGCCTGAACACAGCTCTGCGTAGCTGCCCAACCTCGGACCCACACCGCTACCTAAATACGGCCCTGTGAATCCAACCCAAGAGGAGCCCTTTTGGTCCAGATCCAGCCTGGGGTGAGTTTGACATCAGTGGTCTAGGTTATAGTAAATTGTGTGCATGTGTGTGAGATGCTTTGTCCCTACCAGCACCCAATTCTTTTTTACTGCCATTAGCACAGGGCATGTCTACATTGTTTCCATGCTTCCTAAAAATAAACTCCGATTTACCCTGAGCTGGTACAGATCTGAGGTGGTAAGGATACCATGGGACTGCTCCCCACCACTGCTCTTGAGATCTGTTTGTCCAGATTATAAGGGCAGCAGCAGCAAGTTCCAGTTGCAGAGTGGAAACAGATGGATGAGACTTATTTTTTATCATCACATTCAAAGACAATATAGAGCCAGTGTAGGCATGCCGGCAGTCATGCCTTTCTTTTCATCAAGTCCTTTTAAAATATTGAAACTTAATTTGTTAAAGAGGAATGCTATTAAGTACTGTTAAAAGGGAAAGATTTTGTTGTGAAGGTGCTTTATGTCTTTTTTTGTAATTGGTATGTTAGTTTTATGTAATGCTTTGCAAAATATCTTTATCACTTTGTTTTTTGCAGTCCAGCCAAACCCAAGAACGTAGAATTGAATTTTAAAGCACCTATAAGTCTTGACAACTTGGAAAGTGAGCAAGAGTCTCTTGAAAAAGCAGTTAATAAAACTAACAACAGTATTGCCAACAAAATTTCCCTGTTTGAAAATAAATGTTCTCAGAATCAGCGACCTACTGATGTCCCTGTTTCAAAAAACAGTGTTGTATCAAATGCATTTGTTGGTAGAGCAAAGTTGAAATTTGGAAAGCAAGCCACAGAAAATGGGCAACCTGATAAAATAATAATTAAGCAGAACAGTCACCAGAAGTTTTTTGAAAATGGGACACAGATTAAAGAAGACTCTGCAGAAATAAAGGTCAAACTTCAAGAAGGCTCTCAAGCAGGGACTCCAACTAATGAGGAGGCTGGAAGGGTAGCAGAACTTAAAGTAAAAGCTGCTGGATCGCTTTTCAACCAAACCAGCAAAGTAGATGCTTGTTCTTCCTTATTAAAACAATCAGATGCAGAACCTCCTATGATTAATAATGACAGTTTACAACCTAAATCTCTCAATGAAAGTAAAATCTTCCAAGATAATGATAACCAAATAATTAATGTGTGCTCAAAATTACCTCAAAATGAAAAAATAATACTGCTGCCAAAAGTAGACATCTCATCACCTTGTAATGATAAGTATCCTCTAAAGTCTGTTTTGGTTTCCAAGGAACCAGAATTACAGAAGATAGAAAACGATTGCAAAAAGACGAAAATAGGAGATTCTACAAGCATACACTGTACCAAGAACAATTTAGATAACGAGCAGACATTAGAGCGATATGTTACCGATATACAGCAAAACCCAGACAACACTTGTAATGGTTCTGCTGCTGCTGCTGATAGCATTTTTGATTCTCCAACTGACATGAAGAAGTTTGCTGAAACTATCAAAAATCTAGACAGCTCAATTTGTGTACCACAGAAGAAAAAAAGGCCCAAGCTTCCCAAATCCCCAGCACCTTACTTTGCAATGCCTCCAATCCATGAAGACAATTTAGAGAAAATATTTGATCCCAATATATTTACACTTGGTTTGGGAGTAAAGAGGGAAAAGAAACAAGATTTATCCCCAGCCCAACAAATTAAAATGCAAAGTCTAGAAACTATAGCTAAGGTAAGACCCAAGCGTATATCTACAGAGCAGAGTATACTTTTCCAGTCGCTGAAGTCATCCAACAGAAATGAACCTATAATAGTTGAGGAAATAAATGGAAAAGAGAACAACGATAGTGTAGATGGTGAAATTAAGAGATCCCGTCTGGAAAAAAGTTCCCTCTACTCAAGTTTACTATCATCAGTAGCTAAAGAAAAGATTACTCCTGCAACCTCAGCAAATACCATCATAACAGCTTTTGCAGCTGACTCCTCAGGCATTCCTTCTTTACTACTGAACACTGCTGGACCATTCAATGTTCCTCAAAAGTCAGAGGTAATAAAACTAAATAGTTCAGAAGATTAAGCCTTAAGAAACCCTTATTTGGAAATGTGGCTTCCAAATAACCTTTTTGTTTTAATTTTCTAATTCAGTCTCTTTCAGATAAAGTTCCAAGTTGCATGGAAAAATATTTTCAAATGGATGATGCGAAAAAAGAATTAGGTTTACAAATGCCAAATTGTGGAAGCAGTGACAAAAGTTTCTCAACCTGGTTAGGGTCTAGCCAGTATGAACGAAATGTTCTTTCTGGTTCATTGGATATAGAGGTGAGTATGTCAAAACTCTGTGTCACTTTGAAAAGTTATTCGGCTTTCACATTTGCTACATGCTGTACACATTTCTCTGATTTATTTTTCCTTCTCAACAGTGACATACATAAATTATGAGTTTAGACTGAAGAATGGTTTAATAGAAATTTAGGCTTTCAAAGTGAGACTATGTATGTAATACTTCTTGATATGATGACAGTCCTGTGAGGTGTCCTTATCTTACAACTCTGTGTAAATAAAAAAACTTCAGACACTGTAGTATGAAGCTTCACTTTGCCATGATTTTTTTGCAAAGTATGTTCTAATTCCATCTTTCTTGCAAATTAGTGGTGTGCTTTCTGTATGCTCCCCTGTTCTTAGTGACTTATAAATACTTCTTTTCTCCTAATGAAATTCTCTGTTGCCAAAAATTCTCTCTACCAAAAAGTCAGTTTCTGTCCATTCCTGCTTCTAACATCCATCTACTTTTCGAAGGGCACTAGCCAGAATCTTGAAAAAGATTTTAAAAGCCGTATAGGGATAAAGATGAAAAGTGTTAATCACCTTAGAGACTAAAGTCCTTTTTGTTTCTTCTGAGTAGCATCCATGCAGACTATTCATTTGATTATACATGCATACATACATATCTATAGATATAGATATTTATCTATCTATAGCTATATATATTTATGTTAAACCAGCCAATAAAGGAGAACCTGTTACTTCCTTAGTAGCGATATTCTTTTTCACTCCATTATGGTATATTCACATTATTTCTATCTAAATTGTGAATAAATACTGTACAACTTCAGCTATTCCTGCTGCTACAGATCTTGGTTCTCAAAGTGTTATTCACCATTACACAATAGACAAAATATATTCAGTAGGTGGTGGAACAGGGGAAAGTAGTTCCTCTTCTCCTCAGTGGGGTCTGCAGGATTGAAAAGAAAAGGAAGTCAGGAAGCATTTCTTCAAACTGAATAGTTATCTGATGTCCCTGGCACAGATCTTTCCTGTCTTCCCCTCAAGGAAGGAGACAACACTGTCTTCCACTCTTAAAGCTGTTTTTCCCCCCCATTTGAGTCCAGACTTATTTCAAAATGTAAGAATCAAATTAAATTAAGCAAAAGTTCAGATTTACTTTGGCAGATGGAAAGGCATTCTTCCTTTGAATGTTTCTGCTGTGGCAGTTTAAGAAGATGTTTGTGAAACTTAGATATTAAAGATGTTTCATTGGTTACTGTCCCTTCCCCAGTTGTGCTCCTGGCTTGAGTTCAAATGAACATTTTGACAAGTTGAGGACCCTGATTTGTCTGTAAACAGAACCTTCTATACACCTGAAACTTACTCCCATGTGGGATCTACTTGGATTCCATATGCATGTACCCCTTTCCAAGACTGGGCCTTTTACTTGAACAAAGAACTCTCTGTAATACAGAGGAACCTAAAATTGTTGTGTGTACATGGGCCCCTCTACATGTGCAAGTAAACGTGCAATGGGATGTAACATGTGATGCACACAATGGCACCTTCTGTCATGCCACATGCAAATGTCAGGAGGTGTGATGGTGGGATCATGCATTAGATCCCGTCATGCCTTATCACTGGTGCAGGGGGAGCCCGGGATAGAGATCTGGCTTCTGCAGCTGCAAGCCCCACAGTTGACTGGGCTTGGCAAGACTCACAGTTGGCTGCAGGAAGAATGCCCCCACGGTGAGCCTCATGAAGTGCAGGGCTCTCAGTGGCAGGAGCGTTCCCTGTACTGCCCCCATGCAAGCACTGCAGCTAATGTGTTCTGTGGGGCTCTCTGTGGGGGCAGCAGGGTGAACGCTGCCACAGCTGTGAACCTTGCAAGCTGCAGAGCTTGCAGCAGGAGCTGCTGTTGCTGCAAGACCCACACCTCATTAGGCTTGAAGCAGCAGCAGTGTTCTCTCCACTGCCACCACTGTGAGCCCTGCAGTGACATGGACCGGGGTGTTCACAGTGGAGGCAGTGTCGGGGAATGCTGCTGCCACTGAGCCTCACACCACATGGGGCTTGCAGCAGGGATGGTGACCTCTGCTGCTCCTGCTGCGATCTCGCAGCTGACAGCGTTGCCCCTACTATGATCCTTGTCAGCTGCAGGGCTGGCAGTGGGTGGTGCACCTCTGTGGCTGGCAACCCCTCAACTGATGGGGCTTCCAGCCACAAGGGAGTATTGGCCACGCATTCAATTAATGCCGTGATTAGTACAAGCTACAAAGTTGTTATATGTTTTTTGTGGAATAACTTTATAGGTTGTTGCTTGTTTTATGTGATATTAATTGCTTGAACGTGCAGCTGGGTTACAAGTTAAGGCATGATTAACTGGTTATAGAGGCCCCCTCTATATGTTACACTTAAGATGAAGAACTATTTTATGTACTCTAGTGACTAAGCTGATTGTGACACTCAAAGTAATAAGCAGCAGGAAGAAAAAAATAAAGTCAGGGCAGCAAAAAAATAAATGACCATGACACCATTTTTAAAATGGGGCAAGTACTAACTGGAATTTAATCAGAAGCTATAAAACCAGTAGTGACTGCGTCAGCGCATCTTGATAATGCCTACAAAACACTAATGCTGGTTAGGCTGCTCATGTTGTGAAACCAATGCCTATCATTCCGAGTAATACTGCCAAGTTATTTTCTTTTATTCTGCCTGTACCTATCTGTAGTTTCTTTTCATATATTTAGATTATAAAATGTTTGGAACAGGAACTATCTTTTTGTTCTGTGTATATGTACAGCACATAGATTAATGGGGTCGAGGCTCAGGACAAGAGCTCCTAAATTCTCTAATACAAATAAATCATTAAAATGCTAATTTTTTTTCCAGGAACCAGAGATGTGGGGTTTTGAAAATTTTCCAGTGCTTTTATTTTTCTGTGGGAACATAGTCCACAACTACAACTATATGGCATATTTTGTATCATTTAATTTAAACTAAGTTTTAAGCTGTTGCTTTTAATTTTGCACATTTGAGCATTTTATGTTGGCTGTTACTATTGGTATATTTTTATTGAGCCCCCTCTGCTATCCTAGTAATTTTTTTAATGAACATTTTCTTACTGGTAGTTTGATTATCTGAAATGTATATTTGATATGCTGCTCTTTCCAATATTTGTACATGGTTTTTTTTTTTAAATTAGTTTTGAATTATTTTTATATTTTCACATACTGACCATTTACTTAACATTTTTGGCACTTTTACACATGCTTTGGCAGTAGGGGGGAGGCACTTTAATTAGAGCAGCTCTGATAGATGCTTTAATACTCTGCGGTGTCTCATGTATCAGTGTCGCCCTGGTTTAAAATAGTGGCAGGGGCACTTGAACTAAAGCTTGTCCAATGAGCTTTAGTTAAAGCACTGCCATCGCCATTTTGAAGTGTGGGGATGCTGATTCACGAGACGCAGAGGCTAGCTGGAGTGTGGTAATTACCATGCTCCAGCAGACTCTATTAATCAAGTATGCTCTGACACGCTGTAATTACAGTATATCAGAGCAGCCTCCATGCTCGTGTACAGGTACCCTAAGATTTTAGAGCACATACCTTTTAAATGCAAAACTTCTCCAGTGTTTTCAAAATGACCCTCGGATACCTGTAACTTTTGGAAAATCTAGGAAGCTGGCCAGCAAAAATTTTAGAAGGTACCAGGCCTGCCCGAGTCTTTCCAGCTTTAATGAGGCCAGAATTGAATTAGTGTGTGTGACAAGACAGTTGTCACCATAAGAAAAACTTGAATTGGAACAAAGTGTACTCAACATCAGCCTACAGAAAAAGAAATGAGAAATGTAATCAAATGTATTATTTTTTAGATTAAAAACTATACTTTCTATTGAATATATTAATATTTGTGTTTCTTTCCTCTCCTTTGCCTATCAGGCTTTTTCAGCAAATGGCCAAAATAAAATCAATCCCAGACCTGGCAAGGTAAGGTTAATATTTCCACTTCTGGTTCTATGTCTTTTTAGTTTTATTTAACAGACTACTGTTTCCTGTTATATTAGAAACAGTGAAATATAATGTTCTCTTTTATGTTTTTTTTTTTTAATTTTTTAAATACAGATGGTGATATGCAGTGAACCAAATGTTCAAGAGAATAATATTGAAGTTTTTTATGATATTTTGGATTGCAGTTCTTGGGTGCTGTCACCAGTGATTTCTGTTAAAGTTATCCGAGGATGGTAAGAGCGGGGATTTTTCTTCACGTTATGGTGCCCTTCTTTAGTGCGGCTAGGAATCAATGGGACAGGTCCAGTCTGTAACTAATTTGTACATCTGCTTTGCAGACTGCAGCGTAGGGCAGAGATATCCAAACAAGTTCAGGAATCAATCTTATCACTGCAGAATGGAACTCTACATAAGCTAACTTACCCTGTTTAAGAAGCTGAGTAGACTAGCTGAAATGAACGTTAAGTGGAACGAGTGTTAAGCAAAACCAGAAGTTTTTGACAACCCAAAATGGTGGCCCTGAGTGGTATAATGAAACTCACTGAACGCTAAGTGGAATCGAGTATCAGTTTAAAATGAGCATTATAGCAAAACAGTGATAAGAGAAATAGCGTTAAGCTGGGGTTGCCTGTAAAATGTGTTGTGCTAACTTGGTTGTGTCTACACTTTGCCACAGCCTGCAACATGGAAATCCCCTCAAGTGCAACTTTGTTTTTACTCGTTCTACCTGACCAGGCTGTGGTGGTCCATTTTTAACCGGGCCAATGGCACTTTATCATTAGATCCACCCATGATTGGCTTCTAATCTCATTTTGCATCATAAATTCTATGTATGGGTTTCTCTTTATAAATCTTTGTGCCCTTCAAAGGCCAAATAATGGATGAAAGTTTAAAACTCAAGTATGTTTTAAAGGTTTTCAAATTTCAAACCACTGACAGCCAAGATTCAGGGTTTTTTCCATTAACTAAATCAATATTGGTGGTATTTTTGAAGTAATGAATATGAACTTTTCAGATTCTTTTTTGCCAATACCTGTAGTACTAGTCACTGCTTTATTTGCCTGAAAAATGATCCATGTGTTGGATTAAATACCTTGTATAAAAACTTCAGAATTTTTTTAGAGTCCAGTCCTGCTTTTTTCATTTGAAATGCATTGTAATATTCTATTTCATATAACAAATGCAGAAGTAATCTCATTGTTCACCCTCAACTACAGTGATATTTGATACTGACTTGATGTCCTAGAGAAAATCTAAACAATTTTTTGGATTATTTTTACCAACTACTTCTATAATGATCATTTTGTAATAACTTCAGGGTATGAACATTCTCTGTGGCCACAGATGGTCAAAGATGCTTAGCCTTGTCATCACACTTTATAATAAACCTTGTGTTTCTGAGTGGCAGAAAGCTCATATCTCATCTCCTTTTGCTTCAACATATTTTATGATCAAATTGATTTTTCCTAAGCAGTTTTGGAATTGGAACACTCCTTTTGATAGAGGTTCATTAGAACTCCAGTGTTCAATGTAGGGTTTTGTGCTAATACAAAGTGTTCTTACTGTCCAGTATTTTCAGATGAAATCGGAATTCCAACACTACATTTTGATTTTAAAGAAATCATACCCTCGATCTTAAAATATATCAAAGAGTAACATATGACAATATATACATCAGCAGTGTTTGACTTATTTCCTTCAGTATTTCAGTTACACTGGGATAGAATTTCAGAATTAATTCCATTCTTTTATTAACTCTTTCTCCTGTTCTGTCTTGGTTTTGTGTGTATGCTTGTTTAAATTTAGAAACATTTTTAATTCATATGCCTCAACTTTGCCTGAACATTATAGACTGTATAAATATTAGCATTTTAAGTGTGTGTTTTTTTCAAATTTTCATTTAAAAATAAATCCTATGAGAATATCTTTTTACCTTATGGCTTAGGATAACCTATACCAGGGTGGGCAATTATTTCAGGCGGAGGACCACTTACCCAGTTTTGGCAAGCTGTTGAGGGCCACATAGGTAGCCCCACCCCTTGACAGGTGCCCCACCCCCTGGTCACCATCTTGGGACCAGTGTCTAAGGGCCATCACTGGTGGGGCCCACAGTGGAGCACAGGCTGGCAGGGGTCTGTGGAGCCGGGATGGCCTGCACCAGCAGAGAGAGGGGGGAGCTGGCCTGGCTCCATAGAGCCCCTGCCAGCCAGGACCCTCGCTCCTGCCACCCTGCTCTGGGCCCTGCTGGCACTGGCCCTGAGACACTGATGCGGGGCCCATGCTCCTGCTGGCTCCTGCAAACTGCTCAGTCCCAGTGCCCCCCCAGCGCCACGGAAGTGGGGGGCAGCGTGCAGCCCTGACCACCTGCTCGCTGGCAGGGAAGGAGCTAGTGCTGAACAGCGAAAAAGCGGCCCCGCCCCGTGGCCAGCACTCCCTGCTGCAGCCGCTCACAGCCCACACAGGCAACCCCACACAGGCTGCGAGTGGCTGCAGCATGGGTCGCCAGCCACAGGGTGGGGGAGGGGCCACTTTTCTCTGCACTCAGCTTTTCGCTGACCCACTTTTCCCCAGGCTCCTTCACTGCCCAGGGTCCTCCCCTGCTCTTCTTTCTCCTCCTCCCCCCTCCCAAAAGGTTCTGGCACCAGTGCAGCTGGGGAGCCACATGGTCCCAGGCCAGAAGGCTGGGTGGGCCCTGCTGTTCTAGGAACCCACCAGGGTTTCCCCTGGGTCCTACTGGCCCTGGCTCCTGTCATTTTTTACAGGAACCAAGAGCAAATAAATATTAATTTCCTACATTTTGTAGGGGCCTCGCTGGCCGGATAAAAGGGGCCTTGTGGGCCAGATCCAGCCTGTGGGCTGTATTTTGCTCACCCTGGGCCTATACCATAGTTTGGGATAAGTGAAATTGTAATGAGAAGCTGTTTATAGTATTGTGGAGGTAGGGAAGCATAAGGTTTCTATCCCTTCTATTTCTAAAATAAGATGGCTTATCAGAAGTTTTTAAGTTCAGAATTGGTAGAAAGTGTGTGTGTGTGTGTGGTGGCTACTTCTGTTAATTAATCATGTGCATAGATTTTTTCAGGTCAGATGAGGCCATGGTGATCTTGTCTAAACTTTGGCATATCATATTTATTTGCAGATATATGCGGCTTAGTTGGTTGAAGTACACCATATGTTTTAGAAAGTTATGGTTAGTTAAAATGTCATCAATAAATTCATGAAGGGAAAATCTCTCTTCTTCTTCAGTTGGATTCTCTATGAAAAACCAAATTTTGAAGGAGCCTCTATTCCTCTGGAGGAAGGAGAATTGGAACTCACTAATATATGGGATGAAAATACCTCAGAAGAAGAGGAATGCAAATCTGCTAAACCTGCAGTGATTGGTTCCATAAAACATGTAGTAAAGGCAAGTAATGAAATGTATTTTATGTAGGCTCCAGAATTGTTTCCTTTATTGGCACAAATAATTTTAATGTTGAGAAACTGATGTAGTAATAAACCTACCATGTCTTGAGATTTTTAAACTTACTGGTTGATTCTGTTGTTTTATAGTAGCAGCTCTGGTAATACCTATTACAGGGCTAAGAGAGGAAGGACACCTACTCCCTGATATTTGTCATGACTTGAGCTCTCAAAGCGTAGTAGAAACATGACAAGCTATGTATGCCTTGTTGATGATTTTATCTTTTAATCTGCATTTTGTATTTTTACATTCTATAAAAGTCTTTGTCTTCATTACTACAATTGGCTTATTTTTATTTGGTCTTTCCTATTCTCACATAGGTCTTTTAAAGAAGTTAATCGAATCACATTTTCAAAAATGCATATGCATTTTTGTGTGTGTCCAATTTATACACACATAGACTTCAGTGCGCATTGATAGACTCTGATCTACAAGTCGTCTATATGAATATGTAGATTGAGGGTTTCATGCACACGATGGAGTACCTTATTGCATGTCTTTTCAGTTTATCATTAACACATTAGCTTTCAAGTTTACCCAAATAAATATGAAGCAGGAGAAGATTTGACATGGAGAAGGAGGCACTTTTTTCTTTGTGAATAGAGTTTCTAAGAGTTGCCTATTCAGTGTTATGCTAGGATTTAATTAGAAAGAAAAAACATTGGAAACACAGAAAGAGATGCGTGTCTCCATAAAACTTCAAAGGTGATTTAAAATACACTGAGAAACACAGTGGAAGTTGCGCCACCAGCTTGGCCACATTCAGTTACGGGCCTCCATATGGCTGTAACTGAGACAGAAAGAGGATAAATGGTGGATAATCTGTGGTTATGTTGAAAACTGATTTACGGATTAGCTCCTTAAATTATGTAAGAATTTACAGCAGCAGTAAAGTGGTGGTATCATTTTTATAAAATCATATTTTTTTTCAGGATTACAGGGTTTGCAGAATTGATTTATATACAGAACCAGAAGGGTCAGGTATTGTAACTTCATTTTTTGATGACACTGAGGAAATGGGCATATTTGGCAAAACACAGAAGACTTGTTCTATCAAAGTACTTTGGGGCGTGTAAGTACATAGTTTTATGTAACTTTACTAGTATGAAAGGAATTTGTCCTAAAACTGCTGGTTATAGCTACCAGACATGCAAATACATGTGTCTTTATAGGTAATAATTTAATTCTAGTCACATGCTGCCTGATCACTCACTGAAAGGTCATATGAAAGGGTATACTAAATGTGAGTATTAAACAATGAAAATAGTATATGTACTCTATTTAATATATTCTTGACTTGGTATTAACTACTGAAGTATTGACATTATCTGTTGCACTGAAGTCAATGTCAGAGAATTGTTCTAACACATGAATTTATGTCCTGTAAATGAGTAAATCGAATTACTTCATCTCTTAGTTTTAAATGACTGAACACAATACATGTAGCCTTTACAAGGAGATGTAAATCTAAAATAGGTTGGCATTGTGTGCAACTGGTGGCGGATATAATGGGAGAGTGATTTTTTTTTTTTGCTGGCTATTGTGGCTCCTCCAAGCAGTCAGCTTGGAGACAGGATCCTAACGGCACATCTAAATTATTAGGTAGTAATAGAGAAACTACAAATTTGTTCCCCCAAAATGAGTATTCCAGATAAGTAGAAAACCAGGCAAAGAAATACCACGTAATGAAGCAAGACCAGACTGGTAATGAGAAAATCTGGTAGTATAAAATAATCTTGGTCAAGTTATTGTGAACTTGATTCAGTTTGAATTAAATAGAAGGATCACCAAAACTAGTTCTGTAGGTTTTTATGAATTCAAGAGGGTGGATTTTGATAAACTTTGGGCACCAGCTAGTAAAGTCAACTAGACGGTGGAGCTTAGGGACTTGAATGTGGAGGAGGCGTGGAATTTCTTCAAGTCAAAAGTGCATGATCATCAGAAATTTGTGTCCTAAGCAGAGAGGAAAAACAAGTAGACTAGGGGCTGGAAATGTAACTGGATGAATAAACACCTCAAGCAAGAAATTAGGAATAAGTAGGGTGCCCACAGGGAATAAGAACAAAAAAAAGGAATGAGCAGTAAAGAAAGCTGTATCTTTTTGAGATCAAGAATGTAGAGGCAAAAGAAGTGTTCATGCTACTGTGCAAGGTCCTGGTGCAGCCTGTATACAATTGTGGTTACCCATGTTCAAGAAAGACCAACTTAATCTGGAGCAGATGCAGATAATGACTTCTAGGATGGGAAATGGAAAACCTATCATATGAGAAGAAACTTAAAAAAAATTGATTTCTTTCTGACAGGGCTCATCTACACAAGATGTTTTACTCATGATTAGAGCAAATTGCTGCGGAGTAAGCATCACCATTTACACATGCGGATGCTTGCTGATCAGTAATTTGCTCTAATCATGAGTAAATTTGCTACCTGTAAATACAAGTAGCAAATTTACTTGCAAGTAATTACTGTGCAGAGTGGCATGTGTAGATCACAGATTTGCTCCCTGTTAGCCAGGCAGCAGGGTGTGGGAGACTGCTCCCTGCCCCTGGGAGCTGCCTGTTGCCAGGGTGGGCACTGCCACTATACTCCAGGAGGGGAAAATGTCCCCCTGCCCTGGTAGCGGGGAGCTCCCAGTCCCCACTCTGCAATCACAAAGCAGGGGCTGGGGACAGTTCCTTGGCCAGCCTGGAGCTGGCTGGGGCCTGTCCCTGACCGGGACAGTTCCTTGGCCAGCCCTAGGCTGTCCCATTTTGGGCAGTCCCCAGCCAGCTCTGGAGTGTACATGCAGACTTCTCCATGCAGCCTGGGGCTGGCTGGAAACTGTCCTGGTTAGGGGTAGGTCCCAGCCCTATGACTTGATCGGGCAATCGAGGCACCAGGCTTAGAAAGCCCCCTGCCCTGATTTGGAGCTGTGAAGTTCCCAGTCTTCCAACAGTAGTAAGCAGAACAAAAAAACCCTATTTTTAAGATGTAGTTTGAATGGGATTGCCTGATATGGTGCATGCAACTGAAGGAGGCTGAAGTGGATGCAAGATGTCACTTTCAGTCTTACATTTATAAATCATATGGGACAAGAAAAAGAGTTGTGGTAGGTGAGGGAGGTAGTCAACTCAGTTTGTTGTTTAAAGGGCAAAACAAAGCATGTCATTTATTCATGAAGATAAACACTGACTCTCCAGCTGAGCTAAACAGGCTCCCTTGGGAGCAAACTTGGGATAGAATTGGCCCATTGAATCTAGGATGGTCAATGTTATTGGTAATATTTTTAAAATATCACCAAAAACGCACCATCTGTAGATGGAATAACCTGCCACCTACTTTTAAAATTATTTGTTTTAAAGTAAATCTTTTTTTACCTGTGTAGAAAATGTCCAGAATAATTCCTACCATGTTAATAGCTAGGGCTGTGCGAAGGTTTGGTAGCCAATTTGATTCGGAGGAGATTCAGCGGCCAAATCTCCGAATCCAAATCGAATCAGGAGACCCAGTAAAAGGTCCAAATTGAATTAGAAGCCTCTGAATTGATTCAGAAAGATTTGGAGATTCGGAATGCTTGCAGGAAATAGAAACTGAGAAGAGGGAGGGGGATGGATGGACAAGGCTGAGAGGGGTGGAAAGACTGCTCTGATATTGACATCTGTAGCTGGCCAGTGACTGTGATGTTTCTCTGAGTTCCCTTCCAATCACAGTGCTCTGGGGGAGGGCCATAGAAACAACATATCAAGCTGTGTCTGAAGGAATCTGTGCCTTTTGTGATCTGTCTCTCATTTGGAGCAGCATCATCTGAAAGGCTCTGGCTTGCTATCTAGTCTCTTGCTAGCTAGTCTTTCTTCTTGTAAGTTGTATCCAATCCTTTCCTAGTTACCCTTGCCTACAATCCCTATTGTTATCCCTATCCATTCCTTTCAACTTATTCTTTCTCTTATTTGTTCTTGTTAGTCTGTCTCGATTCTTTCCCTTCATAAAAATAAATCTGTGTTTTCTCTGACAGTGTGTCATCACTGCACAGGAAAGCACAACATATATTACAGACGCACACACATTTTGCAGCACACCAAACATTATGAAGCATGCTGGAAAGGCAGGTGCCAGGTGCTGGAAAGGCAGGGGGCAGAGGGAGAGCTACAAGTTCCCCCACCCCAAACATAGATGCACCCTCTTTCCTGGCAGCAGTGAGTCTTTTGCTGCTAGTGGGAGCAAGGAGGTGGTAGCAGTGCCTACACCTTCACTACCACCACTAACCAGCAGCAGCATGACGTTCTCCACCCCAATTTCAGTTCCCAGCGTGAGCCTTCCAGTGCCAGAGGAGGAGCTGAATCTGGAAGCGGAGGAGCTGAGGGCCATAGCAAAAGAAATTCTGGGGAAGGAAGAGGAATCTGAGTTTATGCTTACACCCCTCAAAGTTCCCCTGTAGGTAGGTCTCCTTCTCTGGAAGGCACTTCGGAGAAGGTTAAGGGGGCAGGTGGCTCAGTTTCTCCTGTTGTTGTGCCTCTGCCTGGTGAGTAGAGGGATAAGGCAGGATCCCCACCCTCAACCCAGAAGTGAGGGTGTAGTGTAGTGTGAGATCATTCTGAGGTGGCAGATGATCCCAGGTATTCTACCTGCCAGCACTGTCGGAGGCAGATCAGTTGGGGCAAAGACATGAAACACTTTGCCACCACGGTGATGCTGCTGCATCTCGGAAGGCAGCATCCCCTTGTCCTTGTTCTTCCTCAGCCTGGCACCAATGGGAGTGTACCCAAAAAGAAGTCCCCCTCTCATTTCAAAGCCCCTGTCCCCAAGAAGCAGAGGCAGGCCACCCTGGACCAGTGGGGGAAAGGTAGAGACAAAGGGGGGCGCGTTCCAAAGGCGAGTGAAGTCACCCAGAACATTGGGGAGACGCTTGCTCTGGACGGCCAGCCCTTCTTTGAGCATCCAGGGTTCAGGCAGCTCACAGCGCTCATGGCCTCATCATACCAAGTCCCTGCATGCACCACCTTTAACAGGATGGTGGTGCCCTCCCTGTATGAGGTATACAGAGAGTACTTGAGGGAGTAGCTGCAGAAGGGCAGGTCCCCAGGCAGCCTTGCACTTCACCTTGGACATCTGGAGCAGCCAGGGTGGAGATCATGCCTACCTCTCCCTCACAGAGCACTGGTGCAATCAGTCAGGCCATCAATGGGCTCTCATTCAAGCGGAGGTGATGAATGGGTCCCACATGGCAAGGGAGATCATGTTGGCCGTGAACTGCATGGCGTAGGGGTGGTTTGTGGGGCAGGGCAAGCTCACCTGTGGGTTCATGGTCACCGACAACAGGGCCGATATGGTCAAGGCCATCCATGATGCCAACTTTGTTGGTATCTGTTGTGTGGCACACAAGTTCCACCTCATAGTCAGGGCACCTTGAAGGGGAACAGGGCTTGGAGGGGGACAGCACCGTTACTACCAGCCAACTTATTTCAAAATTCAGGAAGGTGGCTGGCTACTTCCACTGGAGTATCAAGGGGGGCAAGATGCTAAAGGACAGAGGCAGAGCTGAGCATCCTGCAGCACAAAATCATGCAGGATGTGGAGACTCAATGGAACTCCACATACCTGAGGTGCAGGCACTAGTGAAGCAGCTGAAGGAGGGCATCAAAAGTGGCTGGATCTGTTGTGGTCCACTACAGTCCATGTGCTGGCGGGTATGTGTGACCTGAGGGTGAAGTGAAGCATCTGCAGCAACAAAACCCTTGATCACTGGATGGAGGTGCTGGTGAACAGTCAGGGAGATGGAAGGGCACAGGCTGGGGGGCGTGGAAGAGGAGGATCCATTTTCCCATGCCAGCACTCCAGCCATGAGCCAATCTCCTCCACCACAGCTGCTGCCAATGTGGGCCAAGGGCATGGCTTCAATGCTGGGGTCCAGAGGCACCAGACCCCGCCATCGGGTAGGTAGCGCAGAGGCCTTGGTGGCTGCCTATCTCGCCGAGGACGTGGAGCCTCTGCATTGTGACCCCTTGGCCTATTGGGCAACCCACAGCCAGGTGTGGCAGGACCTGGCCACAGTTGCCCGGGAATACCTGTCCTGTCCACTGACCAGTGTTCCAAGCAAGAGGGTGTTCAGCATTGCTGGGGATGTTGTGACACCCCACCGCACATCCTTGGATCCTGGTTTGGTGGAGAAGCTGGTGTTCCTGAAGGTGAACCTCCTGCTGCTGGGGTTCCCTAAGCTCCACGTGCAGGTGGAGTGAGTGCCACCCTCCTAACTCCGCACCTATTTGCTTTTTTTATTTGTGTTCAGAAACTTGAGGTCCACTTTCACAGAAACCCCTGCACTACTCTGCCTGACACCTGGCAGGCCTCATTCCCCCACAAGGGGCTACCATCCCTTCTGCATTCAGCCTGTTCTGCCTTAACACGTACAAGTGATATGAGTTTTGCTTTCAACATATTGAGGTGCACTTTCACAGAAACCCCAGCACTTATCTCCTTGTAACTTGGCAGGCTTCATGCCTTCAGAAGGGGCTAGCATTCCTTCTGTTTTCATCTGAATCTGCAAAATAATGACAAAGTTATAGGTATTTTAATGATTCCCCATTATAGTCTATGGCCAAAGCTCCAAATTGGCACCAAATCAAATTGGGATAGTGATTTGAATCACTGAATCGGCCAAATCCAAATCGAATACTTGCTGTTTTGTGCAGGCCTATTAATAGCCAAAAGTTTTAATTTACCCTATGTCCCCCCAATCCAGGCAGGTGCATAGTAAAGGTCAGAATGATAATTTCTAAAGGGTGTGTGATAATGAGGTTAGGTCTGAGTTGTCCTTTTGGTTTACAGCATGTTGCAAGTGTTTTCAACTTTGAAAAAGTGAACTGAAATGTTCAGTGAAGAAGATAAAAGATTTAATTTTAAAAGTCAGCTGAGATGTCTAAAAGAAAAAAGTAGACCAGACTGCAGAATGTTAAAATGCTTTCAGTTGTATATAAAAGCATTTTAGTTTGAATATTTTTAATGACTTCATAGCATTGTGAAATAGCCCCTGAATTTCATATCACTTTCCCAGTATTCTTCATGGGTACTGTTAGGAGGTAATTAAAGTGTACAGTGCATTTTAGTTTATCTGAAAACTCTGTAAGCTGGGAGTTTCTCTCTTGTTAAATGTAAACAAGTTTGATGGAAAAGGAAACTCTCGAGGAAGCTTGGGTGGTTTAGCAAGCTCCTCCAAATCTGAACTGAAATGATCTATTCCTCCAAAATGGCATTAAGGAAAGTGTGCAGGTAGAAGAGCTTTCTCTCAGATAAGTTAATGAAGATCCCACAGTACATGTTTCAAGATGTACACATGCTCATCGTAGTTTCCTGGCTAAATTCCAGATGGGCATTATTATAACTTCCCTTCTTAAAATTCCTAACATCCCTACCTAATCCTATAGCTCAAGTGTTGTAGAATGTTCCTGTGCAAAGCAAAACAACTGCTACATTTTCCCCAAAGGGTGGGTACGCAACCATTGTAGGATGTTTTGAATGGTAAATGAAATGTGCTGCATATGTTTCAGTCTTTATTTACTTTGATAAAGAAGGTTTTAGGAATATTTTATGAAGTTGTCCTAATTATTGTCTTGCTTGCAGGAATGCATTTCTGTGCAACTGTAAGCAATATCTACACATGCAAATTAAAAACTTAAGCTAGAAAAAATATTTGCAAGTGTTGTATTTACTGGCTAATTAAAGACAGATAAGGGAAAAATCAGTTCTTTGTTTGTTACTTCTACTTTTCAGTTTTAAGTGGTTTGTGAATAAACTGAGATTAGATATTTCTAGGAAATGAATCGTGCCTGGGCCACGTTCTTCAGATTTCAGAATCAACTGTAAACTTGTTTAAAATGAAAATATTTCTGCATTTGTTTTCCATGATATCTCAAAATCCTGACTGCTCAAAACTATCTGGGTCTTTTGAAGGCAGGCAGGCATGGAGGTTGAACCTTAAATACAGCATAATTTGTCTTTACGTATTAGCCTCATACTGTGTCTCAGATTTTATGGAGATTCAGATATAAACATGATTTTAAAAAATTGGGAAAGAATTGGAGAAAAAATCTCATGGGGAAATGCACAGTGGGTAAAAGTGTCAAATACTGAATCTAGAATATGCAAGTATTTCCTTAACTAGGAACTAATTGCACATTCCTTGCATTTTTGTTGTAGGAACAACAAACCAGTTTTATACACATCATTTGGAACTATTCAAGGAGTTATTGCTGTTCTTCCTCCTATTTAGTTATGAGAGATTCAGACATAAGCACACTCAGTTTAATTGAATAATCACCATTATTTTAATCAGTTTTTAATTCATTAATTAAATTAGAATGTTGATTACATCAGAAACACTTTTGGAAAATGTTCTTGTTCAAATATGATGACCACTAGCCTGATCTAGGAAAGGTCGTCATTTCCTGTTGCTTAAACAGGAAAATCTATAAAGTGGTTTGTTTTTTTTCTAATCAAGTTTAAGCTGTGTACTTCCTGCACATTGCAGAGATTTTCTTCTTGCTGGCTGTGCATGATCACTATTCATGTACTGACAAGAAATGGTTAGTTGCTATCCTGAGTCACTGTGTGATCATACCCCTTTGCACATAGTTTATTAAACATATCTAGACGTGTATGTTCATTGGTATTGCTCAACAGAAGCCATTGCTAAAAATGAATCTGTGTGCCATTACCTTCTTGTTGGGAAAGCAGGGAAAGATCAGATCATATTTGCATTTACGTGTATATTTTTATGCATAGTTACAGGGCTTATTGGCCCTTTAGTATGATGAAACAGCAGATATTAACCTCTTTTTCATCACTAGATTTGTACATCAGTACCCTTAAATAATCAAAGGTTACACAAGTGAGCCTTTTCTCTATGTTTTATACAGTTTCATGCTCTATTTATTAGAAGTCTAAATAATTTAAAAAATGAATTGACCTCCTTTAGGCATGTAACAGTTATTAGTACATTTCTTACTTCATCCCTTGTACATGCATATTGGCACTGGTTGAAGGAAAAAACAATTTGCTACCACTTTGGAAAGTGGTCAATGCATTATAAAGTGTTAATCTAACTTTACTTTAGATGGTGATCAGCCTTTCAAGGATATGTCTATACTGCAATCAGAAATGCGATTACAGTACAGGGAGACCTACCTGATCTAACACTAGTGTAACTAGTACAGGGGTCAGGAGCAATTAAGCCACAGTAAGCTTTTATACTGCCAGTGCATCTGCAGCTTCCTTGCAACTAGTCTGAGCTCACTAGACTAGAGCTAGCCCAGGTCTTCCTGCATAGTCTGCAACCATACCTGCAAATGCAGTGTATATTTATAAACCCTATATATAAAAAATAATCTCAACTTCTGTTGCTATTGTTGGATACCTTTAATAAAATACATGAAAATTATGAGATAGAAAAGGGTGCTGACTGACATTAGAAGGGGTTTTTTCATCATCTCAAACTTTTCTCATTTTTCCCCACTGATTTTCTTTCTTTACACTCTTTATATCTATTTGACCCTGCAGTGAAGTGATTGGTTCTAAAATAATCTGTTCAAGATAACTTCCATGGCAGTAAAATATAATATCCTAAATATGTGATTACTACTTCACTGCACAATCAAGGAAGAGGAGAAAATGAGCTGCTAACCTTTTATTAAAACCCATACATCTTAAAGGAAAATAAAAGGCTTTTGGTCAAAAAAAAGAGTCTTCTAGCAAAGTCTCTTGCAAACTTGCTGAAGTGCAGAAATTCCCGTTATAAACACACACAGTGTATATGCTTTGGAGGTATCTACATTCTCTTTATTTTACCTGATTTATAACGGGGGACATAAAGTTAAAATTGCGCTCTTGCTTTTTCCCCATTTTTCCCTTTATAATTGTAAGTTAAGAGTTGAAATTCCATACCACTTTAAGTTTGGGCCATATACCACTGCACTGTGAGCCTACATTCTTACCTTTATATTGCTTCCTGTGTATGATCAAAGTCTCTTATTAAGCATGAAATCGATAGAACTATGCAGATTAGCATCAATTTTACACAAGACAGAGGGACAGAGAGAGTGCTTGCTGCCAGTAACATCTGACAGATATTCAATTTCTTCGTTAAGTCTTAACAAAGGTCAAGGATAGTTTGTGAGCTCTTGCACTCAGAAAAGTGTGATTGAAATACAAAGTGAGGGAGGTGTTGTGAAAGTGAAGGGCTGCTACCTATGTTGCATCTCTTTTAAGGCAATGAAGAAATACTGTTTCCAAAGTTTTTAAGCTACTGCCTTTTTCTACAGAACACTAGATTCATTTTAAACTAAAAATGTAACACCTAATAGGTTGTGACTTTAGGTCTGGTCAGAATTTTTCATCAAAACTGTTTCAATGTAAAATTGTCTCATTTCAACTAATTTCTTCATAAAAAAAAAACCCAGCAGCTTTCCAAGGAAAAAATGTATATGGTCAAATTCCATAACATCTGCTAACTGTACTGACCTCCCTACAGCCCTGATCCTGCAAATGAAAAATGGGACTCAAGGAGCAGAAGGTTGTTTTAGCACATCTGTTCTGAGGCTGGGGTCCTAATAATACATGCAGTCCTTTATTTGCTTTTATTGCAGCACTGCAGTGACATCCTTGCAAGGTACTATGAGGCTGCAAACGGACATTGCTTTAGTCCTGACATAAGCCACTTTATCCCAGGACAGCATGCAATCATTCAGACGTCCATATCCATTGTCCCAGAATAAATCCTAACAAGGTTTACAGGATAAGAAATACTAGCAGTTTATCCTGGGACATCACAAAGTGTGTCTGTACAGTTATCCTGGGATGGCATCATTGGCTCTATGGCAGAAAAGCGGCAGTGAATTCAGCTGCTAACTAAACCCTGATTAGAAGGGCTATGTGTGTACATGCCAATTCCAGGATATTTCTGTTCCAAGACAAACACAGGCACAACATGCCCAGGGACAAATGCAATGTCTGTTCCTAGCCTGAGAGTATTACATTTTTTCTCACATGTGTCTCAAACATATGTGTGTGATGGCAGAGCACTGCTTGCATGAATGACTAACAAATAGTACTGAAGTTTTTAACTCCTTGGGTTTTTTTTGTCCTTATCTAGATGGCTGATTTATGAAGAACCTGGTTTCCAGGGAATCCCTTTAATGTTGGAACCTGGTGAATATCCTAATTTAGCCTTCTGGGAGAAGAAGGAAGCCTACATTAGATCTATGAGACCCTTGAAAATGGTAACATGTAACTGCTTGCAAATTCTATAGTCAAGGCACCTAGTGCTAATATGTTAATACTAACATGTTATATTGCAGCCCTATGCAAAATTTGCAAAAATAGCTTATATGTAATTTTGAAAATCTTTATATAGGATTTTTAATGCATTTCTAGAAAGATCTTGGACTTCTAGGTATAACTGTGTCCATTAGTATTTAATTTTTGTCTGTGATGCTATGGACTTTGAAAAATCTTCTTTCTTAAAGAAAGTTGTCATTTGGAATACATCTGTGAACACTTAAATTTATTGGAGATCAAATTATTTTTATTTTTATTTTTTATTTTTAGGGTGGCCGCAAAGTTGAACATACTGGAGAGCCCAAGGTAAAAACAGCAAGTACATTTATTTAATTATTAGGCAAGCACTTTTAATACCAGAGACATGACAGTCATCAGTGTATAATGTCAATTTATTTTTTCAAGGAGGACAAGGACTAGTACCATGGTTTGTATGTGTGTCTTGCTCAAAAACCAGCTGCCAATTATAGTGTATGTGTATGAGTCCACAAATTATGTATGTGATAGCAGAGAGCTGCTTGCATGTGTGAATAATGAATATTTAAATCCTAGTTCTGCATTATGATCTACAGGGGCAAAACACTGAGATAGTGGAGACCCACTGGCTAGTTTCATGGTCCAGTCTTTTGCATATAAATCTTTAGTACAGAGGGAATGACTGCTTTCAAGGCATGTTGACTGGACTGTCCTTGTAATCTACTTTTTTGTAACTTGCTTCATCTAATTTCTGTTGTAGGTAGTCCTTTATGAGAAGCCTTTCTTTGAAGGGAGAAGCATGGAACTGGAATCAGAAATACTTACTTTTACTGGGGAAGAAAAACAAAAAGAAGAATTGGGATCAAAAAAGACAATGCCGTTTACATCAGTGGGGTCTATAAAAGTGCTGGGAGGACTGTAAGTAGAAGGAGATGCCACAACATTCCTAATTTAAGAATGAAGGAGAGTCTGGTCCAAGTAGTAGCAATGTGAAAATGGAAATTGTATCGGACAGGCAAATTTCCTTTGCCTTCATAACTTTTGCCAAATTTTGTATATTCACTTCAGGATGTACAAAGAAATTGGACCCTTCAGAGCCAGTTCCTGTGACACCTCTTGGCTGTCTAAGTAGACTTAGACGTCTAAGTGCAATTATCTTACAACCTATATGAAGTTTAGATTCACTAGTATCTGACCCTTAAGACTGAGTCACAAATGTGCCTTTGTTTTAAAAGAAGCAAATTGCTTAAATCAGGATTCATTGTTATTGAAGGATTATAGGACAAATTCAGATTCTTTTACTGACTAGTTTCCTTTCTCCAGCACAGTTTTTTGCCTTTCTTTTCCCTTTTCAGTTGGGTGGCTTATGAGAAACCAAGGTTTGCGGGTCATCAATACTTACTAGAAGAAGGAGCATACCAGTACTGGAAAGATTGGGGTGGTTACAGTGAGGATCTGCAGTCCCTGCGGCCTGTTCTTGGTGTAAGTTTCAAGATTATGTGCTATTTATTGCTTGGACCCAGTGAAACAATTTTTTCACATTTGCCTTTGATGTTTTTGTTTGCTTCAACAGGACTTTGCAAGCTCCCACATGATAATGTACAGTGAAGAAAATTTTGGGTCTAAAGGTGCCAATATCAGTGTATTAGGAATAATTTCCAATTTAAAGGACACTGGATATGGACTGCGAACAAAATCCATAAACGTGTTAAGTGGAGTGTAAGTGAAATGTTTAATTACATTTTCATTTTATTTTTCTTAGCTGTTCTTTCTGGACTAGATTGGTATAAATCAATATGTTTTTCTTCTCTGCCTTTTGTGCAGGAATACTTCAAATATTTCAAATGTAGTATTAATAAAATAATAGAAAATTAGCATTGGAAGGGTCCTCAGGAGGTCATTTAATCCAACCCCCTTGCTCAAAGCAGGACCATCTCCACCTATATCATACCAGCCAAGGCTTTGTCTAGCTGGGCCTTAAGAACCTCCAAGGACAGAGATTCCACAACCTCTGTGTAACCTGTCCCAGTGCTTTACTACCCTTCTGAGAAACATTTCCCTAATAGCTAACCTAAACTTCCCTTGCTGTTACTAGAGATTGTTGCTCCTTGTCCTGTCATCTGCCACCGCTAAGAAAAGTCTACCTCCATCCTCTTTGGAACCACCCTTCAGATAGCTGAAGGTTGCTACTAAATTCCCTCTCAGTCTTCTCTTCTCCAAACTAAATAAGCCCAGTTTCCTTAGCCTCTCCTCAGAAGTCATGTGCCCCAGCCACCTAACCATTTCCATTGCCCTTCGTTGAACTCTCTCCAAATTGTCCGCATCCTTTCTGTATCCCTTCTGAAGAATCACTTCCCTCATTCTGATGGCAGTGCTCCTACTAATGTAGCCCATGTATGCTTTTAGCCTTCTTAGCAGTAAAGGCACACTGGATCATTTTCTGCTTATTGCCCACTGTAACTCCCAGGTCCTTTTGTGCAGAATTGCTACTTAGCTAGTTGATCCCCAGCCTGTACTGGTGCATGGGATTGTTCTGTCCTAAGTGCAGGACTTTGCACTTGTCCTTATTGAACCTCATGAGATTTCTTTTGGCCCAATCCTCCAAGTTGTCAAGGTCTTTCTGAATCTTAACCCGACCCTCCAGCATATCCACTACTCCTCACAGCTTGGTGTCACCTGCAAACTTGCTGAGGGTGTGCTCCATCTAACATCCAGGTCATTGATGAAGATACTGAACAACACCGACCCCAGGACCAGCCCTTGGGGCATTCCACTTGATACCAGCTCCCAATTAGGCATCAAGCCATTGATTGCTACCCTTTGAGCCCAATGACTCCTTTTCTATCCACCTTACAGTTCATTCATCCAACCTGTACTTCCTTATACTTGCTTGCAAGAATGTTGTGGGAGACTGTGCCAAAAGCCTTGCTAAAGTGAAAGTATATCATGCCCACTGTTTTTCCTGCACCCACAGAGGCAGTCATTTCATCATAGAAGGCAGTCAGGTTAGTCAGGCATGACTTGCCCCTGGTAAATCCATGCTGCACCTTCTCCTCCAAATGCTTAGAAATGGATTCCTGGAGGATCTGGTTCATGATTTTTCCAGGGACTGGGGTGAGGCTGACTGCTCTGTAGTTTCCCAGATCCTTCTTACCTTTCTTAACGATGGACACTATCTTTGTCCTTTTCCAATCATCTGGGACCTCTGAGTTTTCAAGGATAATGGCCAGCAGCTCTGCAGTCATATTGGCCAACTCCCTCAGCACCTTGCGTTCATTGCATCTGGCCCCATGGATTTGTATACATCCAGCTTTTCTAAATCGACCCTGACCTGTTCTTTCACCACTGGCTGCTCACCTCCTCCCCAAACTTTGCTGCCAGGTGCAATAGTCTGGGAGCTGTGAAGACTGAGGTGAAAAAAGCATTGAGTTTCCCTGGTCTTCCTCTTGTTTCTGACATAGTTGTAGAATCGCTTTTTGTTACCCTTCACAGCCCTGGCTAGCCACAACTCCAATTGTGCTTTGGTCTCTCTGATTTCATCTCTGCATGCCCAAGTAATACTCTTATACTCCTCCCTAGTTTTGTCCAAGTTTCCACTTCTTATAAAGAAGCTTCCTTTTTGTGGTTTAGCTCACTGAAGAGCTCCCTGCTAAGCCAAGCTGGACTTCTGCTATACTTGCTAGTCTTCCTGCACATCAGGGTATCCTGTGCACTTAGTAAGGTTTCTTTAAACCACTGTCTCGGACCTGGTTTTGAGGCACTAGCTCTGGTTAGTCTCTTCCAGACACTGGGCCGCTGACCCCTGTCTAACTCTGCAGCCTTACACTTTGCCCGCTCCGGGCTCAACAGTCACTTGAGCCTTAAGCCAGCTCCAGGCAGGGCTCAAATCAATCACATGCCCCAGAGGCATCAATGGGATCTCCGTATACCACCCCTCTAGTCCCAACCCAAACCTTCCGTTAAAACTGTAAGCCCCTGGGCTGTAACATACCAACAGTGGAAGCGGCCCTCTGCCACTTTAAGAGGGCAAACCTTCCCTCACCCCTTGCGCTGGCATACCTCCCAGCCTGGGCTCCTTGTTAGTTCCCCAAGCCTCAGTATTCCTGCAGACAGTCTAGGGTCCCTGGGTTGCTCTCTTGGGCAGGAGCTTCTAACCCAGCAGCTGGCAGGGCTAGACTAGCTTGCCAGCCCAAGTCTCAGGCTTATGTCCTCCCAGGGCCCAGCCCATTTCAGTCAGCAGGCTGCTTGTAGGTGCCTAATAACTGCTTCATTTGCTCCATTGCCCCAGCAACCTGCAATTGCTGTGCCTTGCCTAGCCAGCTGAGCTCCCTGGCTCTCCAACGCTCTCTGTTACAATCCTGAACTCACTGCTGCCCAAGTTGCCTTCCACTTCTACATTCCCTTCCAATTATTCTCTGTTTTTGAACAGCGGGTCGGGAAGAGCACAGCCCCTAGTTGGCCTCTCCAACACCTGCATCAGGAAGTTGTCCCAAACACTCTCCAAAAACTTCCTGGATTGCCTGTGCATAGTGTTCTGCATTTTCATTTTTTACCAATTTTCGCCAATAAATTCCATGATTTTATTTTAATTGAAATTATTTAGTTTTTACACCCATTTTTACTGATTTACACGCTTTATCTAGTTCGCTCAATTTTACCAGGTACAGTAAAAATCCCTGTTAACCGACATGCGTGGGGAATGGCTGGGGGTGTCGGTAAGCTAAAAGTGCTAGTTACCTGAGGCACAGGTTTCCAGCTGGACGCGAAGGGATGGGGCAGTGGCTCTGGGGGCCAGGGAGGGTGGCTGGAGCTACTGCCTGGGGGTGCAGGGCTCCCAGCTCTGACCCCAGGCAGGCTGGGAGCGGCCATGGGAATCGCTCCTAGGGTGGGTGGGTCCCAACTCCACCCCAGTGGCTCCAGCTGTGGCACTGCCCTGGGCACTAGGATCTGCGATCCCTGCCAGGGGGACAGGTGGGAGAGCCCGGCCCCACTCCCTGCAGCGGGCACCGCATCCAGCTGTTCCACACAGGCCCACTGGGCTGGAGCCACTGCCCAGGGGCACAGGGCTCCCAGCTCTGACCCCAGGCGGGGCAGGAGGTGCTGGTGCCGGGGTCAGGATTGGGTGTGTCCCTGAAAAATTCCTGGAATTTTTATTTTTTTTTTAAATAAAAACTGAAAATGCAGAACCCTACCTGTGCATTGCTGTTGTATTGCAGATTTCAGAGTAGTTGAAACCCCACATGAGAACCAGGAACTTCTGCTAATTTTTTGAAGAAAGCTTCATCCTCCTGGTCTTGGGGGCTATAGCAGAACCCTACCATGACATCACCCTTGTTGCTCTCCCCTCTGACCCAAACTCAGAGACTTTCAGCAAGCCTATCTCCAGTTTCATACTGGAGCTCTGAGCAGTCATATGGCTCTTTTACATACAGCATAACTCTCCTGTTCTCTGCTGCCTGTCCTTCCTGAATAGTGTATACCCATCCATGACAGTGCTCTAGTTGTGGACTGTTACTTTATATTTAATACAGTACTTAATTGGGAAATAAACTATTCATTTTGGACTTCTGTTACCATTCATGATCTTTGATCTTTTGTTATGTAAATATATCTAATGTCCAATTCAAATATGTTGTTGTTAATCCTATTAATGTTTTAATGTTAAAAAATGGTGCTTATATAAGTGACACCACTTAATTTTGTGGCACTAACTAAGTACATATTATTATGTTTATAATATGTATTATGTTTATATGTGTATCACTGAAATAAACATAGTAGCCAAACTATCTGTTAGTGAAGATGAAATTTAACTTTCAGAAGGTGCATATAATTTCCCAGTGGACTCTAACCTGCTTTCTAATATTAATTTTTTTTGGCAATTTTTTAACCCTGAGGCTCATATGTATGAATGGTGACTAACAACAGGTGTGACAACCTCTCAATATCCTCCTACTCATTCTGATGGCATTTAACAGTAGGAAGGAATAATTCACCTTTGCTACCTTAAATCAAGTATTGTTTTTTTTTTCTAAATGTAATCATACATTGTAATTATGATTTTATTTTTATTTTCATGCACTCTTTTCCATTTTACTTCTACAAAATTAATACTTTGAACTGAAGTTTCCTTTGAAGATAGAATTGTTTTGCGACAAGCCGTTCAAGCTAACCATTAACCAACACTAGGACTTTATACTGCAAATTGTTCTAGAAAGACAAGAAGGGTTAATTAAACATGTCTTAAGAGGCACAGAATTATTTTTTTAATGAATAGTGGAAGGAATGTCAGACCTATTGAGACCTGATTCTCCTTTCCCAGAAAGCAAGGAACTCTCAGTGAAGGCCTTCCCCTGAGTTACCGTGTAACAAAAATTCCTCTTCATAATTGTACACGTTTTACATAGTTGATCATCCTCAGAATGTGCAATGTTCTTAAACGCAGTTTATTTTAGTGTTTTTGTATTGTGGTAGCTGTTTTGGCCTGAGGGTCTTTGTGGCTTCTGAACAAATGGAGTCAGGTGGGAAAACAATCTCTTCTGAAGCTAGTCTCGGGGACAGGTTGTGGAATATCCATCCCAGCCCCAGCACAGATGCTACTGTAGCAGGTTTGAGCTCTGTTACAGTAGAGATGACACTCCTAATTGTAGCTTCTCACTTCCTTAAATATTTAAGGATACATCACCATTTTCAAGGGGGAAGGAATGCTGTTGACCCCATAGCAGTGAAACTTTTAAATGTAGAACTCTATCAAGTTAATTTTGTATAAAGTGTCCTACTTTCTTCTGCAGTTGTTCCTCTCCTGTGTTGTTCATTCTTTTCAAGATATGGTTTAGCAGAAATAGTTCATTCAGGTGTCTGGGCTCTTCTATAAAGGGATTTTATTAACATTTGTAAAAATGTTATGCATTAAACCAAATCATATTTGTTCCATAATGTTTGGGAACATAAACAGTAAGTCTTCCCTTCCCAAAATCAGCTGTGTGGTGATGATGTTGGGTACTGTCATGCAGGGTTCATGAAAACTGATTGATGAATTTCACTGGTGACTAGCCCACAGAGCTGTTGCAGCACAGGCAACTTCACAACATTTTTACAAATTTGTTTGTTTGAAAACTCTTAAGAAATGTTCCATTTGTACGTACATTTCTGTTCTGTTCAGCTCAGTCTCTGCCCATCGAATCATCAGACTGTTGGGCCCTATTCCACCCATTGGCTGTCTAAGTGGGCTTTGAGGGTTTAAGTGTGATTCTATTCCACCTTGTCAGAGACCCTGAAAATTCATTAATACATCTGTTTCTGGAGCACAGCATCATCTGACCCTTAAGACTCAATCATAAAAAAACAGTGAGAAGATGGACCCATTCACCTTTTGAGATGAATATTTGTTTCAGAGGCTTTAGCATGGTGGATTGAATCAGACTTAGGTGTCTAAATCCATTTGTTTATCTAATAGGTGGAATGGAATCTGGCCCTTTGTTGACTTATTAGTGTGATGTTATAGTCGTGATGGCAAGAGGCAAGGATTTATTTGGGTGTTATTTTTATTGGACCAACTGCATAGTTTGGATAGAGTTAGACAAGCTTTTGAATGCAAGACTGTATTGCATTCCTTCCGCCCACCCTCCCCTCCGCCCCCCTCCTTGCTCCCATGCTTCAAAAGTGCAAAAGCATGTAGCAATATGCTTTTCAGCTGCAGAGTCTAACAGGAGGTTTTCTGGTCACAGTTCCAGTATCTTGGTTTCAGAGGCTGAGAACCATACAGAGAATAATTCTCTGCAGCCCCAAAACTGGAGAGCAGGATTCCTTGCATGGCTCTCATGTTCCAGAGATTGCTGAGAACAGCCAAACACGCGCATGCTGCTCTGGGAGACCAGAGACCCTCCTCTTTCCTGCTCCTTCCTCACTGGAGCCAGGAGACTGGAGGCAGAGATGCATAGAGGGATTCCTACTCTCCAGCCTGGCTGCTGGAGAAAGATTCTTTGTATGCCTCTCAGACTCAGGAGATTGCCAAAGAAGGCCAAGCACACACAAGTGCTCACTGGCTATTAGTTCTGTTCTCCCTGTTCTTCCCCCACCCTCCCACTGTAAGAGAAGGAGGAAACTGGAGCACCACGATGCCAAAAGACAAAGCAACCCCCTTTTGCACTACATAGAGTTTTTTGGATTTGAGGCACCCTTCACTGGACTTGAGAGGCCCCCTTTGTAACTTTTGTGAACTGACTGGCACCTTTGCTTATTTGCTTATGTTGTCTCATAGATTCATAGATGTTAGGGCCGGAAGGGACCTCAATAGATCATCGAGTCCAACCCCCTGCATAGACAGGAAAGAGTGCTGGGTCTAGATGACCCCAGCTAGATGGTTATCTAACCTCCTCTTGAAGACCCCCAGGTAGGGGAGAGCACCACCTCCCTTGGGAGCCCGTTCCAGACCTTGGCCACTTGAACTGTGAAGAAGTTCTTCCTAATGTCCAATCTGAATCTGCTCTCTGCTAGCTTGTGGCCATTATTTCTTGTAACCCCCGGGGGCGCCTTGGTGAATAAATACTCACCAATTCCCTTCTGTGCCCCTGTGATGAACTTATAGGCAGCCACAAGGTCGCCTCTCAACCTTCTCTTGTAGAGGCTGAAAAGGTCCAGTTTCTCTAGTCTCTCCTCATAGGGCTTGTTCTGCAGGCCCTTAACCATACGAGTGGCCCTTCTCTGGACCCTCTCCAGGTTATCCGCACCCCTCTTGAATTGCGGCGCCCAGAATTGCACGCAGTACTCCAACTGCGGTCTGACCAGCGCCCGATAAAGGGGAAGTATCACCTCCTTGGACCTATTCGTCATGCATCTGCTGATGCACGATAAAGTGCCATTGGCTTTTCTGATGGCTTCGTCACACTGCCGACTCATGTTCATCTTAGAGTCCACTAGGACTCCAAGATCCCTTTCCACTTCTGTGCCACCCAGCAGGTCATTCGCTAGGCTGTAGGTGTGCTGGACATTTTTCCTCCCTAGGTGCAGCACTTTGCATTTCTCCTTGTTGAACTGCATTCTGTTGTTTTCTGCCCACTTGTCTAACCTGTCCAGGTCTGCTTGCAGCTGTCCCCTGCCCTCTGGCGTGTCCACTTCTCCCCATAGCTTTGTGTCATCTGCAAACTTGGACAGAGTACATTTCACTCCCTCGTCCAAGTCGCTGATGAAGACATTAAAGAGTTTCGGTCCAAGGACCGAGCCCTGCGGGACCCCACTGCCCACACCCTTCCAGGTCAAAGCTGACCCATCCACCACGACTCTCTGGGTGTGACACTCCAGCCAATTCACCACCCACCGGACTGTGTAGTCATCCAAGTCACAGCCTCTTAACTTGTTCACCAGTATGGGGTGGGATACCGTATCGAAGTCCTTCCTGAAGTCTAAGTATACGACGTCCACCCCTCCTCCTGTGTCCAGGCGTTTCGTAACCTGGTCATAAAAAGAGACTAGATTGGTCAGGCACGATCTGCCTGCCACGAACCCGTGCTGGTTTCCCCTCAGCATAATTTGTCCTGCCGGGCTCTCGCATATGTGAGCCTTGATGATTTTTTCAAAGACTTTGCCAAGGATGGAGGTGAGACTGACTGGCCTATAGTTGCCCGGGTCCTCCTTCCTCCCCTTCTTGAAAATGGGGACCACATTGGCCCTTTTCCAGTCCTCCGGGACTTGGCTCGTGCGCCACGAGCGTTCAAATATTCCCGCCAGTGGCTCTGCTACGATGTCGGCCAGTGCCTTCAGCACCCTCGGATGGAGCTTATCCGGGCCTGCCGACTTAAATGCATCCAGTTCTTCCAAGTGACTCTGCACCATCTCAGGGTCTACGCATGGAAGTCTGGTGCCTTGCTGCTGCCTCTCTACAACCCCAGTGAGAGACTTGTCGTGCCCCTCACTTAGGAACACTGAGGCACCCTCACTTAGGAACACTGAGGTCTTCTCACCTGTCATACCCTTTAAAGGATCTGGTGGCACCCTAGTTCAGAGTCACTGCCATGGTGTATGTAGACGTGACTGGAAATTACGTATGTACAATTATGCTTTTATGTGTGTACAATTTCTTGATTTCCTACCTGGTATATTACTCTTGTTACATGGTGGAAAAGCTTTACTGATTCTAGTGAACTAACTTCCATGTGCTTTGCTCTGCTTCAAAAGGAAGTGCTTCAAAGATGTTCCTCATCCTTTGAGGATCATTTTTGAAGCACATTGGCCATTTTTTAAAGGATTTTCAGCTGAGAACATCTGTCAGTACACCTTTTGAAGTGCTTCAAAAGATGTCTATCCAGGCCCTATGTGGATACTGTTATACTGTGGATGTGCAGCTACCAAATTATTTTCAGTAGGTCATAAGACAGATATTCAATAGCACCATCTCAAATATGAGCCAGCTGCCTAAGCACTCTGTATCAATTATTTAATTTTTAAAAGTTATTTAGACCATTGAATACCATTAATAGAGAACTGCACTATACAGGCAATTGAGATTTGTCATTAAAGTTTTAAATAGCCGTCATGGTATCTTTTTATGTTAAAAATATACAGAATTTTAAATAAAGCTTAGAAGAACTTACTTGTGTTTATAAATGAATGATACATGTATACAGTTTTCAACTATTGCTTTTCTAAGAAATGTTTCGGAAGAATACTTTCACTTTTGCATTTACTTCCTTATAAACAGATTGGATTAAAGCATGACTTTTTATTGCCTGCTTTTCAAACAAATCATTACAACGTTCACTATTCAGAAATGTTCCAGAAAAACCTCCCAGCAAAAATTTATAATATGGAATCCAGGGAATATTATGTTATGAACATTTGAAAATCTATAACTTAAAAGAAGAGTTTTGCTTTCTTAAATCAGCTTTGATCTTTAGTTCCATGTTGGCAGTTTTACAACTGGCAGAAGATGGAAGTATTTAGCAGCCAAAGGTAACACCCTGGCACAAGTGTAAACAAGTACTAAAAGCAGCTGCATAATTTTCTTGATTTCCTACCTGGTATATTACTCTTGTTATATGGTAGAAAAGCTTGTCTGATTCTAGTGAACTAACTTCCATGTGTTTTGCTCTGCTTCTATAAATGAAGACTACTTTTTAACCAATTTACAAGTAATTAGTTCCCAATGTGAACCTGACTTTCTTTATGGCATAAAATGAAATTGAAATAAGTTTTTAATAAGTGGTTAGTACTACTGAGAGTGGCTCTTATTTCAAGCTCATTGTAAACATAAAAGATCTGATCCTGAGATGTCCCAAGAACCCACAATGCTCTTTCCAAACATCTTCAATGATTTTCAGAGATATGGAAGCTAGCCTTGAATCTGTAGAGCACAAATAAATGCTAACACAACCTCAGAAATAGAAGGGGCTGCATTTAAGTGGCTTATCTATTCTAGTTTTCCCCCCATACAGGGTTCCACTGGGTTCTGTATATAATCAGCCTGTATAAGAGAATTGTAGAAGTACAAGGGAAGTGGTTTCTCGTGAAAATACTTTAGTGTGCATAGGATTCCCTCCTCTCTGCATCTATATGATTATGACTTGGATGGTGCAGTTAAATCACAAATTAAGTCTGTAACTGAAATTAGGGCTGGAATGAAAGCTATCTGGCAGAAACTCAGTCTACCTAATATGGCTTTACAACTAGGTAAAGCTTTCAGGAGAACTGGTGGAGATGTTTTTTAGCTCAAAAGAAAGTTTACTTTAAGAGTGTTGACGAACAAGTAGAATAAAGGGAGATGCAGTTGATAAAGTATATTTAGATTTTCAAAAAGCTTTTGCTAAGGTCCTTTACCACCGGCTCTGAAAGAAACTAAGCTGTCATGAGAACAAAGGGAAGGTCCTCTTATGAAACAAAAACTGGTTAAACACAAGAAATAGATAGTAGGACTAAATGTTTGCTTTTCACGGTGAAGGGCAGGCAAAGAATGGAGTCTCCCAGGAATCTGTGCTGTGTTTTACACTGTTTCATAACATATTCATAAACGATTTCGAAAAGGGTGTTAATAGAGAGCTGGCAGGTTGTAGCAGATACAAAATTATGCCAGGTAGTCAAATCCAAAGCTGATGGCAAAGACTTAGAGAAAGATCTCACAGAACTGAACAGTTAGGCAAAGTAGCAGATGAAGCTCAACATTGATAAGTGCAAAGTACATGGGGGAAGATAACCCTAACTATATATATATATATACACTGTGAGGAGATCCAAGTTAGCTATTGATATGTATCATTTTAGAAGAGTCTATATAAAACTAATGTTGATTTTTTTTTTTTTTTTTAAACGGGAAGAGAAACACATGGACCTACCGTGTCTTTCTTCCCTCTCATTTAAACTGGAAATCTTGTCGGGAGATTGAGGGAGATCCATTTTACTCCATTTTAATACCATCTCGTATATAAATGAAGCGTGTCATTTGTGTTCCCCTCTATGTTGTCCCTCCTCCAAAACAACACTGTGATATCTGACCACATACAGCCCTAGAGATTCTCTTTTCTGAACCTGAAAATGAAACTCAGGTTTTTCATTTCACATTTTGTTAAATTAATTTATACTTGTTTTTGTTTGTGTGTTTTGATAACTTACACATTATGGAGGTATGCTGGAGAGGGATCTGGTATATGGTTAAATCATCCTTAGGATTAGACTATCAGAAGTTATTGTTTTCACAGTAGTCATTATAATTTAAAATAACTGAAATAAGAGATTGCTTATTTAAAATGTGTAAGGCTAGTTCATGCTCAGCAGAGATGCCCTGATATCTGTATACTGTGAGAACTAGTAAACATCTGCTGAGAAACTGGCCAAGAAAGGTTCATTTTACAGCTTTCTAGTGTATAGGACGTACCTCAAACTTTTTGACCTCTGTGATCAACTTACCCCACGTTCCTATGTCATTTTGACTAAATAGTTAAATAGATGGTTTGGGTGTGTGCCTTGGAATATGCCTCAAGTAATTAGTCAAAAAAACCATGTTAAAATAATCAGTTATACTTGAGTCAGAGGAAAGGTATAAATTCTTACCTTGAACAAATCCTACAGACCTCTCATGCTACTTATGCATATGTTTAATTAATTTTTGCATTCCAGATGTCAGATCCTCAACTGGTACGAATCGACATAGCTCTGCTTAAATCAGTGGAATTATGCCCTACTGAAAATCTCGTTCTTTGTGCTTGGAATAAAAATGCAGCTCCCTAGAATCAATTTGTTCAGAATGGGGAAATCCTCTTCGATTAAGAGTTGGTTTACAGTGAAATGAAGTAAAAATTTCACATTATTTCAGTGCTTTGCAATGTGAAAATTGCTGCTTGAGGTCAATTTTTTACAGATACTTCACTGTAAGAAAGCTACAGTTCAACCAAACATGGTAGCTATGCAGTGTGATAGCTAAGAGGGCAGGTGCAACCCTTGGGTGCATGAGTAGGGAAATATTGAGCAAAAGTAGGGAGCTGTTATCTCTGCATAAAGTTTATTGAAACTGTTACAGGAATATAGTATTCATTTCTGGTGCCCTATATTTTACTGAAATAGGAGAGGATTTTGAGAAAATGGAAAGGAGTGGGCAAACACCTACAAGAATTTTTTGAGTTCTGGAAAATAGAAAAGACAAAGGGAATGTAACATTTAACAGGTTACAGAAGGAAAGGTAAGAGCTGACATGCTCGTGAGCTACAAGTAATTACATTGTGGAAAGAGGCTTTCTCGTAGCAGAAGGTTCTTAATTCTAGTAGTCTAATTCGTGCTGACAAAGTTTAGCAGTGGGGAGGGGGACTTTTGAACGGAGCTAGCTCTGAGGGCAAACCGCTTCCAATTCAACTCCCTCCCTCCCACACCCACAGCTACCACTTGCCACTGCTGCATCTCCTCATCACTTGGGTGAAGCTTTCTGCCACTGAAACACTGCAGAATCCCAGGCCAGAACCCCAAAAAAGCCCAGATAAATGGCCCTGCAAGCCAAATACAGCCCTAGGACCATAGGTTGCCCATCCCTGGTCTAATTCATAACAAAATTTAATACTAAGAAGTAAACCTAGACAAAGTCAGAATAGAAATAAGGTGCATATTTTTAACAGTAATGATAATTAACAATTGAAACAATCCACCTGTAGGTGGGATATATTATTTAATGCTTGAAGTTTTTAAATCAGGGTTAGCTGCTTTTCTAAAAGATATGGTCTGCCTGGACCAAAAGTAGTAGGCTTGATGCAGAAACCACTTGTGAAAATATACCATTTCAGGCAGTCATGCTTAAGTGGTCATAATGTTATTTCTGCCATTAAAATCTTAGAATCTGTTAATGTGTTTGACTTTGTTTTAACATTTAATCTTTAGGTAATAAGTTATTTCTGTTGGTAGCATTATTCCCTAACACAGCAGATTCTGTGCCCTAGCAAAATAAATACAGAAAAGCTCTTAATCGCACTCAATTTTCGTGCGTACATGTTTTATAATAGCAGCAGGGTATTTATAATACTAATGCTTCTTTTAATGTGTTTTTATTTATCAGTGTGAATACTATCCTCATTGTTTAGAAAATGGACACAATTAGCCATTTGTTATAGTATGCATCAGCATTTTTTAAACTTTTTTTTTTCAGGTGGGTCATCTATGAGAATCCTGACTTTACAGGAGAGCAGTATATACTTGATAAAGGACTGTATCCCAGCATTGAAGCCTGGGGGGGCAAGGACTGTAAAATATCTTCGGTTCAGCCTATAGTAGTGGTAAGGAGATTTATTTGTATAATTTTCTCCCAAAACTTTATCTCCTTATCACACTGATTTACACAGGTTCTTCAAATAGTAAGCTCCTGTGTGCTCTTGTATTAATTTGGCATTCCTAATATCTTTTTTTTTGTTTGTTTTCCAAATGTTTTAGGATGCTGCCAGTAGCCAAATGGGAAAATTCAAGGTAAGAACCTCTTCTAAATTTATAAAACAAATGCACAATGCATGTAACATGGGTAAATAGAAAAAATTATGCCAGATATATCAAAATATCATTTAGTCAGATAGCTGTAAGTTACTAAAAATGAGGCCTGAAGGAGGGTACTGAGTCCTGAAAGCTTGCCTTTGTTTGGACCAACCATGCAGTTGGTCCAATAAAAGATACCACCCACAAGAATTCTTGCTTCTTACATAAACATGTCCAGGCATTTTTAAACACCTAAAATGAGGCTAAAGAGAATTTAGGTGCTTAAATCTAAAGTTGCACTTCTGAAAATCATGCTTTGGCTACTGCCTAACCTTGAAGTCACCTAACCTCTAATGGCACCTCAGTTTTTTTTACCCCAGAAATTCTTTAAAGTTCTCCAGGTGCTTCTGCATACAAACAGAAGTGCCTCATATTTGAGAGACCTGACTATTCTGGTGCCTATCTTGCATATAGGTAAGGTATGTCCAATCATTTATTTTCGGTGTGATGACAGAGTCTCAGAAGAAAGGGTAGAGGGGACCCTTATCCCAGTTTTGCCTCTAGTGTTGGTCAGGGCATTTTTCTGAGAGATGGGAGATGTCAGTTTTAGTACCTTTAGGCAGAGAAGGGAATTTAATTGACTTTTCCACATCATAGCTGAGTTCTTTGAAAAATACACCTGACCCTAGATTGCTGGTCTTTAAAAGAAGAGGCTAACTTTGATTTGTTTTTTTAAAGAAGTAACTAGGTGTCTTCGCTCAGGACAAAGTTCAAGGCGGTCCCAAACTCTTCTTGTGAATTGTATAAGAGAGCCTATTGCCTAATGCAGGGTGGGCTTTTTACTCCAGGGGCCAGACATCTGAAAGGCATTGCTGTGCATAATGCTGCAATTCTGAAGTCTATCCTTGGGTCTAACGTTTAGTTAATTCTATTCACGATACACAAACTACAAAAAATCAGGTTCATGCTGTCAGTTTAAAAAGTAGTAAAATCTTGCTGCTTAACATTAAAACAGTGAGATATGACTAAATAGGCAGAGAGAGCTCATCTGTTCAGTGAGACATACTATTTTACATTGGCCTCTGTTTAAATTCCCAGTTAACATTAACAGAGGAATACGGGTGTCTGCCTCTCTCCCACCCCATCCCTTTAATTCAAGTATCTGAACTTTTTAGGGTTGTTCTGGGTGCATCTACACCTGCATATTAATGCATAGCAATACATTCTGTTACATCTTGTGCTGGAGTTTATTACTCCTGTGCACCACGTTTACATATGTGCCCAAAACTGCAGCATGTTGAGCTGGGTCTGAACAGCATTGGCTGGCAGGAGGCCTGTGGGGGGATCAGCCTGCCAGCTTGGGGCTGCTCCGACCCAGTTCAGCATGCTGCAGAGGGACTGGCTGGGACATGAGGGTGCTTCCCCTTGCACTGAAACACCCTCGTGCCCTAGCCAGCCCCGTCAGCGTCTACACATGCATTGCAGCACATAAAAAAATTCCACAGTAGGATAGTACTTGTATTTACAAGTACTAACCTGCTGCGGAGTTTATTAGTTTCCTGTGGTCTAATAGGACCACACATGTAGATGCTGAGATGTTTACTGCAGAGCCAATTGTCTAATTAGCTCTGCAGTAAATGTCACATGTAGATGAACCCTCTGTGTATAAAATTGTGGTGCATTGTGGGTTTTTTTCTTTTCTAACTTCAGTCTAAATGCAAGTAAATATGTTTTAAAAGGTTTTTATTTATTTTATTGGGGTGGGGGGTGTTTTGGGTTTTTTTAAGTCTTGGCTAGTTAAGTATAGTTTTTGGCAAAGGAAAATTATTAAGGTTGTTTACTGCCCAAGAGAATATCAGCAGAAAGCTATGCAGTTAGAATTTAGGACCAGATCCAAAAAAAGGATTTGAGCACTAAAAAAATGGAACTATGCCTGTTGTCTACATCTGCATATTAAATGTATCTAAAATGTTAAACTAAAGAACAGATATTACACTTGTTCTAGGGACGGATTCTGTTATACACGCTTAAATGAGTATATCCTTTAAGTGCGACTCAGGTTTGCATTCATTATTATGATGTGGATGACTTCTGTATGATTGGGTTTCATGGATAAACTACCCTTCTGTATTAATTAATAGGCTTACTATTTAACAAAATGACTGTGTGTGGCTTTCATCCTAGGGTGAAATTTTACAGAGTAGAAAAACATAAGTGTTGACACAAACGAAGTGATAGCAGGGCAAGTACTGTATACCGTATCTAGAAATTTGTACCACACCCATCCTTGCAGAATCTCAGTATGTTAAAAATTATGCTTCCATTTATATTCTCAGAATTCAAATACATTATTATTTGTGAGGAAAAGAAAATGTATTTCTTATATTAAGTAATTAAAGAACAGGAACAGAAGAGTTTTATGGACCTTTCATTAATCATGCGATTATTCCTGCCTTTCAAGGAAAATTTAAAAATTTGCTGTGGTAGATATTTGTGTTTACCAGTAGTTGTTGAATTCTTTTGTATGTTACTGAATGATTTACTGTCAAAAATAATAATCAAATTTATTGAATGGTCATTTTTAAATGTTACTTATGTTAATAAAGTATTCATGAAAGTATGTTGCAAAACTGAAGGATACTGGATTTTTAAATATAATTGACTATAGCTATCCATTGGAGGTAATGTGTGAGTTGCTATACTGCTGAGTGTATTATTAACATTATAAAATGCTCTTTTTTAACTGTTTGTTGTTATAATATTAAAGGTCCAGTTATTTTCAGAACCAGAATTCAAGGGTAGTTGCCAAATTGTTGAGAGAAACACCAATCACACTGGCATTTCATTTGCTACAAAATCTTCAAAGGTTTTGGCTGGCAAGTAAGTACAGAATTATATGATTATTATAAAAAACACCAAAATGGCAAAAGATCATAATTAAAATAGTATAACAACTTTCAATAGTCAGAAATGGCTTCACAAACCCAGGTGGAGTTGAGTGGAAGAAAAACAGTAATGTTTCATGATTCATTGTATCATCATTTAATCCATTCTCTATGAAGATGGCCATGTTTCTTGGCATGGTTTATAATTTAGTCTATTTACAACCTAAAAACAATTGAGAAGGTCTAGCAAAAATTTACTTATTAGTGGAATTGTTAATTATAATTTAATCATCACTTCTTGTAGCTGGATAGCATATGATAGAGAAGATTTTTCTGGAAACCAGTATGTGTTAGAAGAAGGAGTGTATCCTACACTGTCTGCAATGGGATGTCCACCCCAAACAAACCTTCAGTCTCTACAAGTTATCAACATTGTAAGTATGATTGGATAAGTACACACAGATGCTTTCATAATACTTAAGGTCTCATTTTTGCAATTGTAAAAAGACAGAGAGGCATAGGTGGTACAGGAACATATTCTGCTGTTCAGTGACCCGTGGGTAACGAATCTATTTTGCAAAGGACATGATCCTACAGAACCAACAAGTGCTATCACTAGTGGTACACTTGTTGGCAGTAAGCATAAAAGAGTCAAGAATGATTTTAGCAGGGAGTGAGTTGCTGCTTTCATGAATGCCTCATGCCTCCTGAGGCTGGGCGGGTACAACAAGTGCCTCCAGGCAGCAGTGTCGGTGGCAGGGGTGTGGTTGCTGCGAGCAGGGACCACCCACAGGCAGCCACAGTGGTGGCAGGGGTGGTAATTGGTGACCACCTGCAGATGTCACCAGCAGTGGAGGGGTGGCAAGCAGCTGCCGGCAGTGTCAGCGGCGGCCAATCTCAGGAGGGGCATAGCCAATCTCAGGGGTGCATGTGCACCCACATGTACCCCATACGCATCACCAGTGGCTGCTTTTCACTATAGGTGGTCCCTTCAAGTAATGTTTGAGCTGGTTGTAGGACAGCATAAGTAAGCATCCCAGCTTCTGTCCATGGAGCATGTGCCTAAAAAGGAATTAAACTTTACAAAAATTAAACTAGTTATAAAGTGTCATTGTCGAGGTCATTGTCAGTCCTGTTCATTCACTCACCTATAGCCATTCTTCTAAATAAGCAACAAAACTGAACCTTGCATTTGAAAATTGGAATTCTATATTATATTAAAAAATTACTGATATATCAGTAAAATATTTTATGTAATTAATATAGAAATTTGTCTGTCTGTCTGTAATTTTTTGTTTATTTCCAGCAAACGAGAAATCAAATGGCTTTTTATTTTGAGCTTTTTATGTACTAGGGGTCAACAATAAGTTGACTGGATCCCACAAAAAATTATTACAGTAAATTATTTGCAGGACCGTACCAAGTGTGTTTTAAAGCTAATATAAATATTAAGTAAATATAGTAAAAAATTCGGTGATTTGGTTACAGGAGGTTTTTATTAATTACAAGAGAGCAAAAGTAAACTGAACCCTCTTCTTCAAATTTGGCCTTTATAGTGCACACTCACTTTAATTTTTCCATTGCAGGAAAAAAGTACCAATATTTGTCATTTTTAGCCTCTGTATTAGTTCTTAATGCACAATAGAAACCCCAGAAAAGAGCCTCTGCAGATGTATCCTACTTTTTTCACTTCTTTTGCCATGTTCCTAATGCATATTATTAAACATTTTTTTAAAAAATGCATGTGGACATGAACAGTAACAGAATAATTTAGTATATTGTATTCTTTTATTCATGGCATTAGAACAGTTATGGAGTTTTGAATGCCTGCTTTTGTGTAGAAAGATAAACTTACTCTTTGAAAACTTGTCCATAGTAAAGGAAAGTAGACTGGCTAAAATGACAGATATTTGTTTGTTCTATTTCATAAGCACTTCCCAGGTTTGTTCTGTAACAGGTTTTATTAGGCCTAGCAGGGGTAAGTATAATTCTATGTTGTGTATTTTGTATGTTGTTAATTATGTCATCTTAGAGATTAATTCCTTGAGGGAAAGATGAGTTGAGCAAGAGAGCCTATGTTCTACTTCTTTATATTTGTGTAACAGCAAACCAGTGTATGGAAAGTAAAGAGCTACTGGCAGAAATGCGTGCAGTTGTGTAAAGCTCACTTTCATAATTCTGCAGAGGTTGCTTTTTCAGATCTTACCTTTCACCTTTTTAGCCAGCTTTGCCCCTCAGGTTTTTTGGCCACTTTTGCACTGATGCCACTCATTCTCAATACCATATTTTTCTGCTTCTCCCTCAAATACGTTCCACATCTTTGTGGTATTACCTGATCTTAATACAATGGGTTACTTCCCCTTCCCTCCCTCACATCCCTTCTCCAGAGAGCTACTTCTAATTATATACCTACAAGAAAGAAAAGCGAAATATTCAAAAGCACCTGAGGAGTTTAGGAGCACATATCTCTTTTTTTTTTTTTTTTAATTCATTGGAGCTTATATTCCTAAATCCTACAGGTATTTTTGAAAATGTCTCCCTAAGACAGGGGTGCTCAACCTCAGGTCCGCAGGTCAAATGCAGCCTTCAGAGATGTGGCATCCAGCCCACAAGACTTCATATGGGTCAGGAGATTTGGTGGCAGGGGAGCAGTGGCAATCAATACTGCCACTGTCTCCTGCTACCAAATTCCAAAGACCCATGCAGTAGGCTCAGGGCCAAGCCATGCCTTGTGCCCTGCCCCCCTCCACTCCGCATGGAAGGCTCAAGGCTAGGTCATGTCCCCTTCCCCCCAGCATGGCCAGATTGGGTCCACCATCTGCATCCAATCCTCAGAGGGTCTGAGCACCATCTGTCTGGCCCACAGGGAGAAAAGGTTGGTCACCACTGCCTGAAGACTTCAGAACCATTTGTTTATCCAAACTATTTTTCTGCATCATGCTGTGTGCTAGCATCTTCTGAATAACTTAATTATTGATAGCAAATTTTGCATTTCCTCACCCCCTCCCAGTGTCATGTCTTAAGTTATGCTGTAAACTCTTCAGAGTAGGACTCTTTGATCTTGCTTGTACTGCAGATCTACTTTATTGGGTGCCAAATAAATACATATTTAATTAGTAACTATAAAACCTCAAGATGTAAGTGTATGTTTCTAAGCTCTTTTTAACAAAAGTGCTAGTTTTATACAATGTAATAAAAATAAGTAATTGTAGGTTTTAAAGTTTCTGACCTACATGCCCTTTTAGCTGAAGGGAGTGTTGTGCAATGACATTACTGAGTCATGAAAATACCTAAGATGGAAGGTGTGGTTCAAAGTCAAATGGTTTCATTCCCCCTCCTTTTTCCACTGCACACTCAGAATATGTTATTTTTGAGGTACTGCTTTGGGCTGTAGGGTGATTATTAACCAGTTTAATACCAGCAACCATAGCCCTTTCATTCAAAGATGCAGCCACAGGAGGAGGGAAAGTAATAAAGGTGACTTTCTTATGCAGTAGTCCCGTGGCTAGAGCACTCATCCAGAAAGTGATCTGTATTCTAGGCTCCTCTGAGCTTGAGCGGGTTCAAACATACATCTCAGGGAAGGTGGACTATCTTCAACCCTCTAGCTAAAGTCATGCCAGTAAACAGATCTCTCGCACCCAGTGAAGAAGGCACTCACTTGAGAGGGAGTATCTCTAACCCAGTGATTATGGTGTTCTGCCCCAAATGCTGTTTATGCATTTTATCCAACATTCTCTTTAAGAAAAAAAAAGGGTAGGGGTGGGAATGCCAGTCATCCAAGTTGTTTCAGTGGGGTTCATAAGAACAAAGGATCCAACCACCACAGAGCAGACTGAGAGATTAGAGCCTTAGATGTTTTATGCTAAAGGCATGCATTTGATCAGGCATGTGACCCCAGAAACTATCTTGAGGATTACTTAATGAATACTTGTTTCCTCTTGCGGGCCATAACTTTGTTCAAAATAAGAGGTATGGTTCCTTTCCATTCCTCCACTCAGATGACAGTGGAAAGCAAGGAGTTCTAGATAGTGACATTTCTTAGGCTCTAAAGATCTTTTTAAAATGGTTTCCATTCAGCTTGGAGAATGCACATTCCCCAGTGATAGATAACTGAACAATACAAGAGGGGTTTGACTTATAATTATAACTTGGTTTAAAGTATATTTATGATAGATATTATATGCAGTCCAAATGCATAGAACCATGGGTTTGTTTTCTGTGATAAGGATAGATTTGTCCATTGAATGCAAAAAAAGGTGTGTGTGTGTGTGTGTGTGTGTGTGTGTGTGTGTGTGTGGAGATATAAGGGTGTTGTTATGAACAACCTTCTGTTGATGAGAAACAGTGGCAAGAGGAGTTTCTGATATTCTGTCCCAAATGGAAAAAACATTTAAAAAAAATAAAGAATTTTTGTGGCTTGATGATGATCTTTATGACCTCTTGAGTTCCACGTGTAATTTAAAAGTACTAAGTAAACCTCCTCTTCTAATTTAGGAGCTTTCTGAACCATGCATAGCCCTTTTTGAAAAGGAAGATTTCCAAGGAAAGAAAATAGCATTTACTACAGAAATCTTAAATCTCCAGTTCCTGGGATACAATCCTCAAATAGCTTCAATTCAAGTGTCTGGTGGCATGTAAGTTTAAACTTACTACTTACTTTTGTGGAAATTAAGTAAATGTTAAATAGTACAAAAATACATGTGTAATGACAATAAGGAACATTGGGTTGAAATATTTCTTCACAACTCAATCTTGATTTGCCAAGAGACAGGCTCAAAAGCTACTTCCTATGAGATGACATCGCTGGAGAAGAAAGTGCTCTGTATCTTCTGGGCTAGGATGAGAAGCCTGAATTTGTATAAAACTGATGTGGGTATTGACTCCTTCATCCCATAGTAGTAAATTTATAGGATTGGTGCCTTAAGAAAGTGTTCTTGCAAATTCCTCCAGTAACGTTTCACTATGTTGTTCCATTCCACAGTTTGTTGTGCACTGATGGGCACTATTTACATGGGATGTACTGTTCTCATCTCAATCGATAGGAAGCTGCTTTAGAAAGTCTCCCATATTTACTCCATTACCTAGTCACTACAAATTTAAAAAAAAGTAAATTTCATACCTGGTTATAATTGGGTAAGAAGTTTGGAAGAAGTTTGGAAATTTAGGTACTCCCATATTTGGTGACTCATTTCATAGTAATATAGAATAATAAGCATTCTGAGAAGCCCTGTGTGTTAGAACTCCTGGGATTATTGCACACAGGGCAAAATCTGGCACGACGGTGAAAAAAAGCAGGCACTAAGTTATTTGTGTATGTCTGTGCACATCCTGACACTGTGTGTTCATAAAAGCATTGTACTTCGTACTCTTTTTAAGCTAAGAAAATGCTTTGTTTCATTTGGGGTGGGATTTATTTTTTTGACAAGATTTAGAAATGTGAACCCAAATCTACAACTCCTGGCACAGCTGCTATAAATCCGGAGAAGATTTTATTGCTTTGGAGATCAGTTGAAAATAAATATGTTCATTAGCACTGCTGACATAAGCACAACCTTTTGGTGTGATAAAACTTCTAAAATATCACTTAATATTTTCAGAAGCAGCCATCAATACATCTGATATTTCACAAGCATTTTGTATTTTCAGATGGGTAATCTATGAACATAGTAATTACAGAGGACGTCAGATGTTGCTATCCCCAAATGATATCCCAAACTGGTATAAACTAAGTGGATATCACCAAATAGGCTCTCTACGACCTTTACTACAGGTGAGAGAAGGGCACTGGTCTCCTTTATGTGCTTTCTGTATTTTTATTGTTGATGTCTTTGTTCTTGCAGTACAGAATTAAAGGCAACATTATAATCCTGTTGCAGGTCACAAAAAACAGAAATGGGGAACCTGGAGGGAACATATTTTGAAAATTTTGTCTATGTTACCATTCATAATATTTCTGTGGACTGTGCCCCTTGGTTTTGCAGTTCTGTTTCCCAAAGTCAAAACTATCTTCCATGTACACTTGAAACCAAATAAAAGTTACTTGTGAGCAAATCACTTTAACTGAATTACTTCAACAAGTGGTCAACCTTCTGAATTCCCCACTGGTCACAGACTCTGTCTGCATCATCTTCAGCTATTCTCACAGATTCAACCAAATTACCCAGGGAAACTGCTAATTTTTGCCTAGATGCTTCAACCAGAAGCATTTAATCTGTTTTCTTGAAGAAAGCAAAAACAATTCTAGTCTGTTTTATAAACTTTTAAATATGTAAATTGATTAGTTGGTGATACTGTATAAAGTACTGTCGTGACTTTTTTTGTAAGGATCATCTCATTTGAGGTTGAAGCATCATGACATCATGGGGGTTACAAGAAATAATGGCCATAAGCTAGCAGAGAGCAGATTTAGACTGGACATTAGGAAGAACTTCTTCACAATTAGAGTGGCCAAAATCTGGAACGGGCTCCCAAGGGAGATGGTGCTCTCCCCTACCCTGGGGGGTCTTCAAAAGGAGGTTAGATAGGCATCTGGCTGGGGTCATCTGAACCCAGCACTCTGTCCTTAAATACCTATGCAGGGGGTCAGACTTGATGATCTATTGAGGTCCCTTCCGACCCTAACATCTATGAATCTATGACTACACAGATATTAATACCTAGCCCATCCTCATAAATTCTAATACTGAAGGTTTATATTAAGCAATGCTTTATTGAGGGTGGAAAACTTTGCAGTTCACATCGTTCAAGTTTTAAAGCGCTTAGTATCTATAACGAATGCATTTTCTCCCTGTCCTATAAATGTCTGCTCGAGCCTCAAAGACAAAGCAGAGAAATTAATCCAGAATAAATTAAGATGTGAATTTATAACACAGTAGCTATTTCACACAAGTGTGTAAAGCTAGATCCCACAAAGACACCCTTAGTGCATGATTGATAACAGTATCTGTACAAGAGTTAAGAGTGTAATTCTTATAAGAACCACTTGCCTGCTTCCTATGGACTACAAATTTTAAAGCACTGATACAGAATGAAGAACTCTTAAGCTTTGGGTCTTGTCAGATTTTGTTTTGTTTTTTTAAATATCTTAATAGGAAATTCAGAGCCTTTTGGGGGGAGACAAGAGGACAGGTCCCAAGTATTATATTGAATAATACTAAGTGCATCTACATGTACATATTAATGCGATGCAATAAACTTTGATGCATATTGTGCCAAAATTTATTGCTCCCAGAATCTGTGTTTACATGTGCACCAGGGACCACAGCACATTAAGCTGAGTTGGAGCAGCTTTGGCTGGCAGGGGACCTGGGGGGTCAACCTGCCAGCCCGGGGCTGCTCTGACCCAGCTCAATGTGCTGCGGAGGGGAGTTTCTACACGTATGTTGCTGCACACAAAAAAAAACCTCAACAGCAGAGTAGTACTTGTATTTACAAGTACTAACCTGTTGCAGAGTTAATTAGTTTCCTGTGGCCTAATAGGGCTGCAGGTGTAGACACTGAGACTTTGCTGCAGAGCTAATTAGGCAACTCCGCAGTAAACATCTCATGTAGATGTACCCAGTGAGCAGCAACTGCTTTGAGGTTAACCAGGAACAGGATGTGTTCCTGCATGAAAGAGGCTATGGTTAAAATACTGTTGTTTTTACAGAAACTTGTATACTTCAGACTTCGAAACAAGAAAACAGGACAGTTCATGTCAACTGATGGAAATCTAGACAATTTGAATCTTCTCCGAATACAGGTTTCAGAAGATAAATCAGATGATCAAATATGGGTTTATCAGGATGGATTCATCAAGTGCAGGGTGAGGTTAATGTTTTAGTGGAACTCTTGTTTTTATACACATAGAATGATATATCTCAGTATAGCAGTCTGTATAATTATGCGACTCAAAATCCTTTTAAAGATTCACAAGAGCACTGCCTGTTGTCTCTACAGTATCATATTTTCTTGCATACAACACCTTGGAATATAATGTGTCTTTTTTTTGGAAGACAGATTGAAGAAAAAGCATCTTTCCTTGTATTAAGTAACTGAGGCTACATGTGCAACTTAAAGCTATATAGAAACCAACTATAAAATTATTACACCTTTTCCAATAATAACTTTATAGCTGGTTAGGCCTTTTTAAAGTGCCATAGTTAATTTGTAGCCAGTCTAAATCAATTAACCAGATTTTTTTTGTGTAATGCATGTAACATCTAGAGAGGGCCTAAGTAGCAGCAGCCAAGGAGTAGAGCCTGCTTATTGTTCTGCTCCATATGTGTCTTGTCCAGATTTTACTTTAACTTTTGCACTAACTGGCAGAGACTTCTTACCATATTTCTTGCACAGAATGCATGCTGCAATTTCCAGCAGCTTTTTTTTAGGATGAAAAGGATATGTTGTATGCAAGAATATACAATATTTTTTTGCCTTTGGAAGTAATATATTTTCACTCCAATTATGTCTTTCATTTTTTTTCTTAAACCTGCTTGCTATATGCTTTTATTTCTGAAATTAAAATGCACTGTATTATATTTTTTCCATGTCATACTTCTCCATTTAACTGAAACATAAATTAAGTTTATTTACATTGAGCCTCCCCTTTTCTGAATGGCATAAATTAATGAAACCCAGGATCCCTGGTTATGTCTGATTTTAAAAAATACCCAATTTTCAGTTTTAAAAAAAATGTAACCCCAAATCTACATTTTTCCATGTTTCATTTTAAATCACAGAAAAATGTGGATTTGGGGTTACTTTTTTTAACCGAAAATTGGGAATTTTTTTTTTTAATCAGACAAAACCAGGATCCCTGATCATAACAAACAACAACAATTGATATTCAAATGAAGAGTTTATTTTGTGTGTGTTTAACCAACTAAAGACCTTTAGATTTTTTAAATCCAATATGATTGATTTGACTATTTCTGCTACAGGTCAAATATACAATCAGGATAATAACATCCTATCTTTATAGAGGAAGGAAAATAAATACCTAATGTTCCTTTTGTCACATTAAAAATGTCATTTAAGAAATTCAAACCAGGAAAAGACATCTTTTTATAATCTAGTGTGATAACCCATTTTCAGAAATCCTTCTGCTCAAGCTTGAGCATCCTTCTCATATGAATCGGTTTTGCCAGTCCTGAATGGAAACTGAAAGTGTTCCCCTGTAGGTTGCCAGCAGGAAGACAGACTTGGTGGGGAAAGACGCGAAGAAATAAATAGCATAGACTAAAGTAAAACCTGGCTGATTTTTCCTAGGGATAGAAAGTAGAAACCAGATCTGTTCTCTCCTGTCTATATCCTCCATCAGTGATGAGATAAACTTGGGTACAGATGTTAGAAACAAAGCTGACTAACTCAGGTTTTATGTTTTTAATTATACAGATGGTTGAAGAATGGTGCTTGACAATTGTAGGAAATCTTATAACTCCTGGCTCTAAGCTGGGTCTGTCACTTGAGCAGAATGAAGATAAACAATATTGGCATATTCATCCTGATGGCCGAATCTATAGCAAGATGAAACCAGAACTGGTTTTAGATATCAAAGGTAAGCACTTGTCTCGTTATGTCATTTCAGTTGCACGTGTCATGATGGGCTTTGCACTTAAATGTTCCCATAAGTTTAAATATGGCTTTACACTTCAGACCATTTGATCATTTAATATCACCTTCTGCATTACATAATTCTTTTTTACTCAGTAATTTCTACAGGCTCTTAACCCATAGATGTCTTTTTTTTTACCCCCAAAGTGTATATTTATATTTCATTATTTGGAAAACCCAAGGTTTTTTAACTTGGTGATGTGCATAAAATTCTTCAAAATATAAAATGTGGAAGAAAAGAAAAAACGTACATTTATTGTCTTGATTTGTTTGGGCTGTATTTCTGTATTATACAGCTTATACACTTAAGTAGTTGATAACCCAAAGGATGTAAAATTTTATTTGGATTTTTCTTTTAATGCTAAAACAAGATTAAGATTATAGTAGTGTCAGATCTGTAGGCACTTGCTGTTAATATATAACAGCTGGTGTTAAAACTTTTTAAAGATTGTTTCATTTAGATGCAACTCTTGAGCTGTTTACTTTTTCCATCTTTTTAACATTCGCAACAGAATTAACCCACTATTTTTGTTTTCACTATTATGTTTTTTGCACTTTACTTTTGTTTTTTTTAATTTAAATTATCTCTAAACAACTCAGCTGTTTTAATTTTATTCTATTTAAAACGTTATTTGAAATAACATTGTACTGCTTATTAGAACAGCTGAGTTTTTCGGAAACAAAATGAGTAGAGATAAACATGGAGTGTGTGGACACAAATGAAGGGAAAGCTTAAACAATGTTGGCTCTCAAAGTTTGTCTTACACCAGTGCCTTAATTTCTCCCCCCACTCACCTCCACCCCTTCCAAAAGGGAAAGCATGATTGTTAATTAGAAGTTTTATCAAAAGGAATCCAAGTCAACAGAGGCTGTTCATGACCCCAGGCAGAATTCTTTTTTCAATCTTAATTGAGCTACTAGAAGAGGCAAAATATTTACATACTGGCTTGTCTTCAGTTAAACTTTTTAAAAGGATGTCAAATTCATGCTGTTTAATTGCAAAATACCATGTTGAGTTGATCCAAAAGGTAAACTATACATCTAAAGAGAGTGAGATTTAATATCCTAATATGCCTTGGAGAATGCTTTAGCTGTCTGTTCTCTTTCCAATTTTATCTGTCAGGCTCCTAAACAGGTTTATATATATATATATATATATATATATATATATATATAACAAACCTGTTGTGCATGTATAGATAAATTTATATACAGTATAATAATATATATCTTATAACACACAATTTCATATATATATTAAATATGCATTATATATTTGACATATGTAAAATGTATTTTTTATTGTTTTAAGATGCAGCAATGACGAGTAAGCATCTTTTTATATTATTTACTTGTAGGACTTAACTGTGACTGTCTTGGACTGACAGTTACACATACTAAAAGGTACCTTTAAACTGCGGTAGTGAGGAGCCAGACTATGATCTGCTGCTGGATTAATTCAGGAGAAACATCAGTGAGATCAGTGATATGATGAAACATAGTTGGGATCAAGACTCAGGAAAAAATAAAAAAGAAAGTTATTTCTCTGTGGTGCTAGGGTAATTGGAACACTTTGTCAGCTGAGGTGAGGTGTTTAAGCCAGCACTGGTTAGAGGTTCAACAAAGGACCACTTTCTCTGAGAACTGTTCCCCTCTCTTATGTGGCAGAGACTGACTTTGTGGCTTTCGTGGGCAGAGTGCTAGATAGTCTTTTCTCATACATTTACTTAATGGGATGGAAGGTGGTCTGGCTCTTTATAAGGAACATCATTGTTTTGCCACCTATAGCTGAAGTTGGAGCTATTATAAATCATACATGAGAGCTGAGTAGAGAGAGCTGTCTCATAAATATGAAATAATAAATAGGTTTAATGTAGGTGCTTCAGACAATTTAATACAAACTGCACTTAATCCCTCCAATGGTCCTGAACCACAATAATAACCTACCTCGATTTTTCAGCCTTATGATTCTTAAATACATTTCCCTGATCAAAATGTATGGTTATGGTGCCATCTTGTGGAGGTACTGCAAAAATACTTGGCAGCTATTTGTCTGAAATTGCCATATATGTATAGCTTTAAATTATCATATTCCACTTGATATCAAATCCAGATTTTTTTCGTCTTCTTTCACTGTACTGTGCAACATACACAGTTGCATCTTATTCTGCAGTACTTCAGGAATGTGTATGCCATGCTGATAACTGTTTTGTACCTTTGAAGTAGTTGTTAGAGTTACTGTTTCCTAAAATGTTGTTGGATGAAGGTTTATGTTGCTTTAACAAGCCAGATGTCATCTTTAACAGTGTTCGATTTCTTAATGAAAAATAAAATAGAGGCTTTTTCATGTACAAGATTAGCAAGATTTGCATTACATCTAGTTGGAGTGCAGGTGGAATTCATGGTATCAGTAAACATGTAGGTCCTTATGTGATATGGGGCCTGGTTACCTCAAACGCATTTCTTTTCCTTGTGCCAAATTGCTAAAAATGGGGTCAGCAAGAGGCACTTGAGCTTGAGCTCTCTTGGTACATGAGGGAGAGCTATAAAGGGGTCTCGACAATGCAGTACACTTCTATCTGGATCTGCCAGTCTGTATTTGTTGAATTAATATATTACGGTGATTCCAACTATAAAGTTCATCCTTTGCTCAATCATTTAGGGAGAGGATGACAATTTATAAGTACTTCTAAAGTACAGTTCATAATAAATCATTATTATGGCAAAAAATCATTCTGGAAGTAGTACATATGGGAAAACAACTATGAGTAACATAGTACAGTGACAGAAGGGGGAAAATATCTGACTTCAGTAAAAGAGCTGAAACTAGGATTTTTCAAGCAGCATCCTGTGATATAAATATGGTTAGAAAGACCTCCTGGTTCCAGGACTATTTCTTAATTGGAAAATCGGCAAACAGAAATGTGACACATCATTTTTGGTGGGTTTTAGATTTCTAATGGTGTGTGTTATATTTTGGGAGGTGCCTAGAAAAAGAAAAGGGATGCAGGTAGAGCAGAACAATTTAGGGGCATGGATTGAGGTTTACGTACTCACACTCCGAGACTGGTGAAAGCTATAAACCCATGTGGGTGTTTCATTATGGGACACAACCAGATTGGTCAGACTGATCTTATCAGCTCTGTTCAAGCTGTGTCAGTGACCATAACTAAATGTCCAAGAAGACTGTGCTGTCAGCAGCACTTCCAAAGAGCCAGTGGCTACCATTAAAAAAAAAAAAAGTTTTTTAATTTATAGGTAAATAAAAAGTTAAAGACCATCACTAAATCCATAGGAGCAAGAAAATGCTTGCATTAACTTAAGCTGTTGCATTTGTTCTATACAGTCTGAGATATGCACATGGCTCATAGCTTTGTGAAATAACTCCTTGATGTAGGCAGATAGAAACTGACAAGCCTTGAAGGCATTTCTCTACATCTTTGTAAATAGGAAAAGTAGACTTTTCTTCATCAAGTGAACTTTTTCCTTTATTGGTTACTGGTCTGCTAAAAATACACCTAAGGAAAATCCAGCCAAGGCATTTTATAAGCATGTGGTACAGGACAAAGAAGAAGTGCCTTAGTCTACCCATGAGTCACAGAAGCACTAGATTTTGATGCTTTGGCTAATAAATATGTTTGCACAAGATGCTTGAGCCTTTCCATCCCTTTACTCCCTATTCCTAAAACTACACAAACAACCCTGGCTCATGACAGGATACATAACCCCAAAATACCAAGAATATACTAATCTGCAGATAAAGTAGGGGGGATGAGGGCACTGATAATGTTCTGCCACTGCCAAGGTTGTTAAATGCACTTGAGATCAGTCACCTTTCAGTAACTTCTTCATGCTTTATTTTCACTTCTCAATTTTCCTTTTAGGGGGCACACAGTATGATCAAAACCATGTTGTTGTCAACACCGTCAATAAAGAAAGGTCAACACAATGTTGGGAGCCATTGATTGCATAAGTCCACCCAATTTTATCGAGCAGAGAAAAATTATGAACCAGGAGCATTCTGGATACTACAACTAATGAGGCATCCTTTGAAGAAGACAAACGAGTTTGATGATGTGATACCTGTTCTTCCATGATTATCATAAGAACAAACAATAGAATAGCTTCAGTTCCTTCTTCACAGTATTTGTATGTCCCTCCATCCCTGGCCTGAAGACCTTGTAGTCAGATGCACAGTTCTCACAATTCCAGGACTGAGGTATGCAAGTGCTGTTATCCCCATGTTTTTCTTTTTTTTACAGATGGGGCACTGAAGCATAAGGAGGCTGGGTGCATTGACACCAGAGTGGTGATGAATAGTTAATCCAAAGTGTATTAAATAGGTGTCATTTTAAATGATTTTCAGAATTGCTTTTTATCAGGGAAGTATGTGAACCAATATATTAAGAAAACAGGTAACACTTTATCCCATAAGGGATTAGAGTACAACAGGTACATACATAAAATAGGCTAAGCTTTGTAATGTACTGGAGTATTCATTTACTGACAATTAACATGCAAGTGGGACATTGGAAAAAAAATATTTTTTGTTTACTGAAAGTGCTTAAGAGTTGCTTGGAACAGCATTTCTAAGGAATTTTTACCAAAAAAAAATTAGAATATTTTTATGTATTTTAGTAAATTACTTACTAAAGACTTTATTTTAAAGACTATATTTTAATAAGTAACAAATCTGATTTCTAGTTTTTTTCTATTAGACAGAGGTGACATGAACCTCAGATGTTTGTTAGCAAAAGCACTGGGCTGCCAGACAGGTGCATCAGGTGTGAGGCATGCACCCATTTTATATCTGCTAGGCTGCCTTACTTTTTATAAATTAAAACTATTGTACTTCTCTGCTAGTCTTAAATTTTCAGACTTGAGGGTAATTCTAATAAATGCACTCTCAGTAGACTTAGAAACTATTTAATTTCAAATACCCTTTCTCCCCAGCCCCTGTTTTTTTTTTTAATTTAAGGATAAATTTAAATGAATTATTTTAAAAGAAACTCAGCTCAGTCATTCCAGACCTCTGCCAACACTGTCTTTCTGTTCCCAGTCATATTTATTTACATTTTAACCTTTGGAGCTTGGTGTGCTCCAGCCACCTGAGGTACAGCTGAGGTGGGGCAGGGTCTATATTGAACTGAATATTGACACAGTTCTCATAAACCAGCACAAAGGCTGATTATAGAGGTAGAAAAGAAAACTTGGATGTACACAGACCAGAGTGCCATGAAAGAACTCTGGTACACTAGCAATCACGGCTCTGCAGTCCCCGTCCTGCCCTTTATAGTTATGGTTAGAAAACACTGACTTAGCAAAGAGCTTGTTCCAAGAAAAGGGCAGAGACAACTGAGGAATATTAATTAACTCTAATAGGCCATCCTGTTGCTCACTATCTCACTTGGCCCAGTGTTAAAATTGTGGAATTTTTTTCCCCTCCTTTGTTTTTTTCATGACAGTGGCAGAAAAGCAAAAAGTAAATGTAAGCTTCTTTATTGTGCTGATGTATTTCATTCGGGTTTTGCCCAGTGTTATTAAAAACTGCTCCTAGGAGCCTCAGGGGGTGCTTTAGACTTTGTCTTAGAATATAATGCTTTCCTTTGCTGTATATGCTGCCTCATTGGACATAGGATTTTAAAACATATTTTTCTCTCAACCTATAAGGAAGTCAGTGCCTTCAGTGCTCCATGAACAATGTTTGTACAGACAAAAGCAATAATTAAAATTCAGGTAGACTGTTGCTCTAAAATAAAGCTGCACTATGGTACACACTGTAAAACATTGTTTTAGTACTTTGTAGACTAGCAGTACTCCTAGCTAACTTCCATGCTTAAGTGTTGTATTGATATCATGCTATGTAGATATTTGACAAATAAATCTGAATGTGGTAAACCTGCTTCTGTAAATGTATATACAAATCCACTCCACATGTAGAAGACATTCAGTTCAGGCAGGAACACTGCATACTTCTCAGATGTTGTGCCTTAGCTTTATTAATGACTGCTCGGTTTTTTGCCTTATTCAATCCATTATTCCTTTACCGAATGAATGCCAATGGTGAATGTATAGGCATAATGTGGCACCTTACAGACTAAATAGTTCAGAGGAGGATAAGCTTTCATAGGCAGTAACCTTTTTTGGTAGATGGTAGTGGTTGGGGGAGTGTAGCAGCTTCTTTTACATGGAAATTTCTCTAGTCCAAATTATATCAAGATCAAGCTGTCATTTATACAGCATGCACCTTTCCCCCAAAAATTAGCTGCTGGAAGTTGGGATGTACATTGTAAGTGACGAAATATGGTAACAGCAATTTCTGTCTTGGGAAAGCAAAAGTAAAACTGCAGAGAGGGCTCTCTTCCCCCCAGCAGAGACTCTCAAAGGAAGATGTTTTTGAAAGGCAGTGAAGAAAAAAAAAGTACCGTCTTATTTGGGGGCATGCTGTATGCAAGAAAATATGGTATTTAGGGAGGACTAGGGACATGTCTTACAGCAGAGTCCCCTGGTAGAAAGAGAGCATATATCAGCAGGGGAAGGAGAAAGAGGATGGTAGGACTACCAACTCCCTAAATAACACAAGCTGACAGAAGCACTCTTGTCACTATAACTGCACCATCCCTGGGCTATGTTGGCTAGGGTTGTTAAAGTGAAAAAACCTGACTTTCCTGTGTTGGTAAGGATGTAAGAGTCAGCAGAACTTTGCAGTGTAGATCGATCAAGTCTGACTTTTGGGCACTCTGGATCTGTTTCCAACTGAATCAGTAATTTAAGCACTGAATGACTTTTACTACTGTTCTACCAATCCCTAGACATCAGCAGATGATTTATGCCTACTATAAGGCAGATGGATGGTACAGATTACATCTGAAAGCACCCTGAAGTGTGGTTACAAAGAGGATGGAGCTAGACTGTTCTCAGTGGTGGCAGATGCTAGAACAAGGAAAAATGGTCTTGAGCAAGATGCAAGGGAAGTTGGGGTTAGATATTAGGAAAATCTCTCTTACTAGGAGGGTAGTAAAGCACTGGAACAAGCTACCCAGAGAGGTTATAGAATCTTAATCATTAAAGGTCTTTAAGACACAGAGGGTGCGTCTACATGTTGCCCTACGGCAACGTAGCAACACGCTACATTGCCATATGGTACATTATGGCAATGTAGTAATAATGTGGGTTTACATGCGATTACCAGCTATGTTGCCATAGTAGCATGCTCCCCTGATATAGCTTGCCACTATGGTGACATAGCAGTGAAATCCAACTGCGCACCACACGCATGGTGCGGTAACCACCACCCATACTGCGTCATGCTTTACTACTTCCAAAAGGAAATACTAAAGCACAGGAATGTGTAGACATGCACAGACAGACAAAGCCTTGGCGGATGCTATAGGTGGGGATGGGCCTGCTTTGAGCAAAGAGATGGACTAGATGACCTCCTGAGGTCTCTTCCCACCCTATTTTTCCATGATTCTAATTCCTTCTCTTTGAGCCAACTTATAGGGCACTTATGTGGGTCAAGCCTGGATAGTTCTACTCTAGTCAGCAAGGCAACAAGCTGCAAAAATAACCTTCTAGGGATAAAGCATGAATTAGTATGGTCGACAAAGTAAGACTAAAGGGAAAGATAAAGTGTATTGAATTTTAGTAAGGGCAATTAAAGATGTCCTGCAGCCAATACAGAAAAATCTGTATGACAGTGGCTATGGGATAAAGAGAGAAATAGGAAGCCTGATGAAATGAAAATTTTCACAGCAGAATAATTAGGATTGGGTTAACTAGAATTTTTATTCCTTGGAGTTCCTAGTTAAGTCATCGAAGCAACTGGTGGTTAGTGAGTCTTGGTGATAGAGGCATGGGTACAGTGTTAAGAGTCCATTCATCTTTGAGTGTGATTGGGCGAGGAGGGGAAGGTCAACCTTCACACAGTAGCTAAAATTCAAATCCTTTGTCTCTTAAGTACTTGGTGCCTGTCTCCCAGAGCAGAATCCAAAACCTGGGATAAAGAGCCTTGGCTCATTAAATCCTGTCCCTCTGCTGCTTACTTAGGATTCAGAGCCTGAAGCTCTCTGCTGAAGGCAGATGGCTACTGCCATTCTTCTAAAGAAGGAAACAAGGCTCCCTCCTATCCCTGCCCTTTTTTTAAACATGCCTGTAGAAGGAGAAAAAAAAAAGTGCTGGTACCCACCTTTATACCATAACCTAATGGTTATGCAGTTGCCCTGTAAGTAAGAGACTTGGTTTCACTTCCCTGATGTGTCTGAGGAGGTGCAATCCCCTCCCCTTAGTCTCCCAGGGCCATTCAGTTATATACAGAAGTAGATCTACAGACGCGTAGTAACAGATAAAACAGCTATCAATTTAATCATCCCGTCCTACTAGTTTTTAGCAACCTGTGCAGTCAACAGTTCCTCCCAACACTGCTGTAAATGACTTGGTCCAAAAAGAGCATTAGCATTTCTTTCTCAAACCCAACAACTGCTGAAGAATGGATTTAAGACAGGGCTTCTTTATACTGGTAAATTTAATATTAAATTAAACAGTTTAAAAAACAAAATATACCCCCCACACACCTCTCTCACCTGCTGCTCAGAGGCTGTGAAGCCAGGAAATTTTTACACCATTTGAGATGCATTTACAAGAAAAAACTACTTAACTCCGACCAATTTTATGTTCCAGTACCATATCCCAGATAGAACAGATTACAAGCAGAACAACATGGCTCCAAGGGACATTATATTTTATTGAATAAACTGATCACTATTTTTCCATGTACGTGTCCTTGTTCCACTTTCAGAAAAGCCTTTGGAACTTCAGAAAAAGAGAAGACTTCATCAATAACAGGACGGATCTATGGAAACAAACAGAGTGTCATTTGACAGGGACCAAATGACTATTAGTCTCTCTTTAAAATCCCCTTCCTTCAAAAGCATAAGACAGTAGTTTATACTACCCAACCTAAGGCATTAACAATTTAGTCCTCTCTTCAGGGCTCTTCTTTTAATGGGGCCTGTGAATTAACCAGATGCCGTGGTTTCACCCTGTTCTACAACTGATAGTCCAAGAAGGATATATGAATACAATAAACATCTTCACACCACTCTACACTGGAATAATAGGAATCGCTATTTTGTGTTGTACTTGGTATACATACACACAACAGGCTTTTCAAAATCTCAAAGATCAGATTTTCAAAGTTATTCAGGAGTCTTAACTCAGGGCCAAGTTTTTAAAAAGGTATTCGGGCATGTTAAGACAGTGGCACCTGTGCTCCTAAATCAGTCACATTTGAAAATCCTACCCATTCTGCATTCCTATAATTATGGACTAAGAAATACAGCTTCTTTCAGCTATTTCAATGTCTTAATTTTGCAAATCAGTTGCAGAGACAGCTTTAATGTGATCTTCAAATGATTAATGTACAACAACCAAGTTCATTGTCCTAATCACTAAGAAGCAATCAGGAATGATTCATCTTTTCTCCTAATGTTTTCCTCACATTTCTGTTACTAATGGCCACCATTTCAGCCGTACCCATGAAGATGGAAAAGCAGCAACACTTCTCACTGATAGCCAAATAGAGAATGCTAGAAAAATATCAAGCGTTGAGTCAGCCTCCCAAGGCTGAAATAATAAGCCCTGCAAGAAAATCTTCCCGCAGGTTGCTCCCATACTTTGGATCGCCTACAGATGAGCTTTCTGTTTGTTCCTGCATCACTGGACTGTCCCTAATCTTCTTATCAGGGAAGCACATTAGCATTAGATGGTTTTGCATTTAGCTCCTGCAGTGATCAGAATGCAAACAGTGAAATCCTAAACACACTACTGGTTATGCTAGAAAAGCTGCTTAGTCCTTAAGGCACTTGTTGATGATAAATCTTTTGGGAAAAGTTGCTGTTCCCTTCTCCCCTCTCCTAAACTGTCCAATTGAATTCTTTAAAACAGATGATTACCTCCTGAGCTGCCATATTTAAATACCTGTAAAAGGCTCAGGCATAATGCAATAATACAGAAACAAACTACTGGTACATTTCAAAGACCAGAGCTCTTTTATAAGCACTTGAGCATACTGGCTCCTTCAGCCTTTAGCTCTAACTTAAACGCAGAGTCACATTTACAGAAACAGTCCAGAAAGCAAGTGCACAAAGCACATCAACAACAAGCTGTTCCATACATGTGTTTCCCAAACAGGCTTTTGAAACCTGGCACCATGACACTCCTCCCAGCAGCTGCACAAATGCCAGCTAGCAGCTGAGATGCCTCATCTCAGTCCTTTGCTCATCCCCTCTAATTTTCAATGTCTTTGTGTGCAAATCCCCGAAGAAAAGCCCAAGAGCTGCAACAGATTAACTGCTCGCTTTGCCTTCTCTGACTACAATAAACCAGGATATCAGTCCTGAAAGAATGCTGTTTGATGAGTGTAGGAAATCTTATAAATCCTGGTTCTAAACTGGGTCTGTCACACAAGCAGGATGAAGACAAACAATACTGGCATATTCATCCTGATGGTAGAAAATGTTTCAGGCTGCAGTATCACCTGATCTCCATCACCTGGCTTCTGGTTTGGAGACCTGAATGGTGCCAAATGTAGAACTGCAGTTCCTGATAGTTGGTGAGCTAAAGATCAGAATTAGCATTTTATTCCTCCTTAAAGATGCTCTTGAAATAAATACACATCAGCATATCATTCTGCGGAGTGCATAAGGTTGATATGCCTGAACACAGGGACTGTTCAGGAAGAGTCTGACCCCTTGCTCTGAGGACAGGCCAGACAGATGCTGCATACCATCTCCTAATAACTAACTGTTGGAGCAAAAGTGACTAAGGACAAGACATACTTGTTTGCTGTCCTGGCCAGAGGACCAGTGCTGACCACAAGTTCAGGGAAATGGCTAAAGACGCAGAGCTGCGCAGAGCTCTGCTGAGAGACCTCACTTACCTACAAAAAAGGCTTCTACTAACAATACTTGCAAAGTTGTACTTTAGTTTACAAAGAAACCAGGAAGACTATGGGGGATTCCCCCCCCCCCCCCCCGCTTTCTGAGCAGACTAGTGGAGATATCCAAACAGTAAAGGGGAAAAGAAGAGAACAATCTGTTGTGTGGAGTATGTAGAATGAGACAGGCTGTAGTGTGAACTATAGAATTGGATACAATCTGTAGTATGAAATTCAGAAGGGCCAACTACAGGAGAAGGAAGAATAAGCATAACTTGAAACACCAATAGTAATTATATAGAGAATGAAAAGCAAGATTGTTACTACAATCTCATCATAAGCAACTAGTGAGCATTTCCTTAAGGTTATGGCACAACCCAGATCAATCTGTGCAGCGTTCTCACCTCAGTCTAATACGGAAGGTTCCACCGTAAAACGGGTGATGGAGGGGATTCAGGTATGCCCTGAACATAACTAGATACAATTCAAAACAGTGTATGCATCATTGTCACCCAATGCTCATCTGCTACATTGTTGTAAACCTCTAGTCTGATCTGAAAGCTGGCCCTAGGCACTGCTGCAGAGACACGAATGCTAAATTGATGACCCTAGCAATCCAGAACATTAAACATTTTATCTGTCTGGCTGATCATTCCCATTGTTTGAATAACCCTGAAAGGGCTGACAGGATCACAGTGCAATGAGTCATTCAGCCTTTACCATAATCAACTGACTAAGATAAAATTTCTTCCTGTGAGCAGGCAGGCAGCAAGGGGAGTGTGGCTGTTTGTTGAATACATGATGATATAGAGAGATTAACTGGATAATGAAAACATTGCCTAGTTGCATCCACACATCAGTTGTCATCATCGTCCTCTCCCACCCCCTTTCCCCTTGCTGTAAGAGGCACCTATTTGTTCAGGGAAAAGGGATTAAATACTGAAGTCAGGGAGTGAAGGGATTACATGCAGCACTACAGGCACGTGTCTGAAAACAAAGATTGGATCCAAGTGATGTTTTCTTGCTCTCTTCTTAGCAGCGCAGAATATACTTTAGGAATGGAGCCCTGGGCACTTCAAAATCAGCTCTTTACAGATTTCCAAAAAAATTCTATTGGCTGATGCTGTTTACAAATATCCTACAGAAAGCACTGAAATGGTATCAGGGCAAATCCAGCTCTGAACTCAATAAGCTAGGACTGAGATGCTGGCTGCAAACATCCAAGTCATTAACTGCAGGTTTCGCACTGCTGCCAATTCAAGTCCATCACTACAGGTTCTTATATCTGTAGTAGGCGGGACACACCAAAGCCCTTTCAAGTCTGAGGGGAGCAGATAAGGACTGCAGAATCCAAACCCATCATTTGCAAAGCAATGACGATGACTGGCAATCTTCTCCGTGCCCTATATACAGTGAGGCCTTTACACCTGAAGAGGGCTCTGTGCACTAATATTTACAAATAGGGAAGCATGGGTTTCACACACATGCCTCAATCCACAACCTTCACACACTATATTTTAGAGCACACGTGGTGAAAAACATGTCACAGCTTGAGATACAGCCTAGATCAGGGCACCCCTTCTTTGGGAAGAGTCAAGTTCTGCTCAAAAACCATAGTTACAGGCAGAGGTCCAAATGTAGGACTTGATACTTCCCTTCCCCCCATGGCATGCCTCATGTCTTCGCTACACATATAAAGGCTCGTTGTGTACCTTACCATCACTGACTGGAAAACACGCTCGCCTTGAGGGACTCTGCTACTTCTTGCCCTTTGTTTCTCTTCCTTTCCCATCCTTCTTCCTGTTTCTCTGCTGTTTTTTTAGCTGTGCAGTTTCTTCCCTGCTGCACTGCTCAAGTCCTACTTTCCACTGGTTTCACTCCCACCCTTTCTCCATTCCACCACTGAAATGATATGCAATCAAACATTTGAAGCATTGTCAATAGGCTGGAGAATGAGCACTCCAGCAAGAGAATGGGAGCAAAGGAAACTCACCCCTCTTGGATATTTGAAGTTGCAGACAAATCCAAAAATATACCACCTGCCAGATTATTCTGGTCATGCATTCAAGGGTAGCCTCACAAATCAGGAATTTTCAACAGAAGCTTAGGTACCCCAGAACCTGAATATTGCATGAATAGAAGTACAAAACATCTTAGATCTACGATTGCTCTGGTGGTTATGACCCTGGCCTAGAACTTGTTAGCACTTTAGAACTGCCTACGAAAAATGATCAAATTCATTCACACACGCACACATATGTGCATGCACAAAAAGGCAGAATGCTCTGGTGGTTACGACCTAGGAATGGGAGGCAAAAGTACTTGATTCTGGTCCAGGTTTTATTTCCTTTCAGATCCTGGATATGTGACAACCTCTTTATAGCTCAGTTTCTCAATAGAAAAGCTTAATTAATTTGGGTTGTTACCTTGTCATCTAGGACTAAGAGTGATGTTACATTGAAAAAAAAAAAAAAAAAGATTTACAGATACCCGTAACACCACCATAACAGCTCATGATAATCTAGGGCAAGTACCACACAAAAAACATAATGCCAGCAGCTAAATCATAGTTAAAACTTCAACTGTAGCATGGTTATGAGTCATTATGGTCTGCAGGTCACCAATAAGATCTGGAATGGGATCCACACAATGAAGAGGGGACTCAAGCCACAGAAGCATTGTCTTTGCCAAGCTAAGCCAAATTCTCCTCCTCAGAAGAAACCCAGACAGTGCTGGGTTCAGTTTAAAGCATTAAACCGTCAGAGAAAGGCTTTAATCAGCACACTGTACACATCTCATGGAGTTCTTTCATAGCAGATACTGGAAAGCTGCTGTCAGACACACTTGTCCTGTAAATTTAATCTGACCACTGTGATAAATCTCACATAAAAAGAAGGCAAAGCAGTTTTGGCAACTGCACCTCATGTTCACATCGCCTTCTTCCTGAATTAGCTTTTTCAATAGAAGGAAACCTCTCCTAATGAGAGAATCCTCTCTCCTGCCACGCCTAACCCACTCCCAGGGGCAGGTGCCGAGAAAACGGACCCCACCAGGTTCAGCAGCTTGAACATCAGTGCTCCTTTACCACAATACACAATTACATCAAGCCAGAGAGCAACACAGTTGACTGAGAGCCATCCATCTGTTGACAGCTCTAATCAGGGTTCACGCAAATGCAGATATTCCAAAAGAGCCCAACACCTCCATGGAGAGTGTAAGTTTTGTGTAAACTCTGCTCAGAGAAATCTCATAATATAATCACAAAGCATTCTCATTAACAGCATGAGCAGGATGCACCATCTGAGAAGAAAAGAGGAACAGCTGTGTTTTAATAATAATAATAATAAAAAAAATCACAACATGTTTTTATATCTCCACAATGAGTGGTAGTCAGACTATTTTTTTTGATGATGGGGTATTTAACAGACAGCCTTTGCTGTCTCTCTCAGTAATCAACACTTTTGGGTTCTGGCCAGCCAATATGGAATGCAAATTGAAGTCAAGGACTGTCTAATGAGAAAGTGTGAAACACACCAAGTTAAGAAGTGTAGGTGCAAGCTTTCCAATTGACCTTAACAAGGAGAGGTTGCTTTCTAGGTAGGTCTTTACTGCAAGCTTTTATTCAAGTACTGTCCCCAAATAGTCATTCCATCCACACAGAAAAGCCTCTAACAATTTAATTTGTGATGTGGGTGTGTTTTCAACCAGTGCTATCTGGCCTCTCTGAGAGACTATGCTAAAGCCAAATGCAGTCATTCATATGGGCGGCTAACCAATCCCTAACAGCAAAGAGGCAGGCCAAATCATCTCCAGCACTAGTGGCTCTCTAGCCCCTTCCCACAATCCTCCCCATGCATGCACAGGACAGCCAAGTTCTTTCCCAGTGAACTGTGGGAAAACCAGATAATAAGATACTTTGTTGTAACACTGTTAGACAGGCTTAAGATGCAAGAAGTTGCTTATACTAGCAACAAGTGTTTTTTCACAAAGACAAATGACTTCACAAAAAGCCCAGTATATACTATGTGCCAGCAAAAGCCCATTTTTGCCAATAAAATCTGCATCTGTGGAAGGACTATGTGCTGGTTTAGCTACCCTGGCAAACCTTTTCTAGTGTATATCTGGCCATACAGACTCTAAGTTGTTTGGGTGTATAGACAGCACTGCTGCTGTGCATTTATAGCACCTATCACAATAGCTATGGCCCATGATGGGGGCTCCCAGCTGCTAGCTCCCTACAAATAAATAATTTACAAAGAATAAAGGTAATGAACCCCATGTGAGATAGAGTCAGTCATGTGAGAATTGTGTGCGTGACTGAAAAGAGCTGAGAAATTAACCTGGTGCAAATCCCTTTTTTCCAAAGATTCTGCCTTCAGGAACTACTCACTATTTTGGAAATGTCTTTTCAAACAGATATTTTATTTATTTGACAGCACACTGTACAGAGGCCCACGGTAAGACTTCTCCAGTATGTTCTCTGCCTAGAGGGGAGATATTTTTAAAAAGTCTGAGAAAATTCTTTTTGGTCACCTCTGAGTAATCCAAGAAGAAAAATCTCTTAAATCAGCTAAGGCACTTTTGTGACTGCTCAAACCTACTTAAAAGTCATATGCCAATTTGGCATGCATGTAGCCTATGATTAGGAAGAACAACTGACAGATATGAGTTGTAGGGTTGGAATGTTGTTGTAGTTGTGATACCCATATAGGATTTTGTGTATAAATAAAAAGCATTTGAAAAGATCATCATGTGTGCAGCATGTTATCATCTACTAACTCTCACCAATGAACAGAGATCTGATAGCCAAATGTATTTCATGTTGGGGGGTATCTGAAAGCTGCAATACACAATGCTATTACATACTTAAATTAATGCGTTTGCCAATAAACCATCTTGTGAGCATGCCCATGTTGGGGAGGAACAAGAACCCACAGTACACGGTCTCCCTCATGTTGGAAGCTCGTATTCAGAGGTACATGGAATGCAGCACCTCATGGTGAGATTGCAAGAATTCCAGGACTATACTTTCAGAGAGCAGTTTTCATTTGCACACTTAAAAATTACTTAAGGTGCATATTTTTAAAGGTTTCCACCTCTTTAAATCATTAACCTAAGCAAAGAGAGAAGAGAATCCTCCAAACAAGCCATGCTTCCCTGCACAAAGCCAGTGACCTGCCCTTCCTCAAGAAGTCTCTTAATGTTCTACCTCACGGTAGACAATTTGTCCCTCTTCTCTGCCCACCAAAAAAAGTCTTTGCAAAGTTTACAAGATGTTTCAATACAATTTTGAAAGGACTGAGTTAGAGTCACCCAAAAACATATTCAGCCTGCATTCTGAACGAGAATGAGAACCTGACCCAAAAGCCCACCAATAAAGGATTCCAGTGCCTTCAACAGGCAATGACCACCTGCAGGGCCAGCCACCCTGTGTTTCAGCTTTTAAAATCTTCACTGAGGACACATACAGCTCCCCACTGTAACTCATGACGCTTCACAGGAAGTACCGTGAGTTACAGCTATCCCCAGGACCCAAAAGACATTTGCTGTTGGGTCTCAGGGATTGCAAGATGAGGTGCAGTTTAGGAGTGGCTGTGTCTTTCCAGCCACTCTTCCCACCTCCAAGCCCTGGTGCTCTCTTTGGAATGGGAGGGGGTGAAGGGAGAGGAGGGGGCTCGTTTTGAGGGTTACTAAGCCAGAGCTGGAAAGTGGGGCAGGTGGACTGGAGCCATCCCCACCTTGCGGGGCTCTCTGGCCCACTCTCCAGCATTGGTTGGGCAAACCCCAGAATGAGTTCCCTCCACTCTCTTTCCTCACTCCCATTCTGAAGACAGCATGGAGAGTAGAGCTCAGCTGTCAGATGAGCCCTGCTTCCAGCTGTGTTGACAGATATTAATAAACACACGCTGATTTGGAGTGCCTTCATTTGAACACTCATAATGAGGGTTCAGATTGTCACCCAATTGGACCTTTTTAAAGCGCTCTGCAGCCATGCACTTCTGTCAGCCACTTTTAGTGGCAGATCATGCATCAAACTGTTGCGTCTGTCAGAGCCACTGTCAGGCCTGTCAGCACCCCTAGGATAATCCAGTTTCACAAAAAAGTATCATTGATAACTTTGATACAGGACATTTTGTGATGAATGTATCCCTATCTTTTCCACCTCCCCTTTTCATATTTCTATGCCACTGAACATTGGTTCCCTCTGTCCGAGGGAACCAGTGTATACTGGCAACTCAAATGCACAATATTAAACAAAAGATCTAAACGAAGTGCATTTTAGTCTCTTCCCACACCTTTAGCACTACAGATTTCATAGATTTCATAGACATTAGGGCTGGAAGGGACCTCGGAAGATCATCAAGTCCAGCCCCCTGCCCAAAGGGCAGGAAGTCAGCTGGGGTCATAGGATCCCAGCAAGATAAGCATCCAGTTTGCTCTTGAAGGTGTTCAACGTAGGCGCTTGAACCACCTCCGGTGGTAGGCTGTTCCAGACCTTGGGGGCTTGGACAGTAAAGAAATTCTTCCTTATGTCCAGCCTGAAATGGTCTTGTAGTAGTTTATGACCGTTCGACCTAGTCGTCATCTCTTGGGGCGCTCTGGTGAACAAACGTTCCCCCAGATACTGGTGGTCACCCCGATAAACTTATAGGTGGCCATCAGATCACCCCTGAGCCTGCGCTTTTTCAGGCTAAAGAGCCCCAGGGCTCTCAGCCTGTCATCATAGGGTCTGCTTCCCTGACCTCTGATCATGCGCGTGGCTCTTCTCTGGACTCTCTCAAGCTTCTCTACATCCTTTTTGAATTGTGAAGCCCAAAACTGGACGCAGTACTCCAGCTGCGGCCTCACCAAGGCCGAGTACAAGGGGAGAATGACGTCCCGGGATTTGCTTGAGAAGCATCTATGGATGCAAGCCAGCGTTTTGGTCGCTTTACTAGCCGCAGCATCACATTGCAGGCTCTATCTTGTGGTCAATGATGACCCCCAAGTATCTTTCTTCCATACTGCTAGCCAGCATAGCACTGCCGAGCCTATAAGGATGCTGCGGGTTTTTCTTCCCAAGGTGGAGAACCTTGCATTTATTGGCGTTGAACACCATCAGGTTCTTGCCCGCCCACTTGCTGAGCCTGTCCAGGTCAGCCTGGACCACCCGCCTGTCTTCTGGTGTGGATGCTTTGCCCCAAAGTTTGGTGTCATCGGCAAACTTGGCCAGTCCGCTTCTGACTCCAGTGTCCACATCATTAATGAAGATGTTGAACAATATGGGTCCAAGGACAGAGCCTTGGGGGACCCCACTGGTCACAGGACACCATGACGAGTGACTTCCATCAATTACTACCCTTTGGGTCTGACCACGGAGCCAATTTTCCAGCCAGTGGATCGTGGTGGACCCAAGGCGACAACTGACCAGTTTCACCAAAAGGTGATCATGGGATACCAGATCGAAGGCTTTTTTGAAGTCAAGGTATATGACATCAATCTCTTCTCCCTTGTCCAGGTGATAGGTCACCTGGTCATAGAAGGAAATGAGATTGGTCAAGCAAGACCTACCTGTGACAAACCCGTGCTGGCTATCCCTTAAGATGTTCAAACCATTTTATAAAGTAATAACTTACATACTGCTGGTATAATGTCTACGTAGATAAACAACCTCTGATATTATGACCTGTTTTTGTAGACACAGAATAAAAGACTAAGCAAGCACCTTTATTCTCATGATCATCTTACAACAAAAGGTACATTAGGACATCCATAAATGTATGACGTATGTTCTAAATGGCATTAGCATTCACCTGTCCAGATTATTAGACAGGTGAAAGCCAATTAAGTCTTCTCTCTATTGCATAAGTAGGTGCTTCCGAACAGACTTTCACAGGCATATTCTGCATTTCTGTTTTGAATACAAGGTAAGAACAGAACACAAATGTGCTGCGACTGGCCAGGAAGCTGAACAAATTGTAACCCTGAAAAAAACCCAAAGGTAATTCTGCACCTCACTGAATTAGCATTTATTGAGTATGGCTGCACAAGGCCACAGGAGTGAAGCACTTGCTGTGGGTTCTTTTTAGGCTAGGACATTTGTGCTTAAAGCAATGAAAACAGTAGGCATGTCTATAGTGCTTCTGCAGTACTCCCAAGTGTACTGTGCATTACCGCTCACAGGATCATTGTCTCCCTTGTACACAAGAACAACAGTAGGGACCACTTTCAGGGCAATTGTTTCTGCCTCCTTTCTGGCTTTGGCTCAGTTGGAACAGGAGTGTGTAGGCAGAAGAATGCGTTTCAACAGCACACAGGTGCTATGA